>NC_137901.1:91351861-92551861 GCF_963455335.1 Martes martes
AGCCAGAGTTGGAGGAAGAACACCCAGGTCCTGGAAGGCAGGATGCGATACCGTTGGGATAAAAGGAGGAAGCATCACTCTCAATGGTACAGAGAAGACAGGCAGGTCCGAAAGGTGTCCCCTGGATTTGGACACGAGGATGGGATGTGGCCACAAACCCAGTGGCCATGGGCTGACCATGAGTCCACAGGTGTCCAGGATCCCTGCTTCCCTTTAAGAACATTGGACGCATCCTTCAGCCGGTAAATGGATAAACAGATGCGGTCTCTTCACACGGGAATATCATTCAGCCATAGAAAGGAAAGAAGAACTGACCCATGCTACAGCGTTCAGGACCAACCTTGAAAACATGAGGCTCAGTGAAAGAAGGCAGAAAGCCACAAAGGACCACATATCGTATGAGTCTGTTCGTATGACACAAGTAAAGTAGGTAAATCCATAGAGACAGAAAGATTTGCAGTGGCCAGGGCTGGCAGGGAGGAGCAAACAGGGAATGACAGCATAAAAGGAGTGGGGTTTTGCTCTGGGATGACGGAAATGTTCTGGAACTAGAGAGAAGTGGTGTTGGCACAACGCTGTGGAGGGACAAAGTACCACTCAACTGTTCGCTGTAAAATGGTTCATTTCATCTTATATGAATTTCCCCTCAAGGAATCAAAGCAAACAACAATGATAATATCACATGAGAGCCAGCAAATCTGAGCCCTCCTTCCCTCTTGGTAGAGTCTGGCTAGGACCCAAAAGCCTCTGACCAGTTCAGGTATGGTGCTTAGAGGTCTGTGGCCACAGTCTCTGCCTCTCGCCCTGTTCTGTGCCTGGCCTAGCTGGGACACGTTCCCCTTGGGGGTCCTGGGGCTTGGCATCATCAGGAGGACAGAGAGCGTATCTTATTCACACCACCTGGCAAGGTATATTCAGCAGCCTGGACATTGTTTTTTGTCATTCAACTTCTGGAACCTGGTCTGCAGCTCAGTGTCACCCCCCTGACCCTCTGCACATCACTCCTGCTGGACCAAATCGCTGGCTGCTCCCTAAACATCCCCACCTGCTTGGACCACAGAGGTCCCTGCAAATCCCATTCACCCTTTCAGACTGCAGCATCAGCATCTGCCAAGTGACCTCCCTCCCAGCACCCAGGTCCCTTGCAGTGCTCTGTTCCCTCTCCGGGATGGACTCTCACCTCTCACCCCACCCCCCTACCCTCTAGCACCTGACCAAACTCCTGGAAGGAGAATCTACATCCCTTCCCTTTTCAGTTTCTAGCAGGGGGAACACAGTTGTATCCAGTACCTGGAGCCACTGCGTCATGCCGTCGATGTAGAAACTCTTAAAAAAATGACGCTTTCCCAATGTCTCTCTATAGCTTTTCTTTTTAAATTTTAGAGGATTTTTGTGAGGTGCACTGTTTGCACCATCAGAAGCACGAGGGGTTTGCCTCCGTCTTGCTGTATCACAACTTCCTATGTCTCTAGAAACCACGCATTTCAGACAATGCACACACCGAGATGCTCTGGGAATGGTGTGTCCTTAGCAGTCCCAAGAAGTTTAGGCACACAGAGAAAAGAAACAAGGAAAAAGGTGACTTCTTTCCTGGAAGCTGCATTCCTGGTTATTTCTGCGCCCTGCACCCAGTTGAAACTGTGGACTTATTTCTTGTTTTCTTGCTCCATCTGCTGGCAGGACCACAGAACATCTTTCTCACCAACATGTTAAATCCCTCCTAGAAAAGTGAAGGTTTGTATTGTTTTTTTCCCAAACAGTGCCTTCTATTTTTATAAAGTGAAGCCACCCCCCCCCGACACACACACAAAAAAACTTATTGGGTGTCTCCCCTTTTCACGTTAATCCTTTCTTTGTGTACGATGTCAAGATCACAGATCTTGCCTTACATTTCTCAAAATTTTCTCAGCATAAAAACCACCTGGTGACTCTTAAAATACTTGGCTCCCATTCCAAACCTCTTCAGTCAGGATTACCTGGGAATGTGTTTTTCAGAAGTTTCCCCCTTCTCGGTTTTGACAATCAAGTGAGTGAGGTACACCCTGAAATCCAGCCGGCTCCCTCTGACCCACAGGGGAGACTGTAGACTTGGGGAGATGGCTTGGGAAAACTTCTGCCCCACCCCACCCCAAGTCCCCTGAATACACGCTTAAGCATTAATAAAATATATTTGCTGTATAAATGCAGCTTTAAGACAATCCCTCCAGATAACTATTGCCACTGCCCCCCCTACACTCCATCCTTAAGAAACCATTGAATCATTCCTGGACGTCTCTGGCTGCGTAAAGAGTCCCATTTCCCAACCTGACAAAAAAAACTGCCCTATTTTAGGATGTTTGCAATCGTTTCAGTTGAGTTGGGTTTGCCCAAGGACGAAACAAAGGCCTATTGAAGGCACCTAATTCCGGGGGGGGTGGGGGCTCGTATCCAGGTGGACCCCGGAGCCGCTGGGGCGGCGTCAGGAGCGATTAGTCGAGGCGGGGGGCGGCTGGCCGGCCCGCTGAACCTGCCGAGTCCCTGGGGAGGGGGCGCGGCCACCCGTGCTTTAACCCGCCCCGCAGGCGACGACGCAGGTAAATGCAGATACATACGGCGGAGGACCTCGGCCACACACGCCCCCACGCGTGCACTCGGCACGCCGTCTGTGCACACTTACCCGGGCAGGGGCACAGCCGCCCGGCATCCACGCGCTGGAATGCGCCTTATTTTCTTGGGGGCAAAATTCGAATCTCATCTCTCGATTTGAGGAGCTAAACAGCCTCCCATTGGAAGGGGCCGCCCAAGGTTCCGTCCGCTGTTTTGCACCTGGTCCCGCTCTCACAGCTGACCCAGGCCGTGCCCCTGGCTCCCCGCGGCTCCCCCGGCTGGAAGGAGGCAAGCGGCCGCCTCTTCCACCGGCTGCGACTCTCGGGGCGGGGCCTGGGGCGGGGCTCCTGTGGCTCCGCCCCCGAAAACCGCCGTGCACGTGGCAGCCAATCAGGGCGCAGCGCGCGCACGTCCTCGCTCGCCGTTAGCCGACTGTCACGTGCGGGCGAGTTCACCGCCAGACGCAGGTGTCCTTCCGCGCGGGAAAGGAACGCCGTGCCCCTTCCGCCGCGGTCCGCGCCCCGCGACGGCCCACAGTGGGAGGCAGCCCCGGCTGATGGTGAAGTGACAGCGAGCGGCGTGGCTCCGCGGGCCTGAGGAGCGCCGGCTCGCTGGGCTGGGCGTCGGGGCACGAAGTCCCGGCGCGGAGGGATCCGCGTGGAGTGACGGTTGGCGGCGCGGCGGCTGTTAGGGCGGCGGCGGCGGCGGCGGGGTGCTGAGGGGACCCGGGGTCGCGGCGGTGTGGCCGGGTGCGTGGGTGTTCCTGCAACTGCCGCTGTGGGCCTGGTGAGGAGGGACGCGGGGGTGCACAGGCGGGGGGGCGGGAGAAGGCCTGAGGTGGGGGGCGCTCCGGGGTCTGAGGGGGGCGTTCCCTGCCCTGCGAGGGCGTGGGGGGCCGCTTCCAAGGCCGGGACGCGCCCCGGGACATTGCTGGGGTGTGGGGGTTACTCTGTGGGCCACGAGTCTCTTCTGGGCGCTGCTCGGGTTGGGGGGGCGTTACCCGGGTTGGGGAACATCGTCTGGGTTGGGGGTGGTCTTTCCTGGACGGTGCTTGGGGTCGCGGGCTTCGTGGGCACCGCCTGGCTGGGGGCGCCCTGCGAGGGCCGGAGGGCATTCCCCGGCGCTGCCCTGGTCGGGAGAGGGGCACCATCCGGCGGGGGGGGGCGGGGGGGATGAGCCTGTCTGGCTGCCTCGTGGCTGCCGGTGGGCGGGGGCAGGTGCTGGGGCGGCGGGGCGGGCCGCCGTCTGAGCGGGAGTCGTTCGCGGTCGGGATGACGCGAGCACCGCCTCCGACTCTTTCTCAAGGGGGACCACGTGGTCTGTCGCCCGCCGGGGAATCCCGAGACTGGAAGGGTGTAGCGGGGCAGCCCTGCGCTCGGGCCGCGAACCCCACCTGGGCACACCACGCTTCTGTTTGAGTGTTGGCTTCGCAGGAGGCCGATTTCGGTGTGTAAATGAGTTCTACTCGCTTTTCTGATAGAACGTTCTGCTTGTTCCCTCATTAAACTCTTAAAAAGTTGTAGTTACAGTTTTATCTGCCTTTCCCACTAGGGTTAAGATGTGTTGAATGTTCACTGGGCACCAAGCGCTCTAAAAGCTCTTCCTGCAGGTTCTCACTTGAACCACACGCTGGACCTGCGTGGTGGTTTATTAAAACTCTGTTTCACAGATGAAGACACGAATCTCAGATTATGTCCCTTCTATGAAGGAGTCGGATTTGGGCGGACTAGCTCTGAGGGCTCCACCCTGTGTGACCTGATGATACGCTCTCTGCTCGGTGGTGGGGGTGAGGGGGTGCACCCGCTTTTATGCATGGCGATACCTCTGCTCTTAGCATGGGCCCTGGCTCCCAGCCACTTCGCAGTGGTGGTAAGAGAGCGCTGTTGGGTCCGAAGGAGTACGAGCAACAGAGGAGGCATTAGGAGAGCGAGGACTCTGTCCCTTTTCTTTAGAGGCACAGCAGAGGGTAGTGCCACTTACCAAGAATGAAATTGTGGGGCATAAATGGTGTGCTGTAGAGGATGGTGGTTTGGGTGTGTTTAAGCTGCACATTGTGCTGTGGGAGGACCCAGGAGTGTGCAGTGGATATGTGGAAGAGTTAGGGAAAGGGCCTGACCTCAAACATGCCACGTGCGCCAAGTTTCATAGATACATACCCACATGTGAAAAGAGCTGGTCACCAGCCTCTGATGTCTCTTAACAGTTTTCCCTAAGTTTGGTTGAGATAGTAGTTCGACGGGTGACTGTATTAAACAAGTCCTGCACCATACCCTGCCACCCAGCATGTCCAGTCCACTGTAAGCACTTATGTTCATTGAAGGTAGGGGACATTGCCTTTAGCTCTCTTCCAGAGGTGCGATGAACAGGTGCTGATTCAGAAACTTACTGTGGAGTCTTCAGTACATCTAAAGGAAATCAAAACCACACTGAGGGTACCACCTTACACCAGTTAGAATGGAATGGCCAAAATTAACAAGACAGGAAACAATGTGTGTTGGAGAGGATGTGGAGAAGAGGGAACCCTCTTATACTGTTGTTGGGAATTGAAGTTGGTGCAGTCACTCTGGAAAACAGTGTGGAGGTTCCTCAGAAAGTTAAAAATAGAGCTTCCCTATGACCCTGCAATTGCACTACTGGGTATTTACCCCAAAGATACAGATGCAGTGAAAAGAAGGGCCACCTGCACTCCAGTGTTTATAGCAGCAAGGGCCACGGTCGCCAAACTGTGGAAAGAACCAAGATGCCCTTCGACGGACGAATGGATAAGGAAGATGTGGTCCATATACACTGTGGAGTGTTATGCCTCCATCAGAAGGGACGAATACCCAATTTTTGTAGCAACATGGACGGCACTGGAGAAGATCATGCTGAGTGAAATAAGTCAAGCAGAGAGAGTCAAGTATCATATGGTTTTACTTACTCGTGGAGCATAAGGAATAACACGGACGATATGGGGAGAAGGAGAGAAGTGAGATGGCAGAAATCGGGCGAACCATGAGAGACTGTGGACTCTGAAAACAAACTGAAGCTTTCAGAGGAGAGGGGCATGGGGGGTTTGGTGAGCCTGGTGGTGGGTATCGCATAGAGCGCTGGGTGTGGTGCATGAACAATAAATTTTGGAACACTGAGAAGAAAATAAAATGGGAAAAAAAATAAAGGGAACATTGTAGAAACAGTCAAATGTAATCGAGTATGTTGAGTGTTGTCTTTACAATTTTTTTCTCTCAAGGAAAAAAAATGACTGGGCGAGCCAGAGCAAGAGCCAGAGGACGGGCCCGTGGGCAGGAGACGGTGCAGCATGTGGGGGCCACTGTGGTGAGTGCTTGACCTTTCCCCTACAGAACATGTCCTTGAAAAACAAAAACCTACATCTTTATTGGCTTAGGCTGTTGAAGATAAGTTTAAAATCCGTCTGTGAAGGACACAGGAGCTGAACAAGAATGATCCTGTTAGATCTATTTCCTGAGCATTGGAAGAGCTGGTTCTTTAGTTAGTGACTTTTTTTTTTTTTAATTTTATTTACATCCAATTAATTATAGTGTAATATTAGTTTCAGAGGTAGAGTTCAGTGATTGTTCAGCTGTGTATCACACCCAGTGCTCCTTCCATCCCGAGCCCACCTTAACGCCCATCAGCTAGTTAGTGATCCTTCTTGAAGAAGCTGCTTTATGGGAATACTCAGTTACTAACATAGACCAGTTTTGTTTGAACGTCTTAGACTTGCTGAAGACTGTTTCCTCTGACCTGTGACCTTTTGACATGAAAAGAATGCTGTTTGTTTGCATATCGCCGTAGAGTCAGCAGCCTGGCTATGTCCAGCCCAGGCCTCAGCAGCCAGCAGCGGAAGGGGAGTTAGTTGGCCGTGGACGACAGAGAGGAGCAGTGGGAGCAACAGCCAAGCCCCAAGGTGAAGGGAGAGTAAAAAGATCTCATGTGTGTGCGTGTAGTAGTAGACGTGAAGCGGCAACCAGGGTATGGAGTCATTATAAAAAGGGGCCCCTGCTGTCCTTCAGGAAGAACAGGCCCTCTTTCTCAGCTGTGCAGCCTGGACTTAGGAAGGTGCCACAGGATTTTTCTCCTCAGAAATGAAAAAGCATATTCTTGCCAGGGCCCCGTATTAGCTCTTGCAGAACGATTAAGTTCTGAACTAACCATCCACGTGCTGACTCATTAGTCATTGAGAACTTTCTGGCATCGTTAGTGATTTCATCACAAGCTGAACTGCCTTTAACATGTGTAACTTTGGTTTCCTGGGGGTTGCTCTGGCTGGCCATGTTTCTCAGGTGCAAAACCCAGGCCAAAGTTATGACCGCTGATGAGATCAGAACACCAGTTCTGATTCCAAAAATTGTGTTTTTTCAGTACTTTGTTACAAACGTGAATTATTTAGATGCTTGATATAAGATTTATTTTACAGTTACATTTGGTTTTGATACAGGAAACACCCCTGTGTACACAGGGAATTAACTTAAGGACATGGCTTTCCAGCTAGGGTGGGCTTGGGAAGTGTGCTTTCTGGGAAACTAGCATGGAGGCAGCCGACTAGCGAGAAGGCAGAGCTGCTTTCCTCCCTGTGCTACATTCCCCCCTTCTCCAAATTACAGCTAGTGACGTCCGTGAACAGTAGAGGGTGAACGAATCTAAGATTTTTAGGGTGGTATGAACTGCTGTGCCCACTACTGGGCAGCCTGGAAACTTCCTGAAACACGGAACGTTCTTGGGAAACCACAGTGTTTAACAAGCCAGGGAGAGAGTGGACAGGGAAATGAAGGGGCAGTGCCTTGAAGCCTGCAAAGGCTGTTGAAAACATTGAGTCTTCGTAAAGACGCTTAAACCAAGTGAACACTTTTTACCTCTTTGTTCTGCACCATTTTGTTTTTTTGCCATTTTACAAATGCTGACAGTGGACAACTGATGCTACTCCCTGTGGGCTTGTAGAGTTGTGCCAGCTTTGGGATGACATCTTGTCACATGGAGCAGCTGCGATGGTACATTCACTAGCAGGTCCCCTCATGGGAACGCAGTTGTCTAACAGTGGGAGGGTGCTGACTGTCCTGCTCTGTACCCCACACTGCAAACACCTGACCAGGAAGAGTCAGCACTGCCCTATTGGTCGAGCACCCCGTACCACTGCCCTACATCCTACGAAACCGAGCGTTATCTCTGTATCTTTAATGAATATGTGATTGTATAAATCTTTGTATAGACACGTTTGAGGAAAAACATCAGTTAATAGTGCTACACTTGAAGAGTCAGAGGATGAGAGGGTCTTTCATTTATGTATCCAATTATCTGTTACTTTTT
Source organism: Martes martes (assembly GCF_963455335.1). Lineage (NCBI taxonomy): Eukaryota > Metazoa > Chordata > Mammalia > Carnivora > Mustelidae > Martes > Martes martes. The sequence continues at coordinate 91,359,752 of NC_137901.1, forward strand.
TGATGTAAGATACGTTATTTTTCAAGATGTCTGATGAGAATTCATTCATGGGCATTCATCTCTCTAAATTTGTAGGATTTTACCCCGTTTCTCCTCTAATCTCTATATCTGAGTTTCTATGACACTTTGCCATCTCTAAAAAGCTAGTATTTAACTTTATATGTAAAGGTCACTGTGAGGATTAAATAATACTTGGAATAACAAATGCAAGGCCCCATTTCACAACTTTTCACTGATGTTGTAAGCATTATATCTGAGAAGTATTTGTCATAAATGTTCAAGTATCTACTGAGTTTTAGAAATTGACAAGTTTAACATTTTCTGTGAATGAGACCTTGCCTAGGACCATGGTTTGCATTCTGTAAGTGGGGCGTGGATACGTGGAGGGTTCTTAAACAGCAGTAGCAACATCAGACTTGTGTTCTTAATCACTCCAACAGCTACACAGAAAGGGAAGTTCTAGGCACACCTTGAAGTTACTGCAGTTCCAGTTCTAGACCACTGCGATAAAGCAGATCTTAGAAAGCAAGTCAGATGAATTGTTTGGTTTCCCGGGTTTATAAGAGTTGACACCATACCATAGGCTGTTAAGTGTGCAGTAACACTACATCTAAACAGTGTACATACTGCTAAGAAATTGTAACCATTATTTAAGTTTTCAGCAAGTTGTAATTACTGATCACAGATCACCATAACAAATATAATAACAAAGAAGTTTGAAATAGTGTGAGAATTACCAGAATGTGACACAAATGAAATGAGCAAATGTTGGAAAAATGGCACCAGTAGACTTGTTTACCACAGAGTTGCCACAAACCTTCAGTTGTAAAAACTGCAGTATCCGCGAAGCACAGTAAAGTGAGGTGTCCTTATAATTAGCAAGCTTTTCAATTTTATTCATTCTAAAACCTGTCCTCTTTACAGATCGACAGGTAAGCTTTGGCTAACTATAAAAGTTGTGATGTATATAGAGAGGGAAACAGACTTCATTGTATTCAGAAACTTGCAGTCAAGTTTACATATCCAGAATTGAATTTATTTTTTAATTTTTTTTATTTGAGAGAGAGAGAGTGAGAGCATGAGAGGGGAGAAGGTCAGAGGGAGAAGCAGACTCCCTGCAGAGCCAAAGGCAGTGGCATAACCAACTGAGCCACCCAGGTGCCCCAGAACTGAATTTTAAGACAAACTCAAATTTTTCAGGAAAACAGCTGCCGTGACCTGTTATTGTTACCAGCCTGGATTCAGTATGCCTGACCTGCATTAGTATAGTTAATCAACCAAGACCAAGGCTACTTTAAATTGAAAGTCTCTGGGATAAAAATTTCAAGGGAAACAGAACAGTTATGTATTTAAAGGACTTTTAAATAGAGTTCCTGAATATCCTGAAGTGAAGAACCTACATATTTAGCGACACCTTTAAAGGGGTTTATAAATTATGTTTTCATGTAAAACTCAACATGCCCATGAAGTGCATCAGTTTTTCAGGTAAGGAAGTTGAAGCTCATGTTGGAATAAGTTGCTTCCAGAGTATATCAGGAACCAATATTTTGTTAAAGCACTATTCCTTCTCTAACAAATAAGTCCAGAAGTTGGCACTTCAGGGCTAATCCTGGCATTTGTGGTCAGAAGAAAACTGGCCTTTTCAATCGTTTTGTTCTTTTGTCCAGACTTCTGTCATTAAGGCTTATGTTTGGTGATCACATCCAGATTCGAGGCAAGACTGGCAGGTCAAGGGTCCCAGAGAACATAGACGCTCGCTGCTGACTCCCTCTCAAGGCACTTTCCCAGAGGTTGATCCGGTAATTTCTGGTAAACCTCTTAGGCCATCCTTACCTGCAGGGAAGATGGAATTCTAGTCCATTAGGACTCCCTAAAAAAGATCCTATTTTTAAAAAGAAGACTGAGGGTTTGGGGAGTCCACCAAAGTGTCTGGTACTCAAGGTACGGTCCCTATTAACTGAAAGTTGCATTCGTAACAGCAGATGACAAAGGTCACATTCATTCTTCAGCCCACACCACACTGTTGATAAGATGCACTTCTGTATGATGTATGAGTTGAAGGAGTCAATAATTTTGGATATTATAATCAGCTTTGGAAACCACATGAACTGCTAGCTAATCTGTCCCACTGGGCCATGTGTATGGTGGCCATGGGGTACACATAGGACGATCCTGTCTGTTCTTAAGGGAATTAGTGAGGAAATGACACTAGACATTTACACATTAGAACCTATGAATCACCAGTTCTTATAGCTATAAGTGCATCATAAAACTGTGAAGAATACTTCTGTTTAGGTTCTTAGGTTGTTATCAGAACTTGCAGTACAGAACTATGATTTCCCAGCCACTAAGCATGCTCCTGAGTTCTTGAATCCCAAGCCAGTTGTCTTAGTTTTTTGTTTTTTACATGGATATATCTTACAGGGGACCAACTGAATTTACCTGGGGCAGTGGCAAAGGGTTTATAGAAGTCCTAGCTGATGTGCCTGGCCAACAGATACCTATGAAATTTCTAAACAGTATCTTAGCACCTCTGTAGCTTTTGAGGTCCATGTAGTACTTTAGGAATTAACGTCATCATTGTTTCATGTTTCATGTGACATAGGATATCATTTTTTTTTTAAGAGATCCAGATATCTGCTGGATTTCAGGAGTTATCATTAGCAGAGAGAGGAGGTCGTCGTAGAGACTTTCATGATCTTGGTGTAAATACAAGACAGAACCTGGACCATGTTAAAGAATCAAAAACAGGTGAGTTGATATGAAGAATGTAGTTTCCTGGAACTACTTTTTGAGTACACAGAACACTGAATTGAAGCCCTTTATTTTACATATTTATTTGTATGGTGCTGTAGTAGGGAGAAAAAGCACATTTGGTCAGGATCCAGCTTTTCCAATGTCTTTTCCATTTCCCTCTCTCTCTTGGTTTTGATGAAATAGTTTGTCAGTGTCTTCAGCTGCACTGAAATGTTTTACTAAGTGTTACATAACTTTTCTCTTTTAAAACTTCTTGCCACAGAGATTTGGTGGGTTCTGATGTAGATTACTTAGTCTAAGGAGGATTTATTCCTAAACATATGCTTGTGGGAACTTACCTGGGTAGGATAGTCGTACTCAAAGTCAGATGTCTGAGAAGTTCAGTGTCATATGCTGTTCTTAGCCTTTTGTTACAGAACTGTGTCTGCTTTGTCACAGTAGGAAAGAGTAGGAAAGATTTCGGGGAAGAATGAACTTGTTATTTTGTTAATGAAACGTGACTCGCTCTTACAGGTTCTTCAGGCATTATAGTAAGGCTGAGCACTAATCATTTTCGATTGACGTCCCGTCCCCAGTGGGCCTTGTATCAGTATCACATTGACTATAACCCGCTGATGGAAGCCAGAAGACTCCGCTCAGCTCTTCTTTTTCAACATGAAGACTTAATTGGAAGGTGTCATGCTTTTGATGGAACAATACTATTTTTACCTAAAAGACTACAGCACAAGGTTATTTTAAAATGTTGGGTTGGGGAGAGGGTGATGAAGGATTTCCACCTCAAAAGCAGAACTGCCATTGTCTAGGGCAGCTTTTAGAGAAACTACAGTGGTCTTCTGTCTCAGAGAGTTTTAATGAATCCAGAGGGGCCTTTGGCATTATTGCGTCATTTTCAAATCTGCCTGAACAACGTGATGACAATTATAATAAAGCCCATAACCACTCTCCTCATAGTCATTCTTTTTTTAATTTAAAACCTTTCCATGCTTTTCACTGTTGCCTTTTTAGCAGGAATTATGTGACTGGGATTATTAGTTTCTCTTAACAATTGAAAGTTTGGTTTTCCACTGCTCTGGCTCAGGTTACTGAAGTGTTCAGTCAGACCCGAAATGGAGAGCATGTGAGGATAACAATCACCTTAACAAATGAACTCCCACCTACGTCACCAACTTGTTTGCAGTTCTATAATATTATTTTCAGGAGGTATGTTAGTGTTTTCTTAACATTTTACTAAGAAAAATTGAAAACCTAGAGAAGAGTTGAAAGCCCAGTGTGGTGAGTCCCTACGCGTAGAGATACTTACCAGTACTTACTCCTGGCTTCTGACCTTTGAATTTCTAGGCTCTTGAAGATCATGAATTTACAGCAAATTGGACGGAATTACTATAACCCAAGTGACCCAATCGATATTCCAAATCATAGGTTTGTATGAAGTGGAACCTTTCTGTTCCTTAGGTATGATCACAGACTTTGAAAACGATGTTCTAATTTGAAGTAATCAAATTTATTACTGGGGCTGTTAGTGGTACCCGTCATATTAAGTAAATATTTAACTTGATAATAAAAGAGACATCCTAGAACACATGGATATAAAAACATCACGTGATACTCATCTCTCACTAGGGAAGCATGAAGAGTTGTCCAACACTAAGTTTGTATTTGCTTTTGGGGAACAAAATTTATGAGCTAATGAAGATTGTTTCAGAAGTTCCTGTAGTGTATCCAAGCATGGCACACATAGTTTAGGGTTATTGTACTAATTATAGATGCTTTTGGTTAGATTGGCAACCTTTTCGAGTTTTACCAATATAAAAAATCATTTAATAAAGTTAGTGTATTAATTCAAAATGGAGCTTAAATTATTTTACTATAAAACAATGTTCATTGTTAAGGATCTTAGAGGGATCTTTATCTGGACCCATGTAAAACCTAGAAATAACTAAATTTACGCAATTTGAGAATTTTGTACTTTAGATCTAGTTAATAAAGGAGAAGAACACAACTTGATGTACACAGAACATGGCAGGTTGTTCATAGGGTCCCTTCTTTGCTCTCCTATTTGACAGGTTGGTGATCTGGCCTGGCTTCACCACCTCTATCCTCCAATACGAGAACAACATCATGCTTTGCACGGACGTCAGTCACAAAGTCCTTCGCAGCGAAACCGTGTTAGATTTCATGTTCAACCTGTATCATCAAACGGAAGAACACAAATTTCAAGAACAAGTTTCTAAGGAGCTAATAGGTTTAATTGTTCTTACCAAGTAAGATGCTCTTTAAAATATGAAATAATCATTTTGCTAGTCTTAAGATCCTGTAGCTTTCTAGTCCATCCTGTTAGAGTGTAGGGTTTACAGAGCGGGAATAGCATGAAAACGGGGAAGAGGTGTGTTTGACCTCTCTCAAGATGCAAGCTCTGCCTGGGGAGCATGTTCTTCTGAAAAGGACAGATATTTAATAACTTCTTTCCTTTTTAGTCTTCATTTTATTTTCTAGTACTTCACTCACTTCCCCACCCGTCTAGCGTGGTCTTTAAGAAGTTTTCCCTTTGTCTTCCTGTGACATCATATATTACTAAGTGATTTGGATGTTTACAGAGACTACATACTATCTATATCTAGCCTCTTCTTTTTTTATATATTTTATTTTATTTTTTCAGTGTTCCAAGATTCATTGTTTATGCACCACACCCAGTGCTCCATGCAGTCCATGCCCTCCATAATACCCACCACCAGGCTCACCCAACCCTCCCACCCCCCTCCCCTCCAAACTCTCCGTTTGTTTCTCAGAGTCCACAGTCTCTCATGCTTTGTCTCCCCCTCCGATTTCCCCCAATTCACTAATACTCTTTCTACAATTCTAATCAAAGACTAATAAATCCCAATTGTTGCACAGGTATAACAATAAAACCTACAGAGTAGATGATATTGACTGGGACCAGAATCCAAAGAGTACCTTTAAGAAAGCGGATGGTTCTGAAGTCAGTTTCTTAGAGTACTACAGGAAGGTAAGAAGATCACGTAGACTTTATCTTTTTCATGTCAATTGTTTAGGCCTTAGGAAAAATGCGAACTATCTTCAGTAGGATTTTCTTGTACACATGGAACAAGTTGTTTTGAAAGCTGTATATAAATATATTTATTAAGGCAATAATAATATCGTTTATAGCTCATTATCACATGAGAAGTGCTTAGTCCTGTTTCCTTTTTCTTAGTGAAATGAAAGATTGTTTTTGATTTTAAGCTTGTGGAGGACAAACAAGGTAATTGGTGATGAACAATACAAGTTTAGTGACCCATATCCTGTAATGAACACTTTTCTTTTAACTTCACCCAGGGATGGGGGTTAAAGGTGGGTAAATCCTCAGCATCAGTTGTGCTAAATCTGCATATAGGTTAACTCTTTTTTTATTTTGTATCTAAGTTCAATTTAGTTAATGTATACTATATTATTAGTTTCAAGGGTAGAATTTAGTGATTCATCAGTTGCATATAACACCCAGTGCTCGTTCCATCACGTGCCCTCCTTCATGCCTGTCACTCAGTTACCCATCTTCCCACCCGCCTCCCCTCCAACAACCCTGTTTGTTTCCTATAGTTAAGAGTCTTATAGTTTGTCTCCCTTTCTGATTTCATCTTATTTTATTTTTCTGCTTGTTCTCTGTGTTCATCTGTTTTGTTTCTTAAATTTCACATATGAGTGAAATGAATTATGGTATTTGTCTCTGACCGATTTATCTCACTTAGCATAGCACCCTCTGGTTCTGTCCATGTTGTTGCAAATGGCAAGATTTCTTTCTTTTTGATGGCTGAGTAATATTCCATTGTACATATATACCACATCTTTATCCATTCATCTGCCAATGGACATCTGGGCTCTTTCCACAGTTAGGCTATTGTGGACATTGCTGCTGTAAACATTGGGGTACAGGTGCTCCTTCGGATCCCTGCATTTGTATCTTTAGGGTAAATACCCAGTAGTGCGATTGCTGGGTCATAGGGTAGCTCTACTTTCAACTTTCTGAGGAACCTCCGTGCTGTTTTCCAGAGTGGCTGCACCAGCTTGCGTTCCCACCAACAGTGTAGGAGGCTCCCCTTTCTCTGTGTCCTCGTCAACACCTGTCGTTTCCTGACTTGTTAATTTTAGCCATGCTGACCGGTGTGAGGTGGGAACTCACTGTGGTTTTGATTTGTATTTCCCTGATGCCAAGTGACGCGGAGCATTTTTTCACATGTCTGTTAGCCATTTGTATGTCCTCTCTGGAGAAATGTCTTCATGTTTTCTGCCCATTCCTTGACTGGATTATTTGTTCTTTGGGTGCTGAGTTTGATAAGTTCTTTATAGATTTTGGATCCTGGCCCTTTATCTGATACGTCATTTGCAAGTATCTTCTCCCATTCTGTCGGTTGTCTTTTGGTTTTGTGGACTTTTTCCCTTTGCTGTGCAAAAGCTTTGATCTTGATGAAGTCCCAGTAGTTCATTTTTGCCCTTGCTTCCCTTGCCTTTGGCGATGTTTCTAGGAAGAAGTTGCTGCGGCTGAGGTCGAAGAGGTTGCTGCCTGTGTTCTCTAGGATTTTGATGGATTCCATTTAGGTCTTCCATCCATTTTGGGTCTGCTTTTGTGTGTGGTGTAAGACAGTGGTCCAGTTTCATTCTTCTGCATGTGGCTGTCCAATTTCCCCAGCAACAGTTATTGAAGAGACTGTCCCTTTTTCCATTGGACATTCTTTCCTGCTTCGTCGGAGATTAGTTGACCATAGAGCTGAGGGTCCAAATCTGGGCTCTGTATTCTGTTCCGTGGATCTATGTGTCTGTTTTTGTGCCAGTACCATGCTGTCTTGATGATGACAGCTTTGTAATAAAGCTAGACTTCTGGAATTGTGATGCCACTAGGTTTGGTTTTCTTTTTTGACATTCCTTTGGCTATTTGGGGGTCTTTTCTGATTCCATACAAATTTTAGGATTATTTTTTAAAAGATTATTTATTTATTTGACAGAGATCAGAGGTAGGCAGAGAGAGAGGGGGAAGCAGGCTCCCTGCTGAGAGGAGCTGGATCCCAGGACCCTGGGATGATGAACCTAAACCGAAGGCAGAGGATTAACCCACTAAGGCGCCCAGGCGCCCCTATTGTGTGATCTTCTAATACTACGTGCAAGCGGTTCTGGCTATTGGTGTGGTAATCCTTGAAAAAAGAGCCGAGGCAAATGGGAGCAAGAAAGACCCACTGCCAACTGGAAGAAAGTACAGTGTTTACATCAGAACACACACTAATGTCGTCACTCAGGGGTAAGCACATCTGCTCCCTGAATCCTTAGGAGCTTGTGTTCTGTTTGATGTGCTGTTACAAGTGCAGGAAGAGTAGTTCTAAAACATGAATCAGTTAAAATCTTAATGCTTATCTTTAAAGTGCTAAGATTTATTTCATGTTTTTTCCACATTCAGTACATTTCTTATTTCTAAAAAACCGGATAAAGAATCTGTTGTATGTTTGTGTCTTATGTCAGAATTACACATCAGAGTGGTGACATCGAAATGTCTTTTGTACTGGTTGTGTACTATTGTCCGAGCTTCAGCTGCTCTGCTGTGAATGAAAAGATCAGACGACACTCTGGAAGGAAATGATTCTCTGAGAAGCCACCTTAAGAGCTGCTCTTCTGGGTCACCTACATGGCCCAGTTGGTGAAGGGTCTGTCTGCGGCTCAGGTCATGATCTCCAGGTCCTGGGGTCGAGCCCCACGTTGGGCTCTCTGCTTAGCGGGGAGTCTGCTTCTCCTCTCTCTCTGCCTGCTGCTCTCTGCCTGCTTAATGCTCACTTCACTTTCTATCAAATAAAGAAATAAAATCTTTTTAAAAAGCTGCTTTTCTTTTGGGCAGAATGAAAATAGGTCAGGGGCCATCTCAGCTTGATTTCCCTACCACTGTTTTTATCCTCTTAACTCCTTGGGGACCCCAGTCATATTTAACCTAGATTCCTTCTGGGTGTGAGAGTTACTGTGAGAAATGAGCATTTTCTTGTGGTTTCCTAATCACTGTTGGGACAGGAACAGTTGGTATTTATCAACAGCAGTTACAAAGGAGACGCCTGTGGAAAGTTTGGTTTCCACCTGAGGCCAGGCCAGGGGAAGGGCTCCTTCTCTGACTAGTAGTGAATCTTAAACACCAGCTTACTCCTCTCCAAGTGGCCTACTTGTTGACATACTTGAAAGTTCTGTCTGGAACCCCCAGTTTCTCCATAGTAACTTGTTAGGTGATCTCCAGGCTCGTCTGTGCTATGTTCATGGTTCTCAGATTTCTAGCTCTAGCCCAGACATGTGTAAGCCTGCTTCTTCTCGATAACTGCACATCTCAAGACTCCTTCCATGTGACCAGCGCTGAACATGTTCTGGCCCCTGTGCCGTGCTCTGATCAGCACAGAGACTGTAACTCCCACAGGGCCAGAGGGTTCAGGGTTTATCCTCCACCCAGTGCCTAGGAAGGCATTCAGGCATCTGAGTGAACAAACACGTAACAGGTAGCTAAAAACCTCAGGCCTGTGGGCCTCTTCTCACCGTGCAGCACTGCTGGTGGCCTCGCCTTTTGAAATGTCTCCGACCGCCGCCTCTGGGTGGCCGCCCTGCCCATTCTGTGCAAGCCCCATGCCCATTCCACTGGTCTCCGTTTGCATTTCTCCTGCTTTCCGATCCATTTTTAGATGTTACTCTTCTCCCCATAGTACTGGCTTGCATTGGTGTGTGTCCAGTGAGACCCTAAGTGATGTAGCCCCTGCCTGCGTGTTGATTCTCGTCTCCTCGCTCTCCCTCGCCATTTCCTCTGACCCCAGGCTCCTGCTGCCTGGGACACTACATGCCTGACTTGTGATCTTAGCCTTAGTCTCAGCGCAGATGATTTCTGCTGGAAGACTTCTCTCACAGCCAGGACTGACAGGGCATCTTTAGTCCACAGTCCTCAGAATGGCGTGCGGTTGAGATGTTTCTAAGAATCACGGCATTCTCGGGACTTCCTAGGACAGGTGCGGTTTTCATAAGTGATGGCTTGGATGTTCTATGTTAAAAATCATATTTAAGAAGCACTCAGAGTGGAAGAGGGAAGGGCCTTTAAAAGGGAGGATCATGGTCAGTTTTTAAAAGAAAAGTTTTGGCAGTAACGTTAAATGCTTTAAGTAGTAGTAGTAGGTTTTTAGATAAAGGGAAGATGTTAAAAGAACTGGGCCCTAAGAATATAGGAAGGGGATCCCAAAGTTGTACAATAAGGAACCATGCGCTGAAGGCCCATTGGTGAGATCGGGCGGATGTAGGAACATGTCTGACTCCAATTCCACACACCTACTTGTGTGTGCACCCAGTAAGTGATGTGCAAGGGAGTGGGGGGGTCGGCAGGTGGACGCCCGTAAAGGAGCTGGTGTGATGAAATATGTCGTGGAGGCACAGGGAGCAAGAGTCAGATAAGAGCTTCTTGAAATTTCCTTCCCCAAATAGGAGAATGAACTTTTTCCCTGAATGGTTGGTAAGGAGTTCTGTATAGGACAAAGTCAGAACAGACTGGAATTCCTGGTCTCTTAGTTGCTGAGGGTAGGTGGTCTGGACCTTGGCATAGGATGGGACTAAGGAACAGGAAGTACTTCTTCCTCTGTTGGCGAAGGACTGTCATGGTGCTCAGCCTCTGCACGCTGAAGGCAGATGTGTGGCTCTCTGAACGTAAGAAAAGGCACAGGAGATGCTGGGGAACAGGGTCTCGAGAACATGGGGCCAGAAACAAGCAGAGATGACACAAGGAAGCCTGTCCCATTCGAGGGCTGCAGACCCGAGGCCCGCGAGCCATCTTAGGTGCGTGTGAACTCAGAGTTCACAGTTTTGGTTTTCTTTTTTACCAGTTGTGAAAACTTGCCTTAGGGACTGCATGTGGGGAATCTTAAGATTGCTGAATTGAGGGGCACTTGGATGGCTCAGTCTGTTAAGCATCTTGATGCTTAACAGATCTCAAGGTCCAGGGAGCGAGCCTCATGTGGGGCTGCCCGCTCAGCTGGCAGTCTGCTTCTCCCTCTGATCCTCCCCACTCTCATGCTTGCTCGCTCTCAAATTACATATTTTTGTTGTTGTTTGTTTTATCATGTTCAGCTAGCCAGGATACAGTACGTGATTAGGTTTTGATGGAGTGTTCAGTGATTCATTAGTTGCGTGTAACACGCAGTGCTCATCACCACACGTGCCCTCCTTAATGGCTGTCACCCAGCTGCCCCATCTCCCCACCCCCTCCCTTCCTTAACTTCCAGTTTGTTTCCCTGAGTCCAGAGTCTCTCATAGTTTGATCTTTTAAACAGAAAGATTACTGAATTGAAATTCAACTTCTACCTTCTGTAAAAACTTTTCCTAATTAAAAATTTTCTCTGGCATGCAAACTTCTTCCTTCACCCCATGTGTTATGTCAAGGTTTGTTTCCTACATCACTTCTCAGTGTAATAACTAGTAGTTGTGGAGGAATTCTGTCATGAGGACCCAGAGATACACAGGCTTTTGTTTCTAAACCAAAAAAATCACAAAATAAAGTGAACTGTGAGTAAAACTCAGAAAGATGGTCAAGGACAGTGAGGCTGTACGTTTTTAGGAAGAAAGATGAGGTACTCAGTAACACCTATAAATCACAAGCTATCCTGGAAGGATTAAAGATGTGCTTTTTAGGGGTGCCTGGGTGGCTCTGGGTTAAAGCCTCTGTCTTTGGCTCAGGTCATGATCCCAGGGTCCTGGGATCGAGCCCCACATCAGGCTCTCTGCTCAGAGGGGAGCCTGCTTCCCCGTCTCTCTGCCTACTTGTGATCTCTGTCTGTCAAATAAATGAATAAAATCTTAAAAAAAATAGATGTGCTTTTTAAGCTTTACTTGGATAGTGATACCAGCTGTGCTATTGGCATCAATTCTTGACTTAAAAAAACAAATCCTTTTTTTGGTCCACTGAACTATTACTAAAGGCATCTGCATGCACAGTGATACTTTCTTTCTGTAACTAGCAATACAACCAAGAGATCACCGACTTGAAGCAGCCTGTTCTGGTCAGTCAGCCGAAGAGAAGGCGAGGCCCTGGCGGCACCTTACCAGGCCCTGCGATGCTCATTCCAGAACTCTGCTATCTCACAGGTACCGCTTTATGGGGCCACCTTCCCTGTTTCTTCTAAGAGCCTCGCCACCCCTGGGAAAGCCCTTCCCGCTGCTTTGACTCCTTACGCTTCCTCTCACTCTTCTTCACCCTGTACCCCAGACATTGAGACGTGATCCTTGTTTGTCTAATCGGACACCTTTCGATATTTTACTTGAAGGGCTAACTGATAAGATGCGTAATGACTTTAATGTGATGAAAGACTTAGCTGTTCACACAAGACTGACTCCTGAACAAAGGCAGCGTGAAGTCGGAAGGCTCATTGATTATATCCATAAGTAAGTCCTCTGCATCCCACTGGGGCATGGGTCCAGTTTGGTGTTATTTTCTGTGGGTTGGGGGAGTGAGAGTCGTTTTGTTTTCCTTTTGTATTTGTGGCATTTGGGTGGGTTCTGTGTGTTTCTAGGGGACCCTGCACTTCGTCGGGGAATACTAACCTCTGTAGCCCGTGGCCTTTTCTAACTCTTCTGTTAGTGAAAGGCAGTAAAGCAGAAGGTGAAATGTTCTGGACAAATTTACTTTCTCTCTTTGTTATAACATTGAGGGGTTTACTTTGAAGAAAAGGTAGTTTGGGCATCAGAATTGTAATTTAAAGGCTGTCCTGAAGGGACAGGGACACGATGAGGGAGAAATGGAGAGCCCGTCTGTTTTCCTGGTGTCCTCTCCAGGCTTTCAGTCCTGAGAGAAATAGGAAAATGTATTGTAGGTTAGTGTGGATCTCTGCGTCTGTCTGATTTTGCTGTGTTTGCTTTATGCTGAGTGGTCCGTAAATACGTTAAATTTACAGAGATGATAATGTTCAGAGGGAGCTTCGAGACTGGGGTTTGAGCTTTGACTCCAACTTACTGTCCTTCTCAGGAAGAATTTTGCAAGCAGAAAAGATTCACCAAGGTGGAAAAACAGTAAGGCACTTCTTCAGTTGTCGATCGCATCAGGTTTGGGTCTGGTTCAGTTAAGCTGGAAAACCCTGTTACGTGGCGGCCTGCGTTCCTCACCTCCTCTCCTCTCCTCCCACCTCCACTCCCTGTCAGCTCCGGGAGCGAGGAGGTGGCCGTGGGGGGGCCACCGGGGAGGCTTCACTCAAGGCTGGCCTAACGTGTTGCTCATAGCAGAATTACTTGAGGTAGAGAAGAATTTTGAGTGAGTGGGTTGCTATTTTGTCTGCCACTGAGGTGATCTTTTCTACAGAAAACTTTCAGTTTATTTGACTTCATTTTTGCCCGGACCATTTGTCGGTAGGGATCTATGTATTAAACATTGTGAGGCCTTTTATGCTTTCCCCTCAGAAAAGGAAAGCGAGTATTGCCAACGTATTTTTGTGTCCTGGAAGCAGGGCAAGGGCCAGAACTTTAACGTCCTTTCATAGACGACTGCCCTCTGCCTTCTCCATGTAGGAACGACACCCTGGCCGTGTAGTTAGTGTTTCACCTGTAGGTGTGGTCATTGTCCCCATGGAAATGGTCAGCGTAGACACCCCTGTGCTGCGCGTGTGGGATGTGGGGACACGGGAGTGACGCTGGGGTTTCCTCTGTGGGGCCGCACCCCATGTCACGGTGCTTCGACTTGCCGAGCTTTCTGCCTTGCTCGCTTGCAGCACCCGACACCCTACCGAGCCGCCTACCTTCCCAAGCCATGTTTGTTTTGTCTTTATCACAAGGAATGTAACGCCTGTCCCTGTCGTGTCTCAGAAGATGACGGAGGGCACAGGAAGCACCGGGGGGAGGGCCTGCTCACAAGACTGAGGCACTTGCGTGGCAGTGATGCCAGCCGCGGTGGGGTCCCATCCTCCTCGGACACACTTCTGCACCATTCTACGCCAGCGGGGCATTTCATCTGTCCCTAGAGTCCCAACGGAGGCGTAGTCCCCCAAGGGTCAGAATGCCATGGGAAACTGGGTACAGACTTGTTGGCTTTGTCACTGAGAACAGACAGCGGAATTCACAGTGTCTCTGAACTTTCTTCTAGTTTGATTACAATCCACAATTTGCAGATTGGTCAAAAGAAACGAGAGGTGCACCATTAATTAGTGTTAAGCCGCTAGATAACTGGCTGTTGATCTATACTCGAAGAAATTATGAAGCAGCCAATTCACTGATACAAAATCTATTTAAAGTTACACCAGCCATGGGCATACAAATGAAAAAAGCAATAATGTAAGTTTATCAAGTCATTTCTACTCTGAACATTGATTAGTAGTTGTTTGGAGGGTGTGGGAACGCAAAAGTGATAAAAATGTTAAACACGGTAACTAGGTTATATTAGTTTAAAGGTCTGATACAGTGGGTGTCATGGGGATGCAGAAATGTGTTTTAGTCACCGGAGAATGGGGGAAAGCTGGCGGCGCTGTTTCTCAGATTCTTGCTGCCGTTTGCGTTAGAAACAACCTTCTGCCTACATGGCTGCCTTGTTTTTATTTGACATTTATACAGGAGTGTTTCATGTGTGATAATCTGTAGGACATTTTTTTAATGTACGGTACATCTTTCATTACTTTTTCTGAATGTAGGATAATGAATTTCCATTCTAGGATTGAAGTGGATGATCGAACCGAAGCCTATTTGAGAGTCTTACAGCAGAAGGTGACCTCAGATACCCAGATAGTAAGTAGCTAACTGATACATAGGCACTTGTCCTCAGATGACTTTTTTAAACACTGTATTTATAAATCTTAGAATTTGAGTTTGAAATGTTTTAATTCAGTTTACAAACTGGCCACAGAATATGTATTTTACCTTCGTAAGGCAGCTGTGTGAACTCTGGCTGGAGCTGTGTGTCTGGGAGCTTGATATTTGCACTGCAGCTGGTGAGGAAGGGCTGGGGGGACAAAGCCATTGGAAATTTATTTGGATTCAAAGGCTTCAATTCCAGGAAATTTCGTGGAGAATAGGCACAAAAGTAAAAGTTAGTACTTAGTTGTTCGGCGCACAACTAAGTGTGGCAGAGACAGATGTAGAGGTAAACAGCATATGTATGTGGCTTTAAACCGAAGAAGCAGATTGGCTTTAGCTAATCCATTCTCTTCCTGGCCCTTCATCTCTTATTTAAATGCTACAGGTAGAGCATGATTCCATGGTCTGCAGTGATAAAGATGCCTAGGATGGCAAAGTGATTTTGTTGGGGGCTAGGGAAAGGAGGGGAGAAACTGGGAGCATAAATTGGAGAGCACAGCAGTGAGCCAGAGAGCCGGATTCAGCTCTAAACACAGACTTGGACTGGGCAGGAACTGGTGGGTTGTTTTTTTTTTTTTTTTTAAAGATTTTTATTTATTTATTTGATAGAGATCACAAGTAGGCAGAGAGGCAGGCAGAGAGAGAGGGAGAAGCAGGCTCCCTGCTGAGCAGAGAGCCCGATATGGGGCTCGATCCCAGGACCCTGGGATCATGACCTGAGCCAAAGGCAGAGGCTTTAACCCACTGAGCCACCCAGGTGCCCCGGAACTGGTGGTTTTATTTGCACTGAGATCTGACCGACACATGCCCTGCAAGCTGGAGGTGTGTGGTGAGACCCTTTGATACATGTGTGAGCTGCAGAGTGACTATCACAGCAGGCTAGTTCCCTCACCGCCTCACATGATCACAAGTTGGTTTTTTTGTACCAAGAACATTTCAGCTCTAGTCTTCAGCATCTCTCAAGTCCACACCTCAGCATTGTTGACTGCGCTTGCCACGCTGTACAGTAGACCCCCAGAACTTCCTCAGTTCACAACTGGAAGTTTGTTTCTTTGACTAACATCTTCCCCTTTCCGGCAGGATGTGTTCAGATTAGGCGCTCTGTGTGGTCCCCAGAATTGTCCACGGACTTCCTAGGAAATTTTATTAGTGTGATCATAGTGTGGTTCTCAGGCCAGAGCTTTAAGTTTAAAAGCCAAGGGGTGCCTGGGTGGCTCATTGGTGAAGCATCTGCCTTTGGCTCAGGTCATGATCATGGGATCGAGCCCTGCGTTGGGCTCTCTGCTCAGCGGGAAGCCTGTGTCTCCCTGTCCCACTTTCCCTGCTTGCGTTCCCTCTCTTGCTGTCTCTGTCAAATAAATAAATCTTTTTTAAAAAAAGTATAAAAGCCATGATTCTAGGTGGATCGTCAGTAAATGAGAACTGTGAGCATGGTTTTGGTCTGTTTCCCATCTCTGAGTTATCCCAGGCTGGTGCTGGAATGTATTTAAGTTCTCGTGGTGTTCAGTTTTGAGTCAGTGGCTTCACGTGGCCTCCTTCCTTGTGTCGGCATCTATCACGAG
This sequence comes from Martes martes, assembly GCF_963455335.1. Taxonomy (NCBI): domain Eukaryota; kingdom Metazoa; phylum Chordata; class Mammalia; order Carnivora; family Mustelidae; genus Martes; species Martes martes. The sequence goes on from NC_137901.1 coordinate 91,375,885, forward strand.
GGGAGTGGGGTGAGCAGTATGCAGCAGTTAATGGGCTGTGTGTTAGCTCCGCGGCACAGACGCTGACGTTTACGTGCAGGGGGCAGGTGTGGTTCCCGCTCTCTTCCTTGAACTTCAGCAGCTTCCCTACTCTCTGTAATGAGAACATTCTTTTGGTTTCAGGTTGTCTGTCTGTTGTCGAGTAATCGGAAAGACAAATATGATGCTATTAAAAAATACTTGTGCACAGATTGCCCTACCCCGAGTCAGTGTGTGGTGGCTCGGACTCTCGGCAAGCAGCAGACAGTCATGGCCATTGCCACCAAGATCGCCCTGCAGATGAACTGCAAGATGGGTGGAGAGCTCTGGAGGGTTGACATGCCTGTAAGTTTGATTTACCTGGTACATGAGAGTTTTCATTGTTTGAGAAAAAATGGATTTACTTTCTAAAAACTGCTGGTACTCTGTTGTATCTAAAACTGCAGTATTTTTCTTAAAGCTGAAGCTGGCAATGATAGTCGGCATTGACTGTTACCATGACACCACAGCTGGACGGAGGTCGATTGCAGGATTTGTCGCAAGTATCAACGAGGGCATGACCCGGTGAGCGCAGGGCTGGGCGGCCGAGTGCGGACAGGGGACGTGGGCCGGAACGGGTAGGAGTGCAGGGCCCGTGCTCTGGGGGCCTGTGGGGCTTGAGGTGCGGGCTGAATTCCTTCTTTTGACTTCTTTTACATTAGATAAGCAGGAAAGTTAGGGAAGTAAGGGAAGTTAGCTACCCTGCTGTTTTTGACATTGTTCACTGGCCCTTAATCTACAGTAATCAGATTACGTTTTAGGCTATTTTATGATTATTTCTGTTTGGGGGAGGGTGTCTCTCATTAAATGTGACCATCTCTGAAGTGTCTTTAATAATTTTTTTTGACTGCTGAAATGTCCTTTAAAGTTTTTGTGTTAATTTTCTTTTGGAAAATCCACTTCAGTTTACCCAGTCACTTGTGTTTCAACGTGGTGAATTACTTTTCAGTGCTTTTCTTAGAACTAAGACTATGAACTATCTCTGGGTATTACAGTTTAAATTTTATCTTGTCTTCAGCAAGGGAATTGTAGTATTGATTTATAGTTAAAGAAAGCTTGGTTTGTGGTGTTATGAGTGCCTGGTCCTGTCTAGATTTTACAAAGTATTGGAGATGTTAGCTGGTATCTTCAAAAGGGTTAAACATTATGAGCCGCTGAGGAAAGCGAATGCGCAGTGCTTCCTAAGGAGCAGCTTATAGACAGTGCCGTTCTCGCTCTCGCCCTGGTCTCTCTGAACAGCTGGTTCTCGCGCTGTGTGTTTCAAGATCGAGGACAAGAACTTGTAGATGGGCTCAAAGTCTGCTTACAAGGTTAGTGTCCTGTCATGTTGCTGTCCTGGTCTCTGTGTTACTGAAATTCTGGGCAGAATTACAGCGTTTGTATTCTGTTAATTGATTTAACCCTTTGCTGGCTGGCTTTCAGCTGCCCTGCGGGCTTGGAACAGCTGCAATGAATACATGCCCAGTCGGATCATTGTGTATCGGGACGGCGTGGGCGACGGCCAGCTGAAAACGCTGGTCAACTATGAAGTGCCCCAGTTTCTGGATTGCCTGAAATCTGTTGGTAGAGGTTACAAGTAAGCATGCAAACTATAAAGCATTTTCTCTTTGTACTTTTTTATCTTTGAAATTAGTATTCCCAGATGCAAAGGTAAGTGCGAACCTAACCTCAAGGATGCAGTGGGGTTTGAGGGCGTGGAAGGGGGAGGGCTGGACATGCAGAGTGGCCGTGTCGAGGGTCTCTCCCTAGAGGGGAGGAAAGACAAATGACACTTTTGCCAGTTCTCTCCCTGCCCCCTTTCTCTCCTAAAGCCTTGACGGGCGGGGATCGGAGAATTCTAGTACATCTATAGGCACCCACAGAATTGGTTAACGGAATAAAATCCAAACAGTCTTAATTTACTCTTTCTCAGTTTCTTTATACAGTGAATACCTGTTTGATTTCTTTGTGAACTCGACTGGTACTTGATCTCGGTAAGATGGTTGATGTGTGTTTAGTGTCCCAGGAGATGATGTTACTTTTCTCCTTTTGGATGGTGTGCACACTTGAGGGCAGTGTGCTTGGTGGCCCTGAAACCCATGCTGGGGTCCGCCCCTCTCCACTCTTCCACGCCTCCTCGTCCCTGCCACCAGGCAGTGGCACTGCATACCCACTCAGTAAGTTCTGTGTTGTGCTCTATCAGATTGTGAACAAGCGGAGCTCAGGGACTGTCGTATTCAGAGTTTATTAGTGTAACATAAAGATGCATAAATCCGATTTTAAGGGTACTCAGGAAACTTGAGAGGCCTGTTTGGGCTTGCACATGCATCCTGCAACACTGGTTATTTTCGTCAGACCTCTTTAGCCAGCATTTGGTATTGTAGAAATGAGGGATTTTGAAACCCACTGACTGACCATATATCTGGGCTGAGTGTGATTTATAGGGCCTGTGGGGCAGGCATTAAGAGCTTGCTGCTGATTTCTAGCTGAATTGGAGGACACTTCCAAGTCTTCTGTGGCCAGATTCTAAATGCTGATTCTGCACTTTTAAAAAATTTGATATATCGATGTTTATTTAAATTTATTTATTTAAATTCATTTAATATACAATGTATTTACGAGTTTTAGAGGTAGAATTTAGTGATTCATCTATTGTATACAACACCTACTGCTCATTACATCACATGTCCTCCTTTATAATGGCCATCCCCCCAGTTACCCCAGCCCCCCTCTCTTCTAGCAACCCTGTTTCCTAGAGTTAAGAGTCTCTCGTGGTTTGCTTCCTTTTTTATTTTCATCTTATTTTATCTTTCCCTCCCTTGCTCCATGCTCCTGTTTTGCTTCTCAAATTCCACATATGAGTGAAATCATATGATAATTGTTTTCTCTTACTGACTTATTTCGTTTAGCATAATACCTTCTAGTTCCATTCACACTATTACAAATGGCAAGATTTCATTTTTTTTAAGATTTTATTTATTTGTCAGAGAGAGAGCACAAGCAGGCAGAGTGGCAGGCAGAGAGAGAAGCAGGCTTCCCGCAGAGCAGGGAGCCCGATGCGGGGCTTGATCCCAGGACCCTAAGATCATGACCTGAGCCGAAGGCAGATTCTTCACCGACTGAGCCACTCAGGTGTCCCAAGATTTCATTATTTGATGGCTGAGTAATATTCCATTGTACATATATACCACATCTTTATCCATTCATCTGCCAATGGACATCTGGGCTCTTTCCACAGTTAGGCTATTGTGGACATTGCTGCTGTAAACATTGGGGTACAGGTGCTCCTTCGGATCCCTGCATTTGTATCTTTAGGGTAAATACCCAGTAGTGCGATTGCTGGGTCATAGGGTAGCTCTACTTTCAACTTTCTGAGGAACCTCCGTGCTGTTTTCCAGAGTGGCTGCACCAGCTTGCGTTCCCACCAACAGTGTAGGAGGCTCCCCTTTCTCTGTGTCCTCGTCAACACCTGTCGTTTCCTGACTTGTTAATTTTAGCCATGCTGACCGGTGTGAGGTGGGAACTCACTGTGGTTTTGATTTGTATTTCCCTGATGCCAAGTGACGCGGAGCATTTTTTCACATGTCTGTTAGCCATTTGTATGTCCTCTCTGGAGAAATGTCTTCATGTTTTCTGCCCATTCCTTGACTGGATTATTTGTTCTTTGGGTGCTGAGTTTGATAAGTTCTTTATAGATTTTGGATCCTGGCCCTTTATCTGATATGTCATTTGCAAGTATCTTCTCCCATTCTGTCGGTTGTCTTTTGGTTTTGTGGACTTTTTCCCTTTGCTGTGCAAAAGCTTTGATCTTGATGAAGTCCCAGTAGTTCATTTTTGCCCTTGCTTCCCTTGCCTTTGGCGATGTTTCTAGGAAGAAGTTGCTGCGGCTGAGGTCGAAGAGGTTGCTGCCTGTGTTCTCCTCAAGGATTTTGATGGATTCCTTTCTCACATTGAGGTCCTTCATCCATTTTGAGTCTATTTTTGTGTGTGATGTAAGGACATGGTCCAGTTTCATTCTTCTGCATGTGGCTGTCCAATTTCCCCAGCAACAGTTATTGAAGAGACTGTCCCTTTTTCCATTGGACATTCTTTCCTGCTTCGTCGGAGATTAGTTGACCATAGAGCTGAGGGTCCATATCTGGGCTCTCTATTCTGTTCCGTGGATCTGTGTGTCTGTTTTTGTGCCAGTACCATGCTGTCTTGATGATGACAGCTTTGTAATAAAGCTAGACTTCTGGAATTGTGATGCCACTAGGTTTGGTTTTCTTTTTTGACATTCCTTTGGCTATTTGGGGGTCTTTTCTGATTCCATACAAATTTTAGGACTATTTGATTCAGCTTGTGAAAAATATTGATGGCATTTTGATAGGTATCGCATTCACTGTGTAGATTGCTCTGGATGGTATGGACATTTTAACAATATTTTTCTTCCACTCCATTAACATGGAACATTTTTCCATTTCTTTGTGTCTTCTCATTTATTTCATGAGTGGTTTATAGTTTTTTGAAGACAGATCCTTTCCCTGTTTGGTTTATTCCTAGGCATCTTATGGTTTCTGGTGCAATTGTAAACAGGTTCAATTCCTTAATTTCTCTTTCTTCTGTCTCGTTAGTGGATGGAAATGCAACTGATTTCTGTGCTTTGATTTTATATCTTGACACTTCACTGAATTCCTGTACAAATTCTAGCAGTTTTGGGGTGGAGTCTTTTGGGTTTTCCACATAAAGTTTCATATCATCTGCAAAGAGTGAGAGTTTGACATCTTCTTTGCCGATTCAGATGCCTTTTATTTCTTTTTGTTGTCTGATTGCTGAGGCTAGGACTTCTAGTACTATGTTGCACAGCACTGGTGATAGTGGGCAGCCCCGCTGTGTTCCCCGTATTAGGGGGAAAGCTCTGTTCTTCCCCATTGAGAATGATAATTCACTGTGGGGTTTTCACAGATGGTTTTGATGATACTGAAGTATGTACCCTCTATCCCTACACTGTGAAGAGTTTTGATGAAGAAAGGATGCTGTACTTTGTCAAATGCTTTTTCAGCTTCTCTTGAGAATATCTCATGGTTCTTGTTCTTTCTTTTATTAATATATTGTATCACATTGATCTGTGGATGTCGAACCAACATTGCAGCCTAGAGATAAATCCCACTTGGTCATGGTGAATAATCCTTTTAATGTACTTTTTAATTTTTTATTAACATATAATGTATTATTAGACCCAGGGGTACAGGTCTGTGAATCACCAGGTTTATACACTTCACGGCACTCACCATAGCACATATCCTTCCCAATGTCCATAACCCAACCACCCTCTCCCTACCCTCTTCCCCCCAGAAACCTCAGTTTGTTTTGTGAGATTAAGAGTCTCTTATGGTTTGTCTCCCTCCACATCTCCCCATCTTCATCTTGTTTCATTTTTTCCTTCCCTAACCCCCAAACCCTCCATGTTGCCTCTCAAATTCCTCATATCGGGGAGATCATATGATATTTGTCTTTCTCTGATTGACTAATTTTGCTCAGCATAATACCCTCTAGTTCCATCCATGTCATTGCAAATGGCAAGATTTCATTTCTTCTGATGGCTGCATAGGATTCCATTGTATATATATACCACATCTTCTTTATCCATTCATCTGTTGATGGACATCTAGGTTCTTTCCATAGTTTGGCTATCGTGGACATTGCTGCTATAAACATTCGGGTGCACGTGCCCTTTTGGATCCCTGAATTTCTATCTTTAGGGTAAATACCCAGTAGTGCAATTGCTGGGTCATTGGGTAAGCTCTATTTTCAACTTTTTGAGGAACCTCCATGCTGTTTTCCAGGAAGAAGTTGTTGTGACTGAAGTCAAAGGGTTGCTGCCTGTGTTCTCCTCAAGGATTTGGATGGATTCATGTTTCACATTGAGGTCTTTCATCCATTTGGAGTCTATTTTTGTGTGTGGTATAAGCAAATGGCCCAGTTTCATTTTTCTGCATGTGGCTGTCCAATTTTCCCAACACCATTTGTTGAAGAGACTGTCTTTTTTCCATTGGACATTCTTTCCTGCTTTGTCAAAGATTAGTTGACTGTAGAGTTGAGGGTCTATTTCTGGGATCTCTATTCTGTTCCACGGATCTATGTGTCTGTTGTTGTGCAAGTACCATACTATCTTGATGATGACAGCTTTGTAATAGAGCTTGCAATCTGGACTTGTGATGCCACCAACTTTGGCTTTCTTTTTCAACATTCCTCTGGCTTTCGAGGTCTTTTCTGGTTCCATATACATTTTACGATTATTTGTTCCATTTCTTTGGAAAAAATGGGTGGGATTTTGATAGGGATTGCATTAAATATGTAGATTGCTTTAGGTACCATAGACATTTTCACAATATTTGTTCTTCCAATCCAGGAGCATGGAACAATTTTCCATTTCTTTGTGTCTTCCTCAATTTCCTTCATGAGTACTTTATATTCTGAGTACAGATTCTTTGCCTTTTTGGTTAGGTTTATTCCTATTTATCTTATGGTTTGGGGTACAGTTGTAAATGGGATTGACTCCTTAATTTCTCTTTCTTCTGTCTTGCTGTTGGTATGTAGAAATGCAAGTGATTTCTGTGCATTGATTTTATATCCTGACATTTTACTGAATTCCTGTACAAGTTCTAGCAGATTTGGAGTGGAGTCTTTTGGGTTTTCCACATAAAATATCATATCATCTGCAAAGAGTGATAGTTTGACTTTTTTGCCAGTTTAGATGCCTTTTATTTCTTTTTGTTGTCTGATTGCTGAGGCTGGGACTTCTAGTACTATGTTGAAAAGCAGTGGTGATAGCGGACATCCCTGCTGTGTTCCTGACCTTAGCGGAAAAGCTCTTAGTTTTTCTCCATTGAGGATGATATTCACTGTGGGGTTTTCATAGATGGCTTTGATGGTATTGAGGTATGTACTCTCTATCCCTACACTTTGAAGAGTTTTGATCAAGAAAGGATCCTATACTTTGTCAAATGCTTTTTCAGCTTCTATTGAGAGTATCATATGGTTCTTGTTCTTTCTTTTATTAATGTATTATATCACATTGATTGATTTGCAAATGTTGAACCAACCTTGCAGCCCTGGAATAAATCCCACTTGGTCGTGTGAATAATCCTTTTAATGTACTGTTGGATCCTATTGACTAGTATTTTGGTGAGAATTTTCACATCTGTGTTCATCAAGGATATTGGTTTGTAATTCTCTTTTTTGATGGGGTCTTTTGTCTGTTCTGGGGATCAAGGTCATGCTGGCCTCATAAAATGAGCTTGGAAGTTTTCCTTCCATTTCTATTTTTTGGAACAGTTTCAGGAGAATAAGAATTAATTCTTCTTTAAATGTTTGGTAGAATTCCCCTGGGCCATCTGGCCCTGGCTCTTGTTTGTTGGGAGATTTGTGATGACTGCTTCAATCTCCTTACTGGTTGTGGGGCTGTTCAGGTTTTCTGTTTCTTCCTGGTTCAGTTGTGGTAGTTTATACATCTCTAGGAATGCATCCATTTCTTCCAGGTTGTCAAATTTGCTGGCTTATAGTTGCTCATAATATGTTCTTATAATTGTTTGTATTTCTTTGGTGTTGGTTGTGATCTCTCCTCTTTCATTCATGATTTTATTTACTTGGGTCCTTTCTCTTTTCTAATTGATAAGTCTGGCCAGGGTGGTTATCAATCTTATTAATTCTTTCAGAGAACCAGCTCCTAGTTTTGTTGATCTGTTCTACTGTTCTTTTGGTTTCTATTTCATTGATTTCTGCTCTGATCTTTATTATCTCTTCTCCTGCTGGGTTTAGGCTTTCTTTGCTGTTCTTTCTCCTGCTCCTTTAGGTGTAGGATTAGGTTGTGTACTTGAGACCTTTCTTGTTTCTTGAGAAAGGCTTGCATCACTATGTACTTTCCTCTCAGGACTGCCTTTGCTGTGTCCCACAGATTTTGAGCAGTTGTATTTTCATTATCATTTGTTTCCATGGATTTTTTCAATTTTTCTTTAATTTCCTGGTTGACCCATTCATTCTTTAGAAGGATGCTGTGTAGTCTCCATGTATTTGGGTTCTTTCCAAATTTCCTCTTGTGATTGAGTTCTAGCTTCAGAGCATTGTGGTCTGAAAATATGCAGGGAATGATCCCAATCTTTTGATACCGGTTGAGACCTGATTTATGACCCAGGATGTGATCTATTCTGGAGAATGTTCCATGTGCACTAGAGAAGAATGTGTATTCTGTTGCTTTGGGACGGAATGTTCTGAATATATCTGTGATGTCCATCTGGTCCAGTGTGTCATTTAAGCCCTTTATTTCCTTGTTGATCTTGCTTGGATGATCTGTCCATTTCAGTTAACGGGTTGTTAAAGTCTCCTACTATTGTATTATTGTCGATATGTTTCTTTGACTTTGTTATTGATTGATTTATATAGTTGGCTGCTTCCATGTTAGGGACATAGATATTTACGATTCTTAGATGATCTTGTTGGACAGACACTTTGAGTATGATACAGTGTCCTACCTCATCCCTTATTATAGCCTTTGGCTTAACATCTAATTTATCCGATATAAGGATTGCCACCCCAGCTTTCTTTTGATGTCCATTAGCACGGTAAATTGTTTTCCACCCCCTCACTTTAAATCTGGAGGCGTCTTTGGGTCTAAAATGAGTTTTTTATAGACCGGATATTGATGGGCTTTGGTTTTTTATCCATTCTGATACCCTGACTTCAGATATTTGATATAAGAACAAACTGAAATGTCAGAGGATACTGATGACCTTTTTGTCCTGACATTTGCTCTGTTGTTTCTTGTGATGTCAGAGGGCTCAGGTCCACTTTGGCCTCAGGCTCCTGAGCCTGGCTTTGCTACATCCGAAACCACAGGAACTGGGCAGCACTAGCCCTCCTGGGGTAGATAGTGATACTTCTACAAGTGCCTTCTGCTTATGTAAACTCACCCCCTGTCCCTTTGGGATTTGCTTATTGGACTATCGTGAAGGAGCCCAACGAACTTGCTTGTCAAACAGAAGCTCCCGCTTCAGGGTCTTTTTGATCATTTGTCTAGACAGCACACTGTAAACAACCTTCCCAAGCCAGACCTTCCAGATCCCACTGTACGTAAAGCTCTCTGTGTCCCACAGTTTGGAATCAAGAGTATTTCTGCTAAGAACTAACGTTCTGGTTGGGGAAAGGGCACAGGAAAAATGGAGGCATAGGTAGTAGTCTTCTCTTTCAAATGTCTAATACACACCAGCACGGTTCCCGAGTGTCTTCTTTGCGCCCGTCCCTGTACTCCAGCGTGGCTGTGTCGTTAAGCACTGGCTCTGAATGGACTTTTCAGAGCTGGTAGAAAAGGTGTGAACCATAATCCAACTCCACAGGTGCTGCCACTTTGAAGGGCTGGCCTCTGGAGAGCCAGAAGGCATGGGCCAGTGGATGGCTTTAGGTGCGGTGCTGATGCTCGGGGGAAGGGATCTGGGCATAGGGAGACCAGCTGGCTGAGCTGAGAGGTGATTGGGCCCTGGGAGGGAGACGGAGGGAGCCCTGATACCTCATGGAACGGTAGCGCTGGGTTAGACTTTGACACTGCTCAAACGAGGTTCCCTCCCAGCAGCTCTAGACTCCAGATCCTCTCTCTCACATAGCAGAAGAGTGTTCCAAGTTGTGTGCTGGGAAGCATGCTGAATGTACCGCTTCCGTGTGCCAGGCCAGCTGTGCACACGACCCTGCCTCACCTGCTGTCCTGTGTTCTTCTCCCCCCACCCCCCCGACTCCTGGTCCTTGTCTAGGGCCATTCACAGCTTGGACAGATACTCTGCCTTGAGAGGGAGAGAGGTTTCCATTTAAAATGGGAATATCTGGATGGTCGGCTGCCTGGAAGCAGGACAGACACAGTCATTGCATTCACCATCGTCATCCTCTTTCAGCCCAAGACTAACCGTAATTGTGGTGAAGAAACGAGTGAATGCCAGATTTTTTGCTCAGTCTGGAGGAAGACTTCAGAACCCACTTCCCGGGACGGTTATTGACGTAGAAGTTACCAGACCAGAATGGTAAGTTCTGTGCGGTTACACGATTGTTTTCTTCTTTATCAACTTCAGCACATTTGCTTTTTCTTCTATTTCTGATAAATACTAAAGTCTTCAATTAGTTTGATCTCATAATATTGCTAAAGCCTGTGATTCGTTCGTATCTGAAATGGTAAACAGGTTTCCGTCCAGTTGTCCTTTGGGGGAAGAGGGTTATCGTCTGCAGCACGAATCGTACATACGGAGGGTGAGCTCTGCTGCTGTGGATTGTTTTGTATTTTATTCACTTGTGACCTTGTCCTCAGATTCCTGTCCCCTAGTAAAAAGTTTTAGATCTGTAACAGCTTGCTGTCATCCAGAGGTCAAAAAGTTGCAGCTGAAACACGACTGCAGATAAGAAAAGTGGCTTCTGAGTAAGCAAAACTTTCTGTGTAACTTGGAGCTGCACTTTGTCATAGGAAAGCCAGCTGGCTAGGACATCCACGGCCACAAGGGGGCCACAGGGCAGCGCTGTTGGCACCCAAGGGTGCAGCGGTCGGGGCTAAGGCTTGCTGGATCCTCGGAAACGCTTTTAGGGGGCGAGGCCTAGGGTGCAGTCAGTCGTGCCGGGTGGCGGCTCTTTGGCCGGTCCGGGAGAGCGCGCTGGGCGGGCCGTTCCTCTTTCCCAGTGTGGTAGAGCTTTAGGAAGGAGTTTTCATCAGGCTGAAGTGCCGGCCTCAGGGCAAAGCTGCTAAGGTGGACTGTCCTTCCTGTGCGGACGTCAGGTCAAGGAGGCTTCACTCCGCTCACTTCATGTAGAGCAGTAATAGTACAGAGTTTTCGTTCCCTTTAATCAGTTGTGTTCGCGACAGGGAGTGGACATTTCCGTGTTGAGATGTGTCATCTTGGACTTCTGTCTCAGGCCTGTGTCAGTCATGGCGGTGCTCCAGAAGGATTCTGCTTGTGGGTAAATCCGCTGAGGGAGACGGTGGCTGAGACAGTAGCGCAGCGAGCTCCTTTCCTGCAGGACCTTCTAACCCGTCCGAGTGACCCCCGCCCCCGTGCCCCCTGCTGACACTCGTCCCGCTCCGCTGCCCGCAGCTCAGGGCCAGCACTGACCTGGAGACAGCTGCTGGAGACCGACTGGGTAAAATCCAAGTTGAATTTTGAAGTATGAGAACATCTCATGACTTTTTACAGGACGCTATTTAGAACTTAGCAGCCGGGGCTCTGCACACGCCTGGAGAAGCCCCGTCGTAGGCGCCGCCTGTCCCAGCTGCGGCCAGCGCTCTGGGGGCTCAGACACCCGAGTCGGGACTAAGGCTCTGACTCTAGCTCTGCTGGGATTTCTCTGCGGCTTAGGGCACGCGGTCGTGTGTGTGTGTGTGTGTGTTTGTGTGTGTGTAGGGTCGCGGTGTTCTGAGGTGCGTAGCTTCAGTGGGCCTAGCACGCTGCCCGGGTCATTCCCTGGTAGCTCCACGAGGGCGGCTGACTGGATCTCTGGCCGGTGCTCCTGCTACCCAGTAAGTGGGGGGAACGGCCGTGCTGTGCTCTGTCCGCACCCCCGGGTCTGCCGTAGCATTTGGGCCCTGCACCGGCTCTGCTGCCACCCCGTAGGTCCTCCGGTCCTCCAAGAGTCTGCTCTGCATCCTTAACGATTAAAGTGAAGGATGTTTTTGTTGCGTAACCACGGAACAGCGAGAGAGGGAAAGGTTCCGTGGTAAAAACGTATTTCGGGAACAGCAGTGCCTGACCTGAGAGCTGCTCTCCTTGTCCCGCTGCTGCCGCCCTCCAGGGCGTCCGAGCGCGCCGGCGTGCCCGTGGGCTGCGGGCAGACAGCTGCGCGCCGCTCCCGGACACCACTGTGGCTGGCAGCCCGCGCACGTGGTGAACACCCCGTGGCATCAGTGACACGTATTTGAAATCTAAGTAATAGTGGTTTCTGAAGCCTCGGTCACAGGTAAGTGTTCCAGAACGGTCCACGAGAGCAAGTGTTATGGACCTGAAGGAAGCACGTTTCATCCTGAAGAGGTCAGCATCCCTTCGGATACGGGCTCTTTTCTCTGGAGGAAACGGGACCCACGTTAACTTCAGCTTTCAGACCCATAAGCCTCCTTTCCACGTGGCTTTTCTCTTGTAATTCCAGGTATGATTTTTTTATCGTGAGCCAGGCGGTGAGAAGCGGCAGTGTTTCGCCCACGCACTATAATGTCATCTACGACAGCAGCGGCCTGAAGCCAGACCACATACAGAGGCTCACGTACAAGCTGTGTCACGTCTACTACAACTGGCCAGTAAGTGGGTCTCCCTGGGGACGTGTCTGCTCATCTGTGAGCTCTGATTTTCAAGACAGGAGTCGCTCTGTTTTCAGAGGCTTTTCTAGTTAATACTGGGCCGAGTGCTGCGGGGAGCAGGTCGAGAGTAACCGCCCTGTGTTTCTTCCACTCAAGGGCGTCATCCGCGTCCCCGCTCCTTGCCAGTACGCCCACAAGCTGGCTTTCCTGGTGGGCCAGAGCATTCACAGGGAACCCAACCTGTCCCTGTCCAACCGCCTCTACTACCTCTGACCCTCGGGCGACGACGACGTGCAGCCACGCCTTCTATTTGACCTTGTAGCTTGGGGGGGGGGTTAAAGTTTTGGGTTTTTTTTTTTTTTTTTTTTTTTTAGCTGTTATCTTTATAGATGAATATTGGGAAGGGAATTAGGAGATTTGGTGTCTCATTTGTAGCATTGCTGCTGTGACTGGCTTATAGGTAAAAATTAAAATTTTATATTTTATCTTGTTTGCTTCTCAAATGCGTTGTGAGAATTTTTTGTTTTAAAAAAATGTGGATAAGGTACTTTGCATTATAAACAGAATTTCTTAAACTTAATTGAAAAGTGAGAATTTACTTGGAAGTACTTTCAGGAGTGAGCACGTCCTGCTTTGTAAACGTACATTAATTCATCATCTTTTTGAAATATTTTTAATTTAAAGGAGAGGCATAAAGTGGGGAGCTCACTGCAGCTGTAAGGTAGGCTTTTACTTGGGTGTCTGATCTATTTTAAAGATAAAAAACTGCCATTGATTAACCTGTACAAGGTACGGGAATGGTAGGAGACTATGGAGAAGTAGGCTAATTTTTTATTTTTGGGGGGCTAGATGGTATGGGCGTGAAAAGTTTTAAATTTCTGTCCAAGGAAACATTTTAAGACTCTTGTCACAAAAGAGGCCAGTAATCTCTGTTAACATTACTGTTTGCAGTGGGGACATCCTTCTACTTGTTATAAAATAAAATTGGATTCTCACATTATTCACTAACTGTAGTTTGTTTTTACTGAAAACATACATTTTCTTTGCATTTAGTGTATTCTTCTAAATGCCGGAGAGCGCGCTCTGGCCGAAGGCTGCGCTTCCACTTAGAAGTGCCCAGCCGGCGTCCCTTTCGCACTTCAGGGTCTGGAGCCGCCGGGCTCGAGGGACGGGACGGAGAGCCGCGGCTCGTCAGGAGCGGCAGGGCGGTGGCAGGAGGTTGACGATTGTAATTATTCACATGGACGTGCTTGTGGGAATTTTCAGGAAATTTGGCAAAGAGCTGGCTTGCCGTCAGTGAAACTGTACTCGGAGAATCCCTTCAGCATCGCCGGCCGCGGCAGGGCCTGCGCACCCCGGCGCTCCGGCCTCAGCCCTCCCCTCCGCACCGCTGCACGTGGACCCCATAGAGGCTTTCTGGGCTGAGCCTCACCACAGGGAAGAAAACCTTTTTATTCTCCTCTTAGTTCTGCAGGCTCCTAACCGTTGTTAACAGTGTCGTCAGCTGTTAGCCCCGGTTCCTTGACCTGCTTGGTCTTGCAAACGAGAGAAGACACAGGAAATGGGAGGTTTCGGGAGAGTGCCGGAGACCGGACGCCGTGACGGAAGTTGCTAGAAGCTGACCCGCTGGGAAGGCGTGCGAGGAGCTCTACCCTGCAGCCGTGGAAGACGAGCTCAGGTGTTCACGTGTGGATCGGTAGGGCCAGTGGGGAACTTCTAAGGCCTCAAAGTGCCGTTCTTAGCAGGTTTTAACTGTCTTTAAACCATGAAGGATGGGCAGATGCGATCTGGAAAAGCTGAAACAGCCAAGAGACCGTCACTCAAGTCAAAGACTTGGCTGCGAGGGACAGAAAACCTCAGACTAGTTGCAGCCGATGGTCACAGGGCGGCTTGCTGCTTGCGCTGGAGGTGGGCTTCCTGCCATCGGTCTGTCTGGTGCCAGCCGTTGGCTTTGGACGCGCAGCGAGCTCCGCGCCGGGCCACACACGGGGTGGGGGGTACTTCTCGGGGAGACACCGGCCAGACTGTCCCTCGGACACGTGCCACAGGATTTTCCTGGGACTCTGGGCCAAGGCCCGCTGAGAAGGCGTCCCGGGTCTGGTTGCTGAGAGGCTATGGTGGGGGCGGGGGGCGTCTCGGTTCTGGCCGATGGGCCCGGGGTCCAGGTCTGGGCGTCCGCCTCACGCCCTGGGAAGGAACACCCCAGCCGTCCACATGTCCTGGAACCGGAGGGACGCGCCGCCCAGACAGTTGGAGCCTGGCTCCCGTGCGAGTACTAGGGTGGCCGTGGGGGCGCGGGGCAGGGAACGGCTCCCTGCAGGAGCGTCGCGGGGCCGCCGCCAGGAGCCTGAGGGCGCGGCACAGCTGTCCGTCCGCACAGGCCGCACACGGGTCCCGCCGCGCTCTGGGCTAAGGCGCCAAAACGGACTGCGGCCGGCTGCGGCCTGCCAGTGAGATGCATCGGCCCGAGCCCCCCGACCGGCCCCCCCTTCCCAGCCCTCGCTTGACCGTTGGCCTCAGGAGCCCCGGAGGTAACTCCAGGGTGCGGCGGGGGCTCTGGCGACGTGCCTCGCAGCGGGGCTGGGGTTGGGGCCAGACACAGGTGCTCCCCTCCCCTCTCAGCGTCCGGCTCCGAGATCGGGGCCTGTCCCTGTGTCCCCTCATCTGTTCGCCACAGAGGCGACCTGAGGCTGTGGCACAAAGCTGCCTCTTATTTTCATATATTTCAAGGTTGGACTCAAGTTCCTATCATTGGTGTCGTCGTTCAGATGCAAGATTACAGGGGCTGGACCGGCTCTGGGTGTGAATCATCCCAATCCAGTCCCTGGAGCGCCTGGTCAGCGGCGGCTAGAGAAACTGTCAGGTTTCCAAGTGGTTGCATCCGCGAAGGGCCCCCTGGCTCTGTGGGGAGGACCCCCCCGCTGGGGTTACCCCAAAGCTGCAGCACCCCCCAACTGCCCTTGCACACAGCTGGACCGCCGGCAGGCAGCTTAGGACTCTTGTCACCCTCCCCTCTCGGAATCGGAAGGCGCTCTTGACCCCATCCTCCTCCCCCAGACCCTCTCCCCGCGCCCTCCAGAGTTCACCGTCCTATGTCAGCCCCTTCCTGAGTTTCCGTGCCCTTGGAACACACGGGCTCCCAGGACAATTCCTGCCTGTGGGTGGCGCCGCTGTGTCGGCCACACCTGCCATCCCGCTGGGTCCCATGCACCCTCCGCAGCCCGTCCTCTCCGAGGCATTTCCTACCCCTGGGTTCGGGCCGGTGGCGGCTCCGGCTCCCGGCTTGCTCCCGGCCCGTGCTGGCGTTTGCTGCCATACCTGGCGACAGCACCGGCGGCGCAGGCCAGCATTTTCCCACTGGTCTGTCCCCTGCGCCTGGCAGCCCCGCTTCCCGGTTGCTGGGGCCGTCACAGGCCCCAAGTGCTGCGCCGCAGGCTGCGAGTCCCTGTCCGGTGCCCCCCCCCTCCTCGACGTCCCTCCTGCTCCCTTCTGGACCCCACGCTGCCCCGGGGCCCTGTCCGCTCCAGCCCCCGCACTCGGCTCCCAGCAGAGCAGCAGCCTAGCGACCGAAGGACGGCGCACCTGTTTGTCTCTGGATGAGGCTTCTGGAACTTCGCTGTCAAGCCCCCCCCCGCCCCCGCCCCAGCCACGTGTGCCCAAGACACCCAGTTATTCAGTGACGTTGCTCGGCGCGATCGCGTCTCTCCCGGGCCCGCGCCAGCCTTTCCTTGCTCGTTGCCAGCAGCCTACAGACCCGGCCCCGTCCCGCCCGTCCTAAGAAACAAAAGGGCTTTCGGCCCCCTCTCGCCCCCGACGCCGCTCTCTTTCCCGTTAGAAGGCAGACGAGGGACTGAGAAGACCCTTCGGTTCCAACAGACAAAGCCGCCCCGAGCCACTGGCCCAGAGTTCTGCGGGAGACTTGCGGCTGGGGCAGAGCAGGGCCCCACGCGGGGTTCGCTGTGATGGTGGGGAGCTCCCAGGCCAGAGGGGAGAAGGCGGCGGGGGGGCCGGGGCCGGGGTGAGCGCTGCCCGCGCCCCTGCCCGCCGCCCCCGGCACCCTTCTGGCCCACGGGGTCTGCAACGCCCTTCCTCCGCGCGGAGCCTGCGGGCAGCCCCCAGCCCCGGCGGCACAGCGAACGCTGCCCTGGGGGGCCCCGCAAGAGGCCCCTTCCTCAGCCCCGCCTGAGGCCTGGGAGCCTCCGCGGAAGTGGGGCGCTCGCACCGCACCTGGAGGGCGCGTCCGCAGTTCGAGGCTTCCCCCGGCAGGAGCCGGTACCGCTGTCCAGACCTGGACGGCTGCTCTGGCACCTTCCCGCTGGGAGGGGTGGGGGTCGGGACCGGACAGCGCTGAGCTGAGGCCCCTTCGTGGAGCTGTGATTTGGGCCCTCCTGGGCGTAGCCGTAGCAGCCCCTGCCACACTTCCTGACCCGTCCGTCCACTTCGACCGCGGTCTCGTTTTCAGGAGCTGGTCCGCACGTGGGCTCTCCACGTAGGCCCACGGCACACGGTGGTCCGTAGAAAGGGGCACCAGGAAGGCAGAAGTGGGGACCCAGCCCAGTTTGATGGGCTCGCGGAGACCCATTCAAGGACGGGGGAGCTGGGGTCAGACACCCCGGCAGGTGTGTTAGCGACACTGGCTCTGCCCCACGCCGCTCTGAAATCCGCCTCACTGCTCGCAAGGGCGAGGCGAGGCCGGTGTTAACAGCGCCGCTTCCTAATGTAAGCGCAGCAAGACAGCGACTGTCCCTCGGGCTCTGCTGAATCCGTTTGCCGGAACCTCCGAAGGCTTCACCGCCCGTACGGCCTTCACAGGCTCCGAGCCCAGCCAGATACTTGCTGTCACACTCCCGTGGGTTCCTTCCTTTTCGGAGGTCCCCGCGCCTGCCTTCCTGACTCACCTGGTCAGGCCCCCCCCTGGGAGTTCTAGAAGCCAGGTACCAGGCTGGTTTTTCCAAGGGGCAACATGGGGTCCATAAAGTCGCCGATCATTCTTGAAGCCGTCTGGTCACCTCTGAGCCTCCGCGTGGCTCTCAAACGTGACCTCCCAAAGCCTCGCCGTGTAACCCGGGTTCCCAGAACAGACTCTTACCTGGGACGCGTTTCCCACCGTGTCCTTGCCGCCACCCCTCGACCCCGGACACGAGCCTCCCTCCACAGAGCTCCCCGCCTCGTCTGGCGCGAGCACCCCCCCGTCGGGAAGTCTCTGCCGGGTCAGCCCCCCAAGCCCGTCGGCTCCCCTGCTCGACCCAGGCCTGAAACGGCCTCCAGCCCGCAGATGCCGGTGACGCCGGGGGCGTGTTAAGGGTCGGGAAGGTGCGAGCCCAGGCAGCAGGAGCCCAGGCTCCCATGTTCCGCGTTCACCGTGCCCCAGGCCTGCGGCTGCTGGAGCTGGAGGACGGCCCCCGAGTCCCACAGCCCGAGTCCGCCTGCCCGGAGAGCCAGATGCTGGCGGCCATCCCGCCCCCGGGGCAGGCGGCAAGGGGGCCACGCAGGGCGCCGTCTGTGGGGAGGCACCGCTTCGTCCTACATCTGCCCCCCCCTCCTTTGGACAGGTTTCCGTGGGCGAGCGTGCGCTCAGCCCCGCGTCTGTCCGAGCCCGGCTGTCTGTCCCTGCGAGACCACGCTTCCTTCTGCACGGGCCCTCCAGTCACCCCCAGGCCACAGCTGGAGGGCCATGCTGTCCCCAGGGGCAGGCGTCCGTGCCTGCAGCCCCCCGTCCCCGGAGGCCCCTCAGCGAGGCATCTGGTCCACGGGAACCCGCCTTCCAGGGCATAAACCGCTGCTGCTGCGGCCCCCGCTCCCGCAGGCTCAGGGGGACCCGACTGGGTGGGGGACATTTTCTCTCGGGGTCCCAGACTTCAGGCGTAGCCGCAGCTGAGACCAGAGACCCGACGGGCCCCTTTCCGCCATTTTATGGTGGGCGGGAGCCTCTGCTCCTCCCTGTCGTTCAACCCGCCTGCTTCCCTCGGGACACGGGCCTGCGGACTGTTAGGCCTGGCTCCTGGGGGTGCATGGCCGCCTGGCGCGGTGGACAGCCGGGGCTCGTCCCAGGCTCCCCAGCACTCAGGGACTCACAGAGCCATTTCTGACACCTCAGACCCATTTACCATAACCTGGTCGCCCCCGGTACCCCACCTCCCCCCACCCCAGCTGCCACGCCCCCAGCCCTTTGCATAGGGTGGCTCCTAGCTCCCCGGTTCACAGACCGCGGGCGCCCCAACACTACGCCCCTCAGTTCCGGGGACAACGGGCTTCCCCACGGACAACCCCCCATGGACGACTGCGTCCCACAGAGGGCTCCCCCCATGGACAACGACCCCCCATGGATGACAGGCACCCCATGGACAGAGGGCTCCCTTGGACGACAACCCCCCACGGAGGAGAGGCACCCCATGGACAGAGGGCTCCCCACCATGGACAGAAGCCTCCCCCCACAGGCAGAGGACATCCCCCACGGACGCAGGGCTCCCCCCACAGACAGAAGCCTCCCTCCAACAAAGGGCTCCTTCCACCAACAGAGGGTTCCCACAAAGGACAGAGGGACGCCACCAGTTCCGTGGACAGCAGGCCTCCCCTCCAGAGACCAAAGTCTCTGCCCACAGACAAAAGGCTTCCCCCATAGACCGTGCGCTCCTGCACGGACAGTGGGCTTCCCCCCGCGGACCGAGGGCTCCCCTCAAGGTCCGAGGGCTCGACCAATTCCATAGACAGAAAGCTCCCCACCACGGACAGAAACTTCTCCCCACAAAGGACTGCCCCCATGACAGAGGGACTCCCCCAATTCTGTGGACAGCCAGCTTACCCTCAGAAGGCTCCCCTCACAGACTGAGGGCTCCCCCAATTCCAAAGACAGCAAGTTTCCCCCCAACTCAGAGGTCTGTCCCCACAAACAAAGCGCTCCCCCCCAGGGACAGAGGGCTCCCCCCGCGAACCGAGGGCTCTACCAGTGCCAAGACAGCAGATTTCTCCAACGGATGGGTCCCCCCGCGCAGACAGCAGGTCCCTCCACAGATAAGCTCCTCCGGCTCCCCCGCGGCCCCCCCACATGCAGTTGGCCCCAGCAATTCCAGGACAATGGGCTCCCCCCACGGACTAGGCTCCCCCCACCATGGACAAGAGCCTCCCCTCCCACAGACGGGGCCCCCCGCAGG
Organism: Martes martes; assembly: GCF_963455335.1. Taxonomy (NCBI): domain Eukaryota; kingdom Metazoa; phylum Chordata; class Mammalia; order Carnivora; family Mustelidae; genus Martes; species Martes martes. Next base: position 91,395,364 of record NC_137901.1, read on the forward strand.
GACAGCGGGCTCTGCCCCAGACGCCGCCTTCCTCCCCGGGCTCCTTTGGTTTGGCGTCCCGCACCCCCCCACCCCGCCGACTCTGCCAGCTGGGACGAGGCGGAGGAGGGTCAGTCACGGACCCCCGGGCAAGAGGACATTCTAGTCGTGAAACCAAGCCGCCGGCCTCCCGCCCGGTTCCATTCGGGGCAACTTACCGGCGCGGGGCGAGCCAGGACCCTCCGCCTCTCCGCGCTGCGCGGCTGGGCCGGGAGGTCACCTGGAATCGCGAGCGGCGGCACCTGCGCCCGGCACGGGCCACGCCCAGGCCGCAGGTGGAGTCAGTTGTTGGGCTCAGAGCAGGACACCTGTGCCTCCCCGAGGGCCTCCCCGCCCGTTCCCTCCGGCCCCGAGCTCCCAGGGCCTCCCGATCAGTTCCGGCCGCCGGTGCCAGCTGCGCACCCAGCGCGTCCCATCTCTCGCCCGGACGCTCGGCCGCTGTCCGTTGCCCCCTCCACCCCACCTGCCTTCTCCGTGCCTCCGGGTTCCACGCTGGAGCGCCTGATTTTTGCTCGAATCCCCTTGGTGATTCCGTGCAGTCCCACGGCTCTTTTCTGTGGAAACGTTTCCTGGACTGACCTGCTTTCAACCCCTCTTTCTCCCGAGTGTGGCCCCGGGAGGGCGGTGACTGTGTCGTTCATGGCTGTCTTCCCGGCCTCTAGATCCGTGCCCGGGGCACAGCAGGTTCTCACAACCGTACTGAGCCGGTAAATCATTAATCAGCCCTTAGTCACCCGGCACCCGTGTTCCTTATGCACGTTCCAGTCCACAAACCCTCTGGACCCTGCAACCTGCTGTCTGCACGCTTGCTGGGGCTCTAAGAACTAGGGCCCGCGCCGCACCCATTCCCCCACAGTGAGCATCTCGGCTTGGGACCTGGACATGGGTGCACACCCGTCTTCCCAGGGCGGCGACCCTGGAATGAGGGACCCCGGGCCGAGAGCTGGACTTCTCCCATGCGGCCAACAGCCGATCAGGCCCCCGAGAAGTCAAGACAGGGGCTCTGCTGCCACTGGATTGTTTTCTTCCTGGGGACCCGGGAAGGCAGGCCCAGCCCCACGCATCCTTGCCCATGCTCCCCCATTGCCTGTGCAGTGCCAGGGTGTGATCAGGGGTGGCCGGGCCTGGGGCAGGAAGGAGCCCCTTGGACGGGGACTTGGTGGTCCCGGCTGTGCATGGCCACCGACGCCTTTGGCACAGGCAGCCTCTGGGCTCCTGGAGCCTGCACCCGGCCAGGGAGCAGCCAGGCCTCCAAGCTTCGTTCCGGAGCCTGGAACTCCTGCCTGAGCTCGGGGCTGGGGGAGAGAGAGTGTGTGTGTGCGCACGTGCGTGTGTGTCTTTCGGGAGAGCACTTTCCTTGCATTCTCTCTCACCCAACTTTGTTGTTCTGTGTTTTTACGATTTTATTTACTGGAGAGAGAGGACCTGTGAGCAGGGGGAGGAGCCGAGGGTCAGGGAGAAGCAGACTCGGCGCTGAGCCGGGAGCCCGATGCAGGCCTGGGATCACGACCTGAGCCGAAATCTGGAATCGGATGCCTCACCGACGGAGCCACCCGGGCGCCCCAACTTTTATTTTTCTACATCATTTTATTGAGCTGTAACTTACATCATCAGCAAGTCCAGCCGCAAGAGTTTTGGCCACGCGTCCGCTCCCGTCTCTGCCTCCTTCTGGCTTAGAAAAATACCGATCTGCTCCCTCCCACAAGTTGCAAAGTCCTCCTTCCCACCTCGTCCCCAAGCAACCACGGATGTGCCTTCCGCCCACCCTGCACCCCTGTGAGAGTGAAGATCGTCTAGCGTGTGCTCCTCTGTGTCTAGTGTCTTTGCTCCGGACGGACCGTGTTTCGAAGACCCACCCGCGTGTCCGTCCGGGCAGGCGGCGGATCGGCGAGGCTGGCCCCTCCGGGTGCCTTTCGTGTTCAGTCCTCAACAGAACGGATACTTTGGTGTTTCGCTTTGAGCCTATTGTCATGGACTATAAAAAATTCTGTTGGAGCCTGGATGGGGACACGTATTTTTGTTTCTCTTGGGTGCGAGCGTAGACGTTAGATCTGTACGCGGAGCGTCTCTGACCGCGTGAGAAGCTGACAGCGGTTTCGGCGGGGCGCGCCCTCCGGCTCTGCCCTGTAAGGCGTCTGAGTTCAGCACCTCCACGGCTACGCCTACGTGGGATGGTGTCGCTCTCTCTCACTTTAATAGAATTTTATTTTATATTTTAAAAGATTTATTTATTTGACAGATCACAAGTAGGCAGAGGAGGAGGCAGAGACAGAGGGAGAAGCAGGCTCCCCGCCGAGCAGAGAGCCCGATGCGGGGCTCGATCCCAGGACCCTGAGACCATGACCTGAGCCGAGGGCAGAGGCTTAACCCGAGCCACCCAGGCGCCCCAAGACGTTTTTAAATTTGATGAAATACAATTATCAGGGATTTTTTTGGTTGTTTTTTGGGTTTTTTTTTTTCTTTTTTTTGGCTTACAGTTTGTGCTTTTCATGTCCTATATAAGACATCTCTCTGGCCAAATTTTTCTGTTTTCTTCTAGAAGCTTTAGTGTTTCCACTTTTTCATTTAGAACTGTGATCTGTGTGTGGAATTTTTGTGTGCCGCGTGAGATAAGGGCCGGTTTCCCCCCATCAATAATTAGCTCTTTCTGCCACATTTCCAGAAAACACCGTATTTCTTTCCCCGACTGACCTACCTTGGCACCTTTGCTACAGATGAACGTGCCGCATGTCTCTGTGTGCACTTCTGAACCCTCTGGTTTGTTCCAGTGACTTCAATGTCCACATTTTACACAACAACACTGCCTTGATAGCCGTGGCCTTCAAGTCTCAAAATCAGGCCATGGGAGCCATGGGTGTCTCAGGTCATTTGCATTTCTGCACCATTTTTAAAATCAGCTCATCAATTTCTAGCAAAAGCCCGTTGGGATTTTGACTGGCATCTCACTGAATCGACAGATCGACTTGGGGGGAAAATCAGGAATTTAAGAATATTACATCTTCTAAACCACGAACGTGTTCTGTGTATCTCTGCGTAGGAGCCCTTGCATTTCTAGGCGGCGCGCTCTGGTTTCCAGCACACGGGTCTTGCTCATGTTTTGTTAAACTTACCCCCAAGTACACTGTGGTTTTGATGCTAATGTAACGAACTACCTGTATTTTTTGTTATTCTACCACTTCCATTTGTGTTTTAATTCCTGTTCTAATTGTTCCCTGCTAGCTCAGAAATAGCAGCGAGCTGCATATGTTGACCTCGTGGGCTGTCACCTTGCCAAATCCACTTCTGGGTCCCAGCAGCATTTCGTAGCCGTCTCGGCACTTTCCAAATACACGACCACATCCTCTGCGAAGACCGTTTCGCTTCTTCCTTTCCAAAGTGTAGCCTCTCTCTCTCCTTACCGCGCTGATGCTCTCAGGTGCGGCGCGTGCCACGTTGCGCGCAAGCGGCCAAGCGGACGGCCTCGTGCTGGTCCGGATGGGAAGCGGGATGCGGCCGGACGTCGCCCGTTAAGCACGGTCTTGGCTGCCAACTCCATCAAGTTGAGACGAATTCCTTTGCCTTGTTTCCTGAACAGAGATCGAACTTTGTCCGGTGTTTTCCCCTGCGTCAAAGGACAGACTGTGTCCTCTGTTCCACTGGTACAGTAAGGGGTGTTGGCTTTTTACTCAGAAAGTTAAGGCGCCTTCATTCCTGGGATGAGCCACAGCCGGGTCTAGTGCACCACTCAGCCTTTTTCTACGCTGCTGGATTTCGTCTGCTACTATTTAATTAAGGGTTTTTAAAAAATTTCTGGTGCTCCTGGTCTGTGGATTGCTTGTCACGTCTTCGTCTGGTTTCGCCTCAGACACGGCTGGCCTCAGGAGCGGTGGCAGTCGTCGTCTCTCTAGACGTTGTATACAGTTGGCATCCTGGAATGTGCAAGTGTTCAGTAGTAGTCACCGAAGCGAAGTGCCCTCCTTATTGCTTTGGGTCTGCCTACATTTGGGTCTGCCTCCATGTTTTGGAAAACTTCTAAATATTTTCAAAAGATTTAGAGAAACATGAGTCCGGGCCACCTTTGCTCTTTTTTTATTTGGGGGAAATTGTCTTTTTTTTTTTTTCTTTTTACTGTGGTAAAGTTTATGTAAGGAAATTTACTATTCCGACCATCTTTGAACGTATTAGCGGCATAAAGTGCATTCACGCTGTCGTGTGGACCTTCATTTCTTATGTCGGTATTTCTTAAACTGGAATTTTTTTTTAAGACCTTCCATTTGATCTAGCATTTTTTTTTTACCTTAGTTCTTCAAAGTTGATTCATCTTGCGTGATGGACACTCTGTGCCCTCTGACCTTCCCGCCCCGGCCGCGTGGGATTGGCCGTGGCAGATCTCATAGGGGGGTGAGACCGCGCAGTCTGCTCTGTTCGTGCCGCCTGAACGGTAAAGGTGTCAGAGGAAAACAGGACAAACACGGCTCGACCTCGCCCTTGAGGCCTCGTTGCAGCTCCGTTCGCCCAAGCAGCTGTCACCAGCCATGTGAGGGGGACGCGGTTTTTGAGTGACTCCCTGAGCGCTGGTCACAACCATTTTTAGGGAAAAAAGGAGGGCCAGAAAAGACACGGATATCGAGTTTGTCTTTAGTGCACAGGAGAAAGGAGAAGGGAACCCCGTAAGGCCGCACCGATAAAAACGGTTTCAAAGATACAGAATACACGGCATTGTACAAAATAACAAATTTTATTTCTAGAAAATATCTTACACTAAGTGCACACATGCACGCACGCACACGGTACTGGGCCACACACGGACTAATTTTCTTTTAATAAATGGACCACAGACTGAAAGCTTACAGTTTACAACAGAGTTTTGAAGACACAATGGGAAAAGCTTGGTCATTCATTTATAAACCTTCCATAAATTACAAAAGAAAGGCAGTCTGAAAAGTATGTATAAAGAGTAAAAACACTTTACAAGTGGACAAGAATTACAAAATAGTAACCAATCCCATACGCCTGCCGGGGACCTTGTCAGTCTCTCGGTCAAGTGCCCGCGGTGTAGCCTGCCTGGTGTAGAGCCGTGGGGGACGGACTGAACTTGAGGGGCTGTGGGCATGGCGTGTGCCTCGTGGGGGCCGCTCCCCGTGCTCTGCTCGCGGCGGGGTGTGTGCGTGTGGCATGTGGCATGGGACACGGGCCACGGGGTGTGACACTGGGAGCCAGGAGCGCTTCCCCGCTTGCCGGCAGGGCTGGAGGAGCGGGAACTTCTCCAAACGGAGCGACCCTCTCGCTCCCTTTCTAATCTTGAATGATCTGAGTTAAGGAAACGTGTTCTGGGTGTTGCCCGGCTCGCTCTGGGAGAGGCGGAACGCCGGGGTGTGCAAGTGCACGGCCTGCGCCCCTGACCTCAGAGCCCTGTGTCTGTGGGGGGAGGAGCACTGAAAGCACGACACGTACAAAGCAGACACGGTAGTTTTTATTAGACAGTACAGAACACAGTGCATTTCTAAGGCCAAACGTCAAGGCGGTTAAACTAGAAGTTCAAGACCAGAGTCAAAGTGAGTTAATGCGTCGCGAGGCAAGCGATTGGAAAGGGGGTCAAGATGGAAACCACTCCTCTGAGGGCAGATGACAAGGGCACAGAGGCCGGCAGCACGGGGCGGGGAGCGAGCCACAAAGAGCTACTGGCCCCCGTGCGCTCTGAGACGCCGCCGCCCGGCAGGCCGCCGGCAAGGGTGCGGGCGCTGGGCACGCGGGTGGGGAGGGGCCCCAGCAGCTCTTTGTCCTCGCGGGCGGCTTACAGTGGATGGTAGTGCAAAGAGCGTTTCTCTACTGGTGTCAGGGGAGAAGAGTGTGTTTTTGGGAAGTACTTGAGTCACTGAAAGCCCTAGTTTGGGATTAAAGAGAGCGACACGGGCCGGGCTCGTCCGGAGGCGCACGGTCACTTCGCCGCGCCCAGCTTTCTCAGTAGTTTCTTGCCCTTGGAAAGCAGCCCCTTTTTCTTTTTCGAGGACATTTCCCTGCCTCTCCCAGGACTACCAGTACCCATGGATGACGGAGGTGACCCCGAATGGAGATGGGCTGTGGGGGGTGGCGCTCTCCTTGCTGTACCTGAACCCTCGGGAGGCACCTAGTAGGCACAGTGGGACAGTTGAGTGCGCGAGCACCGACCACGCCGCTTACACCACACGGCCCCGTCCCCCGCCAGCGAAGGGAAGGGGGGCTCGTGGCTTCCTTCAGGGGTCAAGGATGCCACGAGCACGCGCACCCTCCCCGCAGCCTCCCTACGAGGGGCGGGGCGCTGCGGCTGCTTTGTCTTGGGGGGAGGGAGAAGGCCGCAGCTTTGGCAAAACAAAGCCAGGTAGTAATTTACTCCGTAAATTAAGACCCAAAGCAGAGGGGTAGGGGCCGGGTAGGGGGGTGGGGAGCAGAAGTTCCCTTAAATTAGGTTACAGTGAAACTGGCCGAGGACCCATCAGTAATCTTAACAGCCAAGGTTCCGAAAGGGGGATTGTGGGTCTGAGAGCGACCGGGGTACAGGGAGGGTGGTCTGGTCGGGGGCATTCCTGGGGACGTGAGTCACGCCATAGCAGACGGCACACATTGGTTGAAAGGAAAAAAAAAACGAAAATGAACCTCTATCACAATCGAAGGAAGCTTAAAGGCCCTTAGTGCGTGCTCACGAGACTCCCCGGTGGCCGGAGATGGACTTGTGTCCAGAGAGCGCACCGGGCGCCTCCCGACGGCGGGGCGGGCTCGCTGGCCCCGGGGCTCGGCCCGCACCCCCTCGCCCCTCCACGCCTCTCCACGCCAAGCCCTGCCTCGGGCACACGAGGGGAGCCAAGGGCTTCAAGCTTGCTTGGATTTAGAATCAAGGTCTAGTTCCGATGGAAAACACCTAGGAAAGCATCCCACGCACACCTGAAGATACCGTCCGCCCCGTCTAAGGCCCCGCGGCCGCTGCGGCTGTCGGCCGAGCGAGCACAGCATTGCATTGCTGCCCCCGAGGAGCCGCCCGGCACACGCACGGACTCGGACTCGCCGGAGCCCGGCCGCGGGGGGTCACGCCCGCGGCAGGGGGGAGGGGGGCGGGTGCGTCCGAGGCAACTCCGCACGCCCAGCGCTCCCCCTCCTCGGCTCGGGCTCCGTGTTTTCACAGGAGCGTGTCCCGGAGTAAACATGGTGTCTAGTTGTGCTTTTGTTTCCCCACGAGCGGCTAACAATGCAATGCACAGCGTTCGTCACGAGGAGACGCTGGAACATTCTCTACGTGAACAGACAATGAGCCTCGCAAGAAATATGTTCCCAAGGTTGGCCTTCGACACCGTCTGAAATGACGCGGGCAGTATGAAATGAGAAATAGAGAGGACTGGGCTACAAATTCGGTGGCTTTACAGCCGAGGCCGAGGAACAGCCTACTGCCCGAGGCCCAGGGGCTCTGGTCTGTTTTGTCGTGTTTTGAGACATATTTCTTTTGTGTGCGCGCCCACAGGGAAGCCTCCGCGCGAGTCCGCCGGGGCCGCGGGCGGGGCGCTACCTGTGGTATCTTCAGTTGCTCACTTACGTGAAGGCTACGGGGCCTGATTAAGGTGTGAAATGAACACTCTTCTTCTGTTTCCAAGCAGATGAGCAAAGAAATAAAAATATATATATATATAAAAATAGAATATAGAAAAACTGGCAGTGATGAGATTAAAAAAAAAAAATGCGAGACTACACGTGGGTGTCGTCCACTAGTTAACTACGCCGGAGAAACCTCTGGTCTCTGCTACGAGCACGGGAACCCTAGCGGGGCCGAGGGGCGGAGGGACCAGCCGTCCCCTCCACTCTCACCCCAGCCGGGATGTGCGTCTACGGGGTGGGACGGGGAGTCCCTTCGTGAGGAAAGGCAGATGGGTTAGAGTCGAGAGGGGCAGGTTTTGTGAAACAGATAAGCCAAAGTGAGATGTTGAGGCACAACCCCGGGGGGAGGGCGTGGGCTTCCGGGCCCAGCGGCCGACGTGTGCGCACGCGAGGGGGTGCGGGAGCGAGCGTGGCTGGGGGCAGGCGTCAGAGGCGCGGGGGGCATCCACTTACCCGTTTTGCCTTGGAGCGCACCGGCGTGTCCCGGGAGTAGTGGCACGGAGCATCAGACAGATAGACCTCCACGTCGTCAGGCACTTCTTCCAGAAAGTTTGAAGGTACAAGGCCTTTCTGCCCGTTAAGTTCCCCCTAAAAACACAGCAGAACGAATTACTCGATTTTCCCAACACCTCCTTCTTGCTTTCACCGTGGGAGCGGAGCGCCGGGGCCGGTCGCCTGCGGGGGTCTGACCTGGTTCAAACGTGGAAGAACTCAGAGGGGTGGCAGTGTCCCCAAACTACCCTGACCAGAACAGCGAGCTCGGGACACGCTCAGGGGAACAGGGTCCCCCCCGAGCTCTGCATCTGGCCTGGCTGGATGACAACATGGATTTTCACCCCGGGGCTCACGCGGCTCCCGGGAACCAGGCCTCAGGACCAGCCCGTGGGGTGGCCGTCGGCCATGGGCTGACCTAAGCATCCCCAGGGAGCTTTTAAGGACCTCACTCGAGCAGATGCATTGACCACGGACCGACTCCCTCCCGAGGCCAGCAGGTGGTCTGGCGTGTGCGCTGGGGGACGGCTACGGGTCCGTCTCGTGCACGCTCACAGTCTCATTATAAAGAGCCAAACAATATGGGGACACGAAAGTGTTCACACCTCCTCAGAGGTGATACTGCTTCAGGTTCGTCTCCTCCCCTTCCAGAACCTTCTCTCACGTCTCTACACAGGTACACAGTTAAGATCACCATCCACCAGACACCTGGACCCAGCAGGTCACAGCCGCCATGTCACTTCTTCCCCACCGCCCCCTGATGCCTGCCTGCACCACCCCCACCAGTGTCCAAAACCAAGTCCCAGACTGGCTGGCCCCGGACTTCCCGGGAGTCCGTCGCTCTGCTTACAAGTCTAGGGAATTCCAGCATGAGACACGCAGCCTTCTCCGTCATGACGAGGACAGAGCCACCAGGGTAGGGAGGGAACCCGTGGGATGGATGGGACAACGTTCGCCAGCTGCTGATCTACGAAGGGGCTCGTGTCCAGAACACATCAGGAGCTCAGCACAAGAACCCGAGGAAACGACGGGCAAACGACCCGCACTGCTATTTCCCCCGAAAAAGACTCAAACGGCTGAAAGCACGTGGAAAGATGCTCCACGTGAACTAACACGAGCATCCTAGGGAAACGGAGATCAGAAGCACAAGATACCTCCTCACACCCCTTAGGGCAGCTACTCCAAACTCAAACCAACAACAATTTAAAAACAAAACCACAGACAAGAGAGCTGCTGAGAACCGGGGGGAACCGGAGCCCTGCTGGGCGGTGAGAAGCGGGGCCGCTGCTGGGGGCGGATCCTCAGAAAGTCAAACAGAATTACCAGCTGCCCCCGCAACTCCACTCCTGGGCCGAGACCTGAAAGCCTCGGCAGAAGGACCGAGGGACGTGTCTGCTAACCACGTTCATCGCTGTTATTCACAGGGGCCAAGCGTGCGAGCATCCACTGACGGGTGCACAGGGGATGCCCCCCACCTCGCGCGCACCCAGGGGGGAGTCGTCTTGGGCCTTGCGAGGGAAGGAGAGGCGGACCCGCGCTCCGACGTTCTGCTCCGTGAGGTCGGGCAGGCGTGAGAAAAGTCCTCGTGTGTGAGGCCCCGAGAGCAGGTACGGAGCAGGTTCGCGGGGACGGGGAGGAGACGGGGGCCTGGGGGACGCGAGGGGTAGAGAGTGTCTGGTGTTCACTGTGGATGGCGCTTCCGGCTGGCAGGAGGGAAGGTGCCCTGGAGGCAGACGGTGGCGGCCACACGACACACTGTGACTGGGTCACCACCGCACGTGTCCCCGGGGACTTCTCCCACATCCAAGGTCAAGAATCACATCCACGAGCAGACACACCAACGTCCGTGGGTCGAGAGAGCAGGCAGACCCTCCTCCGGCACCTTCGGGGGGTGCCACATGGCGTCGTGTCTTTGGGGCTGGGGACCGTGTGGTGGGAAAACGCCCAGCCTCAGCCTCACAGCCCCAGTGGCGCCACGTTCAGCTCACGGGGCCCGTGGGCACGCGGCCCGGGACCGTCCCGCGCACGCATCCATGCAGACCAACCCCCGCTCCGGGCTCCCCCACGGCACCGGGGGCAGACCCGCCTGCATGTTTACTCTCCCCCTCTGGTTCTTCGGGGCTTCCCATGCCATCTTGCTAACGCCACGTCAGAAGTGCACTAACTGCCTCATGGCCGTCCCCTCCACCGCATGCTGCTGTGTCCAACGTGGCCATCAGAATCTTCCAGAATCAATGGCACGGATCCCTCCCCATCGTGGAGAAGCTCAGAGGTCCTCTTCCCAGCCTCAAGCTCAGTATTTTCCAAAGCGCATCCTTCTCTCACTCGTGCCCGTGTTTCCAAGGGCACCCATCACCTGGGGCAGAATCTGGGCATCTTCTTGGATGACGCCCTCATCCCAAATGACGACCCGCACTCTGGGAGCTACTGAGGCAGCTTCCATCCACCTCCCTCTGTCACCTGGACCAGCCCGAGCCTATGTCTCAGCCTCGGGGTCTCCTACCTCCCTCACCCGCCCCCTCGAGCCCTCGACAGGACAGAAAGCCTGACGTCTGATCACTCATAGACCCCGTACTCTCAACTGGAAAGAAACGGACAGGGATGCCTGGGTGGCTCAGTGGGTTAAAGCCTCTGCCTTCAGCTCAGGTCATGATCTCGGGGTCCTGGGATCGAGCCCCGCATCGGGCTCTCTGCTCTGCAGGGAACCTGCTTCCCCTTCTCTCTCTGCCTGCCTCTCTACCTACTTGTGATCTTTGTCTGTCAAATAAATAAATAAAATCTTTAAGAAAAAAAAAAAGAAAAAGAAATGGGGAACAGTGCAGCCCCTCTGAACACGCATCTGCCATAATCCCAAACTTGGATTCCCCGCCTGCCCGAGGCTGTGAACTCGTGACTCGAAGGAAAACCTGCCTTAGCAGGACTGGATGGGTTCCCAGCTGGTCTGACTAAAGAAGATGGGGGTAATGGGGAAGGTGGGGCCCCTGGTGCAAGGTGGGGGCCCTGTCGCCAAGCCCCCCTGCAGCGGGCACCCCCAGGCCGGCCAGCCAGCTCCTCGGCGGCCCCGTGCGCTTGGGCCTGGGGGGTGACATGAAGCACAAGGATGAGCCCGTCAGCATTCTTTCTCTCTTTTCCTCAGGATACGTCCGCAGCGTAAAGGAAGGAGGCTGCCCCCCGCCCCCCGGGCCTTGAGCCAGGAGCCCTTGCCCAGAGCCCGGTCCCGGCTGCCGACGGCCGTCAGCTGGGAGGAAGGTCAGGGCGGACTTGCACGCTCTGCTGGGGAGGTTTAAGTAACGACGTGGCCTGTTTGTATTCCTTCCTTCTCCTGCCCCCAAACGTACACCTTATAAATAACCAGAGAGTTCAGCTGGGACACGTTTGGACGGAAGACAGTTTTGGACAGAAGAACGTGAGTACGTGTCCTCCGTCTGCAGCCTGCGGACACGGCACGTGCCCCCCCTCGGAGAAGGAGTCCGGAGACGCTCACAGCCCCCCTTCCCGCACAGATGAGCCCTGGGGACAGGGACCTTCCCGAAAGCGGTCGGAAGCTCGTACCTCATTTCAGGGGCAAGGACACACACGCAGAAGTAGACACACAAAATGAGCAAGATGCAGCGTCCTGAGGTTTCAGACACTTACGTAATAAAATCCGTCTTCATCGATCTCCCCGAAAACGGTAATGATGTCTCCGGTGCAAAACGTGAGCTCTGCCTGCGGGGACAGAACGTCAGGCTAGCGACACCTTCGGTATGGAGCAGCTGGCTTTCTTTAAAAAGGTCCTCACGATTGCTCTAAGGATTTCTTTTTTCTCATCATTTTGGGGTTGACCTGCTCCTCCGCTCACCCAGGGAGGAAGGGTAGGAAGCCGGTACGTGCTTCTGCGCACGGTGCCCCGGGGACGCGGGGGAAGAACAGCTCAGGCTGCGGCCGCCTCCCGGCCACGCGCCACGCGCACCATTCCCCGCCAGAGCTCGCGACAGCGGCTACGTCTCTCCGCCACCATGTTCTTGTTAAAACTGGTCAAAGTGGGGACGCCCGGGGACTCAGGCGGTTGAGCGGCTGCCTTCAGCTCAGGTCATGATCCCGGGGTCATGAGATCGAGCCCCGCATCAGGCTCCCTGCTCTGTGGGGAGCCTGTTTCTCCCTTTGCCCCTTACCCGGCCTGTGCTCTCTCTTTCAAATAAAATCTTTAAAAAAATAAAACGACTCAAAAAGTTAACGTGAAAAAGCCAGACGTTCCGGGAAGGGGCTCCGCAGCGCAAGGACCGTCCCATAAATGTCCCTGCACTGAGCGCGGAAAGCCTTTACTCAATTATTCTCCGTCTACAAAGTGTCCACGACGTGCCAGGCGCCCGCCTAGACACGGGCACACGGACAAAATCACGTGCCGGCTTATCTCTGAATGTGAAGACGAGGGAAGGGAGATGACCGCTCAGGCCACCAGGCGTCCCTTATGAACCGGGTCCGCGGAGCAATGTTTGCACAGCCTGCTCTGAATCCGAACCATGAGCTGAGAGCACGTGGGGCACAAGAGAAACTGGGGGTGACAGATGCGGGCACTGCTTGTCGTCTGAGAAAGCAGGTGCATAGGCTGAGCACCTAGCCTGTCAGCTCTGGAGGGGGTCCCTTCCGCTTCCCAGGGCGCCGAGGGCCACGCCGGCCCAGGCCACATGTGTGGAGGACACGGAGCCTATCCCCTGGCTTCTGCCTGGAGGGCGGGGGCACTTACAGCTCTACTCTCACTCCGGGCCCCCACACCACAGATGTTAATTCTCTTCCAGAAGACGCTCCCGGCCGTCACCCGGGGCCGAGGACGGCAGACGGCTCCTCCCACGGCCTCCCGCACGGGACCCTGGGCCGCGGCAGCGATGAGGCTGGTCAGCCGCGGTGTCCCTTCCCTGTCTCCTCCGGCCCAGCTCCCTCACCCCATTTACTGCACGCACAGACCCTTCCAGAGACGCGGGGAGGCCGGGTCCCACGGCCCCCGGGCTGCTATGTGGGGAGAGGCCTGGGGACCGGCCGTGAGCCGCAGGGAAGTGACGCCGGGCACGTACCTCCACGTCGATGTTGGGCGAGCTCTCTCTCGGGTCGTAGTCGTACAGCGCCACCACCCTCCGCGTCGCCCCTGGGTGCCTGCTGCTGCTTCTGCTTCTCTCTGTTGACATCCCAAGGAGGAGAAAGCCGTCAGGGTTACTCCACAAGGAGTGCCGCGCCCGCTCCCTTGTCCCCAGGGCGGCAGGGCCCACGGGGCCAGCAGGACAGGACCGCCACCCTCTCCAGGCCCCGTGAAGCCCCGGCTGTGCGGCCGCTCGCCCTGAGCTGCATGTTCTCGTGGGTTTGCTCTGCCCGCCCCCGCCCCCCCCCCCCACATAGCATCGAGGACGCGTCCCTCCCCTGATGTGTCCATCCGACGGGGAGGCCAAGACGAAGCAGGGATCCTCTGAAATCACAGATCACAGCCCCTCGTGGGACGTGTGTCCGCGGTGCTGCCTTCACCGCTGAGGGGCATCCCCCCGTGTGGATGAGGCAGCGACTGGACCCGCTCGCCGGGGGCAAGACGCCTGAGTTTCCCCGTCCCAGCGGCGTGCGGTGAGGGCGCCGTGAGCGCGCGGAAGCTCCATTCTTCCGGGCGAGGACGCAGGAGGGGGCGGCCGGCCCGCACCGTGCGTCCAGCTGTCCATGGACCCGTCGGACAGAGCAGTCCCACCCCGCGGGGCCGCCTCCAGCAGGACGTGGCTCCGGTTCCGCACCCCGACCCACGCTTGCTGCGGCCATCCCGGCGGGGGCGTCGGGGCTCCTCATGGCGCTTTTCCACATACCACGGGTCCCGTTAGGCGTCTCTCCGTCTGCTCGTCCACCACCCACGAGTCCTCCGTGGTGAAGGAGCTCTTGGGTCTCTGGCCCGCGCTGGCGCTGGTCGTTGGCTTTCCTGTCGTGGAGTAGCTGAGCGCGGGGTGCCCCTGGTCCGGGTCCCCCTCGGCCGGGTCACCTGCGGACACTCGCGGTCAGCCCGGAGCCTCACCCTTCCTTCTCTTCATGCTGCTTCTCCGGTTTAGAAACTACTCGATGCTCAAGAGCCTGACGTCCGTCTCTTGCTTTACTGTGTCCTGGTTTCAGTGTCACGTCAAAGACATCACGGCTTCATCACCATGAAGCTCCTCTCCTAGAAGTTTCACGGTCTTAGTTTTTATACTTAAGACTGTTCAATTTTGAGTTCATTTTGTGAGTCTGGCAGGGGTGCGGCCCAAGCTTCATTTTTCTCTGCCCGATTCCAACACCCATGATAGAAAAGACCGTCTTTTCCCCGTTGAGCCCCCCTACCTGGGTTGAAACTCTGTGGACACTGCAGGCGTCGGTCTGTTTCCGGATTTGCCCTGTTGCATGGATGGGGGTGCCCTGGGCCGCCCACACCAGCGGGTCTCCATCAGCTCCCCTGTGTGTCCGGTCGTAAAACCTGCTTACACCATGGTGCCCTCCACTGTGCTTTCAGAAAATCACTCGGGCACCTGCAGTTCCTCTGCCGTTTGACTTAGTGCACGGATTCTACACGGGTCCCTGCACAGACATGGACCCAGGGGGCAGGTCCCGTCTGCACAGACATGGACTGGGGCAGGGGGGAGGGGGTGCGCGTCCTGTCCATACGGATGAGCCCGTGGGTGCGTCCGTCAGTTTGGGGATGTTGGACGTCTTCACTGCCTAAAGTCCAGAACATGACGTCTGTTTCCTCGGGGAATCCTCGGATTCCGCCCTCAGCCTTGGTGGCCTCCCCACACAGAGCCCGCCTGCATTCAACCCCTCCCTTCTCATGTCTTTGTTACATCAGCGTAAATAACATTATGTCGTAAACGTCAAGTCCAAAATTTTCACGCTAACATTTGGAAAAACAATTGCTTTTGTATCCGTTGACCTTGCTAAGCTCCCTCCTTGGTTCTAGGAACTTGTGTTCTAGATCCTCTGAGATTTTCCAAGTAGATTTTCATGTCACACGTGACTTGGAAAAAAGTTTGTCTTCTTTTCCGGTGCGTACCCCGTTTCTTCCTGCCTCACCACGTGTGGTGTCGGAAGACGGCTACGAGGCGGACACTGGGTCCTGCCCCAGCCACGGGGGGCACGGGCTCAGCCTGCAGTGACAGTGACACTTCCTAGTGCTAGAAGGGCCCGTGGTGTCTCAGTCCGGTTCCCTCAAAAGTCACAATTAGAAAAAGACAATAAAACAGACATTTAACCTACTTGGTAACTTGAATCAAGCTACTACTTTCTAGCGGAGCCCTGCGGGCTCAGTGGGTCTGCAGGGAGCAGAGCCGGACCCGGTGGCGTCAGAAGGGGAGTCGGGGGTATCGGACTCAGAGAGCTTCAGGCTTGTGGACTTGATCCGGGCGGAATATTCCCAGAAGCCTCTGCTCTCAGACGTGGGCTCTGACCTCAGACTGTGAGTTCATTCATACCAAAGAGTCAAAACATCCTGCTTGAGTTTGTGATAATCCTTAAAATTATGCATATTCTTTGAGCCACTGCATTTTGTCTCTGAAATCTGATTTGCAACTACGTTAACGTAATGTTTTGAAGTATTAAAACCTAAAACATGAATGACATAAAGCAGATCTTCCTGTCTCCAGGTTTGTAGAGAAAGCAAAGGCCTTTGGAATATGTAGATTTTCCCCACATGTGCGCAAAATTAGAGATCGTAACTGTAACGCTGCTAAAATTCACTGAAAACAGTTCCGCTGTGTACTCACTGCTGCTTGCAAACTGGGTCAAGGTAAACGGAGGAGGGTGTCCTCCATCCACACGACGGGGGACAGTATTTTCTGCCTTTTGGATGAGGAACGTCCACCCGAATGGAAAGCATGGGGTGACCTCCTCACCCTGTGACCCGCACTGGGGACAGGCGGACGCTCACGGCCTATCCCCCATGGAGAGGATGGGGTCCAGGTGTGAGCCCAGGGCGCGTCCCCCAGTGAGCCCCCTGACCCCAATGTCCTGGGCCGTGCCTGCCGCCCAAACACGGCGCACAGCCGCTCCTCACGGCCCCAGGGGCTGGAAGTCCGAGACTGGGACATCGCAGAGTCAGGTCTGGAGAGGATCCGAGTCCTGGTTCATGGGTGGTGTCTCCCCACCTGTCCTTGCAGGGTAGAGTGGGTGAGGGACGCCCGTGAGGCCTCTTTTGCGAGGGCCCTGATGCCCCTCTGAGAGCTCCGCGGTCACGACGTCAGCTTCTCCCAGAGGCTTCGCTTCCTGACACCAGCACCGTGGGGGTCATGTTATAAATGCATCCGTTTTAGGGGACACAACATGCAGAAACAGCCAGAAAGCAAGCAGTCTGTTTTCTGGTGGGACAGACCTTTAGTAAGCAGCGCTGCACTTCCTCTTTCATTAGAAAGTCATCGGAGTTTTCGTAAATATTTGGGCGTGTAAATGTCCCCAAAGCAGGCAAGACTATTATAACCCGGTTTGCAGTGCGGGCTTGTTTTCGGATTCCCTTGCAATGGCGCAGACTGGACCCTGTCCACACCGCCTCCTGTTCCCGGCTGGTGGCGTGGCTGGGGAGGCAGGGGAGGCAGGGGAGGCCGCGGGAGGCCGGAGCGGCCCCGCCAGCAGGCGCAGGAGTGACCCGGGGCTGGTCTCTTACCTATTTTCTCCACGGGCGTGTTCAGAGGCAGGAAGCCTTGTCTCAGAAGCTGGTCCATCATCTCCTCGTCGTCGGCTTGGATTTCTGAGACCATGTTACAGGGGATAAGGCCGAGCCGGGCACAGGTCTCCCCGCGGTAGAAACCGTCCGCGTCTTTGTCACCATAGACCTGGAGCCGGGGCGAGAGGCCGAGGCGGCGTGATTGCCGGGTCTCCCGCGCATTGTCAGAATGTGCGGGAAGAGCCCGTCGTCACCGACACGTGCCCTGCAGACCCGCGGCCACACCGGAGAACCGGCTTCCGCCCCAGGGTCTGGACGACCCGCTGGTCCCATCACCCGGCGGGGGGCACAGGTAGGGGTTCGGCCCCACTTCGCGTGCGTGAGGAAACCCCACCCCACGGAGAGGACTCTGAGTCTCCCCCTAGCGGTGCTCCTGTCCGTAGCCGCGGGCTTCCTCCGGGAGGCCGAGCACCAGGCTCTCCCCCGGGTCCCTGCTTCTGACTCACAAGCCTTCCCTCTGCTGGTCCGACGGCTGACTGACGCGACAGAACAAGCCCGCCCTGGGGGTGAGCTCAGGGGCTACAGCCCGGCGACCGCACCGTCCTTCCCCGCCCTGCACCCCGCAAGGCGCCCACCTTGATGATCTGTCCTTCCTTAAAGGGAAGCTCTTCTTCGGCAGCATCTGGATTCGGGGACATGGTGAGGGGGTCATAGTCAAAAAGCGCCACAAAGATCCGGGCCGGGAGCTCTTCGGCACCTGGGTCCGTCTCCGACTCTTCGTAGAAGTCTGGAGAGAGGCGGTCCCGCTCGCTGTACTCGTCTGGGAGCAGAGGGGGACAAAGGCAGAGGGCTAGGTGACTCCCGGACTTAGAGACCTGTGCTGTTGTAGGAAACGCGGTTTAGAAGATGGCCCGGTGGCAGCACTGGGGCTTCTGTCTGTACATCCCCGGGTGCGAGGCCGATCGACACGGATGAGTAGGAAAAGCAGCAGCGGTCAGGAAACCCAGCGCGGGACAGGCCATCCGCTGCGGAGCGGAGCCGGCGGGACAGCCCCCCACCCCGGTCACCGAAAGGCATTCGCACGTGAGTGGAAGTTTGGGGTGCTCACTTAGCCTCAATACTTCAGTGGCAACAAATGCATTCTTCACAAAACTCCTCCTACCAACCGGCTTCTAAAAAAAATTTTTTTTTTTTAAAGATTTTGTTTATTCGTCAGAAAGAGCACAAGCAGGGGGAGCGCCAGAGGGAGAAGCAGGCTCCCCGCTGAGCAGGGAGCGGGATGCGGGGCTCGATCCCAGGACTCCGGGATCATGACCTGAGCCGAAGGGACCTCTGGGGAGGTCACAACCCCCTGGTCAGAATGGGATCCTCCCGAGTGGAGCAAAGACCAGCCACGATCCAGCGAGAAACCGTACCCAGCTCCTTCCTCCTGCGAGTCACGGATCAGCGCTGGGAAGCCGTCCTCTTGCTAACTGTAGGGTCCCAAATTCACTGCATCTGGACCCACATACTTTTTCTCTTTTTAAGTCTTTTTAAATCACTGTTTCCTTAATTAGGACACCCAGAGAATATGAAAAGGTACAGTATTTTTATTCAATTGTGACGCACTGCTTCTTAAAAATATATTCGGGGGGCGCCTGAGTGGTTCCGTTGGTTAAGTATCTGACTCTCGATTTTAGCGCCAGTCGTGACCTCAGGGTCGTGAGCTCAAGACCCACGCTGGGCTCTGTGCCAGGCGTGGAGCCTGCTTGAGATTCTCTCTGCCTCTCCCTCTGCCCCTCCCACTCATGTGCTGCCTCTCTCTCTCTCTCTCAAATAATGATAAATAAAAATATATTTAGGAAGTGTACGGCCTACAGAATTAGGTTCCTCTGGGGGGAAAAAAAAAGGAATGCTTCTGGAATGAAGCAGGTTCTTAAAACAATCATTGATATTTGCACAAGAAAAATGGAACTAAATCGGAACGAGGGGCACAAAGTCTGCTGGCACACCCCTGACCATTCCCAGGGGTCACTGGGCTCCACTGGGCACGCTTCACTTCTGTCCTTTGAAACTCAGGTGCTTCTGTGTATGAATCAAAGCCTTTGATATTAATCGTGTTTGTATGTGCTTTCCTGCATCACTGCATGATAAGAAATTGGGTCCAATGAAATCAAATCCATCACGGATTTATTTGGTACTTTTTTTGAATTATATTAAGAGCCTTTTTTTGGGGGGGGGTTAAAATGTTAGCATTATTCTCTTTCTGCTAATTTAGCTACTGTTTTACTAAGATGAAAACATGCGTGCAAACTTTCAATTTCTTTACGGTAAGACATCCCCGGTCAAAGGGCCGTCAGAGGCTCCAGAGGCTGGGGTCAGCAGGGAGGACCAGAAGGCGCCCGTGTCTCCCCTTTGCCTCCACACCCACCCGGCCATTTGCGGTCCCTCCTGTAGCCACTCCCAGGAGCCCGGGGATGGAGCCTCTGCAGAGCCCCAGCCCCTTGTCCCCAGCGCTCCCCGGGGAGCACAGCCGCATTTCCCGCCACGCGCCAAGCTGTGGTCTCGCCGCATGACAGCGACAGTCCCGTGAAGCCCCAGAAACCCGCTTCTGCAGCAGAGATGACTGAGTCCTGGCCCGCACACCAGCCCCGCTCCACCTCACTTCTGAAGACGGCCAGTCCCTCGTGAGCCGTGCACCTGCTACACCAGGATCACCCCGTCAGATTCAGTCGCTGTCATGGGGGGTGACACACAGATCACGTGAATGTGGGGGCACCGTGGCGCCGGGTTCAGAGCCCCCGAGACTACCCAGGCTGTGTGACGTAAGCCCGCCTGCTAATGTCAAACAGGCGGGACCGGCGTTCAGCAGTGGGACTGTGCTGCGTTCTTTCTCATTTTTCAGTGAACTGAAAAAACTTTTTTTTTTAAGGGTCTTGAGTATTCTGTGACACTTTTACTAATCCGTAAAAACATTCTAAAACCATAGAGGTGGAAGAGAAAACGTTTCCCCTGTTGTCTGGACTCAAAAGGGAAGAAAAGTCTGGAAGAAGGAAAGTATTTTAGAGGATCTGTTTTGCGTCATCACATCCGTCTGTCCTGTTAGTTGACGTGAAAGGAGGCGACTGTCCCCTGAACGTCAGCTGTGTGCCGGTGTCCAAAGGCCCCTGAGCTCTCTCCCTGGGCCCTGGGTCAGGCTCCGCTGTGCCCACTCCCTTCACCGGCTCCCTTCACAGCTCTCCCTGCCTGCGTTCACATGCACATGCACTTCCATAAAACGCCAGTTTCTCTGGGCTGATTTCTCAAGTTCCATTATCTTGTGCAAATACTTTTTGGAACCGTTTTTGCCACGATTCATTCCAGTGGAACGATCAGTTGAAGCCGCCCCTTCTGACCTCCAACCACAGCCCCCTTCCCTGTGGGATCAGTTATGGGGACTAAAATGACAGCTTTCAGCATGAGTGGCTCAATCCCAAAAAGGTATGAAGGGAATGGGCTCAGGGGGCCGGAGGAGGGCTCCCGAGCGAGGAGGGGAGCACGTGGACGAGGGCGGCCTGCGCTCTGGAGGCCACATCAGGTCTCGTGGGGTTCCCCGTCACTTTGAGCCCTGGCCGCCGGGACGCTTTACGCACACAGAGAACTCTCCGTTACGTGGGTTTATTTGGAGCTGAGCTGTGGCTTCTGCTTCTTTGGCCGCGAACCTCTCACGAGAGCACAAGCTGGGACGTGAGAGGCCTCACACTGCAATCTCTCCAGGCCTCATGTGGTTTGGCCTCTCCAGGAAAGAAAACAAATTGGTAGGGAGAAGACTGACGTTAAAAGCCAATATGATATTTGAGAACACTTATAAATAGGTTTCATTTCTCTTATGCCTCTTTCTGCCTTCTTTTTGCCATAAGTAACAGAGAGTTTTCTGTACGTGGTTAGAAATGCTACTCCTACTGAGTTTGTAAACGTGTCCCGATCACGGACGGAGTGGCCCTGTGCTCTGGGGTCCGAAGAGAGAGCAAGGTGTCAGGCCCACTAACCGATGGACGGGACCATCATCGGCCGGGACCGCTGAGGACCAGCACTGCCACGGGAGAACCTTCGGCCCACGTGATCCACCCTGTCCGCCCGTCCTGCAGACATCGGGTTTCCTAAAATCTGAAGACACGACAACAGCACAGTCATAAGTCCCGCCAGCCTTGGGGAACAAAAGAATTAAGTCAGCCAAATCAAATCAACTCAGAAGCAGAAGCTCTAAAGGCAACTAAACTTAGCTTTTAACTGAAAGGTTAGCTGAATAACCTGGAGGAGAGAAAAGGCTGCTCTCCCCAGCCAGCCCGTCTTCCGCACCAGAGCCGCTTCTCGACACACGGAGGGGAGCGGGGGCGAGAAGGGACTCCTCGGGAGCCACTCTTCTCTGCGGCCCCCGCTGCCGAAGCCAAGGTCTTGGAACCAGAGTGAGTGGCTCCAGCCCAGCTCGTCCCAGCTCCGGTCCCTCGGACCGCATCCGGCCCTCAGCTAGTCTCGGCACAGTCTGCCCCTGCAGTGCTCACGGACGTCGGGGGTGGGGGGGGGTCAGCTGCGCTTCTGAACACCCCGCCTGGACACGGCTGTGTGTGAGGTTACCGGAAACTCGGACAGAAGTTTCTGTGCGTTCCCAGCTCTGAAACTCACGGCAACATCTTGGCCCTAATCCGAAGACGCCAATGACTTTTCAGGGCTGCCTTGGATGGTTCTCCTTTTTGGACGGGTTTGCTTCTAATTTGCACTAGAGGTCAGAATCATACGAGAGAAACATAGCGAAACCTCCGGCTCACTGGGAAGCAGTTGGGAGTCAGGAAGCTCTTGGGGGCACAGGGAACACACAGTGGCCAGGGAGGCCCAGTCGTTAGACGGCTTGTCACAGGTAGAGGACAGGATGTGGGCCACGGATGGTGGGCGACTCAGTGGGCTCCAGATCGGCGCCCTTGTGTGCACAGAACACGACTGGGCAGGCTCAGACCCCAGGCCTGGCGTGCCCGGCAGCGGCTCACCTGTGTTTTCATGGAAACGTTCAGCATGACAGGAGCAAATGTTTTGGAAAGGGCACACGATATAGAGATGAATGATGCCTGGATGGACCCCCTACTCTTAACCTGCCAACAAGCCTGGAACGCAAGGCGGGGGCGTGCGGCCAGAGCTGATGGTGGGAAACTCGTTCTGAAACTTCCCCCGGAAAGAAAGGGGAAGGAAAAACAAAACAAAACAAAAGCCACTTAGGAAACAACATATAAAAATGGACCTTTGATAATTGTTCCTCATTCTTTTTTTTTTTTTTTTTCCAATTATGGATGAAGATCCAAACCCATGGCCACAATCAGAAAACACCCTCGACAGTGCGGGTGGTGGTCGTGAAAGTCCCTGAGGGTTCATTTGGAAAAAAACACATGTTGCCAAACTTTTGGATCATCGTAGTTCAGCTAACCCTTAATTAAAATTTAGATTCAGTTGTCCTTTAATTAAAGCAGCCATAATCGTCGCTGATTCTGTGGGGTGGGGGTCAGTATTCTAAAGCAAAGGAAAGGGGTCGTCAGCATGGTCAAAGATTGGGAAGCAATGGCACTGAAATCAAAATGCATGGAAATGAAAGACAGCCAGCAGAGACGCTCCCCAGGGATGGACACCAACAGAAAAAAAATCGGGGAAAAGAATGAAAATGGATTGGTTTGGCAAGCAGATGTGAGAAGGAAGTTGACTTCACACACCACAGGGCCTGCTGTCACCCGGGGAGGTGACTCTGGGGCAGTGGCCCTACTGTCAGGCATGTTTATGCTTTTCTTCCAGACATCCCGCAGGCCCTGGTGCCCCAGGGGCTCCTCCCGGCCATGCTTCCTGGGGGCGGATCTCTCTGGGCTCGGGTGGGCATCATGGCTCCTGAGGACGGCGCTGGGGTCCACTTGCTCCCCAAAGTCCTCCTCGATGCTGCTCTGCCGGGCCAGCGTCCGCCGCCGGGCCAGCAGCGGCCTCAGGCTTCTCCTATGGGGGCAGTGCCCAGGGCCCGGGCTGCACTTGGCTGAGCTCCTGAAGCTAAGACGTAGCTCCTCCTCCTCACTCCCACAGTCCAGGCCACTGTCCGGGCTCCTGCTGGCCGCGCGGCTGGACCAGCAGCCTCTGTCTTCCAGAGCGAAGTCCTCCGCATGGGGGCCGCCCCCTGGGCCCCTGGGCTTGGCTGGGAGCCGGGAGGCCGGTGGGGCCCGGGCCCTGGCCGAGTACCCTAAGCCCTGCTTGTGCAAGACCTCCAGGTGCTCTCCCTCCTCGGCTACTTCGGGGATACTGAACAGCCTGGAGCTATGCTGGGTCGGGTGGGGGTGCTCGGGCCGCTCCAGGAAGGCCCCCTCAGAGCCGCTACTCTGAGAGCACTCCTGAAGGGGGTGGTGTGTTCAAACGGGGGGGTACCCAGGTGACATGGCGGGAGGAAAGAAAACAGACAGAATTAGTCTCAGAGGCCATGAGGGGCAGCAAGCATGCGTGTACTCGTGGGGGCGAAAGGCATGCTCTGGCCGGGTTCTGAAATGAGAACACAAGGTTAGCAGATGGTGCCTGGCGCTGGGCAGGGGGAGGCGCCCGCCGTGGTCTCGCCTGGAGTGGGTGGCGCGCCGAGTGGAGGGCAGACGGGCCGCGGGGTGCCGCTGGGGACAGCGGGCAGCCGCTGGGGACGGCGGGCAGCACGGGGCTCTCGGCCCTGGGAGGCCTGCACCCCAGGAGCTCAGAAGACGGCCGCTGGGGAGGGGCTGGGGCGGGGCGGTGGAGGCGGGCACCGCGGAGGCCCCGCCCGCGACGGTCTCCTCTGTCCTCCGGGACTCCAGCTGCGCTTTGCTCAGGGCTGCGACCGTCTGACAGCCAGGGCCTTGGCCCTTGGCCCTTGGGCGCGTTCTGGCTCCCGGCCGTGCGCTGTGCACAGCCGAGCTCTGCCCGCGTCTGCAGAGGACCTAGTCGGACTGCCTCTCCGGATCCTGACCCAGGGTGCGCGGGGAGCCGCGTCCCACCATCCTGGGCCCGCCCGGCACAGCGCCCTCCCCGGAGCTGCCCCAGGCTGGAGGCGCCTAGCCACCGTGCACCCCCTGGCTGTGGCCTCGCAGGTTCTCTCCGCTGGGGCATCCCTGAGCCTATCCTTCATGCCCACTGGGCAGGGAGCGCACCCCTATTGCCTCACCAGACAAGGCCCTTCCTCCCCGGGCTGTGTGGCTGTGTGGGGCTCCTGCCAGCTGGGGACCCTGGTGCGTTTAGGGAGCTGGGGGCGCAGGGGCAGGAGCTCAGTGCCAGCCTCTGACTCAACCCCTCCGCTTTGCTAACCTGACACCCCACCTGCTCGTGAGCTTGAAGATGGGGTCCAATCTGGGGGCTCCCAGGGAAGGGCTGGTGTGGGGGAAGCTGGCTCAGCCCTACGGAATTGTCATGGGCAAGAAGCCGAGCCCAGTGATCCCAGATTCCCAAACTGTCGGACTTTCTAAAGAACTCAGACATCCAGACCGGCCCATAAGTTTCTGATTTAAAAAAAAAAAAAAAAAAGAACAGCACTGTGGGCAAAGCCACGTGCATTACTCTGCCGGCTGTCAGCTCCCAGGCAGCCTCCCCCCGGCGGCCCCCCAGCCCTGGCTTTTCTACCAAGCTTGCTGCTCTCCGAGCCTCCAGCCTGGGAGAGAAGGCAGCCTCTGCTTCTTTGCTAACCTATTTGCAGGAAGTGCCTTCCCAGGAGCTTTCTGCATCAGAAGGAGAAGCATCATGGAAACCAGATCCAGGCTCGGCCCAGCCCATCTGTGAGCACCTGCAGGCAAAGCGGGGAGTCCGGGCAGGGGGCGGGCGTCGGACCGGACCAGGGGGAGGCCTTGGCTCTGCGTCCCTCAAGTAAGGTTACTGTGAGCCCAGCTGGCCAGTAGCGCCTTGGGAGCTGGCAGGAGGTGGGGAGGAGCCCCCAGGAGTGGCAGGAGCTGCCAAAGGGCAGAATTTGCACAGGACTCCAGCAGGTGCTTTGCTGACAGAGCATCTCCAAGACCCTGTCGGGGGCTCTTTGCCAGGACAGCATCTGAGTCCTGCCTGTGCCAGTCCTGACTGCCTGCCAGGGAGTCGGCACCCAGAGCTGGATGCTGCCTTCTCTCCACCATCCAAATGCATGCCTGTGTGTCCTAGAGAAATTCCATGGTGGGGTGCTGTAACCTCAGAGGAATTTTCCTCTACGTGGCCTTTTTCATGTGCAAAGCCCATGAGGGTCCTAGCAGCCGTCCAGCCCTTGGCCTGTCTCCCCCTGGGGTGGGAAAGGCTGGTGGATGGCGAGCTGGTGAGCACCTGCAGGCAAAGCGGGGAGTCCGGGCGGGGGGCGGGCGTCAGACCGGACCAGGGGGAGGCCTGGGCCCTGCGTCCCTCAAGTAAGGTTACTGTGAGTCCAGCTAGCCAGTAGTGCCACTACTAGCCACACGGCTCAGCCAGCCGGGGCAGGGCCCGGTGCAGAGGCGGGAGCTCCTGCTGCGGGAGCAAAGGCCTGGGCACGCGGACAGCACGTGGACGCACACGTGCAGGTAAGCCTTCTTCTGCTTGGGTCTTTGGAGGCCTCAAGCTCCGGTTCCATGAAGGTGACCCCCATCAAGACCATCAGAGGATGTGGGGTTCTGGGGGAGGTGTCTGCAAAGGGGCTGCATGTGGACCCCGTGTTGCCCGCGACACCCCACCCCCTCTAGCTTCCATGCCCCCTGGCGCACGGATCACCCCAGCTTCTTCCCCACATTGAATCTGCCCAAACCCCTGCCGGCCACGCCCATCCCGGGCCCCTAGTGCGGTTCCAGATCAGAGCTTGGGGCCCGTGGGGGAGGGTGGTCTTCTCTGTTCTGTTCTTCCCCACCCAGTTCCTGGCACCGAGCTGGGCACCCCAAGGGTCCCAAACAGACTCCCCCGAGCCCTTCCTCCTGGGCTTGTGTGGCAAGGGCAGGACGGGAGGTTGGAGGCGTTTCCCAACACAAACTCCACAATAAGGAGGAAGCAGACCCAAACCCACAGGCTCTGCCAAAGCCGGGCGAGGCCTCCCGGAGCCGCTCGCAGCCCCAGCAGAGGGACAGGGAAGGGCAGCACCAGGCCGCAGGGTGGGAGCCGGGGACCGGGGGCCACTGACCTTGAGGGCGTTGTGGGAGGTACCGCTGGGCCTCCTCCTGCCCCCATCCTCCAGCTGCATCTCGGAGTAGAGCTCCTCCTCGTCCTCTTCCATGATGTCCGAGAGGTCAGAGCCCCGGCTGCTCTCCGTGTGGTACTCGTCTCCGTGGCAGCAATGCGGCTGGGGGCCGAGAGGGGACGCTGTGGGGGCCGCAGCATGGGGGCCACCCAGGCCCTCCTCGCCCCCCTCCCCCTGCTCCACTGGCTTGCAAGCCCCCCGCTCACGATGTGCATGTGTGTGTGTGTGTGTGTGCATATGTGCATGCGTGTGCGTGTGCTGAGGAAGGCCCGAACATCCCCATCCTGTCAAGCTCTGGGAGCCAGGAGGGCGGGGACAGCCAGCCCAGGTCGGCCAGCTCTGAGCCGGTGGTGACAGGTGGAGACCCTGGCAGGCTCCAGGGCAGCAGGGCTCAGGCACCCTGCATGTGTGCAATGGAGAGCCATGGGGTGGGAAAGTGCGTGCACGTGCACCACGTACAGGTATTTACGCTTTTTGCAAATACCATGTCGCCCAACATGCTCACGCATCCTGCGTTGTCTACAGAAGAGACGGGCCGGGCAGGAGACGGGCCCCCTGCTGAGGCTGGGCTCACGCTGACCCCTGATGGAGACGGTGACATGCGTGGGCACACAGACACGGCCAGCCCTGGCCACGCACGGTGACACCAGGGGGCTGCTGCTCCCACATTCACCAGCTCAAGTGTTTGCAGCGAGATATGTGATGCAGCAAGAAGCCCTCTGCAAGCCGGACAGGTCAGACGGACCACCGCGTTCTGTCCTTGCTGGATGATGCTGCTTAAGAACGGTGTCTTTACTTTCCAGGTAGGCGACGAGGCAAATGCATTTAGTAGCAGTTCAGGGCACGTTTATTAAAAATACTCCAGGGGCACCTGGGGTGATCAGTCGTGAAGCGTCTGCCTTCGACTCAGGTCATGTTCCCCGGGTCCTGGGACTGAGCCTCTTATCAGGCTCCCTACTCAGGAGGAAGCCTGCTTCTCTCTTTCTGTCGTTCCTTCTGCTACTCCCCCTGCTTGTGCTCTCTCACTCTCAAATAAATAAAATCTTAAAAAACAACAACAACAACAAAAAACTCCACTTTTCAATTACTAGCCCAGATAAAGACATGCAAGCGTTTCTGGCCATGTGAAGTCGGTGGCCTGCTGGAGGCAGGAGGCTCGGCGTGCCTCGAGGGGAGAAGGGGCCGGGGATTCTCAGTCTCAGCTTCTGCGGCCTTGGGGAGGGCACAGTTCCAGCGGCAATTCTTTTACTCGGGGGCCAAGTAGAAGACATTCCAAGAAGGGCTTCAAATACACAAAGAGCAGTCTGGTTTCAGGTGGTCTTCCCCAGGTGTCCAGGGCGCATGGCCCCAGTCTGCCCAGTGAAAGGGAGGAGCCAGTCTGATGGAGCTTCTGGAAAGGACTTTTTCTCCCCAAAAAGTCCCAAGACTTTTTTTCATGTCCCTTTCTTCCTTCTTGGGGCGCTATCACGTAAGGATGTGATTACTGGAGCTATGGCAGCCACTTTGTAGCCACGAGAGGAAGGCCAAAAGTATGGATGATCCAGAAGCCAGAGCCCAGGCACACTGCACAGCTGAATCAGCCTAGCGACATCCGTCCTCCTGAGGCTTCCCGCTATCACGGGTGGGGAAATGCCGTCATCACCTTCGTCATTATTAGGGGGGCATTCTGTGTCTTATGTTCAAATGAGTGCAAGTAGAACGATTTTAATCTTGCAGACAAAGAGCCAGCTGGCTGGATGAGCTGGGCAGTCTGCATGCCGAGCTACAGCTGGGCGGCAGCGGGGCCAGAACATGACCCCACGTGTGGAGTCCGAGGCCCCCGAGGCCACAGTGCTGCCCTGCCTCGTGGGTGCCACTATCCGCTGTGTCTTCGTGCCCTGATGTGCCCACACTACCCGATTCTCCAGGCCTTCCCGTCTCTTGCCCAGACAATCAGGGTGCTTCCATTAGGGTGCATGTGATCTGAGCCTGGAGCCACAAGGTAGGTGGGACACAGCTGCTGCATAGGGCCCTGGGCAGGGAGGGGGGCACTGGCAGCTCATGGTGTAGGCATAGGATGTGGGTCCTCACGTTTCTGGCCCCCCGTGATGCCTGGCACAAACCAGATGCCCCACAACACTGGTCTGATTAAGGAAAGCGGGTGAACCAACTGTGGGTTTCTCCTCAATTGACCAGGTGGTCACCTGTAGGTTTACCTGACCCACCTGACTGTCCTCGTGACCAGACGCCAGCACAGGGTGGTTGGGGAGGGTGGGGGCCTCCCCTATGGGCTTCTGGAACTGCCCCTGGAGGAGGTCAGTCTCGGGAGCTCTGGCTGAGGCCAGGGCAGGCCCGCGGGGACAGCACTCTCACACTCACCTGCTTGCCGAGCTCCGAGCCTTTCAGAAAGTCATCCACCGACGCGCCTCTCCTCTTGATTTCCGGAGACTCGTAGCTGTCCTCCTCATCGGAGTTCGTGTACTGCCCACCACCCCTCTCCAGGAAGATGCTCCTTTTCTCTAACTTGGAAGGAGAAGGAAAGGAGCGGTCAGGAAGGGCTAGCGAGCGGCAGGGGGCGTCGTCCCTGTGTCTTCCAGGCTCAGCCTCTCCTTCACCCAGCCCCCGGGCCCTCTGGGAGCCACCACAGGCAGGGACCTGTGTCCAGTGGCCGAGCACTGGCCTCAGTGCACTGTCCCCTGTCCCTTACCAGAACCACTTCCCGTCTTTGCTGGAGGAAACCTGGGGATACCAGTGGAAAGTTCTCTCTCCATCCGGATATTGGTCTGATCAATCAATGCTTTCTTGAGAACGGCATTCAGAGGTTTGCTTTCCCTCCTTGCCTCCCAAAAGGTGAGCTGGCGTGGGGGCGAGCGTTCCCCGGCCTGGCTCCAGCTGGCTCTCGGGACCCCGCCTGGGGGTATTAGAGCTGCAGGAGGTGCGGCTGCATCCCAAGGAGCAGAGGGACACCTGCCCCCCACTGCCAGGCCCTTCCTGCCCACAGAGCTTCACCAAAAGCATTAAGCACCACCATCCGGGGCCGGGCTTCTGTCTCATGAGAGCACAGCAGGGGTGGGCCCACGATAAAGGTGTGTATTGGAAATACTTCTTCCCGTCCAGGGTCACAACGAGTGTTGAATTGTTTTTTTAAGTATTTGCGGCCCACACTGAACCACCTGGGGGAGCTCACACACAGCCTGGGTTTCCGGTGTTTCAGGAGGACTGACAGCTGTCACTACCTCTCACATCCCCCCTGCCCCCCATGTGGCCTGTGTATGTGGCCTGGGTCACCCAGCTCTGACCTTTAGGCTCTGTAGCCTTCCTGAGGCCCCTGACCTGGTCCCCAGCCCAGGGCCAGGCTGACCAAGACCATGGGACCCCCAGGCATCAGCATGGATGTCTACATCTCAGAGCAGACGCCCCAGGGCTCCCTGTCCTGGAGGGAACTGTGGCTGGATGGGCGGAGCCAAGCGGGATGCTGACCACCACTGTTGCCTCGGCCGCAGCCCTGACTGCAGGCCGCAGCAGACATGCCGGGCACCCTGGTAAGCCAACACACCCGAAGACCAGACAGGGCTTTGTCCTGGGGCGGGGGCAGGGGTACGCGATCCAGCCCAGTTCCAGACCCCACTCTCCTGTGCCTGGACAGGGCACCACTTCCCAGGTGTTTTCTACGACACCAGGTCTCACCCCAAGTCTTGTTGGGAAAACAGCCCCACCACAACCCAAATGCTCCGGCCCCATGGCCCAAACAGATCGGGTAACAGGCACGCGAGTGTATTTTTATAGGTGCACTTCTGCACGTAGGATATGTGCATATGCACACAGCCGTCTATATGTGCGCATGTGTGTGCAAGCATGTCCACCTGCACGTGTGTAGGAGAGCACAGATGGAGAGATGCATGCACACACGTGCGCACACGCACACATATGCGTACACATGTGCACAAAATGTACAGACGCGCGCGCACACAGCTGCGGCTCTGAAGCACACAGAACCAGGACGTGAGCCTCATTCAGGAAGAAGGTCCCCGAGCCGACTGCAGAAGGCCCCTTTCAGACCCTCAACACAGACCAGAGCCTGGGTCGTGGGCTCTCACGGCCTGGCGTCCGAGCCAAGCCAGGCTGGTAGAAAATCACTGGATTTCACGTACTGAAAACACATTTTGATTCTATCTGGATCTGGCTGAGAAAGTAGTCCATGGGGATGCGGAGGCCGTGTGACATCCCCCCGCCAGGCCAGCCAGCCCCCGAGAGCCAGCGCTGTTCCTCCACAGACCGGAGGGTGGGGACGGGTGAGGGGTGGTGGAACCAGCAAGGACAAGCCCGGCCTTACCCTGCTGCTCTCGGCCACTCTCTGCGCGGCTTCCCGGGCCATGGCCTTGGCGACAGACGTGGAAACCGGGGTGCCCTGTGGCTGCGGGAGGATCCGGCTGGGCGAGGGGGACCGCCTCCCCGGGCCTGAACCCTGCAGGCTGGGCGGCTCCAGCATGTGCCCGTGGGCCGGGGCCGGGGCCCCACCCTGCTCCCAGGCCCCGTCCATGGCGACGTGGGGACCCAGGTGTTCATCTTTGGTATCGGGGGCTCCGGCACTTGCTAAGGGCTTCGGTGTGGGAGCAGTTCTCGGGTGGGGGGTTGGAGGCACCAGGAGGTCGGGGGGAATGGCAGCAGGGGCAGAGTCCACGGACTCGCCCTGGGCAGAGAGGGTCCGCACGGTCACGCCCTTGGCTTCCAGGCTCCGCAACCGCATGGTCTCCACAGCTATGCTGTCCGCCACGGGGGAGATGACCTCAGCCACCTGTGCACAAAGAATGCCCATCACAGGCGGCCCGCCTGCCCGCAGGCTCTCTCCCTGCACCCTGCCAGACAGGGCCAGCCCCCAGACGGCCACCCGTGCCCAGGTGCTGGGGCCCGCTCCATGCCCAGCTCAACTGCATGCCAGAGAGGGTGCCAGCGGGGCGTGGGCTGGAGACTGCCACAGACCCCACCCCCTCACAGCTGGTGGAGGTTCTTGGGTCCCAACGGGGGCCAAGCCTTTCATTCCATGTCCAGGTCCAATCCAGATATAGGTGCGGGGGCCTCAGAGGCATCAGAAACCAGGTATAAACTGCCAGTTGGACGAGGGGAGGGGGGCCAGGCAGAGGCCAAAATGGGCTTCCTGCTGTCAGAGAGAAGGACACACTTCTGCAAGAGCATAGCCTGCCTGCGGGCTTCCCCATAGAGGGGGAGCACAGGGGAGTCCTGGGGGAAGAGAGGAGCACAGGGGAGTCCTGGGGGAGGAGAGGAGCACAGGGGAGTCCTGGGGGAGGAGGGGAGCACAGGGGAGTCCTGGGGAAGGAGGGCGAGCACAGGGGAGTCCTGGGGGAGGAGAGGAGCACAGGGGAATCCTGGGGAAGGAGGGGGCGCACAGGGGAGTCCTGGGGGAGGAGAGGAGCACAGGGGAGTCCTCGGGGAGGAGGGGAGCATAGAGGAGTCGGGGGAGCACAAGGGAGTCCTGCGGGAGGAGGAGGAGGGCACGAGGGAATCCTGGGGGGGAGAGGGGAGCAGAGGGGAATCCTGGGGAAGGAGGGGGAGCACAGGGGAGTCCTGGGGAGGTGGGGGCACAAGGGAATCCTGGGGGGAGAGGGGAGCACAGGGGAATCCTGGGAAAGAGGGAGGCACAGGGGAGTCCTGGGGAAGACGGGGAGCGAAGGGACAATGCCCCTGAGGTGCCAGTTCTGGAGGACCAGGCAGTAGGAGCTGAGAGAGGCACCTGCATCTGATGCATCAGCCCTGGGTCCTCTGGGGGAACAGGATGGGGGTGGGAGATGGACAGAAGCTTCCTCAAGCCCGTGTGTGTACCATGTGCCGGGACAAGGCTGGGGCCCATACGGGGTCCCTACGGCGGGCGTTAAGGACACAAGCATTCTGGGAGCCAGGCCAGCTGTGCGTGGATGTGCAGATGTCCCCCTGCCCCTCTGGCTGGTAGCATCAACTTTTCAACAACAGCTGGTGGAGCCTGTGAGCCCGTCATCACTGAGGGAGGCCTGATTTTGCGGGGCTGAGGGGCGAGTCATCAGCGCTGAGGGGAGAACAGGCACTGCCCGCCGAAGGTCAGGCAGTGGCCGTGGGAGTTGGGCAGAGAGAACTCTGGGAAGGAGGAGCCGCAGGAGAGAAGGGGCCATCCGTGGGGGCCCCGGGGGGCCGCCGCAGGTGCTGTTCAGGACGTACTTGTGGATCTTGCTGGGGGAGAGAGGGACGCGCGCCCCCCTTGTGCTCAAGGGGGCAGGAGCAGGTGCGGGTCAGTCCCTAGCAGTCCCCACGCGACCCCCCAACCAGAACTCACCCTCTGCCCTTTTGCATACACGCCGTAGCCAGACACGTTGGCCCCGTTGGACAGCCCAGAGGTCGTCAGGGCGGGTGGCTTCCAGGAGACCTGGATGGTAGCGGGGGTGGCCCCAGCATGGACGGTGACATCTTGGGGGGGCGCCGGAGGGCCTGGGGGCACAGAAGACAGCACCGTCAGGGCACAGCCCTCTGGCAGGTGAGTGGCCGAGAAGCTCACTGCTCTCACCTGGAAAGCGCCCTGGGTCAAGTCTCCGGGACGGGAGGCGAGAGGGTGCGCCACACCACCACACGGGAGGGGAGGGCAGGGCAGCAGGAGGGCAGCAGCTCCCAGCCTGCGCCCCAGCCCCGAGACTCGCCTGGGCGTCCGTCCGCCCTCTGGGACCACCTGTGCCCTGTCCCCAGTCTGCCAGCGTAGACGTAATCACCCAGGGCCATGGGACTGGCTCAGGACGCATCAGGGAGAGCCCAGCCTTGGGCAGAGGAGAGAGCTCCCTCCCTCCCTCCTTTCTCCCCTCCTTGCTGCTTCCCCCTCCCTCCCTCCCTCTGCTCATGGACTTGAGAGAAGATAGGTGTGGACCACATGTCCCACCCCATGGGAGGGCACAGAGCTGAGCGACTGTTGTGCCATGGCCAGTCTGAATGTGCTGTGTGTCGTGAGCAGCCAGTCCAAGCCATGCTGAGGCCATGGCCATGGCCCCGGTCACGCTGGAGGCTCCCAGGGACAGCAGGATGGCCCGTGCTGCCCACCACCCTTTCCTCCACGTCTGTACACACTTCTCCACATCCTCCTTTTGAACATAGCATTTCACAGGGAAAGGAACGTATTTCTAACTGCCAGGAGGACGTCCCCAAGGCCCACAGACTGCACGACCTCGCAGTAGCTCCCCCAAAGTTTGCAATTCCGGGGGGGGCCTGTCCCCTGAGGATTCTCTGCATGCCATGCACGTCTCCTCACTGTGTCCTTTCCATCATGGGATCTTCATGCGGGCCTGGGGTTCCAGCGTGCCCCCACTCTGCACGTGAGGAAGTTAAGGTTCAAGGTGCTGAAAGCAGGCTCACGCCCACACTTCCCTGCAGACCATGTGCAAAGTCAGAGACGAGTCCGCTCTTAGTAACACACTGTGATGAATGGCTTCAACGTCTGCACAGCCTGGCTCAGAAGTGAAATTCTACCAGGATGGTTCATTTAAAGGTGACATATTGCCGAAGAAAGGTGTGTTCAGAGTCTGACTCAAAGAGCCGGTGTCCCATCCTTCCCCATTCCCCCGCCACTCTCCCACTCAGCCCTGATTTGGCTACGGCAGGATACCAGGTCTTGGCCTTACAACCAAGACGGCCGGTTGTATCATGCTAACATGCAAACGAGGCAGAGGCAGAATAGGATGGAGATAAGAAAGTGGACACTAGAGCCTCCCTGCCCAGGCTCAAGTACCAGATCCGCCAGTACTGACATGGGACCTTGGACAATGGTCTTTTATTTAGTTAGTTTATCTTAAAACAGACAAAATACAGTGCCTGTTGGCAGCAATGGCTAGGAACTAAAACATCATCACGATTATTATTTTACTCCTGCTCAGACAGCTGTGCTTGGTTTCCAGACTTCTGTTTCAGTAAGACGTGGCCCTGTGGCCGACTCCTAGTGGAGCATGGGCAGAAGCGACGGGTGCCATGCCCAGGCGAGCCCACTGAAGGCTCCCCAGGTGAACCTGTATGGTCCTTCTCCCTCTGGTTGTCTGGGAAGGAGGTGATCCCTGGGGGCAACCTTAGGAGCCACAGAGTAGAAATGGTGAAACCAGGAGATGGACATACCTGGGTCCCCAAATCACCACCGGAAGAGAGCGGTCCATCAGGGAAATCTGCATCAGAGCCAGTCACAAGCCAGCTCCAGAGACACCACGGCTTCCAACATACAGTAAATCAATACGGCCAAATCCATCAAGCCACAAGATGAAATGAAACTGATGCGTGGGTACAGTGCTCGTACCAGTGCACGGGCTCAGAGTATGTGCCACCTACATGCTCGCTGCTATTGCTTCAACTTGACTCCAAAGGCACTGGGCTCCTCACCCTCCCATAAAAGGTCTTGAAATCTCCACCCTCTACGTCAGCGGATTATGCCCCTTGTGTGGAGGGCACAATCCTTTTGGTCAGGGTCACTTGTTCTGATAGCTGTTGGTAGTTGGGTGGGTCTGATCAGACTCAGGGGATTTTGTGATGATGAGTCTGGTCTCTGTCTCTGAGGGGGACTGTTCTTTCCTAAGCACTATCTGCATCAACTTGAGTGCTGTCCATCTCCCTTCCCTGTGATCGGTCACCATGGCGGACTCGCCCTGCAGAGCGTGGGAAAGATCATGGAGGCCCTCAGCCACTCAGCTATATCACTGCCAGGGCTCTCGGAGACACTGTAGGGCACCACTTCCCCATAACTCCCCAACACTGCCCTCCTGACCTGGTAGCATCATAACATGAAAGCAATCAGTGGTTCTTGTCAGAGCCAGGCTGCTCTCCTTTGCTGACGAAAAACACCCAGCAATGGGAAAAGGAGCCATGCCTCATGGTGGAAATCAGCACCTCGAACCACTTCATAAAGCCTCCCGTGAGTATGCCCTGCGTGATTCAACCTACGCTACAGGGTAGAGAGAAAGTGGACAGCATGTGATCTGTACCTTGAAAGGTGGGAAACACAATAGCAAACCCTACACTTAACCAAATTCCTCTTCATTCTCCCTTAGAAGTCTGCCCAGCTCACTTGTACGAGAGATGGAGTCCAAGCAGGAAGTGGTGGTCTTGCTGGATTGTGGAGTTAGAAGTCGGTGTTCAGTGATGGCGGACATGGTAGAAATTGAGGAGAGTGGTCTCAGTGAGTGACGATTCAAGGCAAGAGGATCCGTAACCTCTGCGAGCCCATCCCCCTCAAACTATTCAGTGACCCCTAAATCATGCCTGTGCAGGGCCGGCAGGAAGACAAACAACATAAAGGAAAGTAAACAGCCAGAAATCTGTAGCGTTCAGTACTGATTCTGGAAGCTGCCTAGTGCGACGAGGAAGAATTTGGAGTTCAAGTCCTTCTAGGTTAGAGAAGCTTGAGCTTGCTGTTGGAGACACAGAAGGTCCATATCACAGAAATTGGGATTATACCTCAGAGCTAAGGGCCACATTCTAAAGGCAAAAATGAAATATACTCACTGAAAGAAAGCTGAAAGAAGCATCTACAGGATTTAGATATGTCACAAGTAATATAAGTGTTAGAATAAACTTCAACACTCTGTAGAGGTGTTGTTACTGCTGTTACTGAGGAAGAGAACAGAATCCAGAGCCTCTCCTGGGCACAATCTACAATGTCCAGTACACAACGGAAGTCACCGGATGTGGAAAGAAATGAGAAAATATGATACATAATCAAGAGCAAAAACAGTCAGTAGAAGCAGGCCCACAGATGACCCAGGTGTTTGAATTAGCAAAGATTTTAAAATACTTATTAAAAGTAAGTAAAAGAATGTATAAGCAAAGATAAATGTGGTAAATGAAGAGATGGGAATCCCAAGAGTGATAAGTAAATCTTTTTTTTTTTAAAGATTTTATTATTTATTTGATAGACAGAGATCGCAAGCGGGCAGAGAGGCAGGCAGAGAGAGAGAGGGGGAAGCAGGCTCCCTGCTGAGCAGAGAGCCCGATGCGGGGCTCTATCCCAGGACCCTGAGATCATGACCTGAGCCGAAGGCAGAGGCTTTAACCCACTGAACCACCCAGGCGCCCTGAGTGATAAGTAAATCTTAAAAAGAACCAAGTGAACATCCTAGAATTGAAAACTACAATGACCAAAAAAAAAATTTCAATGTTCTTTTTTTTTCATTTAATGTTCTTTATAGCAGATTGAACACTGCAAAAGAAAGAAGAGATAAACTTGAAGACAGAATAATATAAATTATCCTGACTGAAACATAATGAGGAAAATGATTTTAAAAAATAAGTAGGAGTTCATAAATCTGTATGACAACAGCAAGCAATCTGACTTAGCTATAAACAGATCCTCAGAAGGGAAAGATAAAGTAGAAAAAAATCTGTGGAGATATAAAGTCTGAAATTTGAAGATAAACTACCACCCTTAGATCCAGGAATATCAATAAATTTCAGAAAAGATAAGTAGAAGTAAAAGTAAGCCTAGGCACATTAGAGTCAAATTACTAACCATCAAAGACAAAGAGAAAAATCTTGAAGGGACCAGAGAATGAAGGGGACAACAGGAAAGAGAGCTGACTCCTTACACAAATAGGAAAAGCCAAGAGAAAAGGAATGATATTTGCACAGTCCTGCAATTTAAAAAAGTCTAGAATTCTATATCCAGAGAAAAAAAATATTTTATTAAGTTTTATTTATTTAAGTAATCTCTACAGTCAACATGGGGCTCAAACTCATGACCCCAAGATCAAGAGTTGCACACTCTTCAACTGAGCCAGCCAGGTGACCCCAGAGAAAAGATATTTTTAAATAAAAGTGAAATGATGAGATTTTGTTTTTTAAGATGACCAAAAGAATACTGAAAGAGAAGCTAAAGGAGGTTCTTCAGAGCTGAAAGGAAATCATACCAGCTGGAAATATAGACCTACAAAAAGGGATACAAACTGGTGGAAATTGTAGATATACTGGGAAATACAAAAGGCGTTTTTGTCAAATTCTTCAAAGGCGATTAAAGCAAAATAATAACAACGTATTGAGGAGTTTACAACATACGTAGAAGTAAAATATATAAAAACAATAGTAAAAATGAAGAAACATAAATGGAATTATACCTGGTACTATTCTTTCCTTGTAAATATGTTATTAATGTAAGCTAGTTTTTAAAAAATTTTAGTTATTTGAGAGACAAAGATAGTGACAGAGATAGTGAGAGTGAGCACAAGTGGGAAGCAGAGGGAGAAGCAATGTCCCTGCTGAGCAGGGAGCCCTACACAGGGCTCAATCCCAAGAGCCTGGGTCATGACCTGAGCCAAAGGGCCACTGGGCCACCCAGACACGCCTGTAAGCTAAGTTTTAATAAGTTAAATATGCATGTGTTACTCCCTATAGCAATCTCTAAAACAAGAATACAAAGAGTTATAGCCAAAAAAAGTCAATAGAGGAGGAAATGGAATAGAAAAATACACTTAGTGCACCCCCCCCAAAAAAGGCAGGGAAAGATAAAGAGAAAAACAAGACAAATGAAAAACAAAGAGCATATGGCAGACTTAAACCAAGTCATACCAGTAGTTGTACTAAAAGTAAAGAAACTAAAGATTCCAATTAAAAGGCACAGATTGTCATATTGTTATAACACCACAACCCAACTGTAGACTATTCAGAGGAGGCATACTAAAAATAAAGATACAAAGAACTTGAAAGTTTAGAAAAAGATATAACATGTAAACACTCAGCATGAAAAAGCTGGTGGTCATATGAATATCAGACAAAGCAGACTTCAAGACGAGAAGTAATACCAGAGACAAAGAGGGGCATTTCGTGATGAGAAAGGGGTCAATTCATCAAGAACTAACAATTTAAATGTGTATGTACCTAATAACAGAGCTTCACAATATATAAAGCAAAATGAGAAAACTAAAGAGAAAAAATAGACCTATAGACAATTCTCAATAGCTGGAAAGACTGAGCAGACAAAACCCAGTACGGGTATGAAGATTTGAAGAATTCTATTAATAGGTCTCTCGTGCCCCGTCTGGGAAGTGGCTTGCCATTCCTGCAGCCACCGGGCACTCTACACACAGGCTTCTGGTCGTGATCTGCCTTGAATCTTGGAAGCCACAAATATCAAGCCAGCCCCAGCAGGCAGGGGGACAGTATAGCTCGGGAGAAATTCCAGCCCGTCTCTCCTCACTCAAGCACCTGGTACACCTGGCACTGGGAGGGTGGGGGATGTACAGGGCAATGCTTAGCCCAGGCTTAAGGGAAGAAGTCTGGCCACCTCCACTGGGCAGGGCTGGCCTCTGCAGGGACCACAGGATACTGAGGCTGCCAGTTGGAAATGACATGCCTTATTTGTCTAAGCCCTTTTGAGAGTCTTTTTCAGAAGATGGTGTTTGCAGTGTTGCAAACCCTAAAGATCATCTTCAATTCTGATATGAAAACTACCTCTGAATCCAGCTTTCAACAACCCCACACCTAGAACTGAGGTGCCACAGTGGCTCCCACTGAAAACACTACGTTCCCTGCCCCCTACAATTCACACGGCCAGTGTCACCCTAGAGCACACACACTACCCATCCCTCTGCTGACAGCTGTCCCTGGGACGAGCTCTGTGACCTTGTGACCCCACCTGTGATCTCCTGTTTCTAGTATCGGCTTGCTGAGGACCCAAAGATCTGTCTCCCTGGGGGGGGGGGTGGCTCCTCATAAAAGGGGGACTCTGGAATGCGTGGTGCCAGCCTTCTGGCCGAGTGCCTCACTCTATCCAGACTGTTTTCTGAGGGCTAGCTTTGTATCCTGGAGCTGATGTAAGAGTTCAGGAGCCCCATGAACTCTTTCAGGGTCCCCCTGATCACCTGGCTCTGGCACTGTGATCAGCCCCAACAAGGGACGCTGATTATGCTAGCAGGCCTCATTAGTCTTAAGGACAATGGTCCAGAGCCGAAACCACTCTGGGATTTTCCTCAGCACTCGCTTCTACATAAAGTGAAGTCACAGCTGAGGGACGGGGTTCTACGGGTGAAGGAAGACTTAGAACCGCTGTACCGCCAGCCCCAGCCCAGTCCCCGCGTGGGCCCAGAGATGCTGGCAGCAAGGGGATGGCTCTTCCGCCCGTCATGTGGGGCAGAAGTCATATCTGACATGAGTTCAGGAATGGGCTGGTCTAGGAGCACCCCTTTTGTCCCACACAGGGAGAAAAGAGGCAAGAGGCCTGCCTGGAAAAGACGAGGCGGCGATCTCCCCGAACCTCCATTCACTGCACTCACCGCGGTCAGAACATAGTCCACTGCGTCCCCCCACACCGGAATTCATGCTGAAACCCTAACCCCCTGGTGATGGTGTCAAGAAGCAAAGCCTCCGGGAGGAGCTGACGTCATGACCACGGAGCTCTCAGAGGGCCATCACGGCCCTTACAAAGGAAGCCCCACAGGTGTCCCTTGTCTCCTCTCCCCTGTGAAGACATGGGAGAAGATGCCGCCCATGAACCAAGACGCGGGTCCTCTCCAGACCTGACTCTGACTTCAGCCCCCGGGGCCGTGAACACCGGCTATGTGCCGTGTGTTTGGGGGTCAGGCAAGGGCCAGGATGTCAGGGACGGGGAGCTCACCTGTGGGACGCGCCCTGGGCTCACACCTGGACCCCATCCTCTCCATTTCACTGTGAGCTTCTCTAGAAGCCCCTCCTGGTGGCCCCGGTGCCTGTGTTCCTCACCTCCCCTGAGCCCCGCCCCCAGCCCGGTGCCTGGTGTTTCTTGTTTCTTGACCCCCGCACCCCCAGCACTGACCACGTGACTGCACAGTAAGCATCAAGGCAAAGAGGTGTTTTCATTTTCCCGGTATTCCCGGTGGACACCGTGGCCAGTCAGGAGATCAAAGCGTCACGGAAAACAAGTGCGCTGACCCTTTACAAATCCCTTCCTACTCAGACATCCCTCCCTCCTTAAGGTAGCCCCTTAGTCAAGCCCCACCTGCCCATGACTTTGATGCTTTGTAGGTCAGACTCTAGTTGATGGTGGGTTTTGCAAATGCTGGAGAACACAATGAAACAGAAGCGACCCCAACACGAACCAAGAAGCCCATCCCGTGTTCAATGGGAGACTTGAGGCAGCAGGTGCAAGTGCTCCCGGAGAAGAAATGAATTGTTTGTAAAACCCACTGACCAGTGAGGTTGGGCGGGGCCGGATTACTTAATCACAGGGCTAAGTCCAACAAAGAGGATGCTGAGACAGGCGTTTCCAGGGGATCTCGTGAGTAACCCAGGACGGAGAGAGGCTCTAGAGGAAACAAATTATGCCCCCAAATATTCTTACAAAAATTACCTTCTTTGCTCTGAGAAGGCTGCTCTTCCCCCAGGTGTCTGAGTCCCCACCTGGCACATCGAGCCTGCTCGGAAGGGGCGCCACAGCTAAGACCAGCGCCACGGAAATTTCTGGAGGGCGGACTGCCCCGTGGCAGCACCGGGAACCCGGAAACGAGCAGACCTGGCAGGCTTGTGCACCCGATCCGCTCTTCACGATTTCCTACGGTTTCCCGTAGCAGATACGCCCAGAACCCAGAGGAGCGTCGACAACAGCATTTCACACCTTCTCCACAAATTCAGCCACGTGTGTGATCCCAGATGAGAGACAAAGAACGGTTTTGCAGGAGGGGAGGCACTTGGCCTGCCGTCCCGCTCCACGAGCACACATGTGGGAGGGACCCCACGGGGCAGAAGTCCTCTCGCGCCCCCGAGGGTGGCCTCTCCGCCTCTGTCTTTTCCAGGCAGGCCTCTTGCCGACGCCAGTGTGAGAAGCAGCATCTTCAAAAACATGGTCCCTAAACGAAATTCCCATAACCTCCCCCCGTCTCTCTCTCTCTCCCTCGCACACACACATTGCTGCGTCTCCTTCCAGAACTGTGCTGGCTGGGTGCCGTCTTCCCTGCCTGCTCCCGCACCCCAGCCCTCCCCTCTCCCTTGGGGTCCCCATGGGAGGACGGGCCTCACCTGCAGGCAACGTGGAGAACTCCACAAAGGCCTCCTTCTTCTCCCGCTGCTCCAGGGGTAGCTGCCACGGCATCTGGTGGGGCTTGGCCAAGACCTTCACCTTGTACGCCATGTTGGGCCTGAGGTTGAGGAACTGGTACTTGTACCTGGCGGCCTTGACGACGTCGAGCTCCTCCTCGTTGAGGAAGATGACGTGGCTGTAGTTGCTGTTGGTGGGCAGCCAGGAGAGCTGGGCGGAGATCTGGGTGATGTTGTCCACCCTGAGGTGGGACGGGGCCACCACCACGTCCTTGCCCACCAGCAGCGTGCACTGGAGCTCGTCCGAGCTGCCCCTGCTGGTGATGCATTGCACAGAGATGCGGTAGGTACAGGCCGCCGTGTTGAGCTTCTCGATGAGGGCCTTGGTTCTGCTCCCCAGCATGAGGCTCACGCGGGTCTCCTGGTCCACCAGCACGTTGTAGCTGCTCACGGTCCCCCAGCCCGGCGGCACGGCCGGGGGCTCCCAGGCCACAATGACACTTCGGGCGAGTTGCTTGATGAGGGTGATTTTTCTAGGGTAAGGCACGATGTCTTCTCCGATCTCGTCGATGTTCACGCCCAGCGTCCCTGCACCGTTGTCCGTGACGCCAGTGTCTATGTGAGTGGGGGCGTGGAGGTCCAGAATGTTCTCCCCCTCCATGCCGATGCTGGCGTGGTTGATGAGATTCTGGTCCTGTTCAGTCCCCAGCGTGCTGGCCAGGCGCGACTCATTGTCCTGGACAAAATCCACAAAGTTGGAGGGCACCAGACCCCTCTGCCCGTCCAGGAGCTCACCTGTTGGCACAAGGGCAGTGAGATCACCTGACCGTCCCATCAGGGCCCCCGAGGTCCCGCCCCATCATCTGTGCGGCTCCTCAGTGGGGCCATCCGGTCGAGCAAGAGGACCACAGTGGATTCCATAGGTCTTTACAGAAGTCTGCCCCAATGTCCCCTCCTCAGGACCCTGCTCCTTGCCACCTGCTACCCCCGAGTCCATCAGGCAGGACAGCCTCCTCCTTCCTGTTTATCCTGAGCTGACACCACGGTGTTGACGTTGACGCAGTAAATGTCTCAGACAGACCAACAAACATGCATGGAATGAGGGCTTCGGAGGTAAAAAACCCAAAAACCAAAAACCAAAAACCATCATCCTATTATCTTTGCCAGGGTGATTCTATGAACAGGAACTAAAAGGTGACCTTCCCCCTTGCAAAGCACCGTGTACGTTCTAATGAGGTCCCCAGCGTGCCACCTGCGGTGACGGAGAGACTATCCGCGTGATGCCAGACCACATGTAGGTCGAGTGTCAGGAAATGTTATCAGATTAGCTCTTGTGGCGACGGGCAGCCGCAGGGAGAACCTGTTCTTGTTTTGTGAAATGTTCTCTTTATAGCTGGGCTCAAAGCCTACTAACAGCAGGGGCCTGAAAAACCGAGATGGGTTTGGAAGAACCTCCAAGACGACGCGGCCCGGACAATCTTCTGGCACCAGCAGGACAGGGATTCCCCCCAGTACCTGGCGGGAGGCTGGGGGTGCTGATGCTGGGGGCCCCCGCCTCGGGGGACGTGTGATGGACCCCAAGGAGGGCATGTGACCATTTAATGGGCCCTGGATTCTCCCGGAATGAACAGGGACGCCGACTCTGCTCCTGGCGCTCTGTCCTCTGGAGGGCATGGGTCTGGAGACAGCCCACCCCGGCTCGCCTCCAGCACGCTCGCACACGGGGAGGGGGTGAGGACGACACTGATGGGGATAAGCAAGCCCGCCGCGCAGCAGGCCCTCTTCCAGCCACCCTGCACCACAAGTTCCTCAGGCCGGCCCAGGGCTGGGCACGCACACTCTCTATTCTACTTGGAGGGAAGCTTCCCCCTGCCGCACAGGCAGCGGACCCCTGAGCTCTGCGGCCCTGTGTGATCAGGCCTCCAGAAAGCCAATGTGGGCACAAGGCCCGGTGTGAATATTCCAGAGATTCCGAGCCAGGGTTTTCTGGTGGCTGCCATGGGCACATGTTTCTACACCGGTCTGAAAACCAGTGAGCGTGCTGTGAGCTCAGGCTCTGTTGTTGCCTGTCGTGGAGTTTCTGGGGTGGCCCACAGTGTAGCTGCTGTCCACCAGATCGGGAGAAGCCACCAGGCCTCGGGTCCAGCAAACACTGGCGTGAGAGCATCTCTCAGCCCTGAGAAAGCTCCAAGGGGCCACAACAGAGAAACGTGCTGGCTTCGCAAGAACTTGTCCTGCTCAAGGGTGACCACGGGAAGAGAACAAGACCCTTCCATTCTCGTACAGACCAGCCGAGCCTGTACTCAGGCTAACAGGTGGGCGGGGGGGACAACAGCGAGGCATCCCAGAGGGAGGCGGTCACATTTCCCGACCGCAAGCTGGGGGAGGGATCCAGCAGGACGTGGGCCAGACAGCAGCAGGAGCCGGAGGTCGGTGGGGTTGCCCTGAGCCCGTCGAGGCCACAGCCCATCCCGCTGGGGAAGGGGTCAGCTGGGGGAGCCCAGGGCGCTGGGGCTGTGAGATGGGAGAGGCAGGAGATCCCCTTTGGGACATGGTGTGGGCAGCAGCCACGGGGCGAGGAGACCGTCCCGTAGAGGTTCCGTAGGAGCTGGGCCCAGCTGTCAGGGCCCCTGGCAGACTAGCAAGGTGGGTGGCCTGGCCCCAGCACGCCCACCGGCCCACACCCCGACTGACCTTCATAGAAGCCATCCTCGTCCATGTCCCCGTAAACGTAGAGGTACTTCCCCGCCGTGAGGGGCAGCTCGGCCTCGGGGTTCTCATTGGGCCCATCAAAGGGGTTGTAGCTGGGGAAAGGAAGGACAGTCTGGAGCAGGTGGTCTGCGTGGAGGCCGAGGCGGCACCCCCCGCCTCTCCCCCCCCGCACCGACCAAGAAGGAGAGGGTGTGCGTGGGGGTCTGCGTGCCCGAGGACACCTGCCGCATCTCCTGCAGCGACACGTGCTCAGATCCATAAGCGGAAACAACGGCTCACCCTGCAACCCTCCTGTACGTGTTATTTAGCAGAGAGAGAGCCATATTTCCTCAGCTTTTGAGTAATCTGCTTGTTTTTCACACTCTCCAGAAGGGCGTGACCCTCCCTCATGTCCTTGTTAATGGGTGAGGACTATTTCACTGAACAGACCAACCCATTCCATTAACCAGTGTCCCAACGCTGGGGATTGATGTCGCTTCTAACCTTTGGTTAACGGGATCACTGTTGCGGCGATATCTTTCTAAACACTGCTTGGCACACTGCCACACGTTCTTCCCAAAGGTAAGTCCCAAGGAAGCATATCGGTTTGCTCAAAGGCTCAAATATTTTTAACGTCCGGGTGACTACAGCCAGAAAGTCCTGCACAAACATGGAGGCACCATGTGCCCTCTCCTCCCCCTCAGGGTATGAAGACACCCTCGCTCTCAAGTCCCCAGAATACTGGGACGAATATATTTTATGGTCATGCCCAATTTGCCAAGAACATCCATGGTAGGTGAATTTCGGATTTTCCGACTTTGGATCTTTAAAATTTTAAATAACAGAAAAGGCCCCGATAAGAAAAGTAAAACGTCATTCCCAGTAGTCGAAGATGACAGCCACGTCCTGTAAACGTTTAACACGACACCGTGATGGTTCACGTGCCAGCACCCTGGGAGGCTCACCGACACTGTCAGGGACGCGTTTTAGGTGTTCAGCCAGGAAAGCAGAGTTAATCACAGGGCGAGGCCCGGCGCCCGCCCAAAGTCAC
This sequence comes from Martes martes, assembly GCF_963455335.1. Classification (NCBI taxonomy): domain Eukaryota; kingdom Metazoa; phylum Chordata; class Mammalia; order Carnivora; family Mustelidae; genus Martes; species Martes martes. The sequence continues at coordinate 91,440,007 of NC_137901.1, forward strand.
CAGCTCCCTAAGTGGGGGGGGGGGGAGGGTGTGGAACCAGAATCCGGGCCCCCAGTCCCCGTCCTATGTGGATTTCATGGCACTGAGTCGGTCTGCGGTTCCCTATCTATGTCCCAGGACCCAGGAATGCTGTGCAACCACCTGAGAGGTTCCAGAAGTCGAGGAAGTGGGGAAACAGTTTGGCAAGGGGACCAAAGGCCCTAGGGCAGGGAGCTGAGAGCCAGCCTGGTGGGAGGTGAGTGCAGGAGTGTCGAGGGACGAGGATTGGCAGGGTCCCCATCGTTCGCTGTGGATTTGATCTCCAGAGCAGGGAGGTTTCAGCAGTGTGAAGGTAGGGTGTGACTTGAGCATGTCTGCATTTTGCAGAGACCCTCAGGGTGCCCTGTGCATTGGGGCTGGCGGAGGAGGGGGATGGTGGAGGAGGCTGGATCAGCGAGCGGCTCAGGACAGGAGGAAACTGGGCTTTGCCTGGACACACAGAGTGAGGGGCCGGGGTGCTGAAGGGTTTGCAGGTCAGGATGAGTGGAGAGGGACACGCACACTGAGCCGGGTCCACAGGCAGGGGCTGGCATGGGGACAAGGGAGGGCCAGGGTCAGTTTGGGGTGTCTTGTTGAAGTCATGAGGGTAAAGCACCCTGTGCACCCTAATCTGCAGACAGAAAGCGGGAAGGCCCAGTGCTGCCGTGGCACCCACGTGCAAGGGACCCTCTACAGCACGAGACCTTGGATGCAGAGAGCCCAGGGGCTTCCAAGGCAGGCAGCGGGGGGGGGGCCCAGCCACGGGGCGAGGCGCTGGCGACGGTGGCCGAGCATCCGGGACACGGTACACTTTACAGTGACTTGGGTCCCACGGGAGCGACTTCCATCTGAACAGAGGGCTGGGGGCTCTGGGCGGGGGCCGAGGAGCAGGCGGGAGCTGTGGGGACGCGCGGGCGGCAGCCGCCATGGGAAGTGGCATCGAGATCGGGGCTTCTCCTGTTTTCAGTTTGGGGAAACCTCTTCCCAGGGGCCTGCCTGAATAATGTTGGTGTTCGGGCCCCAGGAAACCCCCCAAACTTCTGCCTTTCCCTTCAGTAGAGGGAACGTGAGCCCAGGGCACACGGCTGGGGAGGCAGGGGTACGTGGTTTGGGAAACTGCAAGCCAATTCGGTTCAGCTCAGCATCCCGGCTGGGGGTGCCCCCCACCTTCTCTGTGATGCGGGGGGGGCCCTGCCTTCCTGAGGCCCTGTGGCTCCTCCCAGTGCTGGGGTTAGGGTCCCTGCAGACAGGGTGCGGGATGTGTGGGGTGCAGCCAGCATTCGGAGCGGGGTGCCAAATAATTCCATGGCTAGGTATGGACCAACAGGCTTCCTAACGGAGAAGCTGTGGCCCCGGGGAGCTACACCAAACGTTTCTGTTATCTGAGCAGCAGAAGTGTGTTTTCATTGGCAAAATGAACGGGTCACTAATCAGAAAATAATCTGCTCATCAGCATAATCAGAAATGGCTCACTGGAAAACAAAAGAGTGTGGAAGGTGCTCGGCATGGCTAAAACCCAGGTGGGTCCCGCCTGCCGGAAGCTGGAGACTCTGCTGGGGTGGTGTCTGCGGGCCGCAGGCAGACTCGGGGCGTCGAGGACGAGAGCCCGGGTCTTGGCCGAGCGTGAAGAACAGCAGAGACGAACATTTCGTGCTGCTTGTTAGCATCTAACTCATAAGTGTCGGCGCCAACGGCAGAATCCGGAGTCGGGCGCGCTTTCGGTCGAAGCAGGTCGAGAGCTGGTGGGGACCCGGCGGCTCTGCGCCCATCCTTGAGTCGTGCGGACCCCGTGGTGCGTGCATTCTCGCTGCCCGTGGACACTGCAGGCCCCCCATGAGAGACGAGCTAGGGAACCACGGCCCGCACGGAAGCGAGAGCCCCAGGAGGCCAGGGACCCGCAGCTCTGCACAAGAGCATCCCCCGAGTTTCAGCCTGCCACCTGCCGGGGCTAAACTGTGCCCCCAAAACCTGTGCTCACGTCCCAGCCGCCAGGTCCGGGATCTTGGCAGATGTGATCAAGTGAAGACGGGGTCACACTGGAGTCAGGTGGGCCCCAACCTGGGGACCAGCGTCCTTACTGAGACGGAGAGGAAGCAGGGACACACAGGGCGCCAGCCACGCAAAGACAGGCAGAGCCTGCATGACGCACACGTCACCAAGGGACACCCAGGGCCACCGGAAGCCACGAGAGCGCCCAGCAAGCACGGCCTCGCGAGCACCCTGATCTCACACCTCCCGTCTCCAGGCCCCAAAGAGAATGCACCCCCTCTGGGTAGCTGCCAGAGGTCCGGGAAACGGGCTGTCACACTCTTCGCATCAGAATGGACAACAGACCTTCCTCATCCGCCCACACCGGGCTGGTGGAGCAGGTGCCTGTGGGCGAGGGCCCTGGGGGAGCGCTCCCAGACCCACGGCCTCCTCGACCCCCCACCCCCGCACCCACGGATGCTCAGGGGCAGAGCGGAGTTTTGCACTCACCTATAGCGGGCGACGCACAAATGGACCTTCCCCGAGTATCTCTGCTTGGAGGTGCTGGAATTCCGTGCATTATCCATCTGTCAGAGATGCAGACGGTGTTCTGGTTAACGCTTCGTGCCGGGAGCACACGGGGACCCCCTCCGGCCCCGCCAGGCTTCCTGCCCCAGACGGCAGCCCTCCTGTGAGACGCCAGCCCCGAGACGAGGCGGGTCCCTCAGCGTGGGCCCCCCAGTCACATGGGGGGATGTTTATAAAAACCCATCTCCCTACCCCACGAGTGAACCTGAGGTGGGCCCTTCCCTGACCCACAGTGTGGAACTGGCCAGGCAGACCGGGCAAGTGTGCTGGGCCCTGGCGCATGTCTGTGAAGACACAGAGGTGGGCAGTGACCGTGTCGTCTGCTCACGGGGGCTCAGCCCCAGGACAGAGGCGGACACTGCCCATAGCGCTCAACTGTCAGAGGGTGCCTGGGGCTCCAAGGCCGAGACATGCAGGAAGACTGCCTGGAGGTGGTGACATGAGGGTCGGTAAAGACTGGATATGGGAAGTTGTGGGAGGGAAGAGGAGGAGGAGGAGGGAGAAGGAAGAAAGGCGGGAGGACCTTCATGTTCCCACCAGCTGCACGCACGCCGGCCAGAACTCACGTCTGATTCAAATCTGCATCTTGGGCTGGCGGATCTCGACAGAAAGGCAGGCTGGACAGACAGAGGCTCTGGCTTGTCACCAGGGAGCGGGAGGGGCCGGATGTAGTCCCCGATCACCGTGCGGCTTCCGATGGCGCTCTCCTGACCTGCCCACGACATGAGGCAGTGTGAACAAGCACACGGTCCTTGCGTTCCCCGGGATGCCTGTCCCCTTGTTGCCGTCAGCCTTGGGGTTTCGTGTTGGGATCTGCCCCCTCCCGCCCTCGGTGCCCATGACCAGCCTGACCCCTGCCGCACTGGGCCATCCCCGGAGGAGGCCACTCCTGCCCCTGAGGATGGTTTGGTGGCAATGGTGTTGCATGCGATGAGAAGATCCCATCACAGGGAACTAAAGGGAGGCATGGAGGAGGCGGCTCTCCCTTTCCCTGGCTACCATGTGGGAGGCTGTGATGCTCGGTGATGCTGCAGCCACAATGCCACCAGGAGAGTTGGTCCCATCGGAGCGCTCATGGAGGGGGAGCCACCAGACGGGGGGACCGCCTCCTGGGGACGCGGTTGGAGCCCCGGAGTCCAGCTGCTCTGGGAGCTGGGCCTACCAGCTCCTCATCCTGTCGATAAGTAGGTTCCTTTTGGCTTGCACTGGTTTAGGTCAGCTTTGTGGTTATTTACAACAAAAAGAGTCCTAACACACAAGCTGGCCAAAGGGCCAGGCATTTTTAGGGTTCCGTGAAACACAGGAGCACAATCCCCACCCTGACCTCTCTGTCCACCCTCTGTCTGTGGCAGTCACACCGCAGGATCGCCTCCCTGAAGATGTGACCTGCTGCATCCCGGCTGGGAAACACCCTGTGATTCAGTGTAAGGCGGGAAGTGTCCTATGTCCCACCTGCCAGGGGCCCCACGGCTTGGCCTAAGGGAACAGTGAGAGAGCGCTCCTGAAAAGGACTCAGTGCCACAACAGACACGGGGCTCTGCTGGGGCATCGGATCCCGGAGAGCAGGGGCGTTGCCTGGTGGCTGCTCACTGCGCTCTCCGTCCAGGGCAGGTGCTAGGCCCACAGCGGCACGAAGCACTGTGCTTCTCATCGCCCGGGGCCGTGGGGGACTGCGATCCCTGACCCACGGCCGGTCCGGCCGGCGCCCTGTGAGTGCAGCTGACAGGCCCACTTTTGGGCAGAAGCTTCTGGAGCAGGTGTGTGAACCACAGCTTCCTTTTCCCTTCGATGGAATATTCCAGACAGAGAGGCTGTGACTTTCAGCATTCCTGAGTGAGGACAGGGCAGCCAGTCCCCGAAGCTGGCATGTGACGCCCAGGCACCGCGGGGCTGTTCCGGTGCTTACGGTCTGCTCTCACCCGTCCTGACCGATGACCGCCAGGGGAGCGTGGCCCATATGAGATCAACACTGTGGAGTCTGCTCGTGTTCACACTTGGGTCACACAGCCCGGTCCTCGGGAGGCGGGTGTCCCCTGCCATCCAACTCAGAGCCAGCGTGAGACGAGAGGCAAACCGTCAGTGCCCTTGGCCACGCTCCTCCTCCGTGGTGGGTGCTGCCGTCTCTGAGACTCCACCTGGACGCAACGGCAAGGGCCTGTGCTCACGTCCAACGCGGCCCACAGTGCAGCCCATGGTCCCTTCGTGGCTCCCAATCAACCCACGATGGTCTCCTCAAACTCCAGGCCAGGCTGGCCTTAGGCAGGAGGATGCAGAGGGTGGTGGGCCGCACATCTGCCCACAAGCCTTCTTCACCTCATGCAGACCCGGGGTCCCCCGGGGCGCTCACCCATCAGAAAATGCCCAGGGGAGGATGGTCCCCGTGGGAGGGTCTCCTTCCGTCTGCAATGTCAGCCCGGCGAGGGGGAAGCCAAGTGCGTGTGGGCCCTGCCGATGGGGGCCCCCCGGGGCAAGGTCGCACATCGTTCCGTGAGCTCGGTCCATCCGGACGGCGGCTCTGCCCGATGGCTGCACAGAAGCCTGGGACAAACCTACTCACCTACCACGGTCCCAGCAACCAGCGTGGCGCCGTGGGCCCCCGCCGGCTGTGCCCCCGCCGGCTTTGCTTCCGCTGAGCACCCACGTCCACCGTCGTGAATCACACCCGGGTTCCCAGAGCCATCTCGGCACCAAGCCACGCCCACCACACTCACATTCACACACTTGCTGGGAGGAGCTCACGCAGCAGCACCAAGACGCCGCGGTGAGAAGGGCCTGCCTGCCACGTGCGGCCTGGCCGGGGACGGGCGTGCAGGGGCACAGGCCGGGCCTGTGACCAGGCCGAGCACCTGCCTTCCCTGGTGGCCTAGGGCTCTGGTGTGAGCCGAGCAGAGGCACCACGGGACCAGACCCTCTTTACCCTACACCCCCCGGCGGGAGCTCGGCATACACAGGGCCGTGGTCTTCACCACAGGTGGCGCTCTGCGGGGCCTGCGTGGATCCTGTTTCTGCCCTTAGGATCTGACTGTGTCCCCATCCCAAGTTGCCATCACGGCTCTGAGCGCAGCTCTGGGAGTCACCAAACGTGCTGGGGCCGTGAAAAGCACGTCCTGGCCAGACTTACACGGCCACCCACCCTGAGAACGTTCGTTTCATCCGGTAAGAGCTGAAACCCTCCTGCCTCTTCCTACCCTTCAGACGACACGGCCCCAGCATCGCTTCCTGGAGGTGAGCATCTGCGGCTGCCTGATCTAACACATCACCCTTCCTACCCTGGGTGACTTTCCACCTTGTCACCCGGTCCTCATACATCTGTGCAAGTCATTCCTCTGTCCCCTTGCTTCTTGCCTATCTCCACCCACTAAGTGGAGGCTCTCTGTGGGGCCCAGCCGGCCATTCAACCTCACAGATGCAGCCCCCCGACCCGGCCTGGGTGCCCGTGCTCTGGGGACACTGTGGAGGGACTTGCCACACGGCACACCAGCTAATAGCTGAGCAGGACAGGAGGGACAGCGCTGACGGGATTTACCAAGGAACAGGCAGCCTCGGGTTGTTGTAATGTTATGGAGCCCTAAGAAACCCCATGCTATGTTTTGATAACAACTGGGATAAGTCTGGAAATGCTCTCCTTTAAGGAATTCCAGCGGGGAGTTGCGACACTCATTTCCCCTTAATTAAAACGACAACTTTTAAACAAGTGGGTGTTCCTGCAACCAGGATGACCTGTGCGGGTGGCCCTGGGGTGAGGAGAGCTCTCCCTGACAGCCCAGGGCAGCCCTCTGCATCCAGGCAGGAGCCCAGCCATAAGGCCGCCATGCAGACTCAGTGGTCTTTCTGCCAGATACAAAGACAAAGTCCCTCCCCCAGCTCCCAAGGTCAGACCATGCCGCTCCCGCCCTGCTCCCTGAGCATGAGTGGGACATTCACCACTGTGACCCTCATGGCCTTCGTGGGAACAGGAATCTGTCCCCACGTGGAGGCCACTGGGCATGAAGGCTGGGAGGCAGCCACGGCCCAGGGGTGCACCTCACGGACCCCAGGGCCGGAGCTCCCCACTTACCCCCGGGAGCTGTGTGACCCATGTGAGGGCCTCCGTCTTTCCCTCTGCAGAGTGGGACCAGGACAGCCCCTGCCACAAGCAGCCGTGCCAGGAGCACATGTGCTGACACCCACAAGTGCTTACAGCAGGGGCTGCAGGGCGCCTGCCGTCACCCGGAGCCCCGGGATGCCAGTGTCCGGTGCGAGGGTCGGACACATGCTGTGCACGCCCCACTGCGGGGCCGCTGGCCGCACCCTCCCCTACCCCACGACACGGGGGAGGGGCAGGCACTTACCTTTGCTGATGGAGGGGGCGAGTCCGTTCATGAACTGTGGGAAAGGCTTGCCGGACCTGGGGACGTCCAAGGAGGCCCCAGCACTGCCCCCCAGCAGGTCGATCTTCCCGGCGTGCTGCCGGAGCCGCTCCAGGTCCTGCGACAGCAGGCTGAACTGCTCACTCTGCGTCCGGCATTTCTCCTCCAGCTCCCGCACCTTGCTCTGCACGGCAGAGGCACGGCAGGTGGTCAGGGGTGTGCAGGGGGGGGGGGTCGTGCATGCAGGGGCGTGCCCACAGGGGTGTGACGGGGAGCTGCCTCCTACCTCCACGGGAGAACAGCGTCTGATAAAATCAGGCGTCCCCTCCCCGGCCAGACGTGGGAAACCATGCACACCACGCAGCCCACGAGCACTCAGATCCCAGCCAGCCAGCCGCGAATGGTTCTGGGCTGTGTGTGCCGCCCGGGCACTTGTGGCTGGCACGCCTCGCCACAGCCGTTTGAGATTCGGAGTGTGAGGTGGTGACACAGCCCAGACTTGCGGGGCAGCTCAGCGGCCAACCCGCTGATGCGTTTTTCTCATGGGGACTTCCACCCCTAGCCTGCAGCGCCCCAAGGAACACTGCTCTGGCGATGAAAGGAAGTTCTTTCTGCTGGATTCGATCAGCAACACGGCTGCCACGTGCGGACAGGCAGAGAGGTCTCCGGAGCCCTGGGGAGGGGGGCTCCCTCGGACACATGTCAGGGAAGGGGCAGCTCCCTCCTGCCTCTGCTCCTGTCCCGTTCCTGCCCCGCTGGCTCTCAGGGTGGGTGACCTCACACGCACGCTCACGGACCACACTTCCAATCCTGGTGCAGACGCAGGGCTCTGTCTCACCAGGGCGCTGTCTGCAGCGGGGCACCCAGGCCACGGAGGGTCGCGTGGAGGGTCAGCTCTATCCCCACCCCCGCGGCACCCTCTGCTGCTGCTTCCCACCCCACGCGCCCTGGTCCACGGGCCCCTGGTTACTTCTCATCTGTCTCCAGACGGGATGCGAAGCTCCAAGCCTTCACTCTTTCTGCTTCCCGGAGACAACCTCAGTGCTTTTCACAGAATCGGGCACATAGTAGGTGCTCAGTAAGCATTTGCCCAATCAGTGAAAAGAGGGCACTGCTGATTGGCAGTGTGGTGCCCTATTTCGTCTGTGTGGAGTCCTGCCTCGTCTCTGTTCCTTACTCTGTGATAAATGGAGAATCCCATCTACTGCATCATTAATTCCGTGTGCTGCCTGGGTACCCCCTGCTCACAGGTCGGCTCCACGAGGGGAGGACTGTCTGCGTCTTCCCTCTACGTCCCCAGCACTTAGAACAGGGTTGGGTACCGAGTCAGCGCTCAACAGATCTTTGCTTTAACATGGGTGTATGTGCGGGAATGCAGGGACAGCTGGAACAGCCCTTGGCCTGCAGAGGGCCAGCAGCAGACGCGCTTCTCCTCCTCCCCTCCTCCTTCTCCTCCCCTCCTCCTCTTCATTCTCTTCCTTCTTCCCGCTCTCGACCCCTCCTCTCCCTCCTGTCTTTCCCCCTCCTCTCCCCCACTTCCTCCCCATCTTTATCCTCCTCTTCCTCACCTCCTCTCCCTCTCCTCCCGCTCCTTCTTCCTGCCCCTCTCCTTCCCCTCTTCCTCTTCTATTCATCCTCCTCCCCCTCCTCCTCTCCCCCTTCTCTGGCATTAAGCTTTCCAGCTCCTTAGTATAGAATGAAATGCTATTTATGTCTGTGATCAGGGGTTTCTAAAAATAAACCTAACAAATCCCAAGCCTATAATTAATTTCTTCGATTCATTAAAAAAAAATCAGCAGGATTCTTCTTTCAAAAAGCTGAATGAGCTTATCTGTGATCACTGCCTCCCAAGGCAGAGACGGGAGCTCAGCACTCCAGGCCCCGGGCCCCGGGTGGGGGACCACGCAGGACCCCGCTCCAGTGGGGCCGACCCCAGAAAAGGGGAACTTGTCAGATGCCCTGAGGTCTGGGGCCCTGACTCTCCCAAAGCATTTGCTCCGGGGCAGAGCCGTGAACCCCGAGGGACGGGCAGAGTCCTCAGATGGGGAGAGCTGGCCCTGCACGCCCCGGGACCATCCAGGTTCAGTGGCTGGTGGGAGAACACGAGCGCTGTTTACGTGGCCGTGAACTCATTTCCACGTTCGTTAGGAGAAAGGCTGGCAGATGAAATCCTCGGTACCTCGTGTTTGTGAAAATGACCCAATGAAAACAGCCCGTAGAATCTTCACTTCCGTGCCACGCTAGAAATGACACAGCCAGAGTGACAGAGAACAGATCGGCGGTGGTCCGAGCTGGGGCCCCAGGACGCTGTGACGTGCAAGGAGCAATGGGACGGGGGACGGGAATCTCCACGTGCACCGAGCCCCGCGGAGCTATATGCTGAAGGAACATAAAAACAGGAGAAATCCAAGTGCAAACAGATTTAACCCGCGACGGTGCCACGGGCAGCCGGCCCACGCAGTGGAAGTCTCGGTGGTGCACGCGGAGCGCGGCCGAGGTCCTCACGGGCCTCCTCTGGGACCTGGCGTTCGAGATGCACCCGTCACCGGCGGCCGGCTGCGGGGGCTGACTCGGCGCTCTGGGAGAGCAGGGGCCCGGAGGCGGAGGGGGCAACAGGCGATCCCGGACACCCTGCAGGGCTCAGACACGCCCTAGGAACGGCATCACACACAGGCACGTGACGGCAGCTGTCACGGGCCACTATGAACGGGTGTCCTTGGCATTCACTGCTGGCAGGTGCAGCCCCTGAGCTCTCTGGGAACTGCCCTCGGTGACCCCCTCCTTCCACGAGTGCTGTCTTGTTCAGGGGTCCCCTTCACTGACAGCGAGCGACTGGGACACGCCATCTCCCCCGGCGGCTTGCCCAGGACATGACGCTCCAAGGATTGGTTGGTGACGTGCGGATGAGGGAGTCCCGGGAAGCAGGAGGCACATGGCGGACTTCAGAGCCTTGGTGTACCCAGATGTCCAGGGAGGCTGCTGGGGCACGCGGGGCGGGGGGAGCTCGGGTGAGCCGGAGGACGCTGGGGGAACAGGGCACACGGGAGCATGCGTGTTCTGTCTGGAGGAGACTTCTGCTCACACTCCTGGTCCAGAACCATGGAGGCAAAACTTCTCGTCTCCCAAAAGGAGCAGGGGGTCTTTATTTTAATGCAAAAATCTCTCGACGTTTAAACGTTGGCGAGTGAGTCAGAGGCCCATCCACGTTCGGACTGACATGGCCGGTCCGGAGACGGCACAGCTGCTCGGTGACCCCAGGCGTGAAAACCCACAGCAGTTTCCTCAGACACCTGAGGGGAGCCAGGCAGGCGTGGCACAGGGGGTGCGGTTCGGTGTGGCAGGCAAAGCTCCCCGTGTCGCTCCGGTAGTCGCCGGCGGTGGGAGAGGCCTGGCCGCCCCTGCTGCTTTGCTCCAGGTTGTGATGAAAGCCAGGCTCGAGCGCGTACGGACGCGGAGCAAGCAGGCACCTCGGCGTTTGTCCGCAGCTCCGCGACGTCCTGCCTGCGGCGCCCTGGGGACCTCCCGCCACCCGTGCCCACGGAAAGTGCCCCCGAGGGAAGCAGGTCCAGCTTGACGAGCCTGGTCTGGGAGGCCTCCAGGAACCAGAAACCTTCCGAATCCACGTCTGGACATGGGACCATTCAGAGGCTTGGGGCTTCCGTTCCAGTCTTCTGTCTGCTGTCCCGTTCTGTCCCGTCTGCTCAGGAGCGGGATGACACCTGATGCTTGAGCCCGTTCACATATCTTGAATACCTTTAACGTCACCAACACACAGCTGTTTCTCGCAGTCATCGTGCTCAGGAAAAACCTGACACTTCACCATGGTGTCTTCCGCCTGATACTGGCCCCACAAGTGAGCACGGCTGGGACAGCGGTAGAGACACAGGTGGCAGCTGCGCTCTAAGGTCTGCACTGCCCACTCCTGGGATGGCTTCTCCACGGCGACAGCAACCTCCCGGGACACGAGCTCTCCATCCAGCAAGACTGTCAACTGTCCATCCAGGACCCCGGAGCCCCAGACCCCGTGGGGGACCCTCCTGTGTCTCCAGGGCTCACATGGGCACGTTAGAGGCCATCCCCAGAGACACGAGGCCATCCAGCCTCTGACCTGGTGCCGGCTGGGAACGCCCCCCGCCCCTCGTTTTCACGCCCGGGATCACTGAGCAGTCATGCCATCTCCAGATGGGCCGCGTCAGCCCGGACGTGGATGGGCCTCGGACGCACTTCGCACCAGTAGGAGGAACGGCTTCCCGGAGAGCAGGAAGGCAGCAGCGACCCCACCCATCTGCCCGGCGGGCTTGTCCCCACATCAGTGTTTATTTCAGGAGCCAGAGCCTGGTCGCCTCCTGGATGGGCGGCCCCCCGGGTAGCTGGCCACCCGCAGGTGGCAGGAGGACGGGCCACGCAGACCGCGGCGGGAACACATGGCACAGTCATCAGGCAAGCACACCATCCCTGGAAGAAACGCGGAGACTGGCCAGCGTGGCCGTGGGTATTTATGAAGATGGAGGAAAACACATCCCGAGCATGATGGCTAGCCGTCAGGGCCCGCCACTCCGCATTCCACATCTGCCTTCCGGGCCCCGTAGAGGACGGCCACGTGGAGGGCCGGGCCCTGTGTCCCGCCAGGGCAGGCGGAGGGTACGCGGCTGCCCGCTGTGAATCATCAGAGCAGCAGGGAGAACCCAGGGGCGTCCCGGGCAGGCTGGGACCCCACGCATGGGAGCGTCTGGGAGGAACATTCCGTGTCACGTCCTGACCTTGGGGCTGCTCGTGTGGGGCTGTTTGCCTGCTCTGTGCTGGGCGATGTCGGGGACTCATAACGCGTTATCGCTGATGGCCGGGGAGACCACGGGGTCAGGTGGTATGAGCCCACAGCACGGGGAGGAAAACAAGGCCAACATGCATGAAAGCCGGGGGTCACACGCCAAGCAGGGGCCAGACTAACCCAGGCCTCTCTGACTCCGAGTTCCAAGCTGGCTATACACCCTGGGTCCCCCACTCACTCATGTGGACCTGGACACATGTCCCACAGCCTCCGTGGGCCCCACTGCCTCCGCCTAGAGCGTGGGGTGAACCATGTCTTCCAGAACGCAATAAGGAATTGCAAAATCAGACTGTGGGGTGCATGGGAGGGCTCCATTAGCAGGAGCAACTGTCTTCTGGCCTCTGAGGGCAACACCACAGGCCTGACGCCGCAGGGAGGGGTGCGACTACCCTAGTAAGACCCACCCAAGCTCCCTCACACGCCTCCCACCCTTGCCTGGACGTCTATTTTCAGCAAAGTATGAGAGCTCCTTTGGGCCCATGGGAGTCTACCAGAATTCCCTACGTTTTGTGACCAATGGAGACCCTTGGCGGGACAATGTGGGCTTGAACCCGAAGCGGAACAACATTGTTGCAAAGAGGGGACTCTGGTCAGTGCGGACGTCTCCTCCGCGAATGTTCTGCACTCCACGCGGCACACGGAGCCCACACCACGAAAGCCCAGCGTCTTCAACGTTTGCTTTGGTTCAAAGCTCGTCCAGTTCTCCAACGTAAGCGGCAGTGAGTTCTAAGCTGGTGGGTTGGATCGTTGGGGCCTCCCTGCTTCTGGACAGACGTGCGCGCGTCACTCGGTATTAGGTGTGCACTAAGCACCCGTCATCGGTGGGGCCTCAGAATATCCGTATCGCCTTTGGGGTGCCAACAGCGGTGAGGGGGCAGACGGCAGCGTCCGGGACACAGAGCTGGAGTGGGGGTCGGTCCTGGGACAGCCAAGCTCCCAAACACCGGGGCGCGCACAGCCTCCCTGTCCCTAACCACCTCAGCTCGCAGCGAAGCCTTACGGGGCTGCGAAGGCTATTCCCTGAGCGGGAGGAGGAGAGGGAGGGGAGAGGCTTCCTAAGACGAGTCGCATGTGAAACATTAATTCTAAGTCATAAGTTATGGGTCCGCTTCCCGGATTCTCTAATTGACTACTGTTCTGCCACACTTTGTATCCAAGTTGCGCGGTCCTGTGAGGATTCTAGGGGGCGGGGACAATGCCACGGGCCAACCACCTTTTGGCTTCACTCCCCTGGCCCCGGGAGACGCACTTTCTGCTTTTCCTGCCAGGAGGTGGCCCTGGCTCGTGTCAGCGGAGTGACCCAGCGGAGCAGGCAGGAGCTGACCCTGCTGCGGTCATCAGGAAGCCACACGCGCCAGTCGGCACGGTCACAAGGTGCAGGGGGCCTGCATCCCACAACGTCCCTGTGCCGTCCCCGGGTCACCTCCCCACATTGCCCCGTCCTCCCCATGTTGTCCCCACATCCTCCCCGAGTCATCACTCGGAGGGGAGTTCTCTGGGGCCGCCCCTGAGCAGCAGCAGATGTCGCCGACCAGAAGCGACCTTCATATGCCCGGTGTGAGGCTGTGACCTGACCCTCAGCTTACGAATGCACCTGACAACGGGTTCGTCTCTGCTGGGAGCAGGTAAGTGCGCCTTCACGCACACGCACACTCACCTGCCGCGTGGTCGTGCAGTGTCCTAACACCAGCCCCGCAGGGCGACCCCCCACCCTTAGTCCCAGCAACACAGGGACCATTTTCGGGACCATGCCAACGTTTTCATTTCAGTTTTCTCTAAAATTGGAAACAAACATATAATATGGACTCAGCGTGGGCTACGTTCCTCTTTACTCCCAGGCAGGTGGAGGTAAAATATAATTTTTAATGCTTTTATGGAGGAAGGGATGGGACTCGTGAAGCAAATGGGCCCAGGGCCCAGGAAGGCCACGACGCTGCCCAGACGCTGGGCCCCCTCCAGAGGACCCCGTGTCTTCCTGGGTCAGGGGGCACGCTGTCTGCTCTTCCCAGTTTCCCCAAAGGAGACCCAGGATGGAAGGAGCCTCCACAGGTCCCTTCCCGGCTGTGATGAGCATCTGGCATCGCGGGCAGTTTGAAGCCTCATCTGGAGCTGACGGCCAGTAAGCTGGGGGCCACAGGGGGAGGTGCTGGGAAGGCGCCCCAAAGAAGGCACAAAGCAGCCAGAACGTACACGCAAAGCACACAGCACGGACAGTGGCAGGAATGATCTGATCCCAGGTTTTCCCCTGTGACGGGCCCTGGAGCCCGTGCCCCCGAGCCCCACACACAGGCCCTGCTCCCCTGCACACCTTCGTTTCTGCGCCTCGGACAGTGCTGCCCACGGGCCCTCCTGCCCTCGGGACCTGGCTCTGCTCTGGCAAGCTGTGCGTCCCGGGGCGGGTGACTCAGGATCTGTGCCTGATTTCCAGTCTGGGAAGAGGGTGATGACGGTAGCGACCTCGCTGGAGGCGGGGGGGGGGGTCTACGGATTAACCCTGACACACGTGTCCACTGCCCAGTGGATAGTGATCACATGGTCCGCATCCCTGCTGGGGAGGGCAGTGCTTCTGAGTCTCGCCACCGTGTGAAGTCACGCACAGCTCAACACCTGCTGCGGGTCTGCGGGTGGGAGAGCTGACCCCACGTCCCGGGGAGGCCGGGGTCCAGGGAAGTCGGCTGCGGTGCAGCGCTGAGCTCCTGGCGTCAGAGCCAGACCTTGCTTCTCACCAGCTTGCCTCGGGCAAGTCACTGAACTGTGCCTCGGTTTCCCCTGGGTATCGTGAAGATTAAGTGACATGCTATGCTTGCTGTGCCCTAGATGTCCCTACATGTGCCCTAACGCCTGGTACATAGGGAGGGTTCAGGGAGCCCTAGGTCACTGTCATTGGAGTGTCATTACTATTATTAATTTTAAGATGTTCTCTTGCTTCTTTGTCTTCAAATTACCCCTCCATAAAGCGCCGGGGACACTCGTTCCCTAACGGTTCCTCCTTTGCAGTTTACAGAGGGCTCGGTCATGATTCTGGAAAAGCTGTTTTCAGCTAACGCCTGACGCCCACCTTGGTGAGGCCCCACAGCGAGCCCAGATGATTCTGCGGGCGCTGGGACTCTCGGCACGCGTCCTGATGGGGGATGGAGACCGCCCCCTCCTCCCATCCCCAGACATCCTGGCCACGCACTCATCCGAAAATGGGGCTCGGGAGCACCCACAGCACTGGCTGGGCAAGGTCAATGTTGGGAGGGGTTCTGCCGCCCCGTGCTTGCGGAGACGACCCCCACTAGTCCTGTGTGTGTGCGTCTCGCCAGGCAAGGTGGCGGCTGTTCCGAGCAGAGCCCCTGACTGAGGGGAGCCCCCACCCTGCCATGGGGGACGCACACCCCCTCCAGGAACAGGAACACGTTCCAGCAAAGCCTGTGGCGTGCTGCAGGTGTTTCTCATCAACACGTCCGGTGAAGGTGAGGTGCGGGAGGGGTGGAGGTTCAGGTCACTAAGACGCTGAGCCACGGCTCGGCCAAGACTCAGGGCACTGGCTCGGCCCTCACGCCCTCGTCTCCACATTAGCCTCATGGACACGAAGCAATGCTTCCCTGACAATGGCTTTCTCAGAACTGCCCAGGGAGGGGCGGCTGGGTCCCCCCAGGTTTCTGGGTCCCCCCCGACTTTGTGACTCCACGGGGTGGGCAGGACCCAAGAACCGGCATCTCCAGCAAGCTCCCAGCGATGCCGATGCTGCTGGTCTGGGAACATCAGTTTTAGAACCATCCCTTCAGTGACTACACGATCAAACTCAGTTTTAGAAAACACTCACAACCCCATTCAGAGGGACAGCACCGTTCCTCCTGTTCCATGGGCGTAGTGAGAAGGGCAGTGTCCTGTCCGGGGGAAGGAAGGCTGCCGCCCTCACCTGCGGGAGGGGCCCCAGCCATGCACACGGCAGACACAAACACAGCGGGGGAACATTCCGGGGCCAGGGTTGAATCCCGATGACTGAGAGACAAATGGGCTGCATGCTGGGCATGTGGCTGGCCCTAGGGCAGAATGAGTTCCCCCACCTGCCATCCCACCGCACCCCTCGCAGTCATCGGGGTTCTGGGCTGTCCTCCCAGCCTGACCCTTATGGCCGCGGCGGAAACAGGAGACCAGGATCGCTGGGCCTGCTCAAGCCTTGCCGGGACAGAGCTTGTGTTCCGGTGCCCAATGGCAGTGCCCCCCACCCCCAGGAGTCCCCACCCGCCCCACAGCCGGAGGAAGCTCGGGCTGCCGGCTTCCCGGGGGGCTGAGCAGGCCCAGGGAGCCGTGGCGGCCCCAAGCACAAGGGAGAGCACCGCCAAGCACAGCGGCACAGGGGAGGCCCGAGCCCTCCGGTACCTGCATGCCATCCAGCGTGTTCTGCGGGAAGCGCAAAGCAAGGCACAACCACGGAAGACATTGTAAAGAAGAAAAGACACGCACCCTCGGCGCCTCTGCGCTGCACCTGCCCCCCAGAGCACATTCCGATGCCACCCATGCCGGAACATGCACGGCCCCAGCCCCGGGCCAGGAGACCCCCGTGGGCGGCCCAGAGGGCGGCTGAACGCAGGACACACCCTGTCCGGGGGCCCCGGGCAGTGGAGACAAGGACGCATGCAGCCAGGAGGCGGTCTGAGCAGACAAGGGGGCGGCTCAGGCAGGGGGCGGGGGATGGATTCTCCAGGGACAAGCATGGCCTCCGGGGGTCTGCTGCCATTCCCTCGGGTGCTAGAGCTCCCCCTGCCATTCGTCACACTCACCCCTCCAGATACTCATTAGCTAACGGACGCGCTCAAAAAATCAACTTTAATATATGGGATGGCAATGGCGGGACCTTTCCCTGCGGGAGGAATAGATGTTATGAGGCAACATAAGGGAACTAGGAGAGGCACACTCTGCTCTCCGTGGCCGCCATGCCCCTGGGGACAAAGGACAGGGCCACCTTCCCCCTGTATCCAGGGACAGCGGCCCACACAGAGGCCACCCAGGGCCACCCCCACCCGTGTGTCTCTAATGAAGAGGTAGGAGCTGCCTGGCCTCTGTCCGGGGGGTTCACAGCAGGAAAGGCCATGGCCCTGCTCACTGGTGTCCCCCGCTCAGACTCCAGGTGTCGTCCCCTTTCTCATTTTGCAAATGCCTCCCCAGGTACCACCAGCCAAGCTCTTCCCCACCGTCAGTGCCGTCCCTGAAAATGTCCCTGAAAGTGTGCCATCCACGCTTCATCCGCTGGCAGGGTGCCCACGGGAGCGGTCCACCCATACCCACACTTTATCCTCCTCCCCGTCTTCCTCCTTGCGTGGTCCCAGAGCAGCCCGCAGGGGACAGCGGCTCACGAGCGAGGCACCCAGCTCCGTGGCAGGCTGTGTGACTGTGGGGACATGACTTCGCCTCTCTGTGCGGTCGCTGTGCTGCCCGTGTAGGGGGTGGGCGAGCAGTGCTAGTGGCTGGTGCCCGCGGGCACTCAGGAGTGGCCCCCACATTCACAGCTCCGCCCTCGCCCGCCCCCCAACGCCGGCGGGTCAGGGTCCTGACACTTACCTCTAGCAGCCGTACGGCGCCTTCATGTTCCTTCTTAGCTTCAACCTGAGCCTTGTTTATAATAGAAAGAGAAAATAGTCAATGTTTAAAGCAGAGGAAAGAGAAGAGAATCAGACAAAGGTCTGAATTATCAGGGCGTGGGTTCCTGCCATTTATCTCCCCAAGAAGCACCCTGTTCCGAGGGTCTAGACCAGTTCTCATTGCCCCCTGCCCTTTGGGCAAACACAGAACAAATGCCGGCCGGCTGGGATGCTCTTTGTCAAAATGGGAAAGGACACCCTGATCTGGCAGTGAGGGGACAGGTCCGTGGGAGGTCCCACTCCTCTAGAGAGAGGCGGTCACACACAAAAGGGGGCTGGGCCCAGAAGGTCAGGACAATCCTTCTGGAAGCCTCAGGGTGGGGTGGGAGGGCATCATATCCCCAGGTGCCCGTAGCTGCTTGGGAAACAAGACGCCGCCATGCAGACATGACTTCCAAGCAGCTGCCGGTCAGCGGCGGTCTCCGCGGGCCCCAAGGCGAGCCCGAGATGGGGGTCCCTGAGCATCCGGTGGGCTCTCAGCCAATCAGCCTGCAGTGGGGGGCGGCCCTCCTCCAATTCCTTGAAGCAAAGCCATCTGCTCCACAGAGTAAGAAATGTCACCCATTTCACCCAACCGGTCTCTCAGAAGGGCTGCTGCCTGAGCCACGTGGTGGGTTCACACAAAACCACAAAGCAACAGTGTCATCCCTCATCGCAACGCCAGTGAGTGCCACAGCCCGCCCGCCCGGCTGGCATTTGTGGCCGCCTCTTCCGGAAGAGCCCCAGTTGTGCTGGGGACCCAGCCCCCGTCCTGAGGGCATGAGAACAGCTCCAGACGCTCAGTGGTTGGCTTCCGGGCAGGTGTGCAGGCTGGCTACAGCTCTGCCCATGGATGCTGGGGGAGGTGGGACAGATTCTCTTTGCCTACTTGACCCGAGCCCGAGTGGAGGACAGTACGGAGCACTGCAGCCTTTCTGCCACCATGAGGGATGAGGCTGGAGGAGCCAGAGGCCTCCCCTGGAAACCAAAAACGAAGCCGAGGCAGAGGAGTGCCAAGGCAGGAGAGCACTGGATCCAGCCGCATCTGAAGCCCCCTCAGTTGGGCGCACAACTCAAACTCCCTTTCACTGTTCTCTGTCCCTTGAAACCGAGCGTCCTAATGAACGCAATCGTCAGCTGCTGGAGAACATGCCACTTCCCGTGTTCAAGTTGGAGGCGCTAAAGTTTCCGTGAGAGCCTGAGCCTGAATCCTAAGCCGGGAAGGAAAGCTGGCCCCCCCGCGTGGCCACTCGGACGTCCCCTCGCACTGGTTTCAGTGGCCTCACAGACATTCCCAGAGACACCGAGTAGCGGGTTTAGGGGGAGGTTTATCTCCAACACTGCAGGCCACCTGCGTCTGACAATTTCGAGCACTCGGGAAGGATCCCCATATTCGACTGAGATTTACATGTAGAATTCTCGGTTCTAGAAGAACACGGTCTCTGGGCGCCGGACGGTGAGCAGGGAGGGGCAAAGAAGCCAGCGATCGTTATTCTTGCAGCCTCCCCGGAGGAGGAGGGGCCCGGCGTCCCCAGCACGGCCAACGCTGGGGGGCGGCCTGAGATCCCGGCTCGCCTCACCCCTACACGTCCCGCGGGGACGGCTCTCCATAAAAGGCTTCGAGACCCAGGAAAGCGACAGAACACCAGATTCATCACGCTGTTCCTGAATTCAGCGCAACCTTCAAGTGCTTAAAATCGTTCCTTTCAAAGCTGAAACGAGAGCGATGATAAATAACAAAATGGGGAGGGGGGACGGACAGCCATCCGCAGGACGCACAGGGATTATATAAATAACCTCAGCACTGAGCCACTTGAGTCAAAGATAGTTTCCAACTGGCAGGATAAAAAACAACAAAAAAAAAACCCCAAAGTGAGCTGTGAAAACCCCGCCAAGTTCGCAGTAATGACTTGGCTTCCGGCTTCCAGAGAGGATCGGAAGCTGGTTTTCACAGGCTACTTGCATCCGGGCCATTTGGGCAGTTAGAATAGATTGTTAAAACTAACGGTTGGAATCGGCAGCTCCAAATTCTCGCAACATCAAAGCAACAGCTTACACGAGGCTCATCTGAGGTCCACAGCCAACCTGTGGGGAAGCTCTGACCTTCACACAGGACACCGGGACACGTGAAGGGCCCGTAGCTGTCAGGGGCACAGGGGCCAGCTGTCAGGGGAAGGGGGCTGTCGTCTGGGGAACTGAGGGTCCAAGACGGTGTGCTGACACAGGTGGTGGTTTCTGGGGAGGCACAGAGGTCCAGACATGCTGGGCTCAGCCTCAAAGTCTGGACACTTGGCTGGGATGGCCTGCGCGCCTAATGCGCGGTCTCCTTGGTCTCCTCCCATCAGCACTAAGAGGAAGTGCTGCCTGGACACGAGTCCCGCAGGTGTGCCCGACAGGAGCACGGGGGTCAGTCCGTGACCCCCTGCCACCCACCCACGACAGCGAGATCCCAAACAGCCATCCTTGAAGTGCAGGCAAAGCACCGATCGCGACTCACGGGGCGGGCTTGGCTCCTCTTACTGCCCACGTCCGTGACAGCCCCAACCCCGAAAGCCACCCCCTCGCACGTGGGAGGAGTTCTGAGCCACAGCAAAATCGGTCAGGTCTGCAGATGAATTTTAAATTTGGAAAAACGCTTAGATGAT
Source organism: Martes martes (assembly GCF_963455335.1). Classification (NCBI taxonomy): domain Eukaryota; kingdom Metazoa; phylum Chordata; class Mammalia; order Carnivora; family Mustelidae; genus Martes; species Martes martes. Next base: position 91,460,009 of record NC_137901.1, read on the forward strand.
CACCACGGCGACTGTAACTAGGAGAGGACGGAGCTTGCTCGGGAAACAAAGTCTGAAGCTGGGGAGCTGCCGGGCTCTGGCCGCCGGTCACCCAGAGAGGAGGGGCCCAGGGGTCTGGGCGCCCACAGGCCATGGGGAGGACGGAGCCATGGCTCAGTGACTCGTTCAACGGGCATTTACAATAGCACCTAGAATTCATCACCGGGGACTGCGACCAGCCGTGCATCCATCGGTGGCCGCTCCCCGCAGCTCTCCTTCCTTGTCTGGGGATCTTGGACCCTCATCGTCAGCATTTACTGAGCACCTGCTACGTGCTGGACCGTAATCTTGGAGCGCAGACCCTACTCTCTGGAGAAAGACCGCAAGCAAACAGATGAGCCAACGGCACCCCCTGCGGGCTGGTGTTCCAGAGGCCACATGAGCAGGGAGAGGATCCCATTCAAGGCCGGGAGGCAGGGCAGGGAGCTCAGCGCCGAACGCCAGCTCTGCCCTTTTCGGGGAACCAGGCATCCAGGCAAAGATCCAAGAGGGGACAGATCTGGTGAGAGGCCGCGTGGCAGGGGAGGGGGAGGCAGCGGGATGAAGCCCCGAGTCGGCGAGTCAGCCTCCCGGACGCCGGCCCCAGGGCTCTCCATGCTCGGAATAAATGTTCACGGTGTCCGGAGCCTCCCCCATCTGCCTCACTCATGCTGCCCAAAGAGCCCCTGGAAATCACCGACACAGAGGCTCCGTCAGTGCTGACCAGAGGGCTGAATGAAGGAAAGCACGGACTCTGGACTGAGCCCTCGGCTGCCTGGTTTGCGTGGAACAGGTGTCCCATGAGACCGCCGGGGGCTGGTGGCCCGTCCATGGGACAGAGCCCGGCTTGGTTGCTTTTTGTATTTTTAGACTCTGCCTCTACCGGCTACTGGAACTACTGGTTGGCTGGATGGCCTCATTTTCCCTTGATCTCCATTAGAACACCACTTGCTTCTCCAAGCACCATCCTGGCCAGAGGGACGAGCCCCAGAGAAGGTCTGGGTCCCGGGTCCTGACGGCGGACGCACGAGGCCCGCGCCCCCTCAGGGCGCCAGAGGTGAGGCTGAAGCCCGCAAGACCCATCAGGCACTGCCTGTATTTTGAGGGAAAGTAAACCCCTGCCTTACTTCACACCTGCGATGCGTCAAGAGAAAGGGACACGGCGGGCCCCGGAAGGCAGAGATCCAACAAAGCACAAACAGGCGTAAAGGGACTCCCCAAGACGCAAGTGAAGGGGGCCCCAGGCCCAGCTCTGTACCGTCAGGGGCAACCAGCATGGGCGGAGAGGGCCGGGGGTCTGGGCGGAGTCTCAGGGAAAGCGGAGGTCAAGCCTCCCCACGTGGGGCCATCCAGAGAGGGTTTTGCTGCTCTCCCAGAGTCTGGGAATAGGAAGTGATGAGGACACAGAAAAAAAGGAGACAAGCAGAAAGAGGCAGTAACTCCAGGGAACAGGTGTGGAGCAGGTGTGGCCGAGGACGGGGTTCAACTTGCACCTCATGCCGAGGCGTCGTGTGGAAGGCTGGATGAAAGAAGAGGGTTCACAATCCAGTCTGGAGAGCCCAGGGTGGCGAGGCCATACCCAGACGGTGTTTAGACCCACAGGACCTGACAAGGTCACCACGGGAGCCAGCGGAGACACGGAGATGGTGCTTGTGGACCGAGTCTTAGGGAACACCCATGAGGTTTATGGGGGACGATCTGCGTGGAAGGAAATTAGTGGAGAGCGAGGTGTCTTGGAGGCCTCAGGCAGAGAGAGGCAGACCACCGGAAATTGGGCTCTGGGTCAGAGAGGACGAGGACAGAGGACCAGCCCTTGGCACGATGTCCATGCACAGGTGACAGCAAGAACCACCTCACTGGCAAGATGAGGGCAGGGGTCCCTACTGGAGGGGGGCCGAGAAAGCCTGGGAGCTGAAGCCAGAGAGAACGGGCCACTCTCACACACAACCACGCTGCCGTCTCATGGGGCCCAGCTCTGGACCTTGGAGAGCTCTGGTACTTTTACTGTGGTAGGGGGACAAGGGCAAGACACTGGTCAACCCGGAGCCTTAGAGGGCAGCATCCTGGCCCAAGGGCTTCATGCAAACCCAGGTCATTCTGCTCACCAGCTGACTGGCATCTGGCAAGTTATTTAATAGCTCGGGAGTCATCTTCCTCGATTTGGATACAGGAGGACAGTAGGACCCACTTCGTAGGGTTGTAATGGGCTTGAAGTGAGAGTTCACGTCAAAAATAGTTCCCGGCGCCCAGCAAGCTCCTGGCTTCTTTTTAAGTTTAGTAAATATGGCATTTGTTCCTCCTTCGCCCTTCCTGACTCCTGCGGCCTGTAACCTCGCCACCTCTGGGCCCTAATGCCCTCTCCCCCACACTGCCCCAGCCTGTCCATGGGTCTGCGCAGCCCTGATATGTTTATGTGCGAAGAAAATGCCCCCATCCACTGTCTTTTTGCAGAAAATGGAAACACAGGACGATGGGTCTCCTGAGAGCATCGCCGTTTCCACTAGTGTCCCTCCATCTAGGACCAGAGACTTTCCTCCCATCCCGTGCACCTGCCGCTGGGCGTCCACACATCCAGGACCACACCAGCTCGGCGATGTTTCCATTCAGCCCAGATCCACAGCCACGATGTGGGTCAGCCTGGATGTGCCCCTTCCCACATGCCTCCACCCCTGTGCCTCTCACCACAGCCCCTGAGCACACAGCTCCCTCTCCTAATCCATCCTGGGTTGTGTCCACGTCTCCCCTCTGCAGCCGCCGCCCCAGGCTGAGACCCCAGGCTTTCTGGCAGCGGGTAAGGGGCCTTCCTGCCCCTCCGCAGATCAGTCCCCAGCGCGAGGGTCAAAGGATGTTCACCAGACCCCGTTACACCCGCTTCAGCCCCCAGTGGCTTCCCGTTCCCTTGGAACAAGATGAAGCTCTTTCCCACAGCCTGCGGAGTGCCCGGGGCTCAGCGCCACCCTCCTTGGGATGCACCCCCTGCCCATTGGGCATGACCTGTGTCCCTCCAAAGGCCTCCTTCCCCAAGTACTGGGGACCTGAGCCCTTACATGACCTGCCACTCACCTAAGTTTGCCCTGTCTGGGGTCCTGCAGTCATGAAACCATCACTTCATCCTGCCCCTTCTTCCCTGCACACGGCATCTGCATGACCTCTGGAGGGGCCTCGCTCTCCCTCGGTGCCAGCATAAGCCATCTCCCCCGCCACTGGGCTCCCCTTCCAGAACAACCCAAAGACACTGACACACAGTGGACACCCAACATTTGTTGAATGACTGAATGATCTCATCAGCAAGGGCAGCATGCTGGCCCTCCATGGTGGAAATCAAACGGAAAACAAGAATCCTGAAGAAATCGCCAATCTCGTTCTGCTCAAGGGTCCGCCTTGCTCTTGGAAGGCTTTGTTCAAAAATCAGAGCTCTAAGAAATTACCACCTTGGCACCCTGGTTTTGTACTGGTTTCTCCTCTTCAGCTCCCGCCCCTGGTGAAGCATCAGGGTGTCCAAGATACAGACCACAATGAACACCGGGAAGGGACAAAGGAAACCGGATGAGGCACAGAGAAGGCTGAATGACAGCATCGGCTCCGGTGCACCTTCCTGCCATCGGATGCTTCGTAAATGAAACTCCAGGCTCCCAGAGAACACGCTGCTGGCAGTCACCGATCTGTCGCCCCCTTGGCATGGAATCTGTGTTTTCCACGGGCTTCCTATCCGGGTGGTGCCCAGCCAGGGCTTCCGGGGCCACGGGGAGCGGGGGCAGGTGCCGGGCGGCCATGTCTGGGCATGGCACAGCAGGCAGAGAAGAGCTGTATCTCTGCCTGGGCCCCAGCAAGCAATATCCTTTCTGGATAACATCTAATGAAAGGCTGCTTCTCGCTGTTCCGGCAGGTCGTCAGGCTGGATGATCCCCATCAGCTCGGGCTTAGTGACAGCTCCCCTCGACACGTGGTCTCAATAAACAATCAGGGAAGCAGCCTGGGAGATTCTCCACCTGCTGCAAAACTGGCTCCCAAACTCCGAGGACAGGGACATCCCAGGAGACTCCCAACACCAGTCAGGTGGGCACACGGCCCTGGGTCCTTTATTCCGAGATCAGAGGCCTGGAGAGGCTGGGGAGGAGCTGCCCGCTGCCCATCCACTGGCCGGTCTCAGGAGCACCCACCGTGGCCAGCCATGCACCTGTAGCCCAGTCTAGAAAGTCTCTGGCTGGTGGGGCCCGCTGCCCTCCGGGGAGGAGTGGCTCCAGGTAGGATCAGGGCTTTCGGAAGGAAAGGAGAACCACACCCGGGACCCCAAGTCCCCCCATGGAGAGACACAGGAGAGGACCACAACTGATGACCAAGATGGGTCCGGGGGCCATGTTCTTAGCCCCCCAGCACCACCACGGGTGCCAGAAGGATGGGCCCCCTAAGCTTCTCAATCCTTCCCTCTGTTTTCCCTCCTTCTTCTTTGTCTCTTAGTCTCCGCGTCTCTTTCTTGTGTTCTTTCCCTCTCCCTCATGCTGAAAATATTGCCCTGAGACTTGATCTGTTCGCTTAACAGCACATCATGGAAATCTCCCCAGTTCAGCAGGTACAAACCAAAGTTATTCCTTTGAATGACCACAGTTTATACCCCTAGCCTCGGGTGGGCGTCCAATTCAACCCCGTTCCTCTCCCCCATTCCACCAGTACTGAAGACAAACAAACAAACAAAAAACCCCAAAGAACAAAGAAAACAAAACCCAAGTCGTGTCGAACCAGTTCCTGTGGTTCTTCTGGGCATCTTTTCTGGAATGGAAGGTTGCAGGATAAGACACACACGTATACTTAATTGTAAACGATGCTGGTAGGGCTGAAGCCACTCACGGCGGGCAGCGGCCCCGGGAGCGTGCTTTCCACGCGAGCCCGCCGGCACCGCGCGGGGGAGCGTTTAGTGTTTGCAGTGGATCTTGGGACACGGTGGCTCAGGGGAGCCGGGTGGCACTGGGTGGCACAGACTCGGGGAAGGTGGGGAGACGCAGGTGCACAGCTCCCGCCCCCCTCCCTCCACACCCCTGCTCCAGGCCACGCCCACGGCTCACCTTCTGCAGAAGGTCAATCTCCCGCTGTTTGGCGTGGAGGACAGCCAGCGCCTGCTCATGCTCCAGCTCCAGCTGCTGCCGCCGTTCTGCAGTCTCTCGCATGTGCTGCGGGGGACAGGGCAGGGTCAGTGTGGGAGCCAGAAGACCTGTGCGGGGTGGGGGGGGGAGCCCATGGGCTACTCTGGCTTTCCCTGGGGTCAGGACCCACCCCTTGGGGAACAGGTGCCAACACACCTTCCACCTCGAACTGCCTCATCGTTTCCATACCCTTAGCATCCAGAGGTCAGCATGCAAAGGCCAGCTCTCACTCCTGCCCATTCCCTCAGCCTCATGCAGCTAAGGCCACAGGTTACGGATCCTGGGCTACCTAGTGGGGAGTGCTCCAAGCCCTTTAGGACAATTTACGGCCTGTCACCCTCCCATTCATCTAGGAGGCAGGCACACTAATGGGGGAAACTGAGGCACAGGGAGGTTCTTCTGGCTCATCACACAGCTGGCGAAGGGCTGCCCCAGATTCGAGTCAGGCTAGAGGGAGCCTCTGAACTTCAGGCTTTGGTGCCGTCTGCTGGCGCCCCGGCGCGGACCATTGCAACCATTCCCTGCAGGTGCTGGCGGGGACCGCACAGATACCGCACGGATGGATAGTGGAGGCGCGCCTTTGGCGTTTCGGGACAATACAGGGCCGAGCGCGACATTTAAGAGCCACACCGCACAGGTTCAAATCCCAGCGCTGAACCTGGGCCCGTGACTTAACCTCTCTCTGGGCTTCACCTTCTCCCCCAGATCAATTATGCATTAGCATCACTAGCCATTTATAAATGGTTAATTAACAACACACTAAGTAACCGTTGGTGATTGCTAATTATGAATCGGCGCCTGCTCCGTGCAGGTGTGATGCGGGGTGGTATCTCGCATCTCGGAAGACTGGTGTCCCCTTTCACTCTGAGCCTAGGGAGCCCCATGCCTGTCAAGTCACGGTGCCCTCAGGCCGCTTCAGCGCACGCGCGGAGGAGGAGGAGCCTGCGGGAGAAGAGCCTCCTTGGGGGAGGAGCCTGCAGGTGGAGGAGCCAATGGTGGGAGGAGCCTGCACAGGGGAGGAGCCTGCACGGGAGGAGGAGCCTGCACCGGGGAGGAGGCGCCTGTGCAGGGGAGGAGTCTGTGGGGGAGGAGGAGCTTGCACAGGGGAGGAGCGTTGGGGGGTAGGAGGAGCCTGTGGAGGAGTAGTCTGTGCAGAAGGAGGAGCTTGCACTGGGGAGGAGGAGCCTGTGCAGGGGTGGAGCCTTGTGGGAGGAGGATCCTGCGGGGGAGGAGGCGTTTGCACGGGGGAGGAGCCTGTGGGGGAGGAGGAATCTGTGCAGGGGAGGAGTCTGTGCGGAACGAGGAGCTTGCACTGGGGAGGAGGAGCCTGCGTAGGGGAGGAGCCTTGTGGGAGGAGGAGGAGCTTGCACGGGGGAGGAGGAGCCTGCGTCGGGGAGGAGCCTTGCGGGAGGAGGAGGAGCTTGCACGGGGGAGGAGGAGCCTGCGTCGGGGAGGAGCCTTGCGGGAGGAGGAGGAGCTTGCACGGGGGAGGAGGAGCCTTGCGGGAGGAGGAGGAGCTTGCACGGGGAGGAGCTTGCGTGGGGGAGGAGGAGCCCGCGCAGGAGGAGGAGCCCGCACAGCAGGAGCCGCTTCCTTCAGGACCACCAGCGGCCGACGCCGCGGCACTGGTAAGACCGCCGCGGAGAAGAGGCCGCACTCCCTGCAGGGCCCCCACCAGTGCGCGCCACCTCGTCTGATGCAGGCGACTGGCTGCTGCGGTCACCGCTGGCCGTGGGCAAGGGACCAGGAGCTGCCGAACCACGTGCTCGAGGCCACACAGCACAGAAACGTCTCCCCGGGCGGCCCTGGGCCAAGCCAGGGTCCGCCCGCCCGCGGACCCTTCCTGGCCTGGGCCCTCTACCGAGCGCCTTCTCCACCGCGAAACTCCGCGGCGGGCGGATCCGCGGTGTCGGCCTCCGGGCGCCAGCCTGGTTCGCACGAACAATTGTGCAGCTGCCTAATGACACTATTGTTCCGGCTAATTTCTGGGCTTCTGTTTATTTTGGAAGCGGGCACTGCCGAATGCAGCCCGGGTACTCTTTATTTAGCTTCGGGAAGGAAGTTATTAGTGGAAGGAGGAAACCATTTTCCTTACGAGGATTCATTAGCAACACGGACCGAACTCGGAGACGGTCCAAGCGCGCCGCCGCAGGCTTGGCGGCCGCGGGGACATCGCGGGCCGGCAGGCTCTCCGTGGATTCCTGACGGGTCAGACGGACGGGAAGCACCGGCTTCGAAATTTCAGGGTCACTGTGGAGTGGTTGCCAGAATGCCCACGTGTGTACAAATGCATGCCCCTCGTGTGGAGAGATGGTCGCGGCTGTGGTGCCCCAGCAGGGAGGACAGAGGCACAGGCGCTCTGACCACTGGGGTCCCATCAACACCCCCTCCGTCCCAGCGGCTTCCCCGGCATCTGCTGCCCTGCTCAGTGGCCCCGCTCCAGAGGCGTCTCCACTGGCCACATCCACACCCTCGCTTCCCACTCTGCAGTCCCGCTTCCCCCATCAGTCAGCTGACACCCCCTGCCTGACACCCCCAGGAGGACGGGGAAGCAAGGGGCCATCCAGCCCATGGCCACCCCTTGCTCCGGGGACCCATCCCTTGACAGGTACACTGCTCCTGCCCAGGAGCCTGACACCAGGCCGGCTCCCCTCCTTCCCCCCACTGCTCCCTGCTCCTGCGGGGCCTCTAGACTGGGGATGGCTGCTGCTCTGCTTGTACTCTTTCCCGGGCGGATATCCCACATCGCGACTGTAGCTGCCATTTATAAACTCGCGCTCGGGAATGAAATCCTCGTCTCCTCACTTGTAGCCAACTGCCCACTCACCCTCTCCACATGAAGGGACAGGAGGAATCTTAAATTTAGCCTGTCCAAAATGGAGTTCTGGACTTTCTCTCCCAAACCACTTCCTCCCCAGTCTGCCCATCTCAGCAATGACACCATCATTCACGTAGTTCCACCTCAGTACCGCTGTCCCTTCCTGCTCAACGTCCAGAGTTTGCGAAGTGCTTCCATGTACCCACCATCTTCCATATCGGCCACCGCCAGGCCAGCTACCGTCCCCTCTGCCCTGGGCCATAACCACACACATAGGTGGTCTTCCTGGCCCCACCAGATTCGCCCCAGCAGAGCCGCGAGGCACTCTCCAGGGCAGAAGTCACCCCCGTGGCTTTACGTGTCTGCCCAACTGGGTAGGGATGTCCAGGGAGCTGGGGAAGCGTTATTTCTGGGTACATCTGGGAGGCATTTCCAAAAGACAATGGCACCAGAGTGGGTGGAAGAGGAAAGGAGACACCCTCCCCTACGTGGGTAGGTTTCATCCACTCCACTGAGGACCCAAAGGACAAAACGGTGGCTAAAGGGGCTATTCACTCTGTCTGCCTAGACTGAGACACATCCATCCTCTCCTGCCCTCAGAAGCCTGTGTTCCTGGTTCTCAGGCTTTCAGACTCAGGTCAGGATTTACAATCAGCTCCCAAATCTCAGTCCTCCCGACTCGGACAGAATTGTGGATGGCAGATCAAGACCTTAGCTGAGATTAAGAGTCAGACATTTAACCGACCAAGCCACCCAGGTGGTCTGAAGAGAGACTGCTCCTGATGGCATCATCTGAGCACCTTGATTCAGCCATACCTGAAGTCCAACCTATCTCTCATACACCCCAATTTATCAACCATGACTTCCTTCTTTTTTTTCTTCAAACTATCTGATATAGGTTTCTATGAACTTTATCCCAAATTGTCCAAACTAAAATATTTTTCAACAGCATTTATGGCTGCCACAAAATGTAATTCCATAATGTCTCATATTATGCACTAAAATTTCATGGCTTTTTATTCTTGCTTCTCAAAATAAAGAGACAGCTGGTGGATCGTGACAGCTTTGGGGCTGTTTCAATTCCTTGTTTGGGGTAAGAAACAGCCAGAAAGCCAAAGGAGCTGTCCAAAAGTAACTGACACCTTCTCAGCAGCAGAAAGAGTATAAACTGGAGGTCAGGGAGGCAGGGTGGGGTGGGGACAGGGTACTCGGTTTACCACGAGAGTCATCACATCAGTGGGCCTCAGCAGGCCCGGTAGATAACCAGCTGCCATGTCTCTCCACCAGTCAGATGAAGAAGTCCTAAGCTCAAAGTCATCGGCAGGATATTACCTTAGCCACTGGGTACCCATTGTGTATGGAGCTGGAGACCCAGGGGTCCAGCAACAGAACCAGCAAGGGGGTGTCCCTGGAACTCCAGGCAGATGGCCAGTTCAGGGGACACGGACCTTCCACCCCAGGAAGGAGCCAGGAGACAAGCTCCGGGATCAGGTGGGAAGGAAGGGGAGTGATGTGGGAAACCACATTCCCGCACAGGAGTTCCCAATCCCACATGTGGGGCCGCAGCAACTCAGCCCCCCTCGGTGCTTACTGTAGATCATCCCCCATGTACTTCTTGTCTCTCCGTAAGCAGGTTGCTGGCATGGTCTTCCCAGCCCCACACATCAGAAGCCTCACAGTCACCTAAGCACAAGTTCTGGAAGGAGTGTTGTGCTAAGTACTTCATATACACAACCCACTGAATCTTTGCAACAATCTTGGGGGCAGGCAATATTTTTACTCCTGTTTATAGAGAAGGAAACTGAGGCCCAGAGAAGTTAAGTAACCTGCCCAAGGTTGCCCAGCCAGGAAATGATGAAGCAAGGACTTGAACTCAGGGAACCCAGCTCCCTGACCTGGGCGCATATCTCTTCACTCGTCATCTCACTGCTCGGTGGGATGTTTCCTCAGGGACCCTTCCCATGTGCATGACACGTGCTGATATGCCACAGGCCTCCCAGGACAGGATCAATGTGAGACCTTTTCATGCAGTGTCTTCGAAGCCCTCAGGCTGTGAGACACGCTCCGTCCTCCGCCACAAGGCGAGGTGCGGGCCGTGTGGCCAGGGCAAGAGAGAGCAGCCTGCATTTCTCCTGGGAGGTAGTTCACATCATGGTTCCTAGGATTTCCTGTGGTCGTCCTGATTCCAGCTGTCCCATGGAGCGCTAGGACCCACGTGTTCTCACAGAGAGCCCGAAAACCCCCGGCTTTCACAAAACCCAAAACCCCACAAAATTCCTAATATTTGGCTTTGCTTCCCTTTATATATAGCTTCCCAGTTCCAAGGGCACGTGCCCCGTTCCACAGGAACGTTTCATGTCCAAGAAGTACTGAGGTTTATGCACCGCGGCAAGAGATGCTTGTCTGAAATGCTCAGCATGCGGCAGGAGTTATTTTTAAAGCGGAAACATTTATAGCCGGCTGTTGACATCAGCACCGGCATTCTGGTGGCCTCAAGATGCCGCTTCCGCAGGATGCTCGGACACTAGACAGAGGGCACACACAGGGAGCAAACTGCACTGTCTCCTCGACGTTAGATCAAAGGGGTCTGTGTCTTCCGCTTTGGATCCTGCCCTGTGTGAGCAAAGAAATGAAGGAGAAAATAATCTCCCTTAATAGGCGTTTCCCGTGACACGTTTGATGCCTTATGCGTGGGCTCTGGTACGCACCGTGGTAACGACAAGGCCTCTCTGTGCACGATTTCCCTCCACGAAACATCTGGTGGAAGGAACCCCAGCACTGACTGAGCTCACGTCTGCAGACACAAGCTGTTTGTTTGTCTTCTGTGTCCTGTGGCTTCCTGTTCCATCTTTGCAAGCCAGATTCACTCATAACGGGAATTAGCATGCAAACGGAGCCGTGTGCGTTCTGGAAGGGGAAACATGGCTTTGCCAGAGTGTCTTAGCGGGGAGCCCCTTTGACAAAACTGGGAGCTTCCCTGACTCCCCATCTGCCCTTAGTGGATGGGCCCTTGACCCCGATTGCCCCCAGTGGAGGCGGAGACGCAGGGACAGCGACACTCAGCTTGTGCGGTCAGTCAGAACCCTTCTGGAGCGGGTGGCCGCGTCGGCAGCGGGGCGGACAGTACAGCCAGCCAGACCATGCTCACAGGACAGTCCCGCCCTTTCTGGGCCCCAGCATGCTAATCTGTCAAACAGAGGAAGAAGCCTGCCTTCCCAAGGTTGTTGCAAGGACCGGATGAAATATTAGATTCAAGGTGACCCGCCCAGAGTCATGTTTAATGAAATTCTTGGTGAGCTCCAACTGTGCCATCTTATTATCTGTTTTCCATGTTTTCTTCCTTTTCATTGTTCTAGCTCTCCTTCCCTGCCTATTTTGGATTGCCTGAGTGCTTCTTAGCATTTCCTTTTCATGTATCTACTGAGTGTTGGGCTATAAATTTTTATCTAATTTTTAGTGGTTGCCCCCAGGGATCTCAGGATACACATTTAAATAATCTACTCAGAATTGTAATTTTCCTCTCCAAGTGGAATGTAGAAACACGAGCACAGCTCGGTATCTTTACTTTCCCTCTTTGTGTAGTGGTTGTTGTGGGTACAATTACATCTATATACACTGAAAACCATGAAGATCCTCTCAGTGATGAGAGTCTTGACTTACAACACAGATGAGTCCTGGGGAGGTGACCTATGAGAGGTTTAGGGGATGAGTAGGAGTTGCTTTGAAGCGGGATGGACAGGGGATTCTATGCAGAGGGGATCGTGTGTGCAAAGGTCCTGTGGTAGTAAGATCGAGGCAGGTGCCAGGGTGAAGGAAGACTGGTGTGACTGGGGACATGAACATGATGGCCACGATGAGGGGAAAAAGGATGGCATGTCTCTGGATACAACAGCTGGGTGGGTAGGGAAATGGGAAAGCAACAGCCTCGGTTTCTTATTTCAGGGACTGTGGGCTTGGGCCAAAGCACAGTCTGCTCCCTGGACATGTGCTTTCATGTATCCAAACATCATTACGGAATACTTATTCTGTGCCAGATGCTTGGATGCTTGCAATAGAATAATGAACAAGAGAAAGGATTATTTTTGCTCTCGTGAAACTTACATTCTTCGGGGTGGGGGGGGTAGGCAGGAATGCAGGAAGTAAGCCAGCTATCTAGCAAGTGAATGAGAGTTTCAGGGATCGATAAAGGATGATGGCGAGGCAGGGGGGCGTACAATGGGAGAAGGATGTAGTAGAGACTCTACTCAAGCTGGTAAGGGAGATGACATTTGGCTGAGACCCCTGTGATGACAAGGGGTTGGTGGAGGACAGTTTCGGGGAGAGCTCAGTGAGGCAGGAGGCAACTTGGGGTGGGTAACTGTGGTGCAGGGTGCATAGGAGGGGGTGGTAAGAGGTGCAGGAAAGGGGCAGATCTGGTGGATGCAATCCCCTGCACTCCCGTGCACCCCCAGGAAGACAGGCTGAAGCCCTCCCTCAGGTACACATTTTGGCCCCTAGGTGTGGCCCCGACTCTTCTGTCAACGATCGCGGGGTGATCCGCAGTCTACCTGCGGCCATGTCTGCCGTCAAGGAGAACACCGTGTGCGATGCACAGGGCACATCCTGGGGCTTCACGGGTCTGCGTGGACTCCCAGAAGGGAGGCCCCGCAGGAGCGTGCGCAGGCGCCGCACGGGAACATGCAGGGCTGGGACCCAGACAGGCCGTTTGGGCGCAACGTGCATGGGCACCTGCTCCCCTCTCCACGCCCACCCTCCTGGGTGTTTCTTAACCTGATGGAGGGGCCCCACATCCCACCGCTGTTTCGATTTTCATGTTCCTGACGACCGTGATGCTGAATACCTAACCTGCCAGGCAGCTCAGGTTTCGGATGGGCGGGCTCCGCACCGGGCACAGAACAGGGACTCGTCAGCCCTGCCCCAGGGAGACAGTTGTCAACCGCATGGCGCAGGGGCTGAGGGGCTGAGTCTCAGAAGGGGACCCGGTTCCACCTCCTGCCCGATGCAGAACAGGACACGTGTGTGTCCCACTGCGCCCACTAGCGACTGCGGGTGCTCCGCCTCTTGCAAAGCCTCTCCCTGCAGAGCTGAAGGCAGCCGGGGAAGCCTTCAGAGCAGCCGCTTTCCCGTTTCTGGCTGGTATCTGAACACGGAGATCAGGCTCTCGCCGCTTGGATCAGCCCCATCAAAGGTTTTGCTGGAGACGGAGCCCTCCCCGTTATTCTCATGTCGCAGAAACCCCTGGAGGGTGTGATCGGAGCCTGAGTACCAGAACATAGAAAACGAGCCGCAAACATTAATTACAGCGGATGATGGCTGCAGGCGGGTCTGGGCTCGTGGGCATAGGGCTGAATCTCCCTGAGCAGGTACCGGGAAAAGGAGGGCGTGGGGAAGGAGCTGCCAATAAAGGAAGATTAATTGTTACTGGGAGAGTCACTTATTAAGCCCAGATAAGCAGTAATTCATTAACAGAAAATAAGCCTTAGATTATCTACATTTAAAAGGACTAATCTGTTGACGATAAGAACAGAACCTAGTCCTGAACATTTTTCCTCCTTTTCCTTTAAATCAGAAAATATAACGCACTAAGTTTAATTAATTGAGAACGCTTCTGTGTACCTGGGTCCGACCTCCAGACCTGGCACAGGGTGCTGTGGTTCTGGTCCTGTTGCTGGAAGGGAGACTGACACAGCCTCCCTTGTACCTGCCGCCGGCCTCGCTCATGTCGGACCAAGAGCACTCAGGAATCTCAAGTAACAGCACATTCTGATGAGGCCGTATCACACCCAGCCCCACTCCGCAGTCTCGCTGGAGAGGCCTGCGACCAGGTGCGGGCCTCACTCCATCCCATCTGCCGGGCCCTCCCTCCAGGCACCGCCACACTCACAGGCTCTGAGTGGACACGAATGTGGGGAGACACTGCCCACCCCACCACGGCCATCCAGCGGCTTCCCTCCTAGGCTGCGGCCCCATTCCGGGAAGCTGCCCCCAGGCCACCAGGGGATGTAGCCACACCTGCTGGGCCCTGTCTGCTTCGTGGCCTCTGTCAGCCATGACCAGGCTGAGCTCTTTGGGGCAGGCCACTCTCCCCTGCCGGGCCTCTTGTCCTGTTCTCAACTACAGATGGATGTTGTTCCGTCTAACAAACAACACTGCCTGCCGGGCCCTGAGCAAGAAGGCAGAGGAGAGGAGCCGGCTGTGCCCGGCAGGACACGTCCGGGCAGCAGGAGGTCCACGTGGAAAGCACTCAGGCCTTCTTGCACAGTCCTCGAGTCTGAGATGCTGGAGGACAAGACTGCCCAGCTCGCTCCAGGTCGGATACCTGCGCCAGGACCTCTGGGCACGGAGCTATGCAGGTTGGCACGGGGCACCCCAGCCGGGCCATGCACATGGTAGGAACCGTGAGTTCACCAGCACTTCGTCCTCGTGGAGATACCCCGTCCGTCTGTGCCAGAGGGAGACGGCCCCCCGCGTGTTTGCAGCGCACCCGCACACCCCAGACAGGCGATCCTCCCCGACAAGTATCCTTGGCTGCAGGCCCCCACCTGCACCGTGGCTCCCCATGACACAGAGCGCATCGGCAACGGCAGACCTCTCGCTGGCTTGCCCTGCATTCACTTGGTTACTAACCTACTCCATCGGCAGATATGTACCGAGTGCCCACTGTATGCCAGATTTTGTCCTAGACGCCAGAACATTCTGTCTTCGGGAGGTTAGCTTTGGTAGGGAAAACAACACATGAGTGAACAAAACAAACAGGATGGGTGTTTTTGAAGAGAATGGAATTGGGCATGGTGGTGGGGACAGGCAGGACAGTGGCTCCTCTAGACGAGAGGGTCGGGAGACGTAGTACACTAGACGAAGTGACACGAGACCAAGACAGCGACAAACAGCATTCCAAATCATAAATGCAAAGGCCCTGGGGTGGAAACAGGTGTATGTTCTAGAAAGAAAAGGCCAGCATGGCTGGGCACAGGGTGAAGGGGGTCAGGGTAGGAGTGGGGGTCACGGTGGGGGACGGAGTGTGGGGTCCTGTGGTAAGAGTTCAGATTTTAATCTCTGTGCAATAAGCAGCGATTGCTAGGGGTAAGCAGCAATTTCTTGTTCTTTTACCAGTGTGGCTGTGGCCACAGGGCAGCGAACAGGGTCTCAGGGATGACTCGGGTAGGGCATGTCGGAAGGCCTCTGTAAAGCTGAGCAACTGTAGTGAACAGGTCGCTAGGAAGTGACTAGTTCCACGGGCAGACTTAAGAGTATCCTGTGCCCATCATTCAGCCGCGCTTACTACATGGTTTCTCTATGCCTGTGTGGGCACTGGGCATATATTGACATGCAGAGAAGATATGGGACCTGCCCCATGGCACGCACTGTCTCCTGGAGGGTGACTGGGACAAAAGCAATCAGACAAGAGGCACAGCAAGTGCAAAGGCCCTGGGCTGGAGGGGGGCACACCCATGGGAAGCGCTGGCAGGAGGCCAGCAGGGCTCAGCCTGCAAGACCTGACCTTTCCTGGTTCCTGTCCTCCTGACTTCAGCTGCTTCCTAGTTCTGAAACTCTGGCCCCTCGTGTTCCTCAGACATGCCAGGTACCCACCCCCGTCTCAGCCTTTGTGCCCGCTCTGCATGCTCCCTCCTTCCCTGCACCCGGGTCCCCGCCCAGATGTCCCGCCATCTGGGAGGCCTTCCCCGAGCGCTGCAGACAGAGAAGAGCCTGCATCTTTCCCTCATACCCGTCACACCCCCTGACACATGCGGTAATTTGCTAACTTGGTGTGAATAAGGCTGTGGACTTAGGTCGCTTTTGTCCAGTGCCTGGAGAGTGTGGCACATGTTAGGTGCTCATTAAATATGCTGGATGAACGGGGGTGCCCTTAGATGTGGGCTCCGCTGGTCTCTCTCCAGGCCAAGGCAGCAGCTCCGGGAGGATCCAAGGTGCCGGAAACCCGCGTCCTCCAATCAGCCTTCAGGCCCCGCTCTTCCGGCTGTTCAGGCGCCAAGTCCCCTGAGAGGCAGGAAGGCCTGCGCGGGAGCCGTGTGCCGGTGGACTCATGATTTACATAACGCGTTACAGACCATTGGAGGCAAGCCGCACGGCGTCCTGAGCTAGACTGAGTTCTCAGTGATATTTGGAAACAAAAGCCAACGTATGAATGTGAGCGGTAGACTCATTATCGGTGGGGACTGACCTGAAATGCATGCTGGCACAGCGTGGGGCTGCGGTCACCCCTCATTCGCATAAAACGGGCATGTTGCATCTGCAGAGCGTTGGGTCCCCTCGGGCCCCCTTCACTCAGGGGCTCGGACGACGGCGTCAGCTACACAGCGATATAATTTAGTCAGCTGTGACTGCCAGACCGCCAAGTGACCAGACGTTGTGACTGCATCTGACCATCACCCTTGACCCTGAATGAATCCCTTCCACCTCACGCCTCATCTGTAATGGAACAGAGCCACCTTCTTGATGATTATTAGTGGGATGGTCTCCAGAACGAGCACAGAGGCTCCTTCTGCACAGAGGATCCCATGGTCACAGTGCACCCCACCTCCAGCAAGGTGATCCTGACCCCACAGAGCCGGTTTTCTGCATCGCAGCGGAACTCACAGTCTGGCCCTCAGTGTCACCCTCATCACCACACTGGTCACTGGTTCCACGCCCCACATCCAGGCCTCAGCACACTGTGTTGATTCCCCCCTGGAAGCCCCCCAAAACGCCCACCTCTCGCTCTCCGCTGCAGCCCCCGTGGACGCCACCCTCACCTGTGTCTGGAGCGTGGCCCCTCGTGGGTCCCCTGCTCCTCACGCCAGTCTTGGTGTGCCCCGGAGTGACTGTCACAAACAGGAAGCACGCCCACACTCCCGCAGCACCGGCCGCAAGCTGACCACACCATGTGCGCCGACTCGGAGTCCCTGCCTGAGTTGATCCGGAGCTCGGCGAGGACCCCACTGCTCCTGCAGCCCACCGGAGGACAGAGCAACAAGGAACAAAGCCAGTCCCCTGACAAAGCCATCCGATGCCAGCCCATGGCCAGCAGGCTCCGGGACCCCCTGCCGGGCCCAGAGGAAGTGCTCAGCCGCATCCAGCCAAGATGACAAGCTACGCTAAGCTGGCCCACAGACTCCTGAGCAGCGCGGGGGCTAGCGCTTCAAGCCACTGGGCGTGGGGATGGTTGTTACGCAGCAGTACTGTGATGATTCCTGACAGATACAATGTGTAAGGACCCGCAGAACACATTCTGCTTTGTCCTGTGAGACTCTGCCCCAGCGAACCCCAGTCCAGGGCATTTCCACCTGATACCCCACCCCCACTGCCGGGTGGCCGCCCTGCTGGTCCTTGCACATGGCCTGCCTCAGGCGCCAGGCCATCTGTGCTCCCCGCTGCCTAGAGCGCTGCTCCCCTGAGTACTGACAAGGCCCCCCCGTGCAGTGGGCATGTCTAGGAGAGTCCCTCCCCACAGAGACACTGCAGCCCTTCCTGTTCCTTCCCCCGATCCGTGTCCTTTCAGGGTCCCCAACATTCTGTCTCAGGCACGTAAGTTTTCATCTTTGCTGACTTTCTCTGTGGGTGCCATGCTGCCAACTGCGCTGTCCCCCGGGCCTGGACCGGTAGCAGGAGGTCAGTGCTCAACCAACACCTGTGGCTGGACGGAGGGCCAAACTGTCCTACAACCAGCCACCTGGGGACTCGGGAACAGCAGTGTGTCTCGTCAGCGTAGATGCTGCTGAGACACACTCGAGTACGCCCGTGTCCCCGATGCAGACACCAGGGCTGTGGCCAGCATGCACGAGGCTGCCCGTGCCATGTCACTGTGTACAGATCCCAGTGTTGTGTGCGTTCTGCCGTCTCTTGGTAATTTTAGATTCCACAGACCAGGAATGGGTCTGAGCATTACTTTTCCAGGTCTCTAATTCCCAACACGCAGAAGTTTTCTTGGGTTCTTGCAGCGCAATCCAGCTTCGGCAGTTTTCCTGTTTTGCTTGCTAACAGGGCAAGAAGGGGCTGAGAAAGCCGTTGGCCCTTCTTCCCGGAGAAAAGCCCCCGAAGGTTGGAGGCACAGAGTAGCCCAGAGAGAGGGCATCCTCAGAAGTCGCTATGACATGGATCTTCTGTGTCTCCAACGGAAAGTTCTAGTCTTTCTAAGTTAGAGGGGCTTCCCACACCAAGACAAGTGTGTGCAGCTGCCGTGTTCTCCTGAAAAACCAGCTCCCCTCTCTCTGGGAGCCAGAGTTAAGTAACCGCTTGGATCTCCTTTTACACCGGGGCTGCCAGGAAACTCAGGCCCCATGGGCACCTTGGATGCAGTGCCTGCGTCAACTCTCCCAGCCGCCCGCTGCCTGCCCCACGCGGATCCAGCTGCCCTTCCTCGTCCCACGTGGGCCACGGCATCCGGAGACTGACCACAGACTCCCAAAGAAGAGTGACAAAAACACGAAGGCACATAATGAAGTCATCAGTTACTAGCTTTAAAAGTCTGCAGATCAGGAGGGATTTCAATGGGGTTAAACAGTATTGGTTTGGATTATGGGGGGGCCAGGGGGCAGGGGTTCTAGCCAGTTTCAGTATTTTTCTAGCTGGATTGTCTTAGAAAATAGCCCCAAATTCAGTCCTAGGTGTTTCACTAAAAGCTTTTAGATCTTGAAAGGAAACAAATATATCCTGTTTGCAATTCCGTAAAAGCCAGCAATGGGTGTGGTTCTGTGAGCGGATGGCTGGGCTCGACCCCAAACAGGCTCACAGGTCAGCATCTTTGCTTCCCCTGCACCTGGGCCCCTCCCCTCCCACACGGCCATCACCACTGATGAGCTCTGCCACCCAGATAACAAAAAAGGCTAATTCTGAATAGCCTATTATTACGACAAAAATGATAGAAGCAGCATGAAAATCACGGTGCTTTTCAGTCGGTACCAGTGGAGGCGACGTGTATGCATCACACAGTCACCGTGTTGGAGGGAGATTCTGTCCGAGACACAGGGAGCCCCCTCAGCCCCTACCCCGGCCCGTCCTCCCCGCCCATGTGCAAAATGTGCAGCTCATGTCAGGCTCCACAAATCTGCTGGACATTCACTTTCTTGGCCGTGGACCCACCCCCAGGAAAAGGACAAGCCCGTTTGAATTCCCATTTCTTCTTGCTCTCACTTTCCTCCCCGGTCAAAACCCCTGAGGAAGAGCCACGCTTGCTTCCGACGTGGCCGCCTCCCTTGACCGGGCTGGTCCCGCCACCCATGTACCCACAACACCCACCACGTCGTCCCGAGCTCGGACAGCAGGGTGGGATGGCCACAGACAGTCGTCTGTGTGCTGCAGAAATGCATGATTGCGTGGTCGGGCCTCATCCCTGTCCCTGCTATTATAAATCCAGAGCAAATGGTGGACAGCAGGGCAGTCAGGTCCAGCCTGGGCCCTGCTTCGAGGAGGTCACAGCAGGCACAGGCAGAGCCCGGGTTTCAGTAAATTTACAAGGGTATGTAATCATCACACAAATTCTAGAACATTCCATCACCCCAAAGCAAAGCAGTCGCTCTACATTCCCATCTCACTCCAGTGCCCACCAGCCACGAGTCTGCGCCCCTCCGAGAGCCCACAGTTTCCCCCGAGAGGAGGACGGTCCCTGATGAGGGAGGGCCGAGGCTGCTGCACTCACTGTCGGTACCACACTACGGGACCAGAGGTGATGATTAATTTGGTCTCCCACGTGTAAAACAATGTTTCCTCCGTGAGAATTCATTCAGCGGACTCCATGCCGTCAGCAGCCGCTCAACTCCCCCATTAAATATCGACGGGGAGCCCAGCTCCTCGGAAATGCCGGAAGAGCCTCCCTGCGCCCTGATGCAGCAACCTTCTGACTGAGCGCTTCTCTTTCTAACAAAGGTGAGGAACAGTTTAAAATTCACGAGGTGTGACAAGCCCACATAGACGCCCCTGGTCCTCAGTGGGAGGACACCCCGTTCCCACTCCGAGCCCCACCCGCCGGCTCTCACTCAGCTGCATTTAGCGTCCTAAGAAATGGGAATGCACGAGCGGCTCCACGGGATGGCTTCCAGAAACAACTGGATTTGGGTCTTTATCGTTTTGATACCATCCTCATGGCGCAGACAGCCCTGACAACCCTAAATCCGGGCGATGGCATCAGAGCCTCAAGCCCTCTCCGCTCTGTGATCCCGCAGCCCCTCGTCCCGCACCAGCCCTGAAGAAGCCGGGTGCCCGCTTCCTACCTTGAGGACCTGTTCTAGGTTCTCCAGCTTGGCTTGGAGCTGATGCTTCTCCTTCACGGCCAAGTCGCGTTCTCTGGTCACTACAGCGAGCGCGTGGCAGAGGCAGGCATATTCCACTCTCACCTACGGGAAGCAAGGGCAGAGAGAGGGGGCTGTTGATGGCACGCACAGAGCTGCACGCATGTCTGGCCCCCAGCTGGCATCGACCCCTTCCTCCTCAGGGTTTTGGGGACTCCTTCCCTCCCTTGTCCTAGATTGTGGACTCTGCGGTGGGTCCAGTCCTGCCCAGATGAATGTGCGTGGACAGTCCGAACCCAGCATTCCTTCCTCCTCCTGCCTCCCCACTCACAGCAACAAAGACTGGCTTGGGAAGGGGACCGTGACCGGGGCCGGGCCAATCAGCACAATCCCATGCCCTGAATATAGTGGTTGGTGGGGAGGGACCCAAGCCCCAGTTGCATCCACGGAGAACGAGACACTGGACTGGTAGAGAAGCCTGGGAAGACTCTCTCCCTCTTTCGTCCACTGGACTTGGAAAGTTGAGGACGTAAGGCTGGAGCTGGAGCCATCATGAGGGGCTCATCTGACTGAGAACAGAGCCAACACGATGGACATAGAATCAAGAGACACAGAGGGAGAAGCAGGATCCTGGGGACATAATTTGAGCACCTAGATCAAGCTGTGCCTGAAGGTAATTGGCCAGTCACGCAGGCCAATAAATTCCCTTTGTTTGCTCACACCACTCTGAACCGTTTCCTGTGTCTTTGAACGGAGAACCCTAACACATATGAGTGATGCCCAAATTGTCCAGGATACTAATTCTTTTGCCTAAAAATTTCACTTTTGTCTTAAACATGGAATAAATGGCAACAAGGCTCCATGTGCTTCAGGATGATGGATGTTCTAATAACCTCAGACCACGGCTCCCAGGACCAGGTTTTGAACTCAGGTGGGAGGCACCGCTAACTCTCCGTCTCTCTCCTGCAGCTTCTTTGAAAGCAGTGAAGGCATGTGAGTGATGAGGGACGATACCTCGGTTCCTTCCCCATTCGTTTTCTCTGTACGGCATATTTGAGCCCCACCACAAGCTTTTAATTTCTTTCCCTCCTCCCCGGATATTACAGCATGAATTATGGCTTCAATAACAGACTGCCACGGGTCGTATTTGTCGGCTCCAAAAGAGGCCCTTTCTGTTCCCAGCACTCTGTGTACAGAGCACGAGTTCAACCTGACAGTTCCTGTGGCACCGGAGGAAAGGACGGCCCCCACTTGGTGCTCCTGAATGGCACGGGGTTGCGGGGAGGTTGTCATTAAGAGCTCAGAGAGAGGTCTGATTCACAGGAGTATTTAAACGCCATTCTGCTCCAGCATGCAACATTAGGCAGCGAGCGTGGAAAAAAAATGCAAATGCTATAGGTGAAAAAGTCATGATCTATTGGAACTCACACTTGAACCCCAACACTAGGGGCATGGGCTCGCTGGAAGCCATCATTTCTCGTGTTCTAACTCATCAAGAGGAACATCCAGGGCTCCGCAGCCAGCCTCCCACAGCCGTCAGCATGCGCCCCAATGTAAATCAGGGCTTGTCTCCCCCGATGGAAACCTCTTGTGGCTTCCACGGAAATTAGAACTGGGTCCAGACTCCTGCACACCTCTGTAGCCTCAGGCCCTCCAGTTGTCCCATCTGACTTACTGTCCCTGTACCCCTCTTACTCAGGCCGCCCTGAGTTTATCCCATAAACAAGCCAAACTCATCCCTACCACAGGGCCTTTGCACATGCTGTCTGCACCACACCAAATACCTACCCACCACCAACCCCACCAATCCTGGCAGGTCTGGCTCCTTCTCATCATTTACGCCACTTCCTCAAACAGGCAGTCCCTCCACACTCCAGGTGACAAACCCTTTCCACGTGTTGGGTCCCAGTGCCCTCGCTGTTTGGCCGTGCTTTATTTCCCACAGGCCTTTCTCACTGTCTGGAATATCTCACTATCTGTATAGCTGTTTACATTTCCCTGCGGTTGCTCCTCATTAGAGTCGAAGTCCCAGTTGGACAGGACTTGTCCTTGTGACCCAGTTCTCTGTCACCGGAGCCTGGAAGAGAGCCCGGTGCAGTCACTGCTCCAGGAATGGAAAGACACCGGGGGAGGACGGGCACATGCAAGGCGGCTGTGTTCCCGGCCAGATGGATTTTGCTGGTCCCTCTTGGTCTATCGTCCACCCCCGCCTGTGGGGTTCCAGGTCTCAGGAGGCCAGTCTCCTAGACCACGTGCTTCTTGATGAGATTTGGCCGGCAGGAGGCACCAGCAGGAAAGCAGGGGAGGGAGGAGAGGCAGGTTGGTGTTGGCGCCCTCGCCAGCAGCCTGCAGGAGTGGTCTGTGCACAGAAGCACTCTCTCGGCAGGCCCGAAGCTGCCGTCCTTGGAACGGCCTACTGGCAGAGCTGGCCGGTGGCGGGTGGCTGGTACTTTGGATCACAGTCCAATTCCTATTCCCGGTTCCCCAACTGATGGGAGAGCCTACCTGTGTCCAGACTCTTTGTGCAAAGCATGCGGTTTCTGCCGAGCGCCTGCTCTCCTTCGGGGAGGCTTTGGGATTTGGGGTGTGCCCGGGAGAGTACGACTGCCATCACACCCTGGGCACTGGGGCTTTGCTGGGCTTCCTGGGACAACCCTTCACGCATGCAGTGATGCCTGGTGCTGCCGGAACTGAGCTCGTCTCTCCGACGGGAAGCTCCAGAGGCTGGAGGCCAGCCCCCCCGGATCTTCCCTCCCCTTGGCTGCCTTTACTTCGTGTCCTTCCCTGATGGACTGTAGCCATGAGCAGGGTTGGGCACTGGGCCCCACGAGTCTTCCCAGCTAATCATGGTGCCTGGCTGGCCTTGGGGACCCCGACATACTGTCCTCCCCTCCCCACCAGCCACAGGTGCACTTGGACAGCCTCTCCCTCTCACCCTCTCCCCGCAGCCCCGCCGGCCACGGCCACCCCTGCCACCACCCTGCTAGAAGGGGCCCACTATTTCCTCCTGGGACTCTGATGGGTTCAATCTAGAAAGACAACCATCCTCCAGCAGCAGAGAAGCAAAGTCCACAGAAATAAGGTTTTTCCAAGAAGCAGAGTCAGACTCTTGCTTTGTCCAGTAGCTGACATGGGATTCGGGCTCCCCGGGCAGGATAACATGAGCATTCCTGTGTTAACCTTCTCCAAGAGCACAGGGCAGCCAGAGATCACAGGCCCAGGGGCACTGTGCGGGGTTCAGGTCCGGCAGGGACCACCCCGACCTGCCCGTGTGTGTCTGGCACCCCTTGGCAGGCGCTGGGCCCACTCTCCCTCAGGAATGTCACACAGAATGGTTAGCATGGACGTGTGTGCCCGAAACCCCAGCACACCCCACATGGAGCCAAAAACGCTGTGCTTTGGTACCTAGAAACACTGCAGGTCACTGCAGTAACGTAACAGAAAGGGATAATATTGGGGGGAAAACCCGTGTTGTATTGGTCTTGAAGTCAGTGCTTTGAAGGGGAGTGGAGGACGGTGAGGGAGAAAAGGTAGGGACATCTGGACAACTAGGAATGGTCTAGTTCTTGGCATTTAACAGACCTCATCTCACCCCAGGATTTCGGGATTTCTCTGACCAAAAATTCACCGTAGCGTCCCCTGTATGTTTATCAGAATGAGTCAGGTCATTCGTCTGGTCTCTCCAAGGATGGACAGAAGGTGTGTTGGCAGAGAGGGGAGGTGAGTGAAGGGGGTGACTGGGGATTGAGGTGGGCTGAATTGTGACCCCACGGAGACGTCCACGCCCATGTCCCGGAACCAGCAAAGGGACTCTGCCAAGATGACTGAGTCAAGGGCCTTGTCCTGGATGGTCCCACTGGAGCCAGTGGGATCATGAGGGTCCTCACAGGAGAGAGACAGGAGCCTCAGGGTCAGAAAAGGCCGATTTTTGAAGATGTGGTTCTGTTGGCTTTGGGTGGAGGAAGGCCCACGAGCCCAGGTCTGTGGGCGTTTCCAGAAGCTGGAGAAGGTGAGCAGATGGCTTCTTTTCCTCAAGGGACGCAGCCTGCCCACACTTAGGCCTCAGGACCCTTGAAGCCAGGCAGCCTGGTGACCCAGGTGGAGACTCCGTGTGACACGGAGCCGAAATCTCTGAGGGCAGCCGCCCTTCCGAAACACAACCCTTCCTGAGAAAGCCTTGTCTCTTCCTCTTCTTGTGGTAACAGTGAGGATGCAGGGACGGACCAGCCACGCTGTCCTGGAGATCACAACAGTCATGGCACAGGGCACCTGGGTGACTCATTCGGTGGCACATCTGTTCCGGTCAGGATCCCGGGGTCCTGGGATGGAGCCCTGTGTTGGGCTCCCTGCTCCGTGGGGAGTCTGCTTCTCCTTCTGCCTCCCCTCCCGCTGCTTATATACTCTCTCTCTCTCTCTCTAATAAAATAAAATCCTAAAAAAACCCCACACTAGTCATGGCCCAAGAAGGATGGCCCTGGGAGGGGGGGTGGGGCAGGAGCCACGGCCTCATCCTGGGCTCAGGACATCCTGCTGCAGGAGAACAGTAACACCCCCGAGTGTTCAGGCCACCGCTCGGGTCCCCGCTATGTGCAGCTGGAAAGAATCCCAAACAGCCAACCCGGAGAAGGTGTTCGTTCTGGTTTGGTAGCAGCCCATCCCTCCTAGAAGCAGATGGCTCCAAGCAAGAAGCCCGGAGGGGCCCCTCACCCGGCACTCAGCCTTCCCTCACTGCCCAGGGGCTGTCCCGGCCCTGAGGGCGCCAGGAGACTCCCTGGAGAGGGGCCTCTCCCAGCGGTTCCCCAGGCCCTGCCGCCACTGCCAAGGCTCAAAGCTGGTCCCTTCCACCAGCAGAGAGCGCTCCTGGGGGGTGGGGGTGGGCAGGAGGAGGGGACCAGTCCTACCCCTGCCAGCCAGCACTGGGACTAGAACATCCTCTGGGAACCGAGCCAGGGATGGAGAAAGAAGTCTCAGGAGAGCAAAAAGGACATAAAGAGGTTTCCACTAAGACATATAAACTATGACTCACAAAGAACACAGATAGGAAACAGGAGAAGTTCCTAGATGGTCAAAGTCAGGGGCCCAGACGATGCCTCCTTTGCTCCGAACTGATGGAAAGCTGCATTCGCTCAGAGAAGATTTTGTATTGAGGAAGGATAAATGATACGGAGGCGTGAGCCCTGGGCCTGGGTCTACTCCTTCCAGCCAGGGGCCCTCGCCCGACAGACCCCAGAGGCCTGCGCAGGTGTTGTCCCTATGAATGCCTGTCGTCTCCTCCCCGCAGGGGAAGAGGGAGATCAGCTGATGAGCGGGATGATCACCTTCCACACCAGGGACTCAGGACCGGACCCAGAGTTCCAGCCACGTGCACATTTCTGGCCAGAAGGCAGGCAGGGGTCACAGGTGATGGGGTCACAGGTCATGGACTCTGCCACCTGGCTGCAGGACACAAGGCACCACCGGGTTTTGCTGCTGTCCTGGGACCCTCTGGCCACACGCAGACCCAGTAGCACGTGAAGCCTGGGCCCCCCCATCCGGCCGCTCCTCTCATTTCCACCGGTGGCGGCCACAGCGGCAGCAGGTGGAAAGGCAGCCCGAGCCAGACGGCAGCGGTCGCCCCCCGAGAAGCTGCCCCGACCTCCCGGCTACCACAGAAACAGTCGCCCTGTTCAGGGACAGCCTCGCAGGCCCCGTTGGACCCAGGCAAACGGGACACCTGAATGACTTTTTTGAGATCAGTCAACAGTGGGGTTTGCGAGTTGGAAGGGCGTCAAACAGCTTCTCTGCGTGGTGTCCTGGTCCCCAGCTCATTCGTTTCCTTGCACCGGGGGGCCTGCCCCAGGGAGCTCGACCCAGTATTCCACGGAAGCCCACATCGGACTTTACCCTTAAGCGGCAACTGTTTCCAGGCAAGCTTCAGGGAAGACACAGACTACACATCTGTCTGCTTCCATAATTACGAGCCTGGGTCGTTGGTACTGCTTTCTTCATCGGGGCCCTAAGAAGCAGATTGCAACCAAAGCCAGACGCAGATGAGGGCACTGGGGATTTCCAGACCTCACCCTGAGAACCGGGAGGGTTCCCTGTGTTTCTGTAGGGACGGCTCCCCCACCCCCACGAATCTGGTGCTGCACAATTCAATACTTAATTCAGCAACACGAACCATCCCGGCCCCTTCGCCTCCCCTAATGACCCCTGGGACACACCCACCCACCCCAGGGACAGTCTGGAGAGAACGGCTGTTTCTTATGCCTTCCCTCTCCCCGCCCCGTCCCCATCCCTACTCCTATCTCCACCCCCTGACCCCATCCCATCGCATCCCCGCCCCCATCTCTCTCTCTCACACAGCCAGCCCAGGCACCCGGCAGAAACCCTGAGCCTGCAGGGTGCAAGGAGGGGCGGGGCAGAGCCCAGGGCTGAGTCTCCCTGCCTTCTCCCTGAAAGCCCTGCTGTTCCCGTCCATACGGGTGAGTCACCGGGAGCCCTCACACACCTCTGCGGAGCGGAAAGGAATACAAGCTCACGGCTGGACCTCACGGCCTTGTTTAAAAGGCCAAGGCGGAGAGGCAGCATAGGAAGACGTCTCGGACCTTCGGTGAAAGCACGTTGGGTTTTGTGAGGGTCCTCCGGGAGCAGGGTTCCCGTGGGCACAGCCACGCAGCATGTGCAGGAGAGGAGAGCTCGCCTGGGCGGTGATGCCCAAGGGCTCCGACTCTAACCCTTTGCCGACCAGCAGCGGCCACGCTGGACGCCCCCGGGCAGGACCATCTCCCCTGCTTCTCCTCCATCTCGGTGCCTTCGCCAAGCTGCGACCACCACTCCAGGCCCTGAAGGCCTGCTTGGGCGCGGACAGAAGTGCACATGGGGCGAGCAGAAGAGAGAAAACCATCCCAGGTTCAGCGGGCCTGCAGCCACCTCCCACCAGCCCTATTCTCAGCCTGCACCTGCTGCCTGAAATACCACCGCGACTTCACATTTCTGTTCCTGCTTAAATAAAAATAGTCCCGGGCAGAGGGAGTCGCTAAGCCTCCTGAGGCATTCATGCTTCAGTGGGACTGAGTTTATCAGAGCCTCTCCCAAGAGCAGATCTGGGAAGAAAGAACACAGAGAGAGCGGGGGCTGGTGGGAGAGGGGGGAAAGGGACTACACCAAGGGCTGAGACACGCTGAGCACACAGCAATTTAGAAAATCGTGTAAATACACATCACCTAAAATCGAACCCTCCAGGCCAGTTTAAAACAAACAGCTCGGTGGCACAAGACAGTCACACTGCTGTGCAACCATCGCCTCCATCCATCTCCAGAGTTCCCTTCGTCCTTCCCAAACTGAGCCTCTGTCCCCACGAAATGCTAGCCCTCCCTTCCCAGCCCGTGGCTCCCACTGCTCTACTCTCTGTCTCTGAGGATCTAGGTCCCTGGATCTCTAGGGACCCGACTGGAATCACACAGCATCTGTCTTTTGGGACAGGCTTGTGTCCCCGAGCATAACGTCCCCAAGGTTCAACCACGTGACTGCAGGTATCAGAATGTCCATCTTTTGAAGGCTGGGTAGTATTTCATCGTAAATAAAGACCACGGTCTGTTTCTCCGTTTAGCCACTCTAGGATACTTGGGCGGCTTCTGCCTTCTGGCCAGTGTGAGTGACACTGCTCGGGACGCTGGTATACCGATTTCTCTCCCAGGCCTTGCTTCCCATTCCTTCCGGTATCTACCCAGAAGCAGAAGGACTGGATCATACGGTCGCTCTACTTTTAATTTTTCAAGGAGCCGCCGTCCTGTTTTCTACGGCAGCTGCCCCATATTTCCCTTTCCATCAACAGCACATAAGGGTTCCAATTTCTCCCCATCCTTGCTAACCCTTGTTATTTTCTGAAAAGCACATATTTTTTTAAAAAACTGGCCAACCAGAAGGCAGAAAAGTAAGTGTCAAATCAAGAAAGTTCCCGTTTTGGGGGGAACTGTTAGAACTCTTTGAGGTATGCGTTAACACGGCTCGCTGTGAAATTAACAACCACAGTCTACCAGTCAGTTATCCACCGATCCTCTCGGAGCACCTACGACGTGGGCCGTTACGGCTGCCGGGGATACACGGATGAATATGACAGCAAAGACTTCTACTCCCTGGGAGCTGGCATTCTTGCAGCAGGGAGACGGACACATAATTGCAGATGCATGATAGACTACGTGATCAGAGATACAAGAAGACGAAACCAGTGAGGTTGCGGAGACCAAAGGAGGAGCGAAGGATGGACATAGAGCATGCAGCCATGGACAGCCTTGCTGAGAAGGTAACCCTTCGGAATTCGTGCCAAGAAGGCAGCAGGTCTTTGATGGTGAGAAGGTAGGATTCTAAGCAGAGGAACTTACTGAGCGCTGAGACAAGCTTGGTGGACTGAGTGACAAAAACATCAGAGTGGCCAGAACCTCACGAGTCAATGGCGAACGAGCAGGTCAGGTTGAACAAGGTGGCACCATCGGGAGGCGCGTCACTCTCGTTTATGGGAGGCGTTGGAAGGCTGCTCCAAGGAGCTTTGTCAGCTGGTCCTATCACTAAGGACACCACGGAGGTGGGCCAGTTAGGCTATGTTTTCGGCCTCAGGGCAGGAGAAAGTGGTGGCCTGGAGGCTATGACAGAGATGGAGACGATGGGGAGGGAAGGTCTGACGTGGCTTGTTGGTGGACGAGCCCGATGCAGGTGTGAGGTCAGAGAAGAATCCAGATGGCTCCCGGCACCTTGCCCCAGGCAGGTGGGTGGATGGCAGTGCCATGGACCGGGGCTGATAAAAGCTAGGGGAGGACTGGAATGAGAAGGTCTGGGGGACACCAAGGGGTCTGCTTTGGCCTTGTTGTTAAGGACACGATCCGAACAGACTTCCGGGTGGAGACCACCAGTGGACACTGACCGTGACACTACTGAGTGCTTTGTGCAGGCATCACGTGAAGGAACAGAAGAGATGTGACCGAGGAACTGGCCACCCATGCATTGGGTGGCCTTGTGTGATGTCCTCTGGCCCCGCCCCCTCCCTCCCACCCCGCCCCCACTCCCTCTCCCCTTACCTTGTCAGGCTGCCAGGCCCTTGCGGGAAGGCCGGCATCGTGCGGTCTCAGGCGGTGCTGCCGCTGGGCGGCACCCTTCAGTTCATTTTCCTAGGGTGGAAGGAAAGAGCTTTGTGAGACGACCCCCCGGATTCAGGGATGTGGCAGGGCCTGGTGGCTAAGAGCTCCGATTAGGGAGGTAGGCCCCGGGTTGGGGGTGATGCTGCAGTGTGTAAGCGTGTGATGTGGGGCCAGCTGCTTTGTTCCGTCTGAGCCATGAGTGTCCTATCTATAAGATGGGAGTAACAGTGCTCCACAATGATGTGACAAGGATACAGTGAAATAATATGGATTAAGCACATCGTGAGGTTCCCAGCAAACAAATCAACCCCAACATGTGGTGAGCTTACCTGCTTTAAATGTCTGTATCCCAACGAGGCAATCTTGTTAAGTCAAGCTCTGACCTGACCCTTTCCTCACAAACACTCCTCCAAACACATTCCCTAACAAATGCAGGAGAAAATTTTGAAGGGTTTGTCCTGCTCAAAAATGAGGTTAAAATCTCTGAGGATGAGGAATGGCTAGAGCCCCGGTGGCGAGCAGGACTCTGGGACCTTCCAGATTCTCCGCCCAGACATAGGCACAGAATTGGGAGTCCAGATTTGGTTGAGTTGGTTTTCCAGTATATGTGGGACTAGAGTTCCCGCATGAGGCGAGAGATCTGTGCAGAGCTCAGCGCCTGACCCGAGGCTGGCCCAGCCCCCAGGCGGCGAAGAAAGCTGAAAGTAATCGACGTCTGCCCAGAGTTCTAGCTTACGTGAGGTACTGCACCTGGGGAAGCAGAGGGATCGGCCTCCTGGCTCGGTGTCTGCCCTGGGTTATGCCCTAATATCACCTAGTGTGGGAACTGTGAGCTACCAGTAATAAAACCTAATTCAAGACTGGGGACATTCAGGGTGTGGTGTAGTCACTGCAAGGAGGTCAGTCAGATAGGGTGGGTGGGACTGAGCATAGAAAGAGAAGCTGGGGGTAAAACTCCCCATTAAAGTAAAGTCTGAAAATAGAAATTCCAAAACAATTTTTAAAAAAAGAAAAAAAAACACCTCACAGTACTAAACAGACCCAATAAAATCAATAATCAGGATGCATTTACTCCAGAGGAAATAAAAATAATAAAGCAATCTGAAAATGACTTCAGTAAGTACACTAAGGGTTCTCCCAAAGGGGAAAGAAGGGAGGCCGTCCATCCAAAAGGAACAAGAAGAAGGCAACAGAGACAACGAATGGCCACAGCAGGAGGCGTCTGGCGACTCATCAGCCTCCAGCAGTCAGGCCTGCCATTTCCCTGTTACCCCATCCTTCAGGTCACTCCCTCGGGTCTTGAACTCAACTGGCGACTCTTGCGACTCTCCTTTATCACACCTTGAGCGCTCTGGTTTTTTGTTCCATTCACCCTCCCAACAGGAGAGGGGCAGAGTCCTGTGGATTCAGACACTTTCCCCCAGGAAGGAGGCTCCTTCTGGCTATTCCCAGATCCCATATTTTGGTTAACATCCCTTCCACTCCACCACCATCATCAGGAGCTCCTCCACTCTTTGGTGCATGCCTCATTTCCATGGTGATAAAACACAAGGAAGCAACGGCCACATGCCTTGGCCACACACTGTACTAGTGGTATTTCGCTCTGGGAACCATGATTCCTCGACCTATGGGAACGAGCTTGATCATGTGGCCATCACACTGCCTCCTTGGGAGATATTCTCCATAACACTGGCGATCGGTGTACTCATCGAAACACCAGAGTCTTGACCTTGGAGACTTCTGATTCCCGGCAGTCAACAAACACAGCCATATCTCAGAGGATCAGAGGAGACACTCAGGGGTCCTAGGGGTTGGAGTGTGGATTCTGAGGTCAAACAGCTGAACTATAGCCGCTAGTCTTCCCCTTGCAACCTGGGTGGTCTCGAGTAGGCTGTCTGACACTTCCACACTTTCTGAGATCTAAGGATGTAAAAGTGCCTACTACCCGACCGGGAGGCGTGGAGACGCCATGCAGTAATTCTCACACAACCCTGAGCACAGGATCTTGGCTCAAATGGGGATCCCTTCCCTACCGCAGACACCACACTTGCCTACATCTCCCTATCTCCCACG
Source organism: Martes martes (assembly GCF_963455335.1). NCBI lineage: Eukaryota > Metazoa > Chordata > Mammalia > Carnivora > Mustelidae > Martes > Martes martes. The sequence continues at coordinate 91,491,393 of NC_137901.1, forward strand.
TTCCACCACCAAACGACATCTCCTCTCTCTGCATCGCACCTAGGAGAGTGGGCTGCAGGAAAGGGACATCGGGAAGGGGAATGGTGCTGGCCCTCTCACCCAGTTATCTGGGGGCTATAGAAATGGTTCCTCCACTTGTTTTGTTTATATTCCTTCTCAGTGACTCGAGGGCAGCAGCTTAACCTGATGAAATCAGTCTTCCCAAGGAAACAAGCTCAGGACTTAAATCCTGTCCAGGAAGCACCGATCCATGGTGTCCCCACGCCAAGGGAAAGAACCACCTGCCTGTCTGGAGGACAGCATTTCTCCACATCAGTCCAAGCATGAACGGGCACTTCGGGTACCACTTAGTTTACTGCCCCTCCCCCACTCCCCTGGAAGAAACCAACCGCACAGAGGCAGCTGCTGAAAACAAAACCATCCCGAAACAATCCTCCAACCTACACTGAAATCATCACAAAATACCCAAGCTAGGTGCCAAAGCGCTTCGGGCAATGATGCCGAAAGAAGCCCGTTCACTGACAGAAACACCCAGCAAAGGCCCGAGGAAGAGAGAGAAGATACCAGTGTGAGCCTGCAAAGACTGGGACTCACTGCCCACTTTATGGGTACCTCACTTTATCCGTACCTACCGTTTACCCCCTGAGAAAGCCTAGAGGCGGATGGGGGCGGGGGCCGATGGGGCCAGTTGCTGGGTGGGGGGGTGGTCCTGTGGTCTTGTCCTGCGCACTATAGTCACTACAGACGGTACCCCTTATCATAATGGGCCCGAGGCCGCCCTGACATGCATGTATTTGCAGAACTTAGGGGAAAATTCAGAAAATGCCTGCTGTTCATGCTTCTGATCCTATTAAGATGCTGAGAAGTGAGAAGACTTACCCTGGAAGCTCTCATCCTTGACACGGTGCAGGACCAGAGCTGCCCACCCGGGGACGCTGTCCCCGCTCCAGTTAAAGGGCTCCTTTCGGAATTAATCAGCACCACCAAAGAAATGCCACCAAGCAGAATACAGATCACCTTGTGTATTGGTTGCATGCTTGAGACCGGCAGGCCCCCAAAAGATGTGGGCTTGTGGTCGCAACACGACAAAATGAGTCTCCCAGCAGGCGCGGGTGGCACTGGCTATGACAATTCTCAGGAGAGGGAGGAGGAGGAGGACAGGGTGGATTTAATATAATCTGACACTCTTGTCTGAGTAGCAAGGCTTTCCACACCCCAGGGTGAGCGGCCAGCCACACCGGCCCCTCGGACGCCAGGTGCACATGCACCATTCCATGCCACGGCGTAAGTCATGCCCCCATTGCCATCCCCGGCTGTGCGGGTGCAGCACTGGTGACTCGGGACCGCATCTGAGAGCCGGGATCTGAGTTTGACGACACACACCCACGGCCTGAAGACGAGGATCTGGTGACTCACGCATCACCAGGACCGAGATAATGAAGAACTTTCCAAACACCACTGCATGAAATCACCCCCTAGCTCTGTGCTCCTGACCTGAAATAGCGGCGTGAAGAGAGCACAGCCAGCACCAGTGTATTTGCTCGCTTCTGCAGGGATTTCGCGGATTTGCTTTCCGCGGGAGGGTTTGAGCATCGCCATGGGAACAGGTGGAGCCTTAAGCCCTTTAAGTGCGTGAAGTCAAACAGAGTTGGAGGGTTTCGGGTTTACAAAACGGGAGGTGCGTGGTGAGACAGGGCCTGGCCTGTAAGAACCAAGACGCACAGATGCTTTGTTGAATCTGACTGTCTTCAAGCACACAAGGGAAGAGGAGCAAAGGTCTCCACTCCACTTCTTAGAGGAATACACAGAAGTTAGGACCAGCTCCAGCCGGCCCAACCAGAGTTCTGGGATCTGATTTGAGGACCACTGGGACCCTGTACCCCTAGAACCTCCCTCAAATGGCAACTGCAAAAGAGCCAGTTACACCAAATGTTTTGATCTGTTGATATCCACTAATGCATTAACCTGGAATAGGCTTATTTCATTTTTTTATCTCCTCTTAAGCAAAAATATGGGGGGAAAGAATAAATTCTGGTAACAATAAGAGAGAAAGGACCCAAGCATACAAATTCGAACAACCCAGGGAGTGACCAGGCAACATAACGGGGTAGGCTGGCCCAAAAAGGATATTCTAGAGTGATAAGAAATGCAGTGATTGGAAATGCTCATGCCCATCTAAAGAGGTCAATGGCAACCCGGCTCCAGCCAGTGGGAAGGGAACCCAGCTGGTCCTGGTTTTGGGGAGCTGGAAGTCTGGGTTTCTATCTGAAACATCCCTGTTTTTAAATGTTGGCTCTTAATTCAGATAAAACATACACTGTGCACTCCTTCCCATAACAGATATGTCTACAGGTTGAGTTAGCTTATAAATTGGGCATTTTGTTAAAAAAAAGTCAGACCTGATGAGAATCAAAGATCTGTGGGGTGAGGAGGGGGGGTGCTAAGGGTAGGCAGGATCGGGTCGGGGTGCATTCCCTGTGCGTGAGGAGAGAAGGATACAGGGTCACCAAAGATAAGTTTGCCCACTTGTGCTTATCTCCTCTGTTGCCTTGGCCACCCACTAAGGACTGAACTCTGTGCCCCCAGATTCAGATACTGAAGCCCTAATCTCCCCTTATGACTATAGTCGGAGACGGAGCCGTTAGGGAAGTAATTAAATGAAGTCACGAGGTGGGGCTTTAATCCAGTAGAACCCATGTCCTTATGAGAAGAGGCAGGAGAGCGCTCTCTGCACGTGCGTTGAGGAAAGGCCACGTGAGGACATACCTCGAAGGGGGCCACCCACAAACCAGGAGCCAAGCCCTCACCAGACAGCAGCACCCTGAATTCCAGCGCCTGGACCGGGAGAAAATGAAGCTTCTGGTGCCCTGTCTGTGGAGGCTTTTTACAGCTTCACAAGCTAAGATGTGGCGCCTGCCTCCAACGGGGAGGTGCAGCTGGAGCGTCCCCCCCGGTTCTGGAGAGCGGCTCCAGGGCTAGGCGAGGGGCACCCGCATCTTCAGAAGCCCACCTCCCTGCACCATGAGCTGTAATTAAAGCCACATTCCAATGGTAAGATGACCACTTTCCCCAGAGGGAAACCGAGACGCGGAAGCACTCTGTCATGACTTGTCAGTCCCCTTCACTTCAGTGACATCCTTCAGTGTGCATGTGTCAGGCACGGGGCCCTGGGCGCCCTGGAAACAGCACGTGAGAGACAGCCCCTCCTCACAGGTGTGGCCAACAGGGACCCAGGCCCCATGGTGCAGGGTCATGTGTGCTATGACAGCAGAAAGGCAGGTTGTCATGGTGGGAAATAAAATTGCCGACCTGAGATAATGAAAAGATAACAAAGGAGACAAATGACTTCGTATGTGCTTAAGAATCAAAGACCTGAGGGGCACCAGGATGGCTCAGTCCGTTAAGCGTCTGCCATAGGCTCAGGTCATGATCTCAGGGTTGTGGGATTGAGCCCTGCGTCGGGCTCCACATTCATCGGGGAGTCTGCTTCTTCCCCCTGCTCTCTGTCTGTCTCTCTCTCTCTCTAACAAATAAATCTTTGGGAAAAAAAGAATCAAAGACTTTTCAGGACATTGAAGGATCAGTGGCAGGAACAGTGAATCAATCAGCCAACTGCCAAATGGCACTATCTTCACTATAAAGGAAAATTTAAGAAAAATAATACCTGACATATTAAATTACAGAAAGTTTGAATTTGGAATTTATTGGCCTCACGCATTTGTTTCTCTCAAATATGTTCATTCATTTTGGTTTTAATGGTTTAGGGAAGCTGTAACTATGTTATGGATTATAAATATACCACTGTAATAAGTTTGAGTATAATATAGAAACTATGTAGTTATAATATGCAAGTCTAGTAAAATCAGGTTGTAATGACTATCAGTTATAATAACAGATACTAAAAATAATTTAAGTCAACACTGGGATGTGTTTTTCTTTCTGAAAAGTCTTCACGAGTGGTTCTCGCCTAGAGGCACAGCCAGGAGGACGGAGGTTTGAAAGGAGAAGGGATTGCGTGTGTGTTGCATGTGTTTGTGTGCATGCGTGTGTGTGTGCACATGAGTGTACGCACGTGTAAGGGGGTTTTGGGGTGACAGCGTTTGAAACAAGGGAAGGAGAAGAATGGAAGGAGTCCTTTGCCCTGTCTGGGGTGCTGTCCATGGTGCTGTCCATGGGGCGCTGTCAGTGGTCCTGACCCAACTGTTGCCCCTTAAGCTCAAGGCCAGGACTATTGGCTAATCATCACGTGATATGGAGAAATCACTGGGACCTGGAGGACATGGGTTTGAGGCCTAAGTCTAACACCTACTGAGTGTCGATTTAAAAGAGAATGCATAGACACACACTTTGAAAACTGGGAAGGGCCATTTGAATGTGAGAGATTGTTATGCCAATAAACAGACTGTTACTGAAACAACTATATCTGGTTTCCTATAATGCTCAGGTCTAGGGAGGAGAGAGACAAGCCTCTGAGCTCTTTTCTATATTCAGGAAGATCTATAAACGTGCACTTGCCTTAACTACGACAGACATACGCACTTCCAGACCTGTGTGACATTCAGGCATACTACATATGCCAATAATGCAATTACAGAGAAGCACTGTGCTATTTAAAAGCTATTTTTCTAACATGGGTTAGAGACAAGCTCAAGTGGAAAAATATAACATGCTAAGCAGGTTCTAACGTAAGCTTATGAACCAGAGAAACATCTGAATTTTAAATAAAGCTTCTCTCCATAAATGTATTTCATTGACTTGCATGTACTTGGAACCTATGCTCCGTCCTACTAATGGAAAATAAACACAGTCACTTATTTATGAAAATAAGTCACAGTCAAAAATTTGCTTTTTTCCCATTGATCACTCTCATCAGAACACAGGCTCCCCCAAAGACAGCTCTTCTCCACCAAAAACAATGGGGTTGAACCTATGAGAATTCTTCCACGTAGGATTCTCGAGGTTGTGGAGCAAGGGGAGAGGAAAGGTAAACCGTTAACATGCCACCTGTCCCAGGAGGCAGAAAAGCTGGGACTCTCCTACACTGTTGGCACAGATGTAAAATGCCGCACCTCTTATGGAAAACAGTTTGATGATTCCTCAGAAAAGTGGAACTAAATTACCAGAGTAATCCCACTCCTGGTATACATCCCAAAGAGTTGAAAATGGGTGTTCAAACAAATACTCGTATATGAATGTTCAGAGCAACACTATTCTCAATAGCCAAAAGGTGGAAACAACCGAGATATCCACCCTCTGATGGACAGATAAGCAAAATGCAGTTTAGCCACTCAACAGAATACTATTCAGCCATAAAAAGGAATGAATTGAGACACCTGCTATAGCATGAATGAACCTCAAAGACATGCTAGATGAAAGAAGCCAGTCATAAAATACCCCATATTGTATACATTTAATATGAAATGTCAAAAACAGGTAAATGAGACCAAAAAAGCCCCCTGACGGTGGCCAGGGGCTGGGTGAGGAGAGGGTACACAGTGGTGGTTAATGAGCAAGGGATCTGCTTTGGGGTGACGAGAGGATTTTGGAACGAGGTAGAAGTAGTAATTGTACCACATCATAAAGGTACTAAACACCACTGAATCGTTCACCATAACACAGTGAGTTTTACGTTGCAAAGGGTGTCCCCCATGCCTCCTGGGACAGAGCCTGAAGTGAGGCAAATATGTCCCCAGCCATGTGTCCACAAGCATCTTCCCTGAGGGTTCTTGGGACAACCAGTTCCCAGAAGTAAACTACCACCACGTCTGGTCCTCAACCAACAGAGAGCAGTCTTCTCCAATTCCAGTGGGAAAGGCCAGCCCTTGCTAGGTCTATCTCCAATACAGCTCCTGCCAAGGGGACTCTCAGGGTCATTTTTCCTATATGTGATTTTGACATAACATGCTGACTTTAGAATTGAATCCCTGCATAGAAAGTGTCTCTACCCTATGCTTTTTCAGCATATACAATGCAAATTATTTTATAAACTGCATTCTACCTACTCTCAAAAAAAAAAAAAAAGGATTCAAAAATGCCTGTAATAAAGATATTTATGCTGGGGCACCTGAGTGGCTCAGTTGGTTAAGCAGCTGCCTTCAGCTCAGGTCATGATCCCAGAGTTCTGGGATCAAGCCCCTGGTTGGGCTCCTTACTCAGTGGAGAGCCTGCTTTTCCAACTGCCTGCTGCTCCCCCTGCTTATGCTCTCTCTCTCTCTCTTGCTCTATCTCAAATCAATAAATAATATTTATAAACAAAAATATTTATGCAATAAGGCAGTGAAGAATAGTGATTTTTTAAAAAGAAAAAGAACAATATGTAGAAAAATGTATGCCCGGGAAGTCACATAAGGAAGATTTTTACCCATGGACTGAATATCACATTTAAGTACTGAGCTTGCCAGCTGCCAATGTGAGAAAGAAAACCTATCAATTATAACTTAGTTAATGCAAAGGATGGGCCTCCTAGGATCCTTCTACAAGTAACACAGCAACGTAAAATATTTAAGTGCCTTTTTTAAAAAAAAAGCATTCTGCTTTTGCAAGAGATGACTTACCAGTATTGTCACAATATGGCGCTACTTCCTGGAGAGATTCTGAGCTCCATACTCTCTCTCCAACCATACTTTCTCTCCAGCCATACTCTCTCTCCAGCCACTAAATCTCAAATTCTTTACCACAGAACCCTTGAGCTATACAAGCAAATGAAAATGGTCCTTCTACAATCTGTTCCAGTGAGGCAGGGTTAGGCTGCAAATTCAGACAAGGAGCTCTCCATATTGCCCAGACATTGACTTGGTAAGGCAGACTTTCCTCTCCCCAAAGACAGATCACTTCCATTAATAGGGACTTATAATATGCCTTATGACTCGGGGTCCCCCAGGTGTTAGAAAATATGTCCTTAGTTATAGAGCCACACCTGTCTTCCATGTGGTACATCTGACGCCACAGAAAATGGACCAAATTCCTTTTGCACCATTTTTGGACATTTTAAAATTAACTTTTTTGATGAAAACAGAGCATCATACACAAAAGGGCACAAATCCTAGACGTACAATTCTGCTGGTTTTTACAAAGTGCTCACGTCAGCATAATCACAGCCCAGATCAAGAAATAGGCCATTTCTAGCTGCCCCGAATTTCTCTCCTGTCTCCTCCCAGTTAAGACACTCCCAAAAGGTAACCACCACTGAGATGTCTAGCTTCACAAAGTCGTTATGTCCCTTCGTTAGCTCGATGGGGATGGAATGGAAACATCTTTCTGGGGTCTGAATATTTTTGTCAGTATTTTGTCCACGACTCATCCACAGGTGTGAAACAGCAGCTTTGCCTGACTTTACCCCTTCATCTCGCGCATAAATATTCCAAAATCCATTCATTCTCAGTTGTTGGACACTGAGGCAGACTCCAATCTGGAGCCTTTAAAAATAATGCTGCAAAGAACACTCCTGAACACACCTCTTGGTGCCCAGGATTTGTCTAGGGATGCAGCCACTGGACCAGGACCTATGCGTGCATCTAGGTTTTGTAGAAACTGCCAGAGAGTTTGGGGCAGCAAAGAGTGTTGGGAGTCCGGTATCCACATGTCCTCAGAGATCTGTGGCACCCACGGTTCCCCACCCGCCATGCTGGCCATGCCAGTGGGGCACAGTGGCGCCCTTCTGATGTACCAAGATAGCAAACCTCACCAATGTCATAGCTCCCTTCTTCTAGAAGTCAAGGGATGGTGGTTTCAGAAGTTCTGGCAGAGATGACCCTACAGAGAAGACTTCAAACTCTTCAAAAAAAAAAGAGCTGCCCCCAAAAGCCTTGGGGTCACACGGGTGCGTGCGGCAGCCCAGGGCTGATGGTCAGAGGTGGCTGGGACTGGGGCAAAGAGAAGGGCGTCTGTCCTCTGAGGAAAGGTCCCATTACCCAGGCCCAGCGAACGTGGGCAAGCATCGCCACCTCTTCTATTTTTTAAGAGAAACCAGTTTGAGCTGAAACTTCCCCAATTTAGAAAGCTGGGAACTAAAGACAGCCTGTCTGAGACCCGTTTGGGGTCGTGGGCCACCCCTCACCGGCTCCGCTCCACAGCTGGGCCAAGTCACGCTCACCCCTCTGTTGAGCAGACCTCAGGCAGGCTCCCCTCCACGGGGGACTCTGAGCTTCCCAGTCCCCTCCGTCATGATGGCCAGTGCCCAGCTCTCAAAGGGGACTGTCCCACCTCCGGGCAGATGGTCTCTGGATCAAAGAATAGATGCTACTCGTTTTGCTTCTCTGAACTTCGCATCCCCGAGTTCCTTTAACTCAAGGGTTATTTTTAGAAGAGCAAAGTGACACCCTGCTTCTTCCTCTTGAGTGAACCACATCCCGTTCCAGCAAGGATCTGCTGCCAGCAACACACCCCCTGTGGATATAGACGGACAGCTGTCACTCCGCACGCTCTAGGGGCTCGGGAGCGCGGAGGCAGAGCATGGAGTCCAGACGGCACTCTGAGGGTCTCTGCTCGGCAAGTGTCTGAGCCTGGCCATGTCTCCTGCGGTCTCCGACTCAGGAAAAGGCTGCAAGCGAGTTGGCCAAACCACCCGCAGAGTCACTTAGCTAAGCTTTTCCCAAACCGAGTGTGTTTCTCTGATAATTTTACGTGGTGCCCGGACCTGGCATTTGAAATAACTGTATCATATCCTGACAAACTTATCCCCGTCCTCAACCCTGGAAGTCCCCCTGCAGAGCGTCTCAGCAGGTGCTGAGACAACCTCCTGGGTCAGCTCATCTGCAAACAGAAAGTGGGCCACAGGCTCTGAGCCGTGGGCAGGCCCCCACACCCAGAACTTCAGAGACTGCCTTCTATTTGATATCCCTCCAGTTGGATTAATATAATAGGCAATATGGGTTTTCATGTCATAATAGTGATATAAAGATCCTTTTTAAAATGACATTTAGCGTATAAGTGAAATGGTTTGAACGTATTTATCAATAGCGTATCTTGGGGAGGCCAGCAGTGACGGTGACTCTGGGATGACAGGAATCGTGACTAACATCCCACCAGGCACTGAGCCAGCCACCGTCACATAGACAAATTCATTGATTCCTTGCAGCAAGCCCATCAATGGGTCACTTATGTTTGTATCCATTTTGCAGATAGGGAAACTGAGGCATGGGACAGTTATGTGACAGAACCAGGGGTGTGTGGGAGAATGGCACAGACAGATAAAGACAGACTGGCTGTGGCGGGGAGGGGACATTGTCACCTACTTTCATATTATTTCGGGTCAAAACAGTATCATCCTATGGTTACCGCCTTCTGAAATGCAGAGCAGTCCAGAACAAGCGGACACTTTCCCTGCCTGTATGTGACAATGACTGGCTCAATTGATCCCAAAATAGAAGCTCCAGAAGGAGGACCAAGCTCTTGCTTGGTTTTATGAATCCTCTGGGAACAGTTTCCAGAAGGGCTTGGGAGTCTTAGTTAACCATTAAAAAAAAAAAAAAAAAGTCGCCATCAAACCACAATGACATGACAGTGTCTGGACTTTATTTGGGGCACTTAGGTTGACTGGCTTGCACAGTGGTGGCCCACAGGTCAGCCCCAGGACAGGGGCCCTAACTCACAAGATGCTTCAGGTCTGTGCCGAAGAGCCGGGCAGGCACCATATTGGCTGTTGCGTTTTCAATTTAAGTTACTTTAAATCAAATAAAATTGCAGGACACAGACCTTAATTTCCCTCCTCTTGCATGTGGGCTGGACTCTGAGCTGCTTTCAAAGACTAGGACGTGGGAGGAGGATAGCTATCTGTCGTGGAGAAACCTGGCAGACACGGGGTCGACCACGTGAGCAAGGCCGACCTCCCCAAGGAGACACGGCACTCTTCTCTGGGATCCCCCCCTCAGAACCTATAACCCCAGTCTAATCATGAGAAAAGTCAGACAACCCCAAACTGGGGGAGACGTCATCAGAGCTTTGGCCAATACTTTCGGAAGTGTCCAGGTTACAATAAACAAGGGGACGCTGAGAAAGTCTGGCAAATTCGGGTGGACTGAGTTGGCAGGGCGACTGAGTGCAGGGTCGTGTCCTGACGGGATCCTCAGATGGGACACCAGTGCCATCAGGCATCCTGGTCCCGGCTATAGCTACATGCAGTGTGAACAGGGCTATGGGTCTGCAAATGTTGGGATCAGGCCATGATTTGCCCCAGAAGGTTTCCTTCTTGCCTCTATCACTGACATTCTGAGCAGAACTTACATTGCCCGAGTCCCATTCTGCCCCTGGCAGTGCCCAACACAGGGCATGGGGCTGGGAAGAAGGCACTTGGATCAGGCCCGAAGTACCAGGTCAGCAAAGCTCTAGAAAATGCAGGTGGACACTCAGTTTGGAGGCCCTCGGCTCTCCCTCCTGCTGCCTAGCTCTGTGCTGTCAGCAGCTTACTTTATCTCACCAGGAGAAATGAGCACCGAGACCCATACCCTTGCAGGGTTGTTGGGAAGACTGAAATAACCAGTCCACGCGAACGATCCTGGCACATATTAGGGAGAAAATAAATGTAAGTTTCTGATCTCCCCGCGCAGAATTCTCCACCCAGGCTGGACACAGGCTGCATCTCAAAGTGCAAAAGAAAAAAAATCCCTCTCGTCAATTCATCAGCCACAGGGACCGCAGCAAGCATGCCGATCTCTTCTGACGGGAGAAAAGGAGACTGCCTCTCGGTCCAGCATGCAGGAGTCACTAGGGGCCGCACGGGTGCTTAGAACCAAGCCCAGGTCGTTTTTTAAAAATTGCTCCTTTTGCTCAGGCTGGACTCAAGGCAAAAGCTTTGCTGGCTAAAAGCGAGCTCGTTTTTGCTCCGTCCCTCTCCGGATGGAACTGTCGACACACTTGCTGCTTTCACTCATGCAGGAGGTCTCCAGCCCAAAAGCTGACAAAAGCAACATGAATGTCTGTAGCATCCCTCAAAGTGAAACAAAGTTTAGACTTTTGCATTTCTCACAGTCTTGTATGAGGGAGATAACTCAGAATGGGGGCCTGGGAGTGGATTGGAACCACAATGTTTTATGTGGCCCCAAAATATCTAAGGGTGCCTGGGTGGCTCAGTGGGTTAAGCCTCTGCCTTCGGCTCAGGTCATGATCCCAGGGTCCTGGGATCGAGCCCCACATCCAGCTCTCTGCTCAGCAGGGAGCCTGCTTCCTCCTCTCTCTCTGCCTGCCTTTCTGCCTACTTGTGATTTTTTTTTTTAATTTCTTACATAGGCTCCACACCCAGCATGGCACCAATACTGGGCTTGAACTCACAGCCCTGAGATCAAGACCTGGGCTGAGACCAACAGTCAGACACTTAACCAAGTGAGCCTCCAGGTGCCCCTAAGAATAGGAAATTTTATATAAAAACAACAATTGATACTTTCTGGTGAAAAAAAATTGGAAAATTTGGCAGTGTGGATCTGCATTTCCATCTGGTCACAATAAGCCATAAACACACGGCTTCATCTTTGACCCCCAACTGTCCGTCCCCATTTCTGGGTAAGGAAACTCACACAGCTGAGCCTTTTCGGAGCCCCAACCTTCACCCAAGCGCTCAGTGCTCTCCCTCCTACAGCCTGGCCCCCACCCCCCAGCCCTGGGCGGAAGGCTGCACGCCACGCCCCTCCGTGCTGCCCTGCACGCCCAAGCGTCCAGCCTGTAGCTCCCCGATGTCTGAGCTATAATAAGCATGTTTTCTGAAGTAGCAAAAGAGATGTTGCAGGATTCGCACTGATACAGTGAGTCACGAGCTTTGCAGATCCGCTGCAGGGCTGGGCCCCGAGCACCCAGCAAGGTGTGTGTCCCACTAGCTCCCTGTGCCATCCTGGCTAGGCTCTCTGATGCCGCTTCTCCCTCCCATTCTTCTTGGATCTGTTGACGGGGGAAGGGGCGGTGGCCACAGCTTTGTGGATGTAGCACCATGGGAAGTGGGAGGAAATCAGGGCAGGGTGCTGGGCGGGCTGAGACCTGAGGGTGATAAATCCAGGACGTGCCTGAGGCTGTGCAGCCCCTATGGAGAAGGACACCAATGATCTTCTTTGGCTCTCTACAGCAGGTGCCGGCACACTATGGCCCACATGCCCAATCCAGCCTGCCTCTTGTTTTTGTAAATAAAGTTTTATTGGAACACAGCTATGTTAATTCATGTATAAAGATCCCGATCATTATAGAGCTTTTGGGAGAATGTATGTATTCTACTATATTTCTACTATATTCTGGATATATATTATTTGTATATTATTTGTTTCTTCATTTTTTCTACATAGCATGGTATATGTAGAGCAGCAGAGCCAGAAATGGTGATTTCTAGAAAATGAGGTCATCTAAGCAGAGACTGAACGAGAAGTAGCAAGCCGTGTGCAGGTCCCACAGAAGGCGCGCCGGGTGGAGGGACAGCACGGCAAAAGCTGAAAACGGAGCAAACCAGGACAGAAAAAGCGAAGAGCGCACGCTAGGCGAGGGGCCCAGGTGTGGGCTCTGGCGGAGCTGGGGTGTTATTCAAAGGTCAAAGATTCCACAGATGGACAGCAGTGAAGGGTTAAGAGCACGGAATGGTGGGACCTGACAAAGGACCCTGAGACGAAGAGAAGGGGGGAATGGATGTGGAAGAGCAGGGAGGGTGTAAGCAGCCCCACCGGGTGACAGGATTAGGGGATGGAGAGGGAGGAGGGGACTAGGACCCAGGGCAGAGGCCCCCAGCATGGGCACGTGCCCCCCGGAGCGGGTCTCCAGCCTGAGGACCCCCCTAAATTCCTAGCTGACTCCCTCAATTCTCGGATGCTCTTTGAGCCCGACGTGAAATTTTTATCACGTGAATTTTTATCACAGAGTATCTGCTTAATCCCTTGCTTTTGAAAACACAGAGAATCCTGATGCAGAAAAAGAAACTGGCAAATTGCATTTGAGGAAAGAGGGTGGTGGATGAGGAGGGGTCCCTGAACTACACGGTTTCAAAGAATTACGAAAGGAATGATCCCGTTCTTATCAAAAAGGATTTCCTCTGCAGGACAAGAACATCCTAATACCCACAGGCAGAGGTGAGAGCCACGAAGCCGCAGCCTGCGTGAGGCGCGTGCGTCCTCCGGCTTCCCTGGGGCTCCAGAGCGTGGCCGGACTCAGATGCTCTTTCGTGTCAGAGACGATGAATTTCATCTGATGAGACCCCAGGCCTCCAAGGGGACTTTTTAAATTGCAAAAGGGGAAAACAGCCTTTTAAGTAGGAGCAAAACTGGTTTATAAGGATGCTTCACACACACACACACACACACACACACACACACACACACACACACACACACACACACACAGAAAATCATGGTCTGCACTGTCATCGTTCTCCATTAATTCACCAAAACAACATCCCTGTGAAGCCAGCAATCTAGTCTTCAGACCTTGGTCCGTGACCAGTCTGTGGGGAGGGCTCAGCGGACAGGTGCACAGTTTTTTCAGACACAGAATGGAGCTGATGTGTTCACCTTTCCATCCCTCAGGGCTTGGATGACGACATGAGACTACAACGTGGCTTGTCTGCCTCCAGTCTCTGCACCCCATGCTTATCCTTCAAGGCTCTGCCAGGCGACAGGCTGCAAGGCTCAGGATGGACGACTAAGAGCTACATTTCCCAGACTCCCCCTGCTGTGGGGGTGGTGGGCCCTGGCAGGAAGCGGCAGGTGGAGCCCCCACTCTCCAGGTTCCTTCTTGCCCTCCAGCTCAGGCAGCCCGGAGCCTCACCGGAGCAACATTCCCAGAAAGCCTGTGCAGAGGCTCCACACGCCCAGCCTGGAGGTCCCTGTAGAACCCCCTTTTCTTAGGGGGGCCAGGTGCTGAGAGAGCCCACTCTCCATGCTCCTCGGTTCCAGTGATGCCCGGCTTTCCTTTGCCCTCTGGTCCCAGGGTGGTGGCTGCGACCTGCGATCGCTAATGTATGGTGTCCCTCCAATCTCCTTTTTGGTTCTTCTAGTTTTGCAACACTGTATCATCAATATCCTGGTTAAGTCTCCAGTGCTAGACCCCTAGAGGCACCGGGTGGTCTGGCAGCACCAGCAGAGGGAATGCAGCCCAGTCCGCAGCCCAGCCCAGGAGGCGCCGCATCTCCGAACACTACTAGCACAACAGCTGGAACAGCTGGACAGCCTCAAACAGAAGCATATCCGATCAGCTGCAGAGGCCGCAAGTCCAGGTCAAGGTGTGTCAGGGTCCTGCTCCCTCCGAAGGTTCTACGCAACAATCCCTCCTTATCTCTTCCTGGTGGCTCTCAGCAACCCTTGGCTTGCAGCTGATTCGCTCAGACCTCTGGCTGTGCCCTCGCCTGACATCGTCCCCTGCGTGTCCCCGCATCTCTTCTCATAAGGACACCAGGGATTCAAGCGTCAGGTGGATTCAGGCCACTTCGCACCCCAACATGACCATCTTAACTAATTGGATCTGCAAAGACCCTATTTCCAAATAAGTTCCCATTCACCGGTTCTGGTGGACATGAATTTTGGGAGGACACCATTCAGCCCAGCACCCCTGGCCAAGAACCCCATTCAACAGCAGGCAGCCCCGCCAGGGAAGGCCCTTCCACCCAGCAGGTGCACCAACAGCATGGCCCAAGGGCTATCAGATAAACCACGCCGCCCACAGAAGCACGGCAAAGTTTCTGACGCACCAAACTGTCCTTGGAACCAGCCCCTAGAAGTAGGCCAGGACCTGCCTGCCAACCCCACAGAGTGCCTGCCGGCCAAGTCCATTTCCTGTGTTTGAAATCCCTCTTGGTCTTGGGTCCTCAATGACACAATGTATATGAAGCCATTCTGAAAATTAGAAAATGTGACATACACACTAAGGAGTGTCACCGTTCGATTTAGAGAAAGTTCCACGTGCTTGTAAATGAAGAAATTACTTCTTTTTTCTTTGAAGACCTGTAGATAGTAAGCCAGAGCAAGGGCACTAAAGTATATATAACAATTTTCCTTTTGAAAATGATAAATTTCAGCAGTGCCTGGGTGGCTCAGTGGGTTAAAGCCTCTGCCTTCGGCTCAGGTCATGATCTCAGGGTCCTGGGATCGAGCCCCGCGTCGGGCTCTCTGCTCGGTGGGGAGCCTGCTTCCCCCTCTCTCTCTGCCTGCCTCTCTGCCTACTTGCGATCTCTGTCAAATAAATAAATAAATAAATCCCTAAAGAAAAGAAAATGATAAACTTCATTAAAAACAAAAATGAAGTCTAGAAAAATAATAGAAAAGAAACATCAGCTGTATTTCCCCCACTTGGTGACGTCATTCCTAACATTAAGCTGTACTTACCGCCACTTCTTTTTTCTCTCCAGGTGCCTACATATTAATGCTCATTTTTTGTACAAAATTAAGATCATATTGTAAGTCATTGTTCTAAAACTGAAAACACTAGAAGCATCTCCTTTGGTCATAAACTATTGTCCTAAAACAAATCTGTCTGATCTGTGGTCTGTGCCAGGCTCGCCCTGCCTCCAAGTCCTCGGTTTACCTCATGGCAGCAGAGACGGAGTGACAGTCTGGCCCCCAAAAGGCCCCAGACCTCAGAGCCGTGACGTGGGGCAGTGACCACACGGCCGCCCAGAGCGTGTTTTCAGGCTTCTGGGGGTGCATTTACCCCAGGAGCAACCGGGAGAGGCGGGTTTGGCAGGAAGGGATTCTCGGGACTGAGCTGTATCTACTTTGCTTTGTTTCTAACTCTTTCATTTGTAATTAAAAAATCTCTACTGTCCAGCGTGGCAGCTGCTAGGGCCCTGCCCCTACTGAGCACTAGCACTGTCCCTACCTGAGCCCAAGAACTGTGGCTACTGAGTACTAGTACTGTCCCTACTGAGCATTAGCAGTCCCTACTACTGAGCACGAGCACTGTCCCTAACACTGAGCACGAGCACTGTGGCTAGTCCTGACTGAGATGTGCTGTAAGTGTAAAGGACACACCAGATTTTCAAGATTTACTGCAAAAAAAAAAGTGAAATAAAGTATTAACTATTTTATGTTGATTTCATTAATGAATTAGTGATAATACGCAAGTTAGGTTCAGTTAAATAAAAATATATTATTCAAATTAATTTCACCTGTTTGTCCTTACATTCTGTCACGCAGCTACTAGTAAGTTCAAAATTTTATCTGTGGCTGTTTTGCTATCAGACAGCGCTCCTCCGGACCCAGGCTGGGAAGGTGTGGGAGCCGAGCCAGCCTGATTCAAAACAGCCGTACAGTATTACATCAATGGGAGGAAAGGAAAGTGCCCCTTTGCAGCCCCTGTGAGCAAGCCTGCTTCTACAAGACGTGCCTCCCCATCTCATACCAGCAGTCGATGTCACCCTATCACCAGCATAGACAGGTGAGGATGTGATGTCTTAACTTTTTCCCCACAGGTGTTAAAAACACACCATGCCATCATCCTTCTTCCCTAGTTTATGATATTGTGAAAAAAACAAAAAGCTGCAGGATTTAGGGTTCATCAAAAAGGACTTAATTTCATTCTTTAGCACAGCGTCACGGTAGGAAAAAAAAATGAACAAAGCTTATGTAGAGAAAGAAATAAGAAGCATGTAAGCAACAGGCTTTGGCACGACACAGTCTCCTCCTGGAAACATCTTGCTCCCTTTCCGGGACAGTGCTGAGCACTCAAACAATAACTCCTTGTTTCCTCCTGTCAACTGTCTTTCTTCAACCAAAGATTAAGAAAACATGAACATTTTTTTTTATTATTTCCTCAGGCAACCTCCTTTTTGGGCAAAACTAAGTTGCCAAGACTGGCAACCCACCAGCTGAACGTGGCCTGTGGATATCTTAGTCCACATCGTGCTTTTTGTAATTGGTTGTTTGTTTTTTTAATTGGAAAATTAAATAAATCAAATGAAAAAACTGCCAAAATTTCAAAATCAAAACAATTCACATTAAAAAAAAAATCTGAGTTACTGACTTCTGCTAAAAATCTGAAAGTGCTGGCTACAGCGGTCCGATCCCCCCACAATCATACCTGCTGGACCAGGCCTGCAGCATGGGACCCCCCCGACCCTGGGGTCCACCGCAGGTGCGCACTGTCCCCCCAACACTGAGGATACCACTGCTACCACATTGTGCTGCCATGTTTCTCGGATTATGAACATATTTCCCTATAACCATCCTCAGGGCTCATGAATGGGAAGAGCAGACCAAGAAAAAAGTTTTAAGCCTCTGTATATTCATATGTAAAGGATTCTCCAAGCCTTGAACTTCCTTAATGTTACCCAGTATAGTTGGTTTTCTGGCCAAATTATGGGGAAAAAGTCTCTTGACCCCAATCGCATGGAAACACGCACACCTGAGCTACTGGCACAAACTCCAGTTGTAACGCAGAGGCCAAAGGCAGGCTGCTTCCTCACCATCCCAGTTCATAACTCTGTTAGTGGACTTAGTATCATGTTAATTGAAGATCTACATTTCACGCTAACGCTGGCTTCAGAAATTGCTTTCCAGCAGTTTCCATTTGGAGGCCTTGGGACATAATAAAACCCAACAGAAGCAATCTTGAGCTGGCAACAAGTTGTGGGAGATTACATCGCTCCCCACTGCAACAGGGAAATGAAATGCCTGATTTACTCTCTCATGTCAACCCCGAAGTGGGGAGGACTCCAGACGGGTCCGCATCACGCGCTATGCCCAAATGGCTCTCGGTAACTCTATCCTGATGCCAGCCAGGGGGATCTCTGAGAAAAGCACGATGGCAGAAAACAGCCCAAATGTCTTCCCAGTCCCCACTGTTTGTTTTGTTCTTCTTCTCAATGAAGAGAGACGAGGGAAACTCATTATTTTTAAAGCAATAACCATTTAGGTTGCTAACCAGGAGATGTCTACAGAGAAAGACCGAATCCTTCCCTTATATCTTCTTTGTCCTACTGAATGACTTTATTCCGCTGTTGATGCTGCACGGGTCTTTCTGTAATGAGGCTGAAGACAACCATGTCTCGGGTTGTAGCCATTGCTGACAGAATAACTTGCCCCGGCCACCCTTCAGTGAGTGGCCACCATCGAGAACCTTCAGCCTGAAAACCACTCTCATCGGAAGCAGGGACACATGTCAAAGAAGACGAGAAACCTGACTTGTTTCACTGCATCGTGACATTAAGAATTTGGACACGGGTCCTAGATATAGCTCTGGAACGTAAGGTAAACGGAGGGAGGGTGCTGCATTACCTTCCTGATCTCGGTAATTTCTCCCACCTGTGCCAGCACTTCATGGCATGAAGTGGCTTGGTGGCTGGTTTAGAAGTTGTGTATTTAGGGACACCTGGGTGGCTCAGTTGGTTGGGCCGCTGCCTTCGGCTCGGGTCATGATCCCAGCGTCCTGGGATCGAGTCCCACATCGGGCTCCTTGCCCCGCAGGGAGCCTGCTTCTCCCTCTGCCACTCTGTCTGCCTGTGCTCGCTTGCTCTCTCTCTCTCTGACAAATAAATAAATAAAATCTTTAAAAAAAAAAATGCTCATTAGAAGTTGTGTATTTATTTCAATGTCTCTTATTGCAATTCCACAGCACAAGCTAAGAGTTTGATCTCAGGTCGATGAGGCTACAGAATGTTTTCAAACAAGCTGTCTCTCACTTCCATAAACTGCCCTTGGGATTCCAGCTCTGACCTTTCTTGGGGTGGATGCTGCTGTCTCCCATCTTACCTCTTGGACTTTGTTCTAATCGGGTTAAGACCCCTCTTGCGATACTGGCTCTCGTGTGGCAGCTTGGGGTGGGCTCTTTCTCAAAGGATGTTAGCAAAGTTGAGGTGCTAATGCTTCTCAAAAGTACCTCTAAGAAAACTTGCACATCTGTGCCAATAACTCCATTTCCCCTTCATTAAACAGTCTAGGAAGCTTGTAAGAACTGCTAGTAGAGTGCAGTGTATTTGGTATCATCTCCACTTGGGGGCGGACGGGCCAGTTCAAACATGTAACCCTAGACTGGCGCAGATTTTGTCATTGTCTGTAAAGCCAAACCAACAATGAGCACCTTCAGATCCAAATAAATATTCCCTCTAATATGCAGATTAAGCAGGCACCTGTGCCCATGGCGGGGGGGTGGGGCTTTTGTGAGTTTCTAAATTAATGTGAGAACTTGACCTTATTCCTGATCTATGGCTACAATGATGAGGTAACACAGCACACAAAGACAGCAAAGCCATTCAAGTACTTCTTAAACCAAGTGTGCCTGTAATTTATGTTTGGATGAAAGTAAGAGAAAAAAGAAAAGATGCAAGTTTATCCCAAATCTGTGTCAATGTCCTTGTATGATCTGCTTCTCTGATTCTAACCCCTAGAGACCTCCAACTCACTCCTCTGGGAAGTTTAATGTGAAAGGCATGCAGAGAGCCATGTAAAGGTGGTCTGAGGCTTTCCTTCTCAAAACAAAAACAAAAACTTGGGAACATTTGTATTTGGATAATGGTAGGAATGATACCACAGAAAAGATGAAGACAAGCTGAAAATTTTAAACTCAGATTAAAATAATTCTGGATAGCATCTGTGCTCTAGTTAACTGTATTGTACCAATACCAACTTCCTGGTTTTGGTTACGAATGGTGCAGTCTTTGGGGTAAACTCAGTAAAGGGTACACAGGAACTCTCTACTATTTTTGTAATGCTGATGTAAGTCTAAGCTTATTCCAAAATAAGTCTTTAAAAATTAAACCATAAAACGTTTGTCAGAACATGGGCTATTCTCTGCCAATTAGTCCATGATTTCACAAATGAGCATGGTCCTCTTAGTGCTCCTAAGATAAGATATTAAGTTCTGTGGGAGATTCTAAATGATGTGAGAGGTAGCCTGTGTCCTCAAGGAGCTTGTGGTCTGCTTGGAAGAACAGAGTTCACAAATATGAGTAACATTTAAAATGATGTATATGGGATGTAAGGGACACCAGAGGTTGAACGTGAGTGATTACTTAAGTGAAAAGCGGATGTGGCATGTTCAGTGGAAACAAAGCAGGTGTGCACACACTGAAAAGGATGGCTTGCAAAGTGACCTTCCAGAGGCAGTGTTCGAATTCATTTCTGATCCTCACCTGGCCTGATGCACAAAAATCACTGAGTCTATTTTTATTGAGTGAGTGACTGGACACAAATGAAGACACAACTTGATCTAAAGTCTTCAAGGTTTACATGGAATTGAGTGGAGCAGAATTACAAAAAGGGATGGCCTGAGTGGTGGCTCCAGGTGTGAGAGCTCAAGCCGCACTCAGAAAATAGAGTCTCAGCCAGTGTGCAGAGGTGAGTGGGAGTAAGCTGGGATCAGAGAGGGGCTTGAATACCAGGAAGAAAATTTATATAATTGTGACTTCTCCCCAGGGCCCCACAAGATGTTTCCCATGGTTTGATTCATATGAAACATTTCTCACTTCTCTCCTATGTTCATGTGTACATGTCCATAGGCACGCAGAGGTTGCAAGGATAGGAAATGTGAACTTAAAAAATAAACAATTTCTTGCTTAGCTTCTTATTTTAAAAAATAATAGAATGCAAGTAGTGATAATTCTCTTACCAATTTTTATATTTCTTAATTGGTTTTCTTATTTTATTGCTTTGGCAAGGGTTGCTAGTGCAGTAGTGGGTTGTAAGGGTGATAGGCTAGTGATGAGTCATCACTGTCCAATTCACAGAAGTATGTATTCTTGATAGAAGGGAATTCATAGATAGAGTAAGGGGAGATGGGAACCAGAGAAAACAGAGCAGGGACTCAATATGTAAGCATTCCAGTGGGTCTCCCGAGGGCTGCAAAGACGCAGAGCACGCTTCAAGTGAGATTTCCAAGTAAAGTCAATTCTTTTCCACAAAGGGATTTCCAGTTAGCCTACAGCATTTTATTCAAACATTAACCACACACCCCCGACATACCGAACAGTCTGGCAGTTTCACTTAATGTTAGAATTCAGCATGAATGACAAGCTTAAAAGAAAAGTTCCCAACTGACAGAAGTGCATCCAGTAATTTCAGATCCCACATTAACTACATGAATCATTAAACTGCTGTTAAAGTAGGTTCCAAGGCCTGGGTTAAACTGGGTAAAGAGTTGCTTGTGCTATTAATTGTTTGAACACCTATGAGATGTATTCACTGGCATGATGCTAAGGCATGGCAGTAAAGTAAAAATCAATAAGAGAGCTTCTGATCAGTGCAAGGATAACAACGGGCTCGTGTGCTTAGAGGAGAACTGATGACGGTCCCATTCTCTGGAATAATTTTTGTTAGTTGGGGATGGGGGGGTGGGCAGCCTACACAGGCTCGGTTTAAAAAAAAAGAAAAGAATTTTTTCTTTGATGCAGCAATGACATAAGGAGCAAACTACGTTTGACACAAATTATCTCTTCCTTCCAAAAGTAACTTGGTAAGTAAATAAATTCATGAATTAAAATTAGCATATTAATATATTTTCTAAGACAACTACACAACTGCAGTTGAGTTAGGACAAGATTTGTGTCTAAAATGTAATGGGGAATAATGTCAGTGAAGATAATGACTAGAGCAATAATGAGAGTGCTCTTTTCCAAAACAGTACTCTGCTAAAATATGACATCTTGAAGGCTGTTGGGGAGCTGATAAAGAAGTGGGCATCATTAATCTTGACTCTGGGAATTAACAGAGAAAAGTCCTATTTTCATAACAGATCAACTTGTTGACTCTCCCAGTTTAATAGAAAAGTCAGTAGGCAAGTCAGTGATTACAAAGTATCATGTTAGTTTTGTCTGAATGTGAGATTGTGCACCCCAAGCTCCCCGGAGCCTTGCACGCTGTCCGAGGTGCTGACCAGATGATCGGCAAGGCCACCGCATTCCGCCACAAGTTATCTCAGAGTACGTGGTACAGATCATCTCGGATTCATACAAAACACGGAGATAAATATGGGACAACATATATTTAGCTATCTCCACTGCAAAGAGGCTTTTGATAAAATCCAACTAACATTAATATTTTAATAATTAACACTTACTGAATGCCTCTTTGTACCAGCTGCCACGTTGAACCCTTCACCTACATTTTTCCTTTAACATTTACAACAATCTTATAATATGCGTAATATCATTAACCCAATTTTCACATACAGAACTCGAGCACTAGGGGTTAAGTAACTTAGCCCAGGTCATGGAGCTGCCAAGTGGTGGTTCTGGGACCTCAGCTAAAATCTCTCTCTCCCCGAACACCAGGATGGAGAAACTGGGAGAAAACTACACTTAAATTAACTCGGTTGGTGGTTGATCTAAGAATATTAACCATACATGGGATTTAAGGGCTCCAGATTTATGAGGTCACAGTACAAGTTTCAAGAAGAAAGGGGGCATCAATAACCATTCATACACTCAGTTCCTATTGTGGGCCAGCTGTATTCCAAATATAAACAGGTGACAGTTGGTTAATCCATCGATTTAGGGAAGTAGAGAGCTGACCTCAAAACAGAGAAATATGTGTAATAATACAGAACAGGGAGTCTGGCAGCAGATACAGCAATCCTAATTTCACACCCCCTTGTACCTCTTACTAGCTGGACAATCCTGGATCGGTCACATTCCCTGTGAGCCTGATTTCCCTCAGTTCTTATCCACTCATAGGCCTTTTCTGGAGCCCCAGTGGCCTAATTCAGATCAAACACTTGTTACACGGCCTCACACACACCAAGTCCTCGGGAAAATGCTACAAGTTATTACCGTTCTATCCCATCATTCAGGTATTGTCTGTGACTCTCCTGAGGTCCAGAAGAAAAGAAAAAAAGTAGAGAAAGGATATAAACTAGATGTGAAATCTTGCATTTGTCAATGACATTTGTGGAAAATGGATGTACTATACAGCTCTCCTAACATGACCATATGGACCTCACTCTCGTGGTTTAATGCCAGTTACTTAAGCTCAAGAATAAGGCATTTGATAGACACTGGTTTATTCAAGGATTATATGAAGTAGGTGCCATCACTGCCTCCACTTTATGGAGAGAAAAATGAGACAAGACAGGGTAAGCAGCTTGCTAGAGTCTCCCTGAGCCAGGACTTGAGCACGGGCAGCCTGGCTGCACAGAGTGGGCACGTCACCACTGCCCTGTGTCTGCTGCCCTCTGCTCAGCCTGTCTCTGTGGAGATAAACCAGGAAGCAGCCTCTGTCGAACACAGATTCAGCGTAAAGGGTCAGCAGGAAAAGATAATACATTTCCAAAAGCTCATGCCGGCTTCTGGTTCTAGAGCTGTGGGCTGAGCTAAGGGACAGCACGGGTTTCGCACTATGCACCCCTTGTCATCTTGGACAAGAATGACCTTCAATACATCTCCTCAAGCCTCTGAAGTTGACTCTGCTTAATGAACCCCGGGGTCACAGATGCAGCTCTGAGCACACTGAATTTCATTTGAGGGCAGGGGTGCTTATATCACTGAAAAATACATGAAGTGGCAATTAATGAAAGTGTAAATATATCTATTTCCGGGGGGGAGTTGTTTAAACATCTTAAAATTTAACAAGGGAATGATCTAAGGGGGCAGAGCGAGCTACTCAACCAGGAGGCTCACCCGGGATTCACGAGAGGTGTTACGATGTTTTTTATGACTTTGACCTTGGAAGGATTTCTCTAGAAAACAGCAAGGACACAAAGCTGCTTGTGCAAAAGCCAGTCACACACACCCGAGTGGGGAGGTTGCTTGGGATCTTGAAAATAATGCTCCGTGTCTGGCAGAACTTAATGATCATCTGGTTCCGTTTCGAGCAGTAGTCACAAAAGGCAACGGTGCAGGGCCGCTCGCGGAACGCATCGCCGGGAGCCAGGCTCACCACGGCACACAAAGAGGGAGCAGCACCAACAGGAACAGGTGGGCGTTGCCATGGCAACCGCAGGGCACGGCAGGTGAGCGTGTCTGCCCCCTCGCACTTTGGAAAAGAGGGGAAAAAGGAACAGAATCAACAGCATCGTGTTTGATTCTGACAAGGTTTCAAGGCCTGCTGTGCTCTGGCTCCTGGCTCCCAGAGATTCTGTTTCTCAAATGCAGGGGGTTTTGGTGTGTGTGTTTTCATCACGCCAGAGCAGGACTGGCCTGGGGGCATAGATTCGAGCTCTGCCCCTGGATCATCATGAACCGGCTAAGGGTTAGGAAGCAGCAGGACAAAGACCTCTACTTTGCTCGCACAGGATGAATTCGCTGCCGATGACTCAGGGCGGCTTCTAGAAGCCAGCAGAGACCTGAATCCATCCCAGCTCTCCAAGTCCTTTTCCCTTCCCCTTTGTCTCAGACAAATGACTGAAGCCTCGGGGGCAGCATCAATCAGGGTGCTGTCTGAAAGCAGATGGCTCCCCCAGACTGGAGTCAGAACGGTGAAAGAGGGAAGTGTATGGAAGAGGGTGGGCTGGGCGCAGCTCGGGCACAGTGGTGAGATGAGGGGACCAGGTGGAGCCATGGGGACAAGGGCAGGGGCGCGGACTTGCCAGGACACACACCCTCAGGGAGGAAGCGGAGCAGAAGAACCCAGCTTCTCCCAGCAACAGAGCCTAGTGGGAAGGTGCCCAGTGGGGTGGTGGGCGCGTGGGGTCAGCCCCCTGGGAACACAGGCAGGAGGGAGAAGGGTGCAGAGCGGACGGGAAGGGCGGGAGCCAGGGCTCCAGGGTCCGCATGCAGAGTGCGAGCCAGCTCTCACTCAACGGACAGGCTTAGAAGTTGTTTCTGCCCTTTGAAGCTCAGTGCCCTGATCCAGATGAAAAGGTGAAAGCGTACTGTGGGTTGAATCATGTCCTCAGAATCCATACACTGAAGTCCTGATCCCCAGAAACTCAGAAGGTGATGCTCTTTTTAAATGGGGCCCGTGCAGATATGATGAGTCAAGATGAGGTCATACGGGAGGAGAGTAGAATTTGGGAGAGAGCGAACGTCTGTTGTTTAAGCACCGCCCCCCACCCTGGACTTTGTTTCGGCAGTCCCGGCGCACTAACGTGTGTCCCATCCCCCGGTCGGTACAAGCCTGTCTCTGTGGATCGGGGTACGAGGCGCCGGAGGAAAGCGCCAGGGAACACAGGCTGCATTCGTGCGCCCTGCAGGCAAAGCCACATTGACTACGTCTGGATCAGAGAGCATGACGTGGAATGTACTTAGATCTCCTCAAGACACTAACATGCCTACTTCCGTGACATTAAACCCTCCCCCTCCCCCAAATGACACAGAGAATGTTTTCAGCAGTCCCTCCCTAACAGTCCCCTTATACCCCGTCCTCTCTGCCCTCTGTCTCCCCAGAGAAATGGGATAACAGCTGGCAGGCACGAACCCGTAAGCAGGAACCGCTCTCAGCTTTCCTTCAAACCTGTCCTAATCTACAAGACATGACAAGGAGGGCACTGTCGTTATCCAAATCTCATCACCAGAGAAACCCAGCCACGGAGGAAACCCTTACCCAACACCACACGCTGGCAGCCGCGTGGCGTGACATAAGCCCCAGAGCCTGAGCTTCTTAGGGACCACCCAGCAGCTGCCTCCCCTCAACGCCTCCAGGCGTCTGGAAGCACCCACAACCAGGTGAGCGAGCGGGGAGGCGACCTCCTGACCTGTGCCTAAAGCCAGGTGCGCCAACTGGGAAGCAGACGGCCCCCTGTGGGTGCTACAGCCCCAGGGACACCTTGATGACCAGCCCACAGCAGACCCTGAGCCAGAGGACCCAGCCACACGATGCCTGGAGGCCTGAGCCTCAGAAGCAAGCAATGCGTGTGTTTTACGCCATCGACGTAGGCAACAGGTGACTCAGAGCTACCGCGAGAGACTGATAAAGAATACACTTTGGTCGTGTTTTGACCCTGGAACTATGCACAGGTCAACACCCACCTTCATCTGGGAACAAAAAGTCACAGACACCGGGTCAAACCGCGTCCCCCATTCCTGCCTCTGCCCACTAGGCGGCTGGCTTCCAGCAAGCTTGGCGCCTGTGAATCAGTCTCCTCGTTGAAAAGTGAGGGTGACAACAGCCTCTGTCTCATCGGGCTGCCGTGGCAAATATGTAAGCACACAGGCATCCCTGAGTGCTGGGGACAGGGCTCAGAACAGGGCCTGGCCTGGCGTCGGGGCCTGCCAGGAGGAGGTCGGGCGGCCACCCCACGCTCGCTCACCTGCCATGATCAGCCGTCAGCACCACCATGGGATGAGTAGTGGAGTCTGCCGACCACCCAACCAACCGGCAATGAAACAAGCCCCGCCTCGCAAGGACCATCCCAGTGTCCCAGGCCCCCCTTGGGGAGCTCAGCGACCCCACCCATCCGGACACTCTCTCGCTGTCTCCGAGAACAGCTCCCTAATTACACGGGAGCCACGAGCGCCACAGATAAATCTGAAAACAAACGTCTCTGCAGTTATGATCAGTTTGGACATATGGGATCATAATATTTTGTGATCACCAGCAAACACACCTCTCCTGGCAAACACAGCTGCTGGGTAGGGGCTCCGCTTCCCACTTCCTGAAAGTAGAGGCCTGCGCTCTCCTCCCCGCGTCAGCGGCAGTGACAGCAGCCACTGGCCCCTTCTACCAGGCTGGGCCTGGCTCATGCGCGTGTGTGTGGCGACCCGGCTCAGAGCCAGCCCGGGACAAGCACAGGTGCCCCGCCAGCAGGGAGAGCCCGAGGTGGGCAGCGGAGAGGGCCATGGAGGTCCAGAGTGGTTCCCCGTGCATGGGGTTCCCCGTCAAAGGCAGGAGGCCTCTTTAGGCCTCTTTAGAGCTGGACCAGAGCCCTTTTAGAACTCAATGGGCCCCCAAGTGGCTTTGTGAAAAGAAAGATTCTCCGGGTCCTGCAAGGAGCCTGTGATTCCGCAACTCCAGCAGAGGCTTCCGGGGGAATATCCGTCCTTGCCGAAATGATATGCAATTCCACACGGTGTTTTTCCAATAATGCATCTGCCTGGTCATGAAATTGAAATCGTCCAGGAAGCAGAGGTTCCCTTAAGCACAGCTCCCATTGGTCGAGGGCAGACCATGTGCGGGGCCGGCGGTGAGTGTCCCCAGAACTTCCCAGCCCTCACAGCTGCCAGGCCGCGGGTCACAGCAACCCAGGAGTCTGGCTTAGAAGCCAGCGAGGGTTTAAATGCCGACTCTGCCACGCTCTATCCCTGCAGCTTCCTTGAGATACAGTTAACACAAAACACTATGTCAGCTTAAGGTGTGCGGTCTGATCACTGGATACATGTGGATATTGCAACACGATGACCACAGTGAGGTCAGCAAACCCCTCATCCTGCCACATAGTTAGTATGCTTTTGACGATGAGAACATTGAAGATCTACTCTTAGCGACCCGCAAGAACACACTCCAGTTCTGTCAACTACGGTCACCAGGCTGAGACTTAGATCCCCCGAATTTCTTCATTTTACAGCTGATGTTTGTGCTCTTGGACCAACAGCTGTCATTACTCTCCAGCTCCCCCAGGCCCTGGCCACCCTCATTTTTCTGTCTGTTTCTGTGAGTTCTGCTTTTTTAGCTCCCACACATGTGTCATGGGATCCTGGGTATTTATCTGTCTCTGACTTATCTCACCGAGCGTAGTGTCCTCGAAGCCCATCCGTGTTGTTACAAATGGCCGGATGCCATTTCTTCTCCCGGCTGGATCATACGCCGTCACTCACGCACACATCGCACACGTACGCACCTTCTTTACCCATTCGTCTGTGGGTGCATGCTCACCAGCTCCACGGCTTTCTAACTACATGACCTTGAGCGGGTTACCAAACCGCTCTGTGCCTCAGATTTTCCAACTGTAAAGTCAGGGATAATCATACTTACCTGAAGGGGTTGTTTGCTCGTCTACACAGAGCAATGGCCAGGAACGCATGAAATGCTGGTTCATACACCACACCCACTCTACGACAGGGACTCTGACAAGGAGAAGGGAACAATTTGCCTAAGAACAGGTAACTGCACAGCAGAGGTGGAGTTCAAATCGGACACAATGCCAAAGCCCAGGGTCTTGTGTCATCTGAAAGGTGGGAATTAATGTCTCTCGTAGACGGAGATAGAAAGTCGCGAAGGGCTGTTATGGGTGGAATTTCTACTTTCTCCACTATGCTCAGTTCACATGTAAAAAGTCGTACGGTCCAGATTCTAGGCTGCATCATCCCTAGCAAACCACCCCTCCCATACGCTTAGACTGCATTTCCCTCTCTAATTTCACTGCAGATTTAGTATTTTGGAGGGGAGCGTCTAATCCTGGGTTTCCCGACCTCAGCCTTATCAGCGTTTGGGCTGGATGAGCCTTTGCTGGGAGCGGTCTGGGGTGCAGGGCAGGGCCTTCCCTACCGTCCCTGGCCTTCATCCACTTGGTGTCCAGTACCCCACCCCACTGCACCCCAGCAGCGATGACCAAAATCGTCTATAGACACCGCCACATGTCCCTGGGGTCAGAATCAGCCCCTGCCCCTGCCTTGAGAACCTCAGAGCTTACCTACAGCCACGGTCACTCCTTCCATCATCGGACTTCTCTTTCCTGTGATCTTTTTTAACGAGTTGGTCTAAACGTAGCGCTAACTTCTGTCCACCAGAAGTGGGTCCTTGAGACAGCCCAGAAATACCTCATCGCTTTCCCACCCTGTGCTTAAGAGCACACGCTGAAATTTCCTTGGAACCCAGCGTTCTGAGCGGAATGGTGTCCCCACCAGAATACACAGTTGAAATCCTTTCTAACCAGCAGAGCCTCAGAAGGGACCTAACTTGGATAGAGTGTGATGACAGGTGTAATTTTTACAGCGAGGTCGCTGGAGCTGGGGAGCCCTAATCCAGCGCCGCTGGTGTCTTACAAAAGAGGAAATGTGGACGCGGACACGCGCGGGGAGGGCGCTGGGCGGAAACGAGGCTGATTTCAAATGCTGCTTCCACAAGACACAGAACATTAAGGCCGGGCAGCAGAACAGAAATCGAGGGATGGCCTGTCCTCTGCGGCCTCAGAGGGAGCCCAACCAGACCGTCCGGCCTCCGGAACGGCAAAAGAAGATCTGTGGGTCCAGAGCCCAGAAGGTTATAGAGCACGGCAAACCGGCGCACTGAAACACTTCTCACTTCTCCCCCCGAGCCTGACATACCGCAGCCCTTGATGTCTCTCCTGCCTCAAACCAGGGCTCGCCTAAGCACATTTAGGGAGACCAGCCAGCTCTGTGTCCGAACGGCAAGGAGCAGACCGAAGCAAACAGCTCTTTGCAAACCTGTGCAAGAGGAATGTCCCCCCCCACACACAAACCCAACCATCTCCATCTTCTCAAATACACGCATTTTAAGCCTTTGCTCTTGGAGCCCAGAGCTGGTCTTCCCAGCTGGGATTCTTCTAGCAAACTGAATGCAGTAAACAGCTTTTTACAAGTCCCGCCTGACCATTAAATATACGTGGAAAGTGGGTAGCTCCGAAACACATCCCAAACCTCATTTTTCAGGTAAGGGGTGAGCATTCACCAAATATAATAAAAAGCACTTTCACAAAGCAGCAGAAACAATAGTAGTACGGTTTTGATCCCATTTTATTTTTGTACCTAAAATGTACCCAACACAATCCCTTCATCTATTTGTTAAACAAACTTTCAAACACAATCTTCCATTCCCCCAGTTTGGAAAGCATCTTAAATGTGTCTGAATTTATCCTTCATTACTATACATAACATATATTCAATATCAAAAAGTTTTCAAACAGAGAAAAGTGCAAAAGACGACTGAAAACTGCCCGGGTCTGCCCACAGGGTAGTCCCTGTGATCCGCGAAATAGAACGTGGAAGAAAACACGACAGACACACACACAGACATACACACACATCATCAGCACTAAACCTCATTCAAGGTCACATGCCTGCCCTTGGAGCCCACACCCTCCCTCATGCTTCACAAACGGAGCATTCGTGTCTAACCCAACAAGAGAGTTTATCAAATTACTTCTAAGCCACCACCCAGCAAACATGGAGTGCTGTACGCACAAGGAACAATAACTCTCCAAAATCCTGAGAGAGTGGGGTCATGTCCACAAGAAACAGAAAACCCATTTAAACCAGCATCATCAAACAGGAAACTCATGAGCTCACCTAACAGGCAGTCCAAGATGGAGTAGCCTTAGGGCAGGCTTGGTCCAGGGCCACGCCCTATGAAGGCTTTGCTTTGCCTCTGCTCTCCCACATCTCGCATCAGCCTTGAGCTGGAATCAGGAGGGGCTTGGTCCGGTCAGCTTCGCCTGACAGCACCCAAGGGAAGCCGGAGAGGCGGGACCTCTTGAAGCCACTCGGGAGAAAGGAAAACGTTCTCTAGATGCCCCCGCAGGTGTCTCCTCACCTCTCACCAGTCCGACGGACTGACAGCCCATCCGCTGTCCAGGCCCAACTGCTCCCAGGGCTGAGGGCACCTCGAAGACCAGTGGAGTGGAGGAGCTGGACCTGGAGGCATGTGGGCCCCTGGGGAGAACTGTGGGCACCTGAGAAAACACTGGGCTTGTCTCCGGCAGGAGTAAGGGAAAATGGATGTTAACAGGCGACCAAGTGTCCTCTCGATTCTGTAGGACTTGTCTGTGTCTGACAGCTTGTCAGAATTCTACTGGGCGCCTTCGAGAGTGAAGGGGCTAGGAAAGGCAGAGGGAAATCACTGAGCAGGAGTAGCTCACTGTGCATTTAATAAAATCTAAACAGAAATCTCTGACAGCGTCACTTGGGGTGACTGATGGCTGCTGGAGACGGCTTTGCCAGAGATGGCTTTGGACTTGACAGATCTCATCTTTCTCTCCAGCTGAGGACCAGACCAGATGCAGAAAGCCCACGCACTCTGTGGAAAACACGTGTATCTGCTAAAAATCCTCATTGTGCATTCGGTTTGAAATCGAAGAGGGCTTTTCAAAAACCATTTAAGAGTCTTCAGTGCAAGTGACACTAACGGGCCCACCAATCAATTTCCTCTTTTTCTCATCCTTTAAACCAGCCTACACTTTTCTTACGTGAATAAATGAACTGCCAGATGCTTGAAGCACTTTCTTATGGCCTGCTGAGCCATTTTTCCTCCATAAGACGCTCGGGTGGCGTCTTGGGCTCCAAGTGCAGTAATTAGCTTGAACACGAGGAAGTTAAATTGGTCCAAACACAAAATGGAAGGCAAGATCAAATGTGTGTCTGAATGTCAGTGTGGGGGAATTTCCAGATCAAAAGTTAATGGAGGAAAGGTTTGGGCTTGGTCTCTAATTACTGATGAAGTTGTTCAAAGGAACGAGCCATCAGACAACAGGGACTAGGACAAGGAGTGGTGACTCCTAACCGAGAACACACTGGAGTTTGCCTGTTTAATGTCAGCATCCTTGGGAAGGATAAACAAATACACCTTACTGCAACAAGGGCTTTATTGATGTCCCATTATTTTTCTTCGTGACGTTTTCTTAAACCCGCTCAGCCGTGTCAAACCCATGGTTAAGTCGTGCCATGCGGGAGCTGACCGGCTGCCCAACCTACGCCCCACCAGCTCTCCCTCCACAGCTCGGTCACCAGAGGCATCCTGTAAGATGGAAGTCAGCTTACGTCCTCCTTCTATTTATAACCTGCAATGGTTTTTTCATTGCAATTATACAAAAAAACAGTCAAAGTCCTTCCTCGGCCTCCGTGGCCCTTTGTGGTCTGACTCCTCACTCCCTACTCCTTCTCCCCTTGCTCACTGGCACGCAGGCCTCCCACTGCTCTCCAATTGAGCTGGTGGTCCCTACCTCAGGGCCTTTGCACTGGCTGTCCTCTCCACCTGGGAATCTCTTCTCCCAAACACCTACTTCATGCACTCACCTGCCCTTCAAGACTTTGAGTGTATTTCCTCCCCTCACTGAAGGCAACCTGACCACCTTCTACAAAATTTTAACCTTCTCCCAGCCACACCCTCCCCACCTCATATCCCTAGTCTCCTCAACACTGTACTTTTTTTTTTTCAAAACATTTCCCATTAAAATATGCAACATCTTTGCTTTTTAAACATTTCAAAAATTGAGATGGGGGGACGCGCCTGGCTGGTTCAGTTGGTAGAACATATGACACTTGATCTCGGGGTCATGAGTTTGAACCCCACGTGGGGCATGGAGCCTACTTTTAAAAGAATAAATTTTTTAAAAAATACAATAAAATAAACAATAAAAATTGAGATGAAATTCACATAAAATAAAAGTAATCACTCCCAAGTGACCGATTCAGGGGCATTCAGGAAACAAATGGCCAAAAGGATGAGAAGATGCTCGACGTCCTTAGTCATCCGTGAAACACAACTTGAAACCACAATGGGACAGGATGTCACATGCACGGGGATGACGTCAGAACAACGAAAAAGGCCAAGTGTGGTGGGGACGTGGAGAAACTGGAACCCTCACCGCGCTGGTGGGCGTGGGGCACGGGGCCACCGCCTGGAAACAGCGTGGGCTTCAGAAACAGAATCATCCTAAGACCCAGCAATCAACACGCTTGGTTCTTCATCACATGTTACTGTCTGTCCGCCCACCGGAGCGTGAGTTCTGTGAGGGGCGCGCACAGGTTGTCCAGCTGTCTGTAGGGTCTCGGCATCCCCAGCAGCACCCAGGAGGGAGCCCTGGGCACATGTGTGAATTATGAAAAGAAACATGTAAAGAGTGTGTCGCTTTTATCTCAGAAAAGTGCCACACTGTCCCCCATGGCCCTGAACGCCGTGTGATCATCGGGAGCTCCGGTACCACAGTGATTTCTGCTGATGTCCCAGCTCCCAGGCACACTCACTTTCTTCTCTCTCTGAATTTTTTTGGCTCCGAAACATGTACAGAGTCTCCCTTTGTAGATCTTTCGATGTATCGGAACCACACTTGTTCACACAGCAACACAGAAGCTAGTGTGCAAATCACAGGCAATAAACCAAACCCCTTTATTTCCAGGTTGTAGACACACAACGTTCCGATTTTGCTGAAAAAGTGGGGCTATCCAGTGATCTTTTAGAGGATAATGTGTTTACTCTGAACAAGGAGGGATACAAAAATCTGAGGACCCACGCGGGAGATGATGCCACCTCTGTCCAGCGGGAGCCCGGTGATGGAATCTGTCACCAATAAAAGGGTTAAATCTGTGACCGCGGTGACCTGTGGCCACACGTACAAGGGGTAGTGGGAGCAAGGTAAGAGTATAGGACGGAAAGAGCAGAAGAGAGGGAGGGGCGTGTAGAGACCCCGGAAGAGGTGAGAAAGCTGGTGTACGGTCGGAGGCCGATCAAAGTTGCTCATGCGCACCGTGGTTCTCTCTGGGGAAGTCCGAAACAGAGTCCAGGAAAACTAAAATTCCCTGTAACAAAGGGAACTTTTGAAATATCTAAGCTGCTGAAAATTCCGTAAGAACACATTTGAATAGGGGTGCCTGGGTGGTTCCTGATTTCGGCAGGTCATGATCTCGGGGTCGAGAGACGGAGCCCGGCGCTGGGCTCTGTGCTGGGCAGGGCGTCTGCTTGGGATCCTCTCCCTTTCCCTCTGCCTCCCACTCCGCTCCTCCCCGAACTCACTCTCTCTGAAATAAATAAATGATCTTAAAATATGTATTTGTATAATTGTTCCCTGTAGATTCATTAAAAACAAAAGCAGTGATTTAAAATACACAAAAACAGGCTTAAGATGTGAGGTTTTCAGATGTGGGCTCTGAATCACGAGTGTGCCGTGATGAGAAGGGTTGCTGTCCCCACAACTCCATTACTGATTACGGGGGCTAACATTTATCAATCTGTTTCCTATCAATTGGGTTCTAGAATGTCAGTATATGATGACAGCTCCTCATCTGTCTGATGTCCCCTGTGGGGGGAATGTCGCCTCTCGCTCAGGCCCCTGGTCTGTCCTCAGCCCCCAGTCCGCCTCTGCCAGTGGGGTGCTGGGGGCCCAGGGAGGACGGAGGAAGGGGCCAATCCCGAGGTTTCCTGTTACCCAGGTCCCTGCAGGGCAGACTGTCTGGTAACGGCAGCTCCTACCTGCCTTCCCCCACATTATGCCAATGGCAGCCGGCCACACCGCACTCTGGGGTCCGTCCACCCTGTCTCTGGGCATCACTCACCCAGCCCTTGGGGTGCTGTGTGATTAGCATTCTAGCTCTTACGTGTGAAATTCTTGGCCGAAAGGACCGGTGTGGTCTCCGTCTCCTGACCCGACCCTGGGGGTGCACCTGTGTCTCTCAAACAAGCCTCTACCTTCTTCCTGTGCCTCAGAGCCGTCTTGTCAACATCGTCTGCCACATATCAAGGAGGAAACATGGAGACTGCTGTCACTGAGTTGGCACATGTCATGTTCCCTCCAGAATTCCCAGTGATCTGAAATCGAACCCCAGGCTCGCTCTCCCTCCCTCGCGCGCGGTAGGCAACGTTCTCAGGGTTGTAAGCAACAGATGTCTGTTGTATCCAACAGACAGCCCTGGGCTATCTCATGCAAGTTTACCAGAAGGCTGCTGGGGGCTCCCCTAACACCCGAAACGGAGCTCCCCGGCCACAACCCGGAGGGAGGGAAAGCCAGGATGTCTCAGGGCACTCGGCAAAGGTGTCAGAGATGTTACCAGAAGACTGCCATTCTTGTGTTTCTCTGCTCCTGAACACCTTCAGTGAATTCCTGGGGGCCCAAATCGGATGGCCAGGCTCAGATCTGTGGCCTCCCTGCTCAGACGCCCCGGCCAGCGGGCAGGGTTGCACGACACCCACACAGACGCTGGAGCCCGCGCCAGAGCACGGAAACTGCTTCAAGCCGGACACTCAGCCGCGTGGTCCTGACTTGTCATACCAGGCGAAGACGACACACCCCTCCGCGGAGAGACAGCAGCCCCCGGACCCCCTGTCCCGCTAACAGACCCTCTCACGAACCTGGTATGCACGCTTCTCCCCAGGTGCTTCTGGCGGACGCTTCGCCTCGAAACGTCTGTGGGAAATGCTTCCTGTTGGCCAACCCAAGTCAAATTTCATAGAAATGACTGGATCCAAACCATTCTGCAAGGCGGGCAGAATTTCCAGCATACGGAACAGGCATTCACAGAGAGGTGAACGTCCACACTTCTGAACAGGAGGGTGTTCTCCGACGAGGAAAGACACAGAACTCCTAGAGGAGGTTTGGTTTCTAAGGTGCGTGTATGCTCCTTGCCCCGCCAGCCCGGACTTCTGGGCCATTTATTCATGATGGGAGCATCCGTCTGCCATCTACTGGGGGGCAGCCACCCTCCCCGAGCAGCTCGTGCAGGGGTGCCTGGGACTCTCACGGTGGTGCTCAGCTCCAGGGCAGAATCCCACTCACACGGGCGCAGAGAAGCTCCGGCAACGCACGCCCGGCCTGTGCAGCCTCGTCGGGCTCCTCCCCTGCCTTCAGGGAGGCCCGGCGACTGCGATCACCACCTGCCGGCAGAAGCCTAACATCCATCAGACATCTGTTAGCTTCCAGAGAAGACGCTCCCTCCAGCCATGGAACCCAACACCCGTGCTCCGCAGTTCTGGTTCTGCCCAAAGCTCACCGCACTCCATTCACACTCTTGCACGCCAATCCAATCGCTGTAAGGCGGGCGTGGCACGGCTGGTTCTCAGCATTCTGGCAGTATCTGAAGCAACTACACAGTAATGACCCCACAGATCACCAGTTGCGCCACATAAATGCGCGTTACGCGCGACTGTACAGGAAACAAATAGCATGTCTGCCTCCAAAGGACGTCTGTCGATGGCTTCTGCAATGCAGAGGCAGCAGGAGGGAATGCCTGGGCATGCCCCACGGAAGGACACCCTCTTGTCCGTCCCCTATGTGTGACTCACCAACACCTGATGTTTTGAACCTCCCATGGGGATGAACCCTGAAGGGAGGGGAGGGTTGGTGTGTCCATCCCTGAAGGAGGCCTACGCCAGGAAGCAGCCTCAGGTCAGGACTGAGAGGCGGGACCCCGGAATTCGAGAAGCACCAGCTCTGAGGCTGGTTCGGGGAGCGGCCTCAGAACACTGTCCTCCTCTCTGACCGACGGTGCCCGCCCCTGGTACCATGAGACCCCGCGACCTGAGGGACGGTGCTTGGAGGGGTCACTAGCCCCTGGGAATGCCCAGTGGGCTCTCGTGGGGACGGTGACGACCGTGGCCGATCCGTGGCAGCTACATGAGAATGGCCACAACAGTTATGGTTGCAGTCATGGTTCATCATAGCCAGGAGCTGAAGGCAGTAGAACCAGGGATCATGAATTCCGCAAACATTATTTTTTTTAAAAGATTTTATTTGTCAGAGAGAGAGAGCGAGCACAGAAGCAGAGGGAGAAGCAGGCTCTACGCTGAGCAGCGAGCCCGATGCAGGACTCGATTCCAGGACCCTGAGATCATGACCTGAGCCGAAGTCAGACACTTAAGTGACTGAGCCACCCAGGTGCCCCTCCAGAAACACTTATTGAGCGCCTGCTGTATGTTGGGCACTGTCCTACACACTGGGAACCCAGGTATG
This sequence comes from Martes martes, assembly GCF_963455335.1. Lineage (NCBI taxonomy): Eukaryota > Metazoa > Chordata > Mammalia > Carnivora > Mustelidae > Martes > Martes martes. The sequence continues at coordinate 91,527,765 of NC_137901.1, forward strand.
GGGGGGTAACAGGCAAAGCCCCTGTCGTCATGGAGCTCAGGGTTGAACATGTAGCAGAGACTGAGAAAAAAATGCCATTCGAAGTAAAAACCAGCGGTGCTCCTTTCCATGGGCCGGGGAAGCGGCATTCATCTGTCACGCCAGGCAGCCACTGGGAGGGAGGCACGAGCGGGCAGGCATGGAGGACAGTGCTGGAAGCTGGATGATCCCAGAGCTGCCACACAGCACAGCCGGGCCGCACCCCCCAGACAGCCCACATGGGTGCAGCAGTCAGCACCTGACAAGGGGGGGCCCAGCCAGGCAGCCCTGGGGAGGTGGGGGGATGCTCAGGGACACGGCTTTGTCGGAAAAAGAAAAATTAAAAAAACTAATTAGATACATATAAATATATACTATCTCCTTTAAGATTCCTGATATATGTTTATATATACAATATATAATATATAAATATGCAGAATGAAAGAGACTCACAGCCATCGGAGGAGACGACAAAGCAGGGCTGGTTGTGGACTGGGGTAGAGGCACAGGGAACTATCACCCCTCATTTAAAAATGTTGGGAGGATCTGGATGGCTTGGTCGATTAAGCATCCAACTCTTGATTTCGGCTCAGGTCGTGATCTTGGGGTCCTGGGATTGAGCCCCATGTCAGGCTCCCTGCTTCTCCCTCTCCCTCTGTTGCTCCCCCTGCTCGCTCACTCTCCCTCTCTCTCCCTCTCTCTCTTTCTCTCTCAAATAAATAAATAAAATCTTTAAAAAAAAAATTTTTTTTTAAGCAGTCTCTGTGCCCGGTGTGGAGCCCAATGCAGGGCTTGAACTCATGGCCCCGAGAGCCAGACCTGAGCTGAGGTCATCAGTACAACCGCTCCAGAGGTCAGCACGTGCATGTGTCATGTCTACAGGACACCCCGGTGGGCACAGAGCATGAGCCACCTACCAGGGGATGACCTGCAGGACCCAGGCCTCAGCACAGATGCCCTCCCGGCCCCCAGGGGGCCTTGGCAGTGGCAGGGGCAGAGGGCAGGATGGGCCCGCGTGACAGGGAGAACGGACCGTGCGGTCCAGGCGGCCCTGGGAGCCTGCCAAACGCTGAGACGTGGGTAGTTGTGAAAGCTCCCGGGGCCATTTCAGGACCCGGAGCCAACTGTTTGCTCCATGCGCAGACCCCCCCCCCTTCTTCTCAAGTCGCCCCCTCACACGCCTCCCTCTCGGCTCTCTTTCCAGCCATGCCCACACGCCTCTGCAGGCACGGGACAGGATTCGGGATTCACAGAGGAAAGACTTGCCGTTTCTGAAGGGAATGAAAATGGCAAGCAGAGATCTAAGCAGACCGGGCTGCTGCCTCTTTGGGAATTTTCTTCTCTGTGGATCGTCCCCGCCCTGAGGTAACGCCCGCGTAACATGGTCAGTGTTTCATCTTCCTCCCTTCAAAGTATTTCTAGTTAAACATAAATAGCAAACAAGGAAATCACCCAAATGAGGTAAAACAAAACAAAACAAAAAATCCATCGGGGACTTAAGATAAAATCCCGTTACATGCGCCACACTGTGCGAGGTGCGGCACTGGGAGGAGGAGGAACACGCTCCCCGTGGAGCGGCAGTCACACGCTCCTCTGACCCCCGTCACCCGGGGGAACATGCCCAGTGGGCGAGCCACCAACCCGCAGAAGCACAGACTGGAAGGGACCATGTCCTTGTGCTCGGTCAAGGTCAGAAATTCCTCACACAGGAGAGTCCAAGGCTCCTCCTGTTCTGTTCCCAGAGACGAGAGAATTCTGGGGCAAATTATCTCCTTTTAAAGAATTTCTGCTCCTGGTCTCACCGTACTTGCATGTTGAAAGGAGCCTGAGCGTGTGTGCGTGAGGTGCGTCTGTGCTGCTCCCCTAGGATGTACCAGGCAGGAGCGCCCCTCGGAGGCCAGACCGAGGTTCCCCGAAATGCAGCCCCCCCGGGCGGCCCTGCATTCCCAGCGTTCTGGTGAGAAAGAAGTGCGTGAGGGACACCGTCTACAGCGCGAGGAAGGTGTGGACGAGTGGTCTGTGGCTTCCCGACTGGATGCTAGGGCAGACACCTGGAAGACGGGGCAGCCCCGCCCGACACGCCCGGCCTCCTGCGCTGTTCTGATGCCATGTCCTGTGCACAACGCACGCTCTCCTTGCTCAGCCACGCCACCCACAGAGCTGGCTCCCTGCTCCTTCTGCTCCCAGGCAAGACCGAAATCCCTGGGATCCACCCTCCAGGTGGGATCAAGGGACCAGCTCTGACCAACGAGGCACGAGCAGGGGAAGCAGGGGCCACCGTCCTGGCCTGGGGACTTGCTGGCCGATGCCAAAGGCTCCAAACTCCAAGCTCATCCACCCCCGGCAGGGCCACCAGCAATGTTTCCGATGGTGGCTGCCGCTCCTGTCTGGGTCCGTGAGGTTCCACAGTGAGCCAAGAGCCCTGTGAACCCAGCACAGGCACGCAGCTCAAGCAGGAAAGAGGCGCCTGAGATGGGGGAATGTTTGTTACTGCAGCATGATTTAAACTTCGCAGACTGATACAGAAGTAGATTTCAACTCCCTAAAACTCAGAACAACCCACGTGTGGAATTTCAATCCAGGTACAGCCAAATCCTCTATCAAGAAAAATGCAAGATGTTTCCAGGTTTCTTTGTTTTGTTTTTTTACTGTTACAAACAATGCTACATTGTACGCATTTACATTTAATAGTTATTTACCTTTCCTCGTCTGCCTTCCATTGGATGCCTGCAACGGTCAGGAGGGAAACAAAGAAAAGAAAAGGAAAGGCAAGGGAATAGGAGAAAACACCTAGTTTGCGTCCGGGGACACAGGCGGTTTCCCTGGCTCCGTACCATCTCAGAGACAGGATCTGCGGCTCCTGCCCCCCACGTGTCCAGCGCTCGGCAGGCTGCCCCAAGAACTGCCCAGCAGGCGGTGTCTCTGCCCCGAGCTGCGCGCCAGGGAGGTGCATCCCCCTGAGAGAGGCAGATGGGTCCCTGTGTGTGCATGCGAGTGCGCGTGCTTGCTCATACCCAGGACCAAAGCAATCACCCAAAAAAGAGAATCAGACCAAACTGTTCTTGCTGCCTTGCCAAGTGGTGGGCAAACCCTCGCTGGGCCTGGAAACCAGCTCGCGCCGGGGATTAACACGGAGCCGGCGGACGGGCACGACGCGCCGCAGCTCCTCAGCACAAGCTGCCGGAGCAGCTCGGAGGAGCCCTGCCTGGAGCCAAGAGGCATATGCGCGCTCCACATGCCATCACTGGGAGCCCCGAGTCCTAAATGAGTCACACCAGGAAAGAGATTGCAAAATGGCGCGTTTCCATCGCAATCAGGGAAGGGGCCGTGCCTGGAAGCCAGGAGCCTCGTGTCAAAAAAAAAAAAAAAAAAAAAAGCCTGCAAACGTGGCTACGGCTGGATGGGTGAAATAGGAGATTCTGGATAAAGACAAACACAGAAAGAAGTGAAGGCTGGCCCAGACCCTGGATGCATGATCTCATGGAAAGTGGACCAGCACCGGGCGTCTGGCTCTGGCCCTGTGTTTGGCCTCTCTGGGTCCTCCCGGTCAGGATGCACCAAGTCCCCTTTCTCTCCTCCGACCTAGAAGAACACGGGTCCTACAGCGGCCACCTTGAGCTCGGGCCCCAGGCTTGGGTTCAAAGAGATCCAGCAACACCAAGCTGACCGAGGCCTACGGGGAAGGGGCCCGCGGCTGCCGTGATCTCCACCACCTGCCTCAGGTCCCTGCCACCTGGCCTGACGCCCTCTTTACGACCGGGCCCCCCGCAGGCCTGAGAGTTTGCAATCTCTGAGACAAGGGGGTCGGAAAAGTGTGAATAAGAAAACACCAAGAGGAAACGGACCAAAGTAAAAAGTGTTGGCATGGCTAATTGTTTTTCTATTATTGATCTTCTCAATCTTTCTGAAATGTGTTTCAGGAGCTTAAAAGTATTTTGAAAGTAGTTATTAAAATGACCACAAGCACTCTCAGTGATCAACCAGGGAATATGCAATTAGACTGTCTCTTACAAAATCATTGTATTTCATAGCTCTGTCTGACCCTGGCAGGAATTTGTAAATTAAGATGGGGAAGAGTCGGGGTGGGGTGGGGGGGATGGCCTGCACTGTGTCTCACCCGCGGGTAGGGGGCAGCTGCCCAGGGCACACATTCAGCTCCTGGAAACACACATGATCTCGCACGCCCCACAAGGGCACCCCGTCCAGCAGGGCGGGCTCCTTAGCCCCACTCCCCGGCCTTTGCTCCTGCTCCACCTGCATTCCCTGTCTATTCCTGCCCACCATTCCAACTCCCCACGGACCTTGGAGCCCCAGCGCAAGCCCCACCTCCTCCAGGAAGCCCTCCTTTCCTCGCTCCCAACTCTAGCCCCTTCTTAGGCTCTGAGTCCCCTAGCAAGCAGGCTCTTCCTCACCCCATGCAGACCCCATGCAGGCTCTTCCTCAAACCCATGCAGCATACGGTCATCCTGGGCCCCTTAAAATGATTCTTATGCAAATCAGTTCACCTTCTTTTAAAGCTCTGACAAAGAAACCCACCTTCAAGGAGACTTGCTTTCGCTACACTGAAGTAGACAACCAGCATCATTCACTCGAAACCGTAACCGTAAGAATAAACGCAAGAAAAACCCGCCACCGGTAAAGCTTAGCTAAACCCACCCTGTCCCCAGTCACCGCGCCCAAGACCTGCCCTTCTCGCAAGAGGCGAAGGGAGGGAAGAGGGACCCTGGTGTCCGGCAGGCCCAGAGAGGCAGCCCGCACCTGAGATGCTCCCATTTCCACAATCAGAAAGGTTGCGGGACACGAGACGGACAACCGTCCAGACTCTGGGTGATCACATGGGGACACATCTCCCCATAGCTCACTTTCTCACCTGATACACAGTTTCATTCCATCACCGGCTTAACACACGAATCTCTTGCTTCATTCCCGAATGACACGGTAAGCGGCAGAAGACTGGCCTCCCCGCAGGGTCCACCAAGGCCGCTGCCAGATGCACGCTCACACGTTCTCACTACAGCGCACGCTTTCGTGACACTGGTGTCCCAAACAGGATTACAGTTCTTCCCGGTACCTGCAAGGCCCCGGGGGATGGGGGGATACGCAACGACAGAATCAGGGATTCCTTCTGAAATGAATCTCATCCGATGTTTGTGCAGCCCCTCCTGGATTAGACACTTTGGAGACTGGTCTTGAATGCTGAGCCCTCCCTGAGAACGTCGCCCCCGAGCGTAGCTCAGACTTGCTAACCGGCGACAGAACAGGCCCTGCTCTCCCTGCAGTGTCTGTACCTTCACGTCCAGCTGTGGTCAATGACAGAAGCCGTGAAACACACGGTCTTTCTCAGGAAGACCCGGGCGGGGGCTGCCAGCCCCATCAGGACTGGCACCGACCCGCATCCTCCTGAACGGAAGGACTCACACGCACGTCCACAAGCATCCATACACCTCTCTGTTCTGTTCCGTTCTGCGTTGCTTTCTCTTGAAATGAGTAGAAACAGACTCATTGTTTAAAAAGCTCTCCGTGAGAAACACTCATCATGCACCCAAGAAAACAGTTCTCTTTCTGCAAACAAAGCTCCTCACTCCCCCAACCAGGTCCTCGGAAATCTTAGCTGGCGGAAAGGGTCAGCCCCAAGAGCGGGGGGGAGCATGTGCCTTTCTGCTCCTTGAACACAGACCAGCAATTCCCAATGGCCCAGGACCCGAATGAGTGTGCATCACCCCCCAGCGCCCCCATGACCACCATGCACTCCAGCCACTCCTGCCCAGGAACTAGGGTGACTACCTGTCCTGCTTTGCCTGGGACTGAGGCGGGTGCTCCCCGATGGGAAACTTTCAGTGCTAAAATGAGCAAAGTCCTGGGGTGCCTGGGTGGCTCAGTGGGTTAAAGCCTCTGCCTTCGGCTCAGGTCATGATCTCGGGGTCCCGGGATCGAGCCCCGCATCAGGCTCTCTGTTCCGTGGAGAGCCTACTTCCTCCTCTCTCTCTGCCTGCCTCTCTGCCTACTTGTGATCTCTGTCAAATAAATAAATAAAATCTTTTTAAAAACAAATAAATAAATAAATAACATGAGCAAAGTCCCGGGCAAACTGGGGTGAGTCTGGCACCCACAGGAACACCCCCAGAGCTCCTGCCTCAAGAGCTGCTTCCCACCAAAATACCCGCCGTGCTCCTCTGCATTTACGGGAACCTCACCATCCCCCCTTGGGGCCCCCAGGCCACGAACTGGCCCTCCTACACACTCCTCAGGGGGCACCCCTGCTCTGCCCTGGACTGCAGCCCATCCTTTGATGGCTCTACAACCCACCTCCTGGGGGCTTCACGAAGTCAGACCTGTGGTTTCCCAGTTCTGCCAGCACATGGCAGAGGGTCCCTGAATGGCGCGGAGCCCCCCACCCCCCCACCCCGGCGTCTTTCCTCCTGTTACAGAACATGCCAGCAGCACCCACTCTCCTCTCTGAAAAAAGTCCCTGCACATTCTTCCAGCATTTTTATCGGTTTAGGGGTTTATTTTGTACCATCAGACCTTTAGTCCATCTGGAGCTCGTGTTGGTGTGAGGTCTGGAGAAGGAATGCGACAGCATGTGTTATTCAGATCAGCGAGACAGGTGCTCGAGCCCAGCTCCGTGTGGGGAACAGTTCTGCCTTCCCACCGGTTTGAACCAAAAACAGTGTCAGATACCAAGACCTTCTCTGCAGTAACAGTAATGATGACAAACCTTTACTGAACACGTACAGTATCCCAGGCACCGGGGTGGGCACTTTGGATAAGGTCAATACTATCGTTCCCCGTCTCATTGGCAGGACACTGAAGTGCAGACCGTGTAAAGCAGCAGTTCTCAAACTGGGGTCCCGGACCAGGACCTCAGCTTCACCTTGAACTTGTCAGAAATGCAAATTCTCTACCTGCCCCACCCCAGACCTGCGAAGACGGAGCCCAGGGGGCCCCAGCTGTCTGCGGTGGACCCAGCCTCCATGTGATCCTAAAACCTACCCCCCTACCCCAGCCTGAGAGCCACTCGGGCAGGGATTTGCGAGATGCCACAGAGCCGGTAGGTAAAGGAGGGGACCCTGACCCAACCAGTCTTATTCCAGGATCCGAGTGGGTAAGTGCCAAGAGCATCGGGCCTCAGAAAGGCGCGCTCGTCTCCTGACGTTCTGAGCAGAGCACCCAAGGGCTGCATTTTCTCTAACGGGAGAAACTTTGTGTTCACCACTGTTTTAAAATCTCCGAAAAGCAAAAGCCGATAGCCCAGCCCTCTACCTCATGACAAAGACTTCTAGATGCCGTTATTTCCTGCACCTAAGGACAAGCAAAGCTGATAATAGTGATAATAAGAACTAAACATTATAAAATAATAGCAATAAAAACAGCTACAGCTGGCTGAGAACCCACCATGTGTGCTAAGTCCTCCCAAGTGGGTCCAGTCCTCGTTCCTCTTTTCAGAGGAGAAAATGCACATGGGGTGTTCACATAAGCAGCCCATGAGGCCCATGCTCCCCCGGTACCCAACTTTCCAGGGTGGGGGGGAAGGGAAAGTTCTCGGGGGAGGAAGCTAGGACAGGGGGAGATTGGTGCTCCAAAGGGAGGGTAAGTCCAGTCTGAGCCCCACGAGGCTCCCTTGTCCCCGGGAAGAAAGGTACTCCCTGTGAAAATCCCAGACTTCTCTGCACACTGGAATCACGGGGGACGCGGGCCATACCCCAGACCAGCTCAGCGGGGCTTCCGGGGAGGGGCAGACATGCTCAGGAACACTGTTCCCCAATCAGCTTCCGGGAAGGATCGGGGCTCTGACACCGCGATGCACTGAGTGTTCCTCCTGTCTCCTCAGGAAACTCATGGAAAGGACTTCCAGGTACAAGCGTCTGTGCCAGGAGGGCCAGCCACACACCCAAACACAAAGGGCGTTCATCATCAAGGAGCCTGTGGAAACCTGTCTCCACGATGAGCCTTCTCAGCATGACCCAGGAGACCAAAACCCCGTGCAGACGACCTTGGCGGAAGCCCAGTCCACCGCGGACCAACAACCCACGTAATTGCCCCTAATTAGCAGCTGCCAGCCTCCCCGGGGACAGGATGCTAGACTCCCCGGGCAGCAGCAGGGAAGCCAGACGGCCCCTGGGCAACAAGTGCACATTCGGGCCGCGTTCCCTCTGCTTCCCCGTCGGGACCCCCGCCGGAGCAATCGGCCCCACGCAGCACCATCCAGACGTCCGGTCTGCTTCGCGGATTCCTGCGGCCTGTGCTCATCAAGGGAAGGCACGAGGCTTTGGGCAGAGACGAAGCTGAACGTCTCGCAGCCACAGGATGACAGGTGACATCAGGAAAGTAAAAAACAAAAGGTTCGTATCTGCACAAATTTCACACGCAGAGTTGCTCACGTTTCTCCCGAACAAAAAACCGGTCTGTGATCCTGGTGGAGACCGTCTCTCCTGGGAAAGCCACCCGATTTCACCGTCCAGGTTGTCTGACACTTTGAAAGCAACGCCGTTTTCAAACAACAGCCAGGGCCCCTGGGGGGCTCAGGTAAGTGTCTGCCTTTGGCTCAGGTCATGACCTTAGGGTTCTGGGATCAAGTCCCACATGGGGTTCCCTGCTCAGGGGGGAGCCTCTTTCTCAAATAAATAGACAAATAAATGAATAAGATCTTAAAAAACAAACAAACGTCATTCAGAAAAGCTGCAGGTGCAAAGGCTCCACCTTCCATCTTACGAGCGACACAGTCCCCACCCCGCTGAGGGGTAGCGCTGGGTGCGAGGTGCGTGAGACCCCCCATGCGGGGAGCAGATCCTCACCCAGAGCGATGGCGGCCGGCGGGATGCCGACCCTGGCACTGGGCGTGAACAGCCACAGCGTCACGTCTCCACCTCAGCAAGGAAAGGGTCCATCTCTCCTCGGGGTACATACCCTTCGGCCCCACTCACCAGGCCAGCTTGTGCCTGCTGCTACAGAGATGGCTGAAGCCCGATTCTCCATGGTCCTGAGTACAGAACCGGACGCCCGCTTTAAAAACTAGGAAGTTGGGACACCTGGGTGGCTCAGTTGGTTAAGCCGCTGCCTTCGGCTCAGGTCATGATCCCAGGGTCCTGGGATCGAGTCCCGCATCGGGCTCCTTGCTCGTCAGGGAACCTGCTCCTCTCGCTGCCTCTGCCTGCCTCTCGGCCTGCTTGTGTGTACTCTCTCTCTCTCTCTGGAAAATAAATAAAATCTTTAAAAAAAAAAAAAAAAAAAAAAAAAAACTAGGAAGTTAACAGCGAGAACACTGTGCTCCTCAGACGGACGCTTGGCGGCTCGCACAGGGACAGGGCCTGCGTTAGCTAGAACCAGAGACGGCATGTTCCCCACGCAGTCGGGGTCAGCCGCTGTCCCTGCCAAGGGTCAGATGATAATCCTATCTTCAGATCCTGGGAGCCAGACTCTCCCTGCCACTTCTCCACATGGCCACCGCTGAGCAAATGCCCCTGTGGGTGACATATAAGCAAAGGGACATTGCTGTGTTTCAATAAAACTTTATCCACCCAGGTGGTGGGCTGGATCCGGCCGGTGGTTTGCCCACTCTTCTGCAGCGCTGAAAAGCAGAGCAGAGAGAACATCAGAGCTCTCACAACCATCACACGGCTGAGGATGTGGCGGGGGCTGTCCCGACGTGGTCGGCGTGGACGTCCCCAGGTCCACACGCTGTCCCACAGCCCCGGAGCTGTGATGACCTGGAACCCCCGAGGCGCATGTCTGCAATCCATGAAACCCTTGAACCCACAACTCCTGTTTACGCCCGTCACATTGAGGCGGGCCCCCAGAGAAAGGGTCGTGTGTCCGTGCAGACCGTCAGCCACGTGTGGTCTGTGGACCAGGCGCCAGTCCGGGGAGGTGCCCTGCAGCCCTCCTGCTGCGGCTAACGGGCCTGACCCTCCGTCCTGCTTTCTCGCCACCCGACCTGTATCACTGGTGGGCTCCTCTGCCAGAAGGATCCTGCAGAATGTGTCTCTCAGCTCCTCGGGCGCTACGTCAGTGGAGGGGGTCGTGGCCCGTATTTGGCAAACCAATGAGAAGACTACACGCACAGAGCAGAAAGGGATAGCAGGGCCCAGACCGGATCGCGCCGAGAAAAGCAGATACAGAAACTGTCTTCCAAGGCGAATGCAGGTCCCCACGAATACCGTATCCTCCACGGAAGTTCAGGGTCCAAAAGGTCTGAAAAATCACTGTTCTAACGGGACAAATTCCCAGAGATGTTTTGGGTTCACCTTTAACTAGAAAGCATCTTCCCTCTCATCTGGGTGGGAACAGAATGTCGCAAGAAAGTTACTCATCCCTGGGAGGAATGCGACTCTGTTACACAGCAGCGGTGACCCCAGGAGCAACGGCAGCCGCCGCGGGTCACATCCATCCACACGCTGCCTCCCGTGTCACTAGGGCCTTCGCACCTGTAACTAGCCCATACGGTAGGCGCTAGCAGGTATCACCTGTGAGCCCCCGCGAACACAGCCTGGGTCAATAATGCGCCCAGAGCCTTGCGGCCAGCTGCGGTCAGGACCTGGACTCGACCCCAGGAAGCCCAGCTGCAGAGCCCGATCCCACAACCACCACACACAGCCTGCCCAGAGCCACGTCTGCACGCTTCAGCTACACTGAGCTTGTTCAGACGACACCTTTTAACAAACTTTTCCAATTGCCTTGAATGGTTCATGGCTGCGCTAACTCCAGAGTTGGCAAAGAGCCTTGCGTTAGAGACAGGTGCACGTGTCCACGTGTCCACGCACCAAGCGAGGGAAATGAAAATGCCGCCTTCGAGATTTTGACTCCAGCACCACACTCCCTGGTACTGAGGAGGGCAGACACCCCTGCGGCCAGCTGAGGCACCGAGAGGCTCGAGTTCTGGAAATAAGGTGCATAAGAGGCTCCGGAACAGAAGGACTGACACGCAAGCATGGACGTTGGTGGCATTTGCCAACACAGACGGAAACCTGAGGCTCACACTATGACCCCTCCTCTTTCTGCAAACCTGGCCCAGAACTCCCTCACCCACGCTGAACTCAGCGCTTCGGCCGAGAAGAAGGCTGGGAAGACCTCAGAGTCCCCAAAGCAGGTGTTGCAAAACTATCTGACGACATGAGCCTGGTGCTCTGGGAGACAGTTCCCGACCCTCGCTCAGGACCCACTCCCGCCTAATGTACACATGGTTCTAACCAGCCCGCTGATTCAGCCTCCAGTCCATAGCCGGCTGCAGGCGGGCAGGGAGGAGGCAGCCGTAAACAGATACACAGAACTCTGTTCGTGAAGAAGCCAGGGACACCAATGCCAACAAGCACATTTATTGCGCACTTACAGTATGCTGGTCGTCATGCCTCGGGCACCACGTGCACTGCCTCGACTAGCACTCACCAAACCCAGGAGGGGCCCTATTCGGCCCCCATTTCATAGGTGAGGGAACCAGGCTCAGGGACCCTTGCCCAACGCCCCACACTGCAGGCCTGGGATGCAAACCCAGGCTTGGGGCACCACGACCCATGTTCACAAGCACAGTTCCGTGGCAGCCGCCCCCATGGCAGGCAGGAAGCCTCCAGAGGGGACCCACAGAGACACGAGCTTGCTTCCCCACCCTGCACACATCCGACTGGGTCCAGCCTCGCCAGCTCCAGCGGGTCAGAGGGTGGACGGAGACAGGGCCCAGCGCACATTCCTGAGCCCGCGTGGCTTTGGCACAGTCCTGACGATGGCTTCTCGCTTCTGCGGCCACAGCTCTGTTGGATCACTGCCCTCCCCTCGGCGCCAGGGACAACCAAGCCTCCACATCCGCCCTGCTCCCCACCCTGGCGGCACCCCCCGCCAATTCTCCTAACCGAGCCCACACATCTGTCAACAGTCCCTTTGTCCTTCTGGACATCCCAGCTGAGAGTGCCCACCGTCTCTGCCGGGACCCCGACCCACGCACCCACTGACATTGCCGAACTCGACTCGTGGGAGGAGCTCAATGCGCAGGGTGACCGGCCAGGCAAGCCTGGGAGTTTGGTTTGGTCAGTCCTTCTCGTCGAGGCTAATTCCCTACAGATTTAAACAACTAGAGGAAGAGCCGCCAGCAACATCAGGGTCGCTCGCTAGCTAAACAGAGTTAGTCCAGGTCACCAGGGTTCCAGACAAACCCCAACACCTGCTGGGCGTGGGGAGGGGCGGCCGAGGGGAAGGAAGCAAACTCACCGGCACATGTGATTCTCTCTTTCATTTCTCGCTGGACTGGCAGCCACTGCATTATGCCACGTCCATCAGGCTGAAAAGCAAGCTACAGCCATGGGTTAAAAATTAATTTACTGTCCACCCTGGCTTCCAGCTTGATGCCTTAATTGAATTTCGTTATGACAGCGGAACTGAGCTCCAAGGCACAGCTCTGGTCCAGCCTCAAGGCCCCAGCACTGGGGGAGAGGTTGATGAGCTCCGTAATGCAATTACCCTGCAGCACACACAGGATGCTTATCTCCATAGTCACTCTGCAGTCACCCTGAGTCCTCGTGCATATGTAACCAGAACACCGTTACGATCTACTTCTTCAAAGACGTGCTCAATGGATGCGAGCCTCCAAAGGGAGAGAAAGAGAACTTGGTCCTACTGTGGGAAAGCCGGTCTTTGGAGAAACACTGTAACTGTGTGAAACATTTGACTGAGCAGCTACTGCACGGTGCAAATGAGCTAGCCACGATCCTTCCAGCTAAGCGGCACGTCAGTGAGGCAGGTGCGAGAGGCACCTTATGACGCCCAGTAGCCTCCGGCCAAGGAAGGTCTCCAGGGATTTCTTTCTTTCTTTATGGCATGTTTTGTATACGGCTAACAGCCACGTCGCAAATAGTGACCCCTGTTAGCACCACAGCAATCCTAAAACGGGTGTCCCATCGCTCCCAGTTGCACATGATGAAATGGGGACCTCCACTTCTCTCCACAGCTTAAACTACCTTAATCATGTCAGCCCCGATAATGCACAGGTGCATTCTGCATCGTGAGTTGCGCCAGTCCTGTCTCGGACACAACCCTGGAGTCGTGGGGAGTGTCCCTTAATGCCCTCCTTCCATCCTTAGGAGTCTCCTCGCACCTCCTAGGGCTGGTGTAGACGGTGTGTGTGTGTCTGGAGGCCCGGTTATCCCGTACTTCCTCAGGGCCCCCTCCAGGAGGGCTGCACCCCTGTCCCATGGAGCACTGGCCGGACGGTCCCTGACTTCCCTTTCTCTTTTGGGGGGAATCTGGTATTCTTTTGGCACAATTGGGGATGTATTTTTGGCACCTCAAAAAGGGAATTATTATAATTATATATATTTTTATCTATGAGAATATAAGAATCCATCCTAAAAGTGGTTTGTCAGGGGCAACTCACCTCCCTAAAACGGAGAAGGACATAGTTCTTCTCATTTACACCACTACGGCTTTCAACTGTGGCATTATTCAGCGAAAGGATACAATATCCAATCATCTACCTTGTCATTGTTTTATTTATTTTTAGAGACTACCCTTTTTTTTTTTTTTTAGATTTTATGTATTTATTTGACAGAGAGAGACATAGCAAGAGAGAAAACACAAGCAGGCGAGTGGGAGAGGGAGAAACAGGCTTCCCGCCAAGCAGGGAGCCTGCCAGGGGCTCGATCCCAGGACCCTGAGATCATGACCTGAGCTGAAGGCAGATGCTTAATGACTGAGCTCCCCAGGTGCCCCCATCCTTCTTCTTTTTTTTTTTTAAGTAATCTTTACACCCGATGTGGGGCTCAAACTCACAACCCCAAGATCTAGAGTCACGTGTTCTTCCAACTGAGCCAGCCAGGCGCCCCCATCTTGCCACTATTTTAAAGTCAAAACTGACACCCTGATTCATATTCAGAATATGTTAAAAAATCTTACATATAGAAAAGGAAATAAATAGGCACAAGTCAAATTCAAATTGCTAATAAATGCATGAGAACGTTCAACCTCGTTCGTAATCAAGGATATGCAAATTCAGTTTCCATGCAAATGTGCAAAAACACACCAGTCCGACTCCTCGGAGTCCTGAGAAGGTGGGGAGCTGGTCCGCTCACACGGTGCTGCGGGAGTGTAGACGGGTCCATCCCCTAGCGGGCCGGAGGGCAGAGTCCGCTATGGAAAACGTGTGCTGGCCTTACAACTATCCCCAGCAGTTTCAGCTGGACTCACGCACGCGTGTGCTCGGGGGAGGGGGATGTAAGCACGTCCGTCACAGGGAAATGGAAAAACCCCAGGACGGCAGTGGGTAAGGACAACTCGTCAGCCCAAATCATCAGCCCGTGTCAAAGACCTAGTGAGAGTGAAGACCAAGCTGTGGACTCCTGTGCCGGAATGTTAGAGTCACCAAAAAATCTCCATCAAAAATACCATGTATTTCCTAAGGAGACAGACACAGGCTTCTAGGTTTATGGATAGATGTGAATACATATTTAAGAACCTGGAAAGAGACGCAATACCCTAGTAATACAATGCGTGTTTCTGGGGTGTGACATGGGTATTGAGGTAGATTCTATAAACTAAGGAGGAATTGAGCTTTTTTTTTTTTTCCATAATGCTTGATTTATTTTTAAAGATAAGCGACATGTGCCATTGATCTGGTCACCAATAAATCAATGATGTGGAAAAAAAAATGTTTTCAAGTAAAAGACAAAAAAAAAAAAAAAACCATGGCAGCCAGTATAATATACAAAACTTGACTGGATCCTGATCCAGTAAAAATAAAAGACGCAAAATGTCCTGGGGACAAGTGGGAAGCACTGACTAGGGGCAAGATAGTAGAGGATACCAGGGAATTAATGAGGATTCTTCGGAACGATAATGACACTGTGGCTTCTGTAGGAAATAACTTTGTTTTTATTTATTTTTATATGTTTTAATCAGAGAGAGAGAGAGCACATGCAGGGGGAGCAGCAGATTCCCCACGAGGAGGGAACCCAACTCAGGACTCGATTCCAGGGCCTTGGGATCATGACCTGAGCCGAAGGCCGACACGTAACCAGCTGAGCCACCAGGCGCCCCAGGAAATAACATTGTTTTCAAATGACGCATGATGAAGCCATCAGGTATCTCAATGTCTGGATCGGTGAAATCATTCCAATGAAAAAAAATAGGTGATAGATCGATAGATAAACTAGGAAGTAGGACAGATTTTTAAATGAGTCTGAGAGGTGTGCATGGGAAGGCTTGGCATACCGTTGTTTCAATTTCTCTATGTGTTTGGCGTTTTTCGTAAGAAAAAGTTCAAAGGTAAAGGGGCAACGTGTAACTTTGCAAATATAAACAATCAAACTTCCCGGAAGCAAATGCAGTAAAATATTGGCCTCATGATTCCACATGGTGGGGAAGACACGTGTGTTATTTTCTTCCTCATACTTTTCTTTAAAAAAAAAAAAAAAAATCTCCCGAATTAAAATTAGCACTGAGAACACCCCACGCCTGGGACGACCACCACTCACGGCCCAGAATAGTTTGCAGAAGGGAAGCCCTGGGTCCCCACAGATGCAGAAGCACGGCACGTGGGAAGGGCTTCATGTGCCGCTTGGCTTCCCTCCCACGTGGAGGAACGGCTGCAGCGGCCCCGGCGCTGGGGCCGCACGGACGGACAAGTGGAACCTGGGGGACATGGTCAGACAGGCAGCCCTCACCTCCCACGGCAAGAAAGGTCTTGGCTCCCAGGCAAACCCCATCTGCAAGTCTGCACGTGGTGAAACGCCCATTTCCAGGGCACATTGTAGATGCTGAACTTAGGATATTCTAGAACTTTCTTCTCATTTTCAAACTACGACCCGTGCATATCTTGGTCCTGCTGCCAGCCGACAGCTTTTGTTCAAATGAGGTCACACACCCAGTGAAATGCCGAGAGGCCACAGCAGTAGTCCGACAAACCAGGATGAAGAACGGAGGTTCCGAACATAAACACAGCTTTTCCTGACCCAGGAGCCTGAGACGGTGGAAATTTGATTTGTGGGTGTAGACGTGGGGCAAATCCTGTGGTTAACACAGGCACGCCCTTCAGCCATGAACCTGAGCATCCAAAAAACTCGGATGGAGTGTCTGAGGTGGCCCGTCTGGTGGGAGGGGGCCCCGACGACCGCTGGA
The DNA here is from genome assembly GCF_963455335.1 of Martes martes. Lineage (NCBI taxonomy): Eukaryota > Metazoa > Chordata > Mammalia > Carnivora > Mustelidae > Martes > Martes martes. Next base: position 91,543,878 of record NC_137901.1, read on the forward strand.
GCACAGGTCACAAGGCAGAGGACTGGAGAGGGTCACGCTTCATGGACTGTGCTGGGAGCGAGCAGCATGGGGGACTGAGGCTGACCCCACCGCCAGAGGCGCGGGTAAGGGGCCCTGCAGAGAAGGCGGCTCAGGAAGGGGAGGGGCGAAGTGGCGAGGAAGCACCTGCCCCCAGCTCAGGGACTTGCCGCTGGAAATGCACGCTCCAACTCTTGACTTGCTCTCTCCTTCACTCCATGAAGACACAGAATTCTAGAGCGCGCCCTGCTCTAGCCCCCCGGCTCGACCTCCCCTCGCCTGAGGGCAGGAAGGGGCAAGACACGGCAGAAAGAGCCTGCGGAAACTCCTTGGCCTCGCCAGTGAGGGCACAAGGCGCCTGGACCCATAAGCGAATAAAACTGCGTACCACAGCGACAGAGGGGAAGCGACAGCGGGAACTGAGGCACTCATGGGAGGAGAGGCCAGGAGGGGGCAGGGCCGCCTGCTGGGGACCCCTCTCCCAGAATCCCACATCAGCCGGCTCCATCTGGACCCAGGCGGTCAACTACACCAGCACGTCTGGGCATCTCAGGGAAGTTTCAAGAAGCCTGCAGGGTCCAGAGAGACTGTCAAGGCCAGGCCCCTTGGTGAGGCCCGGTCCCTCTGGGGTGGGCGAGGGCAGTCCCAGCTCTACAGGGATAAAGAGGTCCCTCTGAGCCTAGGCTGGGCGGGGACCCCTTCGAGGGGAAGGGCGGGGAAGGGGGTCAGGCCCCGCAGGACGGAGAGCTGGCCCCCGGCCACTCACCGCCGCACGGCTGCCAGTCCAGGCCCCTGGCTTGAGGTGTGGGGCTCGGCTGGTACCACGGGAGGCACCCCCATGCCATCCAGACGGAGAATGGGCCTGCCCTGTCAGCCTTCTGTTGCTAGATGAGGGTTCAAGAAACACCAGATCTGGGTCCCCTTCTTCCGTCGGGTGGGGGGACATGAGAGCCCTGTTGTTACTTTGTCCCCAGGTCCTGGGCGCTAACCAGCCCCCTTCCTCCTCCACCTCTCAGGCTCCGCTCTGCTCGCCTCTGGTGTCATCTCTGGGGTCCAGAGCTGTACAAAGCTGGGAGGGTCTACGCCGTCATGTGTGAACCCCAAGTTGAATAATTTCTAAGAAAACCCCACCATGCGTGCCGATACGTAACCGATTTTTTAAATCAGTGAAGGTCTGCCTCTTTGATAAGCAAAGAGGAAAGTGTCAAAACAAAGTCTTGTCTCCTGACACCCCACAAGAGATTGAGGAGGGACACTGTGAGCGTGAACGGTAATACTACAGCGACTCACTATAGTTAGTGACATTGTGCTGGGTGTTCACAAGTCCCCAAGAGACTAGGTCCGAATTGTGTAAGCGTGTGACAGGTATCAGCCAGGCTTACTGCAGGGGGGTCGGGGGTTGCGGGACATTTCACAATATATACAAACATCCAGTCATGATGTCACACTCCTGATGCTAACATAATGTTATATGTCAATTATACCTCAACAGAAAATTAATTTTTTTTCTTAGTTTTGTAAGAAATAAAGCAAATTGCTCCCCCTCTACATTGTGTCGCCCGCACACCCCCAGCAGAAAGCCCACTTCGCCGCAGGAATGCGCCTTGGGTCTCCGTCTCGGCTGGCCCGGGAGTGGTCGGATGCTCACTCACTTCTAAAGGCTCTGGCAGGCCCAGCTCCAGACGATGCAAGCAGAGGTGGGGTCATCTAATCCCTTCACTCAGGGCACTCAGGGCCAGCAGGGGCGATGGGCCCCAGGCTTCCTAGAACTTGCTCCCCTCCCCTCCCCCACCCTCTCCTGCAGTCTCTCTGGCTGCACCCATGACAGACATGCACCCCGGGCTGGTCCCTGCGTCCCTGCACCCCTCAGTCCACCAGGAGCCCGAGCGTCTCTGCTTTATCTATCCTGAGCGCTGCCTTCCGGCCCTTGGCTACCGGAGGTGGCTGCCAGCTGGGGGCCCTCACCGCAGGTGTGAATTGCAGAAACTCACAGTGCCAGCAGCAGAGCCGCCCCGAACAGGCAGGACTGACTGCTGGGGGTGGGGGAGGGCGCTGTCCTGATGTAGACGGGCCTCGGTCAGGGACTGCCTCTGACCCCCTTCTCCTCCAACAACTCCATTCCAGCCCTGCCACACACAGGCTCGGATTCCTGCTCGAAATGCCCCGCGTGGTACATGAGCTCACATCTGGCAAACAGGACCCAGGGTGCGTGTCCACCCACTACCTACCCACGAGTTCCCTACACGCTCTGCTTGGAAAAGTTTTCCATCCTGCCCCCTCCGAGGGGTGACTCCAGACAAGACAGAGGAGGGAGTCGGGGAGACTGATTGGCTGCCGTCTCATACCCAGGACAGGTGCACGTGTCCTCTGAGAAGCCCCCTCCTGGAGAGTTCAAGGAGGTCCCGTGGGACCCGCAGCAATCCAGGTGACAAGGCGGTCTTACAGAGACAGCTGGGCAGGGCAGGGGCTGGGCCAGGTCACCACGCACTCGCGTCTCTGCCCCGGGGGAGACAGGCAGGAGGGCACCTGCCGGGGATCACTGGAGGCTCCGTCCCGGCTAGAGGACAGGAGTATCTTGGTCGGCTCAGGGAAGGCTTCTTTGTTTTCATCTGCACTTAAATAACTTAAAAAAATTATTTCGGATTTTTTCCTTTTTTTTTTAAATATTTTATTTATTTGACAGACAGAGATCACAAGTAGGCAGAGAGGCAGGCAGAGAGAGACGGGGAAGCAGGCTCCCGAGGAGCAGAGAGCCCGATGTGGGGCTCCGATCCCAGGGCCCTGGGATCATGACCTGAGCCGAAGGCAGAGGCTTAACCCACTGAGCCACCCAGGCGCCCCTATTTCAGATTTTTAATACGGTGGCAGCTTTTCTCCCATTCCTTTATCCACTTGGTGTTGGCAAACAAGTCCCCAACCCAGAAATGATGGGAGCCAGTTCCTCCACACATGAAAAGCCGCCATGTGTCAGGGTCCCTGAGACCGCCCCGGGGTACAAGAGACCCCGGCAGGACTCCTGGGATTCAGCATACAGTCGGGCTCCTGGCAGTGACTTAGCACAGCAAAGGGACACAGAGCAAACTCCGCAAAGGACAAAGGTGCATGGGGCCAAGCCCAACGGAAACCAGAGCAAGTTCCAGAGTCTCCTCCAGATGGAGTCACGTTAAACTGTGACCACACATGGGAGGCGCTCTCACCGGGAGCCCCATCAGAGACTCAGTCCCAGGGTGCTCCCCGAGACACCCTCCGCCCGGCACGTGCCAATGTCCAGACCGCCCGAAGGAGAGCCGGTGGTCAGGTGAACCCTGTGGTCAGCCTGAGCCCCTCTTCTCACCTAGGGAAGGGTGGGGACCCCCCCCACATCCGAAGTCCCAGGCTCCAGCCATGGGCCGGCCTTGCCAGCAGGTCTGCAGGAATGAGAGCCTGGGGCCTGGGAGGGAAAGCCCCCGCCCCGCACAGCCAGGGCCCCCAGAGGGGAGACGCACACTTCCCTGCCCGCCGAGCCCGCCCCTGAGCCGGAGAGGAAGGCCCGCTGCTTGTGTCCTGCTGCCCGAGAGCATCGTGGGCTCGGCCACCTTGCCAACGGCTCTGGCCGCACGGGGACACCTCCTGTGTCTCTCTCTTCTTTGCAGTTTTTCATAAACAACACATGATTATTTTAGACTCTGGTTGTCACCTTGTTTCCTACACTCATGAGGCACCAAATGCCTCCGGGGAGCCTTGTGTGCCCAGCAGTTGGCTTCAGACCCCACCTCTCCCGGTTCGGTCCCTGAGCCTCCTTCCCCCTCCGACCCGCGGCCCCCACCGCCACGGCGCAGGTGATGTGCACGCACAGGTGTTCCCTCTCCTTCCCCCACCCCCCGCCAAGACTCGTCCTTTCCTCCCCAGAACGTAACCTCAGTGGGCGAGAAGCAGGAGCAGCACCGGCTACCCGGGTACGTGACGAAAAAGCTGTCTTTGGAACATAGTTTTAATGTCCCCGAGTTAACAGGACAGTTCAGACGACGAGGTAAAGATGGAGGAAGCAATGTGTGGGAGACACCAGGGAGGGCGGGGGGCCATCCGAGTGGACCCAGGGTTAATGTGGGATGGCCCCCCTTCTCCCTGACCCCCAGTGCAGAGCTCAGTGCTAAGCCCCCCACCCCGAGGATCACAAGAGCCTCCCGTTCTCGTCCTGCCTTGGCGGACCCCAAGGGGGCTCACAGCGGGCGCCCTGCCTGCCTCTGGTCTGAACTCACCAGCCGCCCCTCCCAGCACACAGGGGCCCCAGTTTCTGACCGACAGGAGCAGGTGAAGTCCTTCGGATGGCTCTGTCAGCACCCAGGAGCTAACAGGCTGCACCTCAGGGGTGACCGAAAAGAACACGTACAGGGGAGTCCCAGCAGCGTGGGGCGGGGGCTCGGGGGCCAACAAGGAGGGATGCAGCCCCCAGGACAGGAGACGGCGGGCTCGAGGGCCAGTGGGGCAGCCGTCAATAGACCGCCTCTCCCACTGCGGGTTCTGTATTCCATGTGGGGGACACAGCAAGCTCCGGCGTGTAACACACAAGGTGACAGGCCCCAGAAGGGCCTAATGGTGAGCTGGGAGTTTGTATGGGATCATGCGACGGGGAGAAAGGTGGGGAAGGGGACACATGTGTTGTCGGAGCGTGTGGAGTGCGACGGAAGTGTGGAACTGAGCAAACATGCTCAACAGATACAAGGAGCACAGTTTTCGTGGACAGCAACAGGCCTCTCCCGTGGGGAGGGACAGAGGTTTCTACTCTCTGCCCACCTGCCTGTAAGACCCCGGCGCTCCATCCAGACCAGCAAGGTGGGGAAGCCCCATGGCGGGGGGGGGGCATCCCGGTCCCCCGTAACTGCTCCCGACCTTCTGCTCTGGACAAAGGCATCAGTTTGCTCCCCTTCAACAGACATAAGTCTCTCTGCCCGGCCTGAGAGGGAAGCACTCCCACGCACACACTCGCACAAATATGCTGAACTTTTTAAGGGGCCGACAGTCTCGGCTCTCGGTCCATGAGCAGAGGATGTCTACTGTCCACTTTCAGGGCTCTGCTGCATTAGCTCCTCCAACAGAAGCGTGAAACTGTCCTTAAACGGGCAGCGATGTGAGGTTTGGGGACACTGAGGCACAAGCCCACATCCCGTAGCTGGTAAGGGATGCAACCAGGATTTGAACCCAGGTGTGCCCACGTCCAAACAGTGTGTCTCCCTTCAGCAGAAACTATACTGTGTTTTCCTAGCAAACACTGCCCTGGGGTGTGAGCAGATCACTCAATAAGAGGTCTGGTCTAACGACACACGAGTTCCATCTGTGGGCAGAAGTGATGGGTTTCATCCTGCATCAGCTTTCCTTAATGCTAGAGGCTGCCTAGAGCACAGCCTTGAGGACCTGGAGGTAGAAACCAGGTTTGGCAAGAAGGAGCACCTGGAGAATCTGTGACAGGCAAGAGGTTTGGTGGTGTCATGTGTGTTGGTTAGGACATCTTAGAGGTTGCTAAGGGCAATGAAAAGGGCTTCAGGTAGGGCTAGATCAAGTGGCTCAGATAACAACGCTATTTCTTCCCATGGGTCTGGGCTGCCCTCCTCAGAGCTGATTTCAACACATCACTCCCCACATGATTCCAGGCTAGCTGCTGATCGACCCGGGCATTTTCAGCTTTCTTACGTACACCCAGCAGGAAACAGAGAATACCTCTATGGCAGTGTGCCAACAATCCCAAAAGCCACTCTGATTGGACTGACTCAGGCCACATGTATGGCTCTGACAGTGTCTAGAGAGGCAGAAGGACCCTGACAGCCGGCCCAGGTCACATGTTCGATCCCTAGAGTCGGGGAAGCGTCTGCTTCATGCAAGCCTCGTGAATCAAGAAGTTACAGGGAGTCGTGGACCGGCCCTCGCAAACCTCCAGCACCCCCCACCTAAGACACCAGGCCCCTGGAGGCTCATTCCTCCATCCCAGAAGGACATGGGCATGAGCCACCATGCAGCTCTCCCTCTCTGCGAGAGATGCTGTGGTGGAGGCAGAACGGAGGAGGCTCTCCCCCCTCTGGCCCCAAGCTCTCTCACTCCCCCGCTCCACCCCGCGCACAGAGGGGGCCAATGCCAGGAAGGACCTCCTGATGTCCCTACAATAGTTGGCCTTCACGTTACTCACTGGCGTAGGGCCCAGCCTGCGGCAGGAGAGGAAACCCCCGATGATGTGCCCATTCTTTTTTAAGGGGTAATTAACAAGCTAACATGTAACCCGATTTTCTGTGAGAAAGACTTTTTGTGTTGACCTGATTAAAGAAGCAGGGGATGTAATTGAGGGGAAGGATGGGGTGCTGATTACAAAAGGGGCATGAATGATTATGTGGACAACAGATGAAGCCCCATCACCGATACAGTGGTAGGCAAACAAACTGCTAACTCAGGGCCCCGAGAACAACAGTAATTCTTCATTTGCAAAATTGCTTTAGGGATCAGTGAGCTTCTTAGAGTTCTAAAATGGCCCAGAGATCTGTAAGTCAGTTGATTAGCCCACATTTTTCTAACCACAGGACATCTCCAAGCTGCCCAGACAACTGAACTGTGCCCACTCCGCCGACATAACTGAATTTGTGTACTTCCTATTAATTCAGGACTTGGGTCTATCTGTAGACCTGTGAGGACACAAGGCACCTGCTGAGAATGTCAGAGTGTACACATTCAACCTAAATGTTCGGTATGGCCAAGAGCCCTCCAGCTGAGACGAGAGCCATCCCACCTTCACGGAAGGAAAGGCCAATGGCGAACATGAGACGGGTCCTTCGTGGCACCCATGGTATTTTCAAGGACACACCTGGCAGACACTTCATTAATCATTGATTTACAGATCATATGATCATCATCAACTCAATATTCTCTCTCCTATTTATTTTTTTCAATGAGGAGGGCTCTGTTGGTACCAAAACGTATTTGACTCTGAAACATTTCAGTGGAAACCTGGCTGGTCCCCGGAATCCAGCTCGATCTGAGTAACAGTGTGGCTTTCCCTGTGTTGACTTTAACTACTGTCTTGTTACCTTGTATTTCCAGCAGGATGTCCCACTTACTCTGGTGATACACTGTTTCTTTTTCAAATAGATTCAAACAGTACATTAACAGTAAAGAACATAGAATAATATGGGACGTGGTAGTGAAGTTGCCGATAGGGCAAAGATCAGGGAAGTAGTGATTCTCATAAATAAATATTTGTGAAACAAATGAGCTCATTATATATCTTCCAAACCCATAGGTTTCCAGCCACCTGCTCTGAAAGTCCGTAATGATCATACTGGCCTCTCACCTTCTTCCTGTGCCGGCAGGATGGCTAGTTACCACCTTTCTGAAGCCATGTGGCTGACTTACAATACCGGATTCCTTCAGCAGCTCGTCATGCCTTAGTCCTTCCTCAATCTTCACGGCGCACAGAGCAGAAGCGCTGGATAAAGTCTGATAATTGATTTGTCCCCTTCGCCTTTATGCCTTTATTCAACCTCTTCTCTAGGGCCTCTGGTCCTCCTCCTCCAGGAAGCCCTCCCTTGTCACCCTGACCCATAGTGTCTTTATCTCTATGAAGACTCTGTCTTGGTTTGCTCTGCATGCGTTCCCCATGCTTCGGGTTCTAATATCCCAATTTCCCTCTGGGAAATTGCTGCTCAGCGGGCACATGACCTCAGCCTGGCCAAGATGCCAACTATCCTCACCCAAATCATTGTTCAAGAAAGAGACTAGGTCTTGGGTTGATTGCCCTGCTTGTCCCTTCAGAGATGATCCTGGGACTTCTGTTGAACCGTTGGTAAGAAGAGGCTTCTTTTCTTCTTCCCATTTAAGTTTGCTAGAAGAAGAGCTCAGCCTAGGGCTGCTGGTGGCCACCACGGGGGAAGGAGCCTGCGGAGAGGAAGCCTCCAGACGAAAGGAGGGGGGCAGGAAAAGGAAAAAGACTATAAACCCTGGTGACGTCACTTCAGCCTCTGGATCCAAGAATGCCTGAAATCCTTCTTTCAATAAATACCCTATTTTTCTTAAACCAGATTGAGTTGACTGTTCCTTCCCTGGAAACCAATACCGTTGTGGCTAACCATCCTTTGAACCCCAATAGCCCATCTTCTCTGTACTTGCCCATCTGAACAGAGAAACACACTGCATTTCTGTGACTTCACACGACCTTCTTATGAGGATACCAGTCATGGGATTTGGGACCTACCCTTATCTTTACTCACATCTTCATCATGTCAGTAAGGACTCTATTTCTGAGTGAGGTTACATTCACGGGGACCAAGGGTTGGGATTTGAACATATCTTTATTAGGGGGCAGGATGTACAGAAGGCCACCCATGACAGCCACCACCCTGCAGTTCCTGGGAACAGAGATGTCAGGGCAGAAGCAGCAGCTCCAAAAGCAGAAGGAGAGAGACAATCCAGCTGTACAGGTCAGTGATGTAATGGACCTCACCTGAGGCCCCCACACACCTGGACTTCCCTTCTTTTGCCCACTCCCCAGAGTATTATGTCTTGTTTAAGCCAATTGGAATAGGTTTTCTATTACTTTCAGCAAGAAACACTCAAATTAAATGGGCACGGAGTTTCCCAAGCGACGGGTCTCATGAAGGTAGAATGGTCTCCCCAAAGCAGGACGGGTTCTGGGACAGTGACCAGGATGGGTGACCAGGGACTCAGGTCCACCTGCCCTCTCCTCTCAGTGGAGACACACAGCTCCTCTCCAAGCTTAGCTTTTCCATCCTAGACGTCCCTGGTACTCGGTCTGCTCAGGGCTCCTGCTCCTCATCCCAGGGGACGTGAGCCGACTCCTGTCTGCCCCCAGCTCCCTGCCCTCCCCCAGGGGGCTTCGTGGCTTCTCACATTTCTCAGTCAAGTTTGAACAAACATCCTGAAGGGGGTGGTTTTCACCAGGGAGTGCAGGTAAAAAGCCTTCTTCTAAAGTGTAGAGACAGAAATATTTTTTTATAGCTTCATGATGTAAATAACCTTGACGTGAGACTCCCAGCCACCCTAGGCATGTGGAAGGCTGTGCAGGAAGGGGGCAGAAGACAGCCTTCACTCCCACCCACGGTCAGGGTGACAAAGGCCATCTGGAGAGCAGGGGAGGCAGGGAGTCTGAAACTCACCCCTGACTTTCATCAGAGAGAAGTCTGTCTAAATGCCACAAGTTCACAGGCTTAGAGCTGATGCTCTAAGTTGTTTTAAAAAAACAGTTGCTTAAAAAAAAAAAGAAAAAAACTATCTTGTAGGAAGCTACCTGGGAAAAGATGTATGTCCTCCTCTGGGCTAGTATTCATCCAATCAATGACCCAAGTACTCTGGAAGCTTCTGTGCTCACAATGTGTCAGAAAAACATTCCAGTTGCTGGAAATACTGATGCCCTTCACCAACCACACCCCCGCTGTGTCCTGCTGGCTTCTTGGTTCCCTGGGAAGCACACCCCCACTCCCTGAGAAACCTACACCTCCCGGGTTTGCAGAGTTGGGAGCTTTTGCCGGAGTTCACCCGCACCAACGCAGTGGGGAATGAAATCAAGGAGAGAGTTTAGAAAGCCATAGTTCTGGATTAAGAGGCCGGGGATGCTTTCACGGGAAGCAGGAAATGCACGGGCACTTCTTTCTGGAGAGACTGATGAGGAAGGATCCTTCCTCTAACAAAGGCCTGTCGTCACAGGAACCAGACACAGTCTGTGGCCACGGGTTAAACATGCAGCTACACCCGCCGTCACGTTCCTTCGGCAGTCTCCTCTTGGAACCCGAAGGCTCTCTGTTGTCCCGGGCCGCTGGCTCGGCCCTGCTGAGAGCTTCCTCGGGGCAGACACACTGTTGCCTGGTGACTAATTGGTGACAGAGACAAGTCCGGGTTGGGCAGCTGATCCAAAACGCTTGAAGTCTAGACACGGCGACTGGACATGGTCACTAAGGAGGTCACCCAGTGGGTGGCACGCTGTCCTTGGCCCTTTGTTTCCAGGAGCAAACAAACAGCCATGTGGGACAGAACTCTCCTGGCCGCCGGGCTCTTGGAGGCATCACGGGCCGGCAGCAGTTCCCCAGAGTCTGTCCCCCACCACAGCAATTCAACGCAGAACAGGAGGCGCTCGGGTCCCTGCGACGACAGGGCGTGGAGGACCGTAGAGCTCCACTCACCTTCCTTCCGGCCATGCACCGCGGCTGTGTTTGAAGGATCTGCTGAGAATGGCAGGCAGGGGTCCCGCACTTGTTTCTTGAGTCCAGCCCGGCCGACTGAACATCAGCCCCTTAAACTTAGGTCTTGAGCAGAGAGACCCAAAGACCAACACCAGCGGCTGGAGCAGATGTCCCCTGGCAGGATCTCTCAGAGGGACGATCCCTCTATAGCTGCCCCTGGCAAGATTCCTAGAACCTCTCCTTCCTGTTGTTTCCTCTGGAAACGTCCACTTCTCGAGATAGAATTCAGTTATGCCGCTGGCGCCCAGTGACCCTGCGTGGGTGTGCAGGGGCTGCTGTAATAGAGCTTTCCAAACAGAAATCTACTGGGTCCCAGCTCTGGACGCCCAAAGTCTGGGATCCGGTCCAGGCGTTTCTCCCAGCCTCTAGTGCTGGCCAGCGGTCCGTGGCCATTCCTTGGCTTGTGGAAGCATTCCCATGGCCTCTGCCTTCCCGTTCCCATGGCAATCTCCTTGCACACATCTGTCTAAATGGCCAAATTTCCCCTTTTATAAGGATACCAGTCCCATTGGATCAGGTTCCCCACAAATGACCTCCTTTTAACTTAATTAACTTTGAAAAGATCGGAAGTCTTGGACTTTAGGACTCCAACATCTTTGTGAAAATACAGTTCAACTCACTGCAGACCTCCCTGTGGTCCAGAGTGGCTACCCACACAGCCCACTGAACACATGGGAACCTACAGGCACTGGCTCGCTGGCTGAAGAGGCGTGCAAAGGCCCAGAGCCCTTCACAGGGGGAAGAGGTGGCCTGGCGGTGAAGAGGGAGCATGGTCATCCTTCTAGAGGGGCTGATTTCCCTGCGGGAACTTGGAAACTCTTGAGCTTGGTCACAGGGCTTCAAGCAATGAGTCTTCTGAAAGATGAGTGTTGAGGTGGTAGACTTCCATTACCGCAAAGCAGGGAGCCCAAGCTGTGACAGTACGAAGTTCGGCCCGCCTTTCGGAGCCTAACTGTAGATGTGTCAAGATGGTGGGGAAAGAGCACCAGGCCTATGAATGCTAAATCCGTGATTGGGGGGCTCTGACTAAAACTGAAACCAACACAGAGGAAACTGAAATTCCCAAAACATTGTTTGAGCTCCTGGATCAAGCCACTCCTGAAGTTAACACACTACTCTCTCTTCAATTGTACCGGTCCATTAACTTTCCCTGACAAATACAATAGCATAGAGCATAGTCCCCAGAGACCTTTCTTAGCTACACAGCAGCCTCCTTTCTCTATAGGGAAAAAAAAAAAAAAGGATCCAAGTAAACTTCATTGCAGGGTCTGGGTTTGCCAAGAGACCAGAGTGAAACAGACGCTGTCAAGACCCATATGCCAGAGCTGAAAGTGCAAGCTTCATAGCAGTTCCTGAAGCCCCTGCCAAGCACATCTGCACTCCCTTTTGCTTTCCCTCGCCCTGGTGGGCCAGCCGAGGACCACTGCCGCATGGGCCGTGTGTGTGTGAATGGCCCACCGGCACCACCTGCTTGCCCCGAGAGGGGCACCAAGATTTCGATATCAACGGAGCCCGTTCCATTTTGTGTTGTCTATTTAAAAAAAAAAAAAGAAAGAAAGAAAGAACGAAAGAAAATGGAATTTAAAATACATAATTGTGTTAGTCATGAAGGGTAATGACATTAAGAGCCGTTTTAACGAGACATTTCCACACAAACGACATTATGCCGAGACAGTCTGTCCTGTAAGCAAGGCCCCGGAACCTGAGGGCCAGCGATATCTGGGGGCTGCCTCAGCCACGGTCCCAGGCACGGGGGCCGCTTGCAGCTCACAAGGCTGTGGCTGCCTTGGTCTCCCCAAACCTCACGAGTTTTACCACCTCTGTGTGCCAACTATTAACTTGCTCTCCTTCTGTAAACAAGCAGGAGTGTTTTATGGATAGAAAGACACTGCAAGCAGCGCCTGGATGGCTCACTCTGTTGAGCGGCTGCCCTCAGCTCAGGTCATGATCCCAGGGTCCTGGGATTGAGCCCCGCATCGGGCTCCTTGCTCATCAGGGAGCCTGCTTCTCTCTCTCTCCCTCTGCCTGCCACTCTGCTTACTTGTGCTATCTCTCTGTCAAATAAATAAATAAAATCTTAATTAAAAAAAAAAAGAAAGACACTGAAAAGGGAAGCTTTATTTTGCCACCATGAAATCACTGGTTAAGCGATAGTTAAATTTTTTCTAATACTAATTCCTTTTTTTCCCCCAAGTAAATATATGACTGTATCTGGGTCTTGTTGGCTGTTTTTGTCTGTTCTGTAACCTGTAGAAGATTCCAGAAATACTGCTGGATTTCCGTATTGCCATCACCAGCCCAACAGTCACAGCCCAGCAGTCCATCCCAGGCCCGTCCAGACAAAATTCTCCACAGAAGCAGAGAAGAGGGATTCGCTCCCTCTCAGACCCCATGGGCTGTTCCGAGCGCTCCTGGCTGGGAGAAACAGTTCTCCCCTGCCAACCCCTAGAGGAAGTAGCGATACAACTTATCTGAGATGTAGCAAAAGAGCATATGGTTTGGGCCGAACTTCCAAGATAAGGCTAGGTCATTTCCTCCCCGCGTCAGTGACTCCTGGCCTCAACAAATATTGACCGAACGCCTAATGTGCAAAATCAGGAGATTAGACCATTGGCCTGCACATGAATATGGAGCAGTCCCTACAACCAGGCGGACTCATGACGCACGGCTGACTTTAAAAAGCAGATTATGGGACCCTGGGCTGGCGTCATCGGTAAAGTGACCAACTCATGATCTTAGCTCAGCTCGTGACCTCAGAGTCATGAGATCGAGCCCCGTGTGAGGCTCTGCGTGTATCAGGGGGCCTGCCGGAGAGTCTCTCTTTCCCTCTGCCCCTCCACCTGCTGGCCCTCTCGTTCCGTCAAATAAATAAGGAAAAACTTGACAATAGAGTTACCCCACGACCCGGCAATCACACTACTGGGTATCTACACCAAAGATACAAATGTAGTGATCCAAAGGGGCACATGCACCCCAATGTTCATAGCAGCAACGTCCATGATACCCAAACTATGGAAAGAGCTCAGATGTCCACCAACAGATGAATGGATAGAGATGTGGTATGTGTGTATATATATATATATATGTATACACACACACACACACACACACACACAGTAGAATACTATGCAGCCATCAAAAAATGAAATCTTGCCATTTGCAACAATATGGATGGAACTAGAGGGTATTATGCTGAGTGAAATAAGTCAATTAGAGAAAGACAATTACCATATGATCTCCCTGATATGAGGAATCTGAGAGGCAGGGTGGGGAGTCATGGGGGGAAGGGAAGGAAAAATGAAATAAGATGGGACCAGGGAGGGAGACAAACCATAAGAGACTCTTAATCTCAGGAAACAAACTGAGGATTGCCAGATGGGAGGAAGCAGGAGAGGGATGGGGTGGCTGGGTGATAGACAGCGGGGAGGGTATGTGCTATGGTGAGTGCTGTGAACTATGTAAGACTGACGAGTCACAGACCTGTACCCCTGGGGTAAATAATACATTATATGTTAATTTTTTAAATGCTATCAACTCTTACCTTGAAAAATAAAAAATAGGGGGTCCTGGGTGGCTCAGTGGGTTAAAGCCTCTGCCTTTGGCTCAGGTCATGATCTCAGGGTCCTGGGATGGAGCCCCACATCGGGCTCTCTGCTCAGCAGGGAGTCTGCTTCCCCCCCCATCCCCCCGCTGCCTGCCTCTCTGCCTACTTGCGATCTCTGTCTATCGAAAAAATAAAGAAAAATCTTTTAAAAATATATAAATAAAAATTAAAAATGAAATATAATTAAACAATAAAAAGTGGATTAAAACGAAAACACACAGAGTCAGCTCTTTAAATTTAAACTTTTCTAACCATTTCTGCGCACATACAAATATGTGCACACTTGCAGAAGGTCCGGAATAACGTGCATGCGGGTAAGGACGGATGAAGTGGCACTGTGGGTCGTCCTTCAACGTGACTAGGGTCGTGGCTGGTTAACGGCCGTAAGTAGTTCGTTGAATAGACGCGTGATAACAGTGAGCGCCGTCGGACGCTCGGCAGCCAGGCAGGCCGCCCAGAACCCCTTGCGGTGCGTCCGCACACACGGAAAAACTGTTCACCGCCGACACCTGTAGGTGAGCAAGACCTGAGAGTGGGTTCACACCTGCGAGATGGCCCAGCCCAGAGCAGCAGGGTGTCGGCGGTGCCTAAACACCCCAGGCCCCCCTCCCTCAGGTAGGATGAATCCATGATGTGTCCTGCTGTCTCCGGGAGTCCCCCACAGGACAGAGGCGCCCCGCTGCCCACGGTGGATGCAGCTGGATGGCCGGGCCTGCACTGACTTCCTCCCTTCGCTGCCCGGCTTCCCCACGGTGCTCCCAAGTTTCCCGGCATCCCCGTGCAGCTAAGCCAGTCTGACCTGAATCCCTAGGTCGGGTTTGTTCTGGAAGGACCAAGCCAAGACACTACGTTATAGAGTTACCATTGGATAACACGCAAAACTCTCAACAGCATGAGGTAGTCTGCTAATACGCTAACATGGAAAGATCTCTGAGAAATAGTCTAAAACCAGAAAAATACTAATCTGTAGAAAAATACATATGGTTTTCTTTGAAGCACATATATTATGATCGAATTTCCGCAGCTGCACGCGCGCGCACATACAAACACACACACACACACACACACACACACACACATTAATATGTAGAACGGGGTCCAGAAGGACCTAACTGTTGACAGTGGCTAGCTCAGTGAAAGTGAGAGAGTCAAGACACTCGGGTTTTTACAAATCGAATGTATTCATTTACTGCTTGAGCAATGACACACTCATTGTTAAGAGTCTCAGGGCAGAGTGTGCACATGCTTAGACACACACCACATAGACCCCCACACTGTGTGTGCAGACACGTCCACATACCAAGACAGTGTGTCTGTGTGTGCACATGTGTAGATCTGGGGGAGGGGGGCGTCTGCAAATTCGGGAGAGAACATACAGCCATGCACAGTGCCCACCGATCTATATGGGTTTGAGCTTCTTGCCTTGACACACCTCTGTGGCACATGACTCCGTGTTTATTTTAATGATTTATTTACACAGAGGGGCCCCAACCCCATCTGGAGGGAAGGATGTAGTGGTGTTGAGAATAAAGATCACTGCAGATTTATAGGTAAAATGCTGCCCTCAGAGAGCCTAAACCCTGCGGTCATTAAGGCGTATTTAAGGTCCTTTTCACTTCCTTCAGGCTGAGGGACCTCTCAGCGAGCCTCATCCCCTGAGTCAAATACACAGCCCCCGCTGAGACTCACTGGCTAGACCTCCGGTTTCGAAAAGCCATGAGGACCTATTTTCTAATTGCTCTTCCTTCACGGTGAAATAATTTAAACATTCCATTTCCTTCCAAAGTGAGAACAAGAGCTAAATTTAAACGCAATAACTTAATGGTGCATCTGCGATCCCGAGCAGCCAACAATCTATCAGAAAAAATAAAAAAGATCAGCCCATTCCGAATATAGGAAAGATCCACACACATGCATATCACTCCTTTCTGTAGCTCTCGACCCCAGGACGACCAAAATAAAAAAATACCCAAAACAGTATTAAGCTCTTGAAATAACCTGCCTGTTACCCCTAAGAGAGCCGAGTAACGTCTGGGCGCCGGAGGGCACACAGAATAAATGAACTTGAAAGAATTACACACCAGTAATGATGCACCATCACTCAGCTCAGACACGGGAGAAAAGAGAACGTGTTCCTAATGACACAATTTCTCTGTTGAGGGCACGCAGATAAACATCTCTAGTTATAAATGACATCCACTGTAGAAACAGACACGGTTATACCAATAATGATGAAAGAGAAGGTCTGGGAGTGTTTTCTAGGCGTATTCCCATCTCCCAGGGCCCTGCATTTACTAACTGAATGACGAAATGTTTTTGGCCCTGTAGTAATGAGAACAAATGGTTACCAAGTACATATCCTAAATCTGAAACAGCTGAGCTTCACACACAGACTCTTTCTGCCTCCTGCCAGGAAAATGAACACATGAAATAGAAATCAGGGGACTGGGTGTGAACTCAAGTCTACTGAACACATACCGGCTGAGTCCATTCCTGCCACCGTCATCACCAACCCAACCATGATCACTCTGATTTCCACCACCATCACCACCATCACCAGCATCACCAGCATCACCAGCATCATCACCATCATGATCACCATGACCATCACCACCATCACCACCACCATCGCCACCACCATCATCATCACCACCACCAGCATCATCACCATGACCGCCACCATCACCCTCATATATCCACGTCCACCATCACCGCCATCCTTACCGCCCAGCTTACTGGAATGTGAGACTTAGACCCATTCTTTTATCAGGACCAACCCCAAACCACACTTAGACGGGGGCACTAAAAAGGTTCAGCTGGTTACCTTCTGCTTCATGCTCAAAATGCTTGACTAACAACCACGGCAACGACGGCCTGGGCAGCCACTTAGCACATGAAAGCCTTTTGCAGAAAGCAGCAGCTATTAATCTCACCCCCAAAGTCATCTCATGATCACAGGATGCGCACCCCTGCCCTGTGTTTAGACCACGCCTCCACATGAGAACCCTCCAACCTGAGAATAAAGAAATGAGCAAGCCAGCCCAGATTTCTCTCCTGAACCCTGGCCTTGGCCATCTGCTAATCTTACCGTGTTTAGGTGTGACTCACACTGAAAACTGAGCATCAGGGCAAAACTGAGTCCGAATCTTACCCGTAAACCTGATTCTTTTTCAGTCTTTCTCATCTGAGGAAACGGTGCCTCCCCCTCCACCATGTTGTCTCTGCCCGTGACCGAAAGCCAGCTTGTCACCCCTTCTCACCTTTCTTCCTGCCCAGCCCATCACAACTGGCAGAGCCTACTGCCCTAATGCATCTAGAAGCTTTCCAATGTCCTTCATCTCCACCGCAAACACTGGTCCAAGGCACCACGGCCGCTCATCCAGGCTACACGGTGTAATCATCGTAGAAGGCAAATTTGATCCTGTCACTACTTTATCTAAAATCTGCACTGCTATCCACCCATTGCCCAGACTTAAGACTGAAAATCCTTATCCACAGCCTGTAAGGGCATGAATGGCCTCCTCTCCCCGGTCTGTACCCAGAAAACCACCTCCTGTGCATTCAGCTCTTTCTCGCCCCTGGACCTTTGCACTGGCATTCCCTCGGGACACTGGTATCTTCACAGAGTACACACGGTTGTTTCACTCACCATTCAGCCTTCCCCAGCTAACCGACACAGAGCTGGCGTTGATAAACATCTTGAAGCAATGACTACACAAGGAAGATAGGGATAGAGCCCCCAGCCGCACAGGGGGTAGAACCTCAGAAGAAAGAAAGGACAACTCACCCCAGAGTTCTACCGCTGGGTTCCTAGTCTCGGGACACCAAGTGGAAAATGGCCGAGTGGGTCTTCCAAAGGTTGGGTCTGATCAAGTGCGTCTTCTGGACCCACAGGTTTCAGGTATGATGAGTCATTTCTAAACTGTAAAAAGAAAAAAAAAAGGCATATGGTCCTCTATCACAGAAGAATGGCTTGTTAGTTGGCTTTTCTGCCTCCTTCAGCTTCCTCTATGCCCCAGACGCAGGGCAAGTCAGGAAACAGGCTACCACCTGCCAGTTCATAGCACTGAGAGGGCTAATAAGTGACAGAGCTGAGACTTAACACAGAGCCTTCCCAGCCTGACAATTTTCTTTGCCTTCCACCAAATTTCCTGCTGTAGAGCAAAGCAAAAATACATACACACCCTGACACAAAGCTTTCGTGATGCTTTGAGTAAAATTCCAAGCTCCCGAATGTGCCAAGGGAAATTGTGGGAAGACTAATTATCCCTCCTTGTGTAAGTGACATGTCATTGCTGGTGGCAACAAGGGACACAATGGAGACCACGAATCGTCCAGGCTTGCTCTAAATATATCCTGAATTAGATAAATATGACGGATGCCCATGGATTACAAGTGTTACCATAAGGCAAATCAATGAATAAAAATCAAGGTAAAAACCAATGAGCTTATAGCAATGAGTTTGCTTATAGCAAACCCTCAAGAAATTCCCATCTCACCACCAAATATTCAAAAATTAGAAATTTCTATATTTCGGTAGACCTTCAATTGACATAGGAAATCCGAATACCAGAAGTTCTTTTACTTCTCTCTTGTTTTGTTGCTCAAATTTTTTTTAAGATTTTATTTATTTGACAGAGAGAGATCACAAGTAAGCAGAGTGGGGGGCGGAGCAGGCTCCCCGCTGAGCAGAGAGCCCGATGCGGGACTCGATCCCAGAACCCTGAGATCATGACCTGAGCCGAAGGCAGAGGCTTAACCCACTGAGCCACCCAGGCGCCCCTGCTCAGATGTTTTTAAACTTTGTAGAATCACAGGATAAAATAAGTTGCATTACCTTAGGTTTTATCCATTACTTTGTAAGTGTCCAGTGTCCAGAGTAACTACACGAGTTGGGGGGAAGAACACTTGGAAGCAATTTGGGTTTCAACCGGGAATTTGGAACTGAAAAACGGTCTGTATGAGCAAAATTCAATTTATTTCAATACAGCAACCATTTTCTGAGTACCTACCAAGTTGCTGGCAGTTGTTAGACCCAAACATAAATAAGAGTGAGCCTTTCCAGGACCCACAGTCTGACAGGGGAGGCCAAACCATGCAAGTATAACTTTATTCAAGCTAGATTTTAATAAGATTTAGAATGATGTGCAGACGAGATACGGAGGGAAGATGTCTAGACAGGAGATTGGAGTCTTATTTCCTGAGGCAGTAATGAGAGAGTCGGGACACAGGGCAGCAGGTGGAGCTCAGAGCAGTGGGGCACCATAATGAGCACCTGCCTGTGTAGACCCTTCCCTAGACCACATGCATAATGTAGGGAGGTGGGCATTTCTCCCCATGACCTTCAAACTAGGCAGGAGCCTGGAAATTTCTTTTTGGTAGAAAATAATAATCACAAGCAAAGGCCTTCATATAATGACATCAGGAACCTCGTCCCCAAAATATTCAGTTCCCTGCAATTATCCTGGAGTGAGTCCACCATGAACAAGCTCCCCTGGCAACCACCAAGCCATCTAGACCTTGCTCCAAAACCAAATACCAACCAAAGATGACTTACCACATTAAAAAAAAAAACTTCCAACATGGAAGATTATAATCTATGTACATAAAAATAAAACCCGGGAGAAGGAGATAGTGCAGGCAACCTAACAAAACTTTACAAACAGAAAGAGAACAAGATGTTACAAAGGGAACAATGAAAGACAAAAAGGATTCTTGTAGATGAGAAAGAAGGTCGCCAAAATGGAATTTGATTTAAATGGCAGATGTGGAATATAAGGTTAAGGAAATCTCCTAACGTGATAGAAAATATAAAACAAAATAAAGATTTTAAACATTTTTTTTTAAGATTTTACTTATTTATTTGTCAGAGAGAGTGAGTACAGGCAGACAGAGAGGCAGGCAGAGGCAGAGGGAGAAGCAGGCTCTGTGCTGAGCAAGGAGCCCGATGCGGGACTCGATCCCAGGACTCTGGGATCATGACCTGAGCCGAAGGCAGCCGCTTAACCAACTGAGCCACCCAGGCGTCCCCAAAATAAAGATTTTAAAGATTAATCCAGGAGGTCCAATTTCTACTAAGATTTCCCAAAAGAGAAAATGTACAAAAATTGTAGGAAATATATAAGAAAAATTTATACATTCAAGGATTTCATGAGGGGACTACAAAATGGATGAAAAGAAACCACACCAAAGAGCATCATGAGATTTGAGAAGATAAATGATAAAGAGAAGATCTTAAACACTTCTAGTTAAAAAAAAAAAAAAAAAGCCGGAATTTTTAAAAGCAACAAAAGTACGTTAGGGCATCAAACTTCTCAGCAGCAGTCTTGGAAGCCAGCAGAACGCCTTTTAAAAATCTGATTGAACATTATTTCCAATTAAGATTCTACCCGAAAAGCATTGATCAAGTGGGAGGACAAAGGAGAGATACTGCCATATATGTGAAGGATCATAAAATTTGCTTCCAATGTATTCTTTCTTGGGAAATTAGTGGAGGATATGCCCCAGTAAGATAAGTGGGGAAAACCGAAAAGAAAAGCCATAGCGTCTAAGGAAGAGTAGATCCTACCACACAGTGACAAAGAGAAACTCCAGGGTGACAGCTGAGCCTCAGATCTCAACTAATCAATTTGGAGCAAGAAGACAGAGGTTTTACAGGGAAAGTGTCATGTGAAAAGGAGACTCCAGGAAAGTCCCTGATATGTCCAAGAATTGGGAAAGAATTTTTGGTATGTGGATTGCAAATGGCACAATTAAAAATGAGGCAATTGATAACTCCAGGAAAAGTAAAAGCCATGCAAGGAAAGAAATGCAATCACAGTCACTAACTGGTTCTAGTTAACAATATGTACATAAGAACAAGGTAAACTCTCATTATCGTCTTAACAAAAGTAGCAATTTACCTGCGTGTGTAGGTTGGGGGTGGGGCCTAAAAGAACTAAATCTTCATCTACCACAGGACTTCTGAACCTCCATGCTACAGATATTTGGGGCTAGATAGTTTTTTGGTGGGAGCTGTTCTGCGCACTGTACAACATGTAGCAGCATCCCTACTAGTAGCAACCAGAAGCCAGGAGCATAACTCCCACCCCCAAGCTGTGACAAATAAAAATATCTCAGACATGACTCCTGGGGGCAAAATCGCCCCGCTCGAGACCCACTTATCCACCATAACAGAAAGTGCTATTTCTGACCTACAAAAACGGACCAGTCCAGAACAGCAGCACAGGCATGTTATTTAGGATTGTTGAGGTATTTTAAAGAAGAAATTAATAGAAGTATTAAAAGTAGAGTGAAGGAACTGGGCAGTGAAAAGTTGACCAGGTAGGAAACAGCTGGTGTCATATACCATTAACTATTGTTAACTTTTTTTTTTAAGATTTAATTTAATTATTTGATAGAGAGATCACAAGTAAGCAGAGAGGCAGGCAGAGAGAGGGAGGAAGCAGGCTCCCCACTGAGCAGAGAGCCCGACGCGGGGCTCGATCTCAGGACCCTGAGATCACGACCTGAGCCGAAGGCAGAGGCTCAACCCACTGAGCCACCCAGGTGCCCCCATTGTTAACTTTTTAAATTGGGCACATGCACTTTAAATTTTAACACACAGCTGGAGCTCAAGAAGAAAAAAAAAGCATGCTCCTGTCTACTTTGGGAACTCACTGAAGTCCTCATGTAGGAACCGTGTTTCAAAGGAAACCTTACACTACTACATTAACTCACTGCTTGCGCTGCACCTTTTCACTAAGGTACACGAAACAAACAGTCATCGAGTAAGGTCTTTCTACAAAATATCTACGCCCCCTAAAATCATCTGGTGCGACATTTTCAGTCCAACTCCTGCCCTGTGGGAATGACTGCAGTGAGGAGCGGGAGGCATGGGGAGGTCTCGACACACAATCAAATGGGTCAAATGGAAAGTGAGTCAAAGCAGAGACCACCAGTGAGAGCCCCACCCAGCAGAGCAACCATGTCCTTATGATACAAATCACCAGAGGCTTTACAGCCACCCATCTACTCGTCTTGTCCCTGTAAGGAACTGGGTTCTCGCAAAGACATAGTTATGCATGACATAAAAAAAAAAAGAAAAAGAAGAAGAATATGGAAAAGCATCGTAATTCCCACGTTACGGGGTTGTTTCCTGGTTCTATAAAAAAGAAAAAAAAATGTCAGGTAGGACAAGCGTCCCTAGCCTCTGTGCATTTAGCAAATTTTGGTGCTCTTGGCACAGAAGAAGTAAAACCACCTCTTTCTCCGTTGGTCTTCCTGGGCCCTGGGACACCACTTCTTCAACTGCCCCGCAGCCCCGGCTCTCTGGCCCTTCTCCTCTCCCCATCAAAGGGACTAGATGGTTCCACTGTGTCTGCACCTCAGTGAGCTGACTGGAGAACATGTTCCTGATTCTAAAGCATGAAGAACCGCCCTACCTACTTACATGTGCAGAATGATTATTATTAATTCAAACGTGGTCCAGCCAGATAATGCCTTGGAGGGATAGTGTATAACCAAGCCTAACGACGCTGATGTGAAATTGAATGGGGAGCTCGACTATCACTTCATATAAAGTTTTAATTAACAGAGCCGTTTGGGCAGCTAGAGAAAGAAAAGCAGTGATTTATGGATGCACATTTTACAGCTGACTCCTCAAATCCCAAACAACACGGAACTCTGCCCACCTGCTGCCCCACAAGCACGTTCATCACGGAGTCCGGGAGAAATCCTTCCACCACGGGGCAAGACCCAGTTCTTGCTGCTTAACGTTGGGAGTAAACTCAGTTCACTTCAACCAACCACTTACTCCAAGGGTCTCCCTACCCAGAAAAGATGAAAAGGAATCCTCTGGCCTTAAAACCAGCATGAGCCTGCTGACATTTTCACATTTATCGTTTCAATGAAAATCTGAGGTCTAAAGACTGAAAATGCTGCAATTATGTTCATTAGCTAATTACATTCATTATCTAAAGGCTTTGCGATGCTAAACCTTGTCTCATTAGCTGGCCTGGGAGAACTGGAAGACGCTTCCCCAGAATCAAATACAAAGCCGGAGTGAAAATTTCTGCTGGACACATCGTAACTTTGAAAATGTCCTGCTTTTAATGCCCGTTATGGGATGGCTAGCCAAGCAGAAGCGGACCCAGTTTTGAGGGGAACAGATCTCCTTCGGGAGTGAGGTTGAGAGGACACGCCGTGGGACGCCCAGCCTCGCGACGAGTGAGATTCCTCTGCCTTCCGTGCTGAGCAGGGACAGAGCCTTGGGGAGGAGGATCCCTCCTAACCTGAAACTGGCCTGGCGACAGGTTCCGAACGAAACGTCACAGTCATCGAAACTACAGTTAAGACCCAGCAGCGTTAGGACTGGAGCTTATCGCGAACTGCAAGGTTTCCAGATACCCACCCCGTCCATCTTTCAATCCATGAGGGCACCCGTCTCCGGCTGGGGCCTCCAGAAGGCTGGCTTTCTGCTTTGGTGTCTGAGCCCCATCTCGTGAACCCGGCAGACTCTTCCCCACCCCCCGCGGTGGTACTTACACGATGCCGGGGGTCGACCCGCTAGCGGGGAGGACGCAGTAGCTGGGGCCACCTAGACAGCTTCCTGTCCCCCCCGCATGCCAGGCCCGCTGCGTCTCCAAGCCTTGCGCTCGGCATCAAGCTGGTAGACTGTTTACTTATTCATGGGCTGCCCGAGCCGGCCAGGAACTGCTTTGTGTCAGCTGAATAGGATGGTAATTCAATCTCCAAAGGGGAACTGTTCGGCACAAGGCATATCTGTCATAATGAGTCACACCGATGGAAAGAACACGGCTTTTTGAGCCACTGGTAAAAGTTGTGTCTTGACAATGGGTAGTGTTATAGGACACAACCTTCTTTGCCTCCACGTGTGAGTCTCCCCCCACCAAAGAGTCCTCGGGAGAGGCATGACGGAGAGGGAATCAGCTGTGGGGTCGTATCCCTGGGAGAAAAAGCAGGGATTCCAGATTAAGCTTCCCGCTCCCTTAACAGAAGTATGTCCATTTGGAGAGACAGAAGGTAGAAATGTAAGAAAAATTAAAGGACGATGAAGTCAGAGGAAGGCATCCAGCCGGCCCCAGAGTTTCCTGTGGTTTGGGGTTTTACATGCATCACAGTAACAGTGAGGTCTCCAGCAGCCAGAAACCATGGCACTAAGAAGTCACAGCGTCAAAGAATGGCCCCATGCATACAGCTAAGAAGAACCAAATTGGGAGGAGGCCCAACCACCTGGGTGCCCAGAGACCTCGACTAGCAGCAAGGAACCATAAATCAGGCAGGCCAGTGCCTCAACTTACCACGGTCCCCCCAGCAGACCACCAGTTCCAAGGGGATGGGGACCCCGCCTCTTACATTCTGTGTTGTGTTCTAAGCACCCTGCACAGTGTCAAGGCGAAGCAGCTACTCAGACATCTGCAGAAATAGCAAATGAATGAAGCCTTCGACATCAACGGGCCTTGCAATATGTATCAGTCAGGATGGGCTAGGCTACGCTGCGGTAACGAACAGCCCTCCAACATCCGTGGCCTGATCAAGTGTTAGAAATATTTTCTCCCAGCAAACAGTTGCTGAGAATACTTTGACAAATCCCCCATTAATTTCGGGGTTCCTTATGTGTGCCCCAAAGCTTCCGTTATTATGTTACTCTGATGACATAGTCCCAGAGTTGGGCTTATATTAGACTACCTTCACTTTAGTGGGCCGGCTTCTTGAATTCACTAATATAACAATTAATTACATTAATTATGTATGTAATATTATGGCTTCTCCAGTGTAACATACTATTTGATCCATTCATCCTTTGAGTCAACAGAAGTTTAAGAAGCATTTTACTCTGTGTCTGGGGGTGCAGCGGGCCGTGAGACGAGGTGATGGGAGCCCTGCTCTCAGAAAACTCACTTTCTAACGGGGCACTGACGGTAAGCACTGGAAGGCAGGGAGCGTTTGGGGTGGACGCCAAGTGCTTGATCTGGACAACTGGGCACAGCCTTCTCTTGGGGTGATGTCTACACCAGACCCAAAGACAGGAAGGGAGCGGGTGGGCGAAACGTGAAGATTTGTTCCTCAGAACGTGTCAGTGCCGAACACCAGTGGACGTGTAGTGTGGACGTCTTATTTCTACCATGACAACCACTGTCCTGTTTTCTTTTTCTGGCTCCACCAGTCTGGGCCCCAGAGTGAGGATGGTGTGAGCAGAGCACCAGCTGGGGCCCCACGGACACGGAGTGTGAGTGGGAGATAAACCTGTGAGTTTTTCACTTCGAGTCCAAAAGCATGAACATCTCAATGTCACCCTCCTGATTTCTCCAGGGTCTCTCCAGATCGATACATATTAAAGCTGCCCACTTTGCAACAGCCCACTGGTTGGGATCTGCTGGAAAGAACCCTCACAAGCAAGCAAGGTGTCCTCCGGCAGGGGGACAGACAGTGGAATGTTACTCGGCACCAAGGGGCGAGGAGCTGCCAAGCCATGAAACCCTAAATGCACATCACTACGCGAAAGAAGCCGACCTGAAGGGGCAGAATGCTGGACGGTTCCAGCTCCAGGATGTTCTGCAGAAGGCACAGCTACGGAAACAGTAAAAGATAATTATCTGCCAGGGAGTGAGGGAGGAAGGGATGAACACAGAGGATGTGGGGGCCGTGAAGCTACGTTGTTGATCCTGTGATGGAGGGTCCGTGTCATCATACATTCGGCTGAAACCACAGGACAGACAATACAGAATGAGCCCTAAGGTAAACCGTGGCCTCAGGTTAGTAACAATGTATCAATATTGGCTCATCCGTTGTAGCAAATGCACCCCCCACACCCTAGCCGTGGGAGATTCTGGGCTGGAGGGACGGGGGTACACGGGGACCTCACGTTCTGATCAACCTTTCTGTTAACCCTAAACTCATCTTTTTTTTTTTTTTAAGATTTTATTTATTTATTTGACAGACAGAGATCACAAGTAGGCAGAGAGGCAGAGCGGGGGCGGGGGAGGGGAAGCAGGCTCCCCGCTGAGCAGAGAGCCCGACGCGGGGCTCGATCCCAGGACCCTGAGATCATGACCTGAGCGGAAGGCAGAGGCTTTAACCCACTGAGCCACCCAGGCACCCCATAAAAACTCATCTTTTTAAAAACATTAATTTTTTTTTAAAACTGACCCCAAAAGGGGCATCCCTCTCCTCCACTGCTTGCTTGTGTTCGTCTCGCTGTTTCTGTCAAATAAGTAATTTTTTTAAAAAATCTTTAAAAAAACTGACCCAAAAAGCACCCCACCACCTCAGCTGCTATTCTTGTGTAGACAACAAGCGTCTACACCAGCCAGGGTCCGTGGACTTCCTCCTCTTTACGCCGTGGGTCTCAGCCAGACATGCCGGGTGGGACATGCACTGTCTGGGGACAAGAGTCTGGGACATCCGTGCTCACCGCTACACCCATGGCCCTCGGAGTGGTGCCTGGCTCTCAGACAGGCCTTTGTAACTGGTGGTGCAATAAAAGATTTCATTTCCTTGTGTTTCCGCTTGGCCCTGAATGACAGTCAGAACATTAACAAGTGAAAATTGAAAGCTGAGATAAAAAACCTCCCCCAGGAAAAGTAGCCAGGCTGCCACATTCTCCAGAGACACAAGTCAATAAAATAATTCTTGAGAGCCAGAGACAGTTGGATGGGTCCATAAATTAGCCATGTGCAAGGGGGCCTCAGCGCCAAGCGTCTCCACTCCAGGTGCACATGCCCCGCTCGCTGTGCTCGGTCCTTGTTGGTCCAAATGGTGAACCCCACCTTGAGCCACACACCGTTTCTCTGGACGGCACCAGGGGCCCATGGGCTGTCCACCCTCCTGTGGGGTTTCTCCCAATTTCTCACCAATTCAAACCATCTCAGCCACGAAGTATGAGGGGGACAAGGGGGAAGGAACACACTTTTGGGAAAACCTCACCATTACCCAAAGGAAAAGGAGCATGAGAGCAGGGCCACCCCCAGGGACACCGTGAACCTGTGCTCGGGGCCCAGGAGCGATACCCTGTGTTTAATTAAACCTGTTTGCCACGCACGAGCAATTTCATCGGCATAACCATCTCCCGTGAAAATTGATTTTGCTCTCGCTGAAGGCCCCTGGACAACCACACATGGAGGCCTCCAGCACAGTGAAGCCTGCCCTCAGCCTAATGTCCTCATTTTCCAACTGAAGGTAAAGTACGGCGTTACTTTCTAAAATAAAATGGTTTCAGGAAATCGGTTTTCTGTTGCAATGCTAACTCTTCATCATTACTGTTCAAACCAGCAGCTCTCATTTGAGCGCACACTCTGTTCTGAGCCCTGCTCTCAGCGTGTTACCTAGAGCATCTGCTTGAATCTGCAGACGCTCGTGCAGCAGGTGCCTGTGCACGGGACACGGGAGGACACGGAGGGTGGACGAGTCCGGACTTGGGCGTCGCCACGGCCCGGTCATGAGCTGCCGCGGATGCCATAGGTCAGCAGAGATGGAGAAAAGAGGTGTTACTCCCCACTGCTGGTGTTCCCAAAGGGGGGAAAAATTTCTGTTCTGATATGCAAGAAATACCTAACATGGGCCTTTGGAAACATGACCTTGAAAACTTCAATTCTAGCCAACCACCAGGAACGACATGAAGCAGAGACGGGAGACGCCCGTGTGAAGCCACATGAAGTCACCACGGCAGTCTCCCCCAGGTTTCAGACTGTTTCTGCGATCGTGGAAAGACCCACTGTTTTCGCCGACGGCCACACGTCCCTAACAGTCTGTTTCGAGCCACACAAGCCACACCATCCTTACAAGATGGCAGGATCATCCGACGGTCCTCATCTGCATTCTGTTGTTTGCCAGCTCCGAGACAGAAAGCTAGGTAGTTGGCCAGATCATGCCACCGGACCGGCGCCTCAGGGACAGGCCTCCCGGGGGCCAGAGAAGGATTCTTCCTGACGGATGGCTTACTCGACGTGAAGCCTGACCTCATGCCCCTCTGTGTTTGGACTCCGGCTCCGGCCACGCTCCTTCCTCCTACGTCATCATTGTCACACCTCGATCTCTCCCTTCATCAGCCTTGTGGGCTGGGAGGTGCTCACGAGGGCCTGCAATTAACTGGAGCATAAAGCAGGAAAGCACACTGGTCTCTGCTGGTCCTGGAGTCTTGGGGAACAAAGCAGGTGACCCCTCTGGGGAAGCACCGGAAATGAGCCACGTGAGGACAAGCCCTCATGCGATGGCTACGTGGTCCACATGGCGGGGATTGCTCAGTGGGGCTGCCCGTGACTCGGGTCCGCTCCCATCAGGGCATGCCTTGGCTGGCCCCACTCGCTCCTCTGTTCCTGTCCTCACAACAAGGCTCTTGAACAGAGCAGAGCCCAGAGTCAATGCCATGTCTACCCACTGCCCTCCACAACCCCTGCCTCAGGGCCCGGACCGTCCCGCCTTTGGTACAAGGACACCAAAGACACGGAAATACAGGCTGAAGCCATCACTGTCCCCGTCTTCTCCCAGGAAACCTCCACCTCCCAGCCTTACTGTAAAAAGTTGGTGCCTGCTGTCTGTTAAGGATCCGGCTGCGTTCCTGTGAACGTGGGATCCGGTTTTCCCCACATTTGTGGCAGGGCCATCCTTCCCCCTCCGTGCGGCCTTGGTCCCCTGGTCAAAGACCAGCCAGCCACCTGCACGTGGCTTTATTTTTGGACTCTGTTCCACATCGGGGGTGTGCGCAGGACGAGTGAGCTCAGGGGTCTGCGACACAATGCCGTGCCCTGGTGACCAGGACCATATCCTGCACTTGAAATTTTGCTCAGATAGTAGATCCGAAGTTCGGTGTTCTTTTGTTGGTTTGTTTGTTTTCAAGATTTTATGTATTTATTTGACAGAGAGAGAGAGAACGGGCAGGGGGAGCGGCAGATGGAGGAGAAGTAGGCTCCGATGTGGGGCTCGATCCCAGGACCCTGAGATCATGATCCAAGCTGAAGGCAGATGCTCAACCGAAAGAGCCGCCCAGGCGCCCCTCCCTATTCCCTGTTCTTACCATCCCCACACGCAAATGTTTTAGATAAATTAAAAATAAAGACCGATTGAAAGAGAGAAGGTGGTACTCTCCAGGATGCCCCAAGACCACCCCAAACCTCAGGGAGGCCCCTGCTCTGCCCAGAGCTCTGCAGTCCGTCCTCGAAGTCAGATGTCCCAGGACGAATCATCCACTTCTTTCGCAACCAACAGTAACATATCGATGTACCACTTCTCAGTGCCAGGCACTGTTCAACGTGTTCTCCTGAATTAGCACGTTAATCCCTACGGCAACAACCTTAGGAATCAAGGCCTAGGATCACAGCCACGCTTTGGACTAGAGGACAGAGTTCCTCGCTGGAGACTCCAGGGCCAGGCTGCATGATGGGAGCTGAGCCCGGTGGCCTCCCTGGGCTGAGTTCAGGTGCTGGGACTCCCCAGGGAGCCACACTGCCTCCCACCAGAGGGAGGGGCTGGCTAAAAGCCAGCAGCCCTCTTCCGCGACCCGCCCTGGATCGCACAAATCCACACCCAGACTCTTGCTTCTGAGTGCGAGTCTTAGGCTAGACCGACCCTGAAATCCCCAATTCTCCAAACCCCTATGACTCTCCACCTCCAACAGCTGCCCTCCGCGGGGACCTGACACACGGGCTGGCCAGCAGTCCCTAAGATGCAGCTTTCCCCGAAATGGCCACCTGCCGTTTGCAGAATAGGGCAAAGTGCCCGCCTGAGCACGAGGACACATGCTGGCTGGGGGCTTCGCAGCGCTCACGCCCACCCCGGCGGCAGCCACACGGGCCACCGCGCCCCCCTCCATCGTGTCCATGAAGCTGGCTGGACATGGAGCCCCGTGGGAATGGTCGTCGTTTCTGCAGCAAGTGCAGAACGACAAAGCCCGTGGGCCCATCAGCAACTGAGAGGAAAGCAGCAGGTTTCTACCGAAATTTTCTCACAGACAAGAAAACCAGATTCCTTCAATGTGGAAGGAAGGAGAGACTGCCCGGGTCACCCATCCTGGAAGCAGACGTCTATTGTCCACTCATCCCCAAACTGACGGAAAACACATCAGGAACAAAGGAGAGAAAGAGACACGGCCCTGCCCCAAGGACCCTGCCCCCACACTCCAGCAGGGATAATGGAGACGACAAATATTCAAACAAACAGGACCGTGTCAGCTTGCACCTGTGCTGGGAGGAAAGTAGAGTGAGAAGGTGTGAAAGGAAGGGGTGAGGAGGGCAGGGCAGGCCTCTTGGAGGAGGTGTCCCATGAGGAAAGACTGGAGTTTGAGAAGCAGTTGGCAGCCGAGATAGGGAGATAGAGAGCGCACGAGAAAGAGAAAGAGTCTCAGCAGAGGACATAGCACATGCAAAGGCCCTGGGGCAGGATGTCTCACTGGAGAGCCCACCTCTCACTGCCAGAGAAACTAGACAGTCACCTCCTCCTTTGAGACAGGGGGAAGGATGTGGAGAGGCAGAGAGGTCTCTGACCTGCTCCAGCAAATCCTTGAAGAGCCCAAGAAGGTGGTAAGAAGGTGTTCTGTCCCTCCAGTGCCGTGGGCTAAATCAGCTTTCCCAGCTGTCAGCCTTTAATCCATCAGGGCAGACGTGTAAGCTTGGTTAAGAGAGCAGTAAGACCCAGCCCGGAGACGCAGACTACATTTAACCCACAGCTGCGGAGTGACCCAGACGCCGCCAGGGGCCTCGTTCATTATCCGGTCCAGGAAGATGAACCCGTATGAAAAATCCCAGGTACCCGGGTGGGAAGATGAAGAGCCGTTATTCCCAAGAGCCTGGACACCAAGGGCAGACTAATCCATGCCCAGCGCCACACCAGCATCCACACCCAGCCACAGCATGTGGCACCCAGGACTCACGGAAGGGACACAGCCCGCCTGCCACTCCTCGGCTGTGAAACCTGCAGGATGGCCAAAGCCGCTGCTGGACCTGAGAGGGCCTGAAATCCGCCCCGATGGGAGTATTTACCCTGTGGAATTAGGCAAAGACTACACGCCAGCTAGCTCAGCAACAAGCACCACCCTCCTAAACCCACTTCTGTTTCGCGGACAAGAAAAGACGTAAGAATTAGTCATCCCACAGCACGCAGGTCACGGTCACTGCTCCCTCCCCTCCAGCACCGCTCGACGCTGTGGACCCAGTTTTCCACATCCCTCCAAAATTCCTGTGTTGAAATCCTAAGCCCCGGCGTGGCGGAGTCAGGAGCCAAGGCCTTTGGGAGGTGATGGACACGAGGGTGAGGTGTTCATGAATGGGATTTGTGCTTCTATAAAAGAAGCCCCAGACAGCTCCCTGGTCCTCCCACAGCATGAAAACACAGTGGGAGACTGGCTGGCGGCAACCCAGGAAAGGGTCTCACCAGAACCTGCCCACCGCAACGCCCGCCTTGGCTTCCAGACCCCAGACTATGATGCACAAATGTGTGCTGTCCCGTAAGTCTCATCCGTGGGATTCCGTTACAGCAGCCCGGGTGGGCTTAGAAACCAGTCAACACACTCCATGCTCCAGGCCCAAGCAACCAGATGAGCCTGAGATCCACGCCAGTCCAGAGCGGCCTCTAACACTGGGGAAAGTCATGGTCTTTCCTACGGGACTTAAGGGAGCAAGAAGCCACTTGGTGCTACAAGGAGGCCAGCTTTAACTCCAAAGCAGCACAGACGAGATTGAAAAGAAACCAAGTCCTGGTTCGTGACATGGAGTTAACCTGACTCCATCCACTCCCTCTTAATGCTTAAACCACTTTGCATTTTTCTCTTAAAGGAAAGATTCCCAACCAATAGAAATCCCAAACCAAGGCTTTACATTTTGGTCCTCCCTTGCCTCACTGAGTGGACTCACTAAAGCCCTCTCTAATGAGTCAATCACTTAATAGCTTTGCTTGAGCTCCCAAGCTTTTAAAGAAAAACAAACAAAACCCCGAACCTCCAGTCAAGGACCTTCACGCTCCACCCAAGCACTGGGACCTGTGAACACGGAAGCACGTCTACACCGTAGAGGTGACTCGTTTGTACTCAGGCTGCTCTTAATGACTCTCTGTCCCCATGGCTTTCTGGCACGAGTCAAAGCTCGCAGACACACTGTGTGCCCGGTACTCCGGACTGAAGGGCGGGCCCACGTCCCAGCATGGGGTGTCACGGAGCTCGCGCATCACCGGTCAGTGTCTCCTTAACCACGACGCAGCTGCATCCGCTGACTTTTCTATAATAAATAATAAGTGAAACAAGTGTCCCCGAGGCTCTCAAGAGAAGGGGCAAAGCCCCTTCTGTGCCCCCTGCCATCAGGAGAGAGTGGTGTGGCTCTTTGTGGGGCCGCCCGGCCCCGTTTGTCACCAGCACCTAAACAACGGGTGTCCGACGCAGAAACCCACTCCCATAAGTTGATCCTGAAGGACAAGAAGGGTTACAATGGAATCAGCGTATCTTTCAGCACGACGAAATACCACAGTCGTCGTTTACATGGAAACAGGCACTCCCCAATATCCCCTCAGAACGCACTCAACCCTCAGACGACATTTCCCAAACCCTCAGCAAAATCAGAGCCAAGCAGGAAGCGTACCGCCATGACCTCGGCGGGATGTCTCCACGGGTGACTTAAATTTTTTCTGAATTATTTCCTACACTTCGAAAAAAATTTCTACAATGAATATGTTACCCTACTAATCCAGTAAAAACAACCTGAAATTACTGTAATTATGAA
Organism: Martes martes; assembly: GCF_963455335.1. Lineage (NCBI taxonomy): Eukaryota > Metazoa > Chordata > Mammalia > Carnivora > Mustelidae > Martes > Martes martes. The sequence continues at coordinate 91,576,412 of NC_137901.1, forward strand.
AAAACATAGATCATGCATGGTAACTTTTGCCGCAAAAACAGCGGAACGGTGGGGACCCTATGCACCAGGTTTTGTGCTGCTGTCCCAGCCACGTGGGCCCCATGGCTCTGGGGAGACAAGCCCTTGGAGGCCCCATTCACGGGCCTCCTGGGTTCCTGCCCATACAGTGGCAGCAAGTTGGAGGAGTTGGGGTGGGAGCTGAGGGACAAGAAGTACCAGCAGACGGAATCCTGTGACGTGTGCCGGTCAGCAACCCACCAGCTTCTGGGCCAGGTCACGCACTGAGTGTGCGGTTCGACACAACGTACGTTTATTTCTCACACAACCCATCAGACCAAGTGGTCCCAGTTGGTGGCTGATTCCCCTCAACCCAGAGGCTCAGGCCCCTGCCGTCTGTGGCTCCCCATTCCCCAGGACCCTGCAGGCCTCAGTGTCCCCATCACCCGGGCCCCAAGGCACACCCATCCCCTCCCTCCCCACACATTCCGCCCACATCTGGGCTTCTCAGGACAACCGAGACAACCACCTCGACAGGGAGGGTCTGAGGCCCAGCCGCCTCCCCAAAAGGGAGAGGGGATTGTGGGAGTAGGTGCCGCTTCTGCCCACGGGCGCAGGAAAACCCCCAGTCAGGTGAGACCTGGTATCCCAAAGCTCTGTGGGGAGAGGAGGCTGCACAGAGGGAGGGACCGGAGCTGAAGAAGCGTGAAGACACGGCAGCACGTGCGGGCAGACCCAAGACGGTGTGATCACCGGCTCTCGGAAACCCTGAAGACTGTGTCTGCTCCTTTGGAACCAAAAGCAAGAGGCATTTCCCAGCAAGCTGGCCTGGGGTGCACCGTGCTCTCAGGGGGGCCATCTCACAGGTGCGATTGCATTCTTACCCCCCCCCCCCCCCCACCGAGCCCCGGGCATGCGAGAGCCTCCTGCAGCAGTCAGGCCAGCTCCCTGTCTGGCCTCCACCCAGAACTGCTTTGAACGCTGCATCAGGGCCTTGCCTCCTGGGCGCAGCCCTCTGGTAACTGTGAGCATCAGAGCGCCTCACCTCCCACGCACACCCACCTGGGTGGGGGCCTCCCGCCTGCACCCATGAGGCCGTGCACCCCTAGCATGCCCCCCACACCAGTCTTGGCATGTGAAGTCCGAAGGGAAGCCTCACTCTCTCTAACACGAACGCTGGTGTACTCTTTGTCCAGAAGAGCCCAGAGTTGGCCCCGTTGCGTGAAGACCCCTTTTCTCCAGCCTGCGGCTGAGGAAGCACCGGTTTTCCTAACCCATCATGGCTTTCTGGGGGGAGTGGGGCAGAGAGGCAGAGGGGGCAGAGGGGGCAGGGGAGAGAGAGAGTTCCTTCCCAAAGAAGCAACTGACCCTATAATTTCTCATCTAGACCTAGGCCTTGGAAGGAAAATGCCACGAATAAATGGGAACCTCCTGATCTTGCAGGAAAATATCAAAGAGATTGCAAGCAATGTTTTCTTGAACCAAAATTTATACAGTCTTGTTTAAAAAGGACAAAAACAAAAATCCACCTGCTCTGTAAATGTCACAGGAAGGCGCTCAGCGTGGGTTGGGAAGGCTCGGATGGAGCGGGGCTGGGTCTGAGAACGGAGACTAGCCTGAGCCCCCATCCAGGGCTCAGCGTTGCGTTTTGGAAGGGATCATTCTGCTTTTCCGTGCAACCGGGCATGGGTGGGAAGGGGTGTGCCATGCCGGCTGCCCGAGGGGACCCGGGAGCTCAGAAAGGCAAAATTAAAAGAAGGCACTGCTCGAGCAAAGTGCAGGACAGGCCACCGGTGTGATGTGGCCACGGGACGTGGGCCACACAACAGTACCTGGGAACGGCCCCGAGCTGAGTCTTTCCCTATTAGAGACCGTCTGGGGCCAGGGAGTGTGACAAGCCCTGCAGGCACCCTTCCCAAACCAGGCTTAAGGCCTTAACAAAATCCCCCACAAGGACCTGCACCTGCCCCCGGGGACAGAGAAGAAGGGGCCCACAGCACAGGGTGTGCCTCCCTCACCGTCTTCCACGAAGTCTGTGATTTCGTCTCTGACGCTCCTCTGAAGGGGCCACCAACATGCTTCTTCTTTAAATTTCCCTTTCGGTGTATATTTTATCTCTCGTTAAATATGCGTGTGCTGAGAATATTCAAACTCAGAGGAGGAACAGCTGGACAGGAGCCCGGCCACGTGTCAAGTGTGGATCTAGTTAGGAGCAGAGAGCTCGGCCACGTGAGGCCGAAACGCAAGGTGCTTGATTTATTTCCCCGTCCCCCCCTCAGCCCCACCCCCGGAGCCCTAGGAGAGACCACACCGACTCCCGGCCCCCCCGGAGCCACGGGCCCGGCGAGGCCAGCCCGGCTGCAGGGAGAGCTGCCCAGCACGGGCTCGGGTCCCCCTCCCTCAGGCCCCCTCACAGATCCCACGACCACCTTCCGCGGCCGCCCCGGGTGCCAGCCAGAGGCCTCTGGTTCTGAAACGCCACAGCCACGGCCCGCGAGCCGCTGCCGGCGCCTGGCTTCTGCAGCAGGAAAGGGAATTTTCCGGTTTGCATTCACATGCGCCGAACTCTTGCGTCTTCCCTGTTCTGCGTTTGGAGAAAACGTGGCTACTTCAACTAGGAAAAAAGGAGTCGATGACATTTGGGGAAAAAATGGACCAGGAAGATCGTATTTCACCGAGTAAATTGACAAAAGGTCCAAAACCTTGATCTTTACCACCGATGGGCTTTGTCTGAAAGCCGAACCACCTCTTAAATATTTACGGGCGAGAGCCGTGACCGCAGCTCACGGTCACCCCGAGCCCAGTGGAGCCAGGCCACCGGTTCCGTTCTGGGGGGGCTCAGCGCAGGGACAGGCCCGCATTCCTGCTGCGGACAGATCCAGCTGCGGGCCAGCAGCCACCGGGCTTGGAAGCAGCACCGTGAGCTCCTTGCCTCAGACAGGAGGGAAGGGACGTGCAGGCCGATGGGAGCACCGGATGGGAGCACGCAGCCCCGGACGGGAGCACGCAGCCCCGGACGCGCACTCTCGGCCCGGCTCTGTCTGCTGTGGCCGGAAACAGGGACGCCCCAGCGGGCACGCCCACACCCAGCACCCAGATCTTGGTTGCTAAATACCGTTCTCCAACAAAAGAAACCACGGTCCTGGGGCGCCTGGGTGGCTCAGTGGATTAAAGCTCTGCCTTCAGCTCAGGTCATGATCTCAGGGTCCTAGGTTCAAGCCCCAAATCAGGCTCTCTGCTCAGCAGGGAGCCTGCTTTCCCCTCTCCCTCCCCCTCTCTGCCTACTTGTGATCTCTGTCAAATGAGTAAATAAATTTAAGAAGAAAAAGAAAAGAAAAAAAAGCCACAGTCCTTGGAGAAGAGGGCTAATTCTGGGACCGGAGTAGGGAACATGCCCAATGGGCTATGAGCTGGGAGCAGCGTATGACACCAGAGGTCAGAAACGGGGGCCACACAGAGCGCAGGGGCCTTGAAGGAGCTCCCTGGGCCGTTTCCTCTGTGCATTAAGGGACGTGATGGATGATAATAAGTCTAAACCCAGAACAAAGCTATGATCCATTAATCCACACTAACATAAATAAATAAAAAATATATAAATGGGGAGAAAGAGGAAAGCTTTTCTTTTTTTGTTTATTTAAGATTTTATTTACTTATTTGACAGAGAAGGAGCACAAGCAAGGGGAGTGGGAGGCAGAGGGAGAAGCAGAATCCCCACTAAGCAGGGAGCCCGATGCAGGACTCGATCCCAGGACCCCGGGATCACGACCTGAGCTGAAGGCAGACATGTAACCGACTGAGTCCCCCAGGCATCCCCCAGGTTTCCTTACAGAGGAAAGCCAACAAATAACCGTCGAAGGATCAAAAAAATCCACCACATTGTAAGTGTTGTAAGAAGCAGGTATCGTTGTGGGTAAGAGTCGGCCACGGACGCTAACATGGGGCACGTTCGATGAGAAACAGGGACTTCCCGTGACCCGGTCTCACGGTCCCTCCCCACAAACTACCTGCCAACCACAGAGGGGACCGTGGTCACTTCACAGCGATGAAGGATATCGGCGACTGGCCCCCAGCCCATTGACCCCGGTGCTCATCCCCCAAAACCCGTGGCAGGTGTCAGCACTCACCCAGGCCCCCACAGGAGCCGGCACCTCCTGCCAGAACACAGAATCTGAGCGCAGTCACGGGGCGCGCCCCACACACCCCACATTGGGGGCAACTGTGACATTGGGGGCAACTGTGACATTGTCCCGTGTCCCTCAAAGACGGTCAAGTGAGCACAGAGACAGAAAGGCTGAGACCCTGCTCCCAGGAGACTCCGGGGGATTGGGAGCGGCCGGAGTCAGCACCACCCGGGACCTGGGTTGGGTCCTGCTGGGGGACAAAAGGAAAAGGAACAGCTACGAAGGGTCTTACGGGACAAGGTGAACAATGTGAATGTCACCTAGATGGACTGAGTCATAGTACCGTATCAGAGCTCGACGGGCAGCCTCGCGGGTTTCCCGTGGTTTTGAGAGGGGGTGTTCTCGCTCTTGGGAAACGAGCAGGGGAAGAGTGCTGTCAAGGCGGCGCGCTGTCTGCAGGCCCCTCAGAGAAGGGGACCCGGGGACCCGGGGACAGCCTAGGGGTGGCACGCAAGCAGCAGCCGCCCCCACCGGGGACCATGGAACCTGTTCTTGCAGCTTTTCTGCAAGTTCCCCCCAAAGGCCCCCTTCCTTCCAAAGTCCACACTAAAGGCTTTAAAACAAACACAGAAACAAGGACCTCACAGGAGCTTGAAAGCAGGGCCATCGGGACAAGAGGCTGTGAAACCGGGTTTTGCCTGCCCCTGCGTCCCCAGTGGCTCTCGCTCCGGCTCCTCCCCCACCCGCCATGCGGCACTCCTGGGCACCAAACAGCTCTTTCTTTACCCCAATGTTCTCCAAAGTTACTGTCAAAGGCAGGACTACGTGATCTTCAGGTCGTGAGTTCAAGGCCCACGTTGGGCTCCACGGCCAGCATGGAGCCTACTTACAGACAGGGAGGAAGGTACGTAGGTAGACAAAGGCAGGACAAGTTCCGTAAGAGTCGTCTTGGTCTAAGATCCCAGAACACTGATCACATCCCATCAGTCCACCCCTATCTCACTGCTGCCTGCTTGGGTTTGGTCTGAGCTCTGCAGGAAAGAGGCAACAAGTTCCCATGCCTGGTACAGGGCCTGGCATACATGCTGTTTATCAAATGAGGCGGGGAGGGGAGAGGGGAAGCGGGGAGAGAGGAAGGAGGGGGGAGGAAGGGAGGGGTGGGAAGGCAGGGGGAGGGGAGGGAGGGAAGGCAGGGGGAGGGGAGGGGGCTAGGGAAGGGCCCAGAAGAGATGGGCAGGGCAGGAGGTAGGAAGAAGAAAGGATGAACAAAGACAGGAGGTAGGAAAGGATGGGGGGAGGAAGGCGATGTCCCCGTCTTTTAAGGACAAAAGGGACTTGACAGACTGTAGTCGATCCCGATCCTGGCTGGAAACAGATGGCTCACTTAAATTGGGTAATTTGAAGAGAACTGAGTAGAAACATTGTTTACAGAGTTGTGGGCAGGACACAGGAATGAAAAGGTGGGGGCGTCTCCCTGGGCCGGCAGCAGCTCGAAGCCCACCTAACGCGGAAGAGGGAAGAGAAAGAGGAATCACCATGACCCAAGGAAGGCAGGGCAGCGTGGGAGAGGGGGCAACGTGAGGGGAGGGGGAGGGGCGGCGGGGAGGGAAGGGAGGAGGGAGAAGGAGGAAAGAAGGGGAGATAGGGAGGGAGGGAGGAAGGAGGGTGAGGAGAGGAAAGAGGGCGGAGGGAAGGAGGAGGGAGCACACGAAGGAGAGATGAGAGATGAGAGAAGAGGTGCGTAGAGAAAGGGAGGGAGGGAGGGGAGATGGGAGGGGTGCGTAAGAAGGAGGGAAGGGGGTCAGGAGAAGGAGGGGAGGGAGGGCAGGGAGGGAAGGAGGTAGGAGGGAGGAAGGGAGGACAAGGAAGGGCAGAGAGGGATGGGGAGGGGCTGCCCCCCCACCCCGAGCCCGGCCACCCAACTGGGTGGCGTCCAGGCGGCCCGCCCGCTGGGGCCAGAGCAGGTGCGGAGCGGGTCCAGAGGGACAAACAGGAAGTAGGAGGTGGGCAGCCACGGGTGGTGGCCACAAAGCACCAGACTGCCGGTCGCCGCCCCACCCCAGCCTGGGAGGGAACCCCAGGACCCTTGGGACCTTCCAACCCACAGGAGCATCCTGGCTGTTTGTGGAGGCCAGTGAGCGGCTCACCAGGGTCCTGGTCCTGCTGGAAGAACCACGTGCTCAGCAGGCTGGGGCCTTGTCCGTATGACACCTGCGGACCCCCGAGGAGGTGAGGGCCCTGGGAGCCGTGTCCCCTGTGACCTAGATCCTGGTCCTCAGCCCAAAATGCCCCACGGCTCTCCAGCCACGCTCTGAGTGGGAGGGGGCAGTGGCCACGGGAGACTTGCCTCCCTAGTCATCCCCCCATGGGTAGCCTGCAGCCCCGTGGACCCCGGCACCTGCCCTCCCAGGTAAGGAAGCTGGGCTGGGTCTCAGACAGAGGGACACTGGGCACGTGAACCCACACACAAGCCCGGCTCTGCAGCCCTCCTGCGTGGTGGCCAGTCTGACAGCGTGGCGGCTCGTGAGAACACGGAACAGCTCTCCGTGTGTGGAACGGCCCAGACCAAGGCAAGGAGCTGAGAAGCCACCCGTCGAGTGCCAAGCACGGGGTTTGGGCATGTTCACCACGGAACTCACACACAGCCAGAGCTCCGGTGACGGGTTATAAATCAGTTTCAAAACCATAGCACGTGGTTGGACATAAAAAGACAAGATCCAAGGGAAGACATGCCACGAACACAAGCAGAGCGTCCCCGACACCGCGGGGCCAGCGTAACCTCCTGAGGGGTCACAGGATGCCCAGCCGCGAGCAGAGCCCACGCAGACCATGTCTGCCGTCCGAGAAGCAGGCGTCCGCCCCTTCACCTGTTCTCCTGGTCCGTCGGGGCTCAGAGCTGACCCCCCAAAACACGTACCCACACCCTAATCCGTAGAGTCACCATGAAGGTTATGTCATTTGGGGAAAGGGTCTTGGCAGACACTCAGTGAAGGTCTTTGAGATGAGATCACCTCCGATCACGCAGGGGTGCCCTACGTCTAATAACTTCTGTCCCTGTAAGAGACATACGATGGTGGTGGGGGGCGGGGGTGGGCAGACACACGGATGGGAGAGGAAGAGGTGGGGAACAGCCTCCCGAGAGCCTCCAGATCAGACCTTGATCTCAGACCAAGGACACCTGACCACGTGTGCTGTGGACACTGGTAATAGCAGCCACCGGGAGCTCGGACAGTCCCTGAGACACTCACAGAAGCAGACCTTCTGGCCTTGTGAGCGCCGTCTGCCAGGACCCAGCACTCACCCCTCTTTAGGACCAGTCTCCAGGCCTCAGCAACACGGTCCCTCCACCACATCCATCGTCCCTGGGTCTTCAGATGCCCAGTGCCTTCTTGTCATTACCGGCTCAGCTCACTGTCACAGGTGGCCGGCCCCTTACAGCCGGCTGGCCTGACCCCCTGGGGTCCCTGAGGGTCTCTCTCCCACACCTGCCTCCACCGGAGAGGCTAGGAAGGATAAATAGTAGCTGATCCAACCTCCCTTGCAGCCCTGGATGTCTGGCAAGGCAGATGTACCCACTGGCTTATAAGAAGTCTGTTGAGGAAGCTTTTAGGATACCTCCTACTTTCCTGGTAATGGAGCCAGATGGTCTGGTGCCGTTTTCCCCACAATGAGCACAGATGCAGTGGCTGGAGCTACAACAGACACTTTTTGACCTCGAGGGAAAAAAACCCAAGAGAATTACAGGAGACGCTGGCCCTGAGTTTCCATCAGTAGTTCCCTACTTTCAGGCTTCTTGGTGAAAAATGACACCCACCACTTATTTAAGCCATGGTAGGTCACATTTTCTTACTTTTCAATGACATCATTCCCAACAGATACATTTCCTCACCAAAGAGGAATTCCAAAGCTACTCCAACAGACACTGTGCCCTCCAGACATCTCTACCACGTCACCCTCATTCCCGTTGGCACATGAACTTAAGTTACCTGGTTAAGTTAGCAACCGTCTGTCCTCCTCTCCCGCACTCCTAGAATATAGGTCCCACGAGAACAAAGACATTCTCCATCCTGTTCACCACCTTGTCCCCAACGCCTACAACAGTGTGGGTGATAACACACTTGGGGAGGATCTGGTCAGTCTTCAAGCTCAGCACTGCTGAAATTTGAGGCTAGATCATTCTCTGTTGCTCAGGCCTGCCCTGTGCATGGCGGGAGGCTTGTCGGCCTCCCTGGCCTCTGTCAACCCGATCCCAGGAGAATGCCCCCACTGCCCTGGGACCACCAACGTATGTCCCCTGGTGGCAAGCCACCAACTCGAGACCTGCCGACTCACTGAAGGAGTGAGTGAGAGAAGGAATGAATGAACGGCCCTCCCTAAGTGCACACAGAGATGGCACCATGCTGAGAGACACTGAACGAGGATCTCTGGAGGAAACGCCACTTCGGAGTTTATCACCAAGTGAGTCCAATGGAAAACAGCCATCATGTCAGCATCTTTGCTCACTTGCCCTTGGACAAAATCTGAGATGTGACGTGATGTGGCCTTAGGCTGGAAAGAAGTCTTATTTTCAGGTCTCCCACCTCCGATGGGATCGCCACGGCTGCTCAGCTCAGAACATCATCCATCCATGCTCCGAGGGCAGAGACAAATTCTAGTGAAAGCCCAAAACCCCGCACTAACACCCCAATCCCCAGGAAATTTCCACAGATGGAACCGGAAATAAACACGCACCCTCAGCCAGGCCTGATTCCCGCAGCACGACTCATTAAATCAATTAAATCACTTGCTTGGCAGGATTATTTATGGAAATAGGAAATCGTGTTCCATCAGCTAAACACTGTCTCTGAAGCGACGGGTGAGCTGAGCTCATAGTCCCCTAATTTGGGTGAACCGCACCTTGAATTCCGTGAAGCATCTCTAACTTCGGCCGGCATTCTCAGGTCCGTCCAGGTCTCACGTCCCCTCGTGGCCTTGCTGCATCTCAGGCCCAAAAGGGAAGCATAAAGGGGCTTTTTGGCTTGGCCATGTTGCCGGCTGAGCAAGAACAAAGACCTGAGAGTTTAACAGCAAATCCTATACCAGGTCAAAAGCAGATGCCAGTGTGGCAGGCCAGGAAAGGGGATGAACAAAGCCGGCAGGGGAGGCTGGGGACAACTGAAGAAGGAAGGGCCATCCGTCCCTGCAAGGTGATTGTGGCCACACGGAAGCAGAGCCAGTGGTGCCAGAACCCCTGGTTTCTTTCAAGAAAACTGTCAGAAATCTGGACTAGGGTGGGAAACGCGTGGACGTTCGGTTTTAAACATCGGCGACGAACTCAGAACTGAAAAACGCAACATGTTTGCAGACCTTATCAGGTCACTGAGATCCACACTTTGTGAACTTCACCCTGTTTCTCCTCACACTCCTTATGCCTCAAGAGTAGCTTCAAGGGAATGCCTGCTTCTCGTTTAGGGATTTGTTCTGCCCTCTGGGGAAATAGGGAAGTCCCCAAGGAAAGGACAGCCTGTATCAGAAAAGGAACACAAAAGTCCTCCAAGGAACAGCCCTGACGTGGGACTCTAAGAACTGGAGTGGCTGCTCCTGGTCTTGACAGGGGAACACAATTGGGGCTAAACTCTTAGAACAGCCACAAAACTACTCCCCGTTCGGGTTTCCAGTAAACGCAGGGACCACTCCCAGGGACTGCGGAGGGGGCAGGTACCAACCTCCATGTCCCGTCTGGACGCCCTCTGCCTCCCAGGCCTGTGTCTGGGGCTGGCTGTCCAGTCCTCTGCAAGGCTCGCCCCATCGACCCGGAGCAGGCACCCCTCCTTCTGTCTTAGGCACAGACACGCCAACAGCCCAGGTCGGGGGAGCCCTAAGCACGTGATCAGCGCCCCATGCAGACGCCAAGCTAGAGTTGAGGGTGCTGGGGCTGGCAGACACGCGCCATGGTGCAAGGGGGGCTACATTCCAGGACGGTTCGCCCGGCCGCTGGCCAAGGCGACACGGCGCAGGGCCTGACAAACTTTGGAGGGAAGTGCGGGTGGGCTTGCTACCCCAAGGCCCAGCAGCAGCCCAGCTCAGCCTGGGGGCGGGGGGTAGGGAGAACCAGAGGCCTCTGTGCAGTATTCATGGCCCGCAGGACAAAGTGGGAGGGCAGGGCGACTGCCACCCCACCCCACCCCACTCCCCCCGCCCAGGGGCACGGTGGTCGGACCTGCAAGGCCAGTAGGCAGATAAGGGAGGTGAGTCTGGGGTTACCACTCCCGCTGTTTTTAAATGAGGAAAACACGCCCAGCGTCAAAGTGACCGTTTTTACGTGCGTGGTGTGGCCATATTCGGTATTTGGTGTGCTCATCCTTATTTGGCAGAGATCAGCACAGCCCAGCCCCGTTTTCATCAGCCCGACAGACCGGCCGCCATCACCCCTGTCACTGCCCAGTCCCCCACAACCACTAAGCCAGCTCCCGACTCTAAAGATCTGTGTCTCAGAACAGGTCACGCAGTAGGATTTCTCTGTATGTTCCCATTCAATCATTTCAGTGGGTTGAGATTCTGATAGGCATCTTCTAGATGTTACAGACAAGGAGCAAAGTTCAGAGAGCACAGAACATTGGTCTGAAGACACAGACTGTGAGGGGCAGGGGCAGGGTTGGAGCCCTGGGCAGGCAGGCCTCCGGGGACTGAGGCTGCACCGACCTTAGTCCGGCTTGCCTGTCCCCAGCTCTGACCATGTCAGAGGCCCCATCCCCGGCGCCAGACTGTCCACCACACCCCTGACACCCTGCCCTGACCAGGATGTCTCCGTGCTCACCAGGCGTGGGCCAACTCTGTGACCTCCCACCCCCGCTCCTTTGTCCCTCACTGAGCTCCCAACACCTGTGTCGGACCCTCACAATCCTGACCCCGGATCCCCCCTTTGAGAGAGGCACCTATTGGATTTTGGCTGCGAACCAAGACAGCGGCCTCTTGGATATCAATGCTGCTCAGCCGTGCAGGGGGGTGGGGGCGCTGCTTGCTCTGCCCTTGCCGGCCAGCAGACAGGCCCTCCTGGGAACGGCTGACCTCCCAATCAAACACTCCAGTTTCTTATCTGACTCTCCATCCCACGTCCCCACCTCTGGCTCCCTCCAGCCTCCTCATCCCCACCTAGAAAAGAGAAACCCCTGTGCCCGACCTCTGGGATGCCTGCCCCCCGCCCCGGCTCAGTGCCCTCCGTGCTGCCGGGGCCCCTGCTGCTGACCCCGGCCAGAGTCCTGTCCAGGGAACGCCCTCCTTCCAGGCCCAGCTTTGTTCACTATTTGACACTCATCGCAAATTCCTCATGTCCCCCCAGATCAAGAAAGTTGTTAGGAATCATGGCCCCATCTGCTGAGAACACGGCACACGCCCTCTCCCGTGGTCACTCAGCACCCATACCTCCGCCCACAGGACCCGAGCGGCCGCCATCCCCTTCCTGCCACGCGGGAGGGAGACGCAAACCAAGACATGGGATGTGGGAGCACGAGGCTCGGCTGGGCCCGGCGGGTGGCAGGGAGAGCTGCCGGCAATGAGACGTTTAAATCACAGCAGAGATTCAACGTGACGACCGTGCCAGGCGAGGGGCTCAGTCTGCCAAGATGAGGATTTGAGGATGAAGCAGATCGCTGGCACGGCGGCGCTGGGCATGGGCCCACGGGCGCCCGCGGCCAGGCGTTTAGCCACGGGCTCGCTCCACGGCGGGGGCGGCCTGGCACAGGGGGAGACGGGCCGTGGCTTCCAACACCCACACATGCCCGAGCACCACCTGCCAGCTGGCCGGGCACCCCTCGAGGGGCCAGGGACCAGATGGCAGCATGGGCTCTGGGCACAAGGGGCGGGGTGGAAACGTGCAGGGGAGGGGGGCCCTGGAGGGATCCCGGCAGGGAGAGAGGCGCAGGGGGCCGGCACCAGCCCTCCTGTAGGAAAGAAGCGCAGGCACCCACGATGCAGCGTTTGTAACCCGGACGCTGCTACAACTGGACACCGGCTTCCAGGCGAAATCCTCGTGCAGAAAGGGAGGCTGCATTCTCTCCTGGGCGGACCCCTGAGTGTTCTGAAAGTGGACATGTCATTAGGGTCTTTCTCTGGTTCTAAAATAATGCGTGCATCGTCCCTGCCCATCTCAGTTAGCAAAGCTTGTCATAAACTAAGGGAAAATTAAGGGGACAGAGAATGGTGGGAAAAGGTGATTACTGTCTTTGTTCCACACGGTTCTGTGCTGTCCCTCTACTGGACGTCTGCTTCGCTTGCTAAGGCTCCCAGGTGACTGGACGTTGGGCTGACAAGTCACCAGGGAGGAAGAGAATGCTCTGGAAACACAGGACAGCTCAGACGGGCAGAGGGAATGGTCTGACAGGTTAGAAGGTCACAGGGCTCTGGCAGTGCTCTGCCCACACTCACTCACACCCGCCAGCAAGCGATTCACCCATTCAAAGCTTTCGTGAACGTCATTAGGTGTGTGGGGCTCGGGCCCCAGAATACAACCGTGGATGATTCAATGCCGCACCCAGAGTAAAATGCGATGCTGGAACACCACTGCCAGGAGACGCGGGGGACGGAGCCCAGAGACCCAAACAACGCGGCGGCCGGGCTCGGTCAGCCGTCTCACATAATTCAGGCGGAGGGAAGGACACACATGCTGCAGAAGGAATTAGACGTCGGGAGAAGCCAGGCTCGTTTCCACGAGGCTCTGCTGCTGTTGCAGACACTGTTTCCCAGCTCCCAACCTGGGCCGCAACGTTCCCCCTGCCACGTCTCCTACAGCAGCCCCCATCCCCCGCCCGCCGACCCGTCCTCAGGCACACGGTCCTTCCAGATCTCAGCATGGCCTTCGCCCTGCACCCTGGCGATCGAAAAGGCCGAGCTCCACCTGCCTCCTCCCACACGCCTCTCTCTCCACCGCACCGCACCTCCCAGCCCTTTCCAGCACACCGCTCACTCCCAATAGCAGGGGGCAGATGGAACATTCCAGAATACTCGGGAGCTCTCCTGGCAGCTCCCTCCCACTATCCAGATGCCACTCCCCAGACCTCCCGTGTCCGTGTCCGGGGCCCCGTCAAGCCGCCGCCGTCCCCGCCTCCCCAGACAAGCCTGTGCTCACAGCACCTGCCGCTCTCTGGAACGGTGCAGCTCTTCACAAGGGCTGCTGGCCCCTCTCAGCAGGTCAGACACGGTGCAAGCAGAGAGAGCCGCCAGGCCGCCAGGCTGGGGTCAGTGTGCCCCCGTGGCCCTGTTCCCCTGCAGTCAGTCCACAGGACCAATAGGAGCCTGTGACCTCTCCCGTCCGCAAGCACGGGACCCGAGCAGGCTTCCCGGGGAGACCGCAAAGGTGTCAAGGGAACCGGGCTGGAGTCCCCACAGTGCAGGCCGCGAGCCGACAAGTCGGGGACCAGCACCCTTCCTAGAGGCCAGGAGAGGGGAACGGCCAGCAGGCCCGGTTTGCCGGAGAAGCTGTTCCTCACTCAGGCCCACCCGGCTCTCAGGGGAGAAAGGCAGCTCAGCAAGCAGCAGCGCCCGCACGCCCAGTTCAGATGTAGCAGGAAATTAGTTTTAGGTAAATATTAGCTGGAAAATCAAGGCCCCCTCATGGTGTGAACGGTGCCCTGTTCTCCGCGCCCCCGCCCCCCGCGGGTGGTGACAGCTGCGTCGGGAACGTGGCCGCGAGCCCACGAAGGTCTCCCGGACTCGTGGACACGCAGAACTATGTGGGAGCTGCGGTCAGGGGGCTGGGAGGGGCCTCGGCAGGCAGGACCGGACGCTGCCAAGTGGACATGGGACTGCGCTGTCGGTAAAGGAGCAGAAAGGATGGAGGCCGCCATGTCCCAACTCAAAGGCACGCCAGCGAGAAGACAGACGGGGAGGCGGTGGGGCCAGTCTTCTTCCTGCCACGGGAGTCAGCCCCGCGCACAGACAGAGGAGGAGACCAGCAGCCTCCGCGGCTGGAAGCCTTAAATAGACGGCCTCAGGGGGCAGGTGGGGAGGTGGACAGTCTGGGCTGCTGCAGTCGCGTGCAGGGGTCCCCCCCAGGCCCGGCTTGCAGGTGCCGCCCAGCCCCCTCCCCTGCTTCGTTCCCCTCCCGCTGCCAGTTGGTAATCCAGCCTCTCAACGGCCTGCTGTTGAACAAGGAAGAGTGAAGGGTGACTTGATGAGCCTTTGTTCTCCCTTTTATTTATTAAATTGTAATTAAAAACTGTTAAAGGCACCGGGCATCTCATCAAGACTCTGGCAGTCTCCTTCCAGGCGGGGGTTCTCCCGCTCCCCCACTCCCCAGCCAGGCGGCCTTCCTTCCCCTCGGTGACGCCCGCCCAGCCATTCCCCATCTCGCCCCCAGCGCTGCTACGTGTGGATTCCGGCAAAGACCGGTCCAAACTTCACAGCGTGGTCAATCGGATTCGGTTAGGTCTCCACGCCCGTGTTTAAATGGAGCAGAACAGAGTGGACCAGGATGGAACAGAACGGGGGACATGGAATGACACAGAATAAACGAGGGGCTAATCTTATCTCCGTTTTATAGACAAGGGCCCCGGGAGCAAAGGCCACTCCATGGGCAAGTGCCTAAAACAGGATTGAACACAGAGCCGTCTCCTGTGACCCTCAAGCTCGCCCCAATATTTTTTGAAGATTTATTTATTTATTTGAGAGGGGGAGGTAGAGTGTGCAAGTGAGAGTTGGGGCAAAGAGAGAGGACATCTCTAGCAGACTCCCTATTGAGTGCAGAGCCTGACATGGGGCTCGATCCCATGACCCTGAGATCACACCCTGAGCCAAAACCCAGAGTTGGCCGCTAACCTGATTGAGCCATCCAGACGCCCCAACTCACCCCCACATTTTTATCACAGCACGTCTCAGAACACGCTTCTCTGCCTCCCCTTCTAGCCCAGACACTCCACGTGACGGGACGTTCATACTCTGGCAACAGTGGTCACATAGCATCTGATGGAATGATGGACAGAAGGAAGGAGTGAATAAAATGTGAAGCAAAGTGTGAAGTTATCTCAAAATTCAATTTCCGCTGGTTCTTGCAGCTTCAGTCCTGAAACAGCAGCAATCAGAGAGGCTCGGGTCCTGAGCGCGCGCCCAGAATAATGCCTTTTTATCCCCCACCCCGAGAGGACAGCTTACACTTGAAGTCACATGAGAATCATAGTTTTTTTAATGCACTTCCTGGAACCTTCTTTTTAAAGATAATTTAGACAATTGGGAAAAGTCAGAGTGGTGTGTGCACACACGCACATGAGCACATGCACTCGCACACAGGCACACGTGTACATGCACACATACATGGACACACATGTGCACATGCATGCATGGGCACACATACAGGTGTGTGTGCACAAGCACAAGCATGCACACACAAGCACAGACACATCTGTGTACACATACACAGGCACACAGATATGCACACACATGCACACACATGCACACACATGCACACTGATATGCACACATGCATGGCACACAGGTATGCACACATGCATGGGCACACACGTGCAGGCACACCTGTGCACACACGTACATGGGCATGCATACATACCCACACACATGCTCGGGCACACCGATATGCACACATATGTGCAAGGGCACACGTGCACACAGACATGCACACAGACACCGGCACACGTGTGCACATGCAAGGCACGAGTGTATAGGTGTGCACGCAACTAGCACACACATGCACATGCGCATATGCCCGGGCACACAGATATCCACACGCATGCACATGCACGCCTATGCACACGCACACATGTGTGCCCACACACTCACTAATCCTGGCAGAATGACAAGCTTGAGAGGGAGAATCACCCAGGGAAATTAGGTCAACCACAAAACCTTGGCCATTTATCACACAGGGGCTGTTCTTAAAAGCAACGAACCTCAGCGCCCTAAATCCCAAGGGGAGGTCCGTGAGGGGAGGACTGTGTGAGGTTCTGCATTACAACACTTGGGGGCCAAGTCCAGCCCCTTAAAGCAATGGGACCCAAATCAGTTCTACTTGGGCAGCTGCAGAATCCATTTGTTTTTCCAAGACCTTTGGGCCAAATAAGAACATATCTTTCAATAATGGATCCTTGAGCTCCGTGGGCGAGACAGGTTCCACCTGAGTGTGTGAGTTTATAATCAAAGAAGGGGGACAGAGCTGTCACCGCATGCCCCATGTCCTGCCACATCTCCTCCCCCGGCCAGGGACATTTCCTGCCACACACACCCCTCGGTCCTGCTAGATGCACCTTCGACCCTCACACGCATACTTGAAGGGGGTCGGAAGCTCTAAGGTATGGTATTGCCAGCAAAGACCCCCAGAAAGGATCATGCAGGCCACAACAGGCCCAGAGACAACACTGCTCGATCACCAGCTGATTCGGTCAATAATCCAGTACAAGGAAGGTCCGTGCTCCCAGTTCCCGAAACAACGGCTCTTCATAACCAGAGAAGAGGACGGATGACGATTTGCAAGATAGCGTGCGACCAAACAGAATCTATAGTGAGCGGAGCTCTTTGCAATGTTTTTGGGTGGATTCCAAAATTACTGCCCCCACCACAACCAATAATGAAATAAGCCCCTGCAGAATTAGGCTGGAGTTGGAGCAAAAAATGGGGTGTGTGTGTGTGTGTGTGTGAAAGACAGACAGAAATGGGTAGGAATGGTGTGGGTGTGTGTGGGTGTGGGTGTGTGTGTGTATGACAGAAATGGGTAGGAATGAGGTGAGTGTGTGTGTGTGTGTGACAGAGACAGAGAATGTGTGCCTTCGCTTCCTTCTATGGGAATGCGGAGAATTTCTCTTCAGCCATTACTCTGCTCCATAAGGACCACTGGTTAAGAGGGTAGGCTCTGGAATCAGAGGGTCTAGATTAGGACTTGGACCCCCCAGTTACAAACCTGGACAAGTTACTTGATTTCTCAGCACCTCAATTTCCTCCATTCATACAATCAGAATTAATAATAGGGCTTTGTAGGAATTCAGTAAAATAAAGAATTCAACAAGCCTAGGGCAGGACGGGGCTCCTCCCGGGTGAAGAGCGTCATGGTCACCTGCTCTCCCTGTTCCCCGGGCCAGGACGCTGAGACTGGGTTTCCCACAATGCACTCGTGTCCGTAAAAAGCTGCTGCGTTTCTCACGCTCGGGAGGTCCGCTCTAATAGGATCTTCCGTAACGCTTGCAGGTCACTGGGTCACTGCGGTGGGCACAAGCGGCATCGTCTGCCCAGAAGCCTGAAACTGTCACCACATATGCCAGACTGTCTGACTCCAACCCACCAGCCAGGAGCACGACGCTCACCTGTCACACCCCATCACCTGCCGACAATGGCCATCATCACCACACAGGTGCTCCCCACTGCCCCAGCCATGCTCGGCTCACCCTTCCCTCAAGAACACTTAATTCGCTAATGAAAAGATTACATTAATATTGGGGTCGAAAATTGCCTTTAGAATCTAGGGACAGGAAAGGCATTTTTAAATGATCACTGTTTTTAAAGCACAGAGTGGACGGTCCCTTTGCCACGCAGCATCCTCTCCTGCAGCCCCGCCCCGCCCCGTGGTCTCTGTGGCTTGGGGACGGCGGCCCCGGGCCCGCTGAGCTGGTCTGGGGTCTGCAGCCGGGCGCTGCGCAGGGCGGGGGCCGATCCCCCTGTAATCAGGATCTGAGACGCATTAGCCCTCACGTGACCCGCCCCCTCCCGCCCCGCCCTGGGCGGCCACAAACAATCCGCTGCTGTCACTGCCTGCTCAGGGCTCCCTGTGTTTGCTCACATCCTGAATAAGGCTCAGCCACTTCAATGTGTGTTTTTAAGTGGATTCCCAGGGGAGGAGAAAGAAAAATAAAACAGCACCCCATGACGGGCAGCCTGGGACCTGCGTAGGGAGAGAGCTCTGGATGCAGGGGGGAGATCAGCCCCAATCCCGCAGGGACCCCTCACACAGTGCAGAGGCCTGGGCCCCTCTCAACCTCCCCCCCCGCCCCTGCCCCCGAGGAGGAAGCTGTCCCCGTCCCCCCTGGGGAAGTCACCAGCTCGGCAGCCCCAGCAGTGCCTCCCTTCCCGCACCCAAAGTGCCCCAACCAGAGCTCCGGTGTCTGCACTGAGCCCCAAGTCAGGGGGACACAGCTCGTGGCCTCACGGATGCTCCTCCGACAGCAGGACCACCAGGGGGGACCCAAAGGGGCCGGGAGGCGGAGGTGAGGGGCAACAGCTCCTCCAGGCTCCTGACCACACCAGCCCCTTCTCACGGGCACTCAGACAGCCTGAGCCCCAGCCTGCTGCTTGAGAAAACAAATGCACCCACAGATGGCAGTTTTCAGACCCAGGAGAAATCTGCCACTCAGTGCCTCCCAGCCTCGGACATTCCTGCAGAAAGGATTCCCTGGGCACGTCTCAGGAACCCGCCCACCTACCTCCGGGCTCAGCTCCCTAGTTCGGTTTCCCGGAGTGGGGGCTGCCCGCCAGACAGGCCTCGGGGTGCAGCCCAGCAGAAGGCGATGATTTCCAAGCTGGGGCTCAAAGCCCAGGGGCTGCTTTCTGGCCGCATACCCTCAGGCTAAGCACTTCTCTCCCTGCCCAGTCCTCCGTCTGCACGGCTGAGATCAGAGAAATGCCTTCTGTGGGAGGTTCCTGGGGCCACCAACGACAGCACCTTCAGGGGCTTAAAACCACAGAAATGCATCCTCCTGGACCTGGAGGCCAGGAGTCTGAAACGGAGCCATCTGGGAACGTGAGGAGAGGATCCTTGCTGCCTCTGGCACCGTCTAGCCCCCCAGGAACCCTTGGCTTGTGGCCTGGTCACTGCGGTCTGTCCTTGGGGTCACCTCCTCTGCCGTGCACCTGTGCACCTCAAAGCTCTGTCTGCCCCTCCCTTGGGGCAGCAGTTAGGTGCCCCCCGCACCCGCCCCCAGACCATCCAGGCTCATAAATCCCCCCTTCCGGAGATATTTAGCTCACCCACCGACTGCCGCACAGGGGACGCTCACTCTTCTGTCCTGTGAGGTAACTGTCCCAGGATCAGGATGGGGACGCACCTGGGGGCCCCTGCGGCCGCCTCCCCCGGCCCCACAGGGAGGCTAGAAGGATCCCCGCAAAGCCCGTGCTGCGTGAGAGTGAGGGCTGCTGTCGGAAGGCACGGTATGGGCTGTCCCTGCCCTCTCCACTGCCGGCTTTATCAATATTCAGGGCCGAGTTAAAGAACATTAATTCAGAGACTAAGAAAATGACCCTTGTTTCCATTCCCCTCTGAGAGCTCCTGCAGGAGGAAGCCTGGGCGGGCAGGCACCAGGGTGTCCCCACACCTTCCCAGCACTCACTCCCCAGCCTCCCCTCTCATCAGAAGAGGCCAGGGCTCAGGACAGACCAGGGGCAGGTGCAAGTGGGAGGGAGGGAGGCTAGAAACAGTGAGACCCTCTGGCCTTCACCTCGTATGATAAAGACTTCATTGATGGTCATCTTATAAACTTTTATTTTTAGCCTACATAAATGTCTTCTAAAAGGAAAATGGGCCCACTGAGGAAAGATACTAACTCAGCAGTCACGTCGGATGGACGACCAGGGCAGAAAGGCACCCTGACGCCATTGTTACCCAGGAAAAGGGAGGGCAGGTGTGGAGATTGGAGTGAGGACCAGAGCGAGGTGGCAACGAGCCTCGCAGCCCCTCCCACTAGGTGACCACACTGTGAATTCCAAACGGAGGTCAGAATCCAGGCCCTGGGGGCTGGGGGGGGGGGGTGGTGTGTGGGCTGATCCACACTTCCTGGGGCATCCGTCCTCCTGGGGAGAAAAGGGTTACATTCTCCCACCAGTGTTTCTATGATGGGGAGCCACAGAGTCATCGTGGGGGTGGCTGCAGCAGGGCGGGGACACCGTGGACCCTGACCCGGTATCACCCGGCTGGCTCCCCCTGTAAATCAAGATTCTGACGGCCGGAGCTGATGAAGATCAGCGCAGGCGTCCGGGGCACGCTCCAGCACCTGCTCCCGGTCCGCGTCCGCAGGAGCGCTCCAGCTCCACCAGCAGCCAGGCCGTCCTCCGTCCTCCGTCCTCCACACAAAGGGAAGCCTGAGCCAGCCTCCCCTCCCTGAGCTCATCACCCAGCACTAGGTCACTCTGGCAGACGGTCCCCTCCCCCCGCTGCCGGCCCGGCACTCTTCCTACACATTTTAGGCAGTGCTGCTGCGAAGAAAGAAAAAATAAACAGATGCAGAAGCATCCACAGAAAATCTGGGCTGCACTGCCCGGGAGACGAAAAGAAAACCAACTTCAAAGGGCCTGTGCGGTCGGCAGCCGCGCTCAGGGCTGCTGAGACAGATTGGAATGGTGACTCCGGAATATAAAGCCTGATTTCGACCCGAGCAGAGCCGGGAGTCCCGGGCCTTTAAAGGAGCCGCTGCTCACGTCAACACGAAGGTGGGCACTTAATAAAGGAGGACGTGAGCCGGCCATGGCTGCATCCCTCCCACTACACGTGACCTGTCACAAGGATACAAGGCGGCCCTCGGACCTGCAGGGCACAGAGACTGGGGACGGGCAGGCATTCTAATATGGCCTGGGCGAGGGCCCGGGAGTGGGTCTGCAGGGCCGGCTGTCAGCCGAGCAGAGGGAGTACATAGAAAAACCCTCACTGGACGCCGGGCAAACGGAAAGGTCTCCGCAGTACATGTGCGGTCAGGATCCCGTCCTATTTGGGACTGTTGGTATCATCCTCCTAATTCCATTACCATCTCAACAGCTCGTCTGTTTGGAGCCCAGTGACAATAACAGTAATGAGAGTGAACACTGACTGAACCCTCGATACGCCAGGCCCTGTGCCGAATGCTTCCCCATCGTTTCAATCACCTCACCGACAAGACGCCCATGGTCAGCCTCCCCAGCTGGCCAAGAACAGCAGGACGCAGAGCAACCGTCCTCGATGAGCAGATAGGTGCCACTGCTTTCCCATTATACCGGTAAGAAAACAGAGGCGCGGAGAGGTTAAGAAACACAGCCCTGTTCACACAGCCAGGAAACTGCCGAGCCAAGATCAGAACAGCCAGTCTGGCTCTCGACTCTGCCTGCAGCCTGGCCAGGGCTGACTACTGGAGGCCGCGGAGAGAGGCTCCTCCTGCAGATGCTACATGGAGAGAAGGGAGCACAGGGACATCCTCGCTGGGGGGCGGCCCAGTGGTTAGGGGGATCGGCTCTGTGCACAGCATCGCAGCTCCTCTGGGCTGTGACACTCCCCGGCTGCATGAGCGGGGACCTTCACCTCCCTCCCCGAATCTCAGTCCCCCATCTGTGAGATGTGGAGAAGGACAGCACCTGCCTTGCAACGTCATTCTGCAACTAGAGGAGTTGACCACCGTGACACATTTAGACCTGGGGAGGGGAGGCTGCCGTCCACGTTAGCCATCGTTAGTACTGCTGTTATTACCGGACTCCAGACAGACTAATCATTGATGGAATTATTAATCAATAATAGGTTATTAGTAATCCACAAGGGAATTATTCAAAAAGTCCCCCAAAAGGGGCACCTGGGTGGCTCAGTGGGCTGAGCCTCTGCCTTCGGCTCAGGTCATGATCTCAGGGTCCTGGGATCAAGCCCTGCATCGGGCTCTCTGCACGGTGGGGAGCCTGCTTCCCCCTCTCTCTCTCTGCCTGCCTCTCTGCCTACTTGTGATCTCTGTCTGTCAAATAAATAAATAAAATCTTTTTTAAAAAATCCCCCCCAAAATACCAGTGGTCCCCAGGGGGGTGAGACCATATTCCGACGTGTTAGCAGAGGAGGAGGGGATGTCCTGGATCAGCCTGCTTAGGCTCCACTTTGCCTCTGACTGCCGAGCTGACCCCACCCTCCTGCTCCCCCCAAGGAATAGAAATTAACTGTGTGAAATCCGGAAATGACCAAGAAAACACCAAATGACTAAACTGGTCCTCAAGTGACAAGCGGGTGGAGATAGGCCACCACAACGCCTGGGACCCAGTGAAAAGTTCCTGAGTTCACGGCCCACTCAAGCCTCTTAGAGCAGGTGTTGTGGGATGGGACATGGGGAACAGTATTCTTTTTTTTTTAAAGATTTTATTTATTTATCCGACAGAGAGATCACAGGTAGGCAGAGAGAGAGAGGGAAGCAGGCTCCCCGCTGAGCAGAGAGCCCGATGCGGGACGTGATCCAGGACCCTGAGACCATGACCTGAGCTGAAGGCAGCGGCTTAACCCACTGAGCCACCCAGGCGCCCGGGAACAGTATTCCTTAAACTTCAAATGGATTCATTGAGACGGAACCCATGCATCAGCAAATTTATCCACTGGAAGTGGACAGCGACCACCAGGTCCAGACCACCATCACCACAGTCAAGGTCAGAAGGTTTCCAGTCCCTCAGAGGGAAACCTACACCCTTTAGCTACGTGCCGGCGCCCCCCAACTTCCCCAGCCCCGGACGACCACTGGTCCACTTCCGTCACTGGACTTCTCTCAAAAATGGGATCCTAAAAAATAAATAAATAAATAAATAAATAAATAAATAAATAAATAAAAAGGGATCCTGCAGGGGCGCCTGGCTGGCTCAGTGAGGCATCTGCCCTCAGCCCAGGTCATAATCTCAGGGTCCTGGGACTGACCCCACATCAGGCTCCCTGCTCCTGTGAAGCCCGCTCCTCCCTCTCCCTCTGCCCCTCCCCCAGCTTGTGCTAGCTCGCTCTCTCTTTCTCTCCCTCTGTCTCAAATAAAATAAAGTCTTTTTTTTTTTAAAGAGCTCAGTGACATCAGTGTCTCTTCCTTTCTGTGGCTGGACAGTCATCCAACATACAGGGAGACCATACTTTGTCCAAAGACGTCAGTACTTTGCAGAAGATCTGAGAACCCCTGCTGCAGACAGAGCCATCCATAATGGCACGTGTCTCCCCTGCCCTCCCCGATCTCCCCTTCCCCACAACCGAGCACTGCTTCCCAGACTCAGTCTAGCTGTACCCGAGCCTCGTTCCCACCGATGTGTGCCCTCTCCTTCCCTTCACACCCCGAATCTCACCTGTCCTCACCTGAATCTCACCCGAATCTCACCTGTCCTGCTACCCCCTCAGTCTGAGCTGAGACTCCCTCCCCGTCCTGGCCCCTCCTGACTTCCTGGGTCTGTTCCTGCCCTACCACCCACTCCCCACCCAACAGCCAGAGGAACCCAGCCTCCCCCTGTAGGCCTGCCACCCCCTGGGAACCTCCTGATGGTTCTTCCTCCTACCTAGACCTGGTCCTGCCTCAGGTCCCCCTCACTGTGACCTCAGCCCTGTCACTGCCTTCTGGACGCATGGGCTTGCGTGCTCTTCCTCGTCTGCCCCAAGCTTCCTCCCATGGGTACCCGTGGGCTTCCGAGCCAGGCCAACCGTGGCTGAAAACCCAGCCCATCCCACCCCAGCTGTGTGACCTGGGAGGAGCCATTTCCTCTCTTTTACACCACTGTCTCATCTGTAAAATGGGTCTGAACCAGCAGCAAAGCCCACGTCTTAGAGCCCCGGTGTTACACAAGAATCGAGTTCTACAGCGATGCCCAGCCCACAGCAAACGGTAACACCACACTCGAGGCCTGAAGATCAGTTTACAACAGTTCTCTTCATTCAGGCTTGCCTGAGAAATGGTCCAGAACAGGAGAGGAGGGACCATGCCCCAGACTGGGGGCTCGGGGATTGTCCCAAATCTGACAGGTGCACCCAGCCTGTCTTGGAGGGTGTGGGGTATGCCTGTCCCCTTCGTGCATCACCGTGGAACACCCACTAAGTCCAGCCACTGCCAGCCACTGGACACATTCGAGCAGGCTGGCTTTGCTTGGCTGGGGATGGACAGAAGAAACCCAAGACTCCCAGTTCTCAAGCCGGGGTATCTGGGGGGAGGCCGGCACTCTGCACTCAAGGGCCGGAGAATACAGGAGGGAGAGGAGGGGTCAGAGGGGAAATGAGGCTGGTGGTCGGCGCGTCATCACATCACCCCGCCGCCAGCCCGAGCCCCTGCCGTGTGGCTGCTCTGCACCCTGGGAAACCCTGCGGCAAAACGCAGCCTGAGACCACCCACCCCCGACGGTCAGCCCCGGGTTTGACGCAGTCAACAGCAGACTGGCTATGGTGGCCGTGCGTTATTTGAGACAATGGAGCGAAAATGCAACAGCCTACCTACGGTCCCGAAGGCTAAGTAAACTGGGACAGCCCCCCGAAGTGAGGGTCGGCAGTTGCCCACCAGAAGCTGCAATGCTCTCGTGTTAACAGTTACACTGGTAACACAGTTCCAGCTAGTTAAGGACGGAACAAGAATCGGGAACAAACTGCTGGTATCGATGACGCGCCCGTGGGGACAGGACGAGCACACTGTTTGGTCGTCCGCGCTCTTCTCGCCCTGCCCTTCCTAGCTTGCCCGCGGTGCAGGCTCACCACCTGCCACGGCGAAGCGGCCGCGCCAACAAGCAGGGACGGAACAAAACAGAGCAACGGGCTCAAGCCAGGGAGGCCGCGCCGCGCGCTGGGGGCTCTCAGGCAGGGCCGGGGCCCCGGTTCCCATCCACAGCAGGTGCCCGCTGACTTGGCAGGCATCCAGGGCAGACAGACCCTGGGCCCCAGAAAGCAGCCCAAATCCAGCTCCCGAGGCCTGGGTCTTGCGGGGAGAGGTCAGAAACAAGCCAACGAACCTGTTGCCCTATCTTCTCTACCGAGGCAAAAACATGGCAACGTGGTGGGGACTGTTTCTCCCCCTTAGAGGCAGGAAGTCAACAGTAACCGCGCACAACAGCACGAAGCGCACCAGCTCTGCCGAACCAACGGCAGCCGCCAATTCTAAATATTGTCATCGCAGAGAACATGCTGGGTTTTGGCACCAAGAGCATCTAATCGGAGGGAATCTCCCCAAAGTCCCACCGCCAGATCTGCTCGATTAGACAACATCTACAAGATCCACTCGAAAGGCCTTAGGTCCAAAAGCAGCATCACCAAGTTCTTCTGGAGGCCCCGGGCCGGATGCGGGAGCAGGGAGGAGCGGGACAGGGGTGAGTCGTGGGGGGGGCCTTTGCAGCTCAGACCGGGGGACCCCCATCCCCAATTCCCTGAAGACGGAGCTGACGAGGAGCACCTGCTCGCTGTTTCCAGCCGCTGACACTGGGTCCCCAGGGGAAGGTTGGGCAGCAGTCCCTCGTCACCCCACCTGCGCTAAGAGCATCCCGTCCGCACAGTCAGTACACCATTTGACGAGAGATGAGAACCGAAGACTTGAAGGCAACCTCCTCCTTCCAAATATTCAGGACTTTTGCCCTGGGGACTGCACAGCCGGATCTCTCTCATCATTCACGGCTCAGCAGCAACGTTCCCTCCTCCGAGAGGCCTTCCAGGATCACCCACCTACAATCTCTCAACAGGCTCCTGCAATCCTCTACCTGCCTCTTCTACTTTGGGTTGGTCATGTCTTCATTCTGTTATTTATTTGCCTACTTGTGCCCCCCCCACACACACACACAAATGTCATCTCCATGACAGCAAGGACCTCATCTACCTCGTTTCCTGCTCTGTGCCTCGCCCCTAAAATGCTACTTAGTATTTAATAGCTACTCAAATGTTTGTTGACTGAATAAATGAATGCACTGCCTTGGTCCCTGGGCACACAGAGATAAGTTACAGCCACTGCCTTCTGGGAACTTAATCCTAACAGAAGGACTGTCATAGTAACCGATAACCACGCGTGTTTGCTGAAGGCAGGGAGGACTCGCAGCCCAGGCCAGCAATTCCAACCAGTGGGCAGGGAGCCCAGCCCAGCCTGGATGGCGTGCAGACCATTGTGTCTCCTGCATTCATTCTTTCAAAACAGTGTTCACTGACCACCTAATATATGCAAAGTGCTCATCGGGGTGGAAAGACAGACAACCACAGTCTCAGCAAACAAGACAACTTCAAGTGAACGTCGGGATCCCCCTGTTTTGCCTGTTTCTCTGCAGGCCACATCACTCTGAGCTGCCTGGACTCTGGGTAGACCGTGAGGCCCTGGGGTCGCCATATGCCCCTTGCCCGCAAGAAGAACAGATATCTGGTCCCTCAAAAGTCCAGAGGATCCCTGGCTCCTCCCATGTCGTGGGGCTCCTGGTCCAGTGAACAACTAGGAAAGGTGGGAAGGCAGCGTTGAAATGAAGGGTTACTTTTCAGCTATCTGCTTCGTGCATGAATACTTCCAAGCCAGCAAACCCAAGTAGATAGGAGTGGCCTACTCAAAGATAAATATGGATGTTTGTAAAGGAAAGATGCCCCCCATAGGCAGGGTGAGTTACGGGGCGCAGGTATAAAGTTGCAGAAAAATCACTTCTTTAGTCTTCTCAGGGGTTCTGGGCGCCTGGAAACGTGGCCTCCAAAGGTGAGGGTTAATTTGAGTCTTGTCACCATGAGGCTGGCCAGACGGCCCCAGACCGTGAGGCACAGACCTTGTAACACCTGAGAAGAGCCCGTCACCTGGAGACTCACCCTTCCCCACACTGCCTCCCACACTGTCGGGAGTCTGGAGTGGGCACATCTCCTAAACCCTGTTCACAACCACCTTCAGGGACACGGGGGAGGACGGGAGCCTGTGGGCTGGCGCACACTGCCGGACGACGCTGGGCGTTGGCAAGAACGTGGGGAAGGAGGGCCCCTCGCACAGCTGGTGCGACGGGAAGGACGTGTCCCTGACCCCGCCGTCCGCTGCTGAGCCGCACCCCAGGACGGTTCCCACACAGGACCCCAGGGGACACAGGAACAAGGACCTGGGCGGCCCACGGACACGATGGGATACGTGCAGCCCCTACAGTCCCCAACCGGAAACACACGCAGCGACACGGATGGAGGCGGTGGGGACTGGAGCAAGGGCTTGGCTCCTGGGATTCCTGTTCATCAGAGCTCCTCCGAGTACAACAGCGCAATGTGGCTCCCGTACATGCAAATCCACGGTTCGGTATCAAGCATGACGAAGGGTCTGTCTGTGAGAGAGGAGGAACAGGCGTGGGATGGAGGTAGATGAGGAAAGAGAAAGAGTCAAGCACGGAGAGAGAGAGAGAGAGAGATGGAGGGAGGGAGACGGGTGGGCATGCCAGGCCAGAGGGAGGGACAGAAGGACCCAGGAAGGGAAGAGTGAGGAGGCAGCAGTGACAGCATGTTGGAGACCAAGGAGCGTGGCCGAGCCAACCATCTGGACCCCAGCGGCCACCAACCCCAACAAGCCCGGCGGCTGCCTCCCCAGCACCTGGGGCAGGTGCCCAAACAAGACCAGACAGGCTTCCAAACAGGCAGGAGCACAGAGGGAACTCGGGGAAACAGGTCATGGGGTAGGCCTATCTGTTTCAAAAGAAAGCAGAGAAATGAAGAATTTTCTAGAAGCTGGTGTGAAACATTGGCTTCAGCCATCACAGACCAGGACAGCCAGTGCAGCCCTTCCAGGGCCCCCAGAGCCGCCCTTCCAGGGCCCCCGGAGCCAAGCAGTTTCCGCCTTCCAGCAGGCAGCCCAAGGAAAGGCCGGGGAACCTCGGTGGTCAAATCCTTCTCACCGTGGCTGCACAAAAAAGCCTCCGCAGCCCAAGCCAAGTTTGAACACTTAGGAGTCTCGACCCATGTGGGAGGCAGGTGCTCTGTTAGGGTCACGCCTAATAACCCTCAACCAAGCCCAAGAAAGCAGAGTCGCCTCCCAGAGAGGCTTGGTGTGCCCACGGCCAGGCTCGAACCCACTGCCGGGTACCTGGACCACAGGCTCGGCGTCTGGACAAGTGAGAAACGCAAACTGGGCACCCACAGGGCCTGCTCAGCAAGAGACCGCGTGTCTTCACCCAGTGAATCATCCTCACGATGTCTGAGAACCACGGCTCTCATGCAGTCTCAACCTCCGTTCCAAAAACGCCGAGGAGGGGCTCTGATATGAAAGCCAAGGGGGCTTGGGGAGCGGCCTCTGGCTCTGTGCTCTCCGCCCGGTGAGCACGCCGTCCCCTCCCACACGCCAGCCACGCGCAGAGCAAGATGAAGGGACCTGGAAGTCATGGTGCAGCCGGTCAGCTGAGCGGCTCCCTGCCCTTCCTGCCGCGTTGCTGGGACCTCACGGCACAGCCTACACTTGGCCTTACCTGGGGAAGTTTTGCAAACTGTCCACGCGTGTGCACACGCGTCATTCGGATGGGACTAGGTCCCTGTCTCTGCAGACATGCTCCGCGGGACACCAGACACAGGCTCCCAGCATGGGGGAGGCAGCAGCCCCCGCACAGTCCAAAAACCTGCTGGTGGCACGGGGCCAAGCCGACCTTCCCCGGACCCGGTCTGTCACATTCTCTGAAGGGATGGTGACAAGCAGCGGCTGCCACCCCTCCTTGCAGTCGTCTGGCAAGCCCTGCTCTGTGCGGGGTACAGCACCCAGACCCGGGGAGCAGCCCCATCACCCCACCCCGCGGCCTCCCACGCCACTGCCCATGCTGGATCTCACACAGCTGTCCTGCCCGGAGGCCCCAAACTCACCAGTGTCCACACGACATTCTGAGCTAGGAAGCCGGGCCGGGCAGAAGCCAGTGCCGGGCGGGTCCAGCAGGGACTGGGAGAAAGCAGAGGGGCCAGGCATCTGGGGGTGGGGAGTGGCTATTTTCCGAGGACCCCCAGACTGCTCCCCTTGCCGGGTGGGGTGAGTTTGCTGTGCTTCCCTGCCCGGGCGCCTGGTCCTCTCCCAGCTCAGAGACTGTCTGCAAGGAGAGGGGCTCCACGCCTGGTCCTCTCCCAGCTCAGAGACTGTCTGCGAGGAGAGGGGCTCCACGCCTGGTCCTCTCCCAGCTCAGAGACTGTCTGCGAGGAGAGGGGCTCCACGCCTGGTCCTCTCCCAGCTCAGAGACTGTCTGCGAGGAGAGGGGCTCCACGCCTGGTCCTCTCCCAGCTCAGAGACTGTCTGCGAGGAGAGGGGCTCCACGCCCGCCAGCCTCCTCTTCCTGTCTCCTCTTCCGTTCTCAGAGCTGGGCCCTCCTCACTGGGTCTCTCCTGTCTGGGCCATCTACCACCCCCTTCATGAGGCGGGGTCTCTCCCGGGAAGGGACAGATGCGGGAGAATGGGAGGTCTCCCCAAGGCCCTCCCTCCGCACTCACCCCACTGCCCTGAGAACCAGCAGGAATGAAACCCAGTCCAAGGGTCTGGAAAGGCCCTGTCCCCAGTCCTTGCAGGGACCCCCAGCAGCCCCCCTCCCCACGCCCCGTACTGGGTGGCAAAACCCACACCGGGGGGACAGCTGGCACGGGCTCCCTGGGGACAGAAGCAGAGCTGCTTCTACAGAGGCCTGAGCTGCAGGAGAACAAGCTTCACCCCTGCTCCCAACCCCCAACCCAACTTCCCTGCCGGCAGGTCTTCCTGCCATGTAAACACTGCATTTCCAGGTGAAAAGACGAGTTCGGGGAGAGCCTACCCCAGCCAGCAGCCTACATACACACACACACACACACACACACACACACACACCCCATGCACGTTCTGCCGGGAACATCTGTTTTGACAAACAAATTATTCAAGTCAGTCTATGGGACATGAATTGACAAATCCTTTACGTGCAGGTTCCTCCCTCGATGCATTGCTAATCAGAGCTGAGCTGTGAATGACACAACCAACTCTCGTGTCTCGTGGCCCACACCCCCTTCCCCACTCCAGCCCCAGCCCCCAAGAAGACGGCTTCCAGAGCCCCCAGAGCCTTCCTCCAAAACCGCCCTCATCGCACCTCCTCCAGCCGGGCTGGAAAGGCACTGCCCCGGGTGATGTCAAACTTCTCCCAGAGGGGCTTTCCGATGACCACGACACTGGGGGGGTGGATGCAGGAGGGGTGAGCGACCTGCACGCTGTGCAAGACCGCGGCCAGCCTTGCCCTTTGGAAACAGATCCGTGGGGATCAAGCTGCAAAATCAGCCCTGGGCAGGCAGAATCGTCTGGAAACATCGCTCCTTTCCCCGGGGCTCCCCTGCGCCAGGCGTCTCGCCGGCAGCCCAGCTACCTGGACCCCATTCTGAAGGGCATCCTCCCACCGCTGGAAAATAAACTTTGTCGGGGCAAAGAGTTTCCGGCTACTGCCCGGCCATCGCCGCGCCACAGCTCCGGGGTGCGGGAAGGGGAAGGGAAACGGGAAGCTATTTTTAGGAGAAAAAAATAAATCTCAGCCTACCTTAGGAACGAGCTGTGCCAAGACTCAGGGAGGTTCACGGCGCAGACAACTGCAGTCTACTGTGTCAGATTACAAACAGGGGGTGAGCGGGAGGGAGGCTCGGAGAGGAGAGGCGAGGGGGAGGGAGGGAGGGCGAGAGAGGGAAGGAGAGGCAGGGAGAGGGGGGAGGGCACGGGGGTGTCAGCCCTGCTTGGATCCAGCTAGAAATGATTCATGAGTTTTCTGCCAACAGGCCAGCAGGCAGGCTGAGAGGAGACGGAGAGAGAGAACCAGCCGCCATGCAGAAGAACCCAGAGCCTATGAAACGTCCGTGTTTCAGCACGCACACACACGCGCGCACACACACACGCGCGCACACGCACACACACCCCCCAAGATGGCTCTCCTTCCCTGCCAGGCTCTGTCTCCGGGAGCTGCGGTCAAGAACCGGGACAGAAGAGCCAGGCGGGGCTGGGGGCCGGTGGTATTCCCTGGGTGGATCCAGAGCACGACATCCCCCTGCTGACCGCCCGGGGGCTCCTCCACCGGGCCCAGGGCCGCGGCCTCTGGAGCAGGGAAGCAGCCGCCCTCCGTGTGGCCCCACGAAGCCGAGACACCCCAAGGCCACCGGGAATTCAAGGACTGCGTGCAACCACACCACTGTGAGCTGTGGGGTGTTTACCCTCTGGCCCAGCTCCTGGCCCCTGAGACTCCAGCATAAAGAGAAAAGAACACCGCATTTTATTCTCCTCCCAGAACTTGGGGCTCCTGCACAGATGAACCAGCTCCCTAGCAACGCGGTGTGCAGGAGGGAGTCAGAGGCACAGAGCGTGTCGGACCTCACGCGCGCGCACACACACACTCTCTCTTCCCAGGAGAAAAAGTCGCCCATTTGCTATCTAGAGACGCTAAATCATTTCCCACAGTAATAGGAAAGTCCTGGCATTGGGCCACCCGGACCCTAACTGCGGCTGGGAGGGATGTCACCACGCCTGCCTGTCCGGGGACACTCGGTGACCCGCGGGTCCCCCATACAAACAGGCAGACTCCCCTGGAGGGGCTTCCTGCTGCCCCTCACACCGACTCATTTCACAGGCTAAGTAACAGAACGGGTGCATCCGTGAAACCCAACAGGTCCCTCCCCCAACGTGGTTTTGTTTGTTTTAAATGAACAACGATGATCTAAAAGCCACGTGGCCACAGGGAATCTCCTTCCCGGACAACTTCTCCAGCCCCACGGTCAAGGGGCTGAGCAGAGGTTTTCCTTGTCGGGGGTCCTCTGTGCTTCCCAAATAGGGACAGCACCTAAATTCGCCTGTGGGGCAGTGGGAGAGCATTCACGAGCCCTGGGCATCTCCCCCGAGCAGGGAGCTCTGTGCTGAGGTCAGTAGGAGGCCCTTCCGTCCCCCTCCCCACCCCCAGCAAGCCCTCAGGTCCCCATCACTGCGAGGGGGAGAGGGAGAAGCCGCATCAGACCGCGGAAGAGCGGCGCTCAGATGACCCCACGCACTTGTGCTCACAGCATACATCACGATGGCCGGAAGGTGGACACCGCCCAACGGCCACAGATGGACAGAGCAACCAAACCTGGTCCGCACGGGGAACTACTACTCAGCCATCAAAAGGAGCGAAGCCCGGACACCTGCTACCATGTGGACGAGCCTTGAAAACGTGATGCCACGGGAAAGAAGCCCAACACCAGAGACCACGTGGCACGTGGTTCCATCTGCAGGAAAGGTCCAGAACAGGAGGACCCATGGGGACAGAGAGCAGGTGCTGGTGGGGTTGGCAGGGCGGGGGAGGAGGCAGGAGTGAGGGGGACAGCTGACGGGCACATGGTGTCCTCTGGGGGACAAAACCATGTGGGAGCCAGACGGAAGTAGTGTTCACACAACGCTCCAAGCGTGCTAAATGCCATGGAATTACTCACTTTAAAATGGTCGTTTATTTGTCAACGCAAACCTCATCTCAATCCAAGCAGAAGACAAAGAAGAGGACGACGGAAGCGGCCCCTGAGCTGGGGCTCGGGCGGGGGTGGGGGGCAGCGAGCGGGTGAGTAGCACCGCCACCTCTCAGGGCCGCTTGAGCGAGGCAGAGGAAGCTGCTGACGGGAGAAAACAAAGCCGTCCCCCTCCGAAAGGGCCATTCTGTGAAACAACACGATGACACGGGAATGGCTTTCCACCGCGACTTCTCAGCAGGGGCAGTAATGTTGAAAGCAACCCCGTGGATCATGAGGGCTTCCGTTTCAACACTCCAAATCCTGCCCGTGCCGGGCTCTGTTACCGCCACGGAGCTGTTCTCCGAGGACGTCACCCCTGTGGGTCTGGCTCTGGCAGGGGTCTCCGTGAGAACCCCTTTAGCAGGCTGGGCACGCTGAGGCCGGGGGAGGAAACCACCTCTGCCCAGAGTCACACTGTGAAATCCGAAACGGAAGGCCGGGGTTCCATCTCTGGGCACCACGGCCCCATTTCACGGGGATCAGGCGAATGTCGTGTATGGGATGCTGGGAAACGTGACAAACCAGGGAGTTCTGCAGGGATGGTCTTAGGGAGCCAGTGATGCAGAGAAAGCCTCCCCCCAGCGAAGAACGAGGAGCTGCCCAGTCTGCGAGGCGGGCCCCTGGCACTGGGCCTGGCTCCCTGGACATCACCCAAGCCAGCCCCTCCCATGACGGTCGCAGGCAGGTGGCCCCCCAGCCCCAGGCTGGAGCGAAGCCCGGCTCTTAACAGGCCTCTGAGGCTATTGGAAGCTGCTATAAATAATACACGCGTGCTGATCTGATCATGACTGCAACGAGTGTCGCCAGATGTCAGAGACACCCCAGATGCAAAGCGGCAACACTGAGGCCTCTCCAGCTGTGCACGCGGAGAAAACACAACCGGGCAGTTTCCACTTGGGACGGCTGCCGGAACAAATGTCAGTCATTCGGTGTCTGCCTGGTTCCGAGGGCGCAGCACTGAAGCCGCAGGGCCCACCGCCATCCTCCGGCTGATACGAGGTCTGTGTGGACACTGAGCACCGGCAACCCCGAGCTCCCACCAACACAGCGAGCTCTCCGTGAGGTCAGCTCCAAGGCCAGGACTGAGTGTGTCCACCGAGGTCTTGGCGAGCTGTATATGGAAGGCTGGTGTGCACCATGAGCTCAGTGCTGGGCTAGGAGTGTGCTCTGGCACAGTCCCGTGCATCACCCTGTCTACAAGGAGAAGGGGCGTCAGAAGGCTAGAGGCAGGCAGTACTTGGAGACGATATTGTGGTCCATAGGGAAAGCCATGTGACCCAGGAAACAGCTACAAATGGATAGGAGAGCACAGCATGGCGTAGAATGGAATAGACTAGAACAGAATTCCTGTATATTCTTTTTTTTAAGATTTTATTTACTTGGGGGCACCTGGGTGGCTCAGTCGGTTAAGCGTCTGCCTTCTGCTCAGGTCATGATCTCAAGGTCCAGGGATCAAGTCCCATGTTAGGCTCTCTGCTCAGTGGGGAGCCTGCTTCTCCCTCTCTATCTGCCTGCCTCTCTGCCTACTTGTGCTATCTCTCTGTCAAATAAATAAATAAAATCTTTGAAAAAAAAAGTGCATACAAAAAAAAATCCCTCCAAGTGATCTGAACCAAAATGTATAATATATATTTGAATAAACAGAGAAAGGAAAGAAACTTGTGTAAGGAGAAAAGCACACATTAGACCTGGAGGGGATACTTACATTTCATAAATTCTCCCTAAATCAGTCCTAAAGTTTAATGTGATTACAATAAAGGGCAGGATTTTTTTGGACCTTTGGGAGCTGATTCTAAACTATATTTATATGAAAATACAAGCACGGAAGTATAGCCTGGATATTTTTTAAGATAAAAAAGAGTAATGAAGGATTACTAACTGTATCAGACCTTAAAATATATTATCAGTGTATAAATAAATGTGTTTGGTCTTGCTGCATGAACAAATACATCGGAACAGGCTTGGATAAATATATCCACGTACATCAGGAGAGCTTAATATATGATGAAGTAGCACTTCTAATCAGTTAAGAAAAGATTTATTATCCCATAAATGATACTCAGAAAACTGGATAATTTTTAAAAATACTCTTCCGGGGGTGCCTGGGTGGCCTAGTCAGATATGGGTCTGACTTTGGATTGTGGCTCAGGTCATGATCTCGGCGTCCCGGGATCGATTCCCATGTTGGGCTCCCTGTTCAGCAGGGAGTCTGCTTCTCCCTCTGCCCCTGCCCCCATGGTTGTTCTCCCTCTCTCTTGCTCTCTCTCTAATAAAATCTTAAGACAACAATTAAAATTTTTTTAAATACCCTTATACAAAAATCAACTTCAGATGAATCAAGCATTTAAACATAAAAAGGAAAAAAAAGAGACCTTCCAGAAGATACCACGAAGAAGGACTTTCGAGGCAAAGCAAAAAACCAGAGAGGACGGATGAGAACACCCATCACATCTGAGTACATGGAAATTTAAAACTAGTGCACAGTGAAAACATGCCATGAACAAACCAAGAGATGAGCTACAAATCAGAATAAAATATCCATGACACACATTTTAGACTTGGGTGTGGGTCCAGCTTTTGTAGGGCCCGGAGTTTGCTCCACATGGGGAACCCTGTTTAAGAAAAACAAAAACAAAAACCCACCAGTACAAACTGGTACAAAAATAATTAGTTATAAAGAATGAGAAAATAAATCGCAACAAATCACACACTTTAAAAAGCTGACAAATCCCAGAGACATCGCAAAATCCACAAAAATGGCATTTTGTGGGTGTTTTTTTTTTAATTAACCACCTGACACAGCTCCGTAACACTTTTTAAAAATTTTTAGTTGCATAATCTTTGATGACCTCTGCACAATGACATTGTAGTGTTTTTTTCTCTCCTGAGAGATTAGACAGAAAAATTATTTCCCTGAGCCTAATGGGTCAAGTTGCGTTCTTTTAAAGTTTCACTAGTAGATTCGAAGTTTTCTTTAACACATTTCTTTCACATTAAATTATAACCAATGTACTTGGGTGTTTGAACGCAAGTTCCAGGGAGTACATCTGAATTCTGAGAAATTCTATTGGATTTGACTGATTTCCCGGTCGGCTGCGTGTTGGTGAGAATGGCATCATCCGAAAGTTTTACTTTCAAGGGCTGGAAGGGTTTTCCATGGACTGGCTTCTGCCTCCATCCGTGTCAGACCTCCTTCCTCACCCACTACCATGTGCTTCTAGCACTGAACTCCATGGTCCATATCATGACCATGAAGGATAATCTGGTACAAAGGGTGGAAGTCTCCCCTCTCATGAAGAAGGACTCCCCCACCCTCCCCGAAGCCGAAGCAAAGTCTCTGAAGGCCAAGAAAACAGAGCTAAAAGGCGTCCACAGTCACACAAAAGATCCGCACATCACCTACGTTCCAATGACCCAAGACTCTGAGTCTCCGAAAGCAGCCCAAATATCCTCAAACGAGCAACCCCAAGAGAAATGAGCTTGACCACAATGCCACCAGCAAGCTCCCCCTGACCACTGGGTCAGCCACAAAGAACACAGAAGACAACGTACTCTTGTGTTCGCCGTGGATGCCAAGGCCAGCAAGCACCAGACTGAACAGGCTGTGAAGACGCTCTACGACACTGACCAAGGTCAACATCCTGACCAGACCCAATGGAGAGAAGTCATATGTCTGACTGGCTCCCAACTATGATGCTTTGGATACTGCCAACAAAATTGGGATCATCTAAACTGAATCCAACTGGCTAAATATAAATATAAAATTTTTCACCATAAAAAAAAGAGGCAGTCTTACAGGAAGTTTTGCCATAGCATGATGGCTAGTGATGACTTATACCCATAAGTGACAGAAAACCCCCTATATGTAACCCACTAAATCCAAATTAAATGCAACCCGAACAGAACTGCCTCTTAGCCAGATCTCAAAAATGCCCACAGCCTGCCTGAGAATGCCAGCATGAGGGAAATTTCAACTGAAAGATATAATCCTCTTAAATTATTGCAGTGAAAATAACTTAGTTGGGTGGATTTTATGAACATACTGCTAGGTCCTTTCCAGGATCTTGTGAGGGTTCATACAAATGAGTCTCTCTAAGAATTAAACTTCATCAGCTTCACAATAAGTCTGCCTCTTGACATGCTAAGGACTAAATTGCTTCATATGCAAAGAGCTCTTGCGAATCAACAAGATGAACAATTGAAGAGAAAAACCAGCAAAGGATGTAGATGCACAGTTCAGCACCCGCCGATAAAGTGAGGTGTGGCTGCAATACAATGTCCAACACATATTAAACAAAAAAAAAGAAAAACACTGTGTGTCTGTATTCCTTGTTTGCATATAAAATAGGAATGCTTGGTATTTCAGAAAACTTATGCACAACGGTAAGCATGGTCACCTCTTGAGAGAGGACAAGGGACTAAGAGTTTGAGTGCTCAAGATCCTATCTCCTTTGGCACAGTGTGAATTTTTCCCATGTGCAGGTGGTCCTATATATTTTTTTTTTTACTCCCCACACAATTATTTACTAGAACCCGTTGAACCATAAATCTAAAAGGGGTAAATTTTACTGTAATTAAAATTAAAAATTATAGACGTTTGAAGCAAGGGTTAAGTATTATATAATATGCAATGTATATTTATATACACATATTGAAAACATAATATATGTTAAATTAATCTCGTGCACACATACAGAGGACATACTGAAACATGCCTGTTACTTAACACCTGTTTTACTCTGGTTGCTGGGCTGAGTGGGGACAGGTGATGCAGAGCGGTAGAAGAGTCGGAAACATTCATATCAGACCTGCTGTGTGTCCGTGTTACTTTGCACCAAGTCTACCCCATAATCCTGTATCCACTTGGTTTGAATACATCCGAGTACATGCAGGAGAAAATTATACAGAAAAGCAGCCTAAGACAAAAATAACCCTTGAAAATCCACCAAGATAATAAGTCACATTTGATAACGGCAGGTTGATACCCATGTTTGGTTTGAAACCAGCCCCTGGTCTGGGACCACGGACAGCCCCCTTCCACCTTGTGGCAGTGCAGGGATTGGGGGCAGGTGGGAGGCCCGTGGTCTCCACAAGGGACAGCTGCCTCTGGGCTCGACTCAGTAGCCACTCCTGAGTTAGGGAAACTACGACCCTTGCGGGCACAGGGTTGCGGGGGTGTCACAGGGTGTCACAGGGTTGCACAGGGTGGACCCTAGGGCACTGAAACTCCCCCCTAGGTCCCTGGTCCCAGCGCCCCTGCTCCGAGCCACGGACAGAACAGCCAGCCAGAAAGGGTAAGCATCTCGGAGCTCTCAGCACCTACCTTCAGACCACGCTGGTCTCCCCACTTACATGTTCACTGGAGGAGTCGCACAACCGAGAAGCCGTCTCCGGCATTCACCGTGCCGCCTGCCATGGGTGTTCGGGCCACGGTGCAAACAGCTCCCTGCTTTCCTGGCACTGTGCCGGGGGCAGGGAGGTGGCTGGGGGTGCAGAGAATGGGCCCCTGTGGCTCTGGAGGCCCACCCTGAGGAGGTGACAGGGAGCAGGATATGGGCCAGGTCGTCAGAGCTCACTCTGAGCGAGAGGAACCAGCTCCACAGGGAGGGGCGTGACCTCGTGCCTTCTGCTGTCACAGGGTCACCACCATAGCCTGGGGCAGGAGGCCTGCCGACAAGAGGGGAGGGGTCACAGAGAGAGCAGTGGTGGAGGAGATGCTGGGAGGTCGCTAGGGCAGGGGCAGGGCCCAGGTATGGCAGGGGCAGGTCAGGGGAGTTCAGGGACAGGTCAGGGGCGGTCAGGGGCGGTCAGGGGTGGTCAGGGGCAGGTGGCTGCTGCTGTCCCACATCGCCCGGCAGACCCATCGGACCCGCTGGAGCAGATCCACCCGAAGCCCGCAGCCTGGCGCTGCCTGGCACAGTCCACAGCCCACACCCACTGAGACGTCATGTTCAAACCCAAAGGTCCCAGACACGGGCCTTCTCTCGTTTATCCTCCCTTGGCTCAGAGCGTGTGTTTTTCCCGAGTCCCTGGAAGAACAAGCTGAGAGTTGTTTACAGCACTTGGAATTCCTCCAGAAGTTTATAGAAAGAGTGGCTTGACGCCCAACAAAACGAAGCACTATGACCCCTGCGCGGGCCTGGGGACGTTTCAGGCCGTCTTGGGCAGCAATGAGTCATCTCGGCTCCTTGTTCGCTCCCAGGCAAAGAAACACATTGAGACTGTCGCCCCCAACAGCTCACGGGCAGGAAGACAGACTTTGTGACGGGTGTTTTCAGCTGGTTGGGAAACTCCCATCAGGAATTTCAAAACTGCGCACCTTGCCAAGCGCAGAGATGGTCCCAGCGGCAAAACCACCATCAGCCTACCCTGCACCCAGGAAACCCAACCATCGAAGACAAACGGGCTCCTTCCTCTCAGACACGGCTTTGGCAAGAC
Organism: Martes martes; assembly: GCF_963455335.1. Lineage (NCBI taxonomy): Eukaryota > Metazoa > Chordata > Mammalia > Carnivora > Mustelidae > Martes > Martes martes. The sequence goes on from NC_137901.1 coordinate 91,615,064, forward strand.
AGCTTAAAATTTAGATCGGGGTTTGCAAATCAGCTGCCTAGGGGGACCCACCGGGTTGATAAGTGAGTGGAACAGACTGAGGGTGAAATCTTACATCCCTCCAGGGATCTCTTACCTTCTGGCTCTTAACGGGGACATGGGTGCTAAAAACATCCTGTTTCCAGTTAAATCTATGATGATAAAGATGGGGAGAAGATACAAGGTCCGTGTTGCTGGGTCCCAGGCATAGGTGTATGAAGCCTAGGCTGGGGCCGCCAGAACCGAGGACTCCAGGCTGGGACTCCAAGGGCAGAGCTTCATCTCCTCCGAGTTCTGGAGGCTGACAGCTGGGGACCAGGGTGTCGGCAAGCCTGCCCAGCCCGAGACCCCTCTCCTGGGTGCAGACGCCCCCTCTCCCCGCGACATCACTGGCCTTCCCGCTGTGTGCGTCTGTGCCCAGATCTCTTCTTAGGAGCACACCGGGCATACTGGGTCAGGGTCCTGAGGGAAAGGAGCGTTAGGACTTCAACACGTGGCTTTTGGGGGCACATTGTTCAACCCGTCACCGTGAGGTACACTGACACTCAGCCAGAGCAGGAGGGCGCTGCTGTGCCTCGGTGGGGGGAGCGGGTGGTGGGGGCTCACCCCGCCAAGGACAGTGCTGCTCCCCAGTGGTAGGGACCACAGGGCAAGACGGGTTCCGGCAGAGCTGAGCCACAGGGACACCTGGTAGAGGGAGAAACACTGTCTTTTCTTTCCTGCACCCCTGCATCTGGCAGATGCCTCCCCAGCCTAGACCCCCCTACAGCCACTTAGCAAGGACACCAGGCATGTGATTCCAGGAGCCAGTCCTGCTGCTAACAGCAGAACAGAGAGGAAGGGCCTGGGCCCGAGGGCAGGCCAGCAGAGGACCTGCTCAGGGGGTCCCCCACACGGGGGCTCCAGGCCCAGCTCACCCTGAGGGTATGTAGTCTTCTGGTTCTTCTGAACGAACTGGGACCTGTGTTTTTATCTGACATCTTCCAATTTGCTTAACTCGACGCACATATCCACGGTGCGACACTTGGTTTAAAACGACTGAGATGCTTGGGGCGCCAGGGGGCTTGATCGGTGGAAAGTCTGACTCCTGGTGACAGCTCAGGTCATGATCTCAGGGTCGTGGGATCAGGCCCCACGTCGAGTTCTATGCTCAGAAGGGATTCTGCTTGGGATCCTCTCTCTCCCTCTGCCCCTCCCCCCACTTGCTCTCTCTCGCAAGTGCGCGCGCGTTCTCTCTCTCTCTATCTCAAATAGACAAACCCTTAAAGTGGTAAACAGGCCTGATAGAGGTTCGTTCCAACAAATGCATAAAAGGCCCAGGACCTCAGTCTCGGTGCTACACTCCCAGCCTGGAGGCACCGACCCAGGCGAGTCGCAGTGCTCCTGGCCCGCCTGCGGTCCTGGGTGAAAACAGGAGGAGGGGGGACCCGCTGCCCAACACGGTCTCCCAGCAACATCGGGGGTTCGTCAGTGGCCTGCCTGGAGGGAATTCCAAACGCTCCTAAACCGAGGGTCCAGCAGACGAGACCCCAGAGAGCAGCCTCCCAGGCCCCCAACCCAACACAACGGCAGGACCTGGGACAAAGAGCAGTGGAATGATCCAGGACAAGGACAGGCGAGACGCATTTCCTGTCCAGCCTGCGGTAAGGCCCTGGACAGGCTCTTCTGGGAGAAATGACAGCAGAATCCCCCAAGATATCTGTAACTGGACACGGGTCTAAGTTACTTGTGTGTGGTCCACATAGTTTTTACACTGAATTTGCTGACAAGATTTTTTTTTTAAAGATTTGTATTTATTTATTTGACAGAGAGAGAGATCACAAGTAGGCAGAGAGGCAGGCAGAGAGAGAAAGGAGGAAGCAGGCTCCCCGCCGAGCAGAGAGCCTGATGCAGGACTCGATCCCAGGACCCTGAGATCATGACCTGAGCCGAAGGCAGATTCTTAACCCACTGAGCCACCCAAGCGCCCTGCTGACAAGATTTTAAAACCTCAGGGTGCCTGGGTGGCTCAGTGGGTTAAAGCCTCTGCCTTCAGCTCAGGTCATGATCTCAGGGTCCTGGGATTGAGCCCCACATCTTGTTCTCTGCTCGGCAGGGAGCCTGCTTCCTCCTCTCTCTCTCTGCCTGGCTCTCTGCCTACTTGTAATCTCTGTCAAATAAATAAATAAAAATCTTTAAAAAAAAAAAAAAAGATCTTAAAACCTCACACCGGCATGGGCACATGTAGACTTCTGACTTGAGTAGAAAAACCAGGTGGGCTGGCGCTGGGCCCTCACGGCCTCGGGTCGACAGTGGACGGTGGAGCCGTGGACGCCACGTCCTCCTCCTGCTCACTCCATCCCCCCTAGGGACTTAACTCAGGTCATCACCCGCCTGCTCCCCGGGACCATGAGTTTGCGAGCCCTGAGTCACGTGACGACGCCTGCCAAATGCGCAGACAGACCACGACTACAGCGGACTACGGGGCAGAGAAAGAGAGACAAGAGATGTGTCCGTGTTGGGAGGGGGACAAGCTCCGTGGCCCCGCTCCTCAGAGAAGACCACCAGGCAGAAAGCCCAGGAAAGGGCTCTTGGCGAGTCTTGGTCCCACCTACCACCAGCCCGCCCTCACCCTGGGTTCCAGCGCGACCCTCTTCTTCAAAGGCGTCCTGCGCTTCCTGGACGTGCCCCGCTCTCTCGAGAAAGGCACGTTCCCTCCCGAGGAGAGTCTGTGGTGGGGTTTTTAACCGAATCAGCTCAATCCTTCCCAGATGATTCCGAGAACTCAAACATCAGAGTTGCAGAATGTGAAGATGAGGCATCCGTTTCAAGGGTTAGACGTGAGTTTCAACAAGAGGTGGTTATAGACGTGGGCTTCCCTCTGCCTTTCCTCCATAGAAACTCCCCGTTAGGCAGATCCAAAGGAGTCCTTATGCGGCTCCCGGGACGTGGTACTGAACCCCTTCTTTCACTGGGCTGGCCCAGGGTGGCACCTGCTTCCTCCCCTGGGGACGCAGGAGCAGCAGAAACTGCCTGGCGCAAATCACCGCAGATGGAGGGTAACCTCAGGCCAGTCCCTTTGTGCCAAAGGGCCCCCCAAACCTGCCTCACTGGGAAATAAGCCAACAGAGTATTGCTCACACTCCTGCCCCACAGCTGCCTCCTTTCTGGAGCCCGTGCTCAGACAGAGTGAACACCCAGTCCCACTACCAGCACAGCACCGGGATCGGGAGCCCGCCGGCGCTGCGGGTCGTACCACCCACTTTGCAGAACCACACAGAGCCAAACAGATCAAGTTCATGACGACAGCCTTCCCAAGCCAGCAGATTCCCCACAGAGTGACCGAGGTTCTTTTCTTGGAAGGTGCCTAATTGGGGCATCAAATATAAACATCCTGGTTGGGTTAATTTTCCTTCTGGGATTTAGCATTCCATGGCTACAAGAGAAGGGAGGAATTCTAGAAAGCGACCCCCTACTCACCAAGATCTCACAAAAGGGTGGAAGATACGCGTGCTTTCAGTCAAGCAGAACTCATCGACACGGGAAGGAGGGCAGAGTAAGGAGGAAGAGGGGGGCCTGTAGTAACCGGCAGGGTTCAAGTTCCACCCCAAATAATTCAGATTAATTCCCAACCGTGCAAACCAAACAAAATCCATGTTTGGCCCCTTGTGGGGGTCCTTCTGGACAGTCTCTAGTGGAAAACCTCTAGACCAAGCTCAAGGGGACTGAGCCCTTCTGACCTGAGTTGATGTCGCAACACCTTCAAAATTATACATCAGCCTGTGGCATAATTTGATTCATCCTTTGAAAATCTATGCACCAAGAGTTAAGACCCTAAAGTGACACCCTATCAGAGTATGAAAATCACCCACAAGGGAAAATTCCTGGCTTTAAGCAAGAGACCAGCTGGTGAGTGGTAGAAGGGGGAAGTCGACAAACCATGGCTCGTGGGCTAAATCTGGCCCAGTACTTGTTGTTGTAAATAAAGTTTTATTGGTACATTACCACACCCATTTGTTTACATATGTCTGTGGTTGTGTGGACGCTCTAATGGCAGAGCTGAAGAGGCTCTATGGAGACTAGATGGCCAACACGGACTGAAATATTTGCTCTTTGACCCTTTGCAGAAAAAGTTGGGAGCACCTGGCTGGCTCAGTAGGTGCAGGGAATGACTCATGATCTCCGGGTGGGGAGTTCAAGCCCCATGGTGGGCATGGAGCCTACTTCAAAAAAGAAAAAAGGAGAAAAAGAAAAAGTTTGCCATTCCCTGGCCAAATTTTTCCAAATGGTTTGATCAGTAGTGTCCTCTTTTCTCTTTTTAAATATTTTGCTTATTTATCTGACAGAGATCACAAGTAGGCGGAGAGACAGGGAGAGAGGGGAGGGGAAGCAGGCTTCCTGCTGAGCAGAGAGCCCGATGCGGGGCTCGATCCCAGGACCCTGAGATCATGACCTGAGCCAAAGGCAGAGGCTTTAACCCACTGAGCCACCCAGGCGCTGCCTACCCATGTACTCTTGATAGAAGGATGAGACAAAAGATACTTACACAGCTTCAAAGTATCGCCCCACAAATTACTTCCTACTTACAAAGGGTACAATGGGAGCCTCAGAGTGGAAGGTCTCCGGCAGACACTACCTTCCCCAGGAAGCCAAACATCCCCAGAAGCAGGACAGACCAAAACCCCGTGCATCCCGGCATGATACCCTAAGAAGAGTTCACATTACTGTGTAGTAACCATGCCAAAAATGCATAACCAAATCCGCTCTGAGGAGACATCGGGCAAAAGCCAAACCAAGGGACAGTCGGCAAAATAACTGACCTGTATTCCTTGCAAACATCAAGGGCCCACAAGACGAGGAGGGGCTGGGGTCCATTCAGGACTGAAGAGGAGTGCAGAGAAACGAGAACCTGGGTTGGCGCCGGACCAGGAAAAAAGCGGCAAGGCAGGATGTTATCGGGCAGTCGAAAAAAGTGGGATAGGGACTGCAGACTAGGTAAGATTTTTTTCATCAGTGTTAAATTTTCAGATTTTGATCACGGTACTGTGACTCTGTAAGAAGATGTCTTTGTTCTTAGAAAAATAAATATTTAGGGATAGAAGGGCAAACTAGCTGCAATTTACTTTCAAATAGAAGGTTCTTGGGGCAAGCATCTCCCTCCTCCTCTCTCCCTGTATGTGGATAGATCGACAATAGACTAGGTAGGTCAGTAAAATGATGAAGAACTTGGGGCAATTTATAAATAATAGATGAATCCGGTTAAAGACCATAAAGGAGTTCTTTATGCCGTTCTTGCTATAGTGTTAAGTTATATGCAAATAAAGTTTTTAAAAAAAATTTTTTTTTTTTAAATTTAGAGAGAGAGATTGGAGGGAGGGGAGAGGGAGAGAGAGAATCTCAAGCGGACTCTTCACTCAGCACAGAGCCTGACCCAGGGCTCGATGTCATGACCTTGAGATCATGACCTGAGCTGAAATCAAGAGTCAGACGCTTAACCAACTGAGCCACCCAGGTGCCCCCAAACAAGTTTTTTTGAATGCCAAAGTAGAATAGTAGAAAAATCCAAGTAAAAGTAGAAAACTCCCCAAATGACCCCAAGGACAGAGCTCTTGTCTTGGAATCACTCCTGGTGGCCCAAGCTCTCCTGGTCCACTTGTCCACAGGGCACTCATGCAGAGAGGACGCACTCCAAGACACACAACGGAGCCCTCGGGTTCCCTTTCCGTCCCCAGTGCTGATTCCTGAGTGCCCATCCAGCCCAGCATCCCTGGGCACCTGCTGCAGGGCTGGGCTTCTCGGCGGAACTCAGGACCTTGGGTTTGGCAGGGGATAGCCTTGAGGAGTGTGCTACTGGGGGAGCAGAGGACAAGTAGCTCTCCTAAAACAAAGGGAGATGCTGAGTGATGTGCAAAATGTATTGGGTGTGGCATATGCTAATCCTTTCTGATGCGCATTCATCCCTTTTTCCTACATAAGCAGGATACTGATTAATTGCGGGTGGCAATGTACCGTTGGAGTTAGCAGAAGCTGAGTTCTACCATTCTGGCCGATCAGCCATAAGCGGACATCTGATGGGTGTCAGGAGGGAGGATTTTGGGGAAGTTTTTTTGCTTTCCTGATGACAGGAATAAATGAAGTTAGTGTTATCCATCTTTCCCCTATTTCCTGTCCTGAATATAGATGTGATAGCTGGAGCTGTGGCAGCCATTTTGCAATTATGACAGAAAGACCAAGAGAAGCATGATGACAGCCCTGATATCCTTGACCCATGAAATCATGGCCAGCAGCTGCCTACATTCAAGCTTCCTCTCATGCGAAAAAAGTAAAGCCTTATTTGTTTAAGACACTGTTAGCTGTGTATTGTTTAAAAAAAAAAAACCTTTAAAAACCCATTTTTAATTGATATAACAATATTTTTTTCCTTTTTTATCTCAGGCTTCAGAGAAGAGTTGTGCTAAAATATACTGCATTATATTCTCTTAGGGTTCCTCCCTGTTCTCTCTCCCACAAGAAGGTACTTTTCAGTTAAACTATGGATTAATTCTTAAGCCCTCATTCAGACAGAACTCCCATCGGGAGGGTTCTCTGCATAAAGCTGATGATTCCTACTTTCCATCCCCAAACTGAACGTTTCCCACGTCTGTTTAATTATTAAGATGCTGCAGATATATTTAAGATGCGACCCTAGCATGAAGTACATTTAACACTCCGGCGAGGATTTCCATTACAATGATAAATAAAGGATGAGCTGCCCCAGCCCGCCTTCCCTTGACGGCTCGGCTGTTCTCCACACGCTTCTCACCCTCCTGGCAGCTCACCGCCTGGTCTGTCTGTCCAGCCAGCTGATAGACTGTAATAAGGATCACACTCAGGAAAGTCACGAGCCCGGGGCTCTGTGGGGAATAGCCAGTATTAACATCAACCAAGAAGCTGTGCGTGAGGTTTGCTTGTCAACACAGGTCCAAGAAAGGAAGACTACTTCCTGAAGCAGTGTCCTCAGCCTAACTACACGGGGCACCGCAAACGGCTGAAGCAGTGCTTGCTGATCACGCTAGAGCCTAGTTCCTGATCCAGGAACGAGAAGACTGGAACAGAAGCCTCCGGACTCCTTGGAGCAGAAACAGCCAAATGCAATGTGGGGCACCAGGGGAAGGCCCCCGATGAAACGTCGGTGCAAATGTGTCTCATTCAACAGCTGATTTCTTGTGGGTCAAAAATTCTACCACTCAAGGGTATTCTTCTGGGTTAAGGTATTATGATCCCCCAAAGCCCAAATAATTGGAAATTTGTCTAGACATAGGAGAAAGATGTCAGGAACTGTCTAGTGCTTTCACCAAATAAGGCACAGAGCTGACCGTGGAGGAATGGCATAAGGAATGGCTAAATTCTGGTAAAAGTAGAAAAAGGACCAGTGTATGGGGTGGAGGAGGGCTCATGGCACAGAAGCTCCTGTGGCACCAGAGGGATGGGCATCGCTGGCAGAGGTCTGGGGGCGGGTGAGGTTATGGGGACAGACCTCACCAAGAGATCCTGGGGACGCCAGGGCAGCGGGCCCCCCTGACAGTAATCCTTGCAGCAGCAGGGGGCTGACCAGATCAGACATGTGAAAGGTGCTTACCCAGCTGAGCCTCCTTTTCTGCATCTTCTGTGCCGTCCTAAGAAGACCATGCCCTTGATAGCAGCTTTGCCTTCAGCCCGTACCCCAGAGACAGGTGACGGAGACCCTCCGTGAACCCCAAGCATGAGCCAGAGCCGTCCCTGGGTGGCCAGCCCGTGCCACTGACCTTCAGCCGACCTCCACACCCTCGATCTGAAATCAGATCCAATCTGTGACTGCTGGCCACGCGGCAGCCCCTACCCAGCCCCGGCCCCTCCCTGGAAATGAGCCGCCCATGCTGGGGAGGGGACGGAGAAGTCTCGATCCGTGCTCAGAACAGCAGCCCTACTTGGTGCCTCCAGCTTCCGTCCACCTGTGAGAGGCAGAAAATCATTCCGTGGGAATGCTAGAGACGGTACGCTCCACCCTGCGACTTCCCCGAGGCATGGCATTATACTTTCATAAACTACATATCTATGTGTGTCACCGGCACGTGTCTGCAAACAGGAGCTGATGTGACAACATGCTGTTCGCGGATTTACCACACGTGCGTCTCGTGGGACCACGGGGACACCTCACCCTTGCGGGGGGCCGGGTCCTTCTCAAGATCAGATGGACCACCTCCAAAACACATGCACGGCCCTGTTGTCTCATGTCCTTTATTTGGGATCATGGACTCAGGAATTTGTGAATTTTTGCAACTTATTTATATGGGCCACCTCTCTGCACAGGCAGGTCTCACCCTGTGTCTCAACAATCCCTTCCTGGACAAGTCAGAAGCTCTGTGTGAAATTGCCCCCACCCAAGACCTATTTCCTATTATTTTACATGGGAAAAGCTAGGATATGCTACATGCCAACCCAGATGCCCCAACCAAGTTCCCCCAACGCAACTAAGAATCAGCAGAACTACTGCATATGTGCGGCAGACTGTCATGTTCGTAGCCAGAAAATCATAAAACGTCACTCCCGATGATCAGACGATTCCCATCACTGTTATTACTGTTGGCCCGAAAGCAGTATCTCCGGGATATCTGAGGGGCTCAGCCCTCTTGCCGACACGAGGCAGCCTTTCCAAAACATCGACAGACGACTTTGAGGTTCTGCCAACTGGATTTTGAGTGTATTTTGAGACTGTGTACGTGTATTTTGCTTAAAATGTTAGATGTTTTCTTGCTACATACACATCTGAGAAATGACTTATTTCCATCAGGTGCATGTATGTCAGATAAAGGCTGGCATTAAGACCCAGCAGGTGCACTTTCGGGAGCATGCTCGCTGGCCAGGCGCTCTGGGGGCTGTGACGGACCTCACCGGCTGGATTCTGGACTCTCCCAGCGCCGAGTGTGAGCCCCGCTGAGATTTTCAGTGTGCTTGTTACAGCAGCACACACTACCTATCCTGACTGATTCCATAAGACTCACGTTCAGCGTTGAATTCTAGCTTTGGGTAACGCTGCCAAGGTCTTTTAGGCTTTACAGGACTCCATCCGTCCTCTGCCGACCGCACCGCACCTGCCTGCCGGAAACAAGATGCAGCGGCAAGGGAAGCACATTCTGGAAAGGACGGCAGCAATCGGAGCTGCTATCACTCATCCTCATCATTTCAAACGTGTTCCATGAACATTTCTAGAATTTAGCTGGCCTAGACGTATCTGTTTTTATTAACAGAGAAAAACTCTATCCCATTTTTTCCGAGAGGCCCAACCCATGCATCTCCAGCCCCGAACCCAGTTCCAGGTGCCTGAGGGGCCATGCCCCGTGGACCGCACCTGTCCCAATGCCATCCTTGTTACTATCACAGTTCCTCCCAGGGAAGGGTCTAGGCCAACCAGGTCATCTCTTGGTTCTCCTCTTGGCTACTCTTCTTTCCCCTCGGAAAACAGAGCTGCACAAAATCCTTAGCAAAGCTATCCACGGCTTCTCTCCACCAACCACTCCTCCCCCGTCCACTGGGTTGCTCTTCCACCGGGTCGCGCAAGCCTGAGACTATCCCATTTCCAGGGGCGGGCAGGGGCTTATAAAGCCGTAGGTGCGCCCAGGTACGCCTCAAGGCAACACTCTGTCCTCGCCTAGCTCGGCATTCCCCTGTGCTGGCCCGACCGCCAGCTCTACCTGCATCACGGGGGCCGGGGACCACTCCCGTTGCTTCCCACACAGCCCGCCACACACACAGCCTCCCCCACCATGAGGCCCACCACTTGAGAGGACCACTACCCTCTAGCGCTGATCTGCTGATTCCCCTCCCCCTCCTCCGAAAGCCTCCTTGCACTCAAAAATCAGAAAAAAGTTTACACTGAGCTGCTTGCATTCTCTTTGATCTCAGTTAGGGGAGTGGGGGCGGCATCTGATTCCTACGCTAGTCCGTGAATGCACACCCACTGGGGAAAATACCAACAAGCCCACAGAGAGGCAGCAGCTATGACCCCTTCTCCCCGGAGAGTCCCACTCGGAAATAAGGCCTGTTCGTATTTTGGGTACCTATCTGTCCAGTGTGTCGCATTACGCATGATTATTTTGCGCAGTCTATGCACACTCAGTTTACTACTCATGGTTTCTATATGTATTTTCTACTACACACAGTTTCCCTGAGACTATTGTTACTTTGTTTCTCCTGGATTCTGCTTTGTAACCTGGTATGTGCTACTTGATACCTCCCCACAGCACAAGCTTTTCTGTGGACTCACGGTGTTTGAACACCGTCATCCCAGAAACATTCCGGAACATCGCTGAGCCTGCAGGCAACGTCCCCGGAGGTAAAGTTGGCGGCAAATGCTTCACAGCAACGAATTCCTAGCAGGCAGCTGACGGTGGCCTGTGACTCTTGCCCTGCTTGGCCCAACTGCCTTCCAGCGCGTACCAGTTTGCATCCGGAGAGCAGAGCCTGTTCCCCACACCTGCCCAGACATCTGGCATCGCCGGGTCTTAGAACTCACGGCCCACTTATATGTCAGAGATGGGGTCCGTTTGCTTCCATCTGCTTCCATCTGTGGGGGACCCTGGTGCAACCCAGTCACCCACCGGCCCTGTGGCCTCGGGCAAGCCACCAGAACAATCCGTGCCTCGGACTCCCCGCCTGTAAAACGGGAGAATGGGTGCCTCACGGGTTGGCAACAGCCAGAGAGGCGTCTGTGCGTGGAAAGCCCCGAGATCAGGGCCTCATGTGTAGCACCGGGGGAACGTCTACCCTTCCTGGCATCCGTCGGGAGTAAGTGAGGGGTGTGCGCTCTCAACGGCCAGCTCGGCGGGGCTGGTCTGTCACCGTGACCCACAACGGCAATGCTGAAACCATATCGTTGATTTGCAAGCAGCCCTGGGCCCTGTGACACTTATGTGAGGGAGACAGGATCCAAATTTGACCCAGTGTAGTGGAAAACACTTTAGGATGTTACCATGAGCCAGCAGCTTTCAAGTGTGGGGCATGTTAGAGTCTGAAAAGCTGTTTTTGATTAAGATAATAATAATACAGTTAAATGTAATTATATATAACAAATAATTATACATAATAACATAATACATAATAATACATTATATAATAACATAATATATAATAACATAATAATAATAAGACAAAGAACTCAGAGACAGTGGGATGGCTAAGTGATTGAATTTATGCGAAAGCAGATACGGCAAAGTACTCGTTGCAGAATCTAGGGAGCGAGTGTTATCTGTGTCCCAAATGATCCTTTCACGTGTTTTATACATTTGAAAATTACCATCAAGATGGTTGAAGGGGGAGCCATTTCATTTCTTTGCTCTCTGATTCCAAATGTCGGGGGGTCTGGCCCTTTATGAATCGGCTTCCTTCAGCAGGACCACTTCTCAGAGGGCTCCAGCCACCCTGTCCTGTCACAGCTGCTTCCTGTCCCCTTGGCGAGGGCCACCCACCACTCGGAACCCACGCTGCGCCTGCCGCCCCGGACCGTCTCCTCTTCCTCCGTGCCCACAAGGAAATGACCCCCGTCTTCCTTCAGTGCTGCGGGCACCTAGCCCCATCCCCCCGCCGCACGGAAGCAGCAGCAAGTTCATGCTCTTGGCCTCTCGGAGGGAGGTTGAGTAATGAACCAGACGGCTGTCGGGGCATCCGGCAAATTTATGTGGCACAGATGTTTTGTTTTTGTGTTTTTAATATTGGGAATTCCAGACTGGCTCGGACTCCCACTGGACTTCTAAATCCTGTTCTCCTGCTGTGGTCACCAACATAGGCCTCTCCTCGCGGCCCATCTCCAGTAGGATTACCGGACGCCAGGAAGCATTGTGGGAAACTCCCCCAAGCCACCTTCTCAGGAGGCCTTGCTTGTTAAAGCCCAGACCCAGGCTTTTATTCCACCCGTTGGTTGGCCAGAGTCCCCGCTGTCCGGGGATCCTTTGCAGGGCCTGAATGGTCCCGGGTTGACAAAAGCTTTCTCGGCAGGGATCCTTCATGCGGGGCAGTCAGACAGGTAACCATTGTTTGTGAATTATTCATGTCCCACCGGCCCAGACGCCCAGGCTCGCAGGGGCCCGCCTTCAGAAACAGTGATAAACAGCTCTTAAAGGGTCGCACAGGTCAGCGAGAAAATGGGATTTGATTGACGCAGATTCTCTGGACTCTGAGGTTTGTAAGAAATCAGTTGCCAAGAACAAAAAGCGGCCGCATTCCACCGCTGGACGCAGAGCCTGGCCCCGGGGCTGTGGCGGAGCGCCCTCTGCTGCCCACCCGACGCTCTGCAGGACACGAGCAAATGAAGAGAAAAGTCTGGAAGGTGTCCCCCAGATGATGCCTACTCCCAAGTCCTGCGTGGAGGGGTGACGGTGGTTTCTTGAACGCACTTCAATATGCGGGCTGTAAAGCCCAGCTCTCCAGCACCTCCCCCACCTGGCAAGCCCTGTCCCAGCTGCAGTCTGTCCCCACGCCTCGGGCAACCGCTAATCTGCACAGGGCCTCGGTGGCCTTGCCTGTCTTAAGAAATCCTGAGGTCAGCAGCCTCTTGCCTCTGGCTCCCTTCACTCGCTGAGCATGGCCCGGCAGTACGCTCTCCCCGCTGCTGGCAGTGTCTCATTGTGCAGAGGAACCCCGTCTTCTGTAACCTGTTCCCCTGTCCGCGGGCAATGAGGGTTGTCTCCAGTCCGGGGCTTCTGTGAAAAATGCTGCCACAAAGATTTGTACCCAGCTCTTTCTGCGGATGTACGTTTTCAATAGAAGTAAATTCTGGTTCAGATAAGACCATGTTTACCCTTTTGTTGTTGGAGTTGTTGTTTAAATATTTATCTGACAGAGAGAACGAGACTGACACAGAGAGAGAGCACAAACAGGGGGAGCAGCAGATGGAAAGAAGCAGGCTCCCCGCAGAGCAGGGATCCCGATGCAGGGCTCGATCCCAGGACCCCAAGACCATGTCCTGAGCCGAGGGCAGACACTTAACCAACTGAGCCACCCAGGTGCCCCCATGTTTACCTTTTAAGGAATAGACCAAACTGTTCTCCAAAGTGGCTGCCCCATTTCACAGTCCCACCAGCAGCCCTGCCTCCAGCCGCCCAAAGACAGAGCCCTCACTCTGGACTCTCCCCATCCTGGGGACTAGGGCACCATCCTGAGGTTACCCCCAGTCTGCCCCACCTGTGACCCACACAAGGGAGATTTTCTTCAAAAGTAAAGTGGTTGTTGGGGCACCTGGGTGGTTCAGTCATTAAGCATCTGCCTTCAGCCCAGGTCATGATCTCGGGGTCCTGGGATCAAGCCCCACAATGGGTTCCCTGCTCTACGGGAGCCTGCTTCTCCCTCTCCTACTCCCCCTGCTTGTGTTCCCTCTCTCGCTGTGACTCTCTCTGTCAAAAAGATAAATAAAATCTTTTTTAAAAAACAAAGTGGTTGCAACAAGGAAAGTTCACATTAAGATCCACACGTCCAGCTTCTGAAAACTCACAGGTGCCAGGACCTGACCCCACATTGCTGGCTGGCTGGCTGAGCTAGCTGGAGGTGGGGGGCACCAGATGAGGCTTGAGTCTACCCTGACCCCCGAATCCACGCCGTTCCCTGCTGCCTCCCATCACTGGGGCTGGGCACAAGCCACTTGTCCCGCTGTTTTATTTGTCTTTAGGTTAGAATAAAATGAAATGCGTCCCATACTCATATGTCCATCAGAACTGGGAGCAGAACAGCCCCAGAGCACCGTGTAGTCTTCTAACAAGTACACACTGAGTTTAAGAAATCCAATACATGCCCAAGAAATGCACCAACAGTGGCTCGTTAGGTGCAGCGGATCCTGGCGACAAAATGCTCCTGCCCCCTCGGATGGGAACCTTGCCCGGCTCCCTCCACCACGCTCTGCCACTTCATTCTCCAAGGAGACTGGTTGTAAAAGTTCACTTTGGCCAAAGGTTATTTAAATACCATGCAGTGACTTCAAAAGCTTCGTGTGTAATGACTCATGCCTTGTTCTGCAGTAACAGGACTCATTTCTGTGGACAAAAGTGGGTCCCATGCTACGGACGTGTCAGGTAACACAGCCCCAAATCCAAGTAGGAGGACTGTGGTTCTCGACACCTTCTGCCCTGTCTCCAGCGAGCGCTGAGCAGCCCCATCCGAGGGGCAGGCTCACATGATCGTGGCCAGCCCAGGACACAACAGCGTCAGAATCACCTGGATTCTGGATGGGACATGTGTTGCTAATCTGTCCCTTCTTTGGGTCAGCGGGTCTGGAATGGGACCAGGGATCGCATTTCCTCTTTTTTTTTAGGATTTATTTATTTTGAGAGAGAAAGAAAGAGCATGAGTGATGCAGGAGGAGAGAGAGAATCCAAAGCAGATTCCACGCCCAGCACAGAGACCGCCTTGGGGCTCGATCCTACAACCCCTTACCACGACATGAGCTGTTATCGAGAGTCGGACGCCCAACCGACCAAACCGCCCAGGCGCCCTGGGACCGGCATTTCTGACACACTCCCAGCTGGTCCAGGAACCTCACTTTGAGAACCATCAACATAAAGGAAAACTGTACCTGGGTTTTCCCAGCAGAGCTGGGAGGGGCCGGGGCCTGGCTTTGCCCACTCGGAAAGGGAGGGTCCAGCAAAAGTGTCCCCACAGAGGCTGGCCACGGGGCAGGAACAAACGCACGTGTCCACCGGGCACAGGAGATGCACCTGAGAAGCAGCACGGCACGGCGGAGGCGTGTGGGGCCTGGGAACATGGGGTGGATGCCAAGGGCTTGGGGTTGGGGTCCCAGCTCTGCCCCCTCCAAACCCAGAAGCACAAGGCGAAGCACTGTCCCCAAGCTCCCCCGCTGGCAGGATGAGGAGGATGATGACAGCACCCGTCCGTCCCAGCTCGCAGGAGGACAAAGCCATCAGGAGGCTGTCGAGCATACAGACTTCCTCAGCACGTCTCGAGAGCTGTTGTAAGACCACCATTTAGGGGCCAGGAGCCAAAGAGGACAAGCACCAAAGGGAGGAGGCGATAAGAGAGGTCCTTAACATGCAAGGAGTCACTAACATCAACAAAAACACGCAGCAGAAACATAGAATGTAAATAAACAAGAAAGACAAGAAAAGAAAGATGTACAAACAGCCATCAATGGGGCCAGAGCCTTGAGGAGAGAATACAGGATTTTATAAGTTTCTCAGCAGCGCTGACAGCACGCCAAACATCTTCACAACAAGAAAAGAGGGTTAAAAAAAAAAAAAAAACAGAAAAGACACACGTAAAAATGTTTTTTGTAGTAGTATTTATAAGAAAGGAGGAAAGGAGGGAAGGATGGCGGGAGGGAGGGAGGGAGGACGGACCAGGCTAAAGACACACAGCAAGTCCACACAACGGGCTTCCGCACCCTCTAAAGACCATTTTGTGGCCCATTTCTCAACACAGAAAGGTCTTCGCAATAGACTGCTGGTTGAAGTCACATGCAGCGCACACGACGTGATCCAATTATTTTTCTAAAAGGTCTGCGGACACAGTCAGCAACCCTTGACTTAGGGCAAAAGGATTTTAGACCTCACTGCTTCTTCCATACCCGGAATTCGCCACAGTGAGAATGTATCAGTCTTCTCAATGTTGGAAAAAAACAGGACCACTACGTCTTAGGGAGACAGAGACGCCGAGAAATAGCCACAATGCTGAGTGGCGAAAGGGACGACGGGAGATCTGCACACTTCACAAGAAGCCGGGGTCCCCTGTGCAGTGGGGTCTGATTTCAGGAGACGGGGCAGGGGGGCGGGGGGGCCTGGGCTCCGTGGCTGGTGCTGGAGACGCTGTGCTCTCGGCCCCCTCCCTCACAGGGCCTTCGTGCCAACAGGACATTCTCTGCAAAACCCCTCTTCCTAGAGGCCGCCGGCCACTGGTTAGGACTTCATCTTGACATGATCACGCCTGCAAAGGTCTTACCCCCGAATAAGGTCACACTCACGGGTCCCCCGGCTTAGCACTTGCACATAAGGTCTCACGGTCGGGGCCCCACTTACCCCCACGGGCGCTCCCCAGCATGGGTCATGGAGGAGCTGCTGGGAGAGCGGGCGGCCTGGGGTCCCGGGCACCACACCAGCAGCCGGCACTCCAGACGGATCCTGTCTACACCACCAGCCGCATCCTGTGGGCTCTCCTTACAAGGGTGTCTCCACAGCTGCCATCGGAGGTGGGGTCTCTGCTTCCGCCAGTCGAACACAGCTGGCTGATGACCGTACAGAACTGACACTGTGTGGCTTCCTGAGTCAGAGAGGACAGCTGCTGCCCGGTCCTCCCGAGACGCTCCCATTGGGGTCCGCCCCCACGCTGCGTGAAAGCCAGGCCACACAGAGAGGCCACGTGCAGGTGCTCCAGCCAGGTCCCAGCGACGGCCACCAGGAACCACCCAAGGGGGTAAGAGGCCTCCAGGTGGTCCCCACCCCAGCCGTCCCTGAGCGAGGTCAGTCCCGAGTCACGAGGGATGGTGAGGACAGGGTTTCCATGGTCACAAGCTCACTGGGTCCTGGCGTGGTGCTGGCGCAGGGAGCTCTCCGGGGTCTGTTTTAGGAAGCGCTAATCCCCCCACGGGACCCCACCTTCCCGACACCATCACACGTGGGGCTGGGGTTCAGCACAAATTTGTACCCAGTATCCATCCCCTGCCTTCGGGACATATGGTCCCTCTTTCCTGTGGGAACCAGCTTCTGTCATGCTGCATCCGTGAACCCGGGGATGCTGACCACACTCCCCAGCCCCAGCTCCAGGCCGAGCACAGGATCCCACGTCCCCCTAGAGTCTTCCCATGAGAGTCCGCCCCAGAATTTGCTGCCACCACCTGGAAAAGGAGCAATCTCCGTGAGCATCTACGCGGATGGGGATGCCAGCCTGAGCAGCCAGGGCCCCAGAGAAGCTGTGAGCAGGAGGAGACCCAGGAGAACATGGAGGGCTCAGGGTGGGCCCTGGGGGTCTGGACCCTGCACGGAGCTGGCCTTAAGCTCCAGCCAGGGCAAAACCAAAGGGCCTCCCCTTGGGGTCTCTCTGTCATGCAAGCCAAAACCTCCCTCCTCTGGCTCGTGCCTTTTTTTTTTTTTTTAAGATTTTATTTATTTATTTGTCAGAGAGAGAGTACACACAAGCAGGCAGAGTGGCAGGCAGAGGCAGCGAGAGAAGCAGGCTCCCCGCTGAGCAGAGAGCCCGATGCGGGGCTCGATCCCAGGACCCTGGGACCATGACCTGAGCCAGAGGCAGCGGCTTAACCCAGTGAGCCCCCCAGGCGCCCCTGGCTCGTGCCCTTTGACCCCAGTGTTTCACCCACAGAACCCTGAGTGACATGGAGCACCTGGGGAAGACGCCGGGGAGGGGTCCCAGGTAGCCTGCTCCCCGGATGACAGAGGGCACTCCAGCTGCCCATTGGCAGCCCCAGAGCGAACTGGAGAGTGGCCGGGGGAGTCTCCACATGCCGGGGCTGAGCACAGCAGAGGAGCGACCCCACAGTCCCACAGGCCGCAGATCCCAAGTTGGGGATGGCCCGGCCGGTTCCTCCAGAGGCTCCGACTTGGGGCCCACCGGCTCCTCTCTGGCTGCGGGCAGCTCCTGGCATCCCCAGGACCCGGGCACGGGGACGCATCTCCCCCGTCTCTGCCTCAGGAGCCGCTCCCCCCAGGGACCCGGGCTGAACATCACCTGCAAAGACGCCACCTCCACACGAGGTCCCAGTACAGCTACAGGAGCCAGACCCTGAACTTCACTTTTTAGGGGAAAGTTGAGCCCCCAACGCAATCTGGCTGCAGAATGCCAGCCCGTTCGCTTCCCTGCCCCACCTCCCCTTTCAGAAATGACGTGCCACCCCCACCTCTCCCTTCTTGTCCCCTCAGAGAGGAAGCATTGGCTTGGACAGTGCCTGGTTGTATGAACCGGGATTGAAACCCCCGGGCTCACAGCTCTTCCCCTTGTGAAACAGGCCCCATGCCCAGTGCCAGGTGTGGGGACTCAGCGAGGCCCGGGGACCCCGTGTCTCAGCCCCACCACCCCAGCACATGGCCCCATTTCCAGGGGTCCAAGAAAGCCGCCTCACTTCCTGCGGGCCAAGAACCGGGAGCCGAGCCCACCCCGCATCTCCCACTAGCCTCTCACCGGCTGGGAACATCACCTGCCCGACCCTAGCAAAAAGGAAGGCAGGACACGGCCTGTCCCCACCAACCACGTCAGCCCCTCTTGCAACCAAGAAGACGAGACTGGATCTGGGGACGTGGCCGTCTACGTGAAGGGCTGTTCTGGGCTTACTGTCCTCACTGGCCCTGCAGCCAGCAGCTGCTCTCTGCCCGCACAGAGGGCCGCCCAGATTCAAAGGGCTGGTACCACCCCAGAAAGCAGACTGGACAGACCCTGACCCTGCCTGCTGTTCCAGCAACTCCCGAGAAGCTCTGAGCCCCAAGACAGCAGGGGGCTTCCCGGGTCTGTGCAGAGAGCAGCCCATCCAGGGGCCAGGGGAAACAGACGCCCATCTCCACGTGGGTCCAGTCATTTATCTTGTGAATGAAAGAGTGAGTGGACGGTCCGTCTGGCTCTGGAGGGGTCGGCACACCTCCCCTCCCTGGGGAAAACAGAGACACCCCAGACAAGTACCCTGAGGCTGTGAGTGCACCACACTCGGTGTATGACTGTTCAAAGTCTGTCTGTACCTCCAGAGCCCAGGTTGTGAGCAACACTGTCCGGCCCTGTCTGTCCACAGGGCCCTCCTGCCTAGCACTGGGCCTGGGAGGCAGCTGGTGAACAACATCCCCCTGCTGGGTGGCCGACAGACCCAGCGGTCCCAGCCTACTGCAGACAGAAGCAGGATCCACCAGGGGGCACTCTCTCCCGGGGGAGGGTAGACAGAAGCAGGTGGTTTCATCAGTGCCGTGTTTGCCCCTTCATGGACTCATTTCACTCCCTGACCTGCCACTGGGCTATGCCTGGTGGGAGGGGTGGGCACACCTGGGGGTAGAAAGATGAACAGAGGCTGTGCCTGCCCCGTCCTGCGGGCCCCACGCGGCTACCCGCACCTGCTGTGATGGCGGACGAGCAGTGTCTGATGGGCAGCTGGCCACCGGCTGGTGCCACTAGAAAGCAGGGCTCTATTTTTACTTTACCAGCCACACTTGCCACACGCAGCACAAAGCTTCCCAAGGGCAAAGTGCAGGGCTGGAGGGAGGACACAGACACAAAAACTAGGAAATGCAAAGAGAAGGCTTCATACTATTTCTGTC
Organism: Martes martes; assembly: GCF_963455335.1. NCBI lineage: Eukaryota > Metazoa > Chordata > Mammalia > Carnivora > Mustelidae > Martes > Martes martes. The sequence goes on from NC_137901.1 coordinate 91,634,320, forward strand.
CGTTCATGGTCCCAGATCTTCAAGAGCATGGCCCCCGGACAGGTCCCAGCTGGTCCTGCACTCCAGGCTAGGGGACCACAGCAAAAGGGGCGGAAGCAGCACCCATCTTGCTCCTGCGGCTCTGGTTCCGGAGGGGAAGGGAGGGCCACAGACTTCCGACAGGGAAGCAGACCCTGGTGACTGGCAGGAGGGGAGAGTGTGGTGGGGAGGGCTGCTCGGGGGGCAGGACATTTAAGCAAGACCCCGAGGATGAGAAAAAAAACAGACACGACTGAGCTAGACCTCCCGGCACGAGAACGGCAGGGAAGCCTCCATCTAATGGCTGATGGGGAGTAGCCAGAGGGATGGCCGGGGCGCCGAGCCCACCAATGCACGGTCACGGTTCTCCCTCAAGGGCCACCCAAGCCCACACAGTTCCCCCAGTGCGTGGGCAGAGAGCTGCCAACGGACCAAGACAATGTCAAGTTTACAGCCAAAGGCTGCAAAGTGTACTGAGTCTCCTACCGCAGTGAGCGACCGTGCAACCAGCTCTGGACAGTGTTTGCACTCCCGGCCGGAACGAGAGCAGCTGCGGAAGTTTGAAATCCCTGTGTGCTGGTCTCGCCCCACGACGGGAGTATCAGGCCACGGAGTGGGCAGAGAACCGACATGGGCTCCGCGTGGAGGGGCCTTGAGGACGTCCCACGCTGTGAAGGAAGCCAGTGCCGAAGGACACAGGGCGCGTGAGCGGACACCGGCCGCCAGCAAACCCTCAGAGGCGGAAAGTAGGTTAGAGGCAGCCAGGGGCGGGGTCACACCTGCCGGGGGCGGGGTCACACCTGCCGGGGGCGGGGTCTCCCCCCGGGGCGGGGTCTCCCGCAGGGGGCCATGGTCCCCGCACAGCGCTGTGAACGCAGAGTGCGGAGGAATTACTCACTTTTCCACGGCGAACAAAATGTCTAATTGATGTGAGTCTCCCCCCAGCAAAACAAACACGGACTAGCAGTAAGTCTGTAACTCGCAGTCCCCACGCAGAGTGGACAGCAGTCCCCGTGGGGCGCGCGCTGCGTCTGTGACTCCAGTAAGACTCTGCGAGGTGGGGGCCGCCGACCCTATCAGCCCCCACCCACGGATAAGGAAACTGAGGCACGGGGCGTCCAGGGGACTCAGCCCAGGATCCACTTGGGCAGCGACGGCCCACGCAGACCAGCAGGTGCGCCGAGGGACAGGGGACAAGCCGGCCGCGGGAGGGAAGGCCCCCAGGTCCGCACGCCGCCGCTGGAAAGTGCCAGAGATTTCCTCCCCGCTTCCCATTCTCCGCGCGGATCTCCGCCGATCTGACCCCACGCTGAACCGTCTTCATTATTACCTCACAGCTCATTTCAATGTTACTTGTGGGAGGTCCTTCCTTATTAGCCCTTTTTGGTCAGAAATCTCCTTTTCGCTCTTCCTAGATGGATCTGAGAATCACTGGGTGACATTTTCAAAAATACTGGGAAGAAAAAGATTGCTCCTAAGATATTTGTCTTTCTGCCCAGAAGGATGGTATTTAATCTCCATCCACTCAAAAGTCCTCTTATGTCCCCTGTTGGATCTGGATTTTCTTTTAAACAAGCAAACCAACCCCTTCTCACGTACTTAGAACCCTTCTTCCTGACCCTCATGTTAGCAAGACCGTCAAAACTGAAAAAACGATCTAGAAACTAACAAGGGTGAGGCTCCAGGGGACAGAAGACAACCTTATCTACACATGTGAGACCCAAACCCGTCAATTCTTGGCTTAAAAGAAACAGGCACGAATCATTGCTGGTTTTCTTAGATAAATGCGTCACTTCCCACAGGTTTTTGATATTCTGCAAAGGGACCCCTGGCAATGTCCCCACCCCAGTCAGAGGCTGGGGCCGCTCCCCTGAGCCCCACAAATGTGACCAGCCATGAGACCAACTGTGGGACCTCAGTCCCCGCACACTCACGGGTACACCAGGCCCTTCGCTTCTTGAAGGACGTGGGGAACTGCACATAAGCCTGGGTCTGGCCACAGTGCCCCTTGAGGCCATGATGCAGGTGGCCTGGGAGACACAGGGACACGGGTGTCAGGTCACACTCAGCTCCTCCATGACGGAACAGGGCAGAGGGCGCCTCTCCCTGGGGTGGGCAAGCACAGGGCACTGGGGGGAAGATATGAGGGGCATGAGGGCTGGTCGTGAGCACCCGTCCCAGCAAACAGTCTCTAAGCCTATGTCCACTGTCTAAGGAGACAGGCCGGGGTGGAAGGAGGCCGTGGGGGCCGGAGCCCCTGTTCCTCCCGCAGTGGCCATCTGAGCAGTTTCCGAAAACCACTTTGCTCGAGCGGCACCTTCCAGAAGCAAGCCCAGGGAAGCCCACCAACCCCATGTACCCCGAGGAGGGTTTGGTGGGTTCTCTTCCCTTACCGTTGTGTTCCTGCAAGGGCTCAATGCCCCTTCCGGGGACCAGGCCAGGCACCCACCAGCTCCTCAGCCTCGGGGCCTGCGGCCGAGACGGGCTCCCTGCAGGGACAGTGGAAGCCAGCCCTGCATGACCGCTCCCTGGGCCGTGTTTCCAAAACAACACCCCAGAGTGGGACTCTTCCGGGCCAGGCACCACATACACCCTGGGAGGGCTCTCTGTGGTTCCACACACACTGCTAGCGAACACTCGGAGAGCCGTCACCCTCCCTGGACATCGAGGACACAAAGGGGACACTGCTGGGCATCTGGTGGGTGTGACCCGTGGACAGCAGGGCTGCGGTGTGGAGGGAAGACGTGGCTCCCCCTTGACGTGCTCACAGACCAGCCAGCAAAGTCGAGCAACGGACGCAAGCCTCTCCCAGAAAACACTGGGCTGCTTCTGTCCCACGGGACGGCTGTCTCAGGGGCTCCTACAAGCTTTGTTTGGCTGCAGAGCTTGAGAGGGAAGATTCCATGGGAGGAATTCAAAGAACAAGCAATTCCTACAACCAGTAGTTTTTTTAAAAATCACAAATAAACAAGACTTAATGTGAAATATTTTAAAAACTGTCCTACCGAGCAAAGCAAGGAAAGCTAGGATTTCTTCTTGATGAATCTGCCAGAACCTGAGGTTTTCCCAGGGCCCCATGTCTGGCGTCAATGGAGGGTCCCACATCCCCATACAGTCCCCCCAGACGACGCCTCCTCACTGTGGAGACCGCAGAGCCTGTGTCCCAGGTCCTGCTCTGCAGGTGCGGGGGGTTGGAGGGCTGGTGTGTGTGGGACAGAGTCAGCTTGGGATGCTGGGAAATCCTGGACGTGATGGGGAAACGGAGGCACAGTAACAGGAATGTGTTCAATGCCCCAAACTGTGCGCCGAAAACAATGATCCTAATGGTAAGTTTTATGTTTGTGTGCATTTTACCACGATTTTTTAAAAATATTTTGTTTATTTAAGAGCATGAGAGAGTGAGCGAAAGAGAGCACAAGCAGGGGGAGTGGGAGAGGGAAAAGCAGGCTCCCAGAGGAGCAGAGAGCCCAACACGGGGCTCCATCCTAGGACCCCGAGATCATGACCTGAGTCAAAGGCAGAAGCTCAACCGACTGAACCACCCAGGCGCCCTTTTTACCACAACTTAAAAAAAAAAATGTTTGGCTGCCAAAACCCTTTTGTTCACTGGAGATGAGAGCCCCCATCCTTTCTCTACTTTTCAAGAGGTAAAAGTCAATTCCTAACCTCCGGCCTTCACTCTGGCAACTCAGGCTCCTCCTCCCCGCTCCTCAATTCCCAGACGAAACCACCTTCTTCCTCCACCTTTCCTGCCTCCCTGGTCTAGGCTGCCTTCCCCCAAACCTAACGGGGGTTCCACATGATCCCCCAATACGCCTCACCAGGGCCAATCTGCACACCTGCCCCCCCATGCTCTGACCCTCACCCCTCCTGCCCCCAACTCAGCCACCAACCATCCCTCGAGCCCCTGCTGGCCTCCTTCCCCCTCCTCAAAATGCAAACACGCCACTCAGGGCATCACTCAGACTAACGCCTGAGATTCCCCCTCTCACTCCAACAAGACACTTCGGGCTCTTTGAAAACATGATAGAGGGGCGCCTGGGTGGCTCAGTGGGTTAAGCCACCGCCCTCAGCTCAGTTCGTGATCTCAGGGTCCTGGGATTGAGCCCCGCACTGGGCTCTCTGCTCAGCAGGGAGCCTGCTTCCCCCCCTCTCTCTGCCTGCCTCTCTGCCGGCTTGTGATCTCTATCTGTCAAATAAATAAATAAAATCTTTGAAAAAAAAAAAAGAAAACGTGATAGAGATGATATTCAGGATGTGTTTTTGAAAATGCACAGACTTTTTATGAACATGATAGCATGTGAGTCTTTACTATCAGCCAATGATACCCAGCCCAAATCCACGTGTGTCCGGGTATCTCAGAGACACGCCAGTGGGTTTGGTTCAGACCAGGGTGCCAGTGCCGTCCACACAGCGCATCCGGCTCAGATGTCTCTGAGGTCTTTTTGTTGCTGGCTTTTTCCTACAGGTGCATTTACCTTAATCAATCAGGAAAATGTGAAAAGAGCAAGGGAGCAGGATTTTAACCCCTCCCCCCCCAGGGCAGGAACGTGAGGGCCTCACATGTCCCCTTGTTGTTGCGTCCTGTCCCCAGGAAGGTCACGAGGACCTGGGTGCACCCTGGTCAGGTGAACGGTCGTAAACCATCACTCTCCCCAGATGCCGGGAGGTGGGGACGTCGTGTGTGGCTCGGACCAGGTGTGCAGACCGCCTCCCAGGCATCACAGGAGGTAAAGAGATGAGTCCATGTACCCCAGTGAGGTGGCCAAGGCCAGGGACCCTGGCTGTGTCACCAGTGGTTTGGGTCATGCTCATTCGGTAGGAGCTGCTCGAACTCTCCTCCAAAAAGGAATTCTACAGAACAGAATGTGGAAACTCCTAGAGTAGAAACACATTAATCGGCCTCTCGAGGCAAGCCACCCTGGGGCATGCTTGGCCGCTGTTTCCAGGCTGGCTTCTTAAAAAAGCTTTGGGGTATCTGACTCATAATCTACTTTTTATTTTGGAAGAACTGTAGATTTACAGAGACATCATGGCTATCGCTTTACAGGTCTTTCCAAACACCCCAGCTTCTGGGCCCTTGGAAACCTCACTAAGGCCTGCCCAGCCCATGGTCCCAATGACACGCCTCCCATCCCCCTACTCTCCCCCTTCCCTGGCTCTCGATCTCCCTGAGCCTCGCTCCCCATGTTTCCCTCCGCGGGTGGGGGCCTCCTTTCTCCATCTCCTTCTGCAGGTGCAGCGTGGGAACCAGGCTCTCTCTAACCCAGGAATGGGGCAAGGCATGTGGCCAAGGGTTGGCCTGTCCACGGAGGGGGCCCAGCCACTAACCCCAGGAACCAGGGACTGTCTGGTTCCGTGCTGTTGTGTATGTTCCCGGGAGCCAGACCGTGGAGCTCTGAGGCACTTGGTCCGCAGGACACGGTCCCCAGCAGGAGGAGACGCCTGCATGTCTGCTGTTAGACAATATTCCACTGGGATCCCGTTTCCCAGCAAGATGGGTGGCAGGTAGGAGGGTGCGGGGCTCACATCCTGCGTCAGCCAGCTGCTGTGACTACAAGGGACTGCCCAGCGTGGGCCCCAGCACTTGCCCAGCCTCAGCAAGTGCCCCGAACCACAGCCTTCAGGCCCCAGGCCCGTGGCTGCACTGCGTGTCTGAGGATCTCCGTACACGGCTTGGGGATCTCGCAGACCTTCCCCGTCATCTGTAAAGGGCACTGCCTCACCGCCTCACTGGCCCTTTGATAGGTCCCAACACCTAAATCAGCGTCACACCTTTGGCACATGTGCCAAACCAACTATCTACACATGACCTTCCACGCTCCTGTTTTTGACAGAGTGAGAGCCAGAGTCTGTGCAGAGGCCCACAGGGCGCTGAGTGATAAGCTCCCCACTCCCACCCTCAGCACACACACACTATTGTCTCTGATTCACCTCCTGCCACTGGCACACGGGGCAGCCACCCGTCACAGGGCCTTTGCACGTGCTGCCTCCCCAGCTTCAAAATTCCTCCCCCAGAATCCACATGGATCCCATGCTCCCCTGTTTCATGCCACCACCTGGGTATCACCTTCCAGTCCAATCTTCAGGACCACCTACATGCCAGCTCATGGTGTCCACACCCACGCCCCTTTGTCCCCCTCTGAAACGTCCCCCACACCCAGCACACTACACTGTCTACCTCATCACTCCTCGAGAGGATGACCCTGTGGGTGCCGGCCCTTTCCCAGGACAGCTCACCACTCTGTGCCCATCCCACAGAACGCTGTCCGGCGTGCAGGGGTCCTCTAGGTACTGGGAGCAAACGTGTGGCTTGTGTCATGAGAACAAGGAAGGGGGAGTTGCCCGCGTCTTTGTTGAGGCAAGAGGCAGAACAGCCCCGTTTCCCACGTCAGAACACAAGCTAAGGGGCCGGTAAGCAAACCACACAAGGGTTGGGACCGAGGGTCAGAGGCTGAAGCTCGGATGGAAGGACCCCAAACGCCACGTGCACAGCACCAGGCGCGAGCTGGGGGAGAGGGGAAGAGCGGGGGCCCTGCCCTCACCTCCCCTGCAGCCTGCTTGGAGCCCGTCCTCCCTTGCCCCTGCAGATCACCATCCGAACGTCCCCGACATGGCTCAGAAGCACACATGTCCCCAAATCTTCTCCAGAAAAGTGTCTCCTAAGGATGCATCAAAGGGAGGGCAAGGGTGGGGGAGGGATGCCCCAATCTGCCCTCACAGAGTCCGGATCCTGCTGCCCACCTCGAGCCCCCAGCTCCACCCACTCCGGGACATCTCAGCATCGCAAGGCACATGTCTGGGGCCCCAGTCCAGAGGCACATGCATCCACAGCCCCGTGACTCTGCCTCTTGGCCACGACATGGAAAGATTATGTTGCCACGTCCCCCCACTCCACTGCAAGGACGCCCCAGACGGGGGCAAGCAGACCCTTGCCCTTATCTACAAGTGGAAACCAAGCACAGACATCCCCTCCAGCAGGGTCGACACCAGAAGCAGCCACAAATGTCCACCAACCCATGGCCACCCCCAGCTCTGCTACCGGCTCGCACCTGCGGGCTCGCCGTCCTGGGGCAGAGGTTGGGCTGAGCAGCATGGGCCTGGCACCGCCCGTCTGCCTTCACGGTCCTGATGCAGTGCCCGCACAGCAGAGGGCTCGGCCCTGAGCACAAGACAGCCCCTGCAGGAGGAGAGAGGGTACCTGCTCCTGCCCAGCCGCACCCCATCTGCCATCTGCTGGGTCCCCGCCCCCCAGCTCCTGACAGCAGCCTGTCAATGGGCCAGAACACCTGCTCCCAGGCGTGTGATCACCAGAACCAGGGATTAATTGTTGGGTTTACACACTTATACACTCAGCAGTCTTTTCTAGTTATGGACGATCCTATTTAGGAATTCATCATTGGAAGGAATGTTTTTGTTTTGTTTTTTGTTTCTCCCATCTGGGGGAAATGACTTTAATAGGCCTTTTGTTTAAATACAAAGGTAAAGCCAAATTCCTATTCCACTATGAGAAAGTTCAACTAACCAGAGCAGAGCCACGTGTAATTAGCACATACACTCACTATGTGTCAGTACAAATCCAAGCACTGCACCCTTATGACTCATTTACACCTCCTAGCCATCCCACTTAAGAGACAAGGAAGCGGAGGCACAGAGTGGGGAAGTAACTTGCTCAACATCACACAGCAAGTGAGTGGCAGGGTGAGGACAGACCTGGGAAGTCTGGCTCCGAAGTCCGAGATATTGACGACGACACTGAATCAGCCTTTAGCTCGCAAGTGGGAAAAAGCTCCTCTTCCATGTGGGAGGACGGACATCACTGGGCTCACCCCTGGGATTGGGGGCCTGCACTGCCAAGGCCACGGTCAAGGGCACTTCCACTGGCAGTGGGTAAACGAGCCCCCACAATGGCGGCACCATGGGAAGCAGAGTGGCTACCGTGTGGACCCACCCCATGGCCCACACCGCCCCCCCAAAAGCCAAGGCCAGATCCAGCATTTGCAAAATTCAGCCCCTGGGGGGGCCCGGCGGGACATGCACCCCAGTGAGGCAGGCAAGGCGACGGACCACATGGAGCAGGGGGAGTGCAGCCCGCAGGAAAGCCCAAGCACGTCCAAGCTCAGCTCCAGCGGCCGGCCCCACGTGCCCAGACCTTCAGGTGCAGACGGGGAGGAGGAATCTGGCCGCGTGAAAATCTACCAATTTGCAAACAGAGATAATTTTTTTTTTTAGAAAATCTAAACACGGACTCTGACAAAACAAAGCTCACCAAGAATATTTCAACAAATTGAAGAAATCGGATTTTAATGAGGAAAACAAGTCACCAAAGAATCTGTGCTGTTGGGGTCTAGTGCTTGCTGGCGTACAGGGGGTCCGGTCCCATGTCCTTCCTATATCCTCACTCCTGCGATCCCCACGGGATGGAGGTCCCTGCCGGCTCCCCTGCCACCGTCAGAACACGACGCGGTACGCGGTGCCGGCAGCCGGCCCCTGGCTCAGTCGTGTTTCATCAAAGCCAACCATTCCCCCTGTTAGGCTGAGTAGGAGTGGGCATGCGTCCAATTCTGCCACTGAAACACTGGCAAAGTCTCCAGGGGCAGGGCTGGGGAGGCCTGGACATTTAGTAAAAAGAGACATTGAGGAAAATCCTCCCGTTCTCCTGTTGTGTGGACACCGGGTATCAGTCTATGCCTGGATCCCTGGCAACCATCTTGTGGCCATGAGGATAACCAGCCTGAGATACAGACTCAGAGAATTAACCACATCTGGAATGGTCTCATCTCCAAATTTCTTACTCGGTGGAATCCTAGATTTTCCTTCTTCAAGGCATTTCAGCCAGGTTTTCTATCGCTGCAGCTATGAGTGTCCTGAACAATATAGTGGTTCTGCCTCCTTCCACGGGAGCCTTCCCAGGGCCTTCCCGAGCGTCCCCTGCTGGCGCCTCCAGGAACTAACAGAGCAGGGGGTCGGAGGTCAACTTTTCCAATCCCCACATTTTCCAATGAGGAAGACAAACCTCGAGGTTTAAATGCACCCATAACCACCTAGCGGGGAAGTGGCAAAGGCCTGGTGAGGCGCCTCCTCCTGGACATTCCAGCTTCAGATGTGCAAAGTGTCAGGCTACCAACAAGGTCATTGGCGTGAGTGACCAAAGTGAAGGCGAGTGGAAACAGGGAGCCCTAAGGTCCTGCTGCCAGCTGCCTCCAACACCCGTTGGGCTAGAAATGGTGGATGACAGATCACAGGCACAGGGTTTGCAGAACAGACTGTGGGATACATGGACAGACCTTCCCCGTCCTGTCCTGTCCTGTCCTGTCCTATTCCCTCCTCCTAAGTACCCCGTGCGCCGATGGCTTCCCAATTTAGGCCACTCGCCCTCCCCCGAGCTGCAGTCTCTAGGCCAGCTTAGTCTCTTGATTCTGTGTCTAACAGGGACATTGGACGCCGCCGACAAAGCCCAGCTCTCGGTTACTGGCCACCGAACATCCCCTCCCCACTCCCCCTCAGAGCAGATGGCCCCTCCCTCCCCCATCCTCTGACCCCTGCTTCTCTCTGCCCCAGCCAGGGCCCCCACAAGAAACAGAACTTCTAACAGCTGACGTGAGGGACATTTCGGAGAGAGCGCCTCTCAGAGATAAGGGCAGGGCGCACACAGACGCTGCGGGCCGAGGGACACAGAGATGGCAGGGAACCGTGGAGTTCTCAGAGGCCAGGGAAGCTAGGACCCTGTGTGGTGGGAACTGTGACCTGGACGGACGTGACAACCCTGCCACTGTGGTTTGAAGGAGTGTGTCCCCCAAATTCCCATCTTGGAATCCTAACACCTGGGGTGACAGTGTCAGGAGGTGAGCCTTTGGGAGGTGATGAGGTCATGACCGTGGAGCCTCCGTGAATGGGATCCGTGCCCTCACGTGAGACTCACAGAGCTCCCAGCCCTCCTGCCACATGAGGACACAAAAGGACACTCCGGTGCCAGCAGCCTGATCCCCGTCCAGCCCCCAAAGCTGGGGGCAACACGGGTCGGCATGTGTGTCCATGGGCCTCTGTTACAAACTCGCTAACAGAGATGTGGTCCTGAAGACAGGTCAGCGCGGCAAACACACACCCCACCTGCCTCCTCCTCCTCGTGCTCCCTCCCCATCCATCAGCCCAGCCACAAACCCAAGCACGAATGGCTGGGTGCCGTGGTGCAAGGGGTCGGTCCCCAGGGCGTGGGGTAGGAGGAGGGCAGAGAAGGGGGCTGGCAGCTCGGGGACTGCACCTGGCCACGCACACCCCGCCTGCCGTGGCCAGCCACAGAACCTGCCACGGGGGCCCCGGGCGGGTGAGGGGTGCGGCTGAGAACCAGCCTAAACTCTGGAACACCCCCCTCTTCAGATTCCTCAGTGGAGAAGGAAAGCTCTCCCGGCCAGGGGTGGTCCAGATGCTTCTGCGAAGTCACTGGCTGACCCTGACCTATGTGGACAAAGGGACAACCCTGAGGAAGGCAGGCGGGAAATCCAAACAGGAAGTGAGGAAACAGAATGGACCAGTGATACCAGGCCGGGTGCAGCCCAGAGGGAGCACGCACCGATCTTAATGCCAGTCGGCCCACACAGAGACAAAGCAAGGAAGGAACCAACAAAGCAGCCTCAGCCTCCGGCAGGGGCCGCACACAGAGCTTTGTCTGGGGCAGCCGGATGCAGACAGAACGTGTTATCCGAAATGTCCAGGCTTAACACATCACTGTGAGACATGTGAAGCAAAGTTAAGGTGCATTCTGATAAAATAAATTTTCCTTTTTTTTTCAGATTTTATTTTTAACTATCTCTACACCCAACGTGGGGCTCGAACTCATGACCCCAAGATCAAGAGTCGCACACTCCTCGGACTGAGCTGGCCAAGCGTCCCCAAAGGAAATTTTCAATTTTAGGTTTTGCAGCGCCCCCACTCCCCCACCCCGGGAAAGGTGGACATTCACGTCCATCACGGAGCTCACATCAAATATCTGCTTCATTAGCAAATAACCTTAAAAAGAAATCTCGGGGCGCCTGGGTGGCTCAGTGGATTAAAGCCTCTGCCTTCAGCTCAGGTCATGATCTCAGGGTCCTGGGATCGAGCCCCGCATCGGGCTCTCTGCTCCACAAGCAAGGAGCCTGCTTCCGCCTCTCTCTCTGCCTCTCTCTCTGCCTACTTGTGATCTCTGTCTGTCAAATAAATAAAATCTTTAAAAAAAAAAAAAGACATCTCAAACATACAGATACATGTAAGACCTCCATACGTCTACAAAACATGGAGCCAGGCAGCCTCACGTACTGAATGCACAAGAATGTCCGTAGCCCTCCAAATGTCTTTCCCCTTGATGATTTGTAACTTTACGTTAAAAACAAAACAAAACCTATAGAACCCTGCTCCAAATGCTCCTTCCCCAGAGCACCCTCTCCTTAATGATGAGACGTATATCCTGGACAGCTGCCCTAACTGGGGCTCGAATAGAACGCTTTTCCTTTCTCTCTCTTTTTTTTTAGAGGTTCGTTCATTTTAGGTCAATAGGTCCCCATGCGGGGAAAAAAGCAGTGGATACAGACTGTGTCCTCAGACGTTCCATGTGCAAAGACTCAAAGCAGCTGCTGTGTATGTGACCAAAGTACTGAAGGAAACCATCCTTAGTAATGAATCAAGGGATCACGTAGATGAAAATATAGATTAAAAAAAAAAAGATCTAGATGAAAATTCCAGAGTTGAAAAGTGCAGCATCATGACGAACAGATTGGCTCCATGGTGGATTTCAGGGAGTAGAGGAAAGACTCAGAGCATGCAAAGTGAGATCAATAGACGTTATCTGACATGCAGAACAGAAAGAAAAAATACGGAAGAGAACGAACGGAACCTCAGAGACGGGGAGGACAGCAACAAGAATATCAAGATACCTGTAAGGGGAGTCACAGAAGGAGAGAAAAGGAGGAGCAGGAAAAAATATTTGAAGACGAAACGGAGGGTCAAAAACTTCCCAAATTTGATGAAAAACAAAATACACGGACACCAACCCATACCTAGATGCATCCTGGTCGAGCTCTCAGAAGACAAGGAGAAAACTGCGACGGCAGCAAGAGAGAAAGGACTCACCGTGTTCAGAGGAGCACTGGGACCATTAGCGGCCACAGGACAACAGCCGGGGGACGTGGCCGGGATGAGGTCCCCCACGGGCACCGGAAGAGCAGGAGCCAGCAGTTCACCGTCCACACGCCACCCTTCAAAACTGGGGGTGAAACGGAGACGTTCCCGCCTCGTAGAGACTGAGAAGGTGCTTCTGCCAGACCCGTCTTCCAAGATACATAAAGGGAGTCCTTTGAGCGGAAACCAAGGGACTCGGGAGTGGCGGGGTGTGGAGGAAAAGCGCCAGAAATGTCCATGGGAGCACGGACGTCAAGGGCACGGTCAGGGCGGCTTTCTCTTCTCTTCTCCTAAGGCCTCCGGAAGACACGCTGGGCGCCCACAGCGTCGTCCGGGTCCTACCAAGGGCTCGCACGACTCGAACGTACGCCGCCAGCCCGGCCTCAGCGTGCCGCGGGTCGGAGTGGCCGGCGCGGAGAGGGGTCTCGATCGGCCCGGGCCCCGAGGGTTCCTGCCCGCAGCCGCGACGCCGACGGAGCCGCAGGGAGGCCGCCCGCGGCCGCGGATGGAGCGGCGCTGCGACGGAAAGACGGCCGGCAGCGGGGTCCCCGAGGACGTGCGGCCCGGGGTCCCCGCACGTGGCGTGGGCGGCACCGACGGCTTGGCCGTTCCGTCGAGCTACACGTCCACTGAGCCAGGCGCGTCCCCGAGAGCAGCGACACTTCGGAGCCCCCCGACCGCAAGCCCCAGCACCCGGGGACAGGCGGCGCGGAGGCCGCCCCGCCCCGCGCCCCCCCCCACGCCTGCCGGGAGCCCCGCGGTGCCCTCCGTGGGGCCCGGCGGGCGGCGAGCGAGCGCGGGGCAGAGCGGGCGGGCCCGTGGGGACAGGGTGTGCGCGTGCGCGTGCGTGCGCGTGCGTGCATGTGCGAGCGAGCGTGCGCGTGCGTGCGTGCGCGTGTCCCCCCAGCGCCCGCCGCTCCCTCGCTCGCTCGCAGGCGCCGACCCCCCGCAGCCCTTCTGGAACCTACCCCGTGAGGAAGGCAAGGCCGAGCCGCCGCGTGCGGTGGGAGCGCGCCTGGTCCCGGCCGCGGCCCCGGTGCGGCGGTGAGGACGAGGCCGCCAGGCTGCCCGCGGCCCTGAGTCAAGGTGGAGGGGGACCGGGGCTCTCTGGCCCCTCGCGCTCAGCCCTGAGCCGGTCCCGTCCCCTCCGCGCCGGCGCTCGGCCCGGGCCCACCCCGGGAGGAGCGGGTCAGCCAGGTGCAGGCTGGCCTGTAGACGGCCGCGGAAGGGGGCCCCGGCCGCCCCGGCTCCCCCGCACGGGCCTGGGCCCCGCGCGCACCCGGGCGTCGCCGCCGGCGGCCCCCCTCGGCTGGGCAGACGCGACGGCGCGCGCGGCCCGTCCATCGCGGGTCGAGCTCGCGGGAGGCCGGGGCCTCAGCTGCGGACGCGATGGGACGCTGCGGGCAGAGGTCACGGAGAGGACGCGACCCCGGCTGCCCCCGGGCTGCGGGCGGCCCCTCAGGCTGTGGCGCTTGGGGCGGGGCTGGGCTGCCCTTGACGGTGGGGGGCCCGGTCCGCGCGTTTCCAGGCACCTAAGGTGCTGGTGGGCTGCGGCCCCGACAAGCCTGGGTGGGCGCTGCCCCCTGCGCCACCGGCCGCCGCCCGCCTGGGGCCTTCTGCCTGCTTCTTGGCCTCTCCCTGCCGTCGGGACGCGGGGCTCGCGAGGTTTCACACTAACAAAACTCATGACTTGATCATCTAAACTACGTATGAAAAGTATAAACTTGGGAGCTAACGTACTGCGTGTCCCTCTCGAGGCTGCAGTTGGAGGGGAGACCCGGAGCGACCGTGGGAGCCGAGCTCCACCACCTGCCCTCCCAGGACTGAGTGCTCCTGCTTCTTCACAATTCTGGGTTTGAACGTCACTTTCCACTATGGTTAGAATTGAAGGGTTGTGGGGCGCCTGGGTGGCTCAGTCCTTAAGCGTCTGCCTTCGGCTGGGGTCATGATCCCAACGTCCTGGGATGGAGCCCTGCATCCGGCTCCCTGCTCAGGGGGGAGCCTGCTTCTCCCTCTCCCACTCCCCCTGCTGTGTTTCCTCTCTCGCTGCGTCTCCACCAAATAAATAACACCTTAAAAAAAAAAGAATTTAAGGGTTTTTAATTTAGGAAATTCCACTATCCCACTTAAGAAAAATTCTGGGGGCGCCTGAGTGGCTCAGTGGGTTAAGCCTCTGCCTCGGACATGATCTCAGGGTCCTGGGATCCAACCCTGCATTGGACTTTCTGCTCAGTGGGGATCCTGCTTCCTCCTCTCTCTCTCTCCCTGCCTGCCTCTCTGCCTACTTGTGATCTCTCTCCGTTAAATAAATAAATAAAATCCTTTAAATAAAGAAAAAAAGAAAAATTCTAAAAGAGGATTAAGAAATAGAGGATAGGGACACCTGAGTGGCTCAGTGGGTTAGGCCACTGCCTTTGGCTCAGGTTGTGATCCTAGAGTCCTTGGATCAAGTCCCCCATCAGGCTCCTTGCTCAGTGGGGAGCCTGCTTCTCTCTCTGCCTCTGCCTGCCATTCTTGCCTGCTTATGCTCTCTCTCTCTGACAAATAAATAAATAAAATCTTTAAAAAAAAAAAAAAGAGGATAAACAGCTCAGAGCACTGGGGGCACAAGGACATCCCCGCCCACCCCATTAACAAAGGAGACTCTGTCGAATGGACATAAGCACTGGCAGTCAGTAACTCTGAAATGTACCCCAAGTCCCCTGAATTAGCATTTGTTGTGAGCAGCAAGAAAGACGGGCCCTGAGACACAAGTCATAGAGGCTTGTAATAATGACACAAATAACCCAAACCTATCAAAACCGCTAACACCATTAACTCACATTATGATACATAATAATGGCCACAGAGGTAAGAGTAGTTTTCTCAGTAGAACAATTTATTAATGGATATGCAATAAAGTATGTCCCCAAAAATCTTTCCAGAAATGACAAGACTAAAAGTAAATTTGTTTTCAGTTCTCTGGCAGTTTTTTTTTTAATGTAAACATAAAATATTTGGAAAAATGATAAAAAGTAACAAGTGAATCTGTAAATATATTTTTAAAAATCCCATCTCAAACAGGTGCTTGAGGCTTACACATACAGACGTGCTATGTGATAACTAACTGGATTATTTATCTAAACAGAAATCAAAAGGCACTTCCGTAACTTTGACGACAGCAGCACACATTCAGTCAGGCCTTCAGAGGAGGGAGGATGACCTGAACGAGCAGAGCCAGAACCACGACGACACAGATGGACACATGGACATAATTATACAAACAGGTGCCCAAAAGCTATACGAATACAAGCATGATCGCTAAGTATTTAAATATCCCTCGAGGTGAGTCTCGACGTAGGCACACGGCAGTGAGCACACCCCCTTGACCGGCGGTTTCAAGACTCTTAAAAACACGTGACGGCCAGAAGGTTCCTCTTGTAATTCCGAGACCGCGGCGACGATCAGCCAGCAAATGCAATGCCCCGTTCAGATCTGAGTGTAAGCTAAGCTGCCGCATGCATAAATTGGGAACGAGTGGGATTCCTAATTGTAGGACACAAAGAACACAGTTCCAAACCGCTCAGCATCATTCACACTTACTGTGTGGAACCAAGAATGTCTCCATCCGCTTCCGGCCCAACATCAGAACACAGACATGCTGACACGGTCACCGACGGCCGTCACCGGAGTTAGCGACATTGTGACCATCCTTCATGTTCATTTACAGTTTGCCTAGCTGCTACCTTTCAGAAGTCCACTCACTAGTGAGACTGCGTACACTTTACAAGTCAAAAAAACAACTGTATTATTATACTAAACATGAATAAGCAATAAAAATCTTTAATGAGCGATCCCTGTAAACACTGGGAATTCACTTTTGTAGTTCAGCAGAGTAGTAAGTACTTAACAAGAGCATTTGAGGACTCCTTACAACAGTTTACATCTAGAAGAATTAACGTCTGGAAATAATTTCCACAAGTTTAGCAAGGACTGAATCCTGGTCTTCTCAGCATCCTAAGCTCAGGCCTTAGGAATGTAAACAGGGACACATAAGGTTTATTTCTAATGAACAAGCAAGAGGCCGTGGGCTTTCACAGTGCAGGAACTGATTTATTATCTCGAGCCGTGGAGACGAGCACAGTAATGGGGACTGTCCTGGGGGGTGTCAAGGGCACTAGCGCCCTACATATCACTACCAACAGAAGGCACTTAAAGGCATTTTGGGGCCTTGGCACCCAACAAGGACTATGCCGAAGGCAAACTGAACGGTTGTAAAGGCAGCTCTGACGATGTCGTGAACATTCTTTCAAAAGGTGATATTTGATATATAAAAATGGAGCGAATTAAGATGTTAATATATTAAACAATTTATAAACATTAAAAGTTAGAGATATCTTACAAAACAGCTGTGATGATAAACATTTTTGTTGCAAACAACAAACACACACGAATTAAACACAGTACAAAAACGTCTCTTAATTAGCAGGTTAGCTGGGAGGG
This sequence comes from Martes martes, assembly GCF_963455335.1. Taxonomy (NCBI): domain Eukaryota; kingdom Metazoa; phylum Chordata; class Mammalia; order Carnivora; family Mustelidae; genus Martes; species Martes martes. The sequence goes on from NC_137901.1 coordinate 91,650,973, forward strand.
GTGGAGAAGGAAAGCTCAGACCTCAGATCTACTAGCTTCCTAACACAAAGTATTCCTAATTAAACTTCACATGTATTTTTAACACTGAAATATAAAAAAAATTGAAATTTTCAATAATTCCTTATTTTAAGGCCACTGAAGAAAGTTTCACATTGTTACATTGTTGTGATGTGCTGTTCAGAGTCCAGGGCTGTTCGGGGCAACTTGTCACACCCATCCCACTCAGACTTTCCCTGAACGATGCATCTTGTCGAGATCTGCCCTCGCCTCACTAAGAAACAGTCAGCACCCAGCGCCACAGGTCACAGCACCTGGGGCTCAGTCATGGAACGGGAGGCGGCGGACTTGCTGCAGGTGTGGTCTGACTCCGAGGAGAGTGGCTCTCGGGACATGGTTGCTATGACAACGTTGTTGCTAGGACAATTCCAAGGATCACAAGCAAAACAATTACACAAATAATAATGAACATCATTTTCTGCAAGATAAAGAAAAACATTAATTAATTTGCAAAGTATCAAAAGAAAGAAATCACTAATGTCATTTAACAAAATCTGAAAGAGTTTAAATACGAGTCCCACGGGTCACAGAAAAGGACGGAGTGGGGAAGGAAAGCTCCAGGGGCGAAGCTGTGAGCTACACACACACGTCTATTAAATTAAGGGGATGTAGCTAAAACGGGTGTTGTTACAACGACACATGCTCCTGGAGGGAAAGGCAATGTCTACTCGGCACCGGGAGGGTTCTTAACGAACACTCCCTAGTGGTCAGACGGAAACAACAAACTGTTATTCCCAGACGCACTGCACATCTTCAAACCTTACATGAATCTCTCGTTTGCCGACCTCCAACCTCCCCGTGTTTTCGCACTGAGGTGTGTGCACATGCGTGAGAAACCGGAAGCCGCTGACCCTTCTCCCGCCGCATCTGCAGCGCAGAGGCCGGGCTATGAGCACAGCCAGCTTTGTTCTCAGCTAACAAGCATCCCTGCATAGCTGGAAGCTAGCCCGCCCTTGGCTTAGGGCATCTGGTCTCATCCAGGGGACTCGTCCGGGGGAGAAGGCAGGAAGTCCTGCATGACTCTGGGTTCCCTTTGTGGACAGTAGACTCATCACCTGCACTGCCAGCTCGCACACACAGGCCACACCGGTGCCTAAGAAACACGCCTGCGAAGATGGCACGGCTCTGAGCCAGCACCGGCCTGCAGCAGCTCCGTCCACGCTGCGTGCCAGGCCCGCAGGAAACGTTCAGTCAGTCACTCCGAGGGCAGGGAGTGCCACCTTCAGGTCCCCACATTCCTGGCGTGAGGACTGCAGCCCCAGCCGCATCCCACCATATGCCCGTGAACTCTGCTCAGCACAATGATCTGATGACAACCTTTCCTCTGGCCTCCGGAGGGTCCCTTCTTCCTTCCCATCGGCGGGCACACTTCAGCTCCAGCACTTGCTGCCACCACCTGGGGCCCCTGGGAGACCCGGCCACCCTATACATGAGCTCGGACTTTCTGCACCCCGGGGCTGGCTCTGTGCACCTGTGTCCTTCCTTCCCCACCGGCTCAAGATGGCACTCCCCCGAATCCCCTGCGCTCCAGATAGAACCACCATTCTTGTCTAACACCCCGCCAACAGCTCAAACCACACGTGCGCCCTTCTCTCAGTGGGCAGAGCACACCCAGGGTGCCAATCCTGTTCTGAGTTCTAGGCATGGCTCTCCCAACTCGTAGACACAAACCATGGGCCAGGCACTCTCTGCCTGTCTCCTTGGACCAGGAATCAAGTGTCCCCCTGTGCTGCAGTGTTACTTCACTTCCACAAAGTGCCTACAGTCCGGTGCCTGGCCCCCCGGAAGGCTCTGCTGAAAACATAAATTTTCAGAAGTATAATTATAGACATCAACCACTGCATTTGTATAAAAGTAGTAATTGTTGACACGCACTCTGGCATGCTTTTATTAATGAGGACTGTTCTGTATTCATATTTGAAGACATTAGAGTAAACTGGGCCCAAGGCCCACGATAAGCCCACTGCTCCCCCAAAAATCACATTGAAAAGCCTGCTTTTACCCAATAGCATGACCAAACAGCATCTCTAGGTCCAACCTAAACATTAACTTTAATCTTTAGCGTAACCATGTTCAAACAACCATATTACAACCACCAGAAAAAACTAAGAAAATGCATATTTTTAAAGCAATTATAAAAATATTTTTAAATGCAATTATACTAGCAAAGAAAATCACAGATACCATATTAGCTCCAGCAGAGCTAACAGGACAGCATCGTGAAGATCACATAAATGTCTCAATATAGAGCGCTAAGCCTCCTTCCTTCTGAAGAATGACCTACGACCAGCTCCGTAGCCGGAGCCTCTTCTGAAATCACTTCCCGTGGGATCCTGGGGCACGTGGACAACTCGGGCTCAGGACCCCCGGCCCCCATGGCAGCGCAGGCCTCCTCTCCACTCGATGTCCATCCTGTGTCTGCAGTCGCCCTCACAGCCGGAGAGGGGGCTCCCCAGGACCACCTGCCATCACCCTGCCACCGGGCGCTGCCCCGCAGCCCTCGGAAGGAGCTGGCCAACCGGCCCGGGATGAGGGACGCAGCCCGCCATCCGCATGCCAGCCGAGCGCCCCCGCGGGGAGGAGGGTCCCAGGTGCACCAGAGACCAGAGTGAAAACACAAAACGTACTGCAGCTTGGAGAGCGGTGAACAAGGCAAACAGAGATCTAGAGACCTCTGTTACCATGAAGTAGAACCATGTGTTCTACTCAGGACCCTTCACGAGCGGGCGGGCTGACCTGACGGCCTTCGCTTCAGTGAGGGGGCGTGGGCAAAGCACCCACAGCAGGCGCGTGTGACACGAAGGACGTTGCCGGAGACCCTGCTCCCACTCCCCCCGGCCCCCGGGAACCCCCGCAGTAGGGAGACCTCACAAAGCAACTTTCAGTTGTTGCAATTATTCCCAAAGCTGAAACCTGAAAAGATCCATGAACGCAGGAAGTGCGAATTCACTTAGCGAGCGCCTCTGGGCTGCGGGCTCCCCGCGGGCAGGAAGGGGATCCCTGCCACACCTGCACACCAAGGCTTTCACAGGCCACGTGAGAAGGCCGCCCTTGAATGATGACCCTCAGCCACCTGGTAACGCCCAGTGCACGTGGCGGCCGGCCTGGCCTCCGCAGCCAGGCACGGGCACCGCAGGCGACACGCTGGGCCCCGCCCCGCGGACAGGCTGGCGGGACTGGGCAAGCCGCATAGCTTATCGGGACGGTTGCCGCGTGGACAAGCGGTCAGTTCCTCTCCGCCGTGCCAGCGGGGGCACACACACGGACGTGATCCGCATGGGCGTCTGCTGGCTGATAAACCGATAATCAGAGCATTTACGGAAACCAGGGCACTGACACGGCTACAATCATCCACTGTTTCTGTCAAAGAAAAGCAAGTCAGTTACATTACGGGGCTCTCCTAGCACCATGTCAGAAGGCATCATTCAGTGACAGTAGAACCATCCCCGGGAAGCCGCTTTAAAATCCAAGTCACAGGACACCTGATTGTTTGACAGCTTTTAGCTCTTTAAAAGCGTGGTTTTTAATCGCACGAGGTGAGGCTGTTTGGAGATAAACGGTTCTAGAACTCAGGCTATCGGGTTCCATCAGCGCCACAGGCGAGTCTGGAGAGAGGGAGGCCCCGACCCCTGTTCCAGCAGCCAGAGCTCCGGAAGGAGCCCCGCCCTGTTGTTCCTCGTTTGTCTGCCGTCCGCCGGGGACCCTCCACTGCCCCTGCCCCACCCCAGAAAGCACAAGACCCCGAGGAAGGCTGCGCCCCCCGCCCTGAGGGCTGAGCAGATGCGGCAGCGGGGCGTCTGGGAGTGGAGTGAGCAGCGTGGACAAGCCGTGTGACGTCAGGGGTCAGCTGTGTCACCGGAGAGGTGGGGACAGTGCCGGAGAGCAGCTGACACCAGACAGGGAGGCCTCATCAACAGCGGAGTCTGCACTTAACAGGAGGCCTGCTGTCTTTGTAAAACCAACTTTTCACGAAAGTTCTCACTGCACTGCTGTGCTGGTTAGGGAAAGGAAGGGACCGGCGCTTGGCTAATGACCTTGTCACACTAGTCCACAGTGTGCCTGGAAGCAGACTGAGAACTCACACGTGGACCGTATCACCTCCTTCACGCAGGAGTATTTTAAAGAGTGGTGACACAGACTGACGTCATGCTTCAAGGACAGGAGCGCGCTCGGATAGGCCCGGGAGATGCAGGCTGCGAGGAGAGCCCAGAGGGGCCCCGGAGTTGCGGCCCACGTACCGTGAGCACCGCGGCCTCTGCGCACACACCCCCGCCCTTCCTTTCTTGCCTGCACTCTGCGGGCAGCGCATGGAAACCCCCGACCAGAAAGGCACGGTGAAGCCGCACAGCCCTCTCCCGGGACGGGAGGCAGCAGCGGGGACTTTGTGTGGTCCTCCCCACACTGGGGACAAGGACAGCAAGAACAGCCGGCAAGGACACCCGTGAAACCCGGAGAGAGCTTTCTTCTCCCTGAGTTAGAACTTAATTCCACCGTGTCGCTGTCTTCTTGGAAGAGCTTTGCTCACAACTCACACAGGATTCGGGTACAGACAACCCCTTCACAGAGCCTGAACGGCCGTGGCTACAGAACGCCGCAGTCCGGCCTCAGCAACGCTCTTCCTCCTCCAAACCAGAGAATCAGCAAGTAACTCGAGGGAAGAATCAAGGGTTTGCAGCACAACATGTGTGACCAACAGCTTCTAGAATTCCGGTCCCATTAGCTTTACGCCCCCTCCAGACACGGAGGTCTCTGGAGAAACGTGGGGCCGCAGAACATAGAAGCTCATGGTCAACACATTTCCCTACACAACCTTCACTGTTCAGCAAACAGAACCACTTCCATTTGAGAGTGAAATAAGAATTTAAGGAATCATTTATTTCCTGGAATCCCTTTTAAGGAGGGCTACCTCAACACACCACCCTCGAAGCCAGCACAACAGAAGCGTGCACTCCAAGTCTTAGGAGGCGGACTCACCCGTCTAGCTTTGCTGCGGTACCTAACGGCTCTCTTCGTCTCTTCTTTCGCGCGCTCCACGTAGTCTGTGGCGTTCATCACGTTCTTTTCTATGTTGTTGATCATTTCGCCCTTAAGACAGAAAGTTCCAGGCTCAGAGGACATCCCCGAAACACCTGAGCGCGTATCTTACGACAGCCACGGAGCACCGACAAAGGCTTCACGGGACATAATATGCATGTAATAGACACCGAATGTTTTCCACGTTTACGGACAGATGAAACCACTGTACACATGCCAATACAAAATGATCAGAATTTATGTCTTAAGAAGAATGAGCACAGATGAGAGGGGTGGGCAGCAAGGCTGAGGGTGAAAGGCATGTCAAGGACACTCTGAGATGTGCTCTCGTGTGCGCGCAGCCCAGCGCCTTCCTGACGCGCGCACATACGCGATGTACGACGACATCGGGTTGAGTGGGCGGCACACTGCCGTGGTCTCCTTAGAACACCAGAAAACCAAGAGCAGCGTATGTGTGACACTAGGCTGACGAGCTTCAGGAAGTGCGTGGGGCGAGGCGAGCGCAGGGAGGAGCGAGGGGAGAGGGGACAGTACCTGCTCTCCGTCCACGGCAGACAACCTGCAGCAACGCCGGCAGCAGTGGAAAAGGACGACCGTTACCTCCCGCACTCACTAGCACCTCTGACTACGCAACAGTCTGAGCTTGAGGAGCCGACATAAAGCGTTACTAACACTCTTCTACAAGGAGACCATAACACAAAGCTAAGAACACAGCCCTTTCCTAACGGACCTTGATGCAACACATCTGCTGTAGAACCATCATAGTTAGTCGAAGGTGCTCTGAAACCTTCCGTAATTACAGAAACAGTGTAGCACCCTTACTGCAGAACCCTCCCTGAAGACAGGAAGCTGGCAGAAACTTCTGGTGTGGGAAGGCAAGGGCCCCACCCAAGCCAAACAAGAGTGAGCCCATGCCCCACCCCCGGACCCCCTCCCTGGGGCTGCTGGGTTTTCCTGCCAATCACACAGTACCTGAGCTTTCCACGTTTTATGATAAACGTCCTCAAAATAAACAGTGTTCTTCTAAAGTTCAGGGACACACATGGAGAATGAATCCCATACAAGGATGGGCTTCTCGTCACCGCTCACGTAATCCAGAAAATAAGCTGGTCGGGTTCGAAACTTCGCACCAGACTGCTCCCGCCAGAGCAGACCCCGAAACCAGGCTCCGGGGGCATGAGGACACGATCTACCGAAGATGTGTGACATGGACCCTCCCACAGTGTGGATGTCACCAGAATCCTAACCCCTGAATCAACGAGCAGCCGCGCACAGGCCTCACTCCGTACTGGAAACATCAGGGAGGGCCTGATTCAGGTCCCAGGAGTCAGAACACACCAGCCTGTATTCGACACTGGATTTTACATTATGTGAGGAACTGTCTACACTCCTTCCACCCTCTTCCCTGGGGTGGCCTGCCCTCCCCACCTGTGTCCTGGACAAACCAAGAATTAGACCACCATGCCGTGGGCACAGGCTTGTGTGTGTGTCACAGACAGTACCCTAAATTTAGGGCTCACTCTTTTAAACGTTTCTTCCAACTACCGTTCTAATACGTGCTCCTTGTAGAACACTTGAGAAATACATGTATTTTAGAGAAGAAAATTAAATTCCTACAGTCCCATGTTACCTCACTTGATAGATCTCTTTCCCTCTGTGAACACTGTTGTGCGCGGCTGCGCTCATGCCATGTACACACACAGGCGTGCGTGCGTGCTACAGGATTACGCTTACGCAGATGGGTATGTACACACGTAAGACTTTGTATCTCCCTCTTCATTCACAATTCCAGCTCGATATTTGTACGTCTCACTAAAAATCTTCCTGAACCAAAGTCTGCCCGGGCCTGCGTCACAGGCTGTCCTGTGCACACACAGACTTCGAGTACGAAGCCAGTCCCTCTCTGTCGCAAGCTGAAGCTGTTGCCAGCATTCCCGCCTCACAGTAACGCCGCAAGCCACTTCTGACTTCTGAGACTGGACCCACAGCTCCGGCTCTCTTGGCCACGCGGGACCCTGCTAGGAGATTCCACAGAGGGCCACTGTGCGTCTGGGAGACAGGGAGCTGTGCGCCGTTACCTGGGTCTCCACGAACATGGCCATGTCCGTGAACATCTCGTGCAGCTCCCGGATGCTGGTCTCCAGCCTCATGATGTCCTTGTGACGAGACTCAATTTCATTGAGCGCTTGTCTAGTAATTTGAGAATCTGATATAATCTTTGAAAAACAAACACAAAAGAGAAATACTGATGAACTCGGGGCTGCTTCGGGAGTGAGGCGCAGGCAGACGCGTGCGGGCACGTGGCCGCGGCCTCCCGGGCGCTCACGTCCGCCGTGAAGACAGAAGGGCTCCCGCTCTCCAGCATCTCCTCCAGCTCGTCGTCCGTCGTGGCTCTCCCGGCTGCAAGACGAACACAGACTCCACTCAGGACGCGCCCACGTTTGTAAACGACCCTCTCAGCCAGACGTCACCAACTACCACCCGAGTTTACGTTTTTAAGGGCTTTTCGGACCCTTCAAATGTATTTTCTTAAATGAGTGTTAATGTGGAGAGAAACTGACCTAAGACTAAGAAACGGGAAAAACCGGAAAACTCTCAGAAGAGCCTCGTCACTGGGACGGGTCATAAAACCTAACTTTAGTAAGAATGAGAACCAACGCTAAGGAGGACGTCACGTGTATCTGGAACCACACGTTTTTCTAAAAGTTACCTCTGGCTTACGGATAAAGGGTGTGTTATCAGCATAGACTAGAAGGTCACAACTAGAGACTGAACAATTAGAATCAGGGGCTTTAATACTCGCTATGTGTTGGCTGATGGTATTTTTTCCTTGAGTTAAATGTATTAATGCTCTCTAAGAAATACATCCACAGGTTTTCGAAAACACGCAATTGATAATTCTTATTTTTTTCAATTTGTGCCATGAAAGACAAAATTAAATGAACGTCATAATAATGAAAATCTCATCTAAAGAGAAAGTTGACAATAGCATTATCCATATTGTCATCAGGAAATGACCCAAAAGTCCATCATCTGGGCCCCAGAGAGACACAGTGTGGCTCATCTGCACGATGGTGCCTGAGCCAGCAGGCAGCAGATGGCTGCGTCTCAAAAAATCTGTGTTAAGTGAAAGAGGCCAGTCACAAAAGGGCACATATTGTGTGACTACATGTATATGAAGTGTCCAAAACAGGCCAGTTGGTAGAGGTCAGTGGCTGCCTAGGGCTCAGGGGAAGAGGCCCGAGGAGTGACAGATGTAGGTGTACATCTTTGGGGCTAAGATGTTGTACAACTGGCCTTGTGACCCACTAGAGCCGCTGACCTGTCCACTCTGCATGTCACTGGTGTGAGATATAACTGAGTCTCTGTAAATACGATGAAATGCTGTTTGACAAGGTTCACACTCGCGGCTATCCTGGGCTCCCCAAGTCCCTGAGGAGGTGCACAAAGCCCACAGCCCTGGTGGCCGCCACGCCCGTCGTGAGCTCACGCCACAGCTGAGGAGGTGGTTGGTCTTCGCTAACGGGGAGCGGGCACAGCTGACTGACCTTTAAGTGGTCAGCAAAGTGCCTTCTGCCTGGAGGAAAACTGGAGCCCTACCATCCCAGGCTGACGGCAATGCACGGGTCCTTGCAAGGCAGACTGGAGCAAAGGGCCGCCCACACTTGCTCGCCAGACACACAGCCCTGTGAGGCCCTCTGAGACTGTCTCCCCAGATAGGGCACAGTGGGTTGGGAGCAACAGAAAAGTACTTGGGGAGACAACGGCTGGAAGTTTTCCATATCTGATTAACACTCTAAAAGTAAAGCTGATTAGAAAATAATTTAAAGTCCAGTCACCAAGGATTTTCCAAAGGATGTAAATAAAGAAAATGTTCTGGTGATTCAGTGAACAGGAAGCCATGAAAAGGTTTTAGGTTTTGCAATATTGACCAAAATAGAGATGGAATAACTCTTCTGAAGTTACAGTACTTTGATGTCAGACCTTAAGAATAGTATGTTTTTAACAAAAAGCATTTTCCTCTACTCACTTATTTCTAGCTGACGTTGTATCCGTCCTTTGCTCCGCTCCCGGAACAGAGTCTGTGCCTCATTATATTCTGTCATAACTTCCACAAATTTCCGAGATAGTACAGAATGCTATTAACACAGAAGAAATTAATATATAATGACCATTTCTTCTGCTGAAAGTGACATACAAAATATGACACCAGGAAAACTAAAGCCGTCATGGGAGTCCTTCAGACAGAAAGTGAGAGGACCAGCAGCCAACTCTGGGACAGAACCCATGCCGACAACTTCCCGTGCGCCACCGGCCCGGACCCTTCAGGGCCCCCACTGCACAGACGTGGACGCTGGGACTCGAGCTCACCCGTGGTTCCCGCCTCACCGGACGCGGCTGGGCCTGCGCGCCGGACACCCCCTTGTCAAGCAGAAGCTAGCATACTGGACACCACCGTCCGCACCACAAACCTTTAGAAGGTGTGGACCCCACCCCCCACCCTCCAGGGACTCGGATAATTCCGATAACACTGCTCTTCAGAGCAGAACCCTGTTGACGGATGGAATACCCTTCTCCTTCATAATAAGGAGGACATCTGTAGATCCCCTCCTTGTATGCAGAGATGTTGTAAGGATTAATGGACAGAAAGATGAACGACTTCGAATCTGAAAGCAGTAAAGAGACCTATTCCACACATCGCTGCCGTCTGGGCGAGGGCGACAGCCAAACCTGGGTTCTTCGGATGCGAAGATCCACCGAAGCCCGGCTCCCGCTCTCATCCTGATCGACGCTGTGCTCAATCGCTGCAGACAGACAGGGAAAGAGTCACCTCTCAAACTAAAACACAGAAGTTTCTCAAGCCAACTCTCCAGCTGCTTTTCTTATCTTTCCAATTCCTCATAGGTGTACGGGTCTTAATAATGATCATCCGTCCGTGGTAACACCACAAAATAAAACCACATGTTCTATCTTAACATTGAAAAGAAAAACAAACAAAAGAAATCACCTGACTCTGTTGGAGTTTGGAGAACTTAACCATCCGTCTACAGGAGATACAGAGCTTTCAAACCCTGAAGCATGGCAAACTCTGATGGACAAATGTCCTGGTTTCTCCAACCAAAAGAAAAAAGAGGGGAAGATGGAAGGAGAGTCTGAGTTTTAAAAACTTTAAGTGACACGTGACACGCCACCAATCACAGGGTATGGCCCTCATCTGGAACCCAGTCCCAGCACACTGTAAAAAGAAACTCAAAGAACACTGGGGAAGCGTAAATTCTGACGGGATATTTCCTAATAAATGTGTCTTGGGGCGCCTGGGTGGCTCAGTCATTAAGCGTCTGCCTTCGGCTCAGGTCATGATCCTAGCGTCCTGCGATCGAGCCCCACACCAGGTTCCCTGCTCCGCAGGGGGCCTGCTTCTCCCTCTCCCACTCCCCCTGCTTGTGTTCCCTCTCTCACGGTCTCTCTCTCTCTCTGTGACAAATAAATAAATAAAATCTTAAAAAAAAAAAAAAAAAACTGTGTGGATATGATCATGGCCCATGGTTGTATTTTGGGGTGAAAATCCTTCTGGTCTTCACTACACTGACACACGTGCTGATGAAGCCACCAGGGCAGGTGGAGCCCGAGGGGTGCAGCGCTGAAGGGTGTGGCCAAAGGCTGGGGGCGGTCATCTCCCTGCCCCCACCTGTCTGCAATGCGCCAACAAAAGTTCTTCCTGATCCGCCAAGATGTCCTGGGTTTGAATGCTCCTTTGTAACAATCAGATACAAAGTGTCTTCCTGGCAGCCCTGTTTATGCCCAAACCTCTCAGAAACCACCTCTTGGAGCTGAACCCGAGCACAGGAAGCTAAACTCCTACGCACTTAGGAAACTATTTAAGAACTGGAGCTTAGTATGAAAGGCTACTCACCTTCTGAAATACCTGTAATTCAGCAAAAAATGTCATAAAAATAGGCCTCGATGAGAGATTAACAACTTATAAGCAAATGTTTAATTAACCTTGATGAATACGAACTAGCTGTTCTATCCTGAATTTGCAGATTAACACTGTTAGCTTTAGCTCCCTGCGTGCAGTCCTTAGAGCCAGCAGCTAAGAATTCTAGAACAATGAGTAACGCAAAGGCCACTACCCCAAGTTCACACAAATTAAAGCACTCACACTTATGACTTGTAAAAATGTCAAGAATCAGAGATTATAAGGGAAACACAGTTTACCCACATGCCCCCATCACCCATTACACACAGTCAAAGCTGTAAACTCACACTTCAGCTTGGCTCGGATTTTGTTAGCAGTTTTCTTGATTTCTTTGTTCAGATCTTCAAGTTCTTCTTTTATTTCTTTAAAATTAAAAAAAAAAGGACATCTAAGCTATAATACACAATTAACTTAAATGGAACAACACTCCTGGTAAATATTCAAGTGTTTGGGTCTCAAAGTGGGGCTCCCAGACCAAGGAGCCTCAGCACTAGGTGGGGTCCTGGTAGAAATGCACATTCCTGGGCCCCGCCCAGACCTACTCAAGGTGGGACCTGCGGCCTGCAATCCGACCTAACCAGCCCGCAGGTGACTGTAAGGTACACCTACATTTCGGAAGAGCTGGATGACAGCAATTAACTGCTGAAACAGTTCACTGACTCTGTTGCTAACACCTAGACCTAAGGAAGGAAGCAGAAATTTAACCATATTCTGGAAAGAAGTTCTCCCATGTGTTTGATTTCCTTTGTGCTCATCTCTGCCTGATTGAAGCAGGTTCCTCCCGGAAGTGCTTGTCTCCGCACTGGGAAGGCTGAGGCTAAGCCCCCAGACACAGCCACTGTGTCTGGAGAGGGAGAGCCGTGCAGGAGTCTACAGGAAAATGCACTCGGGGCAGAACATGTGCAGGCGTGCGGCCCTGCTGAGGACACGGCACGGCAGACTTGGGAAACGGCTACGAGCCGCGGTCGGGGAGGAGGGGGGCACCAAAGCCTCCGTAACTGAGAACCGAGCCTGGAGCCTCGGATGGATCAGAGCCCCGTCCCCCAGCTGGTACTCCCCAGGAGCACCCCACTCTGGATACAAAAGCCCTGGGCTGTTCCAGGACGGATCCCGGACTCCCCGCTCACACAGGCAGGCAGGGGCTCAGGTGTTCGTGAGGGAAATGGACGAGGCATGACCAGATCTGATCCCTCCGAGGGACAGAGAAGAGCCATAAGTTTATCCGTGGCAAAGGTGGCATTTCAAACCACTGGGGAAAGGATGTGGCACGATAAACACTCCTGCTGAGAACCGTCAGGAAAGCTGGACAGAATGTGTTTCAATCTGCTTGAAGGCATTAAAGCTAACAAGGCAGGAAGACACCCGGAGAGGGGAGCCAGCGACTGGAGCAGCTTGAAGCTGGAGGCAGGGGAGAGGAGAGGAGAGCCGCAAAGCTCTGGAGGAGGGGACCGTGGCGCAGCTCATCCGACCCTCCCAAACTACACCCAGAACTGCTGCCGCCCCTGGCCATCTGTCAGAAATGTTTAAAGATCATCTTCTAGAAAAGGAGGACTCAAATTACTGCCACAAGCTTTTATGCACAAAACCTGGGGCCCAGTCCCAAACAGCCAGGCGCACAAAGAACCACAGTGGAGGCACACAGACCCCAGGGGCACCAGGGCGTGGATCATCAGACACGGTGGGATCATTACGTCCAAAGGGGTGAAATACAAGATTAAGAATTTTGTCAGAAAATCAGTACAGAAAGAAACCAAGTGAAATTCCAGGACTGAAAATATCTCACCCAGAAATCACTCAACGGGTGAAGAGGGGTCTGCAGATGAACCGCAGACTCCCCAACGGGACAGCGAGACGGGGGCGAGAACAGAACGGGGGGCAGGGGAACCACGGGCACAGGGAAAAGGCCTGAACACGCAGACTGCGGGTCTCCCGAAGAGGGACGGCTCGTGAGGACAAAGTGGCCCAGGCGGCCGGAGGCACAGACCCAGGGGCCCAGGAGGCTAACAGGAAAAGCAGCGCAAACGGAGAGAAAACCGCATCCAGGGCAAAATCGCTAAACCAAAGACCAAAGACCAAGTGTTTTAAAAGCTACAATTCAACAGCTGTCTTTAAAAAAAGAAAAAAAAAGGCACCATAAAGATTACTTAAGAATCTTCAAGATGGTCAAAGAAAATTACTTTCACCACTCAGTGAAAACATCCTTCAAGAACAAGATTATAGTTGGAAAATTGCAGATAACTGCATGTTCCCTACTAAAAGCAGTAACAAAGAGTGCTTTTTTTCTTAAAGATTTTTTATTTTTATTTATTTGACAGAGTGAAACAGCAAAAGAGGGAACACAAGTGGGAGGGTGGGAGAGGGAGTCGCAAGCTCCCCGCTGAGCAGAGAGCCCGATGCAGAATTCGATCCCAGGACCCTGAGATGATGACCTGAGCAGAAGGCAGACGCTTAACAACTGAGCCATCCAGGTGCCCCCTAAGAGTGCTTTTTAGAAAGAAACGATCTCAGATGGAAGTTGTGAGACTCAAAGAAAAATAAGGCGCACTGGTTGGGGTATGCACACGGGGGATCTGAATGGGCGTTCATGGTACAAACGTTTACATTACTTTTATGCATCACGTACGTACGACCATATGTGCATACAAGAACAGATGCGGTTAAAGTTTCTGAGGTCCCTGTATCACCTGAAAGTAGTAAAAACACAGATTCCTGTTGGACGTTAAGTCAAGAATGCACGCTGTACTCCAGAGGACAGCACTCCAACAACAGAAAATCGGACTCATAAACAAGCCAGCGGTGGAGGGGATAAAATTCTTAAAACCTAAGCCAAAAGAAAGCCTGAAAAAAGAGAGAAGTAACGGAGAACAAGCAAGAAAAATGAAAAACAAACATGATTGTGAATGTCCACCCCAATATATCAGTAATGCTCGGTAACAGCCTACAAGCACGTAGAGACCAAAAATGACCAGACTGGAAAAGTGACAAACCCTGTAATACTGTATGTATAAAAGATGAGAGAAACACATTAGGCACACAGCTATGGGAAGATCATCAGAAAGTGGCAGGGAGGGGCGCCTGGGTGGCTCAGTGGGTTAAAGCCTCTGCCTTCGGCTCAGGTCATGATCCCAGGGTCCTGGGATCAAGTCCCGCATCGGGCTCTCTGTTCGGCGGGGAGCCTGCTTCCCCCTCTCTCTCTGCCTGCCTCTCCGCCTACTTGTGATCTTTGTCAAATAAATAAATAAAACCTTTTTAAAAAGAAAGAAAGTAAGTGGCGGGAAAGCGATCCCACAGCCACAAATCAAGGCAAACCAGAGAGCTCTGTTCACGCAGGCAATGTGGCTGCAAGGGCACAGAGAGCATCCGTTAGTGGCAGTGGGAGGGACGCCCCCCGTGATGAAAGGCCCAGTCCTCCAGTTGTGAAGGCCTTGACCCCCAGCTTTCTGCCGCACATGCGTCTGGCCCAGCCCTGGAAGGAGGGAAACAGCTGGCTACAGAAGGTGTCACGGGACCAGGCTTGGGGCGAGAACAGGGCTGCCCATCAGGCAACAGCACTGAGTCAGCGTTACTGTCCCCAGCCAGATGAATAGTGCCAGCGAGCAAGAGTGTCCTTCGGAGATGAGCCCCAAAATGGTCACTCTGAAAGGAGTCAGCACAAATAACAGCACACACGGAACACACACATCACACACGACAGCACTTACAGTGTGTGTCCGTAGAGGCGCACACACAAAGGTCAGCGTAGCCAATGTGGACAACTGCTGAGGCCCACGCACCGTCACTGCAACCTTCCCGTCGATTTGAAAATGTTCACGCTGAAACTATAGAGAGCATGTCTAATGGTGCCAGTCCCTTGATCCAGCAGGAACAGGCCCAGGAACAGGACACTAGGGTGCGGCCTGGTGGGCCTGGGCAGCCCGTCCACCCGTCGAGTACCCCACCCCGGAGCTGGGCAGGGAGAGTGCCAAGGCACCCCCGCCTGCCAGGGGCCGGCAGCCTGTGCATCGCCCCAGGCTCCCCCCTCCCAGGGCCCAGTTCCACAGGACATCAACTGTGCTTCTCTTTTCAAGGGTCAACTAAGTAGGCACTAGGATAGTGCCTCCCACATTTTGGTTCACACTCTGTCATGAAACAGACAAAAGACCAGAGCAATAGTTTTATTCACAGCCCAGAAGGGACTACTGGGAAGCATTAAGAGCTCTGCCTGTGGGGCACCTGGGCGGCTCAGTGGGTTAAAGCCACTGCCTTCAGCTCAGGTCGTGATCCCAGGGTCCTGGGATCGAGCCCCACATCAGGCTCTCTGCTCCAGGAGCTTGCTTCCTCCTCTCTCTCTGCCTGCCTGTCTGCCTACTTGTGATCTCTGTCTGTCAAATAAATAAATAAAATCTTTAAAAAAAAAAAAAAAGAGCTCTGTCTGCATTCAAAGGGCAGTGTTACCCGTGTAAGTTCTTTGGAGGTAAATTATTCAAAAGAAAAAGAAAGAAAAAATGCTAATATTCATTCAAATTCAATTTTCCCCAAGAATCAAGATATTAGTAGATGTTACATGAAAAGTTCTGTGGGCAAATAAGTGCGTGGAACACACTACTAAGGTAAACGGGACTTTATTTAGGCCGTACTGCTCGGGGTCTTTATTCCTGAGGACATGAACCTCCCAAGAGGGGGTCCGGCGTGACGAGGGGCCGCAGCTCCTGTCTCACAGGCTGGTGACGACATTCATGCCCCGGAACACGTTTCAGGAAACGGCCTTCTAAACCATAAGGTAAGGCACCTACTGAGGGTCAAAGCATTATTTTACAAGACACGCAAAATCTTAAAATTAAGAACATGCTGGGGTGCCTGGGTGGCTCCGTGGGTGAAGCCTCTGCCTTCGGCTCGGGTCATGATCTCAGGGTCCTGGGATCGAGCCCCGCATCGGGCTCTCTGCTAGGCCGGGAGCCTGCTTCCCCGTCTCTCTGCCTGCCTCTCTGCCTACTTGTGATCTCTCTCTCTTTCTGCCTGCCTCTCTACTTGTGATATCTGTCTGTCAAATAAATAAATAAAATCTTTAAAAAAAAATTAAGAACGTGTTCATTTTCCATGTAATATCTTTATTTTGTCAACGTAAGGCTATATACCAAATAATTCTCTAACAAAAAGTTGCTTTCAGCTTTCCTCCGAGGTTGAGAACAAGTGTCCCCACCACCACTTCCACTTAACCCCGTATCAGAGGCCACTGAAGTAAGTCCACTAAAAATTGCACAAAGCGAAGGGAAAAGCGTCATTATTCGCAGATCACATGTCTGGGCGCAGAGCCAACCCAACGTGGATCTACACAGAAATTAACCGCATTAATAGGTAATTAGGTGAGATAATGGGTCAACGTGTAAGAACCCACCGTACTTCTAGACACAGAAACAAACAGCGAACACAACCTGCGGCAGGTACTGTTACACTGTTTACACTAGCCGCCTTGTAAGAAACACAGTGCGAGGTGTGTGCGGTCCCTACACCAAACCCTGTGAGCACGACTGAGAGAGATCAAAGAAATGAAAATTGTAGAGGGACAGACCCTTTTACGGATTAAAAGATATAATATTGTAAAGATACCAATTCTTCCCCAAAATGATGGATGGTTTCCAAGTCACAATCTCTGGCTTATCCAGATCTATCTTACCTTTGTTTTTTTTTTAAGATTTTATTTGTCAGATAGAGAGAGCACGCACACAAGCAGGGGGAGCAGCAGAGGGAGAGGGAGTAGCAGACCCCCAGCTGAGCAGGGAGCCCGATGCGGGGCTCGATCCCAGGACCCCGGGATCATACCTGAGCCAATAGCAGATGCTTAACCAACTGAGCCACCCAGGGGCCCCAACCATCCTACCTTTAAAGTTTTCAAAATTTATCTCTCCAGATCAAGGAAACACTCCCTTATAATTACCAAGGTCCTCAGTCCTGGTTAACTTAAAATCGTTTCTGAACAGACATCCAGAACAGCACACTCCATATAGAACAACCTTTCCTGAACACTTAAGATCCCCGTAAACCTGCCCTAACAAATGCTGCTTTCCAACTCAGTCTCTTACTAACTTTCCTTTATTTTGTTTAAAGATTTACTTTATCCTAGAGAGAGTGAGCAGGAGCAGGGAGAGGAGCAGAGGGAGAGAAGTGCGTCGGAATGGCGGGGCGGGGCAGGGCGGCTGCCGACTTCCGGGATCCTGACAAGCTCCCTGCGCCACGGCGCGCGTGCAGTCAGGGCTGAGGCCTGGTTCACAGGCAGTGAGAGAGAGACGGGCACAGTTTTTAAAGCCAGTGACTTACTTCCTTCTGGGTTTGGTGCAGAAAGTATGATGCTGTGGTTTTTCTTTACTTCTTCAACATATTGAGCTATTTTATCTGTACTGTTCCTGATCTCCTCAACCTAGGACAGATACAAACAGCCATCACTGTTGTAGCAAATTCCAACTTGCTACCCCTTCCTATTACCTAGAAAGGGAAGGAAAAAGGAAGGAAGGAAATGAACAATCACATCAAGAAATACCAGCCTTTTTCAATTCTCACATTGATAATTACTTATTTTAAAGATAAAGAAAATTATCATGTTAAGATCCATACTCCCATGACTAAGGCGATATCAACCAACATTCACTAACAGAACTATCAGGTGGGAAAAACCTTAACAATCAATAGCCAAGCGTTAGCATAGGTGACGGTCACTGGAGGCACACGGCCACGCACCCAGCGCTCTGAGCAGTCGAGGAGGCGGTGGCTACGCCTCCGTGTGGGGAGGTGTTCGCAGCCAACAGGGCCAAGCCTTCATAGTCCGTTTTCACCTCCCATGATCTAAACTATTCAATGCTTGTTTCAAAATGTAAGGTACTCACCAGTGAGATTTATCCAAATGGATCCATGCATCCATAATTATCACACCAGAAAAATAGCTTAAATATTTACTGATTTGTTTTAAAACAGTAATTACAAAACCACTGCATGTTGTGGCAGTAGCCCACATCCCAGTCCCGTGAGTGTCCCCTTACAAGGGACTCTGCGGATGGGGCTGAGAGTCTTAAGATGGGAAATTATCCTGGACTGTCTGAGTCGCCCCCAAGCAGCCACAGGACTCCTCACAAAAAGGAGGCGGAGGGTCAAATCTGGAAGACGGGGGTGTGCCAACTTGAGCAGCCTCTTCCCTGGAGCCTCCAGAAGGAGCCAGCCCTGCCGGCAGGCTCCTTTCAGGTCCGGCGGGGACCGATTGATGACGAATGCATGTCGGGGGAAAAGCCACTCGATCGTGCTAATTTGTGACAGCAGCGGGGAGAGACTAAGTCCACATATATACTCGTGAGAGAAGGAGAGGAAAGGAGGACTTCGTATCACTATAAAGATGGTCTTGACCACATGGACTCCATGAAGGGGTCTTGGCTTCCCCAGAGGCCCCAGGGCCCAGCTGGAAAGCACATCTGGAAAACCCAAGTGTTGGAGGAGAGGGTAACACAGAACGCTGCCTTCCGAGAAAGGAGCACGGCCGTTACCACGGGGCCTGGAGGCGATTTCCAGCCACACATAATTCCTGTAGGACTTTACGGACTTCACGTGCAAAAACAATTAATAAAATAAAAGCTGATTCTTTTAAACATCTGCTAGTTCCTCATGAAGGTGTAAACACATGCAGCGATGCTCTGGGTTCAGTGTGCAGACCGGCAGCCCCACCAGCGGCCCTGAAAGTGCCGATTCTGCAGGAAACTACAGTCATCGGGAGAAAAGACACCATTTGGCCCCCGCAGAGTTCTGCAGTAGACACCCCCTCAGCCTCCCCAACAGCAGCCCTAGTGTGGCCCAGAAAGGAAAGGAGGCTGTCACACTCCCCGCACAGTGCCAGGGGGCAACGCCGCAGTCACGGTGGTGCCCACTCCCACCGACAGCCAGGAGGGCCATGGCATGGGGTCTCTTTCTGTCCCTTACAAATCACCTTCACAAAGGGGATGTTCCCTGGTCACCCAGTAGGGCACCATCCTAAGTCCTTAACCAAACACCAGCCAGGTACAAAATCCTATCTTTTACAACATTCTTTGTGATGTTTAAGATCTGAATGCCGCTCTCTAAAAACAAGTTTGTGTTAACAATATCGTTGTCTATTTGTCTAAGAAGTCACTCCACGAAGCTTGACTGTGAAATGAAACAACTATTTAACAAGTGAGAACCTAACTTCAGTTGGGTTCTGCTGCCCCCGAGCCCACACACCGTTCTCCCACTTCTGGGGTGCCACAGCCAAGCCGGGTCAGCACGTGGTTCCCAGAAACCAAGAGCCGGGTCTGTGGTATACGAGTCTTGCATCAGACATAACAGCAACATTTCATTAACACCAGGAGAGTCTTTAAGAACTACATTTTCACAAGGAACTGGCATGAAAGAATTAAGCAGGTAAAGGGGGTAAAATACAAAAATAATTTCACAAAGTGAATAGGTAAAGTCAAGACAATACGAGGGTCTCACTTCCAAAGGGAAACCAGGAAATGCAATATCGTAACTGCTTTGCACTTTAAAGTGAGTCCCTGTATCAAACAATGACTTTCATGGTTTTCCCACTAGGTACAATCAGGAGCTAACATCATAAATACAAGAAACCCCACAGCTACACTAATCCTAGATATTCAGCAAACTCTGAAAACTGCTAACTTTTCATATATTTGTATTAAAACAGTACACTTTTAGGACTTTATTTATATTTATTTGAGAGAGAACGAGCACAAGAGCATGAGTATGAGCAGGAGCAGAGGCAGAGAGAGAAGCAGGCTGTCCACTGAGCAGAGAGCCCGATGTGGGACTCGATCCCAGGACCCTGAGATCATGACCTGAGCCAAAGGCAGACACTTCACTGAGTGAGCCATATAAGCACCCCAATATATTACTTTTTTTTAATCACATCTGCACACTTATAGGCCCGTTCAGACTGTCCGAGCATTCAAGAGCCAATGACACTATCAGACCAGGTTCACACAACCACGGCAAACCATGCAAGGGCAGTTTTCATCATTAAATAACGGTAACGGACATCTTTCTTCATGTTTAACAAAGTCAAAATATTTGTTCTGTGACTCAAATTCAAAAATGTGAAATCATGGAAAATTTGGTGAAATAGGACTTAGGTTTAAGCCCAGAACCAGCCTTGGGGAGCTACAAGGGAGAGGAAAGGTTCTGCAGCAAGCCCGTGGGAGCAGACAAGCGTCGCGGTCAGCCCCAGGGAACGCGGTCCCAGGCTGCTGGGCCAGGGCCGACACCTCGGAGAAAGGCCAAGCGGACGGATGGCAGTGTTCCCACAGTTATATACCTGTTCACGCATTACACTCTGCAGAAGAACTGAAGATGCGTTCAATGATCTCAGAAATGTTTCTGCGTTATGAGCTCTAGGACACATACGGTCACCATCCAGGGACCTGCTGCTGCTCCAGGAGAAACAAGAGAAGTAGCATCCTGTGCACGCATCAGCCAAGGGGCACCCCTGCCACCAGGACTGGCATGCCGTTCTCTAAAGGACGAGGGGGCCCTGGGGTGAGGACCTGTGAGACACAGGCCTACTACAGGGCGTGGCAGGTCTCCCAGAGCCAGCCTAGCCACAGAGGAGCTATCTCCCGGCCCCAGCTCCACATTGAGAGAAGCGCCGCCCAAGGCGGGAGTGTAGAGCTCCTCCTTGGGGAGGACAGGGGACCTGGGGTCCAGGGCTGCAAACCACCACTCCCAGCAGCCCCTCCCCAAGCCTCTTACCAGGAAGAATGGCTCAATACAACCAGGTATGTTCAGGGCATGAAAAATTCTAGAGAATGTCCGTTAACAGAAACAACTTTTGCAAATGTTACATTTAGCATTATTTCAAATACCACACACACACAGTTACACTAACTGTGTTTAAAGAAGAAAGTCTAGCTGGGCTTCATCGAATGGCTCTTACCTGATGGAAGAAATCATCCATGAAATGGTCCTTTTCAACAACAACACTTGTATCCCCATCGTCATCTTTTCTACACTAAAATGGAAAATAAAAAAAGGAAAATTCAGATTTTAGAGATGTTCATGTAGGCCCACAAGGTCAAAGAGAAAAGCGACCAGCTGGAGCGCGAACTCTAACAAGCCAGCGCTGTCTGCGACAGACTGGTGGGGCGGGGTGGAGGCAGCAGACAGCCCTGGGGGCAGCACAGCCACCTCCTGGAAGCAATGGTGGGACTTCCCAGAACTTGGCGACAAGGAGCTGCTCATTTGCACCACGGAAGTCAACGTGACACCCCAAGTTTTATCCTCAAGAAGCAAACCCCTCGTACCGCATATTTTCTATAAAGATGAAAAATGCTGACAGCATGGGCTAACTTTTCTAAAGCACATAGTTTTCAAGGAACTTGCACCTGTAGCAGCCGGCGGTCCTCATTGTTCCCTACGTGAGTGACTCCCAGGGGCGTCCACAAACACTCTGTGGGCACTCTAATAAGGAAACACTTACTAGGAAGCAGAAAAGCAACTGTCCTGACCACTGGAAAGAACCGGGGATGCTGCACCAGCAACCAGGCTCTGAATGTTTAAATCCCATCGGAGAACATTCTAGGGCAGTTCTCAAACTTGAGGTGCAGGAGAGTCGTGGGAAGGCTGGGTCTCTGACTCGGCAGGTCAGGGTGGAGCATTCGGAGCATTCTAGTACGTCGGACACGGTCTCCTGCCGCTGCTGGTCCCGGGACCCCCTGTGAAGAGCCACTTTCCAGGGAGGCTAAGCCTGTACAGCAGAAGCCAGCCCTGGGAAGGCAGCCGTGCAAGGCACATGCGCAGAGCACCACCAGCCCAGGGGACTGCTCGGCGGCTCACCGTGGGCATCAAAGGCGTGTCTGCAGCATCCCCTAGTGGGGCTGGCGGGACTGCAGGACAAGGAAAGAAAACCTGCCAAAAAGTCCATGGGGGGAACGGCTCTGAACCATGTGCCTGAGGACACAACAGATGAGCCCTGCAGAAGCCGAGGCGGCCGTGGGTTGCGGGAATTCTCAGAACCTTAGCAAAATGGAAGTCGTGACCCACTCCAAGTCTGCACTGCAGCGTTACTGATCTACAGCCTAGGAATAACTAGCAGACAAAATTCCACTAGAATTTAGCTAAGAAACATCGGCAAAGTTCGTAAATGTTTAAGAAAACATAGGAGGCCTTCCCTCTGCACCATCCGGGGCCCTCACAAAAGCCAGGAGATTTGGCCTAAGAGTCACCAATACTCTCCCACCGCCCTGAGGAGATCTCTGGAGGTCACCTCGCTCAGCCTGGGGCCTCTTCTGGGCGAAGATAAGGCACGTCTGTTGGCCGAGGCAAAGGGAAAAGAGAGGTTTCTCTACGATACAGAGGAAGAGCTCGCTCAGAGGAGCGGCTTGCGGGAGGAGAACGGGAGGAAGCCCTAATCGCAGGGTGACATAGTGCGCGGGGACCAGAGGAGCGGGGCGGGACCAGCACGACAGGACCAGGGGGGCAGTGGGCAAGGGGAAGCAGAAGCACCACCGCACGAGCCTGCACACACTCTCTCTCGCTGGAGGGACCCACTGGCACCCCTCAGACAGGCGTGGCCACACACTGTGATAACCCTGTTTGTTCCCTGTGCCCTGACTCCCCTTAGCGTCCTGAGTCACACTGAGCCACCACCTTGCTCTCACATGACGACAGCTGTTGAGAAAGACGCCTGGGTGAGGGCTATTTACAATGCTGGGTTTGTCTGTGTTAACAGGACAAGTGTGACGAGTTGAAATGTGTCCCTAGGAAAGCAGACGTAGAAGGCCTAACCCCAGACGTCAGCCTGTGAACCTCGGTGGGAACAAGGGACACAGCAAGAAAGCAGCGTCCCCCAGATGTGGGCTCCAGACTGCTCCCCGCAGCACCTGAACCTCCGAGGTCTGTCTCCTGGTCTGTGAACCATGGGCTCTCCCGGCCCCACCTCCTTCAGAGACGGGTTGTAAGCACCTCCGTCCCCCTGTGTGACCGAAGGGGTCTCTGCGTCACAGGGCTGTGTCATCAGCTCATTCTAGTCTCGGCTGTGAGCAGAGCCACACTTGAGCCGGGCACCAGCAAGCACGCCACCGCAACGGACGTCAAGGGGAGCCCCGGGTACTTCAACCCCACCAGGCGGGCCTGGCTCGCGAAGACAGAGCGCTGCTGCTGGTGCACCCGGGGCTGCAGGAAGCACCCTCGCCAACCACCACCCACGGCCCGGGTCCGCATCGCCGCGTCACACGCTGGAACACAAACCACACGGTGCAGGGCTGTGCTCAGGTCCTCAGAGCAGAGCAGTCCTGGGCCAGCATGTGCCCCCCCATCTGTCCCACTTTACAAAGCTCACCACCAACAACTCCCCCACACTGACTCTGGCCACAAAGAGCTGCCCTTCACTGCCAGCTCCAACACTCGGCCAATGGTCCCATTCATTCTACTGTCCCCATGCTGCCAGAGGCCGAGGCGCCGAGGACAGAGGGGCTGCCCTTGTCGATCTGAGTCCAAATACCCTCGCTCTTAAAAATTCTCCATCCATACCTCAGAGGAAGGAGCTTCCCCAGAGGTCCTCTGTCTGCTACCAGGCCCTCCTCCAGACTCCTGGCGGCAGCCTTGCCCCTCGCTTCCCAGAGTGTACTCCGCACCCCACTCATCCTGACTTGGCCCTGTACCGCCCTACGGTGGCTATCCGTCTTCCCTTCTCCAAGGCAGGGTCTCAGCAGGAAACAGTTATGTCACATCCCGCTCGAGTCAGGAGCAAGAGTGAAACAGCACCACGCAACCAGCTGGCTTCCTGTGAATGGACGTGAACCTGACTTAGGAGTGAGTGCGGCGGTTCCAACTGTGGCCCGGGGCCAGAAAGATGAGAAAGGCGTCCGCCCCACCGGACTCCCGGACTCTCGCAGGGCCGCTCCCATCTCTCGGCTCTGAAAGTCACTGCAGACTCACACAGGGCGCTTTGGTTTTGCCTGCTGGGGAACGTTGGGGAACGCTGCAAAGCTGCTCAAGGAGAAGGAATACGACAATGAGCCTTGGGTGCATCCACCACATGGTTCAACCACCATCTCCCTGCAACCGGTCCTGCTTCACCCGCACCCCCCACCCCCACGGCACTAGGTCACCCCAGGTGAGTAACACAGAGAACACGCCTGCCGGTGGCTCCATGCCACAGAAAACCCCAGCTGCCACTCCAGGAGACACAGCGGCCCACTGCGGTGCTCGGGGACACAGTTCCCAACCTCAAGCCACTGTGGGGAGCACGTTACATCGCCGTCACACTTCCACGCTGGGCGCTGACTGCACCCCATGCACAGCGCCCACCGGCAAACCAGACCGAGGAAGCCCCATGCTGCCTCCACCCTCCGACCCGTGCCGCACCCCTGATCTCTGGCCAGCCCTATAGGCAAGGGGCTGCCCTCTCTGCCTGCAACCGGGAAAGAGCCAGAGGACTTGGAATGCATTTTCTCCTTCGTCTCCTTTCTTTATCCTTAATTTACCACCTTTACCTCTACTTCTTATCTCTAATGGGAATTCACAAAGCTATCAGGTAGTTGGAGATGGGCTCCATCACTGTCTTAGGTCCTCCATTCCTAAGGAAGGGAAAGGGGAAAGCGAGACCCCGCAGACAGAACACTGCTACTCACAGGAGGGCCTCCTCCAGTCCCTCCCACCAGGACAGTGGAGTCCGAGCCCTGACCCAGCCCTGGCCGCGGCTTTACCCTGAATAACGAAACAACTCGTGCCAAAGCACTTACTAAAAGCAGTGGGAATACTCTCCAGTGTGACGGGCTTGATTTCCAAAGTGTCAAAGTGCAAGATAAACACTCAAACATCAACATTCCGTTTCTGTTAAATTTTAAAAGAGACCTCCGTCGAAGCGGCGTATAAAAAAATTCTCCCTGAGTGAGAAAAAAATTCTCCCTGAGTGACCACTGTCAGGAGCAGACACGGAGCAGTGTCCATGCGCAAGGACTCCTCAACAGACACGAATAATCCGCCACTGGAATGCTGTTAAGATTTCAACAGAAGCCGAACTATCCCAAGTTAGCAGAATCTGGACTTGGATAAAACACTTGCACAGATAGTAACTGTGGGCACGTAAGTTACATTTTCTTGAAACACATACAGCCGTGATACCTTTGATGCTAGAAAACATTAACTCAGATCATTTAAGTAAAAGCAAAGAACGCCTGTAACTGAATACAGGGAGAGCCGTCTACCGGCGTCTGTATGTGACGTGCCTTCCTGCTGCGTTTACGTTACTGCGGCTGACGCCCTGCGGCAGAATGTCACCTCGTTTCACGTTGGTGTATTTGCCTGAGCGCTTGTCTCCACTCTGAATACTACACAGACCTTTTACAGGTACTTAGACTTTACATCAACAGAACCCTACTGCAGAGACGTTTCTGCAATTTGACTCTTCTTCTCCCCATGACCCCTTTAAAGGTTTCTCCTTATCTCTCACCACGACTCTGACAAACCAGCCCTCTTTCCGTCCTTCACACCAACTTGACCCCACCTTGGAGCCTCGGGGCCTGCTGTGCCTTCTGCGGGCCCGCGCCCCTGCCGGCTTCTCCTTCTCATTCTGGCCCCAAGGAGCCCACCCACAGCCATCCTCCCTGCTCTATTTCCCTCAGAGCAGGAACTTACTCATTCCTGCCTGCCCCCCACAAGTGGCCGGGCAGCAAGGACACCATCTGCCTTCTCACAGCCCCTGCACCAGGGTCCCATTCAGAGGGATCAGCGGAGCAAATGAACAGAAGGTGGAGGAGACCGAGGTGCAGATGGAGAGGACAGAGGACACAAGCAGCAGAGATGCACACAGGGCTGAGACAAAGCAGGTGTGACCTGGGCGGGGGCATTACCCGTGGTCCCTGGTCCCACCCCACAGCGGGAGACCAGGTGGCACATTCTGCCCCCCAGTTCTGAGGCACCACCATTCTACTTTGAATAAATCTCCTCCCTTCTCTGTTGTAGCTAATGGGTTTCTGTCCTTTGCACCCCAAAGAGCCTTGAGGACAACACATTCCACTGTCATCTCCATTTTCCTCACCGTGGGATCTTGAAACGGAAACACACCAGCTCAACCCGGCAGTTCCAAACACAACTGGCCACACCAGTCGGCCCTGGAAAGGGTGAAGAGTCTGGAAGAAAACAGGACTGTCCGTGCTCAGAGACAGGAGGACAGCCACCTCTGGGGACATAAGAAGAGAGCAGGGCAGGAAGACTTCCCAGAGGTGATGCCTGCATGCGCTGAGACCATGAGGGCGTGACAGGCAGGCAGAGAAGGGGGACGTGGGGAGCAGCACGCATAAAGGCAGGGAAGGGGGAGGCCACATCGGCAACAGCAGACAATGACGGGACCAAGGCGGCCCAGGAAAAGCGTGCACCAAAGAGGACACCCTCTTATGAACTGCCTTTCATGAACTGGTTCTCTTAGGTTTTCTATTCCTTAAATTCACAAGAGACTTGAGGTCCAAAACAAGAATTAATCTGTGGAAATGCTGAAGTTTTGTTGTCTTAAAAAGACACATCATGCCTACAAATGAACATATTTATGACAGTTAAGAACAGAGAACCCATAGGGCACCTGGGTGGCTCAGTGGGATGGGCCTCTGCCTTCAGCTCGGGTCGTGATCTCAGGGTCCTGGGATCGAGTCCCACATCAGGCTCTCCGCTCGGCAGGGAGCCTGCTTCCTCCTTTCTCTCTCTCCCTGCCTGCCTCTCTGCCTACTTGTGATCTCTCTCTGTCAAATGAATAAGTAAGATCTTTAAAAAAAAAAAAAAAAAGAACAGAGAACCCACGGATTCCAACTGAGGGAACGGTTTCGACAAATGAAATATAAAAAGTTAGCAGAACTAAATAAGCCATAAAATTCTAAACTATAAACATACACATACAGGAAATGATAAATACACTCTAAAATTCTTAGCATTTTAAGTGACAGTGAAGTATTTAGGAAAAAACGTTTTATTTTACAAATGGGAATCTGAATCTTTATAACGCACAAGTGGAGCTGTCAAAAAATAACTTTCAAAATATCTGCGCAGCTTTTCCTGCCCTTTAATAAACTATATTTGCACCCTAAATCAGGGATTAAAAATACTCATTTTCTCATTTCCCTTAGGTCTACTAATGAAGACACAGAATGACCATGTGTTTGTGTTTATTATCCTGTAAACAATACCCACAATTAAAATCATAGTTTCTCTACTCTTTTTTTTTAAGAATTTATTTATTTATTTGACAGACAAAGATCACAAGTAGGCAGAGAGGCAGGCAGACAGGGAGAGAGGAGGAAGCAGGCTCCCTGCCGAGCAGAGAGCCCGATGCAGGACTCGATCCCAGGACCCTGAGATCATGACCTGAGCTGAAGGCAGAGGCTTTAAACCACTGAGCCACCCAGGCGCCCAGTTTCTCTACTCTTAACTAGAATACGTCCATTCGCATACACAAACTTTTTTAAAAAGGCAATCATAACACATCTAGGGTCCCTGTCTCCGAGAACAGGTATTCCTCCTGCCTCGGCCATTTGCCTCCATGTGTGCTCCCACCTCTCTGCATCCTGCACACCCTGTCCTAGAGACCTGGCACTCACGGGTCTCTTGGACACATGGCTCTTTTACTTTCTAGAAATCAGAAACCGCATCATCCTGAACAAGTCACTAACTTTCTGCACCCAAAGAGATTGGCTGCTCAAGAAGAGAAACATTGGTTAGAAGCAGCTAAACCTGAATTTGATGAATTGTATTGAACACACTAATATTTAAGTCTTTTCCAAGGGGTTATCATTGATAATCTTCTCAGGAGAAAGAACTAACAGCTAATAAAGGAAATTTTTGGAGGTTTCCCAAAACAACTATTTTACCAGCTTGGACATCATTGATGAGGCATGTTAACTACCAAATTAAAATTCTCCTAGGTAGGGAAAAAACACCAACTGTTTAGAAACATGATCATGTATGGACATCCAAGTCTTCATTCAAGAACTACTTGGAAAGGATACATTTCCTTAAGGAAAAATAAAAGTGTGACTTTTAGATCTGACAATTTTCAGATGAGCTTTTAAATATTAAAAGTTATTAAACTTTAAATATGTCAATTCTAAATTAATATTTTATACTAGATTTTAAATTAATATTTTATATAAAAATTGCTTTTTATAACTTTCTGTAACCATTAAAAAGCTAATAAATATTAATAGCACTTATAATTACATGGCATTTTCTCCCACCTTCTCCCAGAGTGTCACACGCAGGAGATAATTTCATGTTTCATAACTCCTTCTACTAGTAAACAAGACAGATATTATTATCCCCATTTTATATACAGGAAAATTAAGGTTTTGAGAGTTTTAAAAATAATTTGCCCAAGATTAGACAACTCCACCAGCAGAAATTTCCAACAGTCTGTTCTACAATTGCTCAGTGTCTTGATCTAGAGCAGGATGGTACTGGACTAGAGAAGGCCACTGCTAGCTCTGAAATTCTAGATCAAAATGGGTCATATGTGTTCCTCACCCTACAGCAGAGACAGCTGCGTATACATAAGCTTCAGCAGTGGTAAATAATTGCCCGAATTATTTTTTGGTTAATCAAGCCAAGAAAAGCTGTTTATATAGTCTACTGACAGATTTTTCTTACTGTTCCCCAGAATTACATCTATTCGGAGATCTTCTGTTTGCTAACACTGTTACAATTCTCCTGTTCAGATGCACTCAGCATTTCTTTTTTTTCTTTTAAGATTTGTATTTATTTATATATTTGACAGCGATCACAAGTAGGCAGAGAGGCAGGCAGAGAGAGAGGAAGGAAAGGAGGCTCCCTGCTGAGCAGAGAGCCCGATGCGGGCCCCATCCCAGGACCCTGGGATCATGACCCGAGCTGAAGGCAGAGGCTTTAACCCACTGAGCCGCCCAGGTGCCCCTGAACTCAGCATTTCTTCACTCAACAAGTATTTGAGCTCCTCATGGCACAGAAAAGACATTCTACCGGGTGAGAGAGTGGTAATTTGCTACTTTTAACAGGAGTTCAACTGCAGAGATCAGAATATTCCGCCACTAACAAATCGGGAAGGAGAAAATCACTATGAAGAAAGGCTCCAGGAACCAATGTAAAGCATGACTTCTATGATCCCAAGGGAGGGTCATCCTTTGCCTTCCCCAACCAGGCTTCCTCATTGGATGCACAAGAACACAGGTAATGATTCAAGGGACTATATCCCCTGATCTTTCGTAAGCACGACCTATAACCAGCGGCACTCTAGAAGCAAAGGAGAGTTGTTCACTCCCTGCGTGCAATGCATGTCTCGGGCAGGGGGCCCAGCACAGGGCAGGGGCTTTCCCCGTGCAGTGGGATACAAGACATAAGCCACTCGGCATCGATGACTCGCATTTTTAAAGAAGAAAAGGTCATCATTAACTCCTGGCCTAAAATGTCTCACGTCTCCCACATTCTACAAACACCCAACCCGGTCCCACGGCCGCCGTCTCAGCCCCTGAGCAGTCGAGCTGTCGTCCTCAACACACGCATCACAACTCGCCCGGCTCCTGAGGGAGCTCCCCTGCCGCGCTCAGTCCAGGGCCACTGGCTGCCCCGAGCTGGGAGCGCGGGCGGCGAAGAGAGGGCAAGCAGCGGTCCCGGTTCTCCGAAGGCCGGCTCCTCCCCGGGACCGCGGGCTCGGCACCCGCCCCCGCCCCCGCGCCCACCCCGCGCCCGCAGGCAGGTGGCCTCGCGTGCCTTCCTCCTTCCGCGGGCGCGTCCCGTGTTAGACCCCGGGTCTCAGTGGGCACGGGCACAAGGCCCTGCTGTCGCGCGCTCACACCCGCCCACGGGGGGCGGGGGGGGACCGACCACAGGTCGGTGGGCTCTGGTCGTCCCAAGGGCTGCGTCTGATGCCCCGAAGCGCCTTCAGCCTCGGCGAGCAGCGAGCGGCGCAGGAAAGCGGCTTCGAGGCCCGGCCACTGCCCCGCGCGCCCGGGCCGACCGCGCTCTCAAAGACTCAGTTTCCCCGTCTGTCCGCGAGGGGACAAGCGCTCCCGCCTCTCGCTGGGCAGCGTCCAGGACACGGTGGGGACAGCGACCCCCGCCCGCCTCCCGCCGGTCCCGCCCCCACCCGCCCCGCAGGCCCCCGCGCCTCCCCGCCCCGCCCCGCCCGGCCCGAACCGCTATCCGCCGCCCGTCCGCCGCTCACCGCCCTCAGGTCCGGCAGCCGGTCCCGCATCCCCACGGGCCCGGGCGCCTCGCCCCGCCGCCCAGGCCTGCCCGGCGCCGCCTCCGGCCGCCGCGGACTCTCAGTGGCCGCGCCGCCTCAGCCCGCGGGTGGCCGGCTCCGCGCCGCGCGCTCCCACCGCTCTCCCCACGGGCCGGCGCTGCCCCGGCAACCGCGCCTGCACGCTCTGCGCATGCCCGGCCGCGCCGCACCCTGGCCCACGCAGCCTGCGGGAGCCTCGGCGGTGAGGCCGCGGCCGGAGGGGCGGGGCCGGGCCGCGAGGGGCGGGGCCTGGAAGGAAGGCGGGGCCTGCATGGTGTGGAACAGACTGGGCCCGGCGGGGAGGGGGCGGGCCCGGCGGGGAGGGGGCGGGCCCGGCGGGGAGGGGGCGGGCCCGGCGGGGAGGGGGCGGGCCCGGCGGGGAGGGGGCGGGCCCGGCGGGGAGGGGGCGGGCCCGGCGGGGAGGGGGCGGGCCCGGCGGGGAGGTCGGGGCCCGCGTGAGGAAGCGGTGGGGCCTGGGAGCTGGCAGGGCGGGGGTCTGGGGGCTGGCGGGGTGGGGGCCTGGAGAGGGGGCCCGGGGCCTGGGGAGGCGGGGCGGGGGTCTGTGGGGGGCAGGGGCCTGGGGGCCGGCAGGGTTGTACAGCGACGCGTCTTCGGTCAGCCAGATGTGCCTTTTGTCCCCTCTTGATTTGCTTTTTTGTTTCTGTGCTTTCACACTCATTATTTTTAAAGATCGCGAACGTTTTGGCGAGCATTTCAGCGAGGCCGTGGAAGAGCGCTGGGTGCAGCTTCGGACGCGCGCACCCGGGAGGGGCTGTCTCCTCCAGGACGCACACCGGGGATGTACGCGGCGCTGGAGGAGGGCCCCGTGGGGCGGTGATGCGCACAGGCTCCGGGCCCCGAATGACCCTAACAAAGGCTCTTCTGGAAGCACCTCCTCCATGGAAACCTGCTGATGTCCACCACGGGCGCCCCTGGGTCCCGGGTGCGGCACCCGAGCGTCCGGCGTGCGCGCTGCGGCAGAAACACGCAGGCCCACGGTCAATCCTGATCAAGGCATCCCAAAGAACAGTAAAAGGCGTCCACAGCATCACTCTTAAAATCCTCTTTGTATGGTTTCCCGTGCTCCGTGTCTCATGCCCTGCGGTTCCCAGAACCCCGTGGTCTCTGCACCCCTCCGGGACCACCGCCTCCGGGACCACCGCCTCCGGGGCCTGCAGGTGAGTCAGCACTACTCTCTCAGGCTCTGGGGGTAACCGCTCTCTCCAGCCAGGGCTGGCCCTGCCTGCTGTCTCCTCCCCGCCCTCTATTACTCCTAAACACATAACATGGGCAGCAACTCATGGGATAATGTTGAATTGTCGACCAGAGCTTTCTTCCCTGACTGGGAAAGAATGAAGTGTGGATAGTACATACTCCGTCATCGTTTTCTCTGTCATGTACGTATATAGGCAGCATGGCCACGGTACCTCATGGTGACCGGTTATGGACTTTACCAGATTATGGGGGTGGACCTAGTCTCACCACCTGACCCCTCGCAAGTGGAGGGCTTTTCTCCAGCGGGAAGAGGAGATGCGGCAGAGAGGACGACAGAGAGTCCCCCACCGTGGGATGGAGTCCGTACTCCATCGATGGCTCTGAAATGTAGGGTTCACATACAAGGACTGAAGACAGTACTTCTAGGAGCTAAGGGAGGATGCCAGCTGCCCCCTGACAGCCATCAAGCAAACGGGGACTTCGGTCTTGAGCTATAGGGACCTGTGCTGTGTCAACACGCTGCTTGAGGTTGGTGGCAGATTCTTCCTGGTGCCCCCTAATGACAGGTGACCCCTGACACTTTGATTTCAGCCTTCTGAACCCCAAAGCAGAGAAAGCAGCCCAGACCTCTGACTCCCAGAACTGCAAGCCAATAAATACGTATTGTTGAAAGAAGCTCTAGATTTTTATAATTTGTCATGGCAACGGTAGGAAACTAATAGTGATTGCCTAAAATCAGGACTTTAGCCCTTGTTGGAAGGGGCATCTATGCTGTATCACGTGTCCCTTTTCAAGGAATGTCACGGGTAATGAATGAAAAAATGAGTAGGACAACTTTGCCGACTGCCGATCTTCGTATCCTCTCTCCCCTACCCACGTGTCCCTGGTTTACGGGAACTGAGTGAATCAATCTGCTTAGTCCCCAGGGAGTGAGAAGTGTCTTCGTAGAGCCAGAACAGAACTCAGTGCCTCCTGAAATGAAGGTAGGAACCCTAGAGACCACAGACTCCCAGTAAGGGCAATATAATACAGCCTAACACACTGTCTCCAACTTTCTTCTCTGTAGCCTAGAAATTTCCTCTATGCCACTGCTTTTATTTTTCATGACTCACTTCTCCGTTAGAAACGGTTGCCTGGGGGCGCCTGGGTGGCTCAGTGGGGTAAAGCCTCTGTCTTGGGCTCAGGCCCTGGTCCCGGGGTCCCAAGCCCCGCGTTGAGGTGTCTGCTCAGCGGGGAACCTGCTTCCTTTCCTCTCTCTCTGCCTGCCTCTCTGCCTACTTGTGATCTCTGTCTGTCAAGTAAGTAAATAAAAATCTTTAAAAAAAGGGGCGCCTGGGTGGCTCAGTGGTTTGAGCCTCTGCCTTCAGCTCAGGTCATGATCTCAGAGGATGGAGCCCCGCATCGGGCTCTCTGCTCAGCGGGGAGCCTGCTTCCCCCTCTCTCTCTGCCTGCCTGTCTGCCTACTTGTGGTCTCCCTCTCTGTCAAATAAATAAATAAAATTTAAAAAAATTTTTAAAAAAATCTTAAAAAAAAAACAGTTGCTTGCAGCATGTCTGATTTTTCAGTACACTGAAATTTAAGCCAACGCTCAGGAGGTTACAGTACATCAGTACATCAGTAACAACAGATTCATGGGACAGTTTATAATTTTTATATGTAAATTATCGACTCACTTGGAGTAAAAGCCAGAGTCCTCCCAGTGGCCTGGGAGGCCCTGCACCATCTGACCATCCGCAGTACCTCCAGGGTCTCATTTTCCAGTGCCTTTTCCTCCACTCACTCCCAGCCAGCCCCATTCAACTCAGGGCCTTTGCACTGGCTGTTCCCGTCTGAATGCTCTCTCCTTAGGTATCTGTGGAGCTTGGTCCCTCACTTCCTTCAAGACTTTGATCCAATGACATCTTTTCAATGACCCTGTTAAAAACTGCACCCCCCATCTCACACTCCAACCCCCTTGCCCTTTCTTCCCCCCCGTAACACCTACAACCCTCTAATGAGGTACATCTTGTGCATATGTATTTTGTTTGCTGTTTATTAACTGTCTCTTTCCTCTGGAATGTCCACTCCACTGAGGTCAGGGATTTTTGTCTGCTACCCCCTAATTATCTCCAACACCAAGAATGGGGCCCAGCACATATGAGTTGTTAAATAAATATTTGTTAAGTAAATGAAAAAATTATGCCACAAAATTTGCTTAGTGCACATACCCATTGTAAACTTCATTACTGTGGTGGGCAAGTTATGGCAAAGTACAGGGTACCTAACTTCAGGCCAAAGAGTCTGGATTTGAACCCAGCAAGGTTCCTGCCTGTTTTAAAATTCTGTGATTCTAAATTAATGTGCCTTATTGGACTTAATGACCGACGAGGGGAAATTTTAAAAATCTATTCCAAGTCAGATTCCTGAAGAAGGACTGTCTGTTGACCCTGGAGTGCTTGCTCTGGTCATACGTTGAAGAATTCACTGTCTCCACTTGATCCTACAAATGCAATGTCACTGGAAACAAGGATAGGCTTTTAGGTATTTGGAAATGCAGTTGCCTTGTTTAATTGATCATTACGCTAAACTTAGAATAGGCTATCCTTGGGTGCCTGGGTGGCTCAGTGAGTTGGTCCTCTGCCTTTGGTTTGGCTCGTGATCTCAGGGTTCTGGGATCGAGCCCCACATCGGGCTCTCTGCTGGGCAGGGAGCCTGCTCCTCCCTCTCTCTCTGCCTGCCTCTCTTGTCTGCTTGTGATCGCTCTCTCAGTCAAATAAATAAAATCTTTTAAAAAAAAAAAAAGCACCACATTTATTATCTTACTTTTGTGGGTCCAAATGTCTCTCTGGGCTCAATTTGGACATTCCTGGGGGCTCTGGGAGAGGGTCTGTTTCAGCCCCTTTCCTGCCTCCTGGGGTCACCACTCCCCTGAGGCGGGGGTGGGGGGCAGCTCCTTCCCCTTCCACGTGGCACTCATTCCTCTCCCACCCTTCCACGTTTTGCCCACGGTCAGTTCTCCCCTCATGTCCCGGACAGTGTCTCCTCTCAGGGTCTGTGGTGCTGGTCACCTCTGCAAGGCCCCTTTTGGGGACTCTGAGTCACAGGTGAGGGGGCTGGAGTGCAGACATCCCTGGGGGCCGTGACTGTGCCCCTCGTGACTTACACTTGGCCCATTTTTCAGAGAACTATTTGATGCATTCCTTTCTGTGAATGGAAAGGAAACAGGATGAAATGCCTCCTCGCTGGTGACTAGTGACTTTGTTTGGTACCGATGTCATCTGAGAGAAGGGCTACTATCACCAGACCAGTCCCTTCTGACCTGTGGGCTGAAACATCAGCCCACGGGGAGGAAAAGATGCACATATCCCTGATCACCAGGAAACACTGATGAAAACTGCAATGCGACGACGGGCGCCTGGTGGGCTGGGTCGGAAGAGCCAACAACTCTTGATCTCAGGGTTGTGAGTTCAAGCCCCACCTTGCAGGGAGAGACAACTGAAAAATAAAATCTTTTAAAGAAAACCGCACCAAAAAAAACTACTGTGTGACACTATTTTCCCAATGCCTAGGGAAAGCAGAAACAGAGATACACATCCGTTTGACCTACTAATTCCTCTTTTATAAAAAAATATTTTTATTTATTTATTTGACAGAGAGAGAGAACACAAGCAGGGGGAGTGGGTGAGGGAGAAGCAGGCTCCCCGATGAGCAAGGAGCCTGATGCGGGGCTCGATCCTGGGACCCCGGGACCATGACCTGAGCCAGGACTCCAGGATCATGAGCTGAGCCAAAGGTAGACGCTTAACAACTGAGCCACCCAGGCATCCCTGACCTACTGATTCCTCTTGAGAAATCTAAACTTGCTATAAAAGCCCCAGGATGCATAGATGAATAGATAGATAGTAACCGCCGCGTGGTTTTAGTGGCAAAAAAAAGCTAAAACACATGGGGTACCTGGGTGGCTCAGTGGGTTAAAGCCTCTGCCTTCGGCTCAGGTCATGATCCCAGAGTCCTGGGATCAAGCCCTGAGTGGAGAGCCTGCTTCCCCCTCTCTCTCTCTGCCTGCCTCTCTGCCTACGTGTGATCTCTGCCTGTCAGATAAATAAATAAAATCTTAAAAAAAAAAAAAAAGCTGAAACACACCTCAACATCTATCAAGGCTGGAAGGTTACTTATTATGTGAATCAGACAGTAATTCGGGAAGACACCCAGCCTTCGTGTAAGTGACCTGATACACCCGGGTAGCTCTAAGACACGCTGTCAAGACTCCAGCGAAGAAAACATCACGCAACTGAGGATTGTGCCCCAGTTCTGAGCATTCTACCGAAGCGGACTGTGATTCTACAAAATTTTTATAAGCCCTGCGTTAGGGTTAAATTGTGTCCCCCAGAAAAATACACGGAAGTCCTCACCCCCGTACCTGGGAACTTATTTGGAAACCGGTCTTTACAGACATCAGCAAGTGAAGGGGGGGTTGTTGGTGGGGGAGGCATCAGAATAGATTAGGACACGGGGCACCTGGGTGGCTCAGTTGATTAGGGGACTGCCTGCAGCTCCGGTCAGGATCCTGGAGTCTGCTTCATCCCCCCTCCCTGCTCATGCTCTCTCTCGCTCTCTCTCTCTCTCTCTAATAAGTAAATAAGTAATCTTTAAGAAAAGAAGAAGAAGAAGAAGAAGAAGAAGAAGAAGAGGAGGAGGAGGAGGAGATTAAGACACAGACCCACAGAGGGAAGACTGTAGGAAGCTGTGTGATAGCCCGGGGGACCACAGGCTGATGGCATCAAAAGCCAAGGACGGCCAGGGATCGCCACCAGTATCAGAAGCTAAGAGAAAAGCCTGGAATAAACTCGCCCCTAGACCCTTTAAAGGAGCATGGCCCAGCCCACACCCCGATTTCAGGCTTCCATAAGTGTGAGAGAATCTGATTCTGTGATTTCAAGGCACCTCGTTTCTGGTCTTTTGTTACGGGAGCCCCAGAACCCAGTACAACCTGTCATTACTTTATAAATAGCACCGTTATGTGTCAGGAGATTTCCACGTCTTAGAAAAGCCGGTTTGTTCAAAGTCAGCATTTAAAATGTGCCACAATTTTTGAAACCCTGACAAACATATATACCGAAAATTTAAATAGAGGTATACATTTAAAGATACGCTGCGACAAATCTATACTGGAATTTTTCATGTATATACTTTAAAAGGTGCAGGTATAGGCATCCATATATAAATACCGATATATCTTACGGATATAGGTACCAGGTACTGTCTCTATATGGACAGAGATGCTGCTTAGCTGCTAGGCCACCAGGTACGTAGATGCTAGATCTCAGTCTCACCATCTGAAGGCAAATGAAAACATGTGGAGTGTAGATGGCTGATGTCTAGACGGAGATGCAGTTGTGT
Organism: Martes martes; assembly: GCF_963455335.1. Classification (NCBI taxonomy): domain Eukaryota; kingdom Metazoa; phylum Chordata; class Mammalia; order Carnivora; family Mustelidae; genus Martes; species Martes martes. Next base: position 91,687,864 of record NC_137901.1, read on the forward strand.
AGGTCTACGGTGGGCTGGAGGGTCCCAGGCCTGTGTCAGCCTCTTAGAACTGTTTTCTTCTGTTACATACCTGTGAGGCTTTTTTTTTAATTTTTCAAAGATTTTATTTATTTATGACAGAGAGACACCGCAAGAGAGGGAACACAAGGGGGAGCAGCAGGCAGAGGGAGAAGCAGGCTCCCCGCTGAGCAGGGTGCCATACGGGGCTCACTCCCAGGAAGCTGGGATCATGATTGGAGCTGAAGGCAAACACTTAATGACTGGGCCACCCAGGTGCCCCATGTCTGTGTTTTTTTAAGGCCCTTTTTAGCTTCTTTCTTGGACCAGACTCCCCTAAAGTGACATGGGACACAGAATGAAAGTTTCTTTCACAGAGAGCATCCTGTCCTACCACGGACTGTCAACGGCCTATTTCAAAGGTTCCTCTTGCGATAAAGAAAGAATCATTGTTCTTAAGACAAGAGGCTCCTTGCTCGAGTTCTGAGACCCGAGTTCACGCAGAAACACGGTCAGCACAGGGATCCCACGTCACCGCTGCTCCTCCGTTCCAGCCACAAGCCTCCATGCTGTCCCTGACAGCTCCAGGCAGCCTTCCACCTCAGGGCCTTTGCACTGGCCATTCCCTGTCCCCAGAATTATCTTTCCTCCAATATCTGTGTGACTTGTCCCTCACCTTCTACAGGCCTTGGCTCACATGTCCCTATCTTAAGGAAGGCCCGTTGGTCCCTCACCCTTTCCTCTGACCTTCCATATCTTCTTTACCTGCTTTATTTTTCACTTAGCAATCATCACTATGTTATATATGTATTACTTCCTTACCAAGTCTCACCCCTGTTTCTTCTTTCTAGGATGAAAGCTCTAGGAGTCCAAGACCTCTGGGGTTTGTTTCGTTAACTACTCCAGTCCTTAGGGAATGGCTGGTACACGGTAGATGTTCACTAAGTATTCGCTGAATGAATGAATGAATGAATGTGTGTATTTTTTCATCTCAGACTCACGAAACCAGAGGTTGTGAGTGCAGGTGACCTGCAGGGCTCAGGGAGGTGAGTGAGCAGAGCAGGATCAGTGCCAGGTGACAAGGGCCAACGGCAGGCCTCAGGTCTGAGACATAGTAGGGACTGGCAGAGCCTGAGGCCAATGGCAGTGTTCGCCCATCCCTGGGAGGCAGGGGCGAATCCAGGTGCTGGTGGCCACACAAGAAAGCAGGCCCAGTGACTGTCAATCTTGATTCTCAAAAGAAACCAGATGCTTGGATTTTTATGTGAACTACCCTTGTTCTTTGTGCTGTAGACCTACCACTCTGTAGGACAGATCACGTCAAAAGTTAGTGTTTGAGGGGCACCTGGGTGGCTCAGTGGGTTAGAGCCTCTGCCTTCGGCTCGGGTCATGATCCCGGGGTCCTGGGATCGGGCCCTGTGTTGGGCTCTCTGCTCGGCGGGGAGCCTGCTTCCCCCTCTCTCTCTGCCTGCCTGTCTGCCTACTTGTGATCTCGGTCTGTCAAATTAAAAAAAAAAAAAATCTTAAAAAAAAAAAGTGTTTGAAACAACAGCAAATAATAAATCTCACGTGCTTTCCAGGAGTCAGGATCCAGGACTGGCTTCACTGGGAGGCTGTGACTCGGTCTCTGGAAACTGCAGGTAAGATGCGTGCAGGAGACCACAGCCAGGGGGGCAGGACGGGGACTGCAAGATGACTTTCTAGAAGGCTCCCTCACAGGCCAGCAAGTCCCCCTGGGCTCTTTACAGGCCTCTCAACTCCTCTTCACTGGAACCTGTCCATGGGGCTGTGCTTGTCCCTGCAGTACGCTGACTGTCCTCACCAGCAAGTGACCAGAGAAAGCATGGTGGAAGTCACTAGAACCTCCAGGACTTCAGTCTCAAAGATCACATGCTGTCCCTTCGGACACACTCCCATTGCTGGAAGTGAGTCACTCCGCCCCTCCCACACACAAGAAGGAGGCTCAGCCTTTCTCAAGAGAGAAGTTTCAAGGGACTGGTGGACTCACTTTAAAAGCCGCCACATTTTAAAGTGCTGGAACTGGTTTAGATACAAATCATGTGGTGATCCACCCCAGGAGAGGACAAATACCACGGAGGGTGGGACTGAGTTCATTCACTGCCTGATCATCGCATGGAGGAGATCGGATGGATCTCGGGCATGAATACGTGACGAGGCTCTTGATTTTGCAGTCAGGGAAAACAATTTCTGTGCTAATGCTAAGGAGAAACATGTAATCTGTGCATGGGCGTGCTCCCGGTGTACAAAACTGAGTGTCCAATAAAGGAAATATTTCATTTGACAAATTATTGATAGCCAGCTGGATCAATGAATGAAGTAGATCATGGAATCTTGAAGAATTCCTTCCTTACTGGTTTGCAAAGTCAAGGAAGTTGATGGAAAGTGCACAAATAGGAAAGATTGGCAACGTTTTTGCTAAATGTTTATTTGCTTAATGATTAGTTTGTTTTTTTTTTTAAGATTTTATTTATTTATTTATTTGAGAGAGAGAGAGAGAGCGCGCGTGCGAGCGCATAAGCAGGGGGAGCAGCAGAGGGAGGGTGAGAAGCAGGCTCCCGCTGAGCAAGGAGCCACATGTGGGACTTGATCCCAAGATCCTGGGATCATGACCTGAGCCAAAGGCAGAAGCTTAATCAACTGAGCCACTCAGGTGCCCCTGATGATTAGTTTTTGATGAGAAATAGCATATTAAAATTCTAATAAGCTTCCATATGTAAGTCACTGTTATTTTATTAGCATATGATGGTGCTGTTACTGTATTCAGATGGGTATAAGAGTAACTCACTCAATGATTCAACATGTATTTACTGAGCACCCATTACGAGCCGGGCACTGTGGACACCTTGAGTATCATGCCAGGCAATGTGCTTTCTTTATTCTAGTGAGAGAAAGAAAGACAGAAAGGTAAACATATAAATTATTAAGCAAGCTATATTCAGTTAGTGGCTAGTGCTTTGGAGAAAATCAAGTGGGGGCTGAGATGGAAAATGGGCTGGTCCGGTGACACCATTGTAGAGAGGGCAGTCAGGGTGGGCTTTCCTGAGGAGGTGACATTTGAGCTGCGATCTGAAGGGTGAGAAGGAGGCAGTCAGGCAAGAATGTGGAGGAAAGCATTTTAGGCGGAGGGACCAGTAAGTGCAAAGGCCCTCAGGCAGGGACAAATTTGGCAGAGGTACGATTCAGAAAGGCTCATGTGGCTACACAGTTACAGGGAAAGAACCTGGAGATGGGGTGGAAAAGGAGACACAACTTAGCTCACGTGGGGCCTGGCGAGCCACAGATGTCATGTATGTAAGTGAGCTGGCAAACCGCTGCAGCGTTAGACAGCCCAAGGAGGGTCTGAAATATTCTACGAAGGTCAGTTTATACTCCTAAAAAAAAGATGCACCGAGAAGGACATCACCATTTCTGAGGTATCCCAACCCAAACTGTGTAACCCAAATCCCATCCAGAAGAAATATCAGACAAATCCACAGAAGACCAGTCCTGCAAAGTCTGCTGCACAAGCGTCAAGGTCATGAAAGATGAAGTTACTGCTCTGGATCTAGGAGTGTGACTACACAGACCAAACAGCTGAAGGTAACACGTCATCCTGAACGGATCCCGCACCAGCTATAGGACGGCAGTGAGACCCGTAGCTTTCCGGTCTGTAGATGAGACCATCGGACTGCAGCCGGGTTCATTTCCTGATCTGGGTAACTGAGCAGTGGTTACGTAACGTAATGTCCTTGGTTTCAAGAAATACGTACCGTGGGACGTCCCGCTTGCTGCTTACTCTCAAACATCCCAGAGGACAAAAATCCTATATATATTTTAAAATCATATATATAGTGAGATCTATACTGAGGGAAGGAGAGGAGGACCTATGAAATGAGGAGTGCTGATGTTTGAGGAAATTAGAGGCAACAGCTGAAATTCCTTGTACTGTTGCTACAAACTTTTTGTAATTCTGTTGCCTCTCCCAGCACGTGACTGCCATGTTTGAAACCACAGGGCAAGCATGGGTTTGCCATCCATGCTGGGTGGGGAAGACAAGGAAGTACCCCGGTACCCTGCAAAGCCACTGGTGACTGGAAGAGCTTGGGCAGTCTCGCTGGGGAAACATGTTATCTGTGCCAACCAGGGTACGTTTTCCCATTTTCAATCTGCGTTCTTTGAGATGATCCTCTTTGGAAGTTCTGGGACAGAGCCAGGGAACACCATCTGCAACTAACGAAGAAACCAAGCCACCAGGAGGTCCTGGAACGCTGTGTGAGAACAACAGATACCCTTGGTTCGACGTCTTTCCCCTTGGCTTTTCTTGCGGGAAGAAGTATTTTAAAAAATGCCAAAAGGTAGAAACACTGGTGTTCTCACCATCCTAGAGTTATACAGTGGCTAATATGTTGTCCTATTTGCTTCAATCACCTTCTTTTAACAGAAGAAAGGGAACCTTGCAGAAAGCCTTCTTTGACCATTCTGCCCATCCCCATCACACCACTCCCTACTGCCTCTCGAAACAACAGCCTCCGAATTCAGCCTATATCACTGTAGTCAATTAAAAAAAATTATCTACATACACTTAAGACAATATGGTTTTGTGCCTATAAAAATGTCCATAGATGGCATTATACTATACCGTCTCTGTAAAACATTGTATATCCTGTGGACTGTATAAAGCTATCATCACATTTTTCTTGAACTTCCTTCTTTTCTCAACATTACCCTTTGACACCTAACCCTGTTGATACAGATGAACTTGCTTCCTTTTAGATGCCATACCGGAATCCAGCTAAGTATGTGTGTACATTTGCCTATCAATGGATATTTCTGGAAGTTCCATTTCTTGTTGCTATCGTGTTGTAGTGAGCGCTGGCAATACTGTCTCCCTGTGCGTATGTGGGAGTTTAACTCCAGGCACTCTCTCTAGAAGTGAAAGTACAGGCTCGCCAGCTCTCGGTACTGATGTTTTGTCAACTTCTGCTCTCCAGAGAGGCCAAAGCCATGTGCACTCCCACCAGCAGCATAGAGAGCTGCTTTGGTGTCTTCTTGAGGGTCCTCTGGGGGTGCTCAGACGTGAGCTCCCAGCAGGCAGCTTCACAGAAACGTTGTGCCCAATTTGCGTCACTTGTGTTCCCAACAGGCTTGGTTGCAAAGCGCACTCAGGACGAAATGGCTAACTTCTTGGTCATTTGGGTTTTCTTTGCTCTAGGAGGAGTCCCCATGGTGGAATCCTTTCTGAGCAACCTGACTATTCTGACCAGGTCATTAGCAGCCTGCTCTTGCTCTGAGTGTGGACGCTTGGTTGCGGAGGGGACTAAGAAGATCTGGGTTAGAGGAGAACCTGTGGCTGTCCACACAAATGCCAAAAACTGGCCTTAGATTTAGGGTTAGAGGTTGGAGGGTTCCACCTGGCCCACATCCTGGCTAAATGCCAGGGGATGGTAACAACCATCAACATTTTGAGCTTGAGGCTCATTTTCTTTTCTACCTACACTGACCCTCAGACGGGTTTCTGAGCGCAGTCCCGTCTGGACTGTTGACAGCTTTATCCCCTCCAGAGTCTGGAATCTAAACACTCATCGACTGCATCCATGTTTGTAACTGGGATGAGAAGAGCTGCCAAGTCTGAAAACACGATTTCATCATCCTGTTTGCAGGATAGGGTCGCAAGGCCTGCTGACCAATTAGATGCTTGAAGAAAAGGGTGGCTGGCTCTTCAGGGTGGGAAAAAGCATCCGTCCTTTACCCCCAAGTAGGTTCCGGTTGACGCCAGGGACGCCAGGGGGCGGGAGTGGGACCGGGAACGTAGGGAAGTGGCCAGGGGTCGAGGTCAGAGGGGAAAAGGGACATTGAATGAAAGGGGTCTGGGACTGGGGGACGATAGGTGCCGCAGGGAAGGGGACCTAGAGCGAGCTCGGGAACTGGGGTGTGGGAGGAAGGGACTGGGTGCGGCGAGAACGGAAGGGGCCAGGCCGAGGACCCAGGCGAAGGACCGGGAGGGTAACGGGAGCCTAGGGGAGGTGGGTAGTGGGCGGGACGGGGAGCTTGGGGAGGAGACTGTGGGAGGAAGGGCCTGGGGTTGCAGCGGGAGAGAAGAGGGGCTGGGGGCGCAGGGCAGAGGCCGTGTGTGGCCCGGAGAGGGGGATGTGGAGGGGGCTGGGGGCGCAGGCGTGGCTCGCAGCCCAAAGTGGGGCCCGCCCGGGTACTGCTGTGCCCCGTTCGCTCGGCTAGTCCCCCGCCCGGGAGGCCCAGGGGCTTTGTGTGCGCCGCGCCCCACGAGTTTCCCGCCCAAGGTGCCTGCTCTCTCCTCCTAGCTCTGTGGCGCGGCCGCAGCAGGGCGCGCCGTGTCGCCGTCGGCGCATGCGCGCGCGGGAACCCGCCCTCTGAGCCGGTGCACGTGGCCCCGCGGGCCGGCGTGCGTGCGCGCGCGCGCCCTGAGTCCCGCGCCCGCCTGCGCCCGCCGCCCCTCGAGTCTTTCCCTCCGCGCCAGGCCGACGGGTGTGGCCGCCCAAGCCCGCGGCGTGCGTGCGCGCGCGCGCCGGGCCACGTGGGAGCGCCGCGGCGCCGTTGCCCCGCCCTCCCTCGGCGCGCGCCGGCGTCGGCTGCGTCTCCGGGCATTTGAATTGCGCTTCCGCCATCTTTCCAGCTCTCAGTCAGACGGGCCGGAGACGCTTCTGGAAGGTAGTGCGGCGGGGCCGGACCGGGGGCCGCGGGGGCCGCGGGGCCGCGGGGGCCGGGGGTACCGGGGACTCCGGGGGACTGGGAAGCCGGGGCGGGCGTTGGCGGGGGCAGGGGCGGCGGCCGTTGCGCGGGCCCGGGTGGCGGCGGCGGGCTCTCCCCTTCCCCCCGCGGTGGAGGCCGCAGGCCGGCGTCGGGACTCGAGCCGCGCTGGGCCCGGGGCGGGCGGCGGCGGGCGGCCCCGGGGCGGACGGCGGGACCGGGGCGGAGAAGCGGGGCGCGATCGGGCGCTACGCGGCCCCGGTCTCCGCCCGGCCTCCCGGCCTCCGCCCCGCGCCCCGGCCTCCCGGCCTCCCTCGCCGCGGGCGCGCCGCCAGGCCCCGCGGACGGAGCAGCGCCGCCTCCGTGAGCGCGCCGCGGCCCCCGCCCCGGCCGTGGTGTGCGCGCGTGGGGCCCGGCCGCCCGGCGCCCCTTTGTGGGCCCGGGCACGTGGGGCGGGCCCGGCCATGTGGCTCCCGGGCCGCGCCGCCGGCCCCACGTCTTTCTTTTCGCTCCGCAGCACCAGCGCCATGGCTGCCCAGGGAGAGCCCCAAGTCCAGTTCAAAGTACGTGGTCGGCGGGGGTGGGCGCCGCGCGCGGGGTCTGGGGGGAGCGGGGTCTGCGGGCCGCGGGGTCCGCGGGGAGCGGATGCGGGCGGCGCGGGAGGCGCGCGGGCGCCGGGGCCCCTCGCCAGCGTGTGCTGTCCCGTAGCTGGTGCTGGTTGGCGACGGCGGCACCGGGAAGACGACGTTCGTGAAGCGTCACCTGACGGGGGAGTTCGAGAAGAAGTATGTAGGTACGTGGGGGGCCAGGCGGCGGGGCCGGGGTGCGGGCGCCGACCCGGGCTCACGGCCGTGCTTGTGTTGCAGCCACCTTGGGCGTGGAGGTCCACCCGCTCGTGTTCCACACCAACAGGGGACCCATCAAGTTCAACGTGTGGGACACGGCCGGCCAGGAGAAGTTCGGCGGGCTGCGGGACGGCTACTACATTCAAGGTAGGCGGCGGGCGGCCGCCCCGGCCTCCGTGCTGTGTCATGATCGAGAGCCGCGGAGCGCGGACCGCGGGGGGCCGCGCGCTGTCGCTTCAGCAGTAGTTGGGGGTTTTGGGTTTTTTTTTCCCAAAAGGATCTCAAAATTGGAAATGAAGTTTCTTAAAAAAAAATCTGGAAGCTCACTTCTGTGATCGAAAACGTCTGGGAGTCCTTTCTTTGGTCATTTCTGCGAATAACAGATAGATGTGGAGCTAGAAAACTAGCGTTAGGTCGTACTTACTTCGTGGTTCACTGAGTTTTACGGTTTTCACGGGTCAAGACGGAGACCTAAGTGTTCTTAAGCAAGAGAGTAGCTTATTCCGTCCTTGTAGGATCTTTTACAGAATAGGTTCTTAGATCTTCAGAACGGAGGAGGCAAGTTGTCTAGAACGGTGGTGTGTCGTTCACCTACTTGAGGTTTTGGGATGTGGCAGAGCTAATGCAGTACAGGAGAGAGATTCGATACAGCCAGCTGGTCATTCACACGTGGTGGAATTTCAGATCTCGCTGTGTATTCCAGTGATCTAAGATTTTTCAATTTGGAAGAGACCTTGGGAATGAGTTAAGGAACGGAGATAGCCTGAAGACTGGTCCGATCTCCTCGGCATTCCTTGTGTGTGCGGGAAATCCTAGGTGTGTAACTCTTCTCCTGAATTTTTCTTCAGCCCAGTGTGCCATTATAATGTTCGATGTCACGTCAAGGGTTACTTACAAGAATGTGCCTAACTGGCATAGAGATCTGGTACGAGTGTGTGAGAACATCCCCATTGTGCTGTGTGGCAACAAAGTGGACATTAAGGACAGGAAAGTTAAGGCAAAATCTATTGTCTTCCACCGAAAGAAGAATCTTCAGGTATGTTTATAAAGCTTGTTGTTTACGGCATTATTGCTGTGTCAAAAGTGAAATTACAATGAACAGATCCGTTAAAGGGATTCATAAACATCTATGGTGTGGATTGAGAGAATTTCTTTAGTTTGGAACATCCTAATAAGCAAGAAGTACATTTTTAAAAACTAACTTTCTTTTTTTTAAACAGTACTATGACATTTCTGCCAAAAGTAACTACAACTTTGAAAAGCCCTTCCTGTGGCTTGCTAGAAAACTAATCGGAGACCCTAACTTGGAGTTTGTCGCCATGCCCGCTCTCGCCCCGCCAGAGGTTGTCATGGACCCAGCTTTGGCAGCACAGTATGAACACGATCTAGAGGTAGGGTGTGCCAGTGTCCAACCATGTGGTCCTTTTCGGGGTCTTATGTTGCTGATGGCTCCAGTCCAGAGTACTACCACACTGTGTCTTTTTCTAGGTTGCTCAGACAACTGCTCTCCCGGATGAGGATGATGACCTGTGAGAACGTGCAGCTGGAGGCCAGCGTCAGAAGTCTAGTTTTATAGGCAACTGTCCTGTGATGTCAGTGGTGCAGCGTGTTTGCCACTTTATTATATAGCTGAGCAGAACATGTGCTTAATCTTTGGGATGCTGAAGGAGATGAATGGGCTTCGGAGTGAATGTGGCAGTTTAAAAAGTACCTTCATTTTTTGGACCTGCATATTTAGCTGTTTTGGAACGCAGTTGTTTCCTTCCTGAGTTTCAGATATGAGACTGCTATAGTCCCGTCACAATATCCAGTGGTGAAATCTTGTTTGTCACTGTCATTCCCATTCCTTTTCGTTTAGAACCAGAATAAAGTTGTATTTCAAATATCTAAGCAAGTGAACTCCTCCCTTGTTTGGAAAGAATTTTAAAACCACTAACAGGGAAAGTTGTGCTTTTAACAGTGTTACTGTTTAAATTGCCTTTGCTCTTCTCACTTAATTTGAAGCCTTGCGAGTTAAACTCTTTTATGTCTATTTCTTGTACGTTTGAATCCTCTCACGAAAGCGATAGGCTGGTGTCCGCAGTATTCTGTTTGGTAAGTTGTCGATGAGGTGTGAGCGTCAGTGCAGTTACGCTGAAATGTCAGTCCTACCACCTGCCTTTTGACTAGGTGGTGTCACCTGAGGAAGAGCTTGAGACTTCTGTGACCTGTCAGGACAAATCAGTGTGTGTTTTTAGACTTTTGCTAGGCATTTTAAGAATTACAGTTGTGGTTAATTCGTGGCAGAAGTAACCATGCTTTTATCTATAGAGATTTTCACAATCCACTTGAACCATACAAATGATGGCAGGAACTTGACAGAAGTCTCAAATATGAAGTATTTGTTAAAAATGAGTGTAAGTTATTCATTTATTTGCTTTTGTTTTAATGTTACATGTTTAATGTAAAATTGGTATTCTAGAATGATGTTCCATGTTTACCTGCTGCTTTCAAGTATTCCCAAGCTTTAAAGATGCCGAAGATTAAGTTGGACACCTCACAGCTTTGATGCTTTTTTCTGAAGGATTTTTGTGGCCAGTTCAACGGCACAGACTAAATAAGTTCTAAACAGAAAAGTAGACCTTAGAATGGTTTCTCAGTAAATGTGAAACACTGCAGAAGCTTCATTGGATGAAACCGTTTAAGTCTGTATGATTTCCACATTTAAAAATGAGTTGGGTCTGTCTGGCTTGAGTTTGACCCCATCGATGCTATGCTCTGTAGCAGCTGGGCGTCAGCCTTAACTATCTTGCTGATACAGGCACTGCTATAGTTCAGCTTACCAAAGTTCTTACAAGTCCATTTCTCTTTAAATGATTACTTTCCTACCTAAAAAGAATGTAGGAATTGCTTAAATATATGGGAAAAATGAAATAAAAAGGATAGAAGTGAATAGATTTCAGCATTCAGTAAGTGTATCCCTAGACTGACTCACAGATTTGAATTGCTCTACATGCTACACTATATTCTGTTCGAAACCAGATGAAGTCTGGGACTTAAAGAGAGTCTTCCCATAATTGGGATGAAACCTTTTTCAGATACTTAATAGAAGGCATATGTGTTTGTGACCTGTGTGGAATGCAAGCGTGACATGACTACTCAGAATCTGGAATGTAACCAATTACACATGGAAGTTGCTTCACTTACCTGTTTATTATGGGGTGGGAGAGAATTTACAAGTCTTACTGAAAAATTTGCTGCAAAATATATTGTTTCTTTTTGTCTGGATTTTCTGGATCCTCTGTAGTAGTCTGGGAAATGTTCAGCATGCATCACCTCCCTGTGAGGGTACATTTCTATGCAGGTTAGACACTGGGGGGATGTTTTCCCTCAGTTTTTTGAAATCTGATGGGTTAAGGGGAAGCCTTGTGTTGGAAGCCTGTGCCCTAGAGTTAATCCAGGCGAGTAAGGGTCTGTTAGAGCACCGGCCATAGGAACGAGCATGGTTGGCTCACACATCCAGTGTGGGGCAGTGGTTCCTTTGGACAGTGTTCGTCCTGGTCGGTGACCTGTCACAGTGGGAAGGGCCGGTAGGATGTGGGAAGGGCAGGGTGTCCGCAGAGTCCGATGGGGTTCTGATCCCACTGAAATGTGCAGAGTGGGTTTTCTGTCCTAGCAGCACATCTGGGGAAGGGCAGCGGTTTGCAAAAATACATTAAACTGCCAGAGAACCGATTTTTTGGCTCAGAAGTGCATGTGTAACTGAAGCAAACTCAAGAATTTCTGGCTTCTGTGAAAACCTCAGTCTGAAGAAATGAGGTGAGCATGTGGCTCAAGTTCCATTTGACTTGCTGGTTGCGCACGTGGGACCAACTTCAGGTGTTCTGGTGACCCCGTTCACCATGTTGGGCTGCAGGTTCCTTGTGTGCATAGTGAGGAACGTTACCTGGTGGGATTCACAGAATTAAAGTGGTAGGGTCTGTGGTGCTGTCTGTTCAGCCACAGGAGGTGGAAGGGGAACGTTGGACTTGGTGGGTTTTCAGTCACCCTCCATTGAGAAGCAGAGTAGAAAACCATGGCAGGTAAGTGTTTTATGACATGGGTAGAGGATTGCTTACATCCTGAGCTGCGTGCTCGGGGATGCTCGGTCCCCATGGAGAGATGGGCGGTCCAGGAGTTGCAGAAAGGAGTGCTAGGACTGTAGTGAGCTGATTTGCAGAACTGGACAGCTCGGGAAGCCCGAGTCACGCCCGTCTGGGAGGGGGGTGGAGCAGAGAAGGGTCTGAGACAAGAGAGCAGAGCCCTGTGGTGTGGCAGGCTGGGGGCGGATCCAGTGTCCAGTGCACGATGGGTCAGTGCACCTGAAGGGTCAGGAGCATGTTAAAGCTTGTTCTGGGAGCAGGCGCTGGCACTCAGGGACCCGTGGCCGTCCCGTGCTGGCCCATGGAGATCCTCTCTGCGGCACAGTATCGCAGGGAAGGGGAGGCCGATGTGGTTATGCAGCCACATGTCCAACAAATGCGCAGCAGAAACGAATGAGCCAGGCACCATCATGGAATGGTTCCGTTTCCTCTCGTCTTGGAAGTGATGGGCAACCCCAGTTTATGTTGACGGCGTGCAACACGATACTTGATACCAGTGCACTGGTTTCCACGACCAGGCTGTCCGCCGTGTCCACCTCTGTTGTCTGTGTGCAGTAAGAACATTGCAGATCGGTTCTCCGCACACCCCAGCGTACGTGGCTGTAGTAACTGGAGTCTCCATGCTCTGTGTTTGGTCTCCAGAGCCCATTCTTGTGCACAGCAGAGACTGTGCCCTGCGACCAGCTCTTTCCCGTTCCCTGGTCCCCCACAGTCGGCACCCTCTCTGCTTCTCGGAGTTGGACGTGCTTAGATCCCATGTAATTACCACCACGGGCTACTCGTCCGTCTGGCTTATTTCACTGAGCATGGTGTCCTCCGCCAGCTTAATCCACAGTAGGATTTCCCTTTTGGAGGCTGAGTAATATTCCCTGTACGCATACACCTCATTTTCCTCATCCTTTCACCGGCCAGTGCACCCTGAGGCCGACCGCACGTCCTGGCTGCTGCCCGCAGGTTTGCCATTTAGGAGGGCCGCGGGCCAAGCTTCCTGGACGTGGGGCCGACCCGCGAGCCACGCTGCCCGCGCGGTTACACGCGAATGCCGCGCCAGGTAGCTGGGAAACGACACCGCTGGGAGGAACACCCTTGAGTCCCAGCCCCGACGCCAGCCCGGCGAGGGGAGCTGCTGGGCAGGTCTGGATGAGCCTTGGCTTTCTGCTGCTTGTTTCCTGACATCGGACCACGTTCTCCACCAAAGTGAAAAAAGTTACATCGAAAGTGAAGGGATTTGGACAGTTAAAACACAGACTCACCACCTTTCCCTCCTGTTGAGAGGGAATTGTTGAGGACGTTCGGTCACATACGCTTTGAGGCATTTCCCCCCAAAAGCAGGATTATGCCATAGTACTGTTTGGGGATCATTGTTCACCTTTTATTATGGGCATTTCTATGCCAGGCAGCTTTACACCACTTCCGACAGTTGCTAGGAGCCCGTCGGGTGTGGGGCTGTTGTGTCGGGGGACGCCCTGGCCTGATCGGGTTTCTGTGACCAGCCCCTCGCTGCACCTCTCAGAGTGGATTTAGCAAGAGAAGGGGAATATATTCCCAAATGCTTGGAACCGCCATGCTCTTTCACCTCCATGTGCTACTGAGGTAGACTTTTCTTTCTTTTTTTTTTTTTAAGATTTTATCAGATCAGGAGCAGAGGGAGGGGCGGAGGGAGAAGCAGGCTCCCGGCTGAGCAGGAAGCCCTGCCCCGGGCTCTATCCCAAGTCCACGGGATCAAGACAAGAGCTGAAGGCAGACGCTTAACCGACTGAGCCACCCAGGCGCCCGTTTTGATTTTCGGTTTTTTTTTAAAGATTGATTTTAGAGAACGCCAAGGGGGAGGGGCAGACAGAGAATCTCAAGCAGACTCCCTGCTGAGCATGGAGACGAGCGCGGGGCTCGATCCCAGGACCCTGAGACCGTGACCTCAGCTGAAACCGAGTTGAGTGCTCAGCCCTCAGAGCCACCAGGCGCCCGCAGACAGCCGTGTTTTTAATTTTAACTTCTGAAGACGTGTTCTGCTTTACCAAATCCTCACAGATGGAAACTTGAAATTACTTTCTAAGGAGTTCTGCGTGTCCCCAGTGGGTGACGCGGTGCGAGATGCGGCCAGCAGTACACGCCGAGTCAGTCCTCCCAAATCACCCGGGTGCCGCGGACTCTGTGTAGTTTGCGTTTCCGAGCCACACAAGGTGTGGGGTGTAGGCACGCTCACCCCTCCGCGGGTTCTGCTGTTGGATTGCGCCCCCGTCGGAGCTCGGAAGATACTGACTGGCGATGTTGGGGTTGGATTTAAAGGGAGACGATCTGGGGGGAAAGCAGGGCCAACCAGAAAACCTGCGGCGATACAGTGGAAATTAAGAGCTTAAATTAAAAACTAAAAAAAACAGGTAACGGCGCAGATCCCCGAAAACACTGCGTTAATAGGAAGGAGCTGACCAGCCCCTTGTTCAGCGGGGTTTCCACGTGCCGCGTGCTCTTTTTAGAGGGTGACTGGAGGGCGGGGGGGCAAGGGAGAGGGAGAGAATCTCAAGCAGACGCCCTGCTGAGCGCAGAGCCTGACCCGGGGCTCGCCTTTGGGACCCCGAGATCACGACTTGAGCTGAAACCAGGAGTTGGTCTCCCAGCGGACTGAGCTCCCCAGCTGCCCCACGCAGAGCCTGTAGCTGCGGCCCCTGTGTGAGTGGCCAAGATTGCCGGTCCCCCCGTAGGACAGGGCTCACCCCGACTGCTGCCATCCCACCAGAATAGACCGGGGGCAGGTAAGCACTAAGCCTGGGGTCTTGTCACCTGAGTGTCTGTGACCGGAGTCCTGCGGTTAGGAGGCTGTGTAACAAGGTAAACTTTGTCATAACTCAGAACCGTGAGCATGCCGATGGCTTCACACCCTCGTTCCCAACCCGGGTGTCACTTCCTCCACCAGGAGGCTCACATTGGGCCAGACCCTCTACCACTGGTGTCTCTGTGTCCAGTCCCCACGCTTGCCGAGATCCAGAACACTGTCCCTCCGCGGTAGCTCCTGACTGGGCTGGGTGAGGCTGGGAGGCAGGGTCTCACACTCCCGGCTGTGGCGGTCAGGAGGGGAGCTGACCCCCCGAGTCCCTCATGATTCCCGCTCCAGGCACGTGGCTGCCCCACAGACGGGGGGCTCCACCCGAGCAGGGAGGCCATGAGTACTGAGCCGGCACACGTTGGATTACAAATGATTATGGATTTTTCAGATAATTGTTAATAAACCACTTAACTGTGAACATTTTTTACGTAAATGAGTGTTTCCGTGTTTATGGCATGAACAATGTTTTCTTTCCAAGACATTGGAATGGATATTATTTGGTCAGAGTTTATGAAAGCATTGTGTTTCAAAAGGCGTCTCCTCAAACTATGCTTTGGGGACCTGATTTATTTTTTTAATATCTTAGATTATTTTAATAATTTCTCTTAGCTTATTTTGAAATAGTAAGCTTATTGTTGTGATCTTTTAAAGAGGACACATCTCGGCATCAGCTCGTGGTCTGCATTCTGTCTCTTATGTCCCCTGTCCTATCTCCCCGAAATGTTCTCTAGACCGAATCCTAACCCCTTCCTGCTGCTTGTTTTCGGGAATTCCCCTTCCCTTTGCTTTAATGTTGTATGCATGATGTTTAAGAAGCATCTCCTTACTTGGAAATTCCCGGTTCTTACCCTTCTCTCCTTTTATCTGGGCTCGGGGTTTCTGTTGCTTCTTTCTTCCCCGTCCCATCTACTTGGGAATCTGTTGCTAGAAACTTCTCCATGTGGGGCTCGCCCTAGGAGGAGCTTCCGGGCTGTGTCTGCGGGGCTGCCTACCAGGGCCCAGACGGGGCGGCTCAGATGAGCCACATTGGTTTTCTCCCAGTCCAGAAGGTCAGGAGTCCAAGGTCAAGGTTCCGCAGGGTTTCCTTTCTGCTGGGGACTCTCACTGGTTTGCAGCCAGCCCTGTGTCCTCACATGGTCTTCCCTCTGAGCGCGCTGGAGGGGAGCGCTGGCTAGGTCTCAGGCCACCAGTCCCAACCTGCAAGAGCTCCAGCCCCGTGACCTCCCTGCAGGCCTGGGCTCCAGAAACAGCCACCCTGGTGGGGAGGGCTTTCCACCTGGGATTCTGAGGGACCCAGACATCCAGTTCCCATGGCTCGTTAGTTTCGTGGGTTGACAAGGAGCAGATGGTCCTTGAGCCCCACTGGCGACCACCCCCCGGTGTGCGGGAGCCCTGGCTCCCAGCGCGTCCTCAGATCGGCCGCCCTCTGCGCCCCGGGGAGGAGCTCACTGACCCTGTTGCCATTCTGTATTTTAGACCCTCCAGTGGGCCCCCACGTGGCTTCTTGCCCCCTTCCCTTCAGAGAAGCCGGTACCGAGAGGGACTTCTGGGCGTCATGGTTCGTCCCTGGGTTTGGTTTGGTTAGACGACAAGATTTTTTTGTTTTTCTACTCCGTGGCGGCGGGGGTGGGGGGGGCGGGTGTCCTGGCAGGACGAAAATATGCCACCGCTGCCAGCCTGTGAAACGTGACCGCCGAAACACGGACCCTGAATGGGAGGCAGCTCTTAAACTTAACCACCGATTTGTGGACGTTCGAGATCGGAGGAATACGCCAGATCCCACAGTCCAGATACGTCAGCAAAGCCCAGAAGATGGGAAACACCGGAAACAACTGACGTCCTCCTGGTGTGGGGAAGAAGAACAAGGGGGAAGTTCGGGCCTAGAACTTAGAGGCCTGAGAGGAACACGGAGTGGAAGCCATCCGTGCACCTGTTAGATGCCGATTCTGATCGTCTGAACGCAGCTGTGGGACACTAACAGAGGAGCCTGGAGCCCACGTGTGGCAACACGGAGGAGTGCTGACCATGTGCCTTGGTGCGACACGGTTTCCATGAGTCGGCTTTGTCGGCAGGTGGACATTTGTGTCCCAAAAGACACAGACTCCCCATCGTCCTTGCCCCGCCAGGCTCGGCGTTGGCCCCGGGAGGGCCGCCAGCTCCACGGTCCCGGGAGGGACTGCAAGGCGGCAGTGTCCCAGCCTGTCACCCCTCCTACGTCGGCCGGCTGCGACTCTTTCACGAAGCATGACTGCTCTTTGTCACCCGTTTGGTGGCCCTAAAAGTGGTCTCTAGGGAAAGACAGAATAAATGCTTGATTCTTGTCCTTGATCAGTTTTCTGGGCGGAGACTTCATGCCTTCCAGAATCACCAGCGAGATTGTCTTCGTGGTGTCGTGAGGCCCTCGGTGCTCTCCCCACGGTCGCCGTTGCCTTCGTCGGTGGTCAAATCGTGCTCTTTCTGGCCAGTGGGGAGCTCACCAGGGGAGTTTCATATCATTTGAATAGGACCCTTTTCTCTCTCTCTCTTTTTTAAAAAAATATTTGTTTGATAGAGAGGTAGCGCACAAGCAGGGGGAGCAGCAGGCAGAGGGAGAAGCAGGCTCCCTGCTGAGCAGGGAGCCCGATGCTGGACTCCGTCCCAGTACCCTGAGATCATGACCTGAGCTGAAGGCAGACGCTTAACTGACTGAGCCCCCGAGACGTCCCCAGACCCTTTTCTCTTTTAATCACATTTTTGCTGACGGACATGACAATGTACTGGGGTCACCCTTTATCATTCTATCATTCCTGCTTTAGACCCAGCAGCAAAGATTTCCCCAGGAAGCCCCAGAAGGTTGCTATTTCGAGGTCAGAATCTGGGTGTTGGGGTATTTGTCCTTACCAGCTGGTCCTTGTGTCTAGACTTGTGGTCGACAGAGATAGGAAATACCTATTTTGGTATTTGGTTGGAAAAATTAAATCAGTCCACCCTGTTATTTTCGGTTAAAAATTAAGAATATGCACTTTACTTCTTTGACTTCATAGTTACATCTTTTTTTTAATGCTGAAATCCTGGTTTTTGACAATGTTAATATAATCATGTAGTTGCTTTATCTACTGTACAACATAGATCTGGGATAACAGTACGAATTGTCCCACTTGAGATGAACACAGTGTAGTTGATGATTTCTCTCTGTGTGTGTTTTCTTTCCCACAAACTGTATGCAGTCCAAATGGGGCGCTTTAAAATCCCTTGAAATAATGCCCTGTGGTTATACCATTGACTTGGTACTGAGTTAGGTTCATTTACTTCAGCTTTTCTAAAGGATTTTTTTTTCTTTTTAACTTACTTTTTGCTTTAAAGGGAGAGAAACATTTGTGACTCTAAAACCACAACCAGAGGATGGGTTAGAGGGGTCAAGATTTTATTTCTGTTGCTTCCCCTCCCGATAGGAAACAGTTTCACTAGGTTTTTTTGGTTTATCCTTCCACTGTGCCTTCTGGAGAACAAAAATGGACATTTAAATCTATTTTGATAACGTCAGCCGGTGTGTGGGGGGCTGTATTTGAATATATTTCTGTTCTCTGTTTCTTACACAGAAGTTTTTCTACTGTGAATGTTTTGCGTTGTAAGGGACACGTATCCTGGACACACTCCGTAACAACGTCAGATGTCTCACGTTTGTTTTTACAACTGCAGTGGGTGTCTATTTTGTGACGTCCATTCCAGGCTATAGTCACACAGACCCTCTTGACGGACAGTCTCTAGAAAGAAAGTCTTGAGCATATGGAATTTCATAGTGTTGTGTAGCATCTTTGCAGAAGTGGGACTGGGGGTCGAAGGAGAAAGTACAAGGGTCACTTTTGCTGGATCTCACCAAATTCCTTTCCAAAGGGTTGCAAATCTACAAATCTTCCTTTCCAAAGGGTCGCAAATCTTCATTCACCCTAGCAATGTATTCTGTGTAGACTGCAGTAATTTTCTTAGAGAAATGACACCTCGTAAGAAAACGTCATGTAAAATTTAGATTTCCATTTTCTCTGGAGACACCGAGAGACCTGGGGACACCCCAGTCCTACGGGAATGGGATGGCTTCTCCGGGTTGTCATGACTCCTGTGTCTGAGAACCTTAGGCCTGTTTGCTTACACCCTGCCCAGAGGTCGGTCTGTAGGTGTTTGAGTCTGCGAATTCTTGTTACAAGTTGAACTTGACGGTTCAAATTTTCATTGGCCGTGAGTGAGACAGAAACTGTAAGTCCATTTCTGGGAGTGTGTGCGTGTGTGCATGTGGGTGTACGTGGGTGTGCAGACAGGGCCCGGGCAGAGCTGTAGGAATCAACCTGCTATTGAACCTGTACATCTATCTCTGAGGTTTTTTCTTTCACTTTCTGCTGCGCAGAAATTGAGTAGGGTTTGAAACAGTGTGACCATTACTTTTGTTTTAGGTCTTTTACTTTTCATAAGAAGCCAGCACGGAGAGTGAGGTATTTGTGTAGGTTAAAGCAGGTGTCAGGCCTGGGCCTAACCTTGAAATCCAAATGAAGAATCTAGATTTTATATCAAACAACTGAGAATGACCCCAGGAGTCTGGAGGACAGGCCTGGAGTGGTGTTTTTGGTCACAGTAGTACCACTGAGATGCTGACAAGATACTGGGGCACCCAGGTGGCTCAGTGGGTGAGAGTCTCTGCCTTTGGTTCAGGTCATGATCTCAGGGTCCTGGGATCGAGCCCTGCATCGGGCTTTCTGCTCAGCGGGGAGCCTGCTTCCCCCCCACCTGCCTACTTGTGACCTCTCTCTCTCTGTCAAATAAATAAATAAAAATAAAATCTTAAAAAAAAAAGAGAGAGAAAGATGCTGACAAGAGGTAGATCTTGCTGGTTGGCAATACTCTGAAAATTAAATCACCAAATATTTGGAGTATTAAATCCTTAACGATACTCTAGTTTATAATAGAGCTCTTCAATGCATCTCCTTGTTGTCTGAGGATAATTGGTATTAAAAGTAGTCACTTGAAATAAACTGTTTAAAATAAGCATCAAAATTTCCAAGTGAAGAGTGAAAAATGTTTTGAGAAATGAAACTAAAAATCATGGCTAGTTTTGTATTTAGTGTCACTGAGCTCGTAATTGAAATTCTTTGCTGATTCTTAGAACAAACCAAAAGTGATTTGCGTGAATTGGGGCAGAACACAGTTTACATGGTGAAATTATAGTAAGTTCTTCGGCACACAGTTGATTTTCACAGCATAATCTTATTTTTTTTTACATAAACACATCTGAGGCCTTTGTTTGTGTTTTCGTATTCAGATCATCCCCTCTGGAACGCTGACCATCCTTGTGATTTCTCTTTGGTTTCAGCTGGTCCACATCTGCCCGATATACAGTTTGTCAAGTCTTGTGTCTCTTTTCGCGCTTGAACTTTATTAACTGGTTTCTGCTGCAGCTGTGTTCATCCCCGAGGGCCAGAGGCACAAGCACCATGGATGCCAGGCTCATGACTTGGCCACTGATGCTCCCAGGCACACGGCTGGGGGGCGAGCGGGACAGTCATTTTGCAAATGATCTTCAAGGAACAATCCTGTGTTTGGGTGACGTTTGCCTCCAATCGCAAGCTCGGCTGGGAGGATTGGACGCTGAGGGCCTCCCATGCTGCCTGTGGTTCTCAGGGCAGCCCCGGAGCGGCCGAGGCTTAGCTGCGCGGACAGGGCACCAGGGAGCACTGACCCGCCCCTGGCCCTGCCTTCTGACATTGGAAAGACCAAGACGTTTGCTCTACCAACAATGGTCTTCAGTGTGAATTTTATTCGAAGGATTCAAATGGCTGTATCTTGTACTGACTCTTTTCTTTCACCAAACTCAAGCAAATAGAGAAAGCTCCCAGAAAAGGCCCCGAGCGTGCAGCATACTGGGACAAACCCAGTTAAGAACTTGACGGGGCACCTGGGTGGCTCAGTTAGTTGGGCTCCTGCCTTTGGCTCCGGCTGTGGTCTCAGGGTCCTGGACTTGAGCCCTGTGTGGGGCTCCCTGCTCCTCGGAGAATCTGCTTCTCTCTCTGCTCCTCCCCTGCTCATGCGCGCTCTCTCGGATACATAATTCAGGCTGTCATGATTCTAGATGGCGCTAGACAGGGCTCCTTACAGGGGATCTTGACCGTATTAACCCTACATTATTATACCAACTGTACTAGTCGCTTAACATTTTCACGTTCACCTGGTCCAAAAATGAAGGAGCGCCATGATTCAGGCTGTCACTTTCCCCATTTCAGAGATGAAAACTGGACGTTAGACAGTCGGCAGCTTGGCCAAGCCACACAGCAGAGAGTCAGGATTTCCACTCCGGTACCGGCTGGGTTTTCAGCCAGGATGCACGACGAGCGTTCTCCACTGGGCCACCAGTCCCAGCCATTGCCCATTTACGTCATTTACTGATTCCACAGGATTTTCCCATAAATCATTTTATGTATAAGGTAATTTGGGGAAGGAGGAAAGAGACACTAATTCAAATACAGAAAGACGTGGTTTCAAGGCCACATGACGTCCGCGAGCCCGGACACTTCCCTCTGTAAGGAGTGACCTTTTCCTGCAGTATCTGCCGGCCGTGCAGGTGGACGCGGTCCTGTGGGGCTGAGCGAGGTCACCCCCCATCCCCTACCCCGGGAAACCACCTGATGCCGGTGTGGGTACCACAGTGACCAGGACCGACACGTTTATCAATCTCCCATTTTACAATTTTATGATGGGAGATGGCACAAGAATTATATGTCTTTTTGGATCCAGAAAAACCGTCAGAAATCACTTTTCAGAGAACTGGTAATAAGACAACAATGAATTTGTCCCTTGATCCCATGTGACTTGGAGCTTTAACGGTCTTAAGGAAATGCTCAGCACCCTTTCCTTTTGAATCATTCACAGCCAGTTGGTATTATAACATTTAAAACTTTCTGTTATGGAAAATGTTAAGCGACTAGTACAGTTGGTATAATGACGTAGGGTTAATACGGTCAAGATCCCCTGTAAGGAGCCCTGTCTAGCGCCATCTAGTGTTGACAAGTGTCGACAGCAAATACGTTTCTAAACCTCTGACGCTCCCAGGGGACCTTTCACAAGCCCTGAAACTGTATCTCAGGCCTGATCGCCCTGAGCATTTCCTTATTGCTCTAAAATAGGAGCATTCTATTGAGTGTCAAGAAGTTTTTAGGAGACTAAAAAATTTCAGGGTGAATAAACAATGCCACTGAATCAAAACTTGTTATTTTCACCTAAAAACATATTATGTTGTTTCAGTAAGAAAAAAAAATCCCTTTTAAAAAGAGGATACTCATTTTTCTGATTTTTCTGATACTTTTTTTTTCCCTAATGGAGGTTGTTTTATTTTCATGATATAAAATCCATTTGGTTTTTCTCTTTGAAAAATAAATAGTATTTTTGACTTGCTGAGAAATTTCTTAAAAATGAAAATAACTGGGGCACCTGGGTGGCTCAGTGGGTTAAAGCCTCTGCCTTCGCCTCAGGTCATGATCCCAGGGTCCTGGGATCGAGCCCCACATCCGGCTCTCTGCTCGGCGGGGAGCCTGCTTCCTCCCCTCTCTCTCTGCCTGCCTCTCTGCCTACTTGTGATCTCTCTCTGTCAAATAAATAAATAAAATCTTTAAAAAAAATGAAAATAACCATGTTTTGGTTATGCAGCAGTAGGTGTTAGTTTTTTTTTTTTAAGAAATCTAGACCGTATATACAAATATGAAGGCCATGTACAATCAGTCATATACTGTGGGAGAAGCACCTTGAGTGGCCTCGTGGTTCTGGCCCTCACCCGTGCTCTTCTCTGCGTGCACTTTTAAATTTTATTGCTTTATTTCCCTTCCATCCTCTTCCCACCCAGGTAACCAGTGGCAACAGACTGATAGGTTGTCACTCCATAGCTTTCTCCATTTTAATGTATTGTGTACATGTATTTAGTTTAACTCAAATTTAATGAGTTTTTAATACCTTTATTTGATCAGAGCGTGCATAATACGTAAAATGAAGGAGCACTCCAAGGCAGACTGGTGAAAAGTCACCCCCTCTGTGCAGCTCTGGCCTCTCCCCAGTAGGTAATGACCTTTATCAGCTACTTATGTAACCCACCCTGCTTGTTTATGTATCAATGAAATATACACTCTGTTTTACTACCATTTAGGAAACACGAACGTTAGCTTGTTTAGACATTATCCCTTTTGCTTTTTGCACACAGCAGTGTAGCCTGCAAATCTTTTCGTTCTGTATGTTGAGATTTTTCTCTACATAATTGCACAGCATCACAGCCGCGTGGGTGAGCTGGCATTTGTGTGACGGGTCCCCTCCTGGGGTCCTTGGGTTGTTTACAGTATTTTCCATTACAGACATTGCTACCGGTATATCCTTGGACATGTATCACTTTGTGTGTGTGCAGACCTACCCGTGGGCCGCTGTTAGCCTGGGTTGTTGGGTCACAGATGAGTGGATGGCTGCTCCTTGCTGGTCTTCCATGGCTGACGTACAGCTGACGGGTGGGAGAGCTCCCATTCTCCCATGGCTTCGATAACAGCGTGCGCCATTAAACTTTGGTAAGTTTGCCATTATGATAAGCGGAAAGTGGCAATTCAGCATGGCTTTAATTTTGCGTTTGTGAGAATGAACCACTCCTCACTTACGCTGGAATGACACGTGGGCAGGATGGACCACATCTTGTGTAGGCATGCACCACCAAAAGGCAACTTTGTTGCTTCCAAGTTTGGGCCATTATGAATAAATCTGCTATAAACATCCATGTGTGGGTTTTCTGTGGACCAAAGTTGTAACTCCTTTGTTGTAAATACCAAGGACCACAATTGCTGGATCCTGTACTAAGGGTATGTTTAGTTCTGTGAGAAACCACCAAACTCTTTTGCAAAGAGGTCACTCCCTTCTACATTTGCACCTGCCTGGGAGAAGCATTTGTCCCGTTGGGTCATGCTGGGATGTCCTCGTTGCCCGACCCATAGTCACTGCTCAGGAAAGCAGTTTTGTTAAATTCCATTTCCTTTGAAAAATAAATACTTCACTGAGATCTGCTTTACTTCCACACATTGAAGCAAATTATCCTCTCCAATTTAATTTTCTTTCTGCGATTAATTTTCCTTCATCATTTATTCTACACTTGAACATTCTCTTACTGTTCTTAGGTTGAAAAATAGAGGTTCTTGAATTTTAAAGACCACTCTCACATTTGTTATGTTTCTTAATACAACCCCCCTCCCTTTATTAGTTCCTTTCTTTACTTGGAACTGTGGAAGTCTTTTTCTAATTTCTTTAAGTTCAGCCTTAAGCATTTAAAAACATTAATTCTTGTTAATAAATTACTGTTAGACCACATACTTTCATCCGACTAACGCTTTGCTTATCCGCACTGCTTCTTCTGTCAAAGTGTCAAAGGCGTCACTTCCTACGAAGTGTGAAATTTTATTTTACGTGCCCTTTCAATATTTAGGATGTATTTTTAAACAGTTCCCAAATGGTGTTTTTTGCCCCACCCCCAACTTCACTGAGATATAACTGATACGTGACATTGCCTAAGTTGGAGGGGTCCGGCGAGATGACCAGATGGATGGGTATGTTGTGAAATGGGGAGTAGCCACCCCACGCGATTACCATACGTTGTGGTTGCCATGGTGACAGCATCTAGGATCTACCGACTTAGCAACTTTGAAGGACACAGAGCCTTGTAGACCAAGATCACACGCTGTACACTGGATGCCCAGAACTTCCTCTTCCTACCCTGGGAGTGGGGAATGTGTGCCCTTTGATGGCCTCCCCTCCCCCTGCCCACCCCCCTCCCACCCCCCACCCCGAGTTCCTCACTCCATTCTTCTGTGTGCCAATCTGTCCTTCCTTGTCCTCCAATGAGATTTACTTTAAGATTCATCTTCTACTTTTAACTTTATTTTTTAAGGTGTAGCCCTTTAGACAAATGGAACATTTATCTCCACTTTATGTTTTAGCTGGTTATGGGTAACATATGGGAAAACTTTTCTTTTGTTTTGTCTTTAATCCCACTGCTTTCATGCACTCAGTTGACACGTCTTTTCTTGTTCGGGGTACTCAGCCACATTTGTCAAAAAGAGACTGTATTATGATGTTTTTTTAATATTTATATTGATTATTTTCTCCTGTTCTTGGATCTGCTGGATCCACTAAGCAACTCGGATAGCAGTGGTCATTATGGCTATCAATGTCTTGATTTCAGTGGAAAAAGCATTAGTGTTTGCTGCTTTAAGTTTACTTTATTCTTGGTCCTTGGTAAGTAATTTTGAACCTAGTTAAGATTTTTCTGTATAGAGCTTTTATTGGAAACAGTAAGTAATTTTGACAGTGCCTTTTTAGCCTCTACTTATAATAATTTGGTTTTTCCTCCACTGATGTAACGTTTTGATGGCGATAGGTTTCCTAATGTCCATCATTGTTGAGTTTCGGGGACAAACGCTGCTCGGTCATGGCGTTTCTGCATTCTCTGTTAAATTTTGTGTCTGTGTTCCTAAGGGAGACTCAGCAGTGGTTTTCTGGTTTTGCATTTGCATTACCAGGTGGCGGTGCCGGGTTTTTGGAGAGAACTGCTAGGCTTGACCTGTAACCACCTACCTACCGCCCCCACCGAGACTGACGGGCGCCCCGGGCCAACTGCTCTCTTCCTGTTAGCTGCCTCACCTGTGAGGCGAGACCACGTGCTGTACTGAGCTCCCAGGGGTCTGCCCTGAGGGTTGCAGGAGGTGAGGTCTGAGAAGCAGGCAGACGGGCTGACATATGGTACAGTTTTAAATGTCAGAAAAGGTTGTGCTGTCTTCTTAAAATGAAATGCAGATCTTTCTATATTTTCTAGAGTCCAGAATTATATAAGGGATTTGTCTGCCGGCTTCAGCATTGTGCTGGAGGCGTAATATAGTTTTGTCAGGGTCTTGAAGTGATGAGGCCCCCCGAGGTGGGAAGGAAAGACCTGAACTGAAAGTGTTTTTAGAGAAGAAAAGGGATTGGTGGTTGGTCTTTCCAAAGTAGAGAGAGAGACATCCCCATGGTACTGGTTTAGGAGGGCGGCACAGGAAAGTGTCCTCCTTCCGGAAGGGGCAGAAAGAAGGAAATTGAGGGGTTATCTCCTCCATGGCATAACTCTTGTTCCTCTCTAATCCGCAGCTCTTGGATTCTCTGGGAAAACCTTTGACACACTCTCTCTCACCTCTTAAGTAAAGCTCCACGTACGGTGTGCAGCCCAGCGCAGGGCTTGAACTCAAGACCCTGAGATCAAGACCTGAGCTGAGACTAAGAGTCAGATGCTCAACCGACCGAGCCCCCAGGCGCCCCCCTCTCATCTTTTAAAAACGTGTGGTCAAGCTGGACCTCCGTTTTTGATGGGTCATTACACGGCAATATATTCCAGGAAAGTGGGGATTTCTCTTTTTTCTTTTTATTTAAGCTAAGGGAATTATTCTCCAACTTAGGAACAGACTCGTATTTCTGAGATGAAGTCTCATGTTGACAACTTTACGTGCAAAGTTATGTGGAAATTAGAAAGGAGGGATTGAGTTCCTGGTTCGTCCCCTAAGGTGTTATTTGGCCACATTCTAGAGTTGGGTTTTTAAAAAAGTATTTTATTTATTTGTCAGGGAGCGAGACAGCACAAGCAGGAAAGCAGCAGGCAGAGGGGCAGGGATCCTGGCATGGATCTTAATCCCAGGACCCTGGGATCGTGACCTGAGCTGAAGGCAGACGCTTAATGACTGAGCCAACCCGGCGCCCCTGGAGTTATCTTTGAAAAGAGGTAGGGCACACCGTGGGGACGGATCGCTCTGAGGTCACTTGGAGTGAAATATAAACTTCTTATCTTGACTCTTCCTGTGTGCTTCTATCTGGAATGATCTTGGTCCAGGCACAGGGTCACCCCACCTGCCCCGTGAATGTGCCCGGCTCGTACCCTTCCTGGGCTCTTGACATCTTCCATCGCGCTCGCCTGGAAGGTTTTGGAGCGGCTGTCTCCTGCCTCACATTCCGGTCTCTGCACGGAGGCACCTTGTTGCCCAGCCGCCTGTGCCGTTGCCCCGGGCTCCGCGGGGATCCTTCTGTCGTCTTGACGGTGTCACGACTGTGGGCGAGTGAAAAAAATTAGTGTACGGATGGCTGGCCTGTGCCAGGCAACGTTCTTCACCCTGGGAGCGAAGTTTTGATGTGGGCCAGTCCGCTCATTGCAAAGTATTTTGTTGAACTGTATGAAATTAGAGATTTTACACTTTGACCTACGAAATGACAATTTCCTGGGACTGTTTCTAGTGCTGTGGTATCTTCCTGGCTCTTCAAGTACGTCTTGCTGGTGTCCTCCCACGGAACACAGCGCTTGCCTCTTCCCATCCAGGGCTGTGCTTCTACCAAAACGTACTCTGTTCCCACTCCAGATTTCTAACTTTTTCTGTCCTTCCCCCAACTAAAATTTCCATTTCTGGTCCAGCTAATCTCAGCTACCGGGTGGAAAGGCATCAGGAACCATTTGTATTAACTTGAGACGAGTTGGTGGCTCTTTGCTCCCACTGGAGTACTGGCCTTTAAAGAAGATTCTGGGTAACCCAGGGGCAGCCTTAGTTGACGTCATTTAAGACGCTCTGAAAAAGTGAAATGAACCAATGCATTGTGGGTAGTTGTGTTTGTCAGTATGTTCTTCTCTATCACACATGACAGAATATCCACTCAAAACGGCTTAAATATTATTTTTATGCGGTGAGAAGCATAGATTTCTGACAGCCAAGAGCGAGTGACAGAGCCTGGATTCTTTCTTCCCACCCTCCCACACACCTGAGATAAGTGAAAGAGGCTGGACAAAATAGATAAAACCGTGGTTTTTAAGACATTAAACTTCAGACAATAACAAACAGGATCTCTGATACAGACAAGAAATGAGGCGAGCCCCTCAAACACTCCAGCTCACTTCCTGGGGAGAGTTTGCATGCTGTGGCCTGGGAGGGTGACCCAGGTGGAGCCCGGCAGTCTCCCTGAGCTCAGGGGGTGGACTTGGTGGTCAGAGGAGCAGAGTCAACGGGGGTGTGCCAGGCAGGGTGCTGGGAGGGAGTTTCAGAGAGATTACTTGATAGGTCCGTAGAGGTTCCTTCTTCGTGTGTTCATCTGAGTACTAGTGCAGGGCATGGTGGGAACTCCCAGAGGATGAGAGAAAGTGCATCTCGGAGCATGCATGTGGCTGGGAACAATTCGTGTTCCCCCCAGCTGGAATGAAAACTTCATAATTTATGGGCGTTTTAGGTAAAGGCTGTGGCCTCAGAAGTGGTGCAGAAAGTTAGTCAATCTTGCCTAAAAACTTAAAATCATGACCAAAGGTATGAAATTGCTTCCAAATAACTTAATACATCCCAGAACAAAGCTTGAGAATATTTAAAGGAATACAAAAATATCCAACAATCAACAGTGTCAAACTGACAATGCTTGGCGGCCAGTAAGAAATTACCAGGCATGCAAAGAAGCTGAAAATGTGACCCATAATGAGAGGAAATACCGATTCAAAAGCAATCCAGAAAACACCACAGATTTTAGGTTTAGTAGTAAAAGATATTCTCACACTTACTGTAACTCTGTTCCGTATGTTCAGGAAGCTAGAGGAAGGATGGAACACGGTATGGAGTATTGATCTCCGCGATGAAAACAATTCTATAAAAAAATACTTTGGATGGGATTAATGGCCGATGAGACATGACAGAAGAGATGAGACATGACAGGAAAATGCAGAAATAGAAAATATCCAAAGTGGATCAGTGAAAACACTGAATAAAATCAGCAGAGCAGCAGTGATCTGTGGGATAACTCCAGGGTCCTGTTGTGGGTACACCTGGAGTCTGAAGGAGGCAGCAGGAGACAAATGGAAACATGGGCTGAAACCCTCCCACAATGATGAAAGCTACACACCCACAAATCCAAGGATCCCAATGAGCTCCAAACACAAGAGACAGGAAGAAAACTACAGAAAGCAGAGTATTATCACATTTCTTAAAAACAAGTGATCAAGAAGAAAGTTTTAAAAGCTGTGGGAGAGTGGGGAGAGACGTCTGGTCTCCAGAGAAGCAGAGATAAGAAGGGGGGCAGATTTGGCATCTGAAACAATGTAAGTGGGAAGACAGTAGAGCAGCGTCTCTCAAGAACTGAACAGAAAACAAAATCTGAAATTGACATTTTGGAATTCTGTTAGAAAAAATAGCCTCCAAAAACAGAGGTGAAACAAAGACATTTTGGGGCATACAAATGCTGGAAGAATTAGTTACGTGGAGATTCCATGATAAGAAATGCAGGACGGTAACGCCAGATGAAATCTGGATCTATGCAGGGAAAAAGGACACTGGACAAGGTTACTGTGTGGATACATATTTTTTCTACCCTTCAATTCTCTTTGTAACAGAATGGATTGCTTAAAGCAAAATCATACTGATGTAATGTGAGGTTTATTTATTGATTCATTTTTAAAGATTTATTTATTTATTTTAGAGAGAAGGGGGCAGTGAGGGGAGGAGCAGAGGGAGAGGGAGAGAAATCCTAAATCGGACTCCTCACTGAGCACAGAGCCCCACACAGAGCTCGATTCCAGGACCCCGAGATCATGACTGGAGCTGAAACCAAGAGTTGGCTGCTTATCTGACTGAGCCACCCAGGTGTCCCTGTAATATGAGGTTTATAGCATGCTGAGGTGATATGTACCTTGTCAGTTGTATAAAGGCCAGCAAGGCTGAAATGGAGTATACCGTTACAAGGTTTTTACACTCCAAAGTGATGGAGTGTCACTCGAAGGCAGACTGTGACAACACTAAAATGTATACCATATACTGTAATGCACCCACCAAAAGACTAGTAGCCAATAAGCAAATAATGGAAGGAAAATAGCATCACTAAAAATACTCAACCATAGGGGCGCCTGGGTGGCTCAGTGGGTTAAAGCCTCTGCCTTCGGCTCAGGTCATGATCTCAGGGTCCTGGGATCGAGCCCCGCATCGGGCTCTCTGCTCAGCGGGGAGCCTGCTTCCTCCTTTCTCTCTGCCTGCCTCCCTGCCTACTTGTGATCTCTGTCTGTCAAATAAATAAATGAAATCTTAAAAAAAAAACCCTGAACCATAGAAAGCAGAAATGGAGGAAAAAGGGGAAAAAGAACAAATGGGACAAATAGAAAGCAGATGTCAAGATAGTAGATTTAAGTCTAACCATACTAATAATCACACTAAATGTAAATAGTAGAAACATTCAATGAAAAGGCAGAGATCATCAAACTGTGCAGTCTTGTATTCTGTCTATAGGAAACCCAGTTTATTTATTTAGAAATTGAGCTATCATTGACATACAACATTATATTAATTTCAGGTGTACAACATAATGATTTGATATTTTGGATCTACTTTGAAGTGATCACAAAATGTCTTATTATTTGTCATCACACATAGCTACAAATATTTTTTCTGGTGGTGAGAACTTTAAAAAAAATTATTTATTTTTTCGACAGAGAGCAAGATCACAAATAGGCAGAGCAGCAGGCGGAGAGAGGGGGAAGCAGGCTCCCTGCTGAGCAGAGAGCCCCATGCGGAGCTCAATCCCAGGACCCTGAGATCCCGACCCGAGCCGAAGGCAGAAGCTCAACCCACTGAGCCACTCAGGTGCCCCTGGTGATGAGAACTTCTAAGATCTACTCTCTTAGCAACTTCCAAATGTATAGTATAGTATTATTAGTGGTAGTTTCCATGCTGTACATTACATTGTTGGGAAACTCACTTTAAATGTAAAGTCAGAAATAAGTTAAAAAATAAAAGGATGGATCAAGATTTACCATGCTAACACTAATGAAAAGGGAGCTGGATTGACTGTATTTATATCAGAAAATAGACTGTAGCAAAGAAACCAGGATGAAGAGCATCATTTCATAATTCTTTTTTTTAAGATTTTATTTATTTACTTGAGAGAGAGAGAGTGAGCACGATAGGGGAGAGGGTCAGAGGGAGAAGCAGACTCCCTGCTGAGCAGGGAGCCTGATGCGGGGATGTGGGACTTGATCCTGGGACTCCAGGATGGTTACCTGAGCTGAAGGCAGTTGCTTAACCAACTGAGCCACCTGGGCATACTTATTCCATAATTCTGAATAGAATCAATTTATCAAGGGGTCTTAACAATTACAGACCTTCACATACCTAATAAAAGACCATGAAAATACATGAAGCAAATTTGATAAACGTACAAGGAGAAGTACAAAACCCCACGATTACAGTCAGATTAACACCCTTCTCAGTAACCGGCGGAGCAAGTGGACGGGTACTCAGTGAAGACACAGAGCACATTATCACCCAGGCTGAGCCAACGGAAACTTCTAGAACACTCTACCCAACCAGAGTAGAATACATATTCTTTTCAAGTGCATGGGAATGTTCATTCTGAACATAAGAGAAGTCTTAGTAAATTTAAAAGTACTTCATATAAAATATGTTCTTTAACAATATGGAATGAAAAGTTAGAAGCCCGTAAAAGGAAAGTCTCAGCAAAGTACCCAAGTACTCGGAGACCAAATAACACACTTCTGCCCATGAGTCAAAAACCCTGACTCAAAAGAGAAATTAGTATTTTGAACTGAATGCGAATGGGAAGAGCATATCAGGACTCGTGAGATGCACTTATGGCGGGTCTTCGAGGGACTCTGTGACCTAATGTTTACCGAAAGGGGCAGTTGTAGCACCGAAGACTGATATTTGAGTCGAAAAAGGTCTCCGACCCGTGACCTCAGCTTTCCCCTTAAATTCTTAACAGGGGAACAACTGAAACTTGCTGTGAGCAGGAGAAAAAAATGGTTAAATGCCAGAGTGGAAATCAACAAGATAGAAAAACAGGTAACAGGGAAAACCCAATGAAAGCAAAAGCTGGTTCTTTGAGAAGGTCAATAAAATTGATAAGCCTCTAGTCAGGGTTAAAAACAAGACACACCGGGAGGAACGGGAGATAAATTAAGATGTTATGGGAGAGTGACAGGAGAGTCTAAATGCTCTCATGCCATTAAGTCCAAGCACGCGGACGGGGATGTACACGTGCCTTGAGCGACAAACTCTCAGAAGGTCACTCCAGAAGACACGGGACACTTAGCGGCCCCCTGTCTCTCGAAGACACGTGTTTATATACGAAAGACGCTGCGGATGAATTAAAATCCTCACAGAGAAAACCACAGGCTCTGGGGCAGACTTTACCCAGTACCTGAGAAAGGAATAATACAAATTCTACACATATTTCAGAACGCTGAAGCGGAGGAAGTTCCTCCCCACTCACCGGAGGCCGGCATCACCTTGGTACCCAAACCAGACAGACCTCAATCTGTGATCGCTTGTGGACGTCCATGCAGAGGTTCTTAACGTGTTAGCGAACCAAATCCGGGAACGCATGGGAGAGGATAACACTTCACCACCAAGGAGGCATTATCCCAGAAATGCAAGACTGGCTGGCATTAAAAGGTGCATCTGTGTGGTTAACCCTAACCCGCCCTACACCCTGGGATCGTGCCATCGGAGTCAAGCACTGGGCAAAATCCAACATCCGTTCCCGCTTAAAACTGGCAGCAGAGTTAGGCTAGAAGGAAGATTCTTTGGGCTTGTGCCATGTGGCCCTTGTTACGTTCTCTCTGTACCCTGCTCTGCTGAGAGTTTTTAATCAAGAAAGGATGTTGAGTTTTGTCAAGTGCTTTTCCTGCATCTCCTGAGATGACCCTATGGTTTTTATCTTGTTTGTGATGTGGCTTGTCCCACCCCTGGAATAAATTCCACTTGATCATGCTTTTAATGTCCTGTTGGGGGAGGGGGGCGGGCGCCTGGGTGGCTCGGTCGGTGAGGCGTCTGACCCTTGATTTCAGCTCAGGTTGTGATCTCAGGGTGGTGAGATCGAGGCCTGGCTCAGGCTCCGTGCTGAGCGTGGAGCCTGCTTAAGGTTCTCTCTCTCCCTCTGCCTCTCCCGTCTCCCTAAGAAACAGAAAACGGAACAGAACAAGTCCCGTTGAATTGTTTGCCAGCGTGTTATGGAGGCGTTTTGGACCCGTTTCTTTCCTTGCACGTCCTTGCCTGACTTTGAAGTCAAGGCGGCGCTAGTATTGGAGAAGGAATTTGGAATCGGTCTCCGCCTCTGCTATATTTGGGGAAGAGTTTGAGAAGGACCGGAGCTCTTTCCTCGTTACCTGCTGGATACATCACCAGGGAAACCACCTGGTTCTGGGCTCTTCTGTACGGGGAGCCTTTTGAGGACGGGGTCGATTAGTAACCTTTCTCGTGACCGGTCTGCCCGGATTTTCTGTTTCAAATCATCGAGGGTGTCTGCCGCCCGTGAACATCCCCAGACTCTACCCCGTACTTAGTGAGTCAGCATCTTCAGGGGACGGGTCTGGGAATCTGTAATTTTGAAAAGTGCCCCAGAATTACCTTCCCATCAGTCAAGTTTGGAAAATCACCAAGATGAGTCCCTTTCACCCGAGATGATGAAGTGCCTTTGTCATCAGATTGACTCTGCTCCTGGCCCGGCGGCTGTGTCCTGGCTGCTACCCTGGGTAATGAACGCCTGCGGGGCCATAGCTCTGCCTGTCTGGGAAAATGCTCGGCTCTGCTGGCTTTCCCCAGGCCCAGACAGAATTCTGTTAAATAGAGAGAACACCTTGCAGACGATCTTTTAAAAATTTAAATTACTTACATGACTACACTACTTGAAGGCTCCTAGGATAAAGTCCAGCCTTCTGGTGGTGGCGGGTCTGTGCCTCCCTCCCCAGCTCTCCCTCTCAGCTGCCCTCCAGTCCGGCCCCTGCAAACCCCAGGGGCTTTGCCCTTCCTGTTCTCTGCCTGCTCTGTGTCTCCCTGCACACTCTTTCCTGTTTTCTCTCCCTTAAGAAAAAAAAAAAAAAAGTGGCATCAAAAAGTTTACTCTCTTACAGTTCTGGAGGTCCCAAGTGAAAAGTCTGAGTGTTGGCAGTCTGTGTTCCTTCTGGGCCCTGGGGGATAATCATTCCCTTACTCTGTCCAGCTTCTAGGGGCACCTCCTTCCTGGGCTGGGGGCCCCTGTCCAAAGCCCTCCGACCTCTGCCTCCTCCCTCTCACGAGTCCCTGTGATGGTCGTGGGCTCACCCGGAGGGTCCCCTCTCTGGCTCAAGCTCCTTTGACCTAATCACACCTGCAAAGCCCCTTTGCCCCACGAGGTGGTGTTTTCACAGACTCTGGGGCCTGGGACAGGGGCATCACTCTGCTGGCCCCAGCTGGGCCCTGCCCTCGCCTGGGATACCTGCGTCCAGCCTCCAGGACTCTGTGCGTCGTGGTTCGCCCTCTCCCTGGAGGCTTTGCCACCCTTATGTTTCCACAAATCTGTTCAGTACGAGCGTCAGGGCCTGTCCCTGACGCTCAGTGATGGTGGGTGAGCAAAGCAGAAGGCACCTGTCCTGGGGAACATGAGTGTTCCATGTAGGTTCCATGTAACACGAGTACCCACCGCCCCATCGATGTATGTACGTGCCCAGGTGTGGGACCTCGGGTCACGCTGAGCACCTGTTGCTAGAACAGGGTGGGCCGTTTGGTGTCGTTCTGTCTTTTACCGGTCAGTCCCCCGATGGCCACAGGGGGGCACTCACGCTCCATGCTTGAGGCCAAACTTCCTGGTGAGAATGAGGGGGAGGGACCAGTCCGAGGTTCTCACTCCCCCCCCCCCACCACCACGTACCTTCCAGACGAGGGGACAGAGCCCTCGTTACCAGTGGCTGCTGCGTCTGGTCTGTGACAGCCACAGCAGGCATGTGTCCTTTGGAGCGAGGAGCTGCCGGGCACCTTTGCCCGCTTCGGTGGTCCTTGTAGAGTGTGTGATCGTGGCTACCAAGGCAGAGCGCAGAGGGGTGCTGGGGCTCCCCCCATCCCGTGGCCCGCGACCTTCACCCAGAGCACAGGCCCCCCGAGGAGGTGCACAGCCCTCCAGCCAGCCCATCTGGGAACAGCCCTGCCGGGAAGCCGTGTTTCCAGCCGAGGCAGGTGCACAGGGCTTTTAGGGAGATTGTTACCTGCGTGCAACCACGTCCTGAAAGCCTGGAACGTGCCCAGCCTCAATGACAGGGGTTGAACATCCAAAGCAAAATGCAGCAGAGCAAATCAGACTCTGGGTTGGCTCCTCGGGCCAAGGCGCTTCCCAGGGCGGGGGCCGCGGGTGGGCAGCTCTGCTCCGAGTCCCTGGAGCCATCAGGTTGGCTGGTGGGATTGCAACACTGTCCTGAGATTTTAGAGACTGTTAGGTCTTCATACTTGGAAAGAGGGGAAACTGAGGCAGAGTTTGAGCGAAGTGGGTGTTTCTCCAGCTGCCATTGGCTGGAGGGTCCACCAGGGAGGTGGGTCAGGCTGCAGACTGACTCAACAGCCCCAGGGCCTGCGGTTCCGACCCGCTCTGGTGGATTCTGAGGCCGCTGGTGCTTGGACCACAACGGAGAACTGTGGCACCACATGGAGCCTCACAGCCTCGCTCATGGCCTTTGTTCGCTCAAGCACGCCGCGTGTCCACCACGTGGCAGGAGACATCATGAGTAACATGGCACTTGGCCCGTGTCCTGTTGAAGTTACTGGCGTCGTTTGGGAGGCACAGACAGGTAACGGCGAACTTCCAGTGCTGTGAGCAGCGCAGCGCAGCGGAGGGCAGGGGTCAGGGAACAAGGTGGACCGGGAGTTTGTGGGATGAATGGGGGCTGGTGGGGAGGGAGCCATGGTGCAAAGCCCCCGGGGCACGTGGCTGAAACACGGGGAGGGAGGAAATTGCCCCTGCTCGTAGGATACACAGGACCTGGCAGGACCAGGGCAGAGCACCGGGTCAGCGGCCGGCCAGCCTGGTGTTGTAAGGACCCTGTGCATTAAGGGGACGTGGGACTGAAGGATGTCCTCTCCTTGCAGGAGGTTGTGCACGTTTCCTTGGACAAACGCAGCCCTGCAAAGTGTCAGGACAGATCCTGCGCTCGACCTTGGGCCCAGGAAACTGAGATGCGCCCCTGAGTCCCCACCAGAGGGCGGCCTGAACCGCGTGGCGGGTACGGCATAGGATTCCCCTATTCAAAGTCCCGGACACACACGCCCGAGCCGAGAAGCGGGAAACTGTGGCAGACAGGCTGTGTGCGCCAGAAGTCCCATCCCCTCCCTCAGCCTGGTGGGTTTCTGGGGGAGGGAGGTACCGAGCTCCCTCCCTGATCTGAATCGGGCTCATCAGAGCCGGCGTGACGCCTCCCAGAGCTACGGGGGCGCGGGGGGCGCGATTCCCATCGTGTTGCAATCGGGACTCCCAGCGGACGCGGAGAAGATTTGCCAGATGGTGCAAGTGATCCCATCCTGAATGGGCCCCGGGGGAGCCGGCGGCGCCTCCACTTACGGGGTGCTGGTGGGCCTGGATTTGGGGACCTGACCCATCTCCTGCGCGTGCCGAGGTCTCACCCTGTCTTAGAGCCATGGGAGGGCCGTTCTTGGCTCTGTGGGCCTCCCATCCTGTCCACCCGCGGAGACGGGGCCGGGGCAGGCTGACCCCCTGGGGGAGCAGGTGCGAAGTTGACGGCCGGCCCTCAGGTGCGGAGCCTGAACGGGGCATCGGGATAGCCGTCCTGCTGTGTTCATTTCCTTCTGTTTGTGGGGATGGAAGTAGCAAGGAGGTGAACAGCCCTGCAACCTCAGAGCTCTGAGGGTCACCCAGTGACCTGCTGTGTGCTCAGCCTGGGGACTGTCACCCTGACCTCCCTGGTGCTCGTCCGCTCGGCACACCGAACTTGGAGCGGCCGACTGGGGCCACAGCTCCCATCTGCTCCTGGACTCCACTCGCTGGAGTGGACAGGCCACCCCTGCGACTCCTGTCCCGTCAGGCAACGTGCTGCTCGGGGACACACACGGAGTGGCTGCTTGTTGGGGTCTCGCTCACGCCAGCCGGGGGCGCCCAGGTGTCAGGGGGCAGCTGTTGGCCAGCACATTCCTCTCTTCCTGGGAACACAGTGTGACGCCGGGGCAGTAGTGTGGCCAACAGCAGGCAGGGGGGACGGGTGACCTGTAAATCTTCCAGATCAGCAGCCGTCCCCTGTGTCGTGCGCCTGGTTTGCTATACGCAGTGGAACGGGGACACCGGGTCCCTGGATCACCACAGGAAGAAGTGCGCAGTGGGGTAACAATGAACAAGAGATAAACCCCTGTCCTCTGTCCTGCATTGGCATCTGATGCCTCCGGGTGTCCTTGTTCGAGCCTCTGGCTTTGTCTTACCTCAAACAGGCTTCCTTTAGGCACTGGGGAGAGCTGGGCGAGGAGAATCATACAGGGCAGCCGTCAGCCTGCCTGGAGGCCTCTGGCGTCAGGACCACAGGACGGCGTCCCTTAAGGTCCCCCGGAGTCTCCTCCCCTGAGATGCCCTCCTCAGAGCGGAGACACAGGCGCCGAACCTCTGACGGGAGCCCTGCCCGGCCCTTCTGCTCTGTGGCTCGGGGTCTGTCCGTGTGCTCAGAAATCAGGGGTTACTCCGGAGGTCACCGCCCTCCTGGGTCTGCTCTGCCAGTGCACATTTTATGGCCAAACGATGACCAGGCCTGGCTGTTTGGAGTGTCGTAAATTCATAAGACAAGTTCGCGGAGGCCTTGCCAAGGGCGTGCCACTTGGCCGTTGCCTCACATCTAGTTGTGGGGAGATGGGGAGCTTGGCTGAGAACAAAGTATGCGTAAACATTTCTCCCCCACTGATATCAAGTGTATTAGTCAGTCCCTTGGTTGCGAGCCGCAGACTGACACGGACTGTCTTGTGCAAAAAGGGAACATTTTGAAAGAATGCTGAGAGTTCACGGAGTCGTCGGGGGGCTGGAGGGTCGGGCTTGGGTGACGGAGCCGACCAAGGCAGCTCGGGAGGGCTGGGCTGGAGGAACAGGCCGAGGCCAGGATATGAGCAGACTGCCCGTTGACTCTTGGGTGCAAAGGCCCGGAGGCGCCTCGCCCCTGGGGCTGGACGTGCACGTGGAGGGGTCTTGGGCATATCGTCCTTTCTCAGGCTTTCTGGCGACGGGGGGAGGGCGTTCTGTGTCGCCGAGTGGCTACCATGTGTTGGACATTTGTAAGTACTGTCTCAGTCCTGAGCACAGCCCTTTGGTAGAAACACTCTGTCTCCGTTTTGCAGAGGAGAAGACACGGGTCAGAAGCCACAGACGGGGTTCCTCCGCTCGCAAGGAGCAGAGCTGGGGTTCACAGCCAGGGCTTGTCTCTTCCAAAGCCGGGGCTCCCATTCCATGTACCCTCCAGCGTGAGGATCGCTGGGGGCCAGCCTTGCCCCAGAATAGGCTCTACTCTTCTCTGGGAGAACTTGGAACGAGACTCTACATTTTGGATCAAGATAACGCACAGGCAGTAAGAGTGAGCTGCGGGGCTCGGAGGTTAAATTTCCCCAAGGGGAGGCAATTTTGGGAAAAGCAGGAGGGGTTGGAGGGGCTGGGGAGGGAGGAGATGGGAAAGGGGATAACCTGAACCCAAAGCAATCTGCTATCATCATCAAATATTTCCCCTAATTGCAAAAAAATTAAGGGGCTGAGGGAGTGCCAGGAAAGTAAAGCACAAGCGTACTGGGCGTTGGCTTTTTTGGCAAAGCAAATTTGTCTGTAATCATTTTTTAAAAGATATAAAAGGAATTGCCTCACACAATGATCCCTTAAGCCTGGCTTTCATCTGTTTCTGGAGAAACGCTGCGTTTGGAGGGGAGCACATTCACGGAAGGTGGTGAATTTGTCTGTTAATTGCTTTCGATTATAATTCTAAGCAACATTTAGCACCAAGGGGGAATGCAAACTTCCCAAGAAAGCCCAAAGTACAAATCGTCTTTTTCTGACTTGCAAGCTCCGTTTTCCTCGTCGAGAATGGACGTCTTCAGGTGTCCGAGAACATCATTTTGGGGGGCAGGGGCGGGAAGGGCAGAGGGAGAGAGAGAATCTTAAGCAGGCTCATGCCCCGCATGGACCCCGACGTGGGGCTCGATCTCCCGACCCCGAGATCATGATCTGAGCCGAAATCAAGAGCCGGACACTCAACCGACTGAGCCCCCTGGGAGCCCCCATAAAGCACCATTCTGTATCTCTCAGGAAGATGCTGGGGACGAGGAATGCCAAGAACAACACGGGTGTGTGCGTCTTGTAAGGAGCGCCAGGTCCGGGCAGGGACCGTCGACCTCCCTCTGCCGGGTGGGTCCAGCGATGTGCAGCTCTGGGGGGAGTGTGGTTAACCCTGAGCTCGGACTGGGGGGGACGGCAGGAGGCCACGCAGCTCACTGCCTGAAGCACTGAAACGTCTGTGGGGACCTCTGGGCCAGGCTTTATTTTCTCTGTCAAGTCCCTTTTGTAAATCGGTCCACATGCTGCTCCCTTCGCAGAACCTGAAAACCGGCGGCCCTCAGGCCTTCTTCAAGCTTCACACCTCTTTTCAGAATATTCAGATTAGTTGGCCATGTTGGACCGTACAAAGGTTTCACACAAAATTTAGAATTTCCAGCTTCTCCAAAAAACAAAAACAAAAACAAAAAAACCCCACAGAAATCAGAAGTCGCGCAACGTGGAGCCATCAAGTCTGGCTTGTGGAGAGAACCATACTCCCAGGACGGGTGTGTCGCTTCCCGAGCACGTCCTCCTGCTTTCTGACCGTCCGGGGACCAGCAGCTCTCCCTCGCGGCGTCGCCGCAACGCACACGGCTGGTCCCCCCTTCCCAGCAACGTGTATGAGCTCAGACTCTGCCACGTGCTTGCCAGTACTTGGGGTAGTCAGCCCTCGTCATTTTAGCCAGTCTGGGGTGTGCAGAGCAGGGAAGTCACGGTGGTTTTAATTCGTATGTCCTCATGACTAATGATGTTGCTCCATTGTTGGTGTGATCGCTGGCCGTTGGCACGTCCTCTTTTCGGAAGCATCGTTGTCCCAGAAATGGCTCTACCTCGAGTTCTCCTGCTTCCCTCTGCTCCTCCCCAGAACCAGCTCCGCTCACCTATCCAGGGGACGTGCCCTCGCTGGGCAGCCCCTGATCTGTAGGGGACTGACTCCTGGAACCCAGCTGAAGCCAGAGGACAAGAGCTTGCGTGTTGATCCCGGCTCTATGGGTCAGCCTCCTTTTCCCCAGAGCACAAGGCACACTCATGGGAGTCGTATGGCGATTCCCAGCTGGTGACCCGAGCCTAGAGGCAGAGCGCACGTTAGGGGTCCCCTGGCATAGGCAACAGTTGCGCCCAGGGCAGAGGTTCAGGGAGCGGCGGGAACAGGACACCCGTAACCACTGAAAACCCTACCCTACAGAGTGTTGGGGCTCATTTATGGAAGGCCAGCCCCCCCAGAACTCCACTGCTTGAGGCAGATCGAAACCCACCTCCCAGACCTCGCTCGCGCGTCACTGCCCCTCCCGTGGCTAAGAGCAGGGAGAGGCGCCCTTAGCCAGACCCTGCCCACACCGCTGCTGTCCCTCGCTGTCCCTCGCTGCTGGGCCTTGCTTGTCCCACCGGCAGGGCTGTGGACTCCTCCCCGCCCCCCGGGCAGGAGTCACCCGTCCGGCTAATCGGCATCCCTTCTCCTGTGCCGTGAACCATGACGCACCACCCTTGAAACGTGTTTCCGACAGATGGCAGGT
This sequence comes from Martes martes, assembly GCF_963455335.1. Classification (NCBI taxonomy): domain Eukaryota; kingdom Metazoa; phylum Chordata; class Mammalia; order Carnivora; family Mustelidae; genus Martes; species Martes martes. The sequence goes on from NC_137901.1 coordinate 91,727,999, forward strand.
TCCCACGAGGGCCCAATGGACAACACAAAGTAGGGACTTGCGGTTTTCCAAACACACGCCCGTTTCTGACTAAAGAAGGCCGACGCGGAACGGGGCAGCTGACGTTTCCCCAAACAAGCGCTTACTCATCTGAAGAACCTCACACTAAATATAGACGCGGAGAGAGGTCAGGAGTGTACGCGCATATGGCATGCTTTCGTCCGCTGTTTTAAAGTCTTCAGGTTGGTGGAGAACGGTCTTTGTTTCCTGCGTGTGAGCCGAAGCAGGAGATACGCCTGGTTTGTGCGGTTTGGGAAGAGAGGCTGTCTCTGCCATTCATCTCAAATTCTTGAATGTTCTAAGGCAGAGTTACGTATATATGGAAAAATAAAGAAGCGTGTAACAGCCCGTTTCTTTTTTTTTTTTTTTTTAAGATTATTTATTTGAGAGAGAAAAAGAGAACAGAGAGGGAAGCGGACTCCCCGCTAAGCAGGGAGCCCAACGTGGGGACTCGATCCCAGGACCCCGAGATCAGGACCTGAGTGGAAGGCAAATGCTTCACCGACTGAGCCACCCAGGCGCCCCTAACAGCTGATTTCTTAAAATGAAATGCCCTGCTCTGTGCTCCAAACGTCTATAAAACAAGATTTTTAATGGCCTAACTCATGTGTGGGACCCACACTTCTTGTAAAGATGTGAGATGTTCCACACGAGGGACTCCAACTTCCTGCCCTCTCCCCCGTTTCCAGAGGCGTGTTCTCCTCTCTGCCTATTCTTCCAGAACTTTCCTGGGCCTCTACATACCTTCCTGTGTACCCAGAGAGAAAGTGCGCGCTCCTGTGTGTGTTTTACACAGACGGTGTCACATTATTCCGACGGTTCCATCCTTGTTTATTTTTATGCGGCTTCTCTTGGAGAGTCTCGCGGTAGCACCTGAAGATCCTAGTCATTCTTTCGGCTGCTACGCCGTCCTGCAAATTAGGAATGTTTATTCCACCAGTTCTGAAGAATTTGGGGAGGGTGTTCTGAAGCCTCTAAAATTTATAGTTTGATGACTCGCTCCCGTTACTGGGGAAGAAGTAATCTTGGATTTCTTTACGTTTCCTAAAATCCCTATCACTTTGAGGATTTTTCCCCTAAATATCTGCAGCAAGCCGGGTTTCCTTATGGCAGCATTCTCCCCTGCAAGGTGCCCTCTTTCTCCCTTATATTCATTTGCATCACTTAATTAGGCTCTCTCTCCCGTTTGTTGATAACTGAGACTTAAGTGGTCACGATTTCTCTAGTGTTTATCGGAAACTAGCCCGAAGACATAGTCACAGTGAGTCAGAGAGGGGGCCCACGCCTGGAGCTGCTAACAACCTCCCACACCTTTCCAGCACGAGCAGAGGGGCTGAGGAAAGGACTGATGCGAGGAGGGCAAAAGCTGCGGGACGGGACCTCATGCCAGTTCGCGTGAACTCCTAGATGCAGCCGTGCCTGCAGCCAGGATTCACCGTTGGCGTTCTCCTCCGCTGGACCAGTAATACGCTTTCCGTTTGCTGCCATCAGCTGGGTTGGCAACAGATACGGCCCTCCCTGACTGAGCTCCAGTGTCAGATTTTGTCACCACCTTGGTATGTTTTTTTTCTAGTTTCAGAGTCCTTCACAAAGTTTCTTTTCTCCTTGACACCATGTTCCTCTTCGCTATTTACTTCAACCTTGCAAAAGACCAAGTTCCCAACCATATACATAGGTTAAAGTTAGTTGTTTCCCTGCATAATGGTTACTATGTATACTTATGTATGAGTTCATGTTTGGCTCAGGTAACGTGGCGAAAAAAAAATCTAGCAAGAATTCTATGCAACTATGGCATAACCTATCTGGCAACACATTTTATAGTCATCTTAACTCAAGTGTGGGGAGAAAGGAACATATGGAGAAGTTTTGTTGGATCCTCATTACATTTATGTTTTCTTGCATTCGTCATTCTTGAGTCCCTGCCAAAAGTTTATATCTAATTGCCTCTACATCATATTTTCCCCCTCAAATAGAAAAAAAAGTGTGCCCTGTAAATTGTTATAAACACTTTCACTGCACAGCAATTTTGTTTTCTTGTTCTACATGGACTCACAAATTTAAAATTCCTCGTAAAGCGCCTCAGACTTTATTTCAGGCAGAGCAAAGTGTGAGTGGTACTATTTCTCTCCTAATGAGAGTGTGCTGGGTGTATCAGCCCAATGTCCCCACGCTTTATCATTGTGGAGGACCAGGAGGGACCATTGGTAAAGGCTCAAGCAGGGATGGAATATGAAAGCTTTTTTTTTTTTTTTCCTATTAAAGAAAGAAGATTCTCTTGCAAGGAGAATGCCATAAGACTGGGAAGGTTTCCAAAGCCTTTGAATCATCGCACACAAAATCACTGTAAAAACTTAAAAAGAATCCCTTTAGTGGTGCCTGAGAACGTGAGCCATGTGTCTGAGATGAGTGAACAAGAAAGGGGAGAAAGAAAGGCGCTAGTAGACTAGAATATCAAGGTAAGAGTAGCCTTTAAACATGTATGATTCTTTCTGCAAATATTTTTCTTTTGGAATATTAAGACATAGAGTGGCTATACAGTACAGTGGTTGGGAACGTGGGTGCTGGAGTGTGATTCCTGGTGTGAATCTTTTCTCCCCTACTCAGAAACTGTGTGACTGTGGGGACTTATATCACCTCTCTGGGCTTCACTTCACTTCCTCATCTGCAAAGCAGTGATGACAAATTGCATATATCCCAACAGCATCACTGTAGGGATTCAATGAATTACTGTAGGTAGGCTCGAACAAAGTGTGCACCTGGTTGCTGTGCTGTGAGTGTTCACTATGAGGATGATGATGAAGATGATGGTGATGAAGATGATGGTGCTGATGGTGTTGAAGGGGATGTCTATGATGATGAGGGTGATGATGATGTCGATGAAGGTGATGTCTATGATGATGATGGTGATGATGATGGCGATGTTGTCCATGATGAAGGTGATGTCTATGGTGATGATGATGGTGACAAAGATGATGGTGATGACAATGAATGCGATGCCTATGATGATGATGATGATGGTGATGATGATGTTGAAGGTGATGTCCCGGATGATGATGATGGTGATGATGATGGTGATGTTGTCCATGATGATGATGATGGTGAAGGTGATGATGATGGCAGTGATAATGATGGTGATGTCCATGATGATGGTGATGATGATGATGGCAATGGTGATGATGGTGATGTCCATGATGATGAAGGTGATGTCTATGGTGGTGATGAAAGTGATGAAAATGATGAAGATGATTTGATATCTATAATGATGAGGACGATGAAGGTGATATTATGATGATGAGATAATAGTGATAAACAGGGCTATGAGGAAAGGGTGATAATCTTGCCTCCTTCTACCGGGACTTGGCACTACCTGGTACAGCCTGATTGAGGAACTCCTCATTAGGTGGAGACGTGTCTAGGATCAAACTAAAAATGAAGTATGTTTGTAGTAAAAATCTCCAAAAAGGTCATGGTTTTGGATATATTTTCTCCTCTTCCAGAATCTGAAAACTCCATTATCCTGGTGTCTCTTCCATGGTGCTCAGAAGTCTTGGATTCTGCATTCCTTTGTATATTCTGTTAAGCAGCTGCACAGATTCGAGACTCTTTTCCTACTCAAAGGAAAACAAGTCTGGGTGTAGACGTAGTCCACTTTTGGGACAGGGATGCAGGCAAGGGGTCCCTCTCCCCCTTATGGCATGGATGTGCCAGTGGGTCTGGAGATGTTTCAGTCTGTGCAGTAAATGTCAGTCTGCTCAGTTCGTTTATAATCAGTGGTTTATTCCTTCCTCACACAATACCCTCTAAGTGCTTTGTACTATAAAGAAATGTTTCATTCTCATCTTGCAAATGATTTTGGGAAGATACTCCTGACATTGTCAGTATATATATTGGGAAAATTTTGCCCTAGGACGTACCCCAGTTCTCAAGTGGATTTTGGCCCATCCACTGTCCCCCACTACAGGCTACGATTTGTAACCTGAACCAAATGATTTCAGAGGACAATACTTTTCAGTAGCTTAATATCATTAATTTAAATAGATTAGAAGTGCTATTATTTCCTACATTTATAATTATTACTTGGCATACTCCTTGCCAGATCATCTCTGAGTACATGTGTTAGGGAAATAAAAGCAGGGAACTTCCTGCCATTATAGGCATAATTTGGTGAAGGAACAGGTCACATAAAAGATACCCATGCAGCCGGCATATTAGCATTAATAATAGTAATTAGCTAGTTTAAAGTAACCTGTGAGAGAGATTACCTTCAGGATTCAGGAAATGGGATTTTTTTAAAGAAAAGATTTATTTATTTGTTTTAGAGAAAGAGCATGAGTGGGGGGAGGGGCAGAGGGAGAAGCAGACTCCCTGCTGAGTACTGAGCCCAACACAGGGCTCGATCGACTCCGGGACCCGGAGATCATGACCGGAACTGAAACCAAGAGTCAGGTGCTTAACTGACTAAGCCACCCAGGCACCTCAGGAAATACGATCTTAAATCGTTGCACAAATGGTGTGTTTTCATTTAGTGACATGGAACAATTTGCAGCTGCATTAAGTGTGAGAGAAATAGATGAGTTCACGGTGTAAAAACTGTGTTTCCAACAATTCTGCACATTCTGAGTTAGGCGATTTCTTAAGGGTGGGTAATAGACCTCCAAAACTTCGGGTCAAGGAAATAAAAATAATTGGTGTGAAGACACATTAACTATGTAGGTATCTTAGCTCTGTGGCTCAGACGATCCTATCTGCAGCAAACATGGAAGATACCAGATTACTACCATCCGTCATCGCTGGACGCGTGTGTTCCACGGTTCCTCTTCCTTCCAAGGCCAGGGCACTGAGCCCTATTTCAAAAGCACAGTTTACGTGTCTACCCTGCCACTCCCATCTCTGTACCCACATGGACATGTACACCGTGGGGAGCTTTGGTCCTTGAAACCCCCCCCCCCAACACAAAACAAAACTAGAAAATCCTTCATTAGAACATCTTTTTAAGTCCTTTTCTGACGAGTGGAGTGTCAGACCCATTAGACAGTCAACGGCACCGTCACTTTGTTTCAGACACAGTGCGATGTGAGGCGACCCGTCTCCGCGGGCGTTCTCAGTGGGCTGAGGCTCCTGCGGAACTGGGACCAGCGGGAATGAAACCCAACAGCCGGGAGTTCATCAAACTCTTCTCTCGCAGGATTTACTAAACGTTGGAGGAGCAGGGGTGCATAGGGATCTCGGAGCTACATGACTGACCGAATTCCAAGAGAAACTGTCTTTTTTTTTTTTTTTTTTTTTAATCTTTGAAACTGTCACTATAGATGATCTTTTTTGAGGTAAAGTGAGAGGTTAAAAAAAAAAAAAAAAAAAAAAGAAAACCCACCCTGATGAAATTTCTGCCAGCTCGAAAGGGAGAGTTTTAATAAGTTCATCTCCCTCCCCCTTTGCCATATCCACTTGTCACAATAATAGCTAGCTTGTTGAATTTCAAGTGATTTCAGTAAAGAGCAGACTTTGGTTGGGGGTGTGAGTGCTCCGAGGCTGATACTGGGGCTGACCGGGCTCTCCGGTCTCGGGAGGAAAGGTAAAAGGGAGGGACCGTTTATTCAGGAAGGATTCAGGAGAGCTGAGCAAGGACGAGAAACAGAGAGGTACTTCCTCCTTGTTTTTTTTAAAAAGTTACTTTTAAGGCATTGACTGCGGTGTCAGCTGCCCCTTTGCCTGTTCTTTTCCAGCTCAGTTGGCAAGGGAGACGCATTCCACGGACTCTTAGCAAAACACCACATTGAAAACAAATAAATATGGGCGAGCCTTGCAGGAGGATAGGAGGGAGACGTCTGCGGGGCAGTGGAAGGTTCTTTTGTGAACAGCCCCAGCTGCGAGGACCCAGGCAGGGACCCGGCGGGGCCCCGCCGCCGAAGGAGAGACAAACACAGTCCAGAAAGCGAGCTGAGAAGTGGGTATTTCCACCCCCTTCAAATTACAAACCCCAAACTCAACAAGGACATTTTTAGTTATGCAAGTGGTTTCTAAAGTGGTTCTTGTGGGCAACGTGTGAATTCTTAAGAGCTTCACCAGCCCACCGCGTGGAAATCTGTGATTCAACCGTGAGAGGCGAGGCCCCCAGGTCCCCGTGGGGTCCCTGTGCCCCTTCCTGTGCCTCAGCGTAGAGCTGCTGGTGGGTCTCGGGGGTAGGCCTGCTAAGGGTTTCCACTTTGCAGCTCGTCCCACAACGCCCAGTGAGTCTCACCAGTGTCCAGGCCACTCCTGAGGGTCCCCCGACATGGCAGCAGGCTGGGTTCCATCTGCCCTCGGCTCACGGCCGTCACCTTCTCAGACCCAAACGGGCCGTGGCAGGGAAGGGACACCCTGGGAGGCTGGTTATCTAGTGAACTCCGGTCTTCTGGTGGCCGCACCACCTCCTTCCCCTTGATGTCTGGCCCCGCCTGCCCCCAGCCTGTTCCTTTTCAGATTCGTTCTTATTCAGTCATACGACCGTCTTACCTGCTTGGTCAAACCAAATACCCCGATCCCCTCCTTGGCCTCATCTGGTTCACATTACATCCCCACCACTCGATTCCCAAAGCACATCTTGGATCATTCTACTTCCTGCACGCCGCCTCCTCCCAACCGCCCTGGCCCGGGCTGCCATGACCTCTTGGTTGGATGTCTCCATCATCCCCCCAACCGCCCTGGCCCGGGCTGCCATGACCTCTTGGTTGGATGTCTCCATCATCCCCCCAAACCACCCTGGCCCGGGCTGCCATGACCTCTTGGTTGATGTCTCCATCATCCCCCCCAACCGCCCTGGCCCGGGCTGCCATGACCTCTTGGTTGGATGTCTCCAAGAAGCTTCTAACCCACACTTTCTGTGTCCCATGGTCCTCTGCCTCCAACAGTCCACCATCCATATGGCAGCCCCAGCAATCTTGTACAAACATAAATTAACTCAAGTGCTAGTCTCTTGAAACCTTCCAATGGCTTCCCATTCCACGTTCAACCTGGTCCCGCCCCTTTCCTGGCCTCCGGCCCCACCTGTTTCTGACCTCCTTTGCTTACCCCATTCTGGCCGCATCGATTTTTCTAATTCTCATCAACACCAGACTCATTTTTGCCCGAGGGGTCCGGTGTTCTCCGTGGGCCTTACTCATCCTTCAGCCGCCTGCATCCGTCCCACCGTTCAGGACTCCACTCCCGACCACTGGTTGAGCAAGGCCGTTCTTCCCCGGCCACCACTACAGTCATGCCTCCATGCCCTCCCCAGTCGGGAACACCAAATGGCATTTTAGTTTAGTTTAGTTAAAGCACTCCTCAACGTTTTCAGATTTCCCACTTTGTGTGCACTTGTGTGCCCCCCTCCCCCCCTGGAATAGAAGTTCCTTGAGGGCAGACACCGGTTTTTCTTGTTGCCGAGCCCATCCCCTGTTGCTGGAAGAGTATTTAGGGACACAGTAGATGCTCCATAAATATTTAATAAGAAACAAATTCTCTGGCAGATAGTAGCAGCGGGACTACGGGGTGGGGCGCTTGGTCTGCTCTGTTGATGGGTCGGTGGGCGTGCGTGGAGGTTTCCCCCAGACGGCTGTTGCCTGGCTATAGCGGGATTTCTGGGACGCTACGGACACATTAAAAAAAGGTTTCATTGGGCGAATGGAGGCAGCAGTTGTAAGAAAGAAGGCGGGTGTTGAGTTTGATCTCATGACTTCTCAGCATCCACAATCACACGAGCCAGCTCCCTCTCTCTCTCTCTCTCTCTGGAGAACCCTAACAGGACTTCCCTCCCGCCCTCATCCCACAAATATGTATGAAGCCTGAATGTGATTCCATACGAGTTGATGGGATGTGGCCTTTGTGCTCTGGGAACTAATAATCTAATAAGAGAATGAAGATAAAGACGCCAACGTTCCGAATTCGAGGCGGAATTTCAGTCAGGCCACGACGAGGCGGGATGCCCTGGGCGCTCGGAAAGGGAGGCCAACCGTGAGGCGGTTGGGTAAGGACCCAACCTGTGTGGAGTCAATCACCAGCTCCTGTTTTCAATACTCGTGTCTTCTTCAGCAGGTGATCTAATGGTCGGTGACTTTTTCCTTGCTTAAAAAATATAGAAAAAAAATATAGAAACAATGAGCACCTACATCATAGGATTGTCAGAAGCACTAGACAAAACACTGCAAATGAGACACTTAACACGGCACCTTAACATCGGGTTCAGTACGTAGGACGGAGGACAGAGACACTGGCAGTTGGTGGATTTTGGACAAAGTGGGGCACGGGAGTCCCCATGGGGTCGTGGGAGCAGAGGCAGCAGGAGGTCAAGGTGGGGACAGGTGGTGGCGTCCGAGATGCTCAGCTGGGAAAACAGGAGGGGAAGGGGACGGTCATTTCGGGAAGCTCTGTGGGGCCCCAGTGGGGAGCGACATATTCGTTAAGTAATCTCTCTGGTGAGTAATTCTGTGTCCCTGGGGACTCTGTAGCGGAGAAATTGCTGAGATGCCTTAAGTTCTGCAAGAACTATCCTGCTCAGAAATTTTGGTGACCGACAATGACTCGGAGAAACTCCCTGCTTTCCTTTTACTCGTTTTGGGTTTATTTTGCTTTTTCTTTTCTGGTTCCTTCATGGGGAAGCTCAGAGGATTGGTGTGGGACTGTGAGTGTCCCCCTCTGGGGGCACCCCACCAATTCTGAGGGGTCAGATTTTCATTTCCACCCGGTTAAAGATATTTTCTCGCTTTCCTTGAGTGATACTCTCTTACCTGTGGATTGGCCGGGGAGTGTTGTTTAATTTCTGAGTAGCCGGAAGTTCACCTGTTATTTTTCTGTGATTGATTTCTGGTTCAATTTCATTACGCCCGGAGAGCGTACCTGGTCTGACTTCACTTATCTGCATTAATTAGGATTTATTTTATGGCCTCGGGTAGGGTCTTTCTTGGTGAATGTTTCATGTGCTCTTGTGTGTTCTGCTGTTGTTGGGTGGAGCGTCCCATAAATGCCAATTACATCCAGATGGCCCATCGTGTTGCTCATTTCGTCTAAACCCCTTGCTGACTTTCTGTCTCCCCGTCCTGTCTGTGGCTGGGAGGGGAGTGCTGATGTCTCCCATTGCAATTCTGGATCTGTTTCTCCTTTCAGTTTGTCAACGCTTTCTTTCATGTATTTTGAAGCTCTCTAGTCAGGTGCACACACATTTAGTATATATTTTTTTAAGTTTAATTATTTATTTGAGAGAGAGAGAGAAAAAGAGCCAGAGAGAGCACACAAGCAAGGGGAGGGGCAGAGGGAGAAGCAGGCTCCCCGCTGAGCAGAGAGCCTGACAGGGGCTTGATCCCAGGACCCTGGGATCGTGACCTGAGCCGAAGGCAGACGCTTAACCGACTGAGCCACCCAGGCGCCCCCACATTTAGTGTTCTTATGTCTTGTTGGAGAATTGACTCTCTTATGTATGTGTGATTCCTCTCTGTCTTAGCTAATTTCCTTTGTTCTGAAGTCTGTCTTGTCTGATATGAACACAACCCATCCAACTTTTCTGTTCTTTTGGATTCATGTTTGCATATCTTCTTCCCTTCTCCTCTCACTGACCTGTGTCATTACGTTTGAAGTGAGTCTCCCGTCGGGAGCAGGTACTGAGGTCATCACGGTTATCATACACCACTTCGTTATCAGTGAGTTTGGACTTAGGTCTCCCGTTTCACACGCACTTTTTCTGTTGCTTTCTTTTTTGTTCCTCTTGTTTCCTCTTTCCGGACTTCTTTGGGTTGATTGGAGTATATTTTAGCATTTCGTTTTATTTTTTATTTCGGTTTGACTCTGTCTCTTTGTATAATCTTTTAATGGTTGCTGTAGGGATTACAGAGTACGTCCTCCACTTTTCACGGTCTCATTAGGATCAGTATTTTACGACTTCGACTTGAATATAGAGATCTGGTCTCTCAGGGTGCGCCAGTGGCTCGGTTGGCTCAGCGTTCCGGGATCAAGCCCTGTGTCCATTGGGTTCCCTGTTCAGCGGGAATCCTGCTTCTCCCTCTGCCTCACCTAGCTGAGCTGGTTAGCGCAAGCTCTCTCTCAAATAAAGAAATACAGTCTTAAAAAACCCAGAAATCTCTCTCTCTCTGAGTCTCGGTATGTGCGGTTGACTTGCGTGTTCTGTGTGTCGGCATTCAAGGGTCCAGCAGCCGTGTTTTTGTTTTTGTTTTTGCTTTGGGCTGTCAAAGATGTTTAAACATTTTGAAGGGGAGAACAGTGTGCTCCATTTACCCACACACTTACTGTTCCTGCTGCTCTCTCTCTGTTTCTAGAGAAGGGAGCCCAAGGAAGGTGAGTAAAGACTGAGACACAGGAGTGAACTTCCCGGTGAGCTTGACTGAGTCCTGCTAGCCTCTGGACTTCTCCCAGCTTGAGTAAAAATGGAACATTTTATCCCGTTTTTTTTTTTTTTCTTAAGGATTTCATTTATTTATTTGAGAGAGAGAGAGAGAGAGAGAGAGAGAGAGAGCCCGAGCAGGGGGAGTGGGAGAGGGGGAAGCAGATTCCCTGCTGAGCAGAGAGCCCGATGTGGGATTCGATCCCAGGACCCTGAGATCATGACCCGAACGAAGGCAGACGCTTAACCCACTGAGCCACCCTGGTGTCCCTTCCCTGTTCTCTAAGTCTGTTTTGAGTTGGATTTTTTTCCTCTGCAACGGAGAGCGCCCTGATTGACACAGTCTTAAAGCACGAGGTTGGGGAAGGGCATTATGATAGTTGTTTACAGTTTGAATTATTCTAGGCTAATCAGGGACAAGACTGTGATGAAATTCAACTAGGTTTCAAATCGAAATATCTCTGGTTTAAAGCCATTGGGATGGTCTTCAGGAAATCCAGGGTCCGATTATTTTTGGTCCAGACACTCCCAGGAGTCACTCTCTTGAAATGCAGCGCCATCTTTGAAGGTTTCTCTGGAGCTTGACGTGGTTACTTGCAAAGATAGAGAGTAAAGAATTAATTGCTAGTTTCGCTACAGTGGTTCAGCGTGATCTTCTAAAAGGTGCAAGATGATAGATTGTCTTTTTCTCTGCAGCTGATTTCACTCCTAAATGGCAAACTGTACTGCTTGCTCGATGATATGCTAATTGCTCATATGATGATGGTCGTAGTCATGACAGACGATGATTACTTGGCGCCTCACTGTCTCTCAAGATCCCATCTGTTAATGAAAATGGACTTCTTGTTAGGTGCCCCATGACTGTTCAAGCAGCTGAGTCCAGAGACAAAGCAGAAAACTCGCTCTGGACTGAGAAATTGTCTAAGAGGAATAGTCAAGATGAGGTCCCAATCAGCATGTCGACTGTATCCCTTAGACATCATTTTCAAGTGCAAGTAACTGAACACGCCAGCGGCTCAGCCTACGGAATGTTCCTTCTTCATTGTTTTTGTTTGTTTGTTTTGGAGGGAGGGAGGGAGAGAGAGAGTCCCAAGCAGACTCCCGCCATGCCTGGAGCATGAAGCCAACACGGGGCTCGATCTCACAACCCTGAGATCATGACCTGAGCCAAAATCAAGAGTTGGAGGCTTAACTGACTGAGCCACCCAGGTACCCCCAGTATCTTTTCCCCTGGGTGAGGACATCCAGTTTGTCCAATCCACATGTTCAAAAGGCCATCCTTTCTTCATCCTGATCCCTGCCGTTCTGCTGGAGATCAAGGAGCGGTGTCGGCGTGGGTCTATTTCTGCGTTCTCTCTTCTGTTCCGTCCATCCAGGGTGTGTTAAGTGTTTGTTGGTATCACATTCTGTTGAGGGCAGCACCTTTGTAGGAGGTCTTCAAGGTGGTATGGAAGCGTTCTCACTTTGTATATGTTTTTCAAAATAACTTGAAAATTATTTGAATTTCTTTGCCTCTCCAGATAAATTTTAGAGTTAGCTTGTTGATTTCTATATAAAAAAAAATTCCTGGTGGGATTTTGACTGGGACTTGAGTGGGATTATTTGAGAGAGGATTGGCTCAGATATCCAACCCAAGGACGCAGTAGACCTTTTCCATTTACGTAGGTGCGTTCTGCACGTACTCTGTTAGATGTATGCCTCTTTTATTTGGGTGCCATTACAAATCACCTTTTTCATAGTTTAATGTCCAATCATTCATTATTAGCCTACCAAATCCAATAATTTTTTTATGTTGGCCATATTTCTTGTGTGGCCTTACTAAGCTCACTTGTTTGTTCTAGGAATTTATATACTACAGAGTTCATCCATTTAAACCGTACAACTCAGCATTTTTTAGTTAATTGACCGAACCACGTAATCATCATCACAATCTAATTTTAGAACATTTCATCACCTCAAATCCAGACATCTTTCTTTCATTTGGATTTTTGTTTAATTCTATTATGATTAGAGAACATGCTTTACATTAGAGCTTTTGATGTTTCGTATTTGTTGAGGCTTTTTTAATGGATCAGAATACAGTCTATTTTGATGAATGTATTGTGCGTACTTAAAAAGAATGTCACTTCTCTGTTGTTGAGTTTCTATAAACGTCATTAAGCCAATTAGGTCAATAATGTCCGTCAGCTCTTCCTTAGCGATTTTCTGTCTACTTACTTTATTGATTACCAAGAGGGGAATCTCTGGAAATAGCCGTGGGCTTGTCTATTTCTCCTTTCAATTACAGCTGTTTTTGCACTGTGTATTTTGTAATTCTTCAGTTAGATATATATGTGTTGTTGCTGAATTCATCCCATGGTCCTTGTATAACGATCCTCTTTCTCCCTGAAAATAACTGCTGTTCCGAAGTCTACTTTGTCTGATAACATGGCCATTCCAGTTTTCTTTTATTTTGTGTTTGCAAGATACATTTTTCCTATCTATGTTTACTTTTAAGCTAGCTAAGTCTTTATATTTAAGATTCACAGCGTATACTTGGGCCTTTCTGCTTTATGCAGTCTGAGCGTCTTTGTGTTAGTTGGTGTGTTCAGATCATCTAAATTCAATGCCATGATTGATACAATTAGTATTAAATCTGCCATTCTTGCCAATTATTTTCTCTTTGTTTTATCTGTTTTTTTTTCTTTCTGTCCTGCTTTTATCCTTTTTTGTTGCTTTTGGATTAATTCAGAATTTGTTATGATTCCATTTTGTGCTTTATTATTATTAGCTTATTATTTATAGCTCTGTAACATTTTTTCCCAGTGGTTGTCCTAAGGTTTGTTAAATGGCTTTTTGGTGGCTAGCGTAAGATACATCTCTTTATCTTTTTTTAATTTTTGTTTTTTTAAGATTTTTATTTATCTATTTGACACAGAGAGAGAGATCACAAGTAGGCAGAGAGGCAGGCAGAGACAGTGGGAGGGGGAAGCAGGCTCCCCGCTGAGCAGAGAGCCTAATGCGGGGCTCGATCCCAGGACCTGGAGATCGTGACCTGAGCCAAAGGCAGAGGCTTAACCCACTGAGCCACCCAGGTGCCCTGACACATCTCTTTAAATAATCACATACTACGTTCCATAATCATGGACCACTTCATGCGTAGTATACCTAGTGTACATGCCTCACAGCTTGTACTCCCACCTTCTCCCTCCTGGCCTTTGGGGTTTTTCCCTACCCTTTACATTTACATATGCTGTCAACCCAGAGCACATTCTGTTTTTTTCCCTTTAGTCATTTTTCATTTTACAGCAATCAAAAATAAGAGAAAGTGTCTTTCCTACTCCTATCAACTGTAATCCTTTCTGGACATCTTCACTTCTTCATGTAGATCCAGGTTTGTCTAGAGTCATGTCGTTCTGCCTGAGGAATGCCTCTGCTGGTAATGGGTTCTCCCAGCTCGTGTTCATCTAAAAGAGTGTTTCTTTCCCGTCCATTTTTTAAATTGAAATATAATTAACATGGCATAAAATTCACTTTTTTAAAATGTAAAATTCAACTTGCTTTGGCAGCACACGTATTAAAATGTAAAATTCAATCATTTTAAAGTTCAGATGAAAAATTCCACATCTATGAAATTCAGTGATATTTCATATATTCACAATATTTAGCATAGTCCCAGGTATAGTCACAAGTATATTCATAAGGCATTCACAGGTGTACTCACGAGTCTTTTCATCAGTGTTTTCATGAGTACAAAGTACATTCATGAGTGTAGTCACAAATTTACTCACGAGTGTACTCCTGAGTGTATTCACAAGGGTATTCATGAGTATATTCACAAGTGTACTCACGAGTGTATTCACAAGGGTATTCATGAGTATATTCACAAGTGTATTCCTGAGTGTATTCACAAGGGTATTCATGAGTATATTCACAAGTGTACTCACGAGTGTATTCACAAGGGTATTCACAAGGGTATTCATTAGTATATTCACAAGTATTTCCACAAGTATGTTCATGAGTATATTTGTAAGTATACTCACAAGTATATTCACAAGCATACTCATGAGTATATTCATAAATATATATTCATAAATATACTCATGAGTATGCTTGTGAATATACTTGTGAGTATACTTACAAATATACTCATTCACAAATATACTAATGAGTATATTCACAAGGGTATTCATGAGTATATTCACAAGTATATCCACAAGTATGCTTGTGTGTATATTCATAAGTATACTTGCAAGTATATTCACAAGCATACTCCTGAGTGTATTCACCAGGGTATTCATGACTATATTCACAAGTGTACTCCTGAGTGTATTCACAAGGGTATTCATGACTATATTCACAAGTGTACTCACAAGTGTATTCACAAGTATATCCACAAGTATGTTCATGAGTATATTCACAAGGGTATTCGTGAGTATATTCACAAATATACTCACAAGTATATTCACAAGTATACTCACGAGTATGTTCATAAGTATACTCATGAGTATATTCACAAGGGTATTCATAAGTATATTCACAAATGTACTCACGAGTATATTCACAAGTACAACCATCACCACTATCTGATTTCAGATGATAGGAGAGGATTTCAGATTTCAGATAGGATGATTTTCATCCTCCCCTTGCTGATGAAATTCTATTCCCACGGGGAGTCACTCCTCAGTCCCCCATTCCACGCCTTCCCCGTCATTCTGAAAGACGCAACCACATGTAGATACAGACAGAGGTGTAGCTAGAGATCAGATCCAGTTGCTGGACGCACAGCTTTGGGCTGGCAGCCCCATCCTTCCCCGCACCCCACTCATCAGATACTTCCCTGCATCGTCCTTCATCTCCTGTAGTTTCTGGCCAGAAACCCACTGTAACTCATCTCTGTGCCTCTGTCTGTGCTTTCCCTCCTCGGCCTTCGCCATCTCTCTTGAATGTCTGATTTCTCAGCGTCTGATGGTCACGTGTCTAGGGCTGTGTGTGGGGTGCGAGGTATTTGTCTGGTTGGGACTGTCCAAGCTTCTTGGGTCTGTAACTGAATGTATTTAGTTATTTCTGAACATTCTTGTCCATTTTCTCCTCAAACACTTTTTTGGTCTCCTTTTCACATTTCTACTTCTGGAATTTCAATTATACAAGTGTTAGATTGTTTGATATTATGACATTGCCCCTCCGTGCTGTTTTTAAAAAATTATTCTTTTAGTTTTCACTTTGCGCACTAGTCTGGGTGATTTTAATAGTCCTATCGTAAGGTTCACTGGCCATTTCCCTGAGTGTGTCGAGTCTCCTGATGAGCTCAAAGGAGTTCTTGCTCTGTTGCCCATTTTATTTTCAGCGATACCATTTCTGCTTGAAATATGTATTTCTTCCTGTCATTTCCATTTGCCCATGAGTGATGTCCTCCTTTTCCACTAAGGGATCGATCGTGGTGGTCACAGTTATTCAAAATTTTCTGTCTTGTAATTGTGATTGCTTTGTCTCTGGATGATGGGTTGGTTTTTGTTTTTTGTTGTGTGTGTCATTATTTTAGAATGAATGCTGGGCATCACGTGTAAGACCATGGACACCGCGGTACATGGTATTCATGCCGGGACATGGACACAGCTATTTTCTGCTAAGCCATTTGGGTCTGTGTGATCCCACACATGTTCACATGCACACATGTATATGCAGACATGTGTGTGCAGTGCACCTGTATGCATGCATGTGTATGTGTATGAGTGTGCGCATGGTTGCATGTGGGCATGTGTGTTTGCACACAGGCATGTGCATGTCACAGCTTGTGTACACACACAGGCATGTACATGTGTAGGTGTGTGTAGGTATGTGTCCATACATGTGTAGGTATGTGTGCATATATGTGTGTACGAGTGTGTGCGCTAGTCTGGCGTGAAGCTGGGTTAGGGCTCTCCTGCTGTGTCGCCATCCCTGCAGGGCTGGCTCGATCCCGCTGGCACCGTCTTGCTCTGGGGTGGGCCTTGGCAGAGGACGTGTCCCCGTGTCCCTGCTCCACCTCGGCCTCACGCCTTCCTCGTGTGCCAGGAGGTCAGAGGGTCCCTTGTTGTGCTCTGGCCTCTGGCGTGACAGGATGCTGCTGCTGGTTAGCCTGGGATGAGGTGGGGGGTGTGGGAATTCTGTGTCCCTGGTCCAAGGGCAGCCTCGGCAGCCCGCTGTTTTGGTGTCTTGGGGGCTCGTGTCTTCTGCCCTCCTCCAGCTGCAGAGGTACACCCCCTGTGTCCTGGGGTGTGGCCTCAGCTGTCCTCCTCCCGGAGACTTAAGGACTTTGTTCCTCGGGGAGAAAGGTCACGGCGGGCATCCTGCTCCGCGCGGTGGGGCATGTGTCCTCTGAGAGCCGCCGCCGCCTTTCCTCGGAGGGCCTGCCGAGTCACAGAGAGGGGGAGCAGGCTCCTCTTTGTCTGCGGCTGCCAGGGGCCCGGCTCTCACACCAGCCTGCACCTGCCTTTCCAAACTCACCGCAAGTCTCTCACTGCATTCTTCTCACCTGCTGGGGCTCCGTGTTCCTCCTGCTCCCTGCCGTGTGCAAGCCAGCGCTCGAGTCCCCCTTTCCCGTGGACTTGGGGCTGGGCAAGCTGCCCGGGCCCTGCTCACTGATGGGCGTCCAGAAAAGTGATGATTTTGTAGAGTAGGGGCCGTTCTGATGGTGGAGGGTGACACTCTCTCCAGCTTCGTATGTCCTAGGATGAAAAGCGGGTCGTTTCCATTCCCAGGAGAGCCTGAGAGCCGCTCTCCCTCCATTTACCACTGCCGTCTTCCAGCCAGAATAGAGGGTCACGGTCGGAAGCCTTCAGGAAGAACAAAGGTCCAAAGGGACCGGCCTTTCAAAGCCTTCCCTCCGGAGCCTGTGCCAGACCTTCCTCCCGCGCCTTTCTCCCGGAGCCACATGGCCACCCTGGCTGGAAGGGAAGCGATCGTTTTTTCCCCCCAAGCTTCCAAATCCCCCTTTATTTGTTTAAAAAAAATTAAATTTTAAATTTAAAAAATTTTAAATTTTAAAGTTTTAAACGCCACTTAGTTAACGTACCGTATTTTGTCAGTTTTAGGTGCACAATATAGTGATTCAGTACTTCCACGTGTTACCCCGTGGTCCTCACGACAGGTGTGCTCCTTCATCCCCATCACCCGTGACCCGCATTGTGTCCTCTGTGGTTACCAGTCTGTCGCCTACCCTCTACCTCTTCTCCCTCGCTCCTCTGTTTTGTTTCCTAATTCCACATGAGTAGGACCATCTGGTATTTGTCTTTCTCTGACTGACTTATTTCACTCAACATTACACTCTCCAGCTCCATCCACATCACTGTAAATGGCACAATTTCATTCTTTTTCATGGGTGCATACTATTCCATTGTCTACATACACCACATCTCTATCCATTCATCTGTCGATGGACGCTGTTTTCATAGTTTGGCTCTTGTAGATACTGCTGCTATAAACTTCACGGTGCATGTATCCCTTTGAATTACTATTTCTGTATCTTTGGGTAAATACCTAGTAATGGCATTGCTGGGTTGTAGGGTAGCTCTACTTTCAACTTTTTGAGGAACCTCCATGCAGTTTTCCAAAGTGGCTGTGCCAGCTTGCGTTCCCACCAACAGTGTAGGAGGGTTCCCCTTTCTCCACATCCCCGCCAACATCTGTCGTTTCCTGACTTGCTAATTTTAGCCATTCTGACCGGTGTGAGGTGGGATCTCATCGTGGTTTTGATTGGCGTTTCCCTGATGATGAGTGATGTTGGGCATCTTCCCGTGTCTCTTGGTTGTCCGTGGAAAGGGAACACTTTTAACTGAGCTTAAATACACTTGGATTAATCAAATACACTTGGGATCCTGCATAGAGAGACTAAAGGGGGAAAGGGGCAGTTAGCGATGTCTGCCCTGCATCTTCCTGGTGGGAGGAAGTTCCTCACCAACTAAATGGTTTCTTTACCCCTCAGATTTCCCATGTGCACATCCAAGCAGAGTCGTCACTGACTCTTGAAGCCTGTACGTGGATGTCCGAGACCATGGGGTCGACATGCCTGGTGGATGGTGGAAGCCATCCTGATGGTGCTGATCGCCCTGAAATGGTGGGACTAAGCAACGAGGCTGGGAGCTGAAGCGGGGGCATGCAGGACCCAGACCAGAGGGGTGGAGTGTCTCTTCCCCCAGCCCCGGCTCCTGCCCCTTTCCCTCTGTGTCTGCGTTTTGTTGAATGGCAAATTACTGTGGTTTCTTGAATTGACCAGGGCTCTTAATTACAAGGGACAGAAACCAAGCTCATAACTGCTTGAGCCCAAACACGCATTTATTGGTGCCTGTCAGTGAACTGGCTTTAGGTATAGCGGGATCCAGGGGCTCAGCTGACGCCATCAAATTTCTCCCTTGCCCATTTTTCAGTTTGCCCATTTTTTTCTACTGTTGGTAATTCTTTCCTTTGTAGTGAGAAAAAAAATGGCTATCAAAAGCCGTATTTAAGTTTGTTCCGGGTTAGCAGTGGGGGAGGGTATCTGTCCCGGGGTCGGTGTCTGTCCTAGGGAAGGCACCAGTGATATCAAAGTGTGCAAGGGACAGGTGTGCACGGGCCCAGGGCATGAAGGCGCTGTGAGTGTTTCCGCCAGTCCTCTGCCCGCCATGGTACCCGCAGTCCCAGTGGGAGCACGTGGGCGGGCGAAGGAAGTGTTCTGCAGAAGAAGACACATGCTTCTGTCCACCGAAGGGGCCGGGACCTGGGCCAGCAGGATTACTGCCTGTCCGTAATGAACCCCACGCTACATCCAGGGTGCTAGGCCATTTCATAGCTTTTTCCAGAATGTTCTTCCTTCCCCTAAGAGGAAGAATTCCCTGACTCCTTCCCAGCACATCCTGGCTGATTTCACCTCCCCGGCTCTCTAACCCCCTCAGTTTCTACAGCACCCGTGTGCTGCCTGCACACCCTAGCACATGGCCGGGTCCAGCCACAGGGGACACACGTAGCTGCTCACGGATCCGCTGGTTTCTGGAAGGTGGTGTGGCTGGGGGAGGGGTCGGGGTGAAGAGAACAAGCGTTAAGAACTCGCGGTCTGCACAGACTTTCCAACCTCCTAAGCTTCTGGGCAGCTCCTCGTGCCCTCCATGAGGTCCCCGGCTGTCCTCCTGCGGGCACAAGGACACGTGTCCCCTCGGCACCTGCTGTCCCTGCATAAGTCACCCAATTATGTCTCCACCTTCAGCCAGCTTCATGCCTAGCTTCATACCTGGAAATGCCTATGGAACAGGGAGCCTGCTGAGGGCTTGGGGGTCATTTCTTTTTCCCCCTTTTCAGCTTCATTAAGGTAGAATCAACAAATAAGATGGTTCTCTTTGAAGTATATGCTTGGATACATACATGTTTGATACGTGTAGAGACGGAGGGATTTCCAAAGTAGAATTAACACGTCCCTCGCTTCGCACCTGGCTTATTTGCTTATTTATTTATGTGCTTTTTTGGTGAGAACACACAGGTTCTACTCTCATAGCACATCTGAATTACACCACTCGCTCTTCTCAACTACAGTCACTGCGCTGCCCGGTGGGTCCTCAGACCATTCTACCTGCTTCTGTGATTCTCTTTATTTATTTTTTTTATTTCTTAAAGATTTTATTTATTTATTCGACAGTAGGCAGAGAGGCAGGCAGAGAGAGAGGAAGGGAAGCAGGCTCCCCGCAGAGCAGAGAGCCCTATGCGGCGCTCAATCCCAGGACCCTGGGACCATGACCCGAGCCGAAGGCAGAGGCTTTAACCCACTGAGCCACCCAGGCGCCCCTGTGATTCTCTTTAGATCCACATTTAAGTGATGTTAAGGTCCCACTGAAAACACTTAATTAACGTCTACCTCAATACAAAGCTGATAGACTTTGACCAAAGCGTGACACACTTTTTCTTTTAAGTCAGACACACAGGCGCTCATCCAGAGTACTGAATGCTGAATCCCTGTCAAGTACTAGGCGAGGTGACCAGCGATTTCACATCTGGGAACACATCCCAAGGAAGCGAGAACCCTGTGTTGAAGAGACAACTGCACCCGTACGTTCATCACAGCGTCACGTGCGGTGCCCGAGACCCAGAACCAGCCTGTGTCTGTCGGGGGGGCTCGGGTCCAGAAGCTGTAGGGTGTATATGCCATGCAGTACGGCTCGGCCGACTTTGCGTTAATGTCCTGCTGTCCCTGCAGACGTCATTATGCAGTAATTAATGGCATTAATTCCAATAAATGACCCAGCATTAAGCTGGTGGTGACATAAGTTGGACAGAAAAAGACAAATGCCATATGAGCTCCCTTTCATGGGGACTCAGGACGGAGCAGAACAAAGCCGCAACTCCTGGAACGAGAGATCAGGTGTGGGGCCAGCCCAGGTGGGGAGGAGGAGTGGAGGAAGGTGCTCACACAGCCCAAACCGATGAGATAAACACCAGGACTCACGCCCAGTGTGGCGACACGGCCGTGTGCTTTACAGGGTCCTTGTGGAGAGCAGATCCTAGGCGTTCTTGGGACAGGGAAGAAACATTGTTTTCTGTTCCTCTGTGTGTCTCTAGGACATGAGAGGTGGTAACTGACTGTGGGGACCGTTTCACTGGGCATGTGAGTCGAACCAGCCGCCTGCACTTACAGGTGCAGCCGGGTGTCCGGCAGCTTGGTGACACCAGGGCTAAGTGCCGAGCCCTGTTCTCGGAGCTAAGGACAGGAGAACGTGGTTGCTCCCTTGGGGCTTGGTTGTGGTGGGGAGACACGCACAGTGGGGGAATGAGGGCTGAACTCGAAAAGGCTATCAGACAGTGAAAGGTGACGTGGAGGAAAGGAGCAGGAAAGGGCATCAGGGAGGGAGCCCTGGGGCCAGATGCTGTTCCGGACAAGCTGGAGGCTCACGGGGACTCGTGGTGCTGCGGCCCCGGCCCTGTGCCCGCCTGTGCTGCCTCCAAAGTCTGTCCTGCTGGGAAACGGCGCTTTGGGTGAAGGGGCGTCCCTCTCAATGTGGGGAGGAGACGTGGGAGGACAGGTGATGTGAAGTAGCACAAGCAGGTGGTCTGGGGTTCTGGGCAAACGTCAGTCCCCGGTGAGTGTAGACACCTGCGGGGCGGGCTGCCTGGTTCGCTTTACCTGCAGCGTTTATGCCGGCCGTGGAACTGGGGGCCTCCATGATCAGACAGCACCCCGGAGATCAAAAGGGGGCACAGGCTGCTTTGTTCAGCCGTGGAAACGGGAGAGGTCTGCACAGACAGCGGTCCGTGGAGAGGTGGTTGGTGAAGGCCGGGAAGGGGCGTCCACGCGGCCACGTCCGTCTGGAGGCGGCGGGAGGAGGCTGCCGGCAGCGAGGACGCGGGAGGCAAACTGGGCAGCCGGCTACCGTCACTGCTTAAACGCCGGAGTCTGGGGCTCAGGGCTCACCGCTGCATGAGGGATGCAGCCGCTGCCAGCGGTGATCTGGAACCTTCTGCAGCCAGGTGGGAAGGCGCAGGACTGCTGGCCTTGGGGGCTAGGGTGCCGCCTGCCCACTTGCCTGACATTCGACATCCAGGTTTGGGTTTCTGCTCTCCTGTGGAGACTGGAAGCCACCTTCGTATCCTCTTTAGGACGTGCTTGGATTCGGGACTTTATTCCATTTAAAGTCAGGACGAAGCAGAGAGTGCTCTTAGCTAACATTTCGCGATGTTCTTGTCTACTTGGGACTCGTCATCACACCGACGTTTATGGGGTGACAGTTTCTCCTCGCAAGGTTTATGGCGTGCTCTCCAGCTCCCAAGCACGGCCTTGGGGGCCTTGTATGCGTCACCTACCCGTGGGGTAGGAGTGGCTGCTCCCTTCCCTAAGACAAGGGGTCAGAAGCACAGGGAGGGTCCGTCGTTTCCCTGAGAGCACACAGCTCGCAGCTGCTGGAGACGGCCCGGGAGGCAGGCGTGGAAAAAAATCATGGAGCAAACTACAATGCTGACTCTGATCGTGTGTGTGTGTGTGTGTGTGTGTGTGTGCATGTGTGTGAGAGAGCACATGCGCGGAGACTTGTGTGAGCGTGTGCGTATGAGTCTCGTGAGTGTGTGTGAATGAGTGCCTTGTGTGATTGTGGGACATGTGTGTAAGCATGTGAGTGTGAGCATGTGTGTGAGCATGTGTGTGAGCGTGAGCATGTGTGTGAACATGGATTGGGGTAGATTGGATAAACTTCTGGTCTTGAGTAAACTGAGGCTCCGGCGGCTCAGGGTTTGACTCCCGGATGCGGGGAGGGGAATTTGGGGTTTGGCGTGAGGACACCCAGGACCCTATAAACACTCCCAGAGCGTTCACCCGCCTCTGAAAGGGTTAACGAGAACAGTGTGGTCAGCACTTATCTGGGGGCACGCGGGTGTGGTTTACTTTCCTTTTCCATCTGTGTATCACCTCCTTTCTTCCTTCGGACAAACAAGGCTCAGCTGTCAACACAGTTTAGGGTTTGCCGTGGGATTTCTCGTTAGGGTCTGTGGCTCTGACCTGGTGGGAGCTGGAGGGAAGCCTCTGCTCTCCCCGGACGCTGAGCCTGTTCCGGCCCGACGTTCTCAACAGACCGGTGTTAGGACCCAGGAAGGACGCCGCAGCGAGGGGTATAAATAGAGAAGCCGCCCGGACAAAGTTTGAGCAGAGAGCCTGACATCACTGCCTCTGGCCCGTGCTGGGGCTGAGTCAGGGCGAAGGAAGGAGCCGGCCCGTGGGGCGCACGGGGCCGGCGGGGGTGCGCGGGGGGCACACGGGGGGCTCCCGGACCGGCGCCTCCGAGAGTCTCCTCGTGCTTCCCGCTTCGGGCAAGGAGAGAAGGGCCGGTTCGAGCCTGGCTGGAGGCAGAACGGGAGTCCGGAGAGGAAGGGCCGCCCTGCCGCCGACGCCGGCCCCGCAGAGCTTTGGGGCACCCTCCCGAGGCGCCGGCACCCAACACCGTCAGGTTCCCGGACAAGGAAGAGACGCCGTGAGCGGGCAGGACGGCTGCGTTTCACCCACCACAGGGAAGCAGATCTTTCCCCACCTGGACCCTGTGAAAATGTCCCTTTCCCGGGGCTGTGAAAGTTAGGGCGCAGGCTTGGCCGCAGAGCTCGGGAACGTGGCGGGATCGCGTCCGGAGCCCCGGGAGCCATGAGGAAGCCGCTCTGGGGCCGGCACTTCTGCCTGCTGCTGCTCTGCTGCGATTTCCAGGTACCGTCTCCCAGGGGCTGTCTCCGAGCTCGGCCGCTAGGTCTCTGTGCCTACGCGGCCGTCCCGGGTCTCTGACGCCCTCGTCTTTTGTGTGCAGGTGCACGGAGCCTTCTCCAGGCCGCCAGCCCATCCAGGTAAGGGAGCGTCCTCCCGCGCTGTCCCCCGCCTGTCCGCCCGCCTGGCGCCGGGGTCCCCACACGGTTGGGTCGCTCGTAGGGCGGCCCAGCTGCAGGGCCCTCTGTCCCCAGCTGGCCGCCCTTTGTCTCCTGGCGCTCTGCTCATCCTGGCGTCAGACGCTGCTGTCTGCAGCTGCGGCTGCCGCCCAGAGGCCTCTGGCTCTTGGTCACTGCCACCTTAGGATGACGGGAAGGTGCTGGCTTTCTGTCTGCTGCCCTGACTCCTGCCGTGTGTCTCCAAGCTGACTTAGGGCTCTGTCCTCTCTGTCCCCACCCCAGCTGGGGCTCACTGTCCGTGGGCCAATGCGAGTCCTCGGTCTGCAGGCTGTCCCTGAGTGGTGTGGCCACGTCGCAGGTGCAGCTTGGGGAAGAAGGGGGTCTGGTGAGCAGCGGGAAGGCCCTGTGGCCGCGCTACCCCTGGCTCCCCTGTGTGTGGGGGTGAGGAACCCGTCGAGGTCCCAGGGCCCATGCTTGGGAGCCATGTGAGCAAACCTGACCCACTGGAGAGCACACCCTGACTCAGAGCGCCCGCCGGCCTCTGTCCCCTGCAGCCCAGCCCCCTCCTGGGCACCATCCAGAACCTACGGGCACAGCCAGCATCCCCAGGCCCCCCAGGCACAAGGCCAGGCCTCTGCTGAGAGTGCCAGGACCTCAGTTGTGGGGCTGGGCCTTCTTCTTTGCAGGTGATCCCAGAGGGCAGGGGGCACGGCCTGAACTACCTGTTTCCATGGCTGGTGCTGCCCTTTCTCTCCCACCCACACCCCCAAGTGAAGTCTTCTGTTGGAAAAGGTGTGAAGGCCATGAATTCTGTGTGCTCCCCTTTCCCCAACCGAAGTGCGGATGAAAGAAATCAGGGCTCCATGGCTCGGGTGTCATGCTAGGGGCGTTTGTGCATCTGCCCTGAGGCTCTCCCCTTCCTGCCGGGCCAGCTAAGGCTCCTGCTGGTTTTCCAGTGGACAAGAGTGAGGGAGGGTGTCAGCGGGCAGACGGGTGTAAGACCAGATTGCTGCCCGGTGTGGGAAAGGAAGCCAGGAAGCGGTTTCCAGGTTGTACCCTGGCTACGTGGCACCCACACACGTATCCACACCATCCACACACATGCACACACATCACACCCAGGCACACACACACACACATCACACCCAGGCGCACACACACACACATCACACCCAGGTACACACACACACACACGCATACACATCACACCCAGGTACACACACACACACGCACACACATCACACCCAGGTACACACACACACATATGCACACACATCACACCCAGGTACACACACACACATGCACACACATCACACCCAGGTACACACACACACATATATGCACACACATCACACCCAGGTACACACACACACACACACACATGCACACATCACACCCAGGTACACACACACACATATGCATACACATCACACCCAGGCACACACACACACATGCACACACATCACACCCAGGCGCACACACACACACACATCACACCCAGGTACACACACACACATGCACACACATCACACTCAGGCACACACACCCACATGTATGCACACATCACACTCAGCTACACACATCCACACGTGTGCACACATGTCCACACCCGCATGCATGCACACACATCATACCCACACCCACACCCACGTATACACACTCACATGCATGCACACAGTCCACACCTGCCCAGACCTATCCACATGTATGCACATGCGTGCACACACACATGCACACACACATGCACGCACACAGTCCAAACCCGCCCAGACCTTCCCACACGTACGCACATGCGTGTACACACAGATGCACACACACATGCACACATACACATGCACACACACATGCATGCACAGTCCAAACCCGCCCAGACCTTCCCACACGTACGCACATGCGTGTACAAACAGATGCACACACACATGCACACATACACATGCACGCACACACATGCACGCACGTCCTCTTGTGTGCACCTAGGCCTTGACCCTCTGCTGAGAGGAGCGGTTTGAATTCAGTCTCCGCTCCACACGGAGGCGTTGCTCCTCTCACGCCCTATCATCAGCCGAAGCTGACTTAGTTTCCCCATAACTGGTACCACGGAGACGTGATGGTGGCAGATGAGCGTGGCCAGCAGCAAGCTCGCCAGCCCGCGGGGAGAGCTGGAGCTGCTCAGCCTCCTTACCGACGTCCGCGCCCACGGGCTCCCTTCCTGTCTCCCTTCCTGCGTCTCGGGGTCTCTCCTGTCTCCTTGCTGCCCCCCTGCTGTGGACGGTCCGCCACCTGCGCCTCCTCCCGCCTTCGTCACCATAATGACAGAGGCCGGCGCGCCCCGGACACGGCCGTGGGTGTTCCCTTGTGGCCGAGAACCTGCTGCTTGTGTTTCCTTCCTTCCCCTTTCCCTCCTCCCTCCTTCCTTCTCTCCGTGTCTGCCCGTCTGCCTCTCTGTGTTTCTGCCTGTCTGTGTCTCTCTCCACGTCTCTCACTGTCTCTGTCTCTATTTCTCTGTGTCTCTGTGTCTGATTCTGTATCTCTCTGTTTCTCACTGTCTCTGTCTCTGTCTCTTTGTCTCTCTGTCTCTCTTTATCTCTCACTGTCTCTGTCTCTCTCTGTCTCTCACTGTCTCTGCCTCTGTCTCTCACTGTCTCTGCCTCACCGCCTCTCTCTCCCCTGCCTCCCCGCCCTTCCTCCTCTCTCTCTGGTCCTTCCGTCATCTGGTCTCCCTACATCCTGCAGGGACGTCTGACCCCCGCTCCATGGTCCGTGCGCTACCCCCGCCAGGAGGCTGCCTTCCTTTCTGCTTCTGGGGGCACCGACCTGCAGGGTCCTGGGAGGAGCCCCAGTGGGGGAAAGCCTAGCCCAGCCCCTGTCCAGGGTGCCCACTCACAGACACAGACACAGACACCGGCAGGGAGCCCGTTCCTGGAGGGGAAGCCTTTGCAAACCGCTAGACCCCACCCCGCGGGGAACGGCTCTGCGAGCTGTCGCCGTGAATTCTGGGGAACGTGGAGCTGCATTGAAAACTGGCAGCATAGTGGGTGCTTGGATGTGGATTCTGTGGGGTCCCCACATGGCCCTCTCCTGCAGGAGGGGGGCTTCTGGTGAGGGCAGGTGGTTTGCCCGAGGTCGCCGGTGAGATGTGGCGGTGACCTCAGCAGCTTTCAGTGAGCCCGGACAGGTAAGGGCATGTGGGGACCATGAGGGCATGGAAGGGGCTGAGCAGCGGGCGTGCCCAGGACGTGGGGCCAGCCGCCGGGAGGGCCCCAGGCATGCCCAGGACGCGGGGCCAGCCTCCGGGAGGGCCCCTTGTTCCCACTGCGGCCACTCCAGACTTAGCATCTTAAGGTCGTGCCGGGACTCACAAGGACTCTCTGTCTTGCCGTGACCTTGCACACTGCATCCCGTGCGGGAGATGCTCACCAGGGTGGGCCTGACTGTGCGCCGCGGGTCACACGTGAGCGGAATTGGCGAGCACGGCCCGCCCGCCACACGGCGGCTCCTGGGGGCACGGTCATCGGCCTGTCTGTCCACACCAGCCCAAGCAACGAGACATTGACTGAATGTGTGTCTCTACCGTGTAGATAGGCATTCAGTTCTATGAGTCATTGAATGACAACTTTAGATCGTTCTGAGCCTTCGTTATTACCTGTGTTTATCTGTGACCGTGGACTTTCATTTTGGAGAAAGGACGGCATTAAGCCTCTCCCCGGGCCCAGGCCCCTGAGTCTGGCTCCACCCCGGGGATGGTGCTGGGAAGCGCGGTGGTTGATAGACGTAAGCCATACGTGGCACCAGCCGAGAAATCGCGGGGATTTACAAAGTTCACCCATGTGCCATTTATTTAACTTCCCTAATGAGGAAAAGGGACCTTCTACAACCCCGTTATCCGGCCGTTCCCGGGCCTGGGGTACCCACAGCAGCTGGGCTCGACCCGGCACCGGGAGGTCGGGCCAGCTCCCCTCGCAGCCCCGTTCAGAGGCCTAGAAGGCCAACACGGGTCGTTGTGGTGATTGTAATTCCCTCTGGCCGCAGACTGGTTGTTTCTCTGTGCAGATCCATAGTCCGTTCCCTTTATTTATGTATTTTTTAATGGAGGCATAATGGACATGCAACATTATTTTAGGTTCAGGCGTATGACGTCATGAGTCAGTATCTGTACATATTGCAAAATGATCAGCAAAATAAGACAAATTAACATCGGTCCGCGCCACAGGGTTACAGGGTCTGCAAGGGGCTGTCCGAGCCGCTAGGTCCCGCCAGAAACTCCATTCTTCTTCCCAGTGCAAAGAAAAGTGTTCATGATGGAGTTTTTAAAAATAACGCTTATACTCTACTGAACCAAGGGAAGTGGGATCAACGGAGATTTGGGGCACATATAGTTTCAGAAGTGTGTATGTATGTATTTTTTCTACGTTCATCCATTCATTTATTCATGATTGCGTTTCCTCATCCATTCTGCCTACACGGTTTGAAAAAATTTATCGCTAAGATTACCCTTTTGGGGAGAATCCAAATGCAAAAATCTGGATGACACAGACAGACACACACCCTGGGTGTGTGTTAGATGTGAGACTGTGGTACAGATGGACCAGAGGATCTGACACAGCAGATGTGCCAACAAACAAAAGAATTCAAGGACTGGTTGGTGCTGTGGGCAAACAGGGAAGGAGCTGGCGGTGCGGAGGGTGATGGCGCGTGGGCTGTGCTCCGGACCGAGGCTCCCGTGGTCGGGGCGCCAGTGCTCGCCGGGGGAAGAGCATTGCAGGGGGCGGGCGCGGCGGGCACAGTGCGGAGTCTCGTGGGGAGACCGAGGAGGACTGGTCGGGGCCAGCTCCGCAACTGGCGGGGACTGACCTCCTCCGTGGCGTGCACTGCTGTTGAACGAGGCATGGGACACCAGGACGGACTTCCCTACAGCATCAGGGGAGGACGGTTCCCGCTCACGAGTCCTAGAGAAGGGGCGGGCGTGCGGGATCCGGAGGAGCCCCGGAAAGGGAAGAGGGAAGGTCGTGTTCACAGTCCTCTGGGGCATGAGCGGTCGCGTGCCCCTGCTCCTCACCAGGCTGAGTCCAGCACGTGGCATCAGGATGAGAATTTGTTCCTGGAGAACTTGTTATAACCATCATGGTGTCAGCCAAATACCTCTCCCCACTCCCTCTCATTTTATTCTTTAGGGCCGCAGGTCCCAGGAGGAGCCGTGTGATGATCAGGCTGACTGAGTGTCGAAGCAGACTTCATGGGGTTCATCCATGGAAACCAGGGTGTCTGTAGAACCTGCACATCGCAGGTCCCCTTCTTTTTGGGAACGTGGCTCCTGGGGGTCTTTCTTGGTCCCCAAAGAACAAGATTTGTCTGATCTGATGACACTTGTAGGGTTGTGGGCTTTTACGCCTGAGGTTCTAAAGGGGAACCTACGTGCTAAATTTAGTTTCTTAGGCACAACTTGTTAGTACTGCACAATGCTTTAGTTAAAATAATCACCTTAATTGCGAAAATGAAGATTTGGGGAGATTTTGAATAAAGAATCTCCAGGATCTGGGTTTCTGACTTCTCCTTAAAAGGGGGAGAACTGACCGTGCTGGGCAGACCTCCCTGCAGAGCCGTGGGGAGTGGTAGGGACCGGCGGGGAGTGGCGGGACACACACACACACACACCTCCCAGAGGGCCGCAACCCCCATCCCCCGAGACGGGCAGCCCCACCCCGGCGGCTCCCACTTCCAGCCCCTGCTGTGATTCGCTGCTCTGGGCCTGCCGGGGGGAGACCGTCCATCCTCATCCTCGTGAGCATCCTCTCGGCATCCTCGTGAGCGCACATTTCAGTGTGCAAGCCCGCCCCTGTGCATCTCCACCCCCATCCCTCCAGCCCACATCTCAGTGTGGTCCATGTGTGGCATCCGGGGCGACACAGTGGGACGTTATCCTTGCCAGAAGCGTAGGGATGTGGGATAGCAGGCCCTCGGCGGACCCCAACTCCCTTCTCTCACGCACTCTTGCTAGCTTGGGGGGCTCCCTGTGCAAACAAGGCCACCATCCCTTTACTGTCAGCTTTTGTGCCCAGAACGTGGGGTGGGAGATTGAAAGTGGGGATGATAGGGAAGGACTCACCGTCCACAGTGTTGACTGGATGACAAAGTGGGTTGTGAAGAAGATTCCGCACCTGTTCCTTCCACGACGGATGTCGTTCCCTTTTCTGATCTGCCACCCCACCCCCCCGCCCACCCGCCCCAGATGAACTGAATAACAAGTCAATGATGTTTACCTCTTCAAAACGAATATCCTACACTTTGGGGAAGAAAAGCATGGTAGAAATGGAAATGAGTGTTTTGGATAATGACATGTCAGAGTCTCCATAGAGAGTAGAACCATTTCTAGTGAACATTGGCGAACCCACGTGTCTTCATATTTTGAATTTTTAAAGGAATGCACGTGTGAACATTTGAATAGAACAGGAATAGAAAGGAATAGGGGCGCCTGGGTGGCTCAGTGGGTTAAGCCTCTGCCTTTGGCTCAGGTCATGATCTCAGGGTCTTGGGATCGAGCCCCGCATCGGGCTCTCTGCTCAGCGGGGAGCCTGCTTCCCCCTCTCTCTGGCTGCCTCTCTGCCTACTTGTGACCTCTGTCAAATAATTAAATAAAATCTTAAAAAAAGAAAAGAAATAGAAAGGAATAGAAATCTTCTTACGTCTTCCATCCAGTCTCTCAGTTTCCTCACCCCTGAAATACGGCTGTCCATTTGCATGGGCTAGCCATGCAAAGCCTCTCTCTCCTCCTCTCCATCCTTCCCTCCCACCTTGCCTGCCGAACAGCTACATTTTCCACAAAGAGTTGGTACTAACACATTTTTCTCTCACCTTGATTTTTTGACAGTACAGCTTGAGGAACGTTCCACATCAGGACACGTGCATCAGCCTTGTCCTAATTACATCCTGGTCCACTGAGTAGCTGCCCTGTCCTTAGGACCCAGCTCCTCGGCTGATAAGCATTGTCTTTGTTCACATGTTCTTGATACTATAAAAAATACATAGATCTTGCAACAAATACCCCTATACGTAGCTCTCTGATCCCAGGTGTAAGTCTGTCTCTAGCACAAACTTCTAGGAGCTGAATTACTAGATCAAAGTGCACTTAAAATTTGTGTCGTCGTTGCGGTACTGCCTTCCAGAAAGACCGTACCTTTTGCCAAAAATGTGGCAGAACTCGCCAACTTAGAACATCTAACTGTTCGTCCGTCGGCCGGGTGAACTGGGACAGGGAGCTCATTGCCCCTTAAGCTCGCCTCTGAAAATGATGAGCGGTGTTGAACGCCTTCTCATAAATTTAAAAATAATTTGCGTTCCTTTTTCTTTGAACTGCCTGTTGCTGTCCATTGCCCCAATGTTCTGTTGGTCTAAATTTCCTGAATAGTGGGAGTTTAATGAGGACAATAATTTCAATACATTTCTTTAAAAAGAAATCAGTACATTTCTGTCGCACTTATTACATAAACATCAATTCCCGGTTCAATTTAGCTTGATTGATTTTTATGTATGGAAATATTTTAAAAATGCACATAGATTTATCACCTGGTTTCCTCATAAGCTTTTATGTTTTATTTTCATTGCATTGAAGGCTTTAAAAATTTTTTTAAAACGATTTTATTTATTTGCAATAGAGCGAGAGACAGAGCATGAGTGGGGGCGGGGGCGGCAAGCAGAGGGAGAAGCGGACTCCCCACTGAGCAGGGAGCCCGATGCGGGACTCGATCCCAGGACCCCGGGATTGTGACCTGACCTGAAAGCAGATGCTTAACTGACTGAACCCCCCAGGTGTCCCTACATGTAAAGTTTGTTCTTCTGGAAATTGTTATGGTGTAGAGAGTGAGTTAGGGATCTCGGTTTTTTGCAGATGGCTAGTTGGCCCTGAGATTTTCTGTTGTGTGCTTCTCCTCTGGTTTGAAAGACCACTTTTGTCACAGGCTGGTTTCACGAGTGCGTGGTAGTATTTAAGGGTCCTTCCCACCGAACTGTCTATTCGTATGACGGGCCACATCCTCTCTGGAGCAGTGACCTCGTGATGGTCTCACTGTGTGGGGGCCGGGCCCCCACCCCCATCGCTGTCCCCCTGCAGGTTTTATGGGTTTTTCTTGCTTGTTTCCTTTTCTAGATGATGAGCTTTCTCTCACACAAAATCTCTCAGCATGTTTACAACAACTCTCCTTGTGTTTAGGTATGAATTCCAGGGTGGGTTGACATTTTTATGACTTGGAGTTCTCTTTCCCAAAAATAGGTTACAAAATTCTTCATTATTCAGGGGTTCTTGTCCATCCTTCGCTATTATTTTATTGTTTTCTCCAAGAGAATTTTGTACAGTTCTCATTTTTTGGCACTTAAATGTCTTCTCTTTGTGGGCTGTGTTTACAAATGAGAACTCCTCTTCCGTTCTGTTTTTGTGTTATCATTTGAACTCAGGGAAACTGTTGACTTTCGCGGGTCACATCTGTATAAACCTCCTTACTCACTTCTTTCCTGGTGGGTCACAGGCTTCGTTTACCAAA
This sequence comes from Martes martes, assembly GCF_963455335.1. NCBI lineage: Eukaryota > Metazoa > Chordata > Mammalia > Carnivora > Mustelidae > Martes > Martes martes. The sequence continues at coordinate 91,760,246 of NC_137901.1, forward strand.
TTCTTTCCTTATTTGTAAGGATGTCTCGTTTTTTCATTCTCCTTATGAGGCATACCTCATTTGAAAATAACGACCTCGTTACCTCCTCTTAAAACATTTTTTTGCAATGAATAACACAGACGACTTTATTAATTTTTGCTTCTCTGTGATCCGGCAGCTCCTTCGGGAGTTTGATGATCGTGTCGTCATCTGGACCATTGTGTCCGCTTTGGGGAACTAATCACAGAGAACTAATCCAGGAGCAGATTGGAGCTGGGTGAGGGGCTGAGCATGTGGGAGGGGGGCACAGCCCTGGGACTATTCCCCACACCCCACCGCGGAGCCTAGGAACAAATAGATGAAACAGTTTATGGGGTATTAAGTGGGATGAGCAGAATAGGACACGGTCTGTCTGCACGAGATCCTGTCTACTCAAAGTGCAAGGGTCATAAAGGAAATCCGCAAGCGGTTAATTTTTAGTATGTCGGAAGGAGGGCGAGAGCAGAAAGACCAGGAGCTGCCTTGGGGAGACCCGGAGTGAGACTTCATGTCAAATCAATCAGCGGGGCGAGTTCTGAGGCAGCTTCGGCCCCTCGTCTCTACAAATAGGCAAACAAGATAATAACCTGACAGGTTATTGTTACAATAAAACAAGGAGGTGCTGTCAAGAGCCTTATATGATGTCAGTAATATTGGTGCCGGTTTCCTCTTTTTAAATCCTTGTAACCTTGGGGCTCAGTCATTAAGCATCTGCCTTCAGCTCAGGTCCTGATCCCAGCAACGTGGGATCGAGCCCCACATCGGGCTCCCTGCTCAGTGGGAAGCCTGCTTCCCCCCCTCCTACTCCCCCTGCTTGTGTTCCCTCTCTCGCTGTGTCTCTCTCTGTCAAATAAATAAAATCTTAAAAAAAAAAATCATTTTAACCTTATCTCTTTCCCTCGCTTGATTGCATCAGCTGTGTCCTCTAAAGCAGCATAAGCAATAACGGAACAAGGTTCTTGCCTTTCTCCTGACCCTAACGGACGTGCTTCCTGTGGGCCCCTTGATGCATGGGGGTTGCTGTTCCCTTCTGTTCAGAGGTATCTGCTCATTCCTGTTTATCACACTTTATCCTTTAAGGAAAAATTCACCCATTTGTAATTTATTAAGAGTCCTTTATTGAGAGTGTTGAATTTATCTGAATTCCTCTTCAGTGAATCCCGCATCCCGTGATGTTTCTCCTCCCTCCACTCACGATGGAAGGTGAGCGGCTCTGCCCTCCTGACACTGACTTCACACGTTTCTTCTTCTCCCCCCAGGGTTTGAGGTCTTGGCGTCTGCTTCCCATTACTGGCCGTTGGAAAATGTGGACGGGATCCACGAGCTTCAGGACACAACTGGAGGTAGACACGGGTGATGAGAGAACCCGAGGTCACAGGGACGGGTGGCACAGGGCCGGGGGGCCGTCAGGGGACACAGACGTGGACAGCGTCCATTTGGAAGCCGGGAGATCAGTGGAGATGGGTGCCTGTTGGGGATCTTCTCCCCATCACTGTTCACCCAAAGTATTTTACAGAAGCTTGATATATTTTTATCACAGAAGGACGGAACTTGTGATTCAAAATACCATTAATGTGTGTGCTTTCCCCCGATAACCTTAAAGCAAAAGCAGTTGTTGGAGGCCTGAAGCTGCAGGTGGTGGGTCAGTCTGCCTACGGGTCTAGGTGTCCATTTTCTAGGTAGAGAGACCTGCCAAACCAGGGGTGCATTTGAGCCGAGTGACAAGGGGCGTGACAACCGGCATGATTGTGCACGTCCGAGGCGTTGCTGTTTCCCTCGGTGGAGGTACCCCCACCGACCAGTCAGCTTCTGCACACATCACTGGCCACTACCTTGAGAAGACCGAACATCACCCAAGATGCTCCCAAGGTCCCCAACTCCACGGAAAGCACAGTCTCTATCTGCCTGAATTCAGACATTGGCCCTGGGGAGAAGCCCCCCATGCCCCTGAGCACTGTCTCCCGTTCCAGTAAGGAACGTTTCCCCAGTATAAGTGGTCGGTGCTTCGGGATGCTTTCGCATTTTATTTTTATTTCCTTACCATTCTTGATTATGTCGTGGGTGGGCAGCTAGGGCTTTGCCACCGTCCCAACACAGGCTCACATCGGGTCTCTTCCTGTTCTGTGCAGTGGGGTTTTTAAAAAAACCCGCACGCTGCTGATGACTATGCTCTCCACACCAGCACGCTGGCGTTTTCCATACCCCTGGGACTTCACGTGCCGCCATAAATTGCCGCCTAAGATTCTAAAACGTTTCCCTTAAAATTTGCAAACTGGGAAGCATTCTAGCTGGAGTCTGGGCCACCGGTGTCCCCAAAGGGGGCCGCCAAGGAGCGGGGACTCTGGAGGGCGGAAGGGCCCACCAGTGCAAGACCAGCTCAGGAGCCCTCAGTGCCCTCCTGCCTTCCTGCTTGCACATGGCGCGCCAGCGCCCCACACGGAACACCTGTCTGGAGCTCCGTGTTTTGTCTGGAAGGTCTGAGCCACGGGGATGTAAGCTCCCTGTGGAGGTCATTACACGACCAGATCAGGTTAAAAGGGACTGCTTTCCCGTCTGTTACAATCTCATCTCTTCCCAGGGCCTTTATTTTAAACCCTGTGAGGAGAGACCATCCCACCAAGTGGGAAGGCGCTGTCGATGTAATTCCTGGTTCAGGATGCACAAAGTTACCTTTTAGTCGTTATTTCGAACAGTAGCTCAGATAATGATACTCCTGTCCCAATCGCTCACCACAGCTCACTGTTGGGATCAAACCAGTGCCTTTGAGTGTCTTGAACACCTGTCCCTCAGGGAGTTCTTGTAAAGCCCCACAATCGCCAAGGCCCAATTGGCTTGTGGCTGAATTTTGTTGACCGATGTGTTAACTTCCCGGGAAACTCAGTGTGTTCACGCATGTCCCAGAACACACGAAGGGTGCTGGTGTCCCTGCAGGCCGTCGACCCACCCTCACACGAGGATGCACGCCGGCCCATTTCAGTTCCATCGCAGGCATCTCCAGAAACTGAGAGAGTGGGGTCCATTGGCACAGTCTGATGCCGGGGACCATGGAACGGCTTTGGAAGCCATCTCGTGCTCCTGCAGTCGTGTTATCTGTTGCTGAACCCTCTGTTGTGTCCACGTGTCATGACTTCATGCCATTGCCTCCATGCTATGTCCTGGCTCGTCCATTGTCGTGACGTCACCACATGAACCGTGTCATCAAGGCTGTCGTGTGGCCGAGCTCGGCTCCGTATCTCTCACCTGAGTATCTAAGGGCGTTGGACGCGGCAAACTGGAACCCGAGTTTGTGGCGACAGCCAGCAGCCACAGCGCCCTGGCTCTTGGACTGGCGGGCCCCGATGGCACCCAGTGCGCGGGAGGGCAGGGGTGGCGGGGAGGCGAGTTTGGGCAAGAAAATCCAAGGTGCTTGGCCGGTGGGAGATGGCCGCTGGGTGCGCATCAGGTTGAGAGATATGCGGGTTCCGTTGGTTGCTCATGTCACTCACGTGTTGTGCTTTTCTCTTTTGTTGTCCCACCCAGTGTTGCGAACCCACAACCTCACTGTGCTTCCTTCCCATAACTCTACCTTTGTTCGTACCAATGACTCTGCCTACTCAAATCTGTCTGCAACCGTAGGTGAGCACTTGTACCCTCCCGTCCCGTGTTCTGTCGCGTTGGGATCTACAAGGAGTCTGGAGGCCTGTTCGGTCGGGCTCTGTAGGAAGGCGCTTCGTCTCGGCGGGCGATCAGGCCTCCAGCCCGAGACCCGGGGTGCTGGGAAGAAGTGCTTCACGCTAGGTCCGGACGTAGTGCCCCTTCCCGACCGCAAGGCCTTAAAGATGCTCGTAAGCGTCAGTGACCAGGGTCTCCCGAGCCAGCTGCTGGTTTTCAGACCGAGATAGACAGGAGATACTTTCTAAAAATAGAAATTGTTTGGATTTTTCAGTGGTGTATATTCTTTGGGGGGAGGAAAAGCAGACCCTTGGAATGGAAAATGGAAACGGATTTTAAGACGCCTCCCCCCAAATGTGATCTCCTACAAACATTGAAACCAGCGTGTCTTCTGCAGCTGGAGTTTTGTTTAATTATTAGAGCTGCCTTACCAAGTACCCAGTGGAGTCAGGGTTAAATTATTATCCGACTTAATCACCTCCGAGCCCATATGTTTCCTATTTCTCCTATGCAGCTCAAAGCGGGAGGGAGAGCAGCTATGGCGGCGGCTCCCAGAGCAGCGTGGAAAGTCCGTTCGGATCATTCAGGCCTCGTGCCCTCTGCGTTTGGGGCAACACCTAATCTGATCGCTCTTTTCAGCTGTGAGGGGTCTGCCTTCCGAAATTAATCTTTGCAGTACGACATCTTATTGAGGGGTTCATACAGCCCAACTCAATCATGTAACTGCTAACTTACTTTTACGATACGTTTAGTTTTGTGGTATGTAGGCTCCCCAGCAATAAATGAGATGCGCAAAAATAATGAGTTGAGCACAGTAAGGAAGCACACGGAGGCCCTTTGAGGGGCTCTCCCCCTCGACAGCGGCTGTTGGAAAAGTTGCACTGGGGCAGCTGCCAGGCCCCAAGAGCTCAGTCGAGCGGCTGCACATCCCGGGCTGTGTGACAGCTCAAGGGCAGTGGGTAGGTGTCCTTTCGACAGAGGAGGTATCTGGGCGACTTTGACCCCAATGAACAATAAATGCCTAATCACACTTGGTTTTTATAGTCTTCACTTATCGGTCCTGTAAACCATTTACCCCACACTCACGCCATCAGGGACGTTTGCCGTGGGAATGGGGCCGGACAGAGGGGCGGATGGAGCGGCGAGGGCCAACAGGGGCTCATGGCCACTGCGCCTGGACCTGGCCGGCCCTGCCGGGATTCCCTCCAACAGTCTGGACATGGATTCTTGCAGAATTGTAGGCTCCCACGTCTAGGATTAGGGGCTTCCAAGGAGAGCTCACAGCTGGTGTTTAGGTTCAAGCATGTGCCTAAGCCTTTCACTGAGAAGATGGGCGGGAGGGGTTCTGGAAGCCTGTGGACGGAGCTGAAATTCGTGACAGGAGGAGGCTGTCACCGCCTCACTCCTGGGAACCCAATCCCCAGCCAAGGGGATAGTTAGAGTGTCGTTACTGTAGAGTGCACAGTACGTGCTAATATGGTAGTCATTGATGACAAAATATCACTACGATCAGTATGTTGTGAAGTAGTCACGTTTTCTTGTTACAGTCCTAGACTTCACTAGGACTAGTTCAATATTAAATGGGAAGCATTAATGTTAATACAGAGGGTACGCAATATGATGGGCATGAGCAGTCGAGTGTAGGTTGTTCGTAAGTCTGACGCTGGCTGACGCCCGATGTTGTTGCTCTTCTAACGTAGACATCGTGGAGGGGAAGGTCAACAAAGGCATTTACCTCAAGGAGGAGAAAGGAGTGACCCTTCTCTACTATGGGAGGTACAAAGCTTCCTGCATCAGCAGCCCGGCACAGTGTGACCCGGACGGTGAGTGACACGCCGCCTCCTCTGGGCGCCGGCGGGCGGGGACGCCAGCCTGTGGCTGCAGAGTCTTTGGGGACACGGGGCGGTGGGTGGGATGGGAGGCAGGGGTGGTGGTGTAGGGGTCCAGGAGTCTAACCGGAGATATGTCCTGGACACGGAGAAAGATGGAAATACCGTCTTGCGGAGATGTGAGGGCAAACTATTTAATCTTGTAAAGAAAGAAAGAAAAAAAACCCACTACAGAAATAGACGCGGTGATGTCACATGGGACTTGGCTGGGGCCGTGGCCTTTGTGGGAAGTAAATTGGTGGTGTGGCTCCCACCATGTTATTTCTGACTCTGGGATGTTGACGGTGGCCCTAGGCGGGGCCGGCCTGTGACACTCCTGCCCTGGGCAGGTTTCTTTCATCCCCGAGCCTGGGGAGCGGTGGAGGGGGTAGGCCACGGCAGGGGCTGCGGGCCCATGGCAGGAAGAGTGTCCTGGACAAAGCAGGTGTAGGCAGTGGAGGGGCCGGCCGGCTGTGTCCTTGCCCCGTTCTCCGGTGGAAAGTGATCTGCTCTCCAGTGTCAGAGGTCCCGGCCGTGGCTATCTGGGCCACACTTCAGACCTCTCTGAAATGTTGTCTGACGTCCAAATCAGCTTCAGGCCTTCGAGTTCTGCTACCCCGAGCAGGATGAGAATGTTCTTTTTGGGGGGAAGAAAGAAAGAGTGTAACACAAGCCTTTCTGAAAGCGAAGGCCTTTCGGACATCCAACGGCCTCAAAACAATGTTGTGATGAACTTGTCACGCACAATTTTGGGGACATAGGACTTCATTCCAAGAAAAACAAACAAGTTTAACAGGGCAAAACACATGGTGGTGGTGGTGGTTGGGGGGGAGGGATATGATTTGGAGTTTGCAGAACCCAGGATTTCGAGAAATGGTTTTGAGGTCCCAAACCATGGCCAGGTTTACAAACCCGGTGTTCGGGCCATCCCGGAGTTCAGACAGCACTATAAACACATCAGGCTTGTTTGTTTCTCTAAATGAAAAACAGCCCAGGCTCAGCTGTGGCCACTAGGAGAGCCTGCGGGGCAGGAGGGCTGGGGGTGGGGGGCCAGGCCAAGGGGAGCGGCTTCTCTTGGGGGCAGGTCCTACACTGTTTTGGCTCTGGTGGGGCGGGGTCTTAGGTCTTTCAAGAGCTGCGTGGCGTGGGTCCCGGAATTGTGATGATGGGGGGGTATCAGGGACACCAGCCCTCGCAGGGGTCCCCGTGAGGGGACCGCGGGGGAGTCAGAGCCCTGGGAAGTTTCACCTGAACTGTGAGACCTCAGCCCTGGCTCTGGGCTGGCTCCAGCCTGTGGCCGTGTTTGGCTTGGCAGGCGTGGAGCTCCGCAGTGTTGAACTTGCTGCCAACGTGGAAAAAGAGAAAACTTTCATGTAAATATATGGATTTACAGTTTCTCTTGAGAAAGGAGCCCTCCCCCACACTGACTCTGGTTGGGCAATGGCCTAGCACCCCCCAGTGTCATGGACACTGTCTCCCTGGTTGTCACTGCCTCCCCAGCCCTCGCCACCATGGTGCTGGTGAGACACGGCACAGTGAGAGCGTAGACTCTGGTCCCCGTCCTCGTCCCGACTGACGTGACCTCAGGCGACCGCGTCACCTGAGTCTGTGTCTGTCAAACGGGTCAGGGATAGTCCTTCCTTGAGAGGCTGCCGTGAGGTCGGAAGGGGCCACTGGGGTCCTGGCAGGTGCAGCCTGTGGCCATGAGAGGTTCCTCGGCTGTGGCCCCATGGGAATATTTGCAGACCTGGGCACCCGTCCTAACGAGAACCCCAGCTTGCCTGCTTGGAGGGCGATCCCCCCACCTGTAAGGGGGCTAACCGACCATAAGGACCCAACGTTATTGATCGCTGACTAGTGATGACCACGGGACCAAGGTCACGGGACCAAGGTCATTACACTTATTAGTTCCTTTCATCTGCAGAAAGACTGCGACAAACGAGTGTGGGGTGGCAGCAGAGCCAGGGAGGCTGGCTTCCTGTCCCCTGTGACAACGGCGTCTTATGTGCCGGAGTTAGCTGGAGACGTTCAGACCACGTGTGGTCCCTTCTTTCCAGTAGGGCCAGAGCCACACAGTGAACCCAGGAAGCTTCACGTCCCCCTTGGCTCCCGGAGACGGGGCTGTCGTGAGACTGCCTGCAGATTTGGGCGGAGGTCGGCCAGTTCTCGGTCTGCCCCCCTTTTCCGGGAATGGGGAGCCTCGCACCCGTGACATCTGAGGACTGTGGTGTGTGTGCCCCTGTGTGCACCCTGCGCTCAGACAGGTGGCCCGCAGCCCGTGTGAGTGTGCACTTCTGGGGTCCAGATCAACAAGATGAGCACAGGGAAGGTCTGCCCAGCGCTTTCCAGATAATGTCCCTGCAGGGCACCGAGGGTGTGGGAGGAGTCTGGGGGACGCTGGCAGTGAAGGACAGTAAGGCTCTGTGTTTATCTGAACAAACAGAAACGTGATTTCCTAGCTATGGTTTAGGAGGAGACATCAGTAAGTCACAAGCCTTAAAAGCAGATGAACTAAGCAAAAAAAAAAAAAAAAAAGGCCGGCAGACTTCAAGAATGACGTCAGGAATGGCAAGGAAAGGGGTGGTCAGGTGTGAAGGACGTGGGGACCCGAGATGTGGGGCCTTTCCTGGTACACCCATCCCGTCCTCCTCCACATGTTTGTCTCTGTTTCTCTGGGATTTTTTGGTGGTGATAGTGGGCTCAGGCGTATAGTTCATTACTTTCATGAGAAAAACTAACATTAAAATGAACAGAGACATTCCCCACTCCCTGTCTGCCTGGTCACCTATTTTTATATTCCTTATTTCTAAACTCTCTATGGTCTCAATCCATGACTTGGGCTGATTTTTCTTCGGGTGGGGGGGGAGGATGTTTTTAGGAGCAGAGTGGAAGTCTGAGCTTTTCAAAAAGGCGTAAAGGGACGGGCAGCTGTGCCCCCCAGCCTGCGAGCGCCCCCCTGCCAGGCTGCCGGCCGCCCCTTCCTGCGCCCACACCTGCTCCCGCTGGGCCCGGGCTCTGTCTGCGTCCGTCGGCTCACATGGGGCTCCCCTCTTGAGAGCGGGGCCTCCTGGGGAAGTGTCTCATGGGCGCCGGTGCAGACTTTGACGATCTCGGGAGGGATGAGGGCATTCGGACGCTTGGCCGCTCTTGAACATGAACTTAAGGAAACACAGGCTGTGTTCCTTCAGGGCAAGGTGTCTGTCCTTCGTTCCCCACAAGCGGTGAGTACACACGTGGGGAAACTCAGCTCGGGGAGGGACCGTTCCTGGAAGGTTCTGGCACCTGGTTTCCCCACCTGTAGACCTTGGGGGCTCGGCTCAGGTGTTCCCTCCAGACAGGTGAGTCCGTCTGCCTGTGCTCCCGGGGCTCACTGCCCGTTCCTCTCCAGCTCGGGCACGGCGGGCAATGGCCGGTTCACCATCCTTCTTCCCTACGCCGGGGCGGCTCTGTGAGGCCAGGGACTGTCTGTTGTGGTCACTGCTGTATTTTCGGGGATGAAAACCAGCATCACAGATGCTTCCTATGTGTCACGGAGCCCAAGAATCTAGTCAATCTTTCCGACGCTTCCTTGCCTTCCAACACTTCTCTGTCGCGTCTGTCGGGCTGCTCGCCGCTCAGAAAGGAGCCCCTTCCGTCCTTGTTCTCCTCTGACCTTTAGCGGTTGTCTCTGACCTTGGACCCAATTCACCTGGAGTGCCTTCCGCCCATTACGTCTGATGCCATTTCAACTCTGAATCACGGTGGCTGCTCGCAGGAAAGACGGTCTTGCTGTTATACTCACCTGCTCACCTTCACTCCCCTGTCCGTGGGCCCCCGCGTTTTCCACTCGTGCCCAGAACTTGCTTTGCCTGTAAACACCGGGACGGCCGCTGAAACCCCGTGGCAGCAGCGGCATTTCCTTCCCAGGCTTGAGATGACTTCTCCCGCATTGCGCGAGGTTACTGAATCCTGGAGGGAACCAGCAAAATGCTGAGCTCTGTACAGGATGGAGTTTCAGGAAAGAAATTTCCAGAGGTGTCTGGTGGATGCAGGCCGGGCATGGATCCAGCTGCCGTCTTCCTGGGACGGTCTGGGGTTACGGGGACGTTGGAGCCTGTGGAGCGGATGGTCCTCTGGGGAGTACTCACCCGTACACTCACGTTGCAGATGGGGAAACTGAGGCACAGAGGTGTGTGAGACCTGCAGAACCGCACGCTGGCTCGGGGCAGTGAGTCCAGGGTATCACTTAGAGGCCACAAGCAGCAGGGTCACTTGCAGAGATGGTTGAGGGTCACAGTTCTCGGGCTCCAGTCCAGGATGGACCTACTGAATCCAGATCTCCGTGGACAAGGTCCGGGAACCCGTACTTTGACCTCCAGGTGATCCTCGTGGGTCCTGACCCCACACTGGCCACGGCGGGCCATCCCACAAATGTGTTTTGTTTGTAGCATTAGGTGGGTCTAATCAGGGGTTTCTATAATTTAATGAGCTTTCTGAACTGTTTTTAGGCAAATATCCCCACTCAGGAAATTTGCAGAAACAGCCTCCCACAGGGCTGTTTGTTTTGTTTTTTAATTCATATCCAACTCCTGTATAGGAGACATTTCAGAAGTCAGATCTGTACTTTTGACTTCTCTTTATAAAAATCAGATTGCGCAACCGTAGTCCCAGGCACCTGGCTGCAGGTGGCTGGGGTTGAGGGATGCCCCTCACAGGGGTTGCACCGTTCTGACCTCCTGGGTCCCTGGCGCTCTCTCCCAGGCTGGCTGGCGCGCACCACCACCGCTCACGCTGTCACTCTCTGGAAGGGGCGGTGATTGGGAAGCGGCAGAGTGGAAGGGATTCCCACGGCGCCCAGTGTGTGAAGAAGCAGCTAGAGAGAGCCTCTTGTCGGTGCGGGGGCAGAAGCCGGTATCTGGCCTGGAAAAGGCTTGCTCTGCGGAGCAGCGTGCTGTGTGTTGAAAGCCCACAGCCTGAGCTCCCTTTGTGAAGCCGCCTGGCTTTCTCGCTCATGGATGGTGTCTTCCTGGCGGGATGGGTTTTAGCGTCTACGGGCTCTGTCATGCACGGTGGAGTCCAAGAGACACTATCCCGTTGTGTCTCTGCTCTGTCTCTCCCTGCGTCCCATACATCGCACGTTCTCCTACCCTTTCAAACTCAGATATGCCTGAGGATGGAAATCCTCATCTGTCACCCAGGGTCGGTGGTCCTTTCTCTGCCACTATGTCCTCCGGCTCTTCTTCTCTCCGTGTTTTTGTTCCTCATGGTGTCATCTCTCTCACGTTCTTTGGTTGTCACTTTTCGTCTTCTAATTACAGACCTGGAAAAAATGAAATAAAAACCCTGAGGATATAGTATCGAGGTTTCACTATCCTCACAGCCTCTTGGCGCCAAGTTGAAGTCAGATGTCATGAGGGAAGACACTGTACTCTGGGCCACGGAGTCGATACCTGTTCACTTCCCACCTTAGGGGAAAGACCTGCTGTGTTCATGGACGACCACACGTAACCATACTCTTCCTCCTCGGTTGTTCCGTGTTTCTTAGGATGAAAAGGAATATCTCATGAGCTCTTCTCTTTGTGTTTTCTGGCACGTGGGTGTCCACAATACAGAGAATGGACAACAGCAGGTCGCTTGGAAATCATATGAGGGAAGCTTGCCAGACAGACACGATTCTATTGCCACAGTCCTGACGTGGGCAGAAAGGGGGTGCCAATGCCTGGAGCTCAGCTCACCCGACGCAGACAATCCAGCCAGCGTGGCGACAGGTGGGATGGTGTCCACACCAGACAACCGTCCAGGGCAGAATCACTTACTTTAACTGGTTTGAGTTGGATGATGCAATTATCTACCTTTTCAGTAATGGTGGAATATTTCTTAAGATCAATGATTTTTAAGTTTTATTCACTTTTGAACCACTTGTATAATTTTTATCCATATATGTGTATATCCGGAACTGTTATCATACTTAGTGTTTTTCTTTAAGTTACATCCCCTTGGATGGAATTGGAAAAGAAACGATGTCTCTCCCACAAACTGAAAACCCGTAATGATTCCCGTGTTACCGACTTCTACTTGGGGGATCAGTGCCCGCCGAGGGCTCCATATTTGAGACGCGGCATTTCTTTGCTGAATGGGGATCGCGAGCGTGACTGACACGCAGATGGATTTTCTCCTTGTCGCTCTCAGAAGAGCAGACAACTGAGGAGGAGGCGGCCCCTTCTGCTGTAATTTGTGTCATGTCAAGGCGCAGCTCTGTGCCTAACTCCTCTCAGAGCAGGTGTCTAGGACCCTAGGTTGTGGAATTACTGACTCTCAAACATACGGAGGTAGAAAATGTCATCGTCAGCAGTGCTATGCTGAGCTGTGGGGACGGAGAGTACATTTTAGTGTCTTAGAAGATCAGGGTTTGGGACCGGAGGTGGCAAGCTTGCTGGTCGACCGTCCCCAAGTGTTTGCTCGGGTAATCCAGGAAGCGCACACTCGCTGTCTCACTCTGCTTCCGGCCTGTGCTCCGTGGAAGCACTTGGCGGGTGTTTCCCCTGTCGGAGCCCTGCACACCAGATCCTCTCCTGCACAGTGGCCGCGCTGCTGGAAAACCCACTGAGAACCCAGTAGCGGCGGGGGGGGCCCTTGCCAGCCTCTAGTCACGTGGCAAATAGAGGACCCAGGGCCCCTCACAGGCTCTTTCTCTTTCTAAAAACCTTTCCAGTTGGAGGGGACGGTGGACAAACATGCAGTGTAAAAGTCACCCTTCACCCATGTTGCTGGTGTGATTAGCGAGGGGCCTCGCAGGTCCCGGATTGTGTGTGGGCCACAGTGACCACAGGGATCCTCCAAGGGCACGGGAGGGTGAGGCCAAGGGAGACATTCGCAGCTGGCTTGAGCGGGGAGCGAGGGGCTTGAGCCAAGGGATGCAGGCGCCCCCAGAAGCGGAAAAGGGAAGGAGCGCGTCCTCGCCTGGGGCTTCTGGAGGGAGGGCAGCCGTGCCAACACCTTGAGCTTACCCTGTGAGACTCTCGCCTCCGGAACTGGACGAGAGTCCACACGTGCAGTTACGAGGCCGTCGGGTGGTGGTGATTCACCGCAGCGGCAGTAGAGACCCGGGCCGCGTCCCTGCCTCCGCTTTCCCTCTGAAGCTCATGGCGGTCGGAGGCCCCCGCACGCCGTTCCTCCCTCTCGGCTTCTTCCCCTCCCCGACCACACGCTGCCCCAAACCCGGGGCAGCGGGGTCCTTCCACGCCCCACGGTCCCTTCCCTGTTGGAGGGCGCCTCTGCCTTCCGATCTCAGTTCCCAAGCAACCTGCTCTGCTCCGGGAAGCCGCTTCTGGTCTTCAGGTCAGAGGGCCCCCAGGTCCCTTCTTGACACTGAGTCCAGGGGTCCCTCCGGAGAGCCCCGTGTGACTGTGTTCTGAGTCTGTCTGTCCCCGGGCCTGCACGGCGGTGACGCCAGCAGCCCAGCGACCCTGCGGGTCTGTGCGCCCGTCTGTCTGCGGCCCCTCGCTCCCCCCAGAAACATGCACAAAGCAGAGCGAAGGAAGCAAGCAGGGAGGGTACCGCGGTGTCCTGAACTTGGTGCCCGCCCTGCATTCGTGGGCTGGAGCTTCTCTGTCACAGGATGGCGTTGGAAGTGGGTGTCTGCAGGTGACAGGGCTGGGGGAGGTGAGAAACCGTTGACGGCCGGTCTGCATATTCTGCCGCAGGCACGGGCCGGGTCTTCTCTGAGCCCCGAGCTTGGCGCTGAGGTGGAGCTGGTGCCCCTGGACGTGAACGCCATTTCCCACTCCAGAACATTCTTGAGCCTGCCCCTCAGGCTTGGGTAACCGTCCTGCGGACTCACTCCTGGCAGGCTGCCCTCCGCCTTGTCATGGTCTCAGTGGGTGGTGGCCGCCTCTGGAGGGACCCAAGTACCTTCGTAAGCAGGAGAGGAGGGCGGGTGGGCAGGCGCCGCTCTGAGACCCTCCCTGAACCCTCAACCCAACATGTCAGGAAGGAGGGAAGGAGGCGTGTGTACCTCCTTGTGGGGCCCTGGGGGGACAGTGGGGTCAGCTGAGTATCATAAGCGGTAGAAACTCACCTCGATCAGGCTTAAGCAGAAGGGGGGGTCTACCGGCTCACGCACGAGGGCCTTCGAGTAAGACTGTCGGGTCAGCTCTTGCTGTGCAGTGCGAAACGCCGGCTGGGGTCGCGTCTCCCAGTCCCGTGGGCTGGCTGGGCTCAGCGGGCCCTTCTCAGTCTGGGCGTCACACAGCTGCAGTCAGGGAGCGGCCAGGCCTGGGGGCCCCCGCAGGCTCCCTCCCTCTCGCTCTGGCACCTCCGTGCTCGCGTGTGTGGCCCGGAGTTCCGCGCCGGCTCAGAGCTCAAGAGGGAGAGCGGAAGCTGTGAGACAGGGAGAGCGGCTGGGGCTGCGCCAGGGGTCACTTTGGCTGACCCCTCCAGGTCGAGGCACGCCCAGGGCAGGTGGGGAACTTGGCTCTGAGGTTTGGGGGGGGTCACATGACCTGGAAGCAGGTGGGATGGGACGTACCGCGGCTGCTTTGGAACAGTCTGTGTCAGGCTGAGTGCAGGTGTTCAGACGCTCTGCAGAACACGCACGCCCCCGTGCTCGGACGCCTCGGGAAGGCACCCGGGTGTGAGACCGTCAGTCCAGACCCTGGGCCCAGCGGTGACTCTGATGGATGCCACCTGGAGATCGCCCGGGGTGTGTGGGAGGCGCCACCCAGACTGGAGGACACTGGGGTGGGCAGGATGGCTCGGTTCTCCTGGGGCACACAGTGGGGCAGCTTCCGGGCGAGGGCACCTGGATGCCACGCCAGCCACAAGGCCTACAGGTGGCTGCGCCCTCTCCGCTCACAGCTGCTTGGGTCCACTTTGAACCACCGGCGTGCGGGACACCGTGCTGAGTCCCTGGGCCTGGGTAGGGCTGCTCTTCTACCTGGGAAGTCCCCCTGCCCCACCCCTGCCAGCTGCCCTCCCGCCCACCACAGAGACGCAGAGAGGACAGTGTGCTCACCAAGACTTCCTCGCTTGGCTTTGCTGTGCGTTCTTTTCTTGCTGTGGTTCCCGAGTAGCTTTGTGGTTTAATTCGGGGAGCGAATGCTCTCTGAAACACGGGCGGTCTCCGGGACAGAGTGCAATGGAGCAGTGATTACTGCAGCCCGCCCGCCCAGTCCCAGTCCTGTCTGCCGCCTGCTGTGTGGCCTCTCTGTGCCTCGGTTTTCCCACCTGTAAAATGGGGACACCGATCACACCTGCTTCACAGGGTTGTCGGAAGGGTTAAGAATTAATACGCGTGCGAGTCTTAGAGCAGCCCTCCTTGCTCCTGGGAATTTCGCACCACGTGCTAGTGATGGCGCTTGTCTTTATCAGGTGTTCTCCCACAGTAAGGACGTGAATTCCTTGACCGTTAGATGTATCGCACAAAGCTTTTCTCCCCCTGGATTGCCAGTTGCCCTTTGACGTTGTTACGGTAAATTATTTGCCTTGCAGAATTTTGTATTTCTGCGCTCGATCGCATCCGTCTGCTCTTGCGGTGTCTGGACGATGTTTTCTGTTTCTTTTTCTGCGTCTTGTTGAGAAAAACCTCTCTCCGTTTTATCTTTCTGGATAGACTCAGATTTAATGCTCATACGAAGAAAGAGGTGGGAACCAACTTGTCAGTCATCACACTCACTCCTTTTCCCTTCTACTTGTTTCTTTGCTGTGTGGATGGCCCGGGCACCTGCGGCCGCAGTCCTGGGGGCTGCTGGCCTTCAAGGCTCCCTGTGAGCTCCTGAGACTCTGGGAAGACGTGAACAGATGTTTCAGGATAAAGCCATTCCCCAGATAGGAGCGATTATCGTGCAGGTTACGTGGGCGAAAACAAAATGCTCGCTTACAGGCAGTGTCGCTGGCCTCGTGTCCACCCCGGACTAACACCACACTGACGGTCTTCTTTTTCTTTTACTTCCTGGACAGAAAGACATTTGGCCAAGATGGGATTGAATAAAAGGAATTTCTAAAACGCAACAAAATATTTGGAAAAAATTAACTTCCATGAATCCTCCGGGAATTCGTTTCATAACAAGAATTTCACAATGCATGTGTTCGCTTCCTGGGGAAACGGGTTGTTTCTGAGAGTGGGGAGGCTCGGCGGGGAGGCTCAGCGGCAGGGTCACGGTTCGCACTGGACTCTGGTCCCAGGGTGCCGGGTGGGCAGGAGCGGCTAGGCCCTGTGCCGGCAGTGGGCTCCGGGGAGGGTTCCGGGACCCCTGCCACCTCTGAGCAGCCTTCCATCCCCAGGCCCGTCCTTCAGGGAACTTGAGGGGCTCTACTTTCCTCGGGAGCCTTAAGCACACACCCCTATGAGGTGGGGTTGGACTCTAGCTTCTCAGAGGTCAAGAAAGGTCCAGGCCTCTGCCAATTATTTTGAGGTTCCTCTTATATTAAAGAAAAAAATGGAGAAACTCCAATCCGGGGTTATTAAATTATGCTTTTCTACATGCTTCTCAGGAACC
Source organism: Martes martes (assembly GCF_963455335.1). Classification (NCBI taxonomy): domain Eukaryota; kingdom Metazoa; phylum Chordata; class Mammalia; order Carnivora; family Mustelidae; genus Martes; species Martes martes. The sequence continues at coordinate 91,776,258 of NC_137901.1, forward strand.
AAATAAGGGCTCGGAGCCCACAAATCATGATACAGTCTGATCGTCACAAGACAACAGTTTGTAACAGACGTGTCAGTCCATAAGGCGTCACAGTAAAGGTGGTTGGTTCTATGTGATGGCACGTGCCAGCTGATTTGGGGACTCAGGCTGTGTCCATGATCTCATTTGAAGATAAGGCCCCAAGTCCAAGTTTGGTGCCATTTGTATAAATAAGGCCCAGGGCAAAGGGCCCTCCACCCCCGTCTTCACCCCCCGAGTCACGGGCTGGTTTTGATCAACTCTGGGCACCGTCCTCTCCCGCCTGGGCCAGATTGGGTGGGGCTGCCGGGATGATTTCCAGCTCCCACGTGAAGTTCACCCAGGTTGCTAGTGCAGCACTCACCCATGTGCATGCACTCTGTCTGTCTGTCTCTCATGCGTGCACACATGCACACACACGGACTTGACTCATATGCAAGGAGAGGGTAAATTTCACCGCAGTGAGCCCGGCAGGATAGAAGCGGTTAGAGGTCAGGAAGGCGGTCGTGGGCAGCCTAACGTGCAGATGAGCCTCCGGCCAGCTCCGGTCCCTGTGTCCCCTCCCCGAGGAGCCCGGCACCCAGGCCTGCAAGGTGACTGTGGGACGGGGTCTTCACTGTCCCCTCTGTGCCTCTGTTGGAAATTACTCTCCTAAATGTCAAAGCCCTTAAAAGCAGTCCCCCCCTTTGACTGGAAGTTCCCCACTAGGACGTTATCCTAAAGGATAGAATCTGACACATACCCGGAGGTTGAGCTTCTGGCTCTGCCTGGAGAGTGAGAAGTTAAAGGAGCCCGAGCCGCCCCGATTTAGAATGTGACGCCATGCAGACATGCGGCACGATGGCGTGCGGGTGTGTTTACGGACCTCGGAGGAAGTTGGTGATGCACGAAGTGTTTTTAGGATGTGGTTTATAAGCCCATGTACATGGGCTGGTTCCTTTCTTTGTAAAATATGCTCGCAGAAAAGGTTGTAGCAGGAGTTGCCATCAAGACGCTTCTGGACCAAGAGGAGGAGTGAGCATAGGACGGTGCTGGTTATCGGTATCTGTGAACTTGGCGGTCACTAGGTTTGAGCTTGGATCGGAGCTCGATGCTGGTCTCGTGACCTGGGACAAACAGGCCTCAGTGTCCTCATTCGCATAGGTGGAATGATAACGGGGTTGCCATGATGTTGAAGGAGATAATTTGCTCAGAACTCTCGGGAAAGTGTCCAGCCCTTGGTGAGATTTTCATAAATGTGGCCTGTTGTCATTGCCCGTGTCTCCTGAATTGAACACGCGTTGTCTCTAGAAGGGGAAAAAAGGCTTTTCACGTGGAGAGTAAGGGGCAGAGAGAACCACCTGCTTCTGGGGAGGGGTCCCTTCTGCTGTCCGTCAGTCCTGACCCTGTCCCCTTCCTTCCCTCAGGGGTCACGTTTTCTTTCTTCTGGAAGACACAAGGAGAGGCGTCCAGACCGACCCCTTTTGCTTATGGGGGACAAGTCATTTCTGACGGCTTCAGAGTCTGCTCCAGCGGCGGCAAGGGCTCTGTGGAGCTGTACACGCGGGAGAACGCCATGACCTGGGAGGCCACCTTCAGTCCGCCAGGTAAGGGCGCGGCCTGGCCTCGGCGCTCAGGGCTTGCCAGGGGAGACCGACCGGAGAGAGCCGCGTCCTGCAGCCAGGCGCCCGCGCTCCCTCCACCCCCGCTGTGTGCCTGCCTCGGGTTGCCTGATGCGTGGCCTCCGCTGCCGTGTCCTAGAGGGAAGGTGCTGTTGGGACGTGCCCCGCGCGGCCCGGAGACGTGACATGCAGTAGTGGACACCACGTGCTTAGCATGGCGGCCACTGTTTCTCGTTCTGCCTCCCTCCCCTCCCTCTCGTTTCCTCCCTCCCTCCCTTCCCTTCCCCTCCTCCTCTCCTCTCCTCCCCCTCATTGTCCCCCCCCCCCGCTGCCTCTTTCTTCTTCTCCTGCTCCCCACCCTTCCCATGCCCCCCAAGTGGTATAGACTTGGCAATATTTAGAATATGCTGTGAAAATTTTTTGGAACAGAGGCTGAGGACCGAGGGAGGAAGGGTGGTCTGGAGGAGAGACTTGGAGCTGTGGGGAGGGGTGCTCTGGGACAAGTGCGGGGCAGCAGGGGGCTGTGTAGACATTGGGGGTTTTGCAGGTGGGTGTTGTGGGGTCTTCCTGGCTCTTTCTGGAGATTCCTGTGTTCTCTTTGGTGTGAGATCAGGTTGTGCACTGGGCACGAGTCAGAGACCTGGGGCAGGAAGCTAAGCAGAGGGTCTGACTTGGAAAGTGGACGTGGGAGAGAAGTATTGGGGTGACGTTGAGGGAGAGCCCAGTCCGGGCCGGGCACTAGGAGGGAAGCACGGAGCGGGAGGTGGGTAGAACGAAGGCCTCCAAATGATACCTTTGAGATATTTAAGGACAATTCATTTTCTGACCCATTTAAAGAGGCCGTGTGTCTCAGTTGTTTAAGACATGGACGACGCCGGAGCCGAACCACCTGGGTCAAACCCTCCTCCGCACCCGCCACCTGTGCGGGCCGGGAGGCTTACTCGTTCTCCCCAAGCCTGACTCTCCATCTCACCTCTGCAAGAGGGCTGGGAGAATCGTGCCTATTTGCTTTCTCTGATCCCAGGCCAGAAAGACTCTCGGCCCCCTTCCCCACACAGAACGGTCTGTACCTCCTTCATGGCGCTTATCATGTTCTACCCAAGTCAGCTTCTTCTGCAAGAGTCTTATCTCCTTGCTCCTTGGGGCTGACACAGTATGGGGCATCTGGTAGGTTTCTTCAACACGTTCTAAGGTAAAGTCTACCGAACTCTGTTTTCCCACCCAGGAAAATGGGGAGAATTGTAAACATTTCTGCAGGGAGATACACTCTTTGTTCTGAAGAAATCTGTTATTCTTGCTTTAAACTCAAAGGCAATAAATACTACTTTGGACCCATTTAGGACCCAAGTGCTCTCCAGAGACCCAGGACGAGGAAGCGGCCCAACCCTAGGAAAGGGCCTGAGTAATTAATCGCTGGGTGGTAATGGACTGGTTGACTGGTAGAAATTTATCTTTTTATTTTTATTTATTTATTTATTTTAATAAATTTATTTGACAGACAGAGATCACAAGTAGGCAGAGAGGCAGGCAGAGAGAGAGGGGGAAGCAGGCTCCCCGCTGAGCAGAGAGCCCGATGCAGGGCTTGATCCCAGGACCCTGGGATCATGACCTGAGCCGAAGGCAGAGTCTTAATCCACTGAGCCACCCAGGTGCCCCAGAACTTTATCTTTTTAAAAAATTATTTATTTTTCATCATGATAAGTGTGCTTTTTAATCCCTACCCACCCAACCCCCAACCCCTTCCCCTCTGGTAACCACTCATCTGTTCTCTATAGTTAAGAGTCTGTTTTTTGGTTCATCTCTTCATTTTGTTTCACAAATCCCACATGAGTGAGATCCTACAGTATTTGTCTTTCTCTGACTTATTTCCCTTAGCATTAGATTCCCCAGCTCCAGCCCTGTCATTGCAAGAGGCAAGATTTCACGTTTTTTTATGGCTGAGGAATATTCTGTCGTATGTACCCACCACGTCTGCTTTCTCCGCTCAGTCCACGGACATGCGAGCTGCTTCTGCGGTTAGGCTGTTGTAGACAATGCTGCCATCGGCAGGGCTGCATGTGGCCCTTTGAATTCATATCTTTGTATTCGTTGGGTAAATACCCAGTAGTGCGATTGCTGGGTCGTAGGGTAGCTCTATTTTCAATTTTCTGAGGAACCTCCATGCTGTTCTCCAGAGGGGCTGCACCAGCTTGCGTTCCCATCAACAGTGCAGGAGGGTTCCCCTCTCTCCGCATCCTCGCCAGCATCTGTCGTTCCCTGTGTTGCTGATTTTAGCCATTCTGGCAGGTGTGAGGTGGGATCTCACTGTGGTTCTGATTTGCATTTCCCCGATGATGAGCGATGCTGTGCTTCTTCTCATGTGTCTGTTGGCCATCTGGTTGTCTTCTCTGGAGAAGTGACCGTTCCTATCATCTGTCCATTTTTTAAAATTGGATTATTTGTTTTGGGTGTTGAGTTGTATCAGTTCTTTATATACTTTGGGTACTAACCCTTTATCGGATACATTGTTTGCAATTATCATCTCCCATTCCATACGCTGCCTGTTGGTTTTGTTAGAGGTCTCCTTTGCTGTGCAGAAGCTTTTATTTTGATGATGTTCCAGTAGCTAATTGCTGGGTGATTTAAGGTGATGCCTGGCTCACGGTGGCACACACCCTTTGAAGGGCTGCCCTGCTCCTTCCAGAAGCAAGCCCATGAGTTGCCTAACACAGCACTTGCGAAACAAAGTGAGGCCCTTCGTGGGGCAAGCTGCCGTCAGAGTCTGAGGAACATTCTTCTTATTGGCGACTGTGGTTCTCATGCCAAAGAGAGTGAGCCGGGAGGGTGGCCCTACCGTGGTCCTACCATGTTGGTTGATATCACACGTCCTATGTCAGAGCAGAGGTGGACACCAACTGCTGTGGGCTGAATCAGGCCCACAGATAAGTTTTATTGTCAGATAAGTTTTATTGACCTGCACTGTGATGGCCTAGGCAGTACCAAAAAAATTTTTTGAACAAGTTATGACCGTTAGCTATTATTTCATTTTAATTTAGAATAACAAAGGATCTAATTTAAAATAGCAAAAGGTCTCTTTGGACTGCTTCTGGAGTTTTGGGATGGGGGTAAATTTTTCCCTCTGCTTCTTTCTGAGGAAAAGTCAGATCTACATTCTGACCCATGTGAGGACTCACCAAGGTCGAGAGTGACTAATCATCTCAAGAGGCAGGTGCTTAACAACCAGGAGACACACGCATGGGGAGCTCTTTCCACATCAGCAGAACAGTGATCTTTGCTCTTTCTAGGTCCCTACTGGACTCATGTCCTGTTTACATGGAAATCCAAGGAGGGTTTGAAAGTCTACGTCAACGGGACCTTGAGTACCTCCGACCCAAGTGGCAAAGTGTCTCATGCCTACGGGGAGCCCAGCGTCAACCTCGTGATAGGGTCTGAGCAGGACCAGACCAAGCGTTACGAGGACGGAGCTTTTGATGAGTTCATCATCTGGGAACGGGCCCTGACCCCGGACGAGATCTCGATGTACTTCACAGCCGCCATTGGTTAGTGGGCACGTGGGGGAGGGCTCGGGCCTGCTCTGCCCGTCTCCGGGAGGACAAGGCTCCTTCTGTCCACCTCCCTTCCCAGCACGTCTCGCTCCTCACTCTCCTGAGGCGGCCGTCTGCGCTGCAGGCGGCGAGGCACCCTGATGACCCTCAGAAATCCAGCCGCTCCTCCAGAACACTTGTTCCTTGAGATGGAGGAACTGGCAACTTAGAGGAGAGGCCCTGAGAGGAGTATCCTGCGGGTCATCGGGGGCTTTCGAGGTGTACGTGGTGGGCGATGACGCACAGCTTTGGGAGCAGACATTCCGGGCCCATTAGTGCATTCGATCAACAAAGGTTCACCTGGTGCCTCCTGCATGCCAGACCCTGATGGGGCCCAGGGAGCCCCGCGGATGCCCCTTCTTGCTCAGTACAGAGTGGTTGTTCAGAGACGGGACCCAAGGGGCAGGGAGCCTGAGTTCAAATCTTCCCTCAGCCTTGACGAGCCGTGGGACTTGGGGGTCACCTCTGTTGAGGTACAGTTCAGGGAACAGAAATGCAACCATCTAAGGTCTATGGTCCTGCGGTACCTACTGTGCTCACCGTGTTGGGCAGCCGTCCTTTCTGGTTTTAAAACCGTCTCTTCACCCGGAAAGGAAGTCCAGGACCCACTACCTCTTGCTCCCTGGGTCCTCCTCCCAGCCCGTGGCCGCCACCGATCCTTCTTCTGGGTCCTCCACATACGGACCAGTAGCAAGTGACTTTCTGTGTCTTAATCATTCCAAAGCATAACATTCTCCTTTGTAACTGGAAGGAAACGGCAGGGCGGGGTCTCCACGGACGGACAGTGACCGGGGTAAGGCGTCAGTGCAGTGCCCGCCCGTGGCAGGTTTTCCCAACACTTCCACTGTTTTAAGATTAATACTTCCTTTCCCTTCATTCGTTTTCATTCTGTCAACAGCTGAACACAACTGATTCTTTATTTTAACTTCAAATAATCTGCCAAAAAAATGACAGTTGCTCGTAAACATCCGTTGGCCGGCCGCTGCGCTGACAGCAGGGACAGGCCAGGACCAGGAGGTAGAAAGCCGGCCTCCCCTTGGGGTCCGACAGTGAACCCCTCAGCTATTAGGACCCTGTGATTACATGACAGAAAACACGACGAAAGTGATTTACAGCAAGAAGGGAATTAAACAGTCTCACACAATGGAAACAATAGAAGAACATCTGCTTCAGGACCAGTTTGCTCTAGGTGCTCACACGTGTCACTAAGAGTGTTTGTGTTTGACTCTGCTCCTTCTTGTGATGCCGGCATGGCTGCCAATCCCTCTACGTCCCCTCCCCGTCCTCAACAGAAGGCCAGAGCTTCTCTTTCCTGCCATCTCCCGCAGCAGGGCTGCCCAGGACTCTCATTTGGCCAGGATGGTCCATGTGTTTCCCTGGGGGGCGAGCCCTGTGGCCGGGGCTGCAGAGTACGCTGATGGCCCGAAGCCTGGGTCATCGTCTGCCTCTGGCAGAGGCGGTCATGGCAGTGGGGCCAGCTGCATCTGCAACTCAGAGGAGAGGGGACCCCCAGCGACTGGGCTGCGGCTCTTGGGAGCAGGGCACAGCTGCTGTGCGTGCAGGACATCTCTGTCCACTCCCGTCTTTGAGACGCCTGTTTTTCACTGAGAAGGTGGAATTCGTTCCTTATACATAAGTGACATGAGGACAAAATATAGGTCCTGTACAATACAAAAGATATTTTTTTAATTAAATTTTTTATTTATTTTCAGTGTAACAGTATTCATTGTTTTTTCACCACACCCAGTGCTCCATGCAATCTGTGCCCTCCCTAATACCCACCACCTGGTTCCCCCACCCTCCCACCCCTGCCCCTTCAAAACCCTCAGGTTGTTTTTCAGAGTCCATAGTCTCTCATGGTTCACCTCCCCTTCCAATTTCCCTCAACTCCCTTCTCCTCTCCATCTACCCTTGTCCTCTATATTATTTGTTATGCTCCACCAATAAGTGAAACCATATGATACTTGACTTTCTCTATTTGACTTATTTCACTCAGCATAATCTCTTCCAGTCCTGTCCATGTTGCTACAAAAATTGGGTATTCGTCCTTTCTGATGGAGGCATCATACTCCATAGTGTATATGGACCACATCTTCCTTATCCATTCATCCGTTGAAGGGCATCTTGGTTCTTTCCACAGTTTGGCGACCGTGGCCATTGCTGCTATAAACATTGGGGTACAGATGGCCCTTCTTTTCACTACATCTGTATCTTTGGGATAAATACCCAGCAGTGCAATTTCAGGGTCATAGGGAAGATCTATTTTTAATTTCCTGAGGAATCTCCACACTGTTCTCCAAAGTGGCTGCACCAGTTTGCATTCCCACCAACAGTGTAAGAGGGTTCCCCTTTCTCCACATCCTCTCCGACACACGTTGTTTCCTGTCTTGCTAATTTTGGCCATTCTAACTGGTGTAAGGTGGTATCTCAATGTGGTTTTGATTTGAATCTCCCTGATGGCTAGTGATGATGAACATTTTTTCATGTGTCTGGTAGCCATTTGTATGTCTTCATTGGAGAAGTGTCTGTTCATATCTTCTGCCCATTTTTTAATATGATTATCTGTTTTGTGTGTGTTGAGTTTGAGGAGTATTAATCTCCTCCATTTCATAGCCTAAGATTCAGAGATTGTCCCTTTGAGACCAAGATGCTGTCTGTATTTGTGTTATTGAAAGCCTCCAACAAACCCTGGTTTCCTGATACCTCACTGCTTTATTAACCCCGGAAAGAGGTATCGCTGTTCCTAGCTCCTGCAGCTGTCTCAGCAAACTCATGTCCCCAGGACATCCCAGGGCTCGGATGGGGAGCATCAGCCCCGCACACGACACAGCGTTTCAGGCCACGTTGCCCTCCGTGCCCTGTGAAGGTGGTGTCTGAGTTTGGGGGCGATTCAGGAGAGGTGTTGCCTTAACCCTTACGTGTCCCAGGAGCACGTGCATGCATCTTTGCTGAACCAGAACTAGACTCATCACACCCCACGTTGCTTGGGGACTTGGTTCTGAAGACTGGTCATGTGACATAAATCACATATAGAGAAAATGACCAGAAGTCTCTCGGACGGCCCCATCCAGCCGTCCGTCAGAGCCAGGTTTAACCCAGCTGTAATAATTTATGATTAACCAAATAGGGGAGAAAGAACTAGAATCCTAGGGGTCGAAAGGGCTCAAGAGGACAGTCCCCACCCCCCCTTCATCTCACTCCACCTGTCTGGGAGGGAAGGCTGGACCGGACGGATTGTTTGTCCTCACCCCAGACTAACGGCCCTCTGTGTTCCATCCCCCGCTGGTCCCGATGCGGTGAGGGCGATTTCTTCTGGTTCTCTATTTATTTGAAATCGGTAAATGCTTGTATAAAATCATCGCTTTATATGATGACTTGCATGAAGGGTGTTCAAAAGCAATTTGAAACATAAATAGGAAAGTAATGTGACCTGGGAAAATCCATACCATCTGCCCATTAAGCTGATTTATTAGCCGTTCATCTTTCCAGCCGCATTCCTACTCAAAACATTCTCAGGCTGTCTTGGATGTGTCTGAAGCTGGAGAGTCCTGAGTAAAGACAGGCCTTCCTTAGGGGGAAAGATGGACCATGTTTCAGTCCCTAATCAAGCGTTACTGATTCTTTCCAGGAAAGCATGCTTTGTCGTCTTCACCACCACCAAACGTCTTCATGACCCCCCCAGCCAACACCGTGGTAAGCACACGCATTGATCTCGGTCCCCCTTGTTGAAGCCCTTCTGCTTAGCCTGTGTGCCAGGACCGAATTCCACTGGACAGTCTGGCTCTCTCTTCTTGGCAGTATAGTGTCTGGGAAGAAATCAGCCCTGGAGGGGAAGCTAGCTTTGGCCGAAGGGAAAGGCCTCTGCTCCTCGTGGTCTGTGGCCTCAGGGGCCAAAAGGAAGTCAACCAGACTGCCCAGGGACACAGACACTGAGACCGTCTCCGGGGCAGGCGGCACAGTGAGCGGAGAGGAGGGGGGACCTGTGCCGAGGCTCGTTTTCGCTTCGTGCCCCTTCTCCCGACGTTTGAGGGAAGATCCGTCCATACAGAAACGTTCCCCTCTGGAATTAGTACTTATAATCCCACCGCTTTCCCTTCCTCGGGGGCTCTAAGGGCAAGGGAGGGCACAGACTCTCGTACCTTTGGTGCAGGTTCAAACGCCGGTTCCACGTGTATTTCTGGGTGAGCTTCCCCGCGCTTGGTTTCATCTCTCAAATGGGTGCGTATTTCTTGAAGTTGCTGAGAGGGAGAGAGTCAGTCTGTGTCAGGCAGTCGCGGAGGTGCCTCCCGGTACACGGTCGGCGCAACCGCCGTCGTCACCATGGGGCTGTAAGAGGGCGCGCCGGACTTCGGTGGGACTTCTCGGCTTTAGTCCCGAGCTGGAATCACGCCTGTCATTTCTTTCAGGTGCCCACCAACGCTTACCATCCCGTCATGACCAACTTGACAGAGGCGAGGAAAAACTTCCAGAGTCCAGGAACCATCGTGAGCCACCTGCGAAACATGTCCCTTAAATTACCCAATAAGCCTCTCTCGCAGGAAATGGCGCTGAACCTCACCCAGGTAAAGCTACTTGATTTCTGCGCCTGGCCGGTCGGGGATGGCAAAGCGCCAGATCCTGACGCACAGGCATGTTTTGTTCAATCTGCACAGTTATAGAAAGTCAGGAACTCTTACGTGACAGTCTGGGTTCTGGACTCATCATGAGCCACTAGGTAGGGTGGCCCGTCCCGCCAGCTCCGTCCAGCTCGCTGGGGCCTCCTTCAGCTCTGCCCCGGCTCCTTGTCGCTCCCGTCTCCACACCCGCCCGGCCGCCCGCCATCTGGGCACGCAGCTCCAGTTCCAGCCCTCACTGCCTCCCTTGGTGACAGGTGGAGGGTGGGACTGGGTCTTGGCAGGGGTAGCCGCGGTTCACTAGACCACAGGCTGCACACATTGTGACCCACAGTGCTGTGACTTACAGGTCAGTGGGAATTGCCAAAGTCACAGAAAACACTTAGTGAATGTGCATTGATGGCATGGAATCAAGGTGCTGCCGCTTCTCACTCTCCTCTAAACACCCTTAAGGTCGAGGTAGAGCGTCCCTGGCGGGTAGAGGGGGGGCACCGGGGTTCTGGGCCGAGGTGGAGAGAGAAGGCCCGGCTGAGTGGGTTCCTCCCAGAAAGAGCGGCTTCCAGGTCCGAGCAGGGCGCAGAGCGCTGGCTCAGGGCTGAGCGTCCCTCAGTGGTTCCTTGCCTGTGTCCTCGGTCTCTGCCCTGCTGCGATGTTGGGGAGACAACAGGATACTCAGCTCGGGGGACCCGCATGCATTCCTGTGTGCTGACGACGGTGGCGTTAGGTGAGCGCTCTGGAAGGCTTGCTGGCAGAAGGCAGACCCAAGGAGCGCGTGAGAAGATGCCCTGGGTGCCCAGGTGCCCCGAAATGGAAGGAGGGCCCCACTTGCTTTCCTGCCCCTGTGGGGGGAAGAGAGAGCCGGCTTCTCAGGCATCTCCGTCCATCCCCAAACCCTGCCCATCTCTGGTTCGATGAGAAATAATATCCAGTTTTCCACGTCCTGGCTTCCCACCACTAGCAACTGGACAGGAAAATGGCGAGAAGTCATTTCCTGCGCTGGGTGATAAGGGGCCCGTTAGCCACATCTGGCTGGGGAGTCTGTGAACTGCAGTGAATTCAAAGTCAGATGTGAGACGTGAAATCCAGGCTCTCAATGGGATATACACCGGATTCCTAACACTTAGGAGAAAGAGAAGAATGTAAAATATTGAATTGACAATTTTTATCTTGGCATGTGGAAGTACCAATTTAGATATACGGGGCTAAGAAAGACGTAGAATTAGTTTGAAACATATAATTAGGAGAAACATAATTAGTTTCATCTGTTTACTCTTTACTTTTTAAAATATGACTACCAGAGGCGTCCCGGGTGGCTCAGTCGGTTAAGCCCCAAGTCTTGGTTTGGGCTCAGGTCACATCAGGGTTCTGAGATCAGGATTCTCCGTCTCCCGCCACCACGCCTCGCCCAGCAGGTGCATACATGCATGCAAACAAATCATATGACTACGAGAAAATTTAAAAGTGGAAATGTGGCCGGCATTCTATTTTTATCCCACCAGGCTGCTCTGCTGGAGTAGGAATCAGCAATTTATAGCCCTTAGGCCAGGTCTGGTGTGTTGATTGTTTTTGTAATAAAGTTTTATTGGAACATGCTCGTCTAGTCACAGTGGCCTGTGGCTGCATTTGCACTACAATGGCAGAGTTGAGTGTGACAGAGCTGTATGGCCTTCAAGCCTCAATACTTTACTAGATGAACTTTTTTTTTTTTTTAAAGTGCAGACTCTTCTCCTAGATCATAAATTCTGCCCACGAGACCTCAAGCCCAGTATTTTGTTCATCCTTTGTTCATAAGGTCTTGCCCTTTAGGGTCTTAATCAGTATTTATCAAATAAACGCAATGAAAGAGTGAGGAGTTTTGAGGATATATTCTCTAAATATTTGGTGCCTTAAAGTGTGAGGAAGTATGTGATTTATTCTGGAGATGGTAGTTTGGTGGAGATATGGGAGACTTTGATCAGGATCTAAGGTTTTGGTTTTTCTTTTAAGATTTTATTTATTTATTCATAAGAGACAGAGAGAAAGAGAGAGAGAGGTAGAGAGGCAGAGAGAGAGGGGGAAGCAGGCTCCCTGTTGAGCAGAGAGCCCGATGCGGGGCTTGATCCCAGGACCCTGAGATCATGACCTGAACCGAAGGCAGAGGCTTAACCCACTGAGTCATCCAGGCACCTTGGTCAGGCTTCAAGTTTAATTCTGTGTCTATAGTTGGAGACAAACAGTCAAAAGGCAACATGAGGGATGTGGACTGGACCTGGTGTCAGGCAACAGGGAGTGGTGAGGACTGGGGTGCACGGAGGAACACGTATCTGACTAAGGGGGCCGCTCCTGCTTCACTTTGGCCAACAGTGGCCGCGTGGGACTGTGGGCCGGGGTGGCCTGAGCTTCTGCTCTTCTCCAAGGAAGCCGGAAATGCACATATTTTCATTTGAATCTCCCCTCTTGAACATGGTAAAAGCTAATTTACTTTCTTTAGAACAGTGGTGAGCCAAACCAAACATGATGTTAAGCTGGTCTGACCAAGGGTCTCCAAGTAACTTCTTTATGGAGAGGTGGTTTCCAGTGAGCACACGTGGTTTTGTGTCACCTCGGCTCCGCTACCCAAGGAAGGCATGTTCAGCTGCTCACGGTTCATTCACTTGTTCATTCAACAGGCAGTCCCGAGGGCCGCTTTTCTCTCCTTCGGGGAGAAGGAGTGCTTCGGGGTTTCTCCATGACTAAGCTGTGTTCATTCTGACATCTGTATGCTTATCGCTGACGAGCGGCTCGTCACAGGGAGGGAACAAGGTGACAGCTCTGAAGGACTTTGTAAAACATAACCTCTTGTGCTGATGGGAGCTGTTTGTCTTTATTACCATACGTAAAACCCAGCCAGTGCCTGATAAGACACGGAGAAATCAAAGGTCTTGACATTTTGAGGATTAAGGATACGTGCTAAGCAGTGTCATTTTGTCTGCCTGTAGGTTTTCTTAAAGACCATGGGAGAGGTTCTTCAACTGCCCAGTTGGGTCGATGTGTCAGAGGTAAGGAAAAAAAAAGAACATTTTTGGTTGTCAAAATGTATGCGCTTTGCCAACTGCTGTGTCTTCCTAGAGGTGGTGTAAATATGGCCCAATTCACATCTCTGAGAGAAATGATGCACCTTCCAGTCTTGCCATCTGGGTCATTAGAGCTCATTTTGACCAGATATGCAACGGAGTTCAAGTGCCGTGTCTTCTGTGGGGCTCAGGAAGTGTGCGGATGTCACTAATGTGTTATCCTTCCTGGCACCGAGCTGGGGAGCGGCTGCCTGTCTTCATGAGGAGTGTATACTAAGTTGATCTCTATTTATCATTTATTATTTTTAAAAAAGACTTTATTTATTTATTTGACATAGAGATCACAAGCAGGCAGAGAGAGAGGGGGAAGCAGGCTCCCTGCTGAGCAGAGAGCCCGATGTGGGGCTCTATCCCAGGACCCTGAGATCATGACCTGAGCCGAAGGCAGAGGCTTTAACCCACTGAGCCAGCAAGGCACCCCTATTTATCATTTTAATAAAGTATTTTTCACCATCACATTGTTCTTGAGTGGTAAGAAAAAAACATGTTTTATGCCTAAAGATCCCTAGATTAAGTGAAAAAAAAAAAGGAACATGTGATGATATGTTTCATGATCATAAACATAAAAAGAAAAAAAAACCTTTTCATTTTCCCTGAACTGCAAATAATTAGAAAGGAGAATGGAATATACTTTTTTCTTTTTAAAAGTAACTGCATTGACTTTACCATTTAACAAATGAAACAAGTTAATGTGTTGTGGAAGGCAGGAACTGCCGAAGACAAAAACCTTTAAAAAGAGCCGTCCCCCGAAGCCTTAAGGCAGGCCGTGACCGTGAGCCCTCTCGTGTACGTTCCGTCCCATCCACCGCTGTCTTCAGCTACGTGCAGGACAGTTTCCAACGACAGGGGGCACATCAGGCAGCCCAGGCTAGGTTGTGCTGCGGTGACAGAGAGACCCCCGCATTTCAGTGGTGAAGCACAGTTGAAACTTACTTCTCACTCCTGCAAAGTCCCAAGTGGGTCCGAGGAGCCTTTCCTCAGTCCGTGACTTTGGGGGCCTGGCCCTGTCCGTTTTCTGATGATGTGGTCTCTCCGCATGACGTCCAAGGTTGCCCGGGAGGCTGGAGGACTCCTAGCCGCCTTGCTCAGCAGAGTGGCAGCACACTGGTGTGGGATTGCCGCGCTTGCTCTCCTGAACCCCTATGATGTTTAAACAGTATTTGGCAGTTCGAGGCAGAAATGCTGTTCATGAGACTGCAGTAGGTTTTGTCTCTGAACTTTTTATTTGAACAGCTTCAAACGGAACAAGATGGAATGAACACGGGCAAAGGGAGCAGGAAAAGAGGGGACCTGCCTTTAAGACTGATACGGTCTTATCTAGAAACAAATTCTTTTTTAAAAAGGCACGACCCTCCAGCGTCCACGCCTTCCGGGGGGTAGTCTGTGTACAGGGCTGCAGCCCAGGAGCCCTGGAAAATGGCCAGCGGAGGCCCCGAGCAGACCCATTTCATCAGCGTCATTTTAAAGTGACTTTCTCTGAACGCTGTGTCACAAGATGTGAATAATCATGGAGCTCTTCAGACTCAGGCGGGCTGTAACGTGCCTTCGAGAGAAGGTATGAATCAGCTACCGCCCAGCCGAAGTGCACATCCGAGACACAGATTTCCATGTGTTTGACTGTGCTCGGCTGATTGAAATCGGGCCACAGGCCTCAAAGAAAATGTCTAAAATTGGCCTCAATGTTCTCTTCGCAGCTCATTAGATGCTCATGGAGCGCGTCTGTGAGAGAATGCTAAGGATCCTTAGCAAACAGACGCCTTCCAGAAAGGCGGGAAGGAGGGAAGGGGCCCAGCGGCAGAGAGGCACAGCCACCGTGCCCCCGAGGGCCCGAGAGGCCCTGTCCCCAGTAGCGGTGTGTCTGATGATGGGGGCGGAGCTCAGTCTGAGCGGTCCGCAGAGATGCGGGGTGACCAGGAGGGACCCCCGCCTTCTTGGGGCAGCATCCATTGGGATCCTGTCTGCATTGGGGACTCAGAATGAGTGAAGAGGGCGCTTGGAGGGAAGGGGTGCACCAGGCAGGTCAGACGGGATTTGGGGTTCTGACAGCTCCAAAGCATCCCTCCCCTGCATGGACGCTGGGATGAAGCTTCTGGTGTCCTTGTCCTGGAGGGGACTTGGGGACAATCAGCCCCCTCCTCCTGAAACAGAAGGGGTTAAGGCAGGCCGGTCAGAGATTACAGAGGTGAGTTCTGAGTGCAGCTGGGCCCAGGCCTCTGTCACCTGTGTCTAAGCATAGAAGCCTTGCGGCCAATGACCTGGGTGACTGGGGATGTCTGTGTGCTGTGAGCTCCACCGGTGGGCCTCGCCCGTGAGAAGTGTAGTGCTGGGGGCTGTCCCCCGCTCCTTCTCATCTGCTCATAGAGAGCACGGGCCTGGCCCACCGTGACCTCCAGGGACGCAGCGGGCTCTCGCTGTGGCTGGGTGCAGGGGGGTCCAGTGCGGAGCCCGGCGGCATGTTGGGCGGATGGGCCTCCGGTGGGCCTCAGGGTGCTTGCGGTGCAGGTTCCGTTGTCTAAGTGCCCTCATGTGGCGTTGTGTTCAGGACAATGCCATGGTGCTGGGCTTGATCGAGACCATCGACACCGTCATGGTCCACATCTCTTCCAACCTGGACGCCAGCCAGCCCCAGGTCACCATTGTCGGCTCTTCTTCCATGGCAGGTACTGGTCGGCTCGGGGTGGGATGCGGCCTCGGGCGCAGGCGTCGGGGCAGGGGACTCCGGAGGCCCGCTGGCCTGTGCGGTTTGCTCTGCCAGCCCCGCGCTCACCCACACGCGCACAAGGAGGGACGTACACGTCTGCACAGGGGCGCGCACACACCTGCAGAGGTGCACACACAGTGCACACACACACGCCCACAGGTGCGCACACGCTCGCGCACAGGTACCCACACACCAGCACACGCCTCTATACACACAGCGCATAAACACACGGGCAAAGGCACACACGCGTGCAGGTGTGCACAGACACACACACAGGTGCACACACACGCGTAGCAGCAAACACACCATCGTTTCAGACACACCTCTCTGCTTTTGTAAACTGTGTCGCCCTTACACAAAGTCACGCTCCAGAGGGAGCGTGTCCTCAGCCAGGATGCGGACACAAAGCTACGGGAGCATTTGATGGTGACTCGGGGGCTGGACGGATCTTGGGTGACAGTCGTCTCTGCTCGGAACGGGAGTCAAAAAGCAGCAGCTCCTTTGAGCATCTGTGGAATAAAAGGTTGTAGAATCAGGTTTCGCAGAGCCAGATGGAGGCTTGGCCTAAATCTGCTTTCCAAGATAATCGGCACAGAGTCCCACTTCCCCTGACTTCACGGCCCCTCCCTTTGAAAAGTCTTTATCTAAAGCAGCATTGCATAGCTGATACTCTCCCACAAGAGCCAGACTCTGGGGCAGGGGCTAAACTGACCCATGGAGGTGAGTGTTAGTGGGACTGTTGGCTGAGATAGTGACCGATGGCTGGAAGGCCAGCTTCTCCGGCACCTTCTTTCTCCCATGTGTCCTGGGTGCCTCAGAGTGTGGTGAGGAGCAGCCCTGAGAGCTGACGGGCGGCCCCGAGGGAAGGAGGGGTCGCCTCGGGCCACAAGGCCCCCACCACCGTGTGTGGCCAGCTCGATGAGGCAGCCGTATGGTGGAAATGACTTGCCTGGACCCTTATTTTCTCAGGTCGTCATTGTCTAGAGGTAATTACACTGCCCAGGGGAGCTCATTCTGTTAGCAAAAGCAGAAGCAGATGGGCCTTTACAGCCCAATTTCCTGCGCCTTGGAGCTTACTGACTGTGGCTTCCTGTCTTTGGCTTGTTCTCAGAGTTTTCTGTGGCCAAACTCCTGCCCGAGACCATAAATTCCTCCCACTACCGCTTCCCAGCCCAGGGGCAGAGCTATATCAAGGTTCCCCACGAGGCGTTCCGCAGCCAAGGTGAGTGCAGCTGCTGAGGCCGCCCCAGGACCTCCGGGGCTGTGCACATGTGCGGGCGGCTGCGACCCTGCAGACACACGGCCCTCACGCCTGCTCGCCTGTTCCTGCGGGAGCGGCTCCGGGCCAGCCTTTCTCGGGGGCTGGTGGGGGCGGGGGGTCCTGGCAAGCGCCTGAGCTGCTAACTCAGAATGCTGATTCCGAGGGCACCCCAGCCTCGTGAACTGGAACTGGGGAGGAGGGCTGGGAATCTGCATTTTGGACAGGCTCTTGAGGTGATTCAGGTCCACTGTGAAAGACACCTGTGTCCTCCCGGAGCGGCATGGTGACATGTAAACAGACTATGAAGAGACGGGGCTGTGCCCCCTCCCCCACCCAGGGTGGACTCAGGCTAGGTGAGGGGTGTCCACCCGGGGTTCTCCATCCCCCTCAGGTGGCTCAGGCAGCTCTGGCCATTTTTGCTGCAGGGACAGCCCCACTGGTCCCTTGAAAAGTGAATGCCCCCACTGCTCGTTCCTCGGGCTGTCGGGGGAGTCTGGGATTCTCTGCTCCTGACAATCTGGCCAGAGGACATGCACTGCCCAGAGACTGGGGACAAAGAGCAGCCCGGGTAGTGTAGGATCTCGGTGTCTCCTCCTTAGCAAAGAGTTGTCCCTCGCCACCCCGCAAGGACCCACCTCTGCTCCCTCTACCTTCTTGTTTGCCTGTGTGGAAGGTAGCTGGAGATGTCACAGGAACACCCCCTCAACACAGGCTGAACTACAGAAACGGGGGGTGTCTGGGGATGAGGCTGTGGTCTGCCAACCGCACATGTGATCTTGGCTCATCTCACGCCACCCGGCTGCAGGATCTAGAAACCCTCCATTCTTCATACTCTGCGGGACCACGGCCTCATGCTCTGCCCTGTGGCAGCAGAACATATTGGTCACAAGGACCGACTGGCAGCTGGAAATCCTGGGCTCCAAGCCTGGTTCAGCTGCTTACTGGCTGTTACTGATCCTGCGTGCGTTATAGTCTCCTCGTCTGTAAAATGGGGACAATATTAGTACTGGACTCACAGAATCGTTTTGAGAATTGAATGAGCCAAGCCCTTCTGCCTGGCACACCGTGAGAGTGATAGGATGCTCAATATTTTCCTGAAATTTTAACTTATTCCACAAATACCCCTGAGGAACTCCAGAAGACAGCTAACCACTTCCTCCTTCAAGTGTCCTCTGCTAATAGTGGAGGGACACAACATAAAAAATGATTCCTCTTTCAAAGTTGTCACATAGCAGAGATGGGATGTAGCCAAAAGGCACAAAGGACACCTTCGTGATCACCGCCACTTGTAAATCCCGCATCTGCTGCCTCACTCACGTGTTCGTGTGGCTGCAAAGACTCCATATGCCAACAGCAAACAGGACACGCTCACCCAGACGGTGCAAAACTGGAGGCTGGCGCTGTGACCGCTGCTGGAGCAGGGACCTTCTGCCCACAGAAACTCTAGCGTTCCTGGCGAGTCAGGGTCTCCCCGGGAGCGGCAGCATCTGTGTGTCTGGAGTCGGCTCAGGGGAGGATCAGGCAGTCATTGCTACAGTTAAATCCACAGCTGAAGGGTCACAAAGTTTCTACTCAGGCTCATGCAAAATTCCACCCCTGAGAGTCCCTCACTTTCTAACCCCCCACGCCCCCTTCCCCAGGAGCTGCCCCCGCCCCTGGATTTGGGTGTGAGGGTCGGCACTGTGCATTGCTGGGCAAGTGGGTTTGGCTGGGCGCTCTGCTGCTGGCAGGCTGACAGGTGTCTGTGACCCTCTGCTTTTCCGCAGCCTGGACCACCATTGTGGGCCTTCTCTACCACAGGATGCACGATTACTTGGACAACATCCAGCCAGCCAAGACCAAGTGAGTGTCCCAGGTCCCAAGATAGGGAGAGGGCAGTGGGCGGCTGACCACTCAAACACCCCTGCCTCCGGGTCATCACAGGCATGCAGGACCAGAAGGGACACACAATGTCAATGTCTGGGGCTTCGCTATTGATGAAGTTCTAGAACCTGGGTGAGGTTCGGTGGGCTGAGGTCCGGAGCCGATGACCAAGAAAGAATTCTTGAGACATCTTTGGTGCAAAATGGTGGTTTATTAAAGCACGGGGACAGGACCCGTGGGCAGGAAGAGCTGCTGCCCCGGGTTGTGAGGGATGGCAGGTTATGTACCCTGCTGTTGGGGGAAGGTGAGAGAAAGGGAGGTTTCAACGGAGCTTTCATATGTTAAAGGAGGCCTCCAAGGTGCAGGGATACCGGAGGCTTGATCAATGTTATCTTTTGGCGAGCCATTAACATCAAGATGGTTGGGAGATTCCTGGTGGAATGTCATAATCCTGCTATCAAGCTTCTTTGTTAGTGAGATTTAGGTATAGAAGAAACTTAACTTCACTTACATTTCTTTCTACCCCAGCCTCCTTCAGTTTTGTTTATGGAGGGGAGGGTGACATTAAGGCTTGAGGAACTGAGTCATTTTGCCTCTGGAAATTGTGCTATTGATAATGTAACTTCTTTGGTAAACCAAGGGAGACTCTTGTCTTGCGGGATTGTGATCTCAGCAAGTTAACTATTTGTTTTGGCAGTCAGGGGTACCTGAGGACTGCCACACACATCACTGAGGGGAGCGGATGGAGAGGGGGTGCAAGGTGCCAGCTTTTGCTTTGTCCTCAGCCAGCCTCCGGCTCCCTCATCACTATTAGATCCAGAAAGGGGACATGGGACCTCAGACGCTGGGGGTTCAGCGGCACTGGGCCTGTAGGCTGACGGTCCAGTAGTCAGGTGATCACAGCTGCCTGGTACTCCCTGTGCGGTGGTGGGCGCGTACCTTCACGGCCGGAGCCTTGGTTGTCACTTGTGGAAGCGGGGGACGACAGCACACCCCTGCATCAGTCAGGGCTGGTTGGGTAAGTGGGCTTGGGCGGTCCGCCAGGAGGCTGGGTGCTAGGGGAATGAGGAAGGCTTCAGGCACGGCTGGACCCAGGAGCCCAGGGGAGGCCTCCTGCCCTGGTCGCTCTGTCTCCTGCCTGTGCCTTCCTCTGTGCTGGCTCTTTTCCAGGCAGGCCCCTCCCTAGGTGCATGGTTCTGCGGCGGCTCAGGACCCCACGGCTCTGGGTCCTCAGGTCTCAGGACAGCAGCCGCCGTCCGGAATGTGTGCGTGGAAACTCAGGGAGGGCTGTGATTGGCCCCTTTGGATCCTGTATCCATGCTGGCGCCCTCCAATCATAATGGCCAGAGCGTCCTGCTCTGTCGTTGGCCGGATCTGTTCACATGGCTCTGTGGAAATTCAGAGAAAGCTGTGATTGGCCCGTTTGGGTCATGTGCCCAGCCTGGGTCCCCAGTCATGGTGGTCGGAGCATCCTGCTCTGTCATTGGCCGGATCTGCTCACATGGTTCTGTGGAAATTCAGGGAAAGCTGTGATTGGCCCCTTTGGGTCATGTGCCCGTCATGGTGGCCGGACGGTCTTGTTCTCTTGCTGCCGGAGACTCTTCACCGGGCCCTTTCGGCCTGGCGGTGGGTCAGCCCCACCTAGACGCAGGGAGGAGCTGGTTCCGCGGAGGCTCCGCTCCTCTCATGGGGCCCCGCTCCCCTGCCCTGCACGTGCCCTCCCCGGCGCTGGGGCCGGGTGGGCCGACCCCTCGGTGACGGG
This sequence comes from Martes martes, assembly GCF_963455335.1. Taxonomy (NCBI): domain Eukaryota; kingdom Metazoa; phylum Chordata; class Mammalia; order Carnivora; family Mustelidae; genus Martes; species Martes martes. The sequence continues at coordinate 91,796,753 of NC_137901.1, forward strand.
GAGCGGCCGCTGTTGGAGCCGCCGCCCGACAAAGGATGCGGGACGAACACCTGGAACCGGGCAGCCCGTCTCCGAGGCAGCCCGCCCGGATGTCCCAGCCTTTGGGGAGACCGTGGGGTCGGGGACACGACAGCCCCGACTTGGCTGTGGACCCGGGGCCGCCGGTCCTGGGAAGGCCTACGCGTTGGCCGGTTTCCTCACGACTAGGGACGGCGACCGGCCCCTCGTGTGTGTGGTTTCCGGAGCTCCTCAGACTCGTCCGAGCGGAGTCCCATCGCCTTTCCTCAGATGCCTTCTCAAGTCTTCGGGGGATAGTTTCCAGATCCAGGATTACGAGGGGAAGCGGACTCCTCCGCCCGGCTTACCTACCCGCGGCTCTCCCGCCGAGCGGTCAGGCTGAAGCTGACCTGTGGGAGGGATGCTTGAGATGTGTGTTTACCAGGCATGGCTGGGCCTGTCTGCGGCCCGGGTCCGAGCGCCCGGAGGACAGGGTCGGTATCGCCCTCCCGGCCGCCCTTCCGCCTCCAGCTAGGAGAGGACAGAGGAAGTGGGATTGCTGTTTACCGACCTCCGCGTGTGCCGCATTTTGGGACAATTCGCTGTGACCGAGTAGAATCGTCACTCTAGCCAGCTGCTGACAAACTTTCCCATAAAGGGCCAGATAGTAAATATTTTGGTCTTTACGGGCCATAAAGCCTCTGTCACAACTACTGAGTCTGCCGTGAAAGCCTGGAACCAACCTCAGATGACCCCTGACGGAATGGGAGTGGCTGCGTGCCTGTAGAACTTCACAGGACCAGGCAGCCCCCCAGGCCCGTGTTTGGCACCCCTGCCAGACACACCGTTCCGTCAGCGCCGACTGCGGTGGATGGGGGCAAGGCTGAGTTTGTCCTGCTTCCGGGAGTCCAAGGATGTGCTTGAAGCCGGGCAGATGGGACATTCCTCCATCTTGGGGCCTTAACCTTACCTCCCTGCTGTCCTCACTGCCCCAGGACATCGCAGAGGGGACTCTCGGGAGCCGCAGATCCCGTGCTGTGTGATCCAGAAAACCGTGGTCAGCCCCTCTTGTCCCTGTAAGACGTGGGGTCTGAGACTCACACAGGCAGATCCTGGCCCCTCCCGGCCCTCTCCCTGTTAGCATTGACACCTGGGGACCACTTGCACCCTCACCAGCAGCAAATGCATGTCAGTTGACTTCCTGAAGTCAAACAGACATTTTGTGGCCACGATGAGAACATATCTTTCCTGTGTGGAATCTTCAGCTTGGGTGAAGTTCCAAGGGCAGCACTGAATGCAAAGGTGTCTTATTGTCAAAATTAACCTTGAAAAAGAAATCATCCAAATAGTTCATCAGGCACAGACCCTGTATTTGTCGTGTTCTCTCCTGTGGCACCAGAGTGGGACAGAAGGTGATCACCAGTGTCATAGTTAGCAGTGCAGAATTGGGTGCTGGGCGCCTGGCTCTGTCCTCCCCATGGCACCCTTGTCGGTGGTGTGAACCTGGGCAATGCCTGGCGGTTGTTGGCTGTGTGCTCCCTTCTAGAATAATGCTGTTGACAGTACCGATGGGTGAGGCTGCCGTGAGCGTAGTGTGAGTTAACTGTTGAAACAAAGCTTGGTGCTCTTAACATCACCTGTAAGTGCTTGCCCGTATCGTCTCCCAAGATGATTGGATGTTCTCGCCATATTGGCTGTAAGGTGATTGTCGCATTCCACACGCAGTTCGGAGTAGATGGGTAGAATGAGCAGAAAGCGCTCTGGTGATCCTGCTTGCGACACAGCGGAGTCCCTTCTCTTCAGTATCAGGCACTGTGGCCTGCATACATGTATGGTTTTTGTAAGAATGAAGGGTGCTGTGGGATTGTAGTGTCCTCTCAATCCCCTTTTGGGGTGGGTTGGAGTCAGCACACGAGTTTAGTGCGTGAAGATGGGGGTGAGGCTGGGAGAGGGTCTCCCATCTTCCCAGCCAAGCCCTGGGCGGGCCACTCCCGAGGACCCAGGCAGCCATTGCTGGGAGCAGCGTGTGAGTGTCCACAGGTCCCGGGGAGACACTTAGCTGGTCCCTGCTGTGCCACGTGCGTGCAGATGGTCTCACCTGCCTAGTCACGATGAGGACTGCTCGGCTCTTACTGTGAGCTGTGCCGGGCTAGCAGCCGGGACAGGCTTTTCCTTCGAGTGGGGCCAGGAATCCAAGCTGGGCAGGGAGTCTAGAGTCACCCGCTCCCACGACCCCACCGCAGATGGAGCCCCGGGCACGGAGAGCGGATGGGACTTCCAGGCTGCCAGCCAGCAGAGGCAGAGCCGTGACTTGGGTCTCGGCTTCCATGTCTTATTGACAGACACACGTGCTTCCAATGGAGAAGTTCCCGGAGGGTTTGGCGGTTGATAAGTGTCCACTCTTGTTCTCTGTAGAGTAGTGACAACCAATCAATGCAGAAGGAAAGACAACATTGGAAAGACACCATCTTGGAGCCCTAAGTGTAGTTACTGATCAGGGCAAAAGTCATCAGTGGGTGTAGACACCACTGGGTGAGCGGTATTTGGAGAACAGTCATTATTATTATTTTTTTAAGATTTTTATTTGACAGAGAGAGACAGCGAGAGAGGGAACACAAGCAGGAAGAGTGGAAGAGGGAGAAGCAGGCTCCCTGCTGAGCAGGGAGCTGGATGTGGGGCTCGAGGTCTCGATCCCAGGACTCTGGGACCATGACCTGAGCCGAAGGCAGATGCTTAACGACTGAGCCACCCAGGCACCCAGACAGAGTTATTGTTAAATTTACACAGTGAGCAGGGCACCTGGGAATAGAGACAGCTGGCCTGCACCACTTCAGCCAGCAGGTCACTTTCGACGTCATCAACAATGGATGTGATACTCTGTGTCCCCTGAGGTGACACGATGGGAAGGAGTGAACGTGGCCCATGGAGTGGTCCTGCCCCAGGTGCTCGGCCCAGAGCTCCTCCTGGGGACGCAGCCCATCTACAGTAGGGGCCGTTTTGCAAACTGTGGCTGGCGCTGCTGTATGTCTGTGGCGGGAAGGAGAGAGAGCCGTGGGGACTGTTCCAGAACTCAGGGACCTGCGGGGATGTGCTCCTGAGCAGAGGCACTGGCCTCGTCGGGACCACACAGAGCTCTGAGGCACAAGGTGGGGACCACGGAGGCGGTGTCAAGTTTCCGAGGGTAATGACTGGGCCGTGGTATGCTGGGGTCTGTCTTCAGGTTTGGAAGGTCCTTTCTAAATTGTGGCGGGGGAGGAGTGTCCTGGCGTGCTTCCTCGTGGTTCCGTAGGAAGAAGAGTGTGTGTGTGGGCCTGCCAGGTGAGGCAGACGTAAGAGAATGGTAGGGGATGTCATCTAGGTGGAGAGAAAGTGTTCACGGTCCTCTTTCTAGCAAATCATCTGTAGGCTTGAAGTTCGTTAGTAGGTAAAAGTAGTTGAGGGAAGAAGAGCATTGCACACACAGCGCCCCAAGACGTGGGTAGGTGTTATGAAGACAGCCGTGTGGGTGCAAACACAGGCAGGGAGCAGGCTCCTCCAGCAGGCTTGTCTCAAGTAGGAGGGTACTCAGATCATGTAAGCTGAAGGCACGCAGGTTGATTGGCTTCAGGAGATGCGTGATCCAGCATCCAGTTGACGTCACTCAGCTCTGGCTCTTCTCTTCCTTGGGTGGGGCGGGGGAGGGGGGGCGCTCCTTCCCACTTCATCTCTGAACTCGTGCATTTAAGCCACTGCCAGGGCGGCCTCGTCCTGGGCGGACAAGTAGAGAGAAGCGAGGGTCGCTGACCCGACATTTTCCCTCTGAATCTTGTTGCATCTCCTTGGATTTCCTGGATCATGCACTCACCTCTGAACAGTCCCTGTGGCCTGAGGGAGGCGGTGGACTGAGTGGTTCAGGCCTGGGCAGCAGGGCTCACTCCTGAGCCGAGGATGGAGTCAACAGCAGAGCACGTGGTCTGGAGGTGGGAGGGAGGCGGCTGACTGGAGGCAACTGAGGGCCTTTCTCCGGAGAACGAACCCCCATCAGACAGGGGAACCATAGGCACTCACTGCGCTATCATCTCTTGCACCGTTTTGTAAGCAGGGAGGTTGAAGTTCAGACAGGGTAAGTCACTTACCCAAGGTCACACAGTGGCTTCCAGCCCTAGAGAGCAGCGGGGACCGAACGAGACCAATCAATCTTCCATCCCACGAAGATTTCAGTATGGAAAATTTCAGCCTTAACGTTAAGTTCTCAACGCAGGTGTTCTGGCTGCGTGCCCTTCCCCTTTTCCCCTTTTGTAACAATTTCTCATTTATTTCCAAGGATTGTGGAGGCAGCAAATTACAAAAGGCACACGCTGTTCGCAGCCAGCTACCTGATTTCTCTGGAGGTGTCCCCGCCGCCCATGCTGTCCCAGAACCTGTCAGGCTCGCCGCTCGTCACGGTGCAGCTCAGGCACAGACTGGTGAGTTAACGTGGCCTCGCCGTCACTTGCATTCTTTGGTCTTCCATTGAGGACATCGTGGAGTCTCTGGGGCTGGAGAAAGTCTCAGAGGACATGTGTGTTCCCTGGAGTTCCTCTCCGGGACATGGTTTTCGCATGGCGGTGGGATGCGGTTGACGTTGGAGAAAAAGGCTTTCCCAGGCGTGTGTGTGCGTGGCATTTCTGCCGGGTGGTAAGTGTCCTTCTTGGCGGAGGGGTGCAGGGGGCAGCTGTCACTCGTCCTGATGGTTGCCCTTAGCAGCATGTAGTGCTCTGTCCTCCGTGAGAAGCATGCTCTGGGGCCAAGGGTGGGCCATTTCTCCGCTGTCCTGAGGGGTGAGTTCCTGGTCCTGCTGGGTCGTCACTGGAATTCTGTCTGCATTTACTCTGTCATTGTCCACGGGTAAGAATGACAAGTGCCCGGGGTCACGGATGTGCTCTGTCCTTCCAGCAACACCCAGCTTCTCCCGTGCCAGGATATGTCCCCAGATACAGTGTTGGGTCAACACCCGAACAGGCTTTTCAAGGCCTTTCTTTAAGAACTCGCTGTGGTTTTGGTCGTTTGGAGTCACGCTAAAGACATTTCCCTCCAGGATTTTTGACTTGTTCTACTGCATCTTGTCCCACCTCGGTCCACCAGCGGTAACTGAAGACCTGCCGTGTGCCGGCCACTGTGTTCTGGGCCCCTCTCGTCTGTCCACGTGGAAGGGTATTTTCATATTTTCATTCCCTCTGTCTGCACAGCCCTTTCCCACCCACCTGGACACACAGTCCTGGCCTCAGAATGCCCCGGCACCCGGACTCTCTCTTTAAAAAAAAAAAAAAAATCACAAAACACGTAAACAGTTTTAAATTGTGGTAAAATATACATAACGTAAGGTTTGCCATCTTAACCGTGCATAAGTGTGCGGTCCTGTGTCACGAAGCACATTCATACCGCCGTCCGTCCCCGGACTCGGTCGTCTTCTCAAACTGCCGCTCTGCCCGCAGCCCCGGCGCCCACTGTCTGCTCTCTGTCACCCCGAAGCTGACTGCTCTGGGGAACTCGCTCAAGTGGGACCCTCCAGTGCGTGTCCTTGTGCTTCTGGCTTATATCCCTCGGCGCCGGGTCCTTGGGGTCCATCCAGGTGGTAGCACGTGTCAGGATTGCCTCCTTGGAAGGCTGAGTAACGTCCCGTTCTCACGCACATAAAATACGCCCTTTCTGGGCCCACCTGCCCATCTGCGGACACTGGGCTGCTCCCCCTACTGTGCGCAAGGCTGCCTGGTGTGCGCTCTCTCTCCCAGGCCCTGCTTTCGGTCCTTGTGGGTGTGTGCCCAGGGGTGGCGCTGCTGTGTCACAGTCCTAGAGCGACACTGGGCCCCCACCCTCTTTACACGGAAGCCGCCCTTCTGACTGCAAAAACGTTCTCAGGAGGCCCAGAGATCTCTGGCCCACCAAGTGTCCTGTCTCCAACGTGTAGACACATTGGGCCCCATTGACACCCATGTCCCTCAGCCCCCTGTACCCGCCTCGCTGGCTCCCAGGACATGTTCCTCTTGGGCGGCCACCCCTGTACCCCGCAGCATCTCCTCCTCTAACTGCCTGAGCAGGTGTCCCGGTAATGTGACCGCATAACTATTTACTTCTCTGAATTCATGGAAATGCTGAGATGTCAGTGTCACCAAATACTGATGTCACTGAGGACCCAAACCCACAGCGGCCTTGGCATGAAGCCCCTGTTCGCGCAGCTTTCCCATCTGCAGGTGTCCCGCAGGCCGTGTTTTCCCCAGGCCTATCCATCTTCTGGGCTCCCAGTTCCCACCCCGGTTATCACCGGGTCTGAACCCAGAGCCTGAACTCCCTTTGTGTTGGAACCTTGGTGCCATCCTGGGTGCCCGTCTGTGGGCACCACGCACGACCCACTGTGACCTTATTGTCAGAGGGTCCCCTCCCTGGTCCAGAGCCCTCATTCTTCTCAGTTCTGCTGGGACACGAGCTTCCTGACTGCGCCCCCTGCTTCAGCACCTCCACTTCCAGAAGCTCAGACCAGGTGACCCCACTCGTCTATGTAGAATCTTCCAAGCTTCCCCGAAGAAGAATCTCAACTCTGGGCCTCAGGAGCTGATCTCTGGGCGAGCTTTTCCCCCCAACTTTCCGTGGGAACCCCTCCCTCCATCCAGGTTGGAGCACTGGCTCTCTATGTCAGGGCGCGCCCTCTCCCCGTCTCCCGACCCCCGCGAGAGCCCCTCTGTGTGCTCCCAGTGCCACGATGGGCGACTGTGCGGCCCTACCGTGTCGCTGGCCCATGGATTCTTGAGCGGCTGCCCCGGGCCCATTTGGGACCCCTGAGGCCTTCCTCATGGTGCGTGGCAGTGAGCTTGGGCACAGGGTGGCGCTCGGCAGCTGCCGGGTGGGTGAAAGCTGCGCTGAAAGCCGGCGGGCCTGGGGAGTAGCCTTGTCCTCAAGCTGTGCCGGCATCTGCGTGTGGTCGTGTGGCTCTTTCCACGGAGGGATGCTCGCCCCTGGGCCAGAGGTCCTCGCTGGCCACCGCCGTGTGGCAGGGTGGGCTCAGAGGCCGTGGAGGTTTGGTCTGGTGCGAGGTCGAGACGTCTTGGTGCTTCTGTGTTGAGGGCATTACGCTGTGGCCCGGCCAGATCGCGAGTCTCCAGTCAAGCGTATGTAAACGTAGAGAAACTTCTTTTGAGAGACTCTGGAACCTTCATGTGTTTGAGGTTGAGGCAGGGCAGGGTGGCGGGCTCGGAGGCTCGGGTGTGTGGTGACCGGGAGGCCCTTCCAGAGCTGGATCGGGAGGAGAGCAGCGCAGAAATGTTGGGGCCGTGAGCGTCTACAGCAAGGAACCCTCACGGGGGACCACGGAGGTGTGTCAGTCCTCTGGGAAGCTCGTTCATGGACACGTCCAGTTGTGCTCCACAGATCTCGGCTCTGTGACATTGGCCGAGTGAGCAGCCTCTCTGTGCCTCCAGCTTGTGAGGTGCGAGAGCAAACACGGGGCTGACAACACGCACCCATGGGACCGGTGATCTTTCTTGTCTGCCACTGGACTTCCGTGCAGACACAGAAGCCAGCCTTAGCTAACGTTAGCAGAGGGACTTTTCCGGAGGGACAGCTCGTAGCTCGTCGGGTAGGGGTGGGGGGCTCAGCCCAGAGGCCCTGCGCTGGGTTTGTCACTTCGGCCCGTGAGGTGAGCCGGTGCGGGCCGTGCTCTGTGTCGGCGTCCGCAGGAGGGGGAGCGAGAGGCTGTGGCCCGAAGGTGGCCGGGAAACAGGTGTCACTCCCCCAGGGGCACACGTGTGGTGTAGTGTCAGTTCGGGAGGCCCATGCACGGCGCTAGTGCCTGTGTGCACTTGGCCACTGCCCTCTCCGAATGCGGAGGCGTGCCTGTGCACGTTGTGGAGCACACTCTTGGGGCGTGACGGAGTCCAGTGTCCAGTGAACAAGCCTTCCAGCGTCTTAAAAACAAGGACGAGCGTTTCTCCGAGGCCAGGTGAGGACCGCTGCCCGGGATGGCGATCTGCACAGACGAGCGCGCACAGAAGGAGCGTGGAACACGGAGCCGTGTGTGCTTCCGTGGTGTCAGAGGTAACAGATCACGGTGACTGAGGACGTTCCAGAAAATGACACACACAACCTTGTGCTTTTAGCACCTGCAGGTTTGCCGGCTTCGGAGGGATGGGCACTCGGGGAGGTTTTTACTCTTATCTTCAGTTTACTGAGCTTCTCGCCGGCTCTTTGCTCATGGCACAGAGGGACCGCGTGTGCCCGTGGCAGAGACAGAGCCCTGCTCTGAAGGTGGGGAGCCCCCCCGACCGCAGCCGCAGCGTAGCCTCCCGGGGTTGGGGGCACGCAGGCACGGGGCCCGGCAGCGGGAACCTGGACGGTTTCCTCTACTAGGAGCTGCCAGACTCTCCTCCAAGGGTCAGAGGCACCCCAGGCTCGTGAACAGAGGCAGTGTCCCCGGGCCCCGGGCCCCAGGCACCTGTAGGAGCTGGGACCTCCCGGCACGCGGCCGTGAGCACGAGAACGTGGCGCTGGGGCCCCTGGCTCGGTCCCTCCCTTAGCGGCGTGGGATTCGGCTTCTTCGGGGTTTGCAGCAACTTGGGATCTGGGGAAGAGAAGCCATAGACCTGCCTTTTAAATTACATCGCTGCCTTTGTGGTGTCGGCAGCCAATTCACACTCGCCTTTAACCTCGTCAAGCGAAATATACCTGTGTGTCCGGCCCGTACTCGCCCCCTCGTAAGTTCTATTTTGTCCGGAGCTTCTTATCTGAAGTGGCTTTAAGCGTACAGAAAAATTGCCGACAGTAGAGTTTGTGGGGACCTAATGCTGCTATTTTAAAGTAATCATGGAAGCCTGGAAACAGGTGGGACGTTCCCGCACTGCAGAGGGGCTTCGGATGGCCTCAGTTTGCCCGCTTTCGGCTTTTTTCTGTGGAGGATCTGGCTCTCGAGAGCTCCTCCAGCCCGTGGGGGATCTTCTGTTTGTCTTTGTGACCCGCTCGCTTTGCGACATGTGCCTCGCTTTGGGACAGTCTGATGTCTTCTCGGGATTAGGTTGCATCTTTGACAAGGAAGCCACAGAAGTAAAACCAGACCGTTACTAGGTCTCCTGAGTCCGTATCAGTTTCCTGCGGCGTCCGTGATGGGGAGGCTGAGAGCGTGGGGGCGTTTGCTCCTCCCGGGTCTGGAGGCGCGGGATCCCAGTCCAGGCGCCGCACAGGTCCCATCCCCAGTGGTGGGCTGGCCCCTCCCCAACCGCACCCCACCGCCCCCCCACCCCCAGGCTGCAGGCACCGTCTTCCCTCCACGTCCTCAGGGATCCTGCCCTGTGCATGTGTGTCTGCGTCCTGCTCTGCTCTCTGCAGGGACTCAGTCCTATGGGACAGGCCGGTCTGGGGAACCCCACTTCACCTGTCTCCCTGCACACACAGTCACATCCTGTGGTATGGGGGCCGGAGTGGGGGCCAGTTCAGCCCGTGACACAGGCAGCACAAGTCACTGTTCTTTCTGGTGATGGTTGCTGTCCCTGCTTGGCCGAGGTGGCGACTGCCGGGTTGTCCCCTGTGAACGTACCGTTTCCTTTGCGAATTCCGAGTCTCCTGTGGAGGAGAACACAGAACCCCACAGCTCCTCGGTCCTACCGTATTTTCAGCATGAGTTTCCTCTTCTCTTGGTGGTCACTGCCTGCACGTTAGCATCGTACTGTTAGCCTGGAGGCGATTTTCCATTTCTGTCCTCGCTTCGCCATTTGTTCCGTGGCGTTCTGTTCAAAGGACAGCCTGCTATTTCTGTGTTCAGTTACTTATTTATATCGACGTGACTCACGGATACTTATTTTATTCCATAGGTTGTAATCCAGTACTACTGTTCCGAATTTTGTTTCCCAGATTATCCCAGCATTGACCACTTGGAGCTTTTTCCAGTGGCTCCTGGGTCCCTTAGCGCTGCGCTGCTTTCTGGCAGGAGAGCTGTTGTCCAGGCTCATCGAGCCACCGTTTCTCCGGGGAGCCCTGGGTCATTTTACTGGGGAGAGGGGTTTACAGACCAGGGTCCGGGTGCTGCGCGTGCTCCGCTCTGCTGGGATGTCACTGCTTCTCTGTCCTCCGGGAGGACAGGGCTGGGAAGTGCATGAACGCACGTAAAAAGCAGACTCACACCATGTATCCTTCCCCACCCTGAGACCCAGGGGTCATCCGAGAGCCAGGGTCAGCTCGAGAGTTGGAGGTCTGGCTCTCATTAGTCGGGGGTTTTCTGTGTTTGCATCGTTTTACAAAGGCAGCTGGGCGGGCTTCCTCCCTTCTGAGTGGCCTTATGATTCCTTGGTGATGAAGTGAGAGTCACTGGGGTCTGTTTGTGCGATACCATAGGTGTGGCCCCATCTCGGTGACTGACTCTTTTGGGGGTTTGTGGAGGTAACACTGCCCGTCCGAAGGTGGGGTGAGCACTGGCAGGAGCTCGGGGGTGTGCCCGCCCTGCTCCGTCTGCTCCCCCGGGCTTTCGGTGCACCCCCACCCGCGGCCTGGCCATAAGCAGCCCCCTGAGCTTCTGGCTCACCCTTCTGTGTTTCTTTTGTGCCAGTGAGCAGACCCGTATGTTCTCTCTCTGCTCCTCCTGCTCCCAGCAAGGGCAGTTAGATGGCCTTCGGCATGTCGCGGGAAGTCGTGGAAATCAGCCGGTTCACAGAACCTTCCACGGTTTCTCATGGCTGCAGGGTACTCCACTGCACGGCTTTGCTCAGCCGTCGTGGGCTCGGTTCCGCTCTTCTGCTGCGTACGGGCGGCTGTGCCGTTTCCGGCATTTTGCAGTTACACACACTTTGTCGATTAGGCGTCGTCGATGACCGTGTGCACCTGCCCCTTCCTTCGGGGAGTGGCATGGGCCCCTCGCCAGCAGGCCCTCCCAGGCCTGCCTCTTCGCTCCCTCGTTGTGGCCCCCTGGCAGTGTTCAGGGGCAGCGGAGTGACAGACTACAGGGAGAAGGTGAAGACGATCTGTCTCTACAATGAGCGAACTCTGGGAATGATCGCTCCCGGCCCCGTTCTGTCCCCTCTTGCTCTCTCAAGATCCGTGAATATGTGTAATTCACCTTTGAAGATCCAGCACCATGAGCTGCCAACCACAGGTGCTAAGGGAGGAATCTTATAGCTTCACCGTCTCTCCGTGGTTTGGAGAGCAGGGAAGCCTAGAATTGGCCACCCCCGATGGAGAACGCTTTCCTGCCAGAGAGGCCAGGCAGCAGTGGGGGCACATGGCTCTGCTGGGCTGTGTGGGCCCAGGTTCCGTGTCACCTGGGTCCTGGAGGACATCGGGGGGCTGTGGCTTCGGGGGAGGCTGAAGTCCCCTGGGGCACCATTTAGGCTTCTAGACCCAAGACACTAAGGAGACAATATTTGGAGAGGCATCTCTTTGTTCTAAAAGGCTGGGGGCAGGGGCCCATGATGGCTGTCATGACCACTGTCATTGGCCCTTGACATTTTCTTGCCACGGTAGCATCGGGACGGGTCCAGAAGACGGTGTGAGCACGGAGCAGGGGGCAGCTTCCCTCAGACACTTCCCACAACCCCATAGTGTCCAGCGCCCTGAGGCTGCCGCTCGGGTCTGGTGCCCTGGGGGGTAGCCGGGGGTGGGGGTTTGGTAAGAGTCTGCCTTTGTGTCTGCTGTTATGTGAGAAGGTGCCAGTTTCAAAACCAGAGAAAAAGAGAGAGTGGATTAAAATGCAGTCCCTGTTTTAATGGTTGGTTTCTATAGTTATTTTTAAAAGAGAAAGGTTTTGAGCAAAGAATCCCGTCTTGGGGAGAGGCAGAGAGGAATTTTTATCATACCCAAAGAGGATGCTAATTGAGGCTTATCCTCACCAAGCTGTTCTCTAGGGTTTTGGGGCTTTTTCTTTTGAAGGTTGCCTTTGTGTTTTGCAGGATGTTTTTGGAGGCAGGCTTTTTTGAAATAAAATGATTCGTCTGATGGGAAGCATTTTTCGAGGAGGTCTTCGCCTGCAGGCGAAGCTCAGAGGAAACACAGGGCATGGGGTGCGCACAGGCTGTCTCCCTGACTCTGCGGGGGAAGCATGGTGTTGAGGAGGCTGCATGCTCATTCCGATGTGGGAGCCAAGGCCTGAGGCCCAGGGCTGAGGCACAGAGTGCAGTGTGGACTTGGAGGGCTCTGCAAGGGGTGGTGGTGGCAGCCCCAGCCAGGCCTGTCTGGGATGTCCCTTGGAGGGCAGCTTCCTAACCGCGCCCCCCCCCCATCCATGGCGCTCAGTCCGTTACCCCCATGCCTTGGGGCACTGTTGGTTACTCTGGATGGTCCCGCTGCGAAGGACGCCTGTGAGCCCAGGCTGCATTCTGACCCCGGGCTCCGGAGCACACAGTGGGGATGCGGGTGGAAAGGGCATGCTGGGTGGGGTGCTCTCTCGTCTTGGGCCCTGCCACAGCCTTCCAGGGCCCTCCAGGGGGCTGATGGGTTTTGTCAGGCCTTCCTTTCTGAGCTTGGCTGGAGTCTTGCCCCGCAGAGTGGTGCTCTGCTGTCTGTGGGCGCACCTGTGCCTCATCCACCAGGCCTGACCAGCGCTGGGAGCGGTGTCCACAGTGGCCCCCAAGTGACACTGAGCCCTCTGGTGCTCCCGGCTCTGGGAGCAGCAGACAGAGGCTCTGACGTGCGCAGGTGCATGGCTGAGTCTGAGCTTTGGCCTCTGGAATGTGCTTGTCCTCGGGGCACTGCTCTCCCGACTCAGCTCGGCCTCTTTTGCTTCCCATCATGTCGACGCAATTTGTCTTGTCAGGGCTCCTGCCGCGGTGCTGTTACTCAGGGCTGTTCTGCACATTCTGGGGGTGGAACAGCCTCTCTGGCCTCCGCCACAGCACCCCCTCCCAGCCGAGGCGGCTCACCCGGGGTTCCTGGGGTCTGCTGCAGCGAGAGCTGGTCACCTCTGCCATGCTGCATCACTGCCCACCATAGTCACATAGCTCCGTGCTGTTGTCCAGGGTCTGGCCCTTTCCGGGTTTGGTCTGTGAAAGAGTCTTCTTTGCCTCTTCAGTTGCAACATCCAAGCCGGACATAAGTCACGTGCACCAAGTGGGTCGGTTTCCCTGCAGGCCTGGACCCTTGACAGCCTGCCGCTGTCACTTCTCCAGGATTTGTCGTGAGCGAGAAAAATGCTCCAGTGTTTTTTTATGGTCACTCTTTGGTACATTAAGGACCTAGAATATTCCTACCCTGCAGACTGTGGTGGAAACCGAGGTGCCCACATACAGTTATTTGAAAAAATATGGCACGAACACACAGGTACATGCATACAGGCACACACACGTGCGTACATGCACAGAGGGGCACACACATACACACAGGCACACACACAAGCAGGCACATAGAGACACATGCGTGTACATAGCCCAACATCATTGAAATCCCAGCAGCCAGTGATAACCAGTGTTAACATTTGATGGGCTTCCTGCAGCAGACGCACGTGTGTGCTCCACACACAATTTCTTTTCCACGGGCAGCATACTCCATGCCCTGTTGGGCCCCCAGTTTTTCATTTAGCATGTGTATGTTTCTGTGCCAAGAACTGAACACCGTAAGTTATTTTTCATGGCTGTGCTACAGTCTCTTTATCACTGTTCTGTGGCTGTGCACTGTTTTGTATTTTCGTTATCATAAACAACGCCACAAAGAGCCATTGTACACCTGTTCAATTATCACTTTAGGAGACCGTCCTAGAGCCGCTCCGTTGAAGTCTTCACATTGTTCTCCCACTTCACAGTCTCCTGTGGACAGACGTTTCAGGCAGATGGTGTTTCCTGGAGTTCTAGAACCACGTGTTGGAGCTGGAGTTCACACTCTCCAGACCCGGCTTCTCACTCCCCACGGTTTTGAAAGTAGACATGTTAGGGACGTACAGCAAGCTTACACAGACGCACATGCATGAGTATGCAGCACGGCAACACTTCCCACGGTGAACACACCTGTGAGATCGCCCCCACCCCATCCGTTGGACATGGGAGGGACGACAGCGCTCCTCCAGGACCATGTGCCTTCTGGTGACTGTGCATGCGCCTTCCGTTTGGTGCCAACCCGGGAATGGAGTTGCTGGGTACTAGAGCACACATGTATTCAAGCTGAGTAGGTAATGCCAGGCTGGTTCCCAGAGTAGATGCTGGTTTACCCACCACCACTGAGAGATGAGAACCCCAGCTGCCAGCACCTGGTGTTGTCGATTGTTCTAGCTTAGCTGTTTGGTGGTTCCGTGACTCCTTTTGGTTTTTATTTGCCCTGGGGACTACTGAAGTTGGTTGCCATTTAGTATCTTTAGTATCTTTACTGAACATCCTGATGTCCTGTTTGGTCTCTCCTGTTCAAGTCTTTTGCCCATTTTCCTGTTGGGTGGTCTGCTTTTTTTTTTTTTTTTTTTCCCCTCTCACTGAGTTTTTTAGGAGTTCTTTGCATATGTTGGTGGGAGTTGTTTGTTGGATACGTGAATGCAAATATCTTTTTCACCTGGGTCCGGCCTTTTTACTCTTGGGGCGTCTCCTGATGAGTGGCAGCTTTGACCTGTATGCAGCGTAATGCACCGAGCTCCTCCTTGTGCTGTGAGCTCCTCATGTCCTCTCCGAGAACCTCATCCCACCCACGGTTGCAAAGGCTACCTAAAGCTTCTTTGTTTTCTAGCCCTTCTCTGATGGTCCCTGTGTGTGCTGTGAAGCAGGGTTGGGGTCTCCCTTCTGTAGGAGGGTCAGTGTCCCCTCCACCACAGTGTCACCTTGCCATAAATCAAGTGACTATGTCTGTGTGGCTCTGTCTCTGGACTCTGTTCCTGGATCCTGTATGTTTATTCTGCTGCGAGTACCCGCTGTCCTAACTGCTACACTTTCCACCAGGCCCTGCCGCCTGCTCGGGGCCCTGACTCTGTTCTTTCAGGCTGCCTGGGCCCCTTTGGGTAAGATACCCATTTTAACATTTGATGCCCATTGCAAACTGCCTTTCATGAGGCTGTAGTGACTCGTGCTGTCCCCGAGGAGCTTGCTGGCACCCGTGTCCCCACATGGCTGCAAACTCCGGCAGGCGCAAAGTTGCATCACACGGGTGTCGTTTTAATTTGCAGTTTTATTTTTTACATCGTTTGTTTCCTTACTGGCTTCTAAGTCCTCTTGGCCTGTGGCATTATCTACCACCTTCACGTCTTACTCCATCTTGGCCGTGTGCAGGCCAGGTTGCTTCTGTTGTCAGTGGGTCCATGACAAGTGGGCGCTAATTTCCCGTCGCTGCCGTAATAAGTTACCACGGGGTGAGCGGTTTCAAACAACATGGCCTTCTGACCCCGCAGGCAGGAGCTCGGGCCTCCGAGGTCGGTCTCATGGGTCCGTGCTCCTCCTGGAGGCCCCAGAGGAAAATCTCTCTCCTTGCCTCTTGCTGCTCCTAGAGGCGCCGCATTCCTTCACTTGTCCCCTTTCCTGCATCCAGAGCCGGTGGCACAGCATCGTCAAAGCTCGCTTCCTGACCGCACTTCCATAGTCACGCCTGCGTCTCCGACGCAACCTTCCCGTCTCCCTCTGGAAGAACCCTGATGGATCATGCAGGACAACCTCCCCACTTCTAGGTCTTTAACCAAAGCCCATCCACAAAGTCCATTTTGCTGTGTAAAGAGCATCCTCAGGTCCTGGGTATGTCTGGGGGACGGGCACTGGTTTGGATGCGGCAGATGTCAGGGAGCCCCTTGCGGACCTGTGCTGTCACAGTCCTCGGGAAAGGTGGCCGGACTGCTGAGTGTGCACAGCCACTCAGCAGGGGGGCACCATCCCTCTGGAGAGTCTCTGCATCCGGCCCTCTCCACTCTGACTGACGTGATGGGCACCAGGATGGACAAGTGCTTGCAGCATGTTATGACCCGTCCCCCGAGGCTGAGCCCGATGGGGACACTGTTCAGTTGCATGTCAGGGCCGGGGCACACTGTCATCCTACACACCGAGGAACCAGTAGTCTGCCCTCTTCTGCGGGACAGCAGAACGCTCTTCCCCGGCTTGTGTGGCCACACGTCGCGGCTGCTGGAGAACTCGACACAGCTGCTGCAGTGTGTCACCATGAAGCGAAGGAGAAGCAGAGGACAGCTGTCTCCAAGCCCAGCCCTTGAGCAAGCCGGAGTTTGCTGAACACAGGACGTCTGTTGTGTCAGGAGAAGCTGGTGATCGTGTGGCTCAGGGGCAGGGGCCACGTGTCCCAAACATTGTCCTAGCTGCTGCCGTCCTCCCATGATGCACGGGGCCCGGGGACGAGCCAGACACGCTCGTTGCCTGAGCTGTTCCGCCCGCACCTGCGGAGGAAGGCCGGGCAAGGCCTCATTCCCCTGCAGCACCGTGCAGTCGGCGCCCCGCTGCTCTTGGAGCAGGTGGCTGGAGTGTGTGTCCGCTGGTCCTGCCGCTGCACAGCACAGCGATGTTGGGTCCAGGCCTCCGACGGCAGAGCCGGCGAGCACTCTCGACTGTCATTCCCCTGGGGCCTGGCTCCATTTCGTTCAGGATCTGAGCCTGCCGGGCCTGGTGGGTGTCGTGGGGTCCCTGGAGACTGTGGAGCAGGGCTGCTCTGACCTGTCCCCGGTGACGTGCTGCACAGCCTAACATGTAAGCGGTGCCATCACACGCACGTGCTCCTTGGTTTCCTCCCACCCCCCGGCTGTTCCCAGGCTCCCACCTCTCAGGGTCACTCCCGCCTGCGGGCTGGGCTCTAACAGGTTGGGTCTTGGCAATCACCAGCCTTCCTGGGTCACTAGCCTTGAGCCCCTCCCCTCCAGGTGCAACAGTTTCATGGGGCCTCAGGGCATCTCCGGCCATCCTGCCGTGACCTTTGCCGGGAGGGACGGTGGTGAAGGGGCTCTGGGGGCCACGTGTGCGCTGCCACAGCGGCCGCCTACGGATGGTTTCGCTCCATCCTTCTGCCCGCCCTGGACGTATGTGTCGTCGAGGGATGCCGCTTCCTGTGCGGGCGGTCACTCTCCTGCCCCAGTAAGTGCAGACGTATTCACAGCAGCCCACGATGCTCCGCCGTGCCTGAGGTCTGTGAGGCTCTCCCCGCGACAGGGGGTGCCCGCCTGGGTCCTCGCGCGCAGAAGCCGCTCGCAGCAGGGCAGCGGGTGGGGCTCCTGTGGGGTGAGTCCCCCGCGCCGCGTCCAGATGGAGCTGATTTTCGGTTTTGTGAGGCGGGGGCTCGGCAAGGGGGGGCGGTGTCCGGGAGGCAGAGGTTTCCAGAGTCGGCCATCCCCTCGGCTGATGTGGTCGTGGTTGCTGGCGTGGTGACAGCTGCTCCTCGCTCCTGCAGCAGAGACTGACTGAGCCACATCTGTGCGGTGTGCGGTGTTTCGGGCTCCAGGGACAGAGAGGGCCGGGCAGATTGTCCCTCGGTGCCTTCTCCTCCCCACAGGGACAGCAGGCTTCCTGAGCTCTTGGGAGGTTGGCCTGGACTCCTGGACTCCTTCTCTGGGCTCATCGGGGCATCCAGGCGGGCTGCCCCTGCCTCAGCGAACGGGGCCTGGAGCCGCCTCTTGGCACAGGCCGGAGGCGTGCGGTGCGGGGAGCCTGCGGTCGGCTGTGGTCCTGGCGTGGGGACAGGCTGCACTGTCCCCTGCGGCTGCGTCCACGGCAGGTGTACCTGCTGGGGAGATGGCAGACGGCGGCCTTGGCGAGGCGGGTGAGGGCTGGGGGGACACATGGTGTCACGCAGCACTAAAAGTTCTGGGTGTACTGAGGACCTGGGACATGGGTACCCTTGCGTCTGCACCGAGCTCGTGATGGGACAGAGCCCACCATCTGCTGGCTCTGCTGCCCGGTGTCGCTGAGCAAGAAGACATGGTGGTCTGGCTGCTGGACTTCGGCTACTATCCTATGTCACTCTTGTGACTGGCCTGGACACCGCTGTCTCTCCTCTGAACTACAGCACCGTCTGCCGACTGCGCTCCCATTTCCGGTTTGTCCCACTACACAGAGCGTCCAGAGTGGTGCCCGCGGAGCCCGTCACTGTCGCTCTAGTGTGCAGCCCCTCTCCTGCTTACCCTGCATTTCCAGGGACCCACAGAACTAGCTGCCCCTGCCCCTGCCGCACCCCCCCAAAGCAGCAGCACTGCCTCCTGGAGGAGCACACTGGGTCCTCTGCCTCTCTACTGGGGACCCTGCCCTGTCGGGTGAAGAGAAACCCCTCCCCAGTGTGCCCGTCTCAGCCCCCCTGTGCCACCCTCCTCGTCCACCCCTGCCGCAGCCACAGGGCCTGTGCACCTGCTGTTCCCTCCGCCCGGAGCGCCCCCGGCTCCTGCTCCTCCTGCTCCCAGTGGCCCCCATCTCAGTTTGCCGTCACTCCTGGACTGGGTGGGCGTCGCTGCGGTGTCCCGTTTCTGGTGGCAACGCGTGCCTCATGTGGTCATGTTGTTAGGGTTCGTCTTTTCCCGTAGCCTCCACGCTGGGCGCATTCTCACTTGTCAGGCTGCGCACAGCGTGGGGTGCTCGGGAGACCTTGAGGACGGGGACATGGAGCTGGGAAAGATGGTGCCATCTTCCAGGTGACACAGTCAGGTATGGGGGCTGCAGGACGGAAGGCGCAGGGTCGCGGCCAGACATGTGACCCTCCAAAACTCTGAGTTCATGTGTCCGTGGGGCGCGCCTGTCTGTGGAATAAAGTCAGGCCTCACCTGCGTCTCAAACCTGCTCAGCTTTAGGCCCCCTACGCCCCCCCACCCGGACGGATGTCGCTGCGCCAGACCTGAGCCTTCCTGCAGGAGGCGTGGAGGCCGTGCTCGCGGCTGGCCCCAACAGACCCTCCTTGGTCGTTCAGAGACTCCGGATTAGAAACTGCAACAGCCCATCGCTTAAACAGCGTGTCACTGCTATTAGGTTTTGAAAAACCGTAATTTTTATAAATTAATTTTTAAATTGAAAATCCATAAATTTTTAAAAACAGATTTATTGTAGGGAGAGAGGGACCAAGAGCGTATGTGAGCGGGGAGAGGGGCAGATGCAGAGAACCTCCAGCAGATGCCCGCTGAGCTGGGCTCAAGCTCACGGCCCTGACACCATGACCTCAGCAGAGACCAAGAGTCAGATGCAGCCGACTGAGCCCCCCAGGCACCCCTGAAGAAGCCGTATCAGAACGACGTTGAGAGAAGTCAGAGAAAAGAAGGGCACGCCCGTTTTGCACACACCTGTCAATCCCTCACACAGGCATGTGCGTGTTACATGTCAGGGTTATAACCCAGGGGAAATGTTTGTGCTCCCGGCTCACTGTTTTCTGCACACCCGGGTGAGGCAGGGTGGCCGTGGGGAGGTCTGCTTGCATCAGCCGGCGCAGGGAGGAGCCACGACGCCGTTAAGGAACTCATTCCCCTTCTTTTTGTTTTTGTTTTGTTTTCAAGACTTTATGCATTTGTTTGTGTGTGTGAGAGAGAGGGAACACAAGCAGGAGGAGTATGAGAGGGAGAAGCAGACTCTCCCCTGAGCAGGGAGCCCAACACGGGGCTCGATCCCAGGACCCCGGGATCACGACCTGAGTTGAAGGCAGACACTTCACCGACTGAGCCACCCAGTCGCACCAACTCATGCCCCTCCTTGTTCACTGGCCTCAGCAAAGCTCATGCGGCTTTACAGATCCGCCCACGTCAGGGGTGCAAGGCCACCGCTGGCTGCCCCCGGCTGGTCGGGGTCCCCACCACGTCTTCATGGCAGCTCGTGTGTGCAGCCCCAGCTGGGCCCCGACTCCTCTGTTTCAATCTTTAAGCCTCTCGGAAACGTGTCCCCAAGCTCTTGCTGATGGGCTGAAGTGACTTGGCACCTTGCCTGAGGGCTCACACACGCACACCAGGCTCTCAGGACAGCCGGCGGGCAGTGGGCGCTCAGACCCGGGTGGGCGGGGGGTCTCTCCCCTCTCATCCGCCTTCTGACTGCTGGGTGTTTGTTCTCTTATTTGGCATCTCAGAGTGGTGTAGTGGTTGATGGAGAGCTCATGTGTTTTCTAAACTAGAGTTGATAAGTTTTCTGTATTTTTTTAAAGAGAATCAAGACCTTTTTTTAAATATACAATTTTCAAAAAATTTTGAACTTTGTTCAGGCCACACTGAACACGTGTGGGGATGGCTCGGCCGGCTGGCTGCATGAGTGTGGTTCTTGCAGATTCCCTGAGACGTTTGCCTGGAAGGGGATACAAAGTCAACCAGGAGTGGGGCTTTTGGGGGAGGTTTGGAGGAAGGTGCTCATCCCCTCATGGCCGGCATGGCGGGAGAGGTTGGCAGGGGGATTCCCGGCAGGGCAGCCGTCAGACAGAGGCACAGATCAGCTCAAGGCCCCAGCGGGGGTGAGCCTGGCCACCCAGGAGGGTAGGCATCACTCGCACGCATTCCCCACCCCCTGGTCCCGATGCAAACAGCAGCGGGGGTGCTTCCCTGCGTCTGGTGCCGGCCAGAGCTGCCCAGGAGGGCGGGAGCACCACTGCGGCCACCCAGGACTAAGACCGCATAGCAGAGAGGCTGGGCCTGCCCTCCTGGGGCGGCCCTGGAAGTGGCCCATAGGTGACACATGTGGGCACTTAGGGCCCCGTGGGACGTGCTCCTGCCTGGTCTGAGTCCCAGGTGACCAAGAGGACCCACTTTCCTCTACTCTGATGAGAGCCATTCCCGACCCTTGACCTTGGCACCAGGAGAAAACTGGACATTGTAGGAGTTTCCCAGCTCGCTGACCAGCCACCTTGAGCGCATGTACATCCTGTCCTCCACTCTGCCCATTTCCCCGAGGGGCTGCTTGTATGTGAAATTTTCTGATTTCTACATATGTGCCACAAACACACACGAAGGGGATGTGGCTGGTGGTAGGAGCTGGGTGAGGCACGCACCGGGGCCAAGTGCGCAGGATGGGGTGGGGGACCCGTGCCTGGGGAGAGGGGAGGTCGCGGCACTGTCATTGGAAGAGCAGCGGTCCCCTTCAGGTCCCCTGGGACAGACACTGTACCTAGAGCTGCAAGACCCCAGGGGGTCCAGAGTTGGCTGGGTGGAGGGTGGAAGCTCGGAGGTGGCACAGCCGCCCCGCGGGGAGCCCCCACCCCCGGTGGCCGGCACAGCAAAGTATCTGCTTTGTTGTCTCTCAGAGCCTGGGCAGGAGCAAGTCCAAACCGGCCTGTGCACAGGGTCTCCATATGCGCACAGGGTCTCCATAGAAACAGGCCTGTATCTTGAGCGATTGTCAGCTGCAAGGGCTGAGGCCACGCTCGCGGAGCGAAACAAGGAAAGCGGTATCCTCGCTCCCAGCGGATCCCAGCCCGGGGACAGTCGGCACATCCCGCCCTGGCAGCCCGCTGCTTGGTGTGGCTTTTCCCCAAGCACGCTCCCCGCGAACACGGACGCGCCAAGCCCTCCACACCACCCCGGGGAGCATCTGGGCACAGGGAGGAGCGCTCGCTTAGCAGAAGGCTGGCTTTCCCCTGGGGCCCAAAGATGGTTCCTTTCACATCATGACTTTGTTGCATACGGTTTGTAATTGGGAGATTTCACATAAAAACCAGGATTCCGTCCGTTTTCTCCCTTGGAAGATGGAGGATCTGAAGGGGGCCCAGAGTGACGCACATCCGAGCTTCCCGCTGCTGGGTGACCCTGGAGTCTCCAGAGCCTGGCCCTGTGGTGGACCCCGTGGGTCACCTTCCTGCCCCATGGAACCCAAGCTTGAGACCCGGGACATGACGCTGCCTCTGCGGGGAGCTCTATTGTGGCCACACGGGCTTCCCAGCGTTGTTGCTCATCAGACGGGGATCTGGGGACGGTGGTCAGTGGGACGTGGGCAGCCAACGAGAAGGAGGACGTCATCACCACCCACTTCCCCCACTCCTTCTTCCTTTTCTTTCTCTTCCTAAACTGATGCTGGTCCTTCAGAGAAGGGGACAGCGGTAAATAGTGATATCTTCAAGCCCACGTGTTTGGTGCACATTTTTAAATACACGTGAAAACAAACGTTGTAATTAAACTGAAAATGCTCCCATTTCTCTACATATGTGGACCTAAAATCATCAGTCCCCGGTGGGCAGCTGGCCCATGACACAGGGTGCAAACCAACAGGTTTTGGGCTCAGACAGTTCTGGAAAAGCCCCAGCTGTAGCCCTGGACAAACTCTGAGATGTGGGGTGAAGCGCCCACCCTCTGAGACTTGTCTGGGACACGGGGCTCGTGGTGGCAGCATGGGGCCAGCCTCACGGGGCAGCGGGAGGGACCACGCACGAGGAACGCTGCAGTGAAGCTGAGAAGTCGCATTCACTCTTGGAGCTGACCTTGCAAGGTGGTGGCCCTTATGTCACGTTCGGTCCGAGGATGCCCTGCACTGCACTTCAGATGCTTTCGAAGCAGTCACCAATATTCAAAGTTGGGATTTTGACCCAAATGTCTTACTTTCTAGTTTCTGGGTGTGCCGGTCCTGTCGCGAGGCTGGATGGTGGAAGTGCAGAGGTGACCGCGCCCCATGATTCCTGCAAGGGTCCGTAGACCCAGGTGTCCTCCCCTGGGGACACCTGCTGGGGGCACGCTTCCCAGGAATGCCCGCCGGTCGCTGGGGAGCAGGGTCTTCGCAGAGCACAGAAAACCAGAGTGCTGGCCGCTGGGGACACGAGGAGGCACCCAGAGGGAGCAGTCAGGATGCGCCCCTCCTGCTGAAGAGAATGTCCAGGGCCAGACCCGCGTCTTCCGCCGGCTGTGGGATGTGCCAGCGGCACCTTTATCGCATCTCGAGCTGCGTCATCCTGCCTGTTCGGGGGACAGGAATCCTCTCCAGACAGAAGTCAGTGATGGCAGGAAGGGCCTTCCCGCCTAATCTGGCTCCTCTGGGGCGCCGCAGCTATGCCGTAAATGTACCTCTTGGGGTTTTGTGAAAGCCACGAATCCAAGGGAAGAGGTCTGCCTTCACACAAACCAGTGTCCTTGTCAGCGAGGAATGGTGGTCTCCCCAGAGGGCTGCTCTCCTCTGGAGGTGAATACTCCCCAGGCTTGTCCCAGGGCCCTGGCCCCTTCCAGGGTCTGGACCCTGTCCTCAAGCCCAGGATGGTGCTCTGCTTGTCACCTTCGTGTCACACATCGGGGGTGGGGCAGCAGGGCCTCCACCAGAGCCTCTGAGGGGCGTGTCTGCTGACTCGCCTCTGCTCAGACCCTTTAGCTCTGGATGAGGGAGAACAGGTGTCCATCTGTCATGGGCCTCTGTCCTGCCCCCGACCCGGGCGCTTAGGGCTCCGGCCGCTATTTGCAGAAGGGGGCTGCTGATGCAGGAGACAGCGGCCAGCAGCCTTTCTGGAGCCGTGGGCAGGGTGTGGACGGTGTGTGGCTGGGGCTGCAGGTCACCCTTGAGCTGCCCTTCCCAGGGGGAGTGTTTCTTCTCAGCCTGGCCTGCAGGTGGCCAGACGCACTGGCTTCAGGAGCACGGGAATCAGCCACTATCCTTGGGGCTCGGAGGGGAGCCGCCCTGTGTCTCGGCGGGCCTGGGGCCCAGATGTGCGGAGCAGTGTGCCCCGCCTGCCTGGGTTCACACCCTCGGCCTCTGGGAAGAGCCGGGAGCGGGAGGGGGCCCTTGGCAAGCAGGCCCTGGAGGGAGTTTCTGTGACCTGCGCTCCTCGGATTTGCAGGGCGGAGGGCTGAACTAGGCACCGTCCCAGCTGACACTCAGATCAGTAATTTATTCCACGATGATAATAGGTTGTTGATCCAGTAACTTTTTATAGTTCACATAAAAGACTCTTGTTCTCTGAGAAAACAGACCTCATTTCTGGGCAGGATGGGATCGTTTTTAGATGTTGGCGTGGCCCTCCTCTACACTGTGGGACAAACCCGAGTTTGGGGCCTGGGAGCCTGACCCAGCCTGTCCTGTGGGGGCTGGCAGCAGGGCCTCTGCCTCTCCTCCCCAGGCCGCCAGAGGACCGGCCTCCTCCCGAGTCCCTGTGTCCTCCTGAGTGGCTCCTGGGGCTCCGAGATGCTGGGGGCGCCGGCTTCCTGACCAGCTTGGGGTCCTTGCTGATGCTGGGTTGGGCTGACGCTTTTCCACCCGCTGGCAAGAAAAGAAGCAGAGTGAGGGGAGAGCAGGGGTCGGGGAAAGGAAGAGTCAGGGTGAGCACAGGGGGGACTAACAAGTGAGCACAGACGGCAGCCAGCACTTTGCATGGGGCAGAGCACGGGCCCTAGAGCCAACCCCGTGTGCAAGTCCTGGCTCCGTCACGGGTCAGCTGTGTGGCCCTGGGCTGGGCCTTGAGGTCTCTGGTCTCAGCTTCCTCCTGTATACGGTGGGCCCGCTGTGTTGTCTGCAGGCCAGCATGAGGGCTACGCCGGCTGAGGGTGTGGAGCAGGTGCCGCGGTGCTGGGCGAGGCCGCTGGCCCTGGACAGGGAGAAGCTCGTGGGCACAGTGGCACCAGGCACGGCCTGAGCTGTCCGCAGCCTCTCCCGTCTGTGTTCGCCTCTCGAGGTGCTTGCACAGTCGTACCCCGCGCCGGTCTGCTGCTGATAAACTTCTCTTCAACCCAGATGCCCTCTTCTCTAAGAAGCTCTGGGCAGATTCTGGGGATGGAAAGCTCATGCTGTCATCGTCCTGTGTTCGTGCAAAGTGTCCATCTGTGCGTCACCCACAACAGTCTCATGCACCAGGATCACCCGTCACGGGGTTGGGTACTTTCACAGCTGAGCCACGTGACGTCATCGTGAGCCACTTGCTGTGTGCTAAGTGGAGGCCTGGTGACGGGCAGCCGTGCTGGCTGCGGGGAGGGAGCCTGGACCTGCTCTGGGTTTCATTGCATGGGATGGCCTTGGCTCTCCTGGAGGCTGGTGGCGAGATGGAGAGCCCCCAGCCCGGAGGCAGAGGTAGGGCAGTGGGAGGTGCGGCGGGAGGAGGTATGAGCTGACACTCAAGTGGCCTGGAAAAGTGGGGCACTTGTCTGTGGCTTACAGATGTCACCCTGGGTGGTCAGGAAGTCGTCTCTCCTCTGCTTTGGCTCGCTCCTGTCCCTGTGGTCTGGTCCCTATGAAACTGGGCACAAAGACTTTGTCGGCAAATGCTTGGTGCCTCTGCTGCACAGGGCAGCGTTCGTGCAGGAGGTAGAGGACCCTGCGTGTCCCAGCTGGGTGGCCTTCACTCGTGGCCCACCGGCGGTCCACAACACAGCCTCGTCCTGTCCCTGAAGGAGGCTTCATGGCCTCCCTGATGTGGTTCTCGGAGGACGTGCGGTCCCTCTACGTAGCTGGGAATTGCTTTCTTTGGGCGGCTGGCGTGTCCCAGAGCTGCTTGCGTGGAACGCAGCCAGCGGTCTGCCGCCCCGATTTCCAGAGCGGCGAACCGAGCCTGCTTCCGCGTCCGGCACTGGGGCTCAGCCAGAAGGATGACGGCCCTCCATCGCTCCTACCCGTTCGCACCTGTGTGAGGTGTGGGGCGAGGCAGCTATGCCCCTAAAAGCAAGAACGCCTCCTTCCTGTGACTGACGCCAGGAGCAGCCAATGGCACGCTCCGTGTCATTTTCTGCTCTTTATCTGAAACAGAACTTGGGTGTTTGTGTTTAAGCGGTACATTTCCATCAGGAGACCTCCCTGTAAATGATTAGGAAATCCCAGCAATGACATACTTTCTGGAGCGTAGGCTCTTCAGGGCGGTGGTGGACACATTATAGCCGTTCCTGACCGGCACTAAAGGCAGGGAGGGCGTCCTCCTGTCCGTGGCTGGACGGGGGATGGACTCCTGGCTGGGGAGGGGCTCAAGCCCGTGCCAGAGCGCGGCTCCAACCTCTTCCGTCCTCTCCGCCCTAATCTATATGGTCTGTGTGGAGGTCTCCCACGCGTCTGGGTCTGCCTGCACAGCAGTCCCCTTGATCAGACCAGGAAGGACGAGCTCTTAGGAGAGAAGGGCCCTCAGGAGCAGAGCTGGGGGGCCTCCTGCCCCTGCCACCAACTGGCTCTGAGCGTTGTCCCTGGGGCCCGCTCCCCGCGTCTGATGGCACCGAGTCCCTGCCTCGGCCGCTGGCTCAAGGCCCAGGCGGGGTCCGATGGAGGAGGCCATGGAGCAGGGCCGCAGCAGCCGGAGGGTCCAGTCCCAGGAAAGGTCCAGTGCCCCGAGGTGCTCCAGCTCCTGCCCCCGGCTCTGGGAGGCCAGGGGTCACCGACCAGCCACGGGTCATGGCACATTTCCATCTCCGTGTCTTCCCGTCTGCCCCGAACCCGGCCCCAGTGTGTGCTCCGCAGCCGGCACAGCTTCCGCCGGGAGCGAGAGCGCCGTGGCCGCGGGCAGAGTTCTTGGCCTTGTTCACGGTCACCGTCACCGGGGAGTCAAGGGACGGCTTCCGGGGCTTCTGGGGGTGATGGTGAGGTGGCGTCATGTTGCCGAGCCCGTTTCCCTCCTGCAGCAGGGACGGGCTGCTTGTCTCAAGACTAGTCAGGGGAAGAAACGCACAGACTAGCTTAGACCCAGCAGTGAGGGCTTGTCTCTGGACAGAGGGCAGAGGAGGAACCGCGCAAGACAGCCCAGTAGGAGCGGCCATGAGCAGCTGCAGAGCACCGGGGCACGTGCTTGGCGGCTCAGCGAGGCCGGCTCCGTGAAGGCGGGGGTGACGTCATGCACAGGATGGAGCCATGGGGACTCTGACGCTGTGCGGCCCCCGCGAGACGCGGCTGTGAGCCTCAGCAGCCAGACCTGCAGTGGCCTGGGAATGGAGCGAGGTCGCCAGGCTTGGTCCCAGCACCAAGCCATGGGGGCTCTCCTGGCCTGCTGCACCTGTGCTCAGGGCCAGTAGTCCTCGTGTATACATGCAGCCGGGCCGTGCACTCATATCCAGCCCCCCAACCCCTGGATCGGGCCGGCCCATGCTGGCGCTCCAGGCATCTCCCCCAGTCAGGGCTGTCCCTGCCTCCTCTGAGGTCCTCCCATGGGATCACACCTGCCCCACCACGAGCGGAATGGCAGGCACAGACGAGCACTGCGCATGCTGCTCCCTGTCTGTCCTTCGCCCTTTCCCTTCCGTGGGCTCACGGCTGCCTCTTCTTCCTCGTACTGATGCCGCTATGTGTTATAAACGTGTTCTTTGTTTTTTCTCCGAACGCTTCTGTGTTCACGGCTGCTCCCGGCTGCCAGCATGCCCTGCCGGATCAGGAGGGTTTGTGTCGTTCAATAAAAGCTTCGCCCCAGGAGCTCACACAGTGGTTTGGAAAGGCTCTGGCCCACTTTTTGTGCCCTGAGAAGGACAGGTGTTCATTTCTGAAGTTCCCGGGGCTGTGCTCGAACTCAGGACCTGCGGTTCTTGGACACACTGTGTTCTGTCTGCCTCGGTCAGGAGACCTCCCGCCTTCTGGGTTACCACCTGCTGGCTCCGCAGCGGGTGTTTGGAGTCTCTGTTCTGTGCACTGAGGTCTCGCCTGCCCAGCGTGCGCGGTCAGCCGAGTGGTCACTTCCCTGGGGATGCTGATCAGTTTGCCGGTGTCCTGTCTGCCCAGCACATTTCCTTCCACATTCCCGATGGCTCATTCGGGTGTGATGCTTTGGGAGCCACAGCCTTGCTCACTAGTGAGTCCAGTAATTTCTTTAACACCCGTTTATCTCAGATCTGGTTGAGAGTCAGGATTCCACCTTTGTGAAAAGTGCTGTCTTAACACGTGGAAAGATGACTTAAAGGGAGGACAGTATCTTGCTTATTAAAAAAGGATTTTTTTTTCTATGCATGTGTTTAAAGCTTAGGAAACTTTGGATTAGACTGTCTTACTTATGAGCATGTAAAATAGAGAAGCAGATGGGGAAATGCATCGACAGAGCCCAAGGAGGGAGGGTTCCCTGAGCGCCTGTGTCCTCGGTGGTTCTAGAAGGCATGCATTGGGTTCTGCATTCCTCCCTCCTCTGAGTAAGACCATGCACCTTTCAGGGCAAACAGCATCATTTTTAATGTGGTTTATAGGGGAGTTCAAGATACCAAACACAACCCATTATCATTAGCAGCCGCAGAACCAGGTTGTAAAATATATCCGAATTTTATAACCTTTCCAGCTCGCACCATCACCTGCAGAGCCGTGAAAGTATGGCATTCCCCAACATGGCCCTCTGGGGCGCACCTATAATTGCAGTTTCCCGAGTGTCTGCGAATCTGGCAGCTAAAGCGTTACGTTGCAATTTCTGCTCTGTACGTTTTGTAATGAGCACAATACATTTTCCTCCCAGTTGAGGAGGCCTGGTAGGTGGGGGGGGGGGAGGGGGGCAGCACTGATCTGTTTCCATCGCCAGTCCTTTGTTGCGGACACATGTGAGAGGCCAAACCTCGGCTTACAACCCAGGAAGACTTCCTGGCTGTTGGAAAACACTCAGACATGCGGCACCAGAAACCGGAACCAACGAGGGGGTTGATTTCAGGACAGCTGGGTGCTCCTTCCACCTGCACAGAGACCGAGCTCACGTAGTGGTTCTGGGGTGCAGCCCCACGGTGCAGGGGCCAGAGGCAATGGCAGAGCCCCACCCCAAGAGGCCAGCCGACCATGGCTGAAGCCGTGGCTGAAGTGCTGATTCTTTTCTTCCTTATATCACAGTACAGATGACGTTGAAGTTAAGTTTGCAGAACATTTTTGAAAGATTCAAACCAGGTGTCCAGGGAGAAATAATTTATAACACAAATATTCCATGAGCAAGAGGCATCTGGGAAGAAAAATATCAC
Organism: Martes martes; assembly: GCF_963455335.1. NCBI lineage: Eukaryota > Metazoa > Chordata > Mammalia > Carnivora > Mustelidae > Martes > Martes martes. The sequence goes on from NC_137901.1 coordinate 91,825,365, forward strand.
AGAAGGAGGGCTAGGAGCAAACGCTGACCACTTTGATGTGGCTGGAGGGTGGACGCTGACACTGGGGGTGGGGGGGCTGCGGCCAGGCCCTCCGCAGAGTAAGGAATAAGGGCTTCCCTTGTTTCTGGCCCAGACCACACAGGAGACGCTGGGCTTCCCGGCGAGAACAAAGCACCCGCCTCAGGATGCAAACATGGGTGTGTGCAGAGCCCCTAGGGCCCGCGGAGGTGGAAGGAAGCCCCGGGAAGGAGCGGGGTCCTGGGCGGACCGATGGTGGGACACTCTGTGTGGGCCACAGACTAGAGACAGGAGGTCCTGGGGAGCCGGGGAGGGTCGCATCGTCTCCATTGACGAGAGCACCATCTGCTGCCTGGGGCCCCTTCACTGGGCGACGGAAGGATGGCACGAGCCTCCGCAGCCTCTGCCAGGTGGGGCCTGAATGCCGAAGCCCCGCTCAGTGGCCGGTCCCTTCCCCATGTGCCTCCGGCCGGCACACCTGGCTCTGTTAGAGTTGATCCCATGCGGGTTTAACCCTTTTAAAGCCGGCTATTTCGGGACAGGGATAGAGCCGCAGGAAGCTGCAAAGGTGGCAGAGGTGGTCCGTGGGCCGCACACGCGGTCTCCCCACTGGTGGGGACGCTAGAACTCGGCATGTGGCCGCAGAACCAGTGCGGGCGTCGGCGCGCAGGTGTAGCCTGTCGGTGTGAGTCGGGTGTGGACTCCCAGGACCGCCACAGACACCGGGCTGCCCGCCGGTGTTACCCCCAAACCGTCTCCTGTCGCACAGTCCCACCCCTAACCAGCGGTCCGCTTCCGTCTCCTAATCCGTCCTTCTGAGGAAGGCATGAAGACAGTCGCACCGTGTGTCGTCTTTCAGGCCTGGGTTTTGTCACTCACACGCATGCCTGAGGCCCGTCCTGGTTGTTGCTGTGTCAGGTTGATGGGTTTTCGAGGCCGGGCAGTAGCCCCCATGCCAGGGGCCCCAGTGTCCCCAACCACTCACTCCGCATGGGAGGTGTGGGTCATCCCCAGGTGTTGACTCGTGCAAGTAAAGCTGCTGTGAACAGCCGTGGGGGTGTTTCTGGGGAAACCGCTGGTATTTCTCCGGGATGAACGCCCAGGAGTGTATCTGTAGGGTCACAGGGTAAGGATCCTTAATATTTTTTTAAACTTCCAGACTGTTTTCCAGAGGGCCTGTCCCACTGGCCTTTCCACCAGCAAGGGGTGAGCAACACGGTCTGTGTGTCGTCTGCTTCTGGTACTGTCCCTGTCTTTATTTCCCTGTTCTCGCTGCGGTCGATTCCCCGATGGCCGGCAGCATTGGCATGTGTCCCGGTGCTCGTTTGCTCGCCGCATGTCCTCTCCAGGGAGATGTGTCCTCCTGGCCCTGGTCCGTCTTCTGACTGGGTTCTCTGTGTTGTTTTAGAGTTGAGTTGTGAGAATTCTTTATCCGTTCTAGACGTCACTCCCGTGTCAGATGTGTGCTTCGTAAGCATGTGCTGCTCGTCCGTAGCTTGTCTTCGTGTCCTGTTCACACAGTGTTTCGCAGAGCTGGAGGTTTTAATTTTTAGGAAGTCCGATGCATTGATTCTTGAAGTTTTATGGATTGTTTTCGGCGTCCCAGCCAAGTGTTCTTCAGTGGGCTCCGGGTCTGGAAGGTTTTCTCCTGTGTTCTCTTGAAAAGTCCTGTAGTTTCTGTTTAACGCTTAATGAGGGACCCATCTCCGGTCGATTCTGTGTGAGGCGTGAGGTTCAGGTGAGGTGTGTGGGTTTCTGCCCTCGCGCGTGGGTGCCCGCTTGGCCAGGTGCTGCGTGTGGGGACAAGTGTGCTTCCTTCCCGGAGCCGCCCCGCCCCGCCCGCACACGTGTTCCCGCCCCCGTGTGGGGTCTTCCTGGGTTCCCTGCTCTGGCCATCCGCCTGCTGCCTCCCTGTCAGCCCGGGGGTGTCTCGGGCTTCTGAGCGCACAGAAGGCACTTTCTTAAGCACTGAACCTGGTTCTTTAAGGAGCATGTTTTCTAATGGGAGGAAATGATTCCGGAAGCTGAGAATCCTGAGTTTCCCAGAGGAAAGATGTTGCACCTTGTGTGAACCTGTCTGAATTCTGACCGGTCGGGATGTGTTTGTCAGCCTCATGTCTTGGACTAGAAGGGGGAGGGCGGAGAGGGCTGGGACGGGGGTCTGGGGTTCGCCCTTCCCTGTGGGGGCTTCTGGGGACCGCTGGTGTCCCTGTGGTTAACTGGAGGGGCCGGGGCCGGGGGGAGGGAAACGCTGGCACTCCGGGCCGGGAAGGGGCCTCCACCCTGTCTGCGGACCTGGAACCGAATGTGTGCGGCGGCACTGGGCTCCGGGAGCAGCAGCAAACACGCACAGCGTCTGTGACTCAACGCCACTCAACACAAGCACAGTTTTCTTTTCTAAAAAACAAGAATCTCTGCCGCTCGTTCACGTGAAATGGGGATGAAATGCCTCCAAGTCCCACGCGGACAAGAGCGAGCTCACAGCCGCCCTCACGCCCACGCCCCCACCTCCTTCCAGCTCCTCGGGTTTGCTCCGCACCATACGTGGAGTCCCGTCCGGCTCTGTTGGCGCCTTGTCCACCGAGAACTTCGGGACTCGGGGTCACCTGGGCCCCGGGGGAGGACTTGAAAACGCTCTCGGTTGCATGCTGCAGCAGGCGGTTCTGATGGCAGCCCCCGTGTGACGTCCCGGCGGCGTCCTCTCCCGCGGGGCTGACCCGGGAGCTGCCAGGGGAGGGTCCCAAGTCCTCAGGACAGAGGATGTGGGAAGGACACTGTTGGGAATGCTGCTCCCTCTGGAGGGTCCCAGAATCCCACAGGGACAGAGGAAGGACAGGCAAGCTCGTTTTCAGAGATATGAGGGCCCCATGTTCCCACGACCCCTGGTCCCCAGGGCTTCATGGGTGTCTCTGACCTTGGTCCCAGGTGGCCCTGGTATGTGCTGACCTCCTGCTGTGCTCAGTTGCAGGTGCACGGAAGAGGCAGGTTGTGGGGGGTTGGGCTGTCACCTGAAGATAAAAACGAGCTCATGCTGGCATCGCATGGGCGTCTACATTGTGTGGTCAGGACATGTCCCTCGACAGGACAGACCAGAGTCCAGCGACATCCAGCTCAAAGGGGCCTTATGGGCCTGCAAGGGTCCGGGCAGGAGGCAGTTCCGGCAGCGTTTGGACAGGGGAGGAAGGGGGAGGGCCTGGGTCAGGGCCTTCAGGGTGTCCTCAGGTGACCTGATCGACACCTTGAACAAGGGCGCCATTGGTCCCCACGCAGCCTGGGGTGAATGGTTAGCACAGCACACAGACATGTCCTCAGTTTCCCCATGCTTCCCACTTTTGCTGGGCCCTGCATGGGACAGTGAGCCCCTGCTCCATTGAGTCACAAACTTCCCCATCTGACCTTTTGCCCTCCACCCTCTTTCTGGAGGTGATTCCTCTGCTGTCTCCTCCGTGGGGCCCTGCCACAGCTGCCAGGGGCCTGTGTGAGCATCTGTCAGGAGGGGATCTGTCCGCCTGCTGAGCTCACAAAAGATAAGACACGTTTGCACACACTGGGATTTGGAGGCTGATTGAAGGGGTTCCTCATCAGTCTCCCAACATGACTTCCATTTTTCTTGCTTTCCTCCAAGGTGGGACATTTCGGCCATTTGGAGCCCTGGCCCCTGGCTTGTGGTGAGATGAGCTGGGTTGGGGCAAGGGGGGCAGGCCCACATCCCGGAGCCCCTGCCTCCTGCACCGGGCGTGGGGCCCCTGAGTCCTTCCAGTGCTCTGCTGAGGGTCAGAATTGAGAATCATAGAGCCTTCTGTGTGTTTGCCTGGGGTAGGGACAGGCAAGTTCTCCCCACCGTGTTTGTAGGAAAAACCGTACACCTGGAAGAAAAGCAAACAGATTTCCAAGCAAGGAACATTCACAGGTTGTTATCTGATGGACTTTTCTCTTCTGAGAAGCAGATGCCTTTCTGTACCTTAATTACGAACAGCAGACAGTAAATACTTGGTTAGTCCCACTGACGTCTCCCTAGTGTTTGGGTTGTTTGAAGAAGTCTCCGACCCCGCAGAAGGTGCTCCACGGGCCTTGTGACACCTAAGGGAGGTGTGTCTGGGGCAGTCAGGAGGCTGGAAGCAGGAAAAGCTCTCTGCTGAAGGCCCTCTCTCTGTCGACCGCTTGGGCCTCAGGGTCAGGGCAAGGAGGGGGTCAGATGACGGCTCTGCCCTGCGCCCCATTTCTTGGTCTCTGCGCCTGCAAGGCCGTTGGGCGTCGACGCCTCCCACATTTCTCCGGGAAATCGGGCGGTGACTTGATGACTCACCTTCCGCTTTCTGGCTGCACCACTCCCATATGTTCACAACTCAAGCTCCTGGGAACATTCTAGGCCTCCTTTCTTGGAGACGTGCTGAGGGCCTCTGTTCCAGTTGGATTGCGCATCCAGACATGAGGAGGCGGCCTGCTGTTTCCGCGTCGGGAGGAGCCCCGGCTGCCAGGCCAGGAGGTTCCTGACTCGGGGTGTGACCTTGGCTCCAGACCCCGGGAGCGCCGTCTGCACCTCCGCCCCTCCGACCACACACATGCTGGGCTCGCTGCAGTTGGGGCTGATTTTTAAATCCCCACGAATGTGGATCTGGAGTCAGAGGGGGACCGGGAGAGGCCTCAGTGGCAAGAAGGGGGAGGGGCGAGCCAGCTATACTCTGCGGTCAGTGGGGGTGGGCTCACTTCTTCCTCCGGGACTCAGTGCCCCGGTCCTGCATGAGCCCGGTTTCAGGATCCCTCCAGTCCTGGCTGGTGTCCACCTGCCTTTCTGTCGCACGGGAACACGCAGGTATGCCTGTCCGTGCACAGTGACCCCTGATGTTGTCCTGGGGGCGGGCCCAGGGCCACTCAGGCCAAGGGCACCTAGGCGATTCCAGGTGGGGGCGAGCACCTGGTCCTTATCTGTACTTTGGATTTGGTGGGTTTGTGTGTCGTGGTTTCTCGGCTGACAACATCCTATGTCCCCTAGCGGCTGCAGGAGGAGTCTCCGTGTCTGAGCGTGATGCTCACAGTGGCTGGGACATTGAGGGGATGGGGAGGGGCAAGCGGCTCTCAAGTTCAAGGGCTTGTGGAAACCTAAGCTGCTGTCCCTGCCCCCAGCCCTGGTTTCTGCCCTTGGTGGGACACAAGGATAGGCCATGCCAGGCTCCTGGCTGCGGCACTTGGAGAGCCACACTCTGTGGTGTCCTGTGTCGGGCTCCTTGGACAGAGCCTGGGAATGGAGTAAGGATGCAGAGAGGCTTCCATGGATCTCTTGAGTCTGGGGTTGTGCTCTGTGGTCCCTCTAGCTTCTTTTAGGGTTTGAGGCTCAGCTGAACCTGTCTCCCTGAGCACCCAGTCCCCTGCCCTGATGCAGCATGTGCGCAGAGAGAGGACGGCCTGTTGGTTTCTGATGCACCTTCTCCTGCGGCCTCGTGCAGTGGGCCATGCTGCTGGCAGACGTCCTCGCATGTGCCCTCAGAAATCAGGGACCACGCCTGCTGGCCTGTAAGGTGGCATTTCCACTGTGACTCATGCAGCGAGTACTTCCACGTGCTCTGTGTTTTGCCAAGATATCAGGAAGCCACGGCATTGATGTCACTGTGTTGTGCCCTCGGGGACTACCAGCCGTGGTCCTAGCGTGAAGCAGAGGACGGAGTTTGTGGTGGGCGCGGGGGCGCCCGTCAGGGCTGCTGCAGGCGTGTATGGGTGCCGGGAAAGAGAAGCTGGTACGTCCGGAGCTGGGGTGGCAGGGAACCGCCCTGTTGCTCCCCCGTCCTGCAGAAGGCTGACTCCCACGTGGCCCATGCAGCCCCACCGTGGAGCTGGGGTAGGGTCTTAGGAACAGATGAGACGATGGTGGGAATGGTGGGCAGCCACGGAAGAGGTCCTGACGTCATGGCTGTGAGTCTGTGGGACACGGTGTGTCCAGGAGCAGCCCTGGCTTCCCGAGAGCCTCCTGCTGCGGCTCCTGGCAGACCCCCTGAGTCTTGCTTCGGGCAGAGCAGCTGTGGCCGCGGGCCTGAGCTGGCATCCCGGAGAAGTCCAGGGCCTGGAGTTTTCTCTCTTTGGGGAGAACAAGAGTCCTAGGAACAAGGTCACGGGTTGATCCGGTCGCTTGGTCGTTCCTTTGTCCTCTCACTCAACCAGTCTGTAGTGAGCGCCTGCTGTGTGCCTTCTCTGGCCGGGCACTAGTGGCATAGCAGTGCCCGGGACAGACAAGGGCTTGTTGTGTATGCGTCCCCGGGGGGAAGAGAGCAAGTGAGCGAATATGGGAATGCATGTCCCCCTGCCTGGTGAGCAAGGCTGGACAGGGAATAGGCAAGAGGGAGGGCTGGGCTGCTCGGGCTGGTGCTGTTTGAGTGGGCAGGAAGGCCCCACTGGGATTAACATGTAGCATAGACCCACAGTAAATGGGGGGAGGGTGTGTGTTGTCTTGGGGGGAGAACATTCTTAAGGGAGGACACAGCAAGTACAAAGGCCCTGAGACAGAAGCCCTGGCTTCCGGGCTGGAGTGGGCGAAGGAGAGGGGACTGTGAGGTGGGCTGGATGCCAGGGCTGAGATGGAGTCCGTGGCCTCTTGCGACACCACCCCGAGATCCTGGGGGCTGCGGGTGGGGTGTTGAGTTCAGTGTTGAGAGCCTGGCTCCTCCAGCGGCCTCACGAAGCATTTCCGCCCTTTCGTTTCAGTCCCACAGTCAGCGCAGCAAGGCCACCAACAGCAGCAACCAGGTGTTCCTGTACTGCGCCTTCCTGGACTTCAGGTACGGCTGGCGGGCGGCCCCAGGGTGGGGGTGGGGGGAGGGGAGCAGGGGCGGTGGGTGCGCAGTGCCTGGTCGGGTTATGATCCGGTCACCCCTCTGGAGACAACACGGTTGCATTGTCCCTAGCACCCAGCAAATCCCGGGACCCAGGCGAGGGCTGGAGGGGGTGCTGGGTCACGTTTTCTCTGAAGGCCACGTTAGCACCTAGCAGGACTCAGCCTTTAAAGCCAGGGGCACGCTTCAGAACACTCACCTGGTCCGCCAAAAGCCCGGGGAACTGGGCCCTGGTTGTGCTGGGGGTTGGGTGTCACACTGGGGAGGTAGCCAGGAGGGGCTGGGTGAGCGGCTCTTGCCTGGTGGGCCCGCGGGCCTCTCAGGATTTCATGGCCCCGATGGCCAGTGGCTGCCCTGGGGTGCACTGACATCAGCCGCGCTGCAGCTCTGGGAGCACGGGCACAGACGACGGCGTCCTTCTCAGCACCTCCACGAGGAATTTGGAATCCACTGTCCCCCTCTGTGCTGGACAGCCGTCCCTGCTCATCTCCACAGGCACCCCACACGTCGTCAGGGGACCGTCTCCTGATGGAGTTCTAGTGGTGATGCTGCTATGAGCAGGGTCCCCCATGAATGGCTCCCACGGTCAGAGCAGGGATAGAAAGCAGATCCTCCCTCTCCCTTCTGCCTGGGGCCACGGAGCTGCCGTCGGAGAGCATGAGAGAGAATCAGGAGCACACGGGGCTGGGGGTCAGGGCTCTTCTCAGCAGCTCTGCGGGTCAGAGAAGACCCCTCCTTCCCCACTCTCAGTGACCAGGAGATCAGACGGAGGTGCTGAGCTGGTGTGGCCGTGTGCTTGATCCCCATCTCTGCTCCACGCACAGCCAGGAAGTGCAGCCCATCCCCCCAGCGCCCAGCAAATCCCACTTCTTTCTGGTCCGGGGAGCGCCTTCCTCTGGCTGTGCCCTTAAGTGCACACATCACACATCACACCGCCTGCAGAACGCATGGCCAGCGCTCTAACTGCAGTGGTTTTGCCATGGCCGAGCTCAGCCGGCTGCAGCCCATCATTGCTTTGCAAATTATGAAAATGAAGAGACACGTCCGTCTAAAAATGGTCATCCTAATTTGGGGCATTGATCGCAGGGAAATATTTTATGGATGGAGCGGGGCAGACAGAGTTTGGTAGCAACTGAATAAGCTGCTGGCTCTTATTTTTGAAGACATCTTCAGAACAGAGAGAAGTATAGCGAATACTCCAAAAACTGCTTACCCATTGCCACAAATTTATCATTATCAGCGTATTTATATTTTCAAGAATAAAACAACGAAAACATCACAGATGATGTCGAAGAACACTTTGTCCCCTCCTGTTCTCTGCACCCGGTCCCCAGGGCCACCACCACCCAGCGTGCAGCATGAGGACGCTTCTGTCCCCATCCCCAGGGTCTTCCTTATTAGCAGGTAGCGCCCGTCGGAGACAGGCACACTGGTCACGCGGCTCTGGGGGTTGGGACAGATGAGCCCAGTGGTGTCAGCCCCACAGTCAGGATGCAGGCCAGTGCCCGATCCCGCCAGATCCCTGGGCCCACTCCCCACCACTCCTCGGACTCCAGCTCTTGTGGCCACGGACGTGTCTTCCACCCACATGGTTCCACGTCCGCAAGCGTGCTGCATGGACGGAGCCACCGTGTGCGTCGTGTCTGGCTTCCGTGAGCGTGACAGCCTCGCGTCGTCGCCTGTTCTGACGGCTCCCTGCTACCGTTCGCTGCCGGCTGGCGTTCTGCGGAGCCCCCTCCAGTCCGGGGGCGCTTCTGGGCAGCGGCGAGTGTGGCTGAGTGTGCGCCGGCTCTGCGGTCCCAGAGAGCCCACTTGCTTGAGGTGATCTGAGCATCACTCGCTGCAGGTGGTGACCGCCACGTCTGTGTTCCTGGGGGACACTGGTCTGCAGTTTTCTTGTCTTGTTACGTCTTTGGTTTTTGTACCAGGGCAGCTCTCCCCTCGTGAAAGGTGCAGGTCCGACGGTTTCTGCAGAACATGTCTGTTTCTTCCCCAAGCGTTTGTTCGGACTCACCAGAGAGGCCGCCTGAGCCTGTTTTTGTCGTTTGCCGGCCTCTGGCCACCACGGAATGTCTTTGGTTGACACAGAACTACTCAGGCCATCTACTTCTTTGTGAGTTTGGACGGTTGGGTTTTCAGAGAATTTGTCCTCAGTGTGGCACAGAGCTGGTGGTGGCCCCGCGCTCCCGTGGGGGGCCTGTGTGTGCGCCCCTTCCACGTTGGGTGTCTGCGGCTGTGTCCCTCTCTCCCTCCACGGTCCCTCGTACTGGACGTTTGTCAGCCTCACTGTCTTTCTCAAAGAGACGGCTTCTGGCTTCATTGATTTTTCTCCCCTGCGTTTCTGTTTTCTACCGCTTGGTTTAGTCTCTCTGTCCTTCAGTTACTCCTGTCTGCTTGTCAGGCGTACCGTTTGCTGAGGGCACGGGCTGTGGTGGCGGAGGCCCTGACTGTTTCTTTCTTTCTTTCTTTCTTTTTTTATAGATTCTATTTATTTATTTGACAGACAGATCACAAGCAGGCAGAGCAGCAGGCAGAGAGAGGGGGAAGCAGGTTCCCTGCCGAGCAGAGAGCCTGATGTGGGGCTCGATCCCAGGACCCTGAGATCATGACCTGAGCTGAAGGCAGAGGCTTTAACCCACTGAGCCGCCCAGGCGCCCCCACTGACGGTTTCTGATGCAGGCATCTCGGGCTACGCTTCTCCTGTGGATGCTGACTGGGCTGAGTCCCACAGTGTCAGCACGTGGCCCTCATTTTCATGAAATGTTCTCTAGCCTTTTTCATAGCTTCCTCTTCAAGCCGCGTGCTGCTTTGAAATGCATCATTTAGTCTGACTGCTCGGGGATTTTCCAGAGATCTCTCTGCTCCTGATTGGTAATCAATTTCTGTTGACAAGAAGACAGGAAGGAAAACATCCAATTTTTAAAAAATTTTAGTCCTTTTAAGTTTCTGAGATCTTGTGTGATGACCCAGCGTGTGTTCAGTCCTGGTGAACACCCTGCTTCCTCCAAGACTGTCGCTCCTGGCGGGGTCTGATACATCCGGCGAGGTCGCGTTGATAGTGCTTGTCAGGCTCTCTGTAACTTTATGACTTTTTGGCCCGCTGGTCCCACTGGTTCATGGGAGAGGATGGCGGCGTCTCTGTGTCATGAGGGAACTGTTTTTCCATTGAGATTTCTCCAGGTTTGGGCATGTTTTTAGTAGCCTTTCTAGTTAGGATCGTTCCGTGTTCTTGGAAACTGACCCTTACTGTTCTGTGTCCCTCTCCTGGTGAGACTATTGGTTGCTCTGAGTCCCACCTGGCCTACCTTTGACACAGCCATTCTGGCTCCCTTACTCCGTGCTTGGGTGCTGTGTCTGTCTCCACCTTACATTTCAACCTCTTTATTTATCACCTTTGTGCCTAAAGTGAGTCTCTTCTAGGTTGCGTGTGGTGGCATCTTGCTTTTTGATCCCTTTGGAGCATTTTTGTTCTTGATCGGTGGGTTTTGACAATTGGCATTTAATGTGCTTATGGACGTGTTTGGACGGACACCTGCCGTCTTACTGCCTGTTTTCAAATTTCCTCATCTCTTCCTTGTCTCCTGTGTTTTCTTTTCTTACGTCACTTGGAATCAGGATGTATGTCACATCGCTGCTTTATCGCCACGACTGACCTCTAAGGTGCCCTGTGCTCTTCTGTAGCGGCTATCCCAGGGCTCCCAGTATATGTGCCTCTGGTTCCATGCATCTGCCTCAAGTGATAGGACACCACTCTGCATGCGGTCTGCGACATCCCAGCAGCGTCGTGCCCTGTCCCGCTCTGGTTGCTCCCTGGACCATGCAGACGCCAGAAGCACACGACGCGTTGCTAGAATTTTTGCTTCAATCAGTTGCCTATTAGAGACACTGAAAATAAGAAAATGGCTGCACGTTCTCCTTCACTCCCGTCCATTTCCAGCCGCTGTGTGTGTAGATTGAAATTTCTGTCCAGCATATTCCTTGAACCTCAGCGCAAGTCTGCTGCCAGTTTCTGTTTGTCTCAGCAAGTGTTCTTTATTTTCTCAAAGATGTTCTCACTGCACTGAAAATGCTGGCTCACTTTAGACTTTAGGAAGTGGTACAGGAAATACACTGGTGCATTCTTCTAGAAAGTATGAGCAAGCGTCCCATGGACCGTCTTCCCTTCCTGACCCCTCTCCATGCCCTGCTGGAGGCCGCAGCACGGACAGCTTGAGGTGTTTTTTCAATAACTTCAGTGTGAGTTATAATTATGTTCAACAAAAATCCGTGGTCTTGTTCAGACCCGTGCTTCTCGTCCCATCCCACCTCACTCAGTGCTGTACTCGGCCCATGCTGCCTCAGCTGCTGTGTCCGATTTGATCATGTTTATCCCGCACTTTAGTCTCATGTGCGAGTGGGCAGCTTCTGCTCGGACGCTGACTTCTAGGTCACAGGGTCGTGTGTGTCTTATGTTCTTCAGTGTCGCCTGGCCTGGCTCACGTGGCAGATCCTTCATGGACAGGCTCGCCCCAGGGAAGTGGGTCCTTACCCCACGGGAGGCAGTGCCACCTTGGGCTCAGCTGCCCTGGCGAATGCATGTGTCATCACACCTTTGTGGTTCCATGTGGGAAGATGTGACCTTCCTGGTTTTTAATTCCTAATTGCTTTGTGTGTACGGAGAGATGCGTCGTTCATCCCCGTGACCCGGCTCGTGTGGTCCGGCACCCGCTGGGTTCAGGTTGGCCTCCAGTAGAAGGAAGTGTGGCGTCTGCGTTGGGGAGACAGACAGAGGAGCTGCGTGAAGCCCGGCAGCCAGCATGGCTGACTGTCCCTTCCCGGGTCCCCCCTCGGCTTCCACAGCAGCCGGGCCTCAACCAGAACACAGTGACACCTCATCGTCGCCGCAGGGACATTCCCGCCTCTGGGGTGGACATGAGTGCCGCCGGAGCGTGCTCCCCCATGGGACACCGGCACCCTCCCGGGACGGCCACATCCCTCATGGGCTGTGTCCACAGAGAGAAACCACTGCCCTTGAATGTGCTCATCTTCATAAAAGCTTTCCCCGAGGGCCCAGCCTTCGGCTGAAATGAACGTCTGTCTTTGCCGATAACTCAAAGGTGTCATTTCTGGAAAGTCTTGGAGACATCTTGGGAATTTGAGAGGACAGAGAGACACCAAAGCACATGATGATCCCTGATGTTCTTAGTGTAGGAGGAAACCACAGTGAACACCTGAGCACGTTTGCTTGCAGCTTCCGGCCAGGCGGAGACATCACGAAGTAACACAAGGCCTAAATCACTTCTGTAAGAAAGTGAAACGTTATAAGAAAGCAAAGACCCCTTGGACAGCTTGGTCTCAGCCCCTCTCACGGGAGGTGGCCGGTCGGGGTGTCCTCGGAACCACGCGTGTTGCTCGGGGCTGTGGCCGCGGAGCACCCGCCGTCCCGCTCTGCTTCGTGCGCGCGCGTCCTCCCCAACTGCGCCCTGGACGTGAGGCGCGAGGCCTCGCTCCCCCCGATGCGGATACACGTCTGCGATGGACGTGCCGCATTTTCTCACATCTCTGTGCGCCCTGTGGCGGGCCCTGGGCTGCTTTCGTGGTGTCACCTGCCCCGGGTGAGGACCCCCCCATGCGTGTCCCCGGGCGCGCTGCTCAGAGCTCTCCAGATGTGGGGCTGGTGGGTCGTAGGACGAGCACGTGTCTTCTCCCGGGCTGTGGGTCCAGGGCAGGTACCCACGGTCCTTCTAAAGGGCACCAGCGTGTCTGCGCTCTCAGCCCGCTGCCGCTCTCTCCTGTGTCCCCAGCTCCGGAGAAGGCATCTGGTCCAACCAGGGCTGTGAGCTCGCCGAGGGGAACCTCAGCTACTCCATCTGCCGCTGCACTCACCTCACCAACTTCGCCATCCTGATGCAGGTGGTGCCGATGGAGGTAAGAGCTGCGCCGGGTCCCCGAGCCCTGACAGCGTGTCCTTCTGACCTCAGGGTGCGGGCGGGGCACACGGGCGGCCCCACTCATCGGGGAGACCCTGTGATGGGTGATATTTGTGACGTTCCACACTTTTAGCAAAAAACCAAACCAAAACCCAAACCTTTGGCTCAAGTTCCCTGCGGCAGCCCTGTGCAGAGCCTCGGTCCTTCCCGAGGGTCTGTGCGCACAAGGCAGGCGTGCCAGCGTCCTCTGCCTTCAGTCCCCGGGCCGTGGAGCCTCTGTGCTGTGAAGGAGTTGGGGGGCGGAGAGCCCAGCACACCAGGGGGGCGTCTGTCCTCTTCTCCGATGGGGCCACGGCCTTCCCTGCAGCCTGGGGCTCAGGGTGGAGGAGGCGCTCGTGCCTGGGTTTCTCTGCGCCAGAGTACGGAAGCTGGCAGCTGCGCGGTTGCCCCGAGAGCTGGACGTTCGTTTCATTGGTTTAAGGCAAGTTTGGAAGAGAAAAAAAAAAGTACTCTTTATTTTATTTTATTTTAAAGATTTTATTAATTTATTTGACAGAGAGAGATCACAAGTAGGCAGAGAGGCAGGCAGAGGTGGGGGGAGCAGTCTCCCTGCTGAGCAGAGAGCCCAATGTGGGGCTCAATCCCAGGACCCTGAGATCGTGACCTGAGCTGAAGGCAGAGGCTTAACCCACTGAGCCACCCAGGCGCCCGAAGAAGTACTCTTTAAAAATGCCAGTGCCCCAAGGTGGGACCTTCTCAACTATGATCAGTCCCTGGACCCTGCGTGGGAGTGACTTGATTGGCTTCTAGATCCCAGTGGAACATGAAATTCTGTGCTAAAGGCAGGAGGTTGGGGAGGAGATAGGGGTCAGCCCAGGGGTCTCTGAAGTTCCCTGGAAAGCGAAGCACCTGTACAGACACACCCCATTTCATCCCAAACTGTGTTTTAGAAATTGAAAAATCTTATTTATAACTCTGAGTTTCTGATTCCTCTTGGAGATCTGTGGGTTTGGTGATGCTGGGCTGCACAGAGCAGGGAGCCAGGGCCTCCCCCTTCCACAGAGCCGTGCACCCCCCACCTCCCGAGTCACAGGGGCAGGTGCCCTGAGCCCCTGTGCCGTGCATGGAAATGACCTGGGTCTGGAGGTCACAAGCCCTCTGCTGCCCCGACCGGCTCCACCACGTCCCTTTCTTGGCGCATCAACTCCACGGGGCCCGTCTGTTTCCAGACAGACCCCCTGGGTTTCGTGGTCCAGGGCACCTGAGCCCCTGACGCGTGCGGGACTGTGGGGCTAGTAGGGTGCGACTCCTAGTGGCCCCCAGGGTCTTCACACAAGCATCAATTTCTCATACATGGCTGTTCAACGAGTACGTTTCGGCACCTAGCCTGGGCGGTCAGCTGGAAACAAGAAAAGCAGTGACTTTTGATTTTGAGGAGTTTATATCCCAGTGGGAAAGACAGGCAACAGATTAGCAAACACAGGGTTGTTTCAAGCAGCAGCAGGTGAAGGGCGATTGAAGGGAGTGATGTGGCAGGTGCACACGAGGAAGGAGAAGCCTTTTGCTGGTGTGACCGGGGGACAGGCAGGGGAGGGTGCTGCAGGCCAAGGGGCAGCAGGTGCACGTGCAGCAGGCGGGACTGGGCTTGGGGTGGCCCTGGGGGAGGCGGCGAGCGTGGGAGGCTCCTTCCTTTGCGGTGTGTGCCATGGGTTTTGCGTCTGGATTGTGAATAGCTTGTAGAGACTGCAGAGGGGAGTTCCAGGACCCCCAGGAGGATGGGGGTGTGGGGGCGGACCGTGTGCCCCTCCCGCTCCCCGCACAGACACGCCAGCACTGTGCACAGGTCGGAGCTGGGGGGCCCCTTCACTCCGCTGGAGGTGAAGCTCCAGGAGATGGGGGTGTGCCGACGTCCCAGGGCCCATCACTCGGGGTCGCCGATGGGAGCAGAATGGAACTGGGCTCCTACAGGTCAGGAGGCTTGCAAGTGAGAGCATGCGGAGCTTCGGACGCATGGTGCTGTCTCGGGCTTGAGGGGCGGGAGCCCTCAGCTTGCCTCGTGCCCTGGGGGGATCATCTGTGTTCAGGCAGCTGCGACCCCCAGGCGGTCCCAGTGAGAGTGACGTGTGGGCAGCAGCTGCCCCTCAGATGCCAGGTACCCCTTCCCATCTGGTTCCCGCCCCCAGACCCTCTGTCACCCCCTTTCTCTCCTGTCCCCCTGCTCTTCTGCCTGGTGTTGCTCAAGTTGGGGTGTGTGTTGTGGCTTTGTACCGTTAGCTGCAGGGAGGTCAGGTGGTGGGCCGGTGCCAGTGCTGTGGGCACACCGAGGGGGGGTGAAGTAGAAGGTTCCAGAGTGGCTGGAAGTGGAGAGAGGCCCTCAGTTACCTGGGCTGCATGGGGCGCCCTCCGAAATCCCACTCGTTCCCAGGCTCTCCTCATCCCTTTTTCTGCACAGACCTTTGTTGGGCTGGGGGAGGGGCGGGCCCCCCCACCGTGAGGCCTGTGCCTCCATCTCCGCCTGTCCTGCCGGGGCCTCAGTCCACGTGCCTCCATCATGTCCTCTGGGCACCACATGGGAGTCACCGACCCACTTCAGCTGTCCCAGCGGGAAACGCAGCAGGCTGCTGCCTGCAGAATGAATGTGCCAGTAGAGTGGGGACAGTCTGAGGCTGCGGTGGTTCAGTGGAGACAGCAAGGCCCAGAGAGGGGGATGGGCTGGGGTCATTCATTCATCCGACAATGAAGAATTAGGATCGAGAGGACCACCCAAGGCCTTTAAGGCACTGGTCTGGGCCTTGGGAGTGAAGCAGCAGACGCGTGCCCAGGACCCTGAGAGGGAACGCCGGCGCTCCGCACTTGAGAGCGTGCTCTGTCCTGCCTGCAAGGGCCCTGTGGAAGCCACGGGGGGGGGGGGGTGTGTGTGAGGCAGGGCACAGCCCACAGGGTCTCCGGAGACGGGTGCGGGTGAGCGACTGCGGGGAGGAGGCCGCAGCTCATGGGCCTGGGAGGAAGGAGCCGGGGCACACAGCAGCAGGGTGCCGGGGGGCTCTCGGGAAAAGTGCCAGGGCTCAAAGCCGGGCCTTCAGACCCAAATGTCAGGGGCAGAGGGGATGTCATGGACACGGAAGAGCAGACCGCGTGTGCGTGCTGGTGTGGGCAGGACAGTCCTCCCATTTCTGGGGATTTGCCCAAGGTCACCTGGGGCAGGGGAACCCCAGGTTTTGCTCTGCTCTCCAGATCCTAAAGCTGGGGCTGGGGCCCAGCCTCCAGACGGCTCCTCTGGGTCCTTTGCACGCAGAGAATGAGGTCCATGCTGTGGGCCTCTGTGATGTGGAAGGGGCTGCTGGGTGGTAGGTGTGGGCAGGAAGTTGGGTTTGGGATGTTGGCAGGACGGGGAGGAAGGGAGGCAGCTCAGTCCAGTGAGCTAAAAAAAACCATCACGGAGCATTTATGATACAAATCTGTCAGCACTCGGTGTAGGTGACACCAGATTCGGACAGTCTGTGGGTGACTTCGTGGGAGCAAATCATATCTGCTCATTGCCAGGAAAGGTTGATTTGAAAATGATTCAAAATTACCCGTGCTAAAAATGAACATTCCGAGGAACGTTTAAACAGTGACGGCAGTTATCGCCAGCAGATGCCGGATCTGTGGCTCAGCTCATTTAGTGAGAACAGCAGGATGGCTTTTCCCCATCTTCCCGAGGGCCTCTGGGAGGGGGTGTCGTGGTCGGGGGTCTCTCCCCGGAGCTCATGGCCGCACCCACCTTCCCACTGCCGGTCTGCCCTGGCCCGCGCCCCAGCAGGGCCTCCGTGGAACCCCTCTCCATGGTGCCTGGGGTGGCTGGGCTGGGTCATGGAGGGATGTCCCAGGCCTCGCTCTGCTCGCTCTTCTCTGTGGGAGGGACTGTGATATGGGGTCCCCACCCATTGGTCAACAGTGGGGGGCTTGGCCAGCCACAACCCTGGGGTGGGGAAACAACACGCTTTGTGCTCCTCGAGTGGGAAACAGGCCCGAATCCCTCCCACTGAGTGCCGACCCCATGGGGTCCCCCACCGGCTGGTTTGTGGGACCCCCTTGGCCCAGAGCACCGGTCACCCCAGCTGTGGCTGGCTGGCAGTGGTGGTCCTTACTCCATCTGACCCTACGCTCTTCTGTTAGGAACCATCTCCTTAAAATTATCTTCAGGTTAATTTTGGAACAGTATGTTCTGAGTGTAGTCAAGAAATTTAGGAAACAGGGTAGGAGAGACTTTGCACGGCACAGAGTGGGTCCCCGTGGAGCTCCCGTGGTCAAAACAGTGTGGTGTCCCCATACGTCCAGAAAGGCAGACCGTGACTTGTCGGTACACCCATGAGGATCTGCATTGTAGAATTCCAAGAATCGGAAAGCAAGATAATAAGTAAAATACTATTTCCAGCCTGATTTGTCCTGGACGTAACAGAGAACGGGAGTGTTAATGGGCCTAACCCCATGGAATGCGTGTCTCCACGTCAGGGAGGACGTTGCACCTCCCCGCCTCCGTGTTAATAGAATGTTCCATCAAGAGCCAATGTGCGGCTGTTCGAGTGGATTGTAATGGTGCCGGCGACCTGGAGGGATCACCAAGGCTTTTTCATGGGGAAAGGACGGGATGCAGAGTAGCGAACAAACATCTTTTTTTTTTTTTTTTTAAGGTTCTATTTGTTTATTTTATAGAGAGACCGAGTGCAGGGAGGGGCAGAGAGAGAAGAAACTGTCAGGCAGGCTCTGTGCTGAGCGTGGAGCCCGACACGGGGCTCGATCCCACAACCCTGAGATGGTGACCTGAGCCGAAATCAAGAGTCAGATGCTCAACTGACTGAGCCCCCCAGGCGTCCCCACACACCTCATATTTATGAAGACATGTGAGGTCCCCTATGTGAGGTCCCCTATGTGAGGTCATGTCGTGGTGTGTGATCAGGAGAAATGTACCGAGGTGCCTTTCCAGGCCGTTCACAGGTCGGGAGACTCTGGACTGAAGCCCCGGCTGGTGTGCTGGGCCCCTGTGCGTGCATCTGTGTGGAATTGAATAGTAAAAGTAACAGCTGGAAGAGGTGGTTTGTAACCTCTGCTCTCCGGCACGGCGGCTTTGAGAGCGCATCTGGCTGCCCTGCTTCTCCTCGCCCAGTGGCCTGGAGCTGGTGCCGGGCAGAGGCCAGGTGAGGGCGTGCGGTGCGAACAAGGGGGTCTGTTCTGCAGGAGAGGAGCTTGGGGGGCCAGGAAGTCCTCTCTCTGGACACCAGGATGCTACATGCGGCTGCACGAGGAGTGAGGCTGACTCACACGGCCTGTTCCCGGAGAACGGGGGACCGGGACAGGAGGCTGGCGCTGGGCCTGTCGTTTCTCAGAACTGGCCTGCAGGGGCACTGGGGACTGGGGAACGGGGTCCGCAGGGGCGGCTGCTGCGGTGGGCTGGCCCAGCCAGACCCGGGCAAGGGTGGGGCTTGGATCATCCCAGCCCCTGTGGGAGCCACCACCGTGGCCCCAGTGACTGACTCAGAGACGGGTTTCCTGGGAAGGGGAATTGGAACCATGAGGACTTGGAGGGGTGAGGCTGATGTGACAGAAGCCATAGAGACGAGTCGGTCCCACCTGCTTCTGGGACCCCACCCGAGGTTCACATTCCAGGGGGACAGTCTGGTTGTCTGTACAATGGTGAGAACGGCCCCTGTGCCACGGTGGAAACCAGAGACCCCCCTCTGTGCGCTGCCTCCCCGTGCCGCCGCTCCCCTGCTCGCCTCCTGCAGGCCCTCTTGCCCCTGCTTGGCTCCTCCAGTGGGTCCCTTGCGAGTGGCCCAGGAGGGGCATCTGTTCTAGGGAGGGGGCAGCGGGAGCACTGTGCCAGGACAGGTGCACCTGGGAAAGCCAGTCGCCGGAAGTTCCTCACCTTCCCCAGTGCAGACTCGGGCGGGGGTCAGGGCCAAGTTGCCGCTCAGGAAGACAGAGCCACAGAACCCGGTCTGGAGGCCGGCCAGTCGGCACGACTCCTTTAGCCCGGCTGTTAATATTTCAAAAGAGAAATTATCTGAAATTTTGAATTTTGGTTTTCTTTAAAAAAAAAGTTTGGCTACCTGGGGCATCGTGACCAAGCCGCTGCTGCCCCCAGCAGGCCGGGGCGGGGGCTGCACTTGACCCCAGTCCCGGCACCTCCCGCCACCCTCCACACACAGCGCACTGACCTCCCGCCTTCCTCACAGGGGCACCGCTCTTCCGCTCCTAGGAAGACAGAAAAGTCTTTCTGGCTCTTTCCCGGGGTGGGAAAATGACATACCCACTACGTGGGGCTTTGTAAAAAGCGGAAGACTGAAGTATTTCTTTCTGGAACAAGAGTTCCACTGGGATATGATGTGTGCAGGCTCGCAGCTGGCCTCATGAATTTATGTAAGATGCCTCCCCAGAGGCCTTGGAGTCTGTGGTCTGTGACTCAGAGGAGCCCATGTCCCGAAGCAAACTCCAGGCTTTTCTGGGCATTTCTAAATCTAGCCACAGGGTGGGGAGGGAAGGGCACCACGGGGGCACGCCACGCCTCCTGAGGCCGGTGCTGCGGAACCTGTGTGCACGTGTGTGCGGGGGGTCTCACCTCCGCAGCACCCCCATCCCTCAGGGTCCCCTCGCGCACCCTGGGCCCACGGCTACACACGCACCTGGTGCGGCTTCCTGCAGCCGCTTGGCGGGCTCTGGGCGGTGGGGAGGGTGCGGGGAGCTGCAGCGCGGGGGCCTAATTGCAGGGCGTGGCTGGGGCTGCTGGAGTGACCCCTGGGAGCTGCCTCTGTGGTCCTGCTGGGCATGTCCCAGACAGTCCGGACCAGCCTGCATGGAGGTGCGCCCTCCCCGTTCGCCATGGGGAAGCAGGTTTGCTCGGGCGGTCTCCCTTGTGCCTGTCACTTCCTCAGTTTCTGCTGAGAACCTACTGTGTGCGGCCCTGTCCCCATAGCTGGGGTGCACTCAGCAGTGGCCCCACTCTGCCGCCTGGTCAGCAGACGCTCAGGGTCCGTCTCCTGACGAACTGTGTGGCCTTCTGCAAGTGCCTGCCCTGAGCCTCGGCCTCCCCACCTGTGACTTCCCTGGAGTACTGACCTTGGAGCACCCAGCCCCAAGAACTGAGCCCAAGCACCCAGCCTAACTAAGGTGACGGTGACTTCCAAATGAGCACGAGGGTGCCCAGGTCTCACCTGGTGGCTGAGCAGCCAGCCCGAGGAGGTGGGTGACGTCCCCGAAGAGCAGGACTGGGCTGGGTGCAGCAGGCCTGAGTCGGGACTGAGCCTCCCCGCCCTCTCTGACCCCTTTGCATTCATCCTTTTGAGGGATTGGGGAGTCCTGGGCCCTGGGAAACCTGTCTTCTTGCTGATGGTGCCCCCGCGCTGCTCCCTCCCCTGCTGCTCTGCCCTCCCCACCCCCTCCCATCCCCCTCCTGCCTGTCTCTCTCTCGGGCTCCCAGGGCCCTTCCCCCTGGTGGCCTTTCTTCCTCTCTGGGGCGCTGGGCCATTGACTGCAGGTCCCTCTCTCCCCTGAGGACCCAGTCACACGGGGAGCCTGCTTTGTTCACCCAGGACGTGTGGACACAGGCCCTGGAGGTGGGATAGGAACAAGGAGGAAAACCACACTCTGGGGGCAGCCGCTGGCTGGGTGCTGTTGGGTGCTCACCTTTTCCACGGGCCGGGCGCTACGGTCCTAGAGACGGTGCCTCATTTGCTGTGGAGTCTTCCGGAAGGACAGTGTGCTGCGCTGCTGTTGGGGGTTGGGCCGCCCTGCAGAGGGACGCTGACCACCGACTGGTCTCAGGAGCCATTGCTGCTCCAGCTGGAGGTGGGGACGCTGGGGTTGGGGGAGCAGGCGTGTCTCCATCCGGGAGGGCCTGGTGTGAGGGACAGGAGGCCAAGGGTTTGGTTTGGGATTGAGGCAGGAGGCTCTAGGCTGCTGGGTTGAGGGGGAGACGGAGGCTGTGCTGCGGGGGCCTCGCGCGTTCACCCTGTGTTGTCAGAAGCATCGCGACTGCATGTGGTGGGGGGAGCCGAGCGGGGAGAGGTGGGGGCATCTGACAGCTGCCTGGCCCTCAGGGGAGCAAAGGGGCAGGGCAGGTAGCTGCAGGAGGGCTCGTCCCAGGCCTGCACCGGCCCGTGTCCTACAGATGAGACCCACGTGTAGGGAAGAGGCCGCAGCACAGTGAACAGAGTGGGAGCCCCAGGCAGGGCCCCTTGCCCGGCTCCCCTCTCCCTGCACCTGCCGCCCTAGTTCCTGCCGCAGAGGGCAATGCAGGGGAGAGACCCTCTGCACTTTTTAAACCGGGTCACGGTGTGTTCGAGGTGGTTCTGTCAGCCCACAGGCCTGCCTCATTTGTTTAACCTGAGCACGAGGCCGAGGATGGCTCCCGCCTCCACCGGTAGGCGGTCAGGTGTCCGCAGCCCCCAGGCCCCGGCAGACAGGAAAGGCCCGTGTCTGTGAGTGTGTCCCCAGGTGGGGTTGCTCGGTGGCAGCGTGCGGCTCCAAATGGGCACATACGCTTGCAGCTACTGAGTGTGGGGCCTGCGGCGGCCCGGCTCCTACGGCGAGTGGCGGCTGCGGGTCAGGCCCATGTCTCCCCTGTCCGTGCCTCCCCCAGCACAACATACATGCTTCACAGCAGTGTTGACAGAACCCTTGCCTCCGTGTAAAGCCAGGGACCACACAGCTCCTGCTGTGGGGCAGGGCCAGAGGCTCCCTGTCCCCCACAGTGTGGCTGCCCGGGGGTGGGTGCAGCAGGGACTTGGTCCTGTAGACCCCAGGTGTGTTGGGGCTGGGCCTTTGCTGTCAGGCCCACCCCCTTCCCCTGCTGGGGTCTGCACCCGGGAGGCTGACCTCTGCCAGCCAGGGTCCTGGTCCAGCTGGGGCTGCAGCAGGAGATTGGGGAGAGGGGATAAGGCCAGATGCCCCCTTCCCTCACTGTGCCGCTGGCGGCTTTCCCGGCAGTGGCCATGTCACCTCCAGCCCCTGGTCCAGCTTTTCCCAGGGACCGCGGGCCGCACCCTCCTGCCAGGGGAGAGGCCCCTGTTGTGATTCCTGCCGGGACTGCTTCTTCCACTCCATGGCACTCCCCCCACCCCCGTGTTAACACTTCCTTGAATGAAATTTCCCACTGTTTAAGGGCCTCAGTGGTGCCTGTTCAGAGCTAGTTGTGTGCCCCGGGGGCCGGGGGCCTGAGTGAAGGGGTGACTGGGTTCAGCGCTCTGCTCCCAGCTCACTCCTTTAATGAGGTAGCTGGCCTGACCATGACAAGTTAGAGGTCATCTTAAAGACATAGGAGCCATGTCTCTGTGCAGGGGGTGGGAGCGTGGGGGAGACCCCCCCTCCCCCGATGCAGACCCGCAGGTGCCAATCTGTGCCCCTCAGCCAGCCAAGGAGCTCGTTTCTGCCTGTCCTCAGGCCTGTGGCCTTGATCTCATCCCTGGAGCATGCCATGCACCTACAGCCCAGGCTTCATGCAGACAGAGGCTGGCCGCGTGTTCCCGCAGAGCTACACCTGGTGAGGCCCAGGGACTGTCACCGAACCCTGGAGGCCCAGGGAGCCTCGGGCTCCTGCAGTCCACAGCTGAGCGAGGGAGTATGGCTAAGCTGGGGTCAGAGAGCATGGCTGATAATGGGACGCCCATTATCAGAAGCTCCAGGCGGAGCAGGTTTCGGAACAGAGGCTGGGGTTCCGGGCGTGGCTGGCAGGCTGCAGCGCTCCCGTGGGGAAGCTTCTGCCGGGCACTTCGAGCCTGCTCGCCTCCGGCCCTGGGGTCTCCCGCGCGTCTGGGAGCCGCAGGGGCTCGACCTGCCGTCTCTGCCACAGGCACGCACGTGTGGATTAGGTGTGGCTTCCCCGGAGGAGGGGAGAGCGCCCCCTGCCACCCGCATTGAGCAGGCGGACGCCTCTGGACTCCAGCGGTCCCGGAGCCACAGGCGTGAGGGTCCATCGGAGCTCTCCATCTTCCGGGGAGGAAGATCTAGGTGGCGACGGGGCAGTGTGGAGGTTCACGTGGAATGCGCCGGCTCGGGGCCAGACCCGAGAGGGGGTCCCAGAGGCCGAGGGCTGAAGGTGTCCCATGAGCCAGGCATGGCTGTCACCCTTCACGTGCCCCTATTTCCATGACTAGTTAGTCCATTTCCATTTGGTGGGTGCCACCGAGGTGGACCTCAGTTTCTGCAAAGAGCTGAGGGTCCGTGATGTCCATAAACCCTTCAGTGTGATGCTTCCCTCTGTCTCCGGGGCCATTGTGATAGCCGGGAGACTCTTCAAGTACCTGTGACAGCAAAGAGGGCATTCTCATTTAATGCTGGCATTTTGTGTGTGGTTTTACTTCCAGAAACATCTCTGTAAGAGCACTTGTTCCAGAACTGTCTCTGGAGGGGAGGGGCGGCCTCTCCTCTCCTCTCCCTGAGAGCGCGACAAGTGCCGAGAGTTTGGGTTTTACCTGCAGGATTTCTCACAATTCCTTAGAGGGACAGAGAATGCGGCTCCCCCTCCCCGTTTCTAACACCGGAGGCACCAGTCTAGGGAGCCCTCCTCACAACACGTTGCAGGGGCCGGAGTCTCAGGCCACGTGGTGTGGGGAGGTGGCTCTAGGTGACGTTCGCCTTCCTGGGCTACCTGATGAATCCCCACGCCTCTGGCCGGCCCCTCTGCAAAGGGGGACACTGGGGGTCCCGATCTGGGGATGTGGCCGAGGATGTCACTCTGGGAGCACACTGACCCCCATGCATTCCTTCTGCTTAGGGAACTGGCGTGGGCAAACAGGAGGTGAAATGGGGGCTCGCGCCCTCCTGCATCTAGGGCTGTGGGCTGCAGGCTTTTCCTCCCCACCTCCATTCAGTCAAGGCTCCAAAGTGTTTCGTAGCCCTGGGGAGTGAGTTGACCGGCTGAGTCACAGAGCTGGAAGAAAAGTCCATTAAGTTGTCCATCCCCAGGTGCAGTCCCACTGGCTCCCAGATTGCTCCTCACGATCCACCCACCATCCCCGGTCTGGGGAACTGGGGCCTCCTGGGCCCACAGTCCTTCCGGACGTGTGTGAGCTTCCTGAACTGCCCCCTTATGTCCCCGATTACATCCTGATGAGCAGGGCAGGGGGGGCGTAGCTGAGGCAAAGGCCCAGAGTGTTGAAGCTGAGGCTGGAGGGACCTTGATGTCTGGTGTCTACACACAGGCGATGAGGAGGGGCTCTGGCTGAGTCTCTGATGCAGACCCAGCAGGGAGACACAGCAGGAAGCAGTGAGAGCTCTGCAGGGATGGGCGTGGGGAAGCTGGTGTCCTAGGCGTGAGGCTCAGGGAGCACAGAGCGTGGTGGAGCCCAGGGTCAAGTGAGTGTGATGTGAGGCTCCTGCTCCCGGAGCCGAAGGGGCCACCATGTGTGGTTGTGCTGCCAGAAGAGCTGAGGCTTGTGTCACCATCCCTCATGGCTTTGCATCCGACTCGTTTACCACGTTCCTTTCTGTGCTAGTGGACGTCAGGGATGATGGCTGACTCCACACGAACTCTAGGATGGCTCGGCCCGTGTGCCTGACTCGGCTCTAGGCACTTCAGCTGTGTACATCCATGGGATCCTCAGGGAGGAGTCGGCCCCCCTCCTGGGTCTTACCGCACTCGTATGGCTCCTGGGTCTGGGTCTTAACCCACCTGGGTGCTGCAGGGTAGACTCGGAGGCACGGCTGGGTGGTGGGAGTGGGGACGGGTTGGGAGGGCGGCAGTTAGGAATTAGCAGGACAGAAGCCGGAGGTGTGGAGGAACCTGAGTGATTGCCCTAGGCCTTCGGGTGGAGCCTTCCAGCCTCAGTCCAAGGGCTGAGACCAAGGGACTGGACCTGTTGGTGGTGGTCACAGGGCATCTGGGGGGAGGAGCAGGCCCCGGTGCCCCGGTGATCCCCACCACATGCACACTGGGACACTGGCTGCCTGATAGTCACCAGCCCTGGGACCCTCTCCACGGGTCACCTCTGCCTCCGGGACCTCCGGGAACTGGACCAGCGTGGACGCCTGTGCTCTGCTTCCCACACAGCTCACGCGTGGACACCAGGTGGCGCTCTCGTCCATCACGTACGTCGGCTGCTCCGTGTCCCTGGTCTGCCTGGTGCTCACCCTGGTCACCTTCGCCATGCTCTCGTGAGTCATCCTCCGCTCTCTCCTGCGTCCGGGGAGGTCTGGCACCCTTGGGCAGATGCCAGTGCAAGCCTGCCCCACTTCAGCTGCCCGCTGGGCGTGTGTCCTCGGGAGGCGGCGAGTGCCTGGCCTCGCTGAGAGCCTGAATGTGACGCATTCCAGCCGGACCGCTGCTCCAAAGTCAGCTTTCGTCTTGAGAGCCGGGATACAGGGAGGAGCTGGGGTGCTGGAGAAGAGAGGAGGGAGGCAGGAGGGGCTGTGGGAGTGGAGGGCACCCTGCTTTAGTTATGCTGGGAAGTCCTGGAAGGGTTTTTCTGGCCCTTGGGCTGGTGAGAACTTGAACGGACCAGGAAGACCCCTATCTGAAGACAAAGCCACAGCTCTGTAGGGGGTCCCAGGTATCCGCTGGAGAGGCAGGAGGGCCCTTTCCCAGGAAGCCCCTTGCCCTTCCTGGTTGAAGCCACATGTGGTCAGAGCTCAAGGGAGTCTGCACCCCCAGGGGAGTGTGGAAGCTGAGGCCCTCTGAGGCCCTCTCTGACCTGGGATGGAAAAGTGGAGTGCGCGCTATCCGTGTGGGCAGACGACTGCGAGGACACGCTGGCCGCTGCTCAGGGCTGTTGCCTCACCCAGGATGGGGCCGCCTCTCTGGGGGGGTGGGGCTTGGGAGTTTCTCTCCCCTCCCCGCTCCGCTGCAGGGGGATGACGCTCTGGCGGCTCCCTCTGGAGCCCAGCACGCCTCCACCTGCTCTGGTTCTCTGAGGACCACCTGGCCCCCGGCCTGGCTGTGACTGTGGGGTCCCGGGTCAGGCTGTAGCACGATTCGCAGGGAGAGGCCCTCAGCTCCTCAGAACTCCAGGAACCGCAGGGGGCAGGGGTGGCGGCAGCTGAGCCACCAGCGTTGAGCCGAGACCTCAGCTCTTTGGTTCCCTCGTCCCCCAGCTCTGCTCAGGAAACCCACCACAGCCAGGCAGGCATCTCTGAGGACAGAACACAGAGCGGGCGGGGATTGGGGGGCCAGGAGCGCACACTTCCGGCCCAGCGGAAGTCCTCTCCTAGGGAGGCACAACTGGCGTGAAGGCCACAGCCTGGAAAGGACTGGGGTGCGTGTAAGCCAGACTGGGACATCATGAGTGGGAACAGGAGCAAGGAGTGGGCGGAGTCAGCAAGGGCCGGAAGGGGGAAGGGGGAAGCAGGGCGCAGGCTGTGCAGGGCCGAAGCCGTTGGAAGGAGCTGGTTCCTTTCCTAGAGCAATAGGGAGCCACTGAGGTGTGAGGGGGGAGTGATAGCGTCTGCATCGGCTCTATAAAGGCCTCTTTGGCAGCCCTTGGGGGCGTGGCAGGGAGCGGTGGTGGTGGCGGCGCTGGGCCTGGGCCTCACCCCTGCCTCTCCGCCCTCAGTTCCGTCAGCACCATCCGGAACCAGCGCTACCACATCCATGCCAACCTGTCCTTCGCTGTCCTGGTGGCACAGATTCTCCTGCTGGTCAGCTTCAGCTTTAAGCCTGGCACGGTGAGTAGCCCCACACCCGTCCCTCTCCTTCCTCCCTCTGATGTCACCAGGGCTGACTCCTGCTAGATTCTTCAACTCAGAATTCAAGCCACATCCCCCAGACAGTCGGGTAGGGGCTGGTCCGGGAGAGGCCCAGGAGACAGCCTGGCTGAGCTGGAATCTCTGCCCACTGCCGGCCCATGGGCTGTGTCATCTCCCGCTCTGGGCGTGATGGGGTGCCAAGCGTGATGCGGACAGGTGACACAGACCAGCCCTCTGATCCTGGAAGACAGGCCCGCGGAGGCCATGCTGTCCTCGCCTCCTGCTTCTGGATGTGGGAGCGGGTGACAGACGACTCTGGCAAGGGCCGGCCCCCTGAAGTCTTGCTTTTCACGGCTGCACTGACCTCAGACCCCCAGCCACTTCTGTTTGCGGAGGGTGAGGTCGGGCGCTGCCGGGGGGAGGAATGTGAAGACCCAGGCCCACCTTCTCCCTGACCTTTGTACTGGGGACCTAGGAAGTCTTAGAACCCTGGAAGGATAAGGGCTAAAACTGAAATGGCTTGGGGATGTGGTTTTAAACCCAGCTGGTGGGAAGGAGAAGCAGACTCCTGCTCGCTCCCACCAGGAGAGGAGAGACGGTTCTGGGGAACAGAGCAGTAGAGCAGCAGGTGGTCTTAAGACACACAGGATGGGCCGAGGCAGAATGAGATCTTCATCCTAGGCTAGCAGGGGTTGGCAGAGCTTCCAGTCCTTTCTGCTGAGGGGTCCTCAGCCCCCAACTGCCCGTCCTGGGGTTGCTACCGAGGGAGAGATCCACCCTCCTGGGCTGCAGGGTGGCCCTCCCTCCCGGTTTAGGGGCACAGAGCGGCATCTAAAGAGCCCCGCATGGGCCCTGGAGGGACCGGCCATGTGCCAGCCGCGTTCTCCGGGTGCGTCCGCCCTGGTTTCCTTAGAACACGGATTTGGGTTTGTAGCTCTGGGTGTGGCTGGAATTCCGGATTTCCATCAGGCCTCTGGATGATGCGGATGCTGCCTGTACAGTGCCGACCCCGCTCTGGGAGGGCTGGGGCCCCACCGCATGCCCTGGGGGCCAGTCCCGGAGCGGCTGGTGGGCGGTGGCACCCCTGGGAAGGGGCCGCAGGGACGAGCGCTGAGCACGGGACACCTGCCTCTGACGCACACCCGGGGCAGATGAGGGACCTCCAGCTGCACCTGGGAAACCAGGTGCCAGGGACACGATGCTGTCCTGAGAATGAGCTGGTATCTCGGGGAGTCTGGAACAACAGAGCTTGGGGTGCTCAACAGAAATCACGCCGTACCTGGGGCTCTGCCTTTAATTCTTTTATTTTCTCCTCCTTTTCATTATTTTAATTTTTTAAGAAGATTTCCATACGTTGAATTTGTATTGTGCAACTTTATTGAATTCATTTATCAGTTCTAGTCATTTTTGATGGAATCTTTTGGGGTTTTTTTTCTTTTTTTTTTTTTTTTTAGATTTTATTTGACAGTGATCACAAGTAGGCAGAGAGGCAGGCAGAGAGAGGGAAGGGGGAAAAGCAGTCTCCCCGTCCAGCAGAGAGCCCCATGTGGGGCTCCATCCCAGGACCCTGGGATCATGACCTGAGCCAAAGGCAGAGGCTTTGACCTACTGAGCCACTGAGGCACCCCATTATTTTAATTTTTGAAGGTGTTATTTAAACATATTATTATTTTTCCTCCCTCCCAATATTGCGCCCCCTTCCCGGCCCCACGTGGACACGGGCTCTGGGCACCAGACCCGGCACAGGTCGGGTTTAGGGACCTCAGAGCAGCTGCCTGGCCCAGGTGTCTGCAAGCCCCAAGCTCGAAGGCTGGCTCCCTGGCGGCTCCGCCCCTTCCCCAGAGCCCACCCCATTGGGCCGGTCAGCTCACGTGGCCAGCCTGAGCCAATCCTGCCGCAGAGGACCCCGGCCTTATGCTGATGCGCTCTTCTGAGCCAATCACTGTGCCAGAGTCGCAGGTTCCATCCAAACTGTGGGGACTAAAACAGGAGCCTGGGCCCCGCCCCTTCCCGTGTGCGTGTGCGCGTGCGTGTGCGTGTGTGTGTGTGTGTGTGTGTGCGCGCGCGCTCGTGTGTACACGTGACCCGGGATGCCAGGCACCGCCCACGGCTCACGCCCAAAGACGTGGCCCTCTGCGTCTTTGATCGCAGGTCCCCTGCCGGGTGATGGCCATGCTCCTGCACTACTTCTTCCTGAGCGCCTTTGCGTGGATGCTGGTGGAAGGGCTGCATCTCTACAACATGGTGATCAAGGTCTTTGGCTCAGAGGACAGCAAGCACCGCTACTACTATGGGATAGGATGGGGTAGGTGGGGAAGGGGTGCGGCAGGTGGGGATGGGATGGGGCAGGAGGGGGTGGGATGGGCAGGAGAGGTAGGTGGGTTGTGATCTTGCTTCATATGACATACTTCCAAGAGGCCACATACTCTTAGGCTTGGACAGGCTTTTCCAAGTCACATCTGTTCCCATGGAGAGTGCGTTGGAGTTGTCAGAGCTAATGGTTGGTTTCCCTTATACCTGGACAAGTCCTGGAAGCACCGCTCTGGAACTGGGGCAGGGACAGTGGCTTCTTTGTCGGGGACAGCACGCCAGCGTCAGAGCACGGCCCTGGGTGGGGTGGGCAGCTCGCCTCTCACAGCATAGGGGCTCCACCTTGTGAGTGCCCTTAGGGGAGGGCAGTCGGGGCTGTGTTCTCCCCGAGTCACCGTGGGGACAGGTCCCACACACTCTGGGCTGCGGCTGGATGGAGGAAGGGAGCTCTGATCTCTGTCACTCTTACCTGGGACAGAGTTTCGGCAAGGAGCCGGCGGCCCACCCCTGTGAGATAGTGTAGCTCCAAGGGGCCCAGTGCGGGGAGGCCTGTCTTTTTGGGGTGGAGCGAGTCATAGCTCAAGTCATGGACCCACTGTTATTACCAAGATTTAGTAGGTTTTCTTGAGTAAGTCTTTCCTGATTTGTTGTATGGCCTTAGGAAAATGTGCAAAGACTTTCAATGGTTGGGGTTTTTCTAAGCTAATTTTCACCAGTGAGGGTCGTCTCACTGAGCGGTGTGTCTGTGAAGCCGCTCATGGCTTCATTCCCGAAGCCCCCTCCCCACTGACTTGACTCCGTGAACTTCCATCTTGCCCACCCTAACCCGAGGGGTCCCTGCTTCCTGTCAGCGTGGGTAGACCGGCCGTGTCACTGACACCTGCCATGACTGCATTTGCGAGAAAGCATTTATCCAGCATTAGTGACCTGCTGCTTGTTCCCGGTTTTCCTCACATGGGTTTAATTCGCACAGCCCTCGTGCAGGGAGCCGAACACGTAAACACGTTTACTTTGTGCTTTGAGCTGCTTGATGTAATGTATTTGGGGTGAGGGCAGCACATTCTGCACTCTCCCGGCTTCTGCAGCCACCTCCCTTTCCCCCCACTGCTGGGCCACGCAGGGAGCAGCCCATGGCGGCCAGGATGCCCCCCACCGCCTGTGAGCACCCCTGCAGCCTGCGCCCGCCTGGGCTCTTATTTGGTCAGCAGAATTGAAGGAAAAAAAATGGAAGATTTTAACCAGCATTTAAATATTCTGAGGTTTTATATAAATCACAGAGATCTTTTGAAAAGTGCGGCCCTCTGGCAACCCCGAGTTCACAGTCCTGTTGGACGGCACAGTCTGGACCATGTAGCTTCTCACACCGGCGTCATCCCTGTGGGTGGGTGCATGTCCGGCCCAGATGCTGCTGTTTGTGGAGGGAGCCCAGGGCCGGGCCCATCACCTTCCTGTGGGGGATGTCCTCAGGGCTCAGGAGCTGCCTCTCTCCGTGTGACTGGGTAGAGTTCACTCCAGGCCCCAGTAATGACAGTCCGCACGCAGCCGGGCCCTCTCAACTTTCAGGGGCTAGTGAGGAAGGAGCTGGAGGCTGACCCCGGGCGCAGGGAGACCACCCCACAGGGAGCGCCCCTTGCACAGAGGCCTCGTCCCGCAGAGCCCGCCCTTGGCCTTGAAGCCCTCAGGACTGTTTTGAAGCCGAGTTGGGGGATGGAGGCATCACATCAGGAACATACCTTGAGGTTTTGCTAGATGTCAGGCCCTAGGTTGGACTTGTAAGGTGAGTGAACCGTGATCCCTGTCCCTGAAGTGTCCCCGTGGGAGCAGGAGAGATTGGGAGGGATGTTTGAGAGTTTGTGCATCCTGCCACAGATGTGCGTGTCTGATGGCCAACTCAGAAGTGAGGGGTTCAGCTTTCTCTGGGGAGCTCCCACTCGTCCCGGGGAACATCCTTGGTCGTGGTTCATGGCGGCCTCCCTTCCCTGGGCTGCTTTGTGCTCCAGGGAGCCGGACCCGTGCCGGGCCACAGGGTTGCCAGTCAGGCAACCACTCAGCACTGTTTGCTGTAAAGCCACACACATTTACTTCCCATTTCTGTGTCCCTGGTGGCCGTGGCTGTGGGCGGGGCTGTGCTCGTGGCAGCCCCACGAGGAGGGGTCGCTGCCTGGAACTGTTGCTGGGTGCTGGGGAGAGGGGAGGACACGGAAGGACCTCACACTGGAAATTAAATACTCAGCCTGGAGAGGCACACTCACTTCTGTCCACAGCCCCGGACCCTAATAGGCTCCCTCGCACCCAGAGAAGCATCTGGAAGAGTGTGGCAGGTGGCACTGGCCCTCAGGCAGGAGGGCAGGCCACTTGTCTCCGGCCTCCTCTCTGCCCTTCTCTGTGAGGCCTCCACTCCTGTGTCAGGTTTCCTGGTATCCGCTCCCTGGGCTGTTTGCTCTGTCCTGGCCGGTGGCTCCCACGGTCCCACCCTGGGCTGGAGAAGCAGCACCGCTTTCCAAAGATAGCGTGTCCTCAACTCCACGCAGTTTGTGTCCACGCGCCAGGGCCAGACAGACAGACCCTGAACTGTCTGCAGAAGCATGCCATGTGCCTGCACGGCTGAGGGGACCAGAGGTGCCGGTGACGGCCACAGCAGAGGGACTGGAGTTGGCTAACGACAGTGCAGATGATTACAGGGACTGAGCTGAGCCGTGGAACGTCTCGTCATTCATATATGCGGCCAGAGCACAGATGGGGAGCAGGGTGCTCAGCCCTCCATTTCCGCAGGGAGACCGTGGAGTCTCAGAGTGGAGACTTCATTGAGGCCACACAGCGGGTCTGGGGTGCCCCTGGGAATGGACCCAGGGCCCAAGATTTTCCTACTGGCTCTTACCTGCCTCCTCATCCTCCCACCTCTGAAACATTTCTTCTTGAGAACACACACACTGGGGCACCTGGATGACTCAGTCGCTAAGCATTTGACTCTTAGTTTTAGCTCAGGTGGTGATCTTAGGGTCCTGGGATCGAGCCCCACATCAGGCTCTCTCCCTCTGCCCCTCCCCCCACTCCAGGTGCACGCACTCTCTCTCTCACAAATAAATAAATCTTTAAAAAAGAGAAGAGTACACACTTAGTCATGTGCTGGGCTCCACCACGTGCCTCAGAGACCGCAGACAGGGGCTGCCTGTGCTCAGACAGACGCTTCTCCCACTGTCCCATGGGGTGACCTGGGATACGGGGAGAGGGACACAGGAAGAAATGGTGAGGGAGCCCCCAGCATTGCGTTTGAGATCAAACGAGCTGTAAATGCAGAGAAAGAACCTTGGACCCCTCCATTTTACCCCAGCAGCAAAGATGCCAGCTGCAGACCTGTGGACATGGGCCAGGACTGGGGGAGGGGCGTGTACGCCTTGACACCCGAGTTTGAAACCCATCTCCAGCAGTCCTTGCCACACTTTCTGGAACCCACCAGGATGGGGCCTCTGTGCCTGCCTGCTGTTCTGTGGACCCAGAGCATGGGTGGCCCTCGGCCTGCACTTCCTCAGTGAAACTGGGGGACCTCGGTGGTGCTGTTGGGGTGCTGGGTAGCTTCCAGTGCCCAGGGCTTAATGCTCCCCCCACTAGGCCCCTCCCCATCTCAGGTGCCAGGTGACCCTCCCACACCAAATGAGCCAGGCAGAGAGGATGCCCTGTGACATTTGTGGACATGGAGGGCCCCAGGGAGGGGCTGCTAGGTTGGAGTCAGGTCCCAGGGAGCCGGCTCACTTCCTGTGGCCCTGGGTCCGTCCGGGCAGGAGCCCCAGGCATGAAGCACCAGGGAGAAGTCTGCCTTCTCTCTTGTCATGCTCACCTGTGGGACACTCATGTGACAGCGGGCCACAGTGAGAGCCCCCAGCCTGGCTGCCTCTCCCCAGAGGCCAGTGGGTCCCCTCTGGGGAGGCCTGGATGTTTTCTGTAATGTATTTGAACTACTTAGACGTCAGAGCAGCAGATCAGAGATAGACCAGCTGTGCGGGAAACTCCTGTTCACGACAGTTCAGACTGAAGCCGGAAAGTCCGGGAGCCGCTGCGGGAGGCACGCAGGCACAGCCCGGGCAGTCTTCCCTCTCCTTCCTCTGGAGCCACGAGCTCAGCGCAGGCGGGGCGGGTGGGGGGGGCACTCCTACGTGCTTACCACCCCCAGCCTCTGCTCTGGGAGCGAGCAGAACGCAGCCTGGTTGTGAGGAGCCAGCCAGCGGGTGGACAGGTCCCCTGATGTCCTTGCCAGGGCCCCCTTCCACGGCAGGGGAGCAGGGGAGAGGATAGGGTTCAGAGGTGTGCATGTGAGTGCCTGCGGGTGTGCATGGGAGTGGGAATGTAAGTGTGAGCGTGAGTTGGCCCTCGGTCTAGACTGAGGCTCCTGGAGGCCGTCTCAGCACTTCCTGCTCACAGTTCACACCCACCGGGGGCAGGAGAATGAATGACTGAGGAATGAGGGGTTCCAAAGCCAGCGGCCATGATTTCCTGCTCTCATTGTCCACAGGTTTGCCTTTCCTGATCTGTGTCATATCAGTGTCATCTGCTATGAACAGTTACGGAACAATTACAAAGTAAGTCAAGGGATGCATCCTTGTGTTTGGCAGGAGGGAAAGACCGCTGTTGGGGGTCTCCAGGCCACTGCCCTGTCATCCCGTGTTGTTCTGGGGGTGTGGTATGTCTCTGTGGGGCTGCCCCACAGAGGCCCTGGGGCAGTAAGGAGGCCAGCGAGGGCCAGGAACAGCCCCAGCTGAGTCCCAGGCACTCTCCCCACAAGCAGAGGTCCAGGGGACTTGCCGTTTCCCAAGAGGATGGGAGCGGAAGATCCCCCTCAACTTAGAATTTTCAGGAAATGTAGGGGAGCCCAGCCGTCTTGTGTGCAGTTGCCCCCTTCGGGAGTCCGGGTTGGCCATGCACCTTGCAGCAGGGACCCTCAGATGCGTTTCCTGGAAAGGTCACCTCCTCAGAGCAGGGCCCAATGAGCAGCTCACAGATCCCATCCCCTGCCGCAGGCATTTTGTGTGTCCTGGTCCTGGAGGTGTCAGGGGAGGAAGGAGGGCAGACAGGCACCTGGAACCTTCGCCCCAAGAGGGAGAGGCAGAAATCATGGTGGGAAGGACGCAGAGCTGTGGGGGTGAACGGTGTTACTCTGGCTGCTCAGATAGGCCACGTAGTGGAAAAAGATACTGGCTTGGCAACTGTTCTGGGCAGAGGAACAGTGGTGTGGACCTCACGCTTTGCTTCCATCCACAGCTGCTGGCTGTCCATCACCAGCGGCGCCGTCTGGGCCTTCGTGGCCCCCGCGCTGTGCATCATTGTGGTAAGTCCCTGCTTGTGGGAGCAGAGGGGCTGGGCGCTGTGGGCCCTACCACCCCATCCACGGCCTGTCACAGCTGTGGCGTGTGACCCAGGGCTCTAGTCCCCAGACGGCATGTGGGAGGTGCAAGTGCTCGCAGCCTGCGAGGGGCAGTGTGTGCCGGTGGGGTCGTCCCTCCCCGGTCTCGTTCTCGCCCAGCCGCCGCAGCTGCAGCAGGGACGATCGTGCGCGTCTGGGAAGCCGCCCCACAGAGTTCCCGACATCACGGGGGACAGAGAATGCCACCCGAACGGCCGGTGGGCTCTCAGGCCGGCCTGCCGGGTGCTCTGCTGGGCCCAAGGCTCAAGGGAGGCTGCCGCAAGGGGTGGGGGCTCCCACTTCTGGCCGGGGACGCCGTCCTTCGTCGCCAGGGGTCCGCCCTCCGGCCCGGGGTGGG
The DNA here is from genome assembly GCF_963455335.1 of Martes martes. Lineage (NCBI taxonomy): Eukaryota > Metazoa > Chordata > Mammalia > Carnivora > Mustelidae > Martes > Martes martes. The sequence goes on from NC_137901.1 coordinate 91,859,832, forward strand.
TGGGCGCTGTGCTCAGGCGGGGGGGCCCTGACTCTAAAGAGCTCTGGAATCTCACAAAATTCTACAAGCAGCCTTTGCTTTTCTAGCTATTGTTCCTCCTACATTTCCCACGAAAGCCCTGGGTTAAGTTTCATCATTTCTGATGGGCCTGGCTTGGAATGTTGCCCATTATGGCCCCTCAGTGCAGCCAGAGGAGGGGAGTGCTCTGATTGGCCGGCCCTCCTGGGCCTGGAGGAGGGAAGTGCTTTGATTGGCCGGCCCTCCTGGGCCTGGAGGAGGGGAGTGCTCTGATTGGCCGGCCCTCCTGGGCCTGGAGGAGGGGAGTGCTCTGATTGGCCGGCCCTCCTGGGCCTGGAGGAGGGGAGTGCTCTGATTGGCCGGGCCTGGGTGGCTGCGCTAACCCTGGGACTGGAGCAGGTGGATTCCAAGTCCGGCAGGAAGTTACGAGAAGACTGGGGTGTGGTTCGCACAGGAGGGGCAGTGCACAGGTGGCAGGGGCCCTGGGAGGTGCCAGGGAGCCCTTCTCCGTCCGGTCTGGGCCCAGGGCCCCGCTTCTTCCCGACTCAGGGGAAGCCAGGTGCGGCGCCAAGGTCGTGCGGGCTGGGCCCTGTGGCCCAAGTCCCTGGGGTTCCTCGGAGGAGGGTTCCCTGGTGTCCTCGCAGGGGCTCGCCCACGATGTCAACGTTGATGACAAAGGTTCGATGTAGGACCATCCGCCTAAGACGTGAAAGTGCTTTTCCGTGAAGTGTCGCCGCCTGCGCGGGGAGTAGCTGCGGGAGAGATGGTACTTGCTGTTCCGTGGAGTGGCAGCCCAAGGCGCCAGGGCGGTAGAATGACCAAATCCCGGCCTGGGGGGTTGGGGTGGGGGGCGGGCAGCAGCCTTAGTGTGGATGTCCTCCTCCCGTTGCTCCTCCCCTCCCCTCCTCCCCAGGGACACAGACCAGGGGGAATTCTCTGCAGGTAGCATGTATGTTGGCTAAGTGAACATAACAGAAAATCAACCAATGCCCGGTGGATAGGAAAGGCTCGGTCCTGGGAAGCACAGGGGGTCAGGCACTCGGGATGTCAGCAGGTGTCTCTTGCTTGCCCCCTGGCCCGTAGCCTCTGGGTTGGCTGCGTCTCAGGCACACTCTCTCTGGCGGGGACATGTGTCCTCTAAGTGTGCGGAACAGAGCAAGGAGGGAAACTGTCCCTGGGGATGTCCTGGAGCAGTTCTGATTGGCTGCTGTGGGTCACATGTCTGTCCCAGAGCCAGTCACTGGGGATGGAGGCGGATGACTGGCCAGGCCCGTGTCACCTGACTGCTCGGGGGCCAGAGCTGGGGGGTCCGCAGGCAGCCGTGGAGAGCTGGGGAGGAGCGTGATGCTGGTGCTCTCGCACCAGGGTCGGTACCGGCCATGAGGCCTGGTCAGGGACGGCCTGTCTCTGCCATCCCATCTGGGCATCTCTCAGTGGTGCTGAGCACTGTTACCAGGAAGGAGTGGCCCGGAGAAGGGCCTCCCCACACCCTTTCTGCCCCCTCCCCTCTGTGCAAATCCACCTCTATAATCTCCAGGACCCCAAGTGGGACCCAAGAACACGTGCTGTCAGGGCCAGAACCCTGGACACACTCCAGGTGCACCCTCCCATGCTGGGATGCTTGACATGCTCTCCATGTGCACCCCTGTTTCAGCACCCCCCGGATAGGCTCTCCACATGTACTTCTTCTGCTGGGACCCCAGGACGTGCCCTCCATGCACAGGGACACCTCCTGATGCCTGTCCCTTCCCCATCCTCATTCATCACCCCCATTCAGCGCCCCCCATCACTTATCCCTGTCTGCCACCCGAGGACAGGTGACCACTGAGGGCAGTCCGCAGGGACTTGGACTGCCTGGTCCTGTATGGCCGGGTTCTCATAAATTCCACACCCTCCCTTTTCTCACCCTGCTTCTCTTCCCAGCTGCTCATCTGAAAGCCCACTTGACTTTGTTCCAAGTTCGCTGGCACCAGCCGAGGCTGTGGGCCCTGGTGGTTAATTAGAAATGAAAGTGAGGGAGGAAGCTTGAGGAAGCTTGTTGGTTCCTGCCTCGTTAAAATCCTGTGCGCACAGTGCTCAAGCCTTACATTGGTGGGGCGGTGCGAAAGCGAGGGCTTTCCAGAGGGACAGAGCTTGGGACACCACTGTGGTGTCACCGCTGTCTGCTGGGATGAGAGTGACAGTGGGAGGCGCCCGCCCCACACAGCAGCCCCGTTGTCCTGCATCATTCACCCGGCTCCCACTTTCTGGGCCAGGCTCCTGCTCCCTGCCTTTGGGGACGTGTGGCCCGTGGAGGTGCCGGCAAGAGAGCAGAGGGTGGGAGGGGAGCGAGGCCAGGTGTCCACCCTTGGCTTCTTCGTGTAGGACCGCGGGTGGCCAGGGCTGCGCCATCCTCCGTAGGCCAGAGCCTGGCCGCAGCCCCGGCCTCCATGCTCCCTAGGTACTTCTGCGAGGGGAGGGGCATAGCTGACCCACATGTGCACATCCTGTCCCCACCTCCCAGTCCTGTGTGTCCAGGAGGAGCAGCAGGTGCTGCTGGGAGCACTCGTCCCGCATGCCGCAGGCTCTGGTCCTCCCAGGTGTGCCCTCCCGCCACTGGCCCCCAGGCCTCCCTGCACAGGAGAAGCTGTAGGAATGGAGGTACTAGAGGCCATTCTGGTTGCCGTCTCCCCAGAGTCCTCTGTGCATGAGCCTGGGACGGCCTCTCCCCGAGGGAGGGAGGGTGTCGGGGGGACATGTCCTGAATAGGCGGCGAGGGCCGGGGGTAGGGGCAGGGAGAGCCCATGGGGAGTTGCTGCTGAGATCCAGCATGGAGGGATCAAGACCCTGCCTCAGGCTGGCGTCTCGGGGAAGGAGAGAGGGGTAGGTGTGAGGGCCATTTTGGGGAGTCAGGAGAAAAAGGAGGGGAGACCATCCTGGTGCTGGGCGCAGGGTGGAAGGAGAGAAGCGACGCTCGTGTTTGCCTCCCAGCTTGCAGACGGAGGGGCGCGTCCGCCCGCAGAAGCGTCCCGCACGCCCCGCAGCTTCGTTGCTGCTGTTGTATCGCCCTTGGGGTGCAGGGCTAGCTTCAGACGCCTGGAGATCTTGTGTGAAGGTACCTGGGACGTGTGGCAGCCTGGCTGTGTGTGGCTGGGTCTGTGGTGAGACCAGAAGAGCCAGTAACTCGGCCACCCGGCCCTGTTCTGGGGTGGACAATGGGGCCTCAGGGTGGGTGGGAGCAGCTCAGGGCCCTGTGGCGGTGACCTTGGGCTCCCATGTCCTGGCTGCCACTCTGGGAGGCTGAGACACCCTCGAGGGATGGACTGTGGATGGAAGAGCTTCCTGGGGGACAGGAGCTTCTGAGGAGCCCGACCAGGCCAAGCATGAAGCAGGGTGGGGCGTGCCCAGCCGGGAAAGATCTCACACCTGTTCTGGAAGGGCCAAGAGGTCAGGGAGGGCCCGGGGCGGTGGATCTGAGCGTCCCCCCACCATTGCACAAACGAGGGGCTCTGAGCAGGGCCAGTGTTCTCCAGGGAATGGCTTAAGCTGCAGGAGATAACGCCAGGATGTGTGACGGACCTGCAAATCCACGAGCCCCTGGGGCTCCGTGGGGCTCGGGGGCACGGAGCCGTGGCTCCCTGGGGAGGGCTCCCATCCGGGCACAGAGGCTCTGACAGCCTGTGTGGCTAAAAGCGCCCACCGGTGCTTGCCAGTTTGGAACACGGTTTTGAGAGGTGGCTGTTTGGGTTGGGATGGGTGCTTTCTACTTGTTCTGGTGCGGTTGGTCTTCCTGGGGCTGGACTCTCGGGGACAGTGAAGGGTCCCTGGGGCCTGGGGCCTTGAGCTGGGGAGAAAAGGGCAGAAGTGAGCCACAGCCATCCTGTCACCACATACACTATTCCCCGATCGGGAAGGGAAGTGGCTGCCATTCCCCAGACGGCTGCAGGCAGGCTGAGTGTGGATGGCCTGTGGGACCAGCAGGTGTCATAGGAGCCACTGAGGCTGGACGCCCTGCTTGGGAACCCCGTGAGTGGCAGAGTCCCCCCGGGTCTTGTTCTGTGCAGGCCTCACAAGGCAAGAGAGAGACTCCTCTGAGGAGAAGTCGGGACAGTTGGGTCTCCATAAACGCACAGATGCCACAGGGTTATAGTGCCAGTCACGGATGTCCATAGGGACAGATGAACAGCCGTGGACTCACACCGCCGTGTCTCCTGTGTGTGTCCGTGTAACGCTCTCCCTGTGAGTCGTGGCACGCACCCCCGTGGCTTCTCACGAGGTCAGGGAGCAGGACGCGTTGCAAACCCCAGAGCCCCGTGCAGCCCTTCCCGCCTCCCGTGGTCACATGACCCTGAGTGCATCTCCTTCCCCCTCCTGCCTTTCTGCGGAGACGCGGCTCACGGGCTACTCTTCCGGCCTCTGTCAGAGGTGACCCGCTGGCTGTTGTCACGGGGAGTGCTGGCGCTGAAACCACCAGAGTCCGAGGCGCATGGGCCTCCCCACCCCGGCCTCCCGCCTTCCCCAGCCTCCCTCCTGTGGACGGCCAGGGTGAGGGAGCAGGCCCGCTTCTGCTCTGGATGTTCCCAAAACACTAGGGCTTTTCGGTTCCCAGCACAGCCTCCCCCGGAATGAGGCGGTGGCGGTGGCGGGGTGGGAGGTCCCTGGCCCCTCTCCTGCTCTGCAGGCAGGCAGGACTGTCACCCCGAGGCGGGGAGAGTGCTTGCTGGAGGGACGCCCTCAGAGCTCGGCGGGGAGAGGGAGACGGGAGGAACGAACCCCCCAGAAATCTTCGCAGAGACAGCAGCTGATGCCAGGTAGAAGCTGTCGGAGATGGCAGCGGCTTCCCCGCAGTCGCCACACTTCCTGGCAGAGGTCAGGAGGCGACAGGGGGCCCGCAGTCCCGTCAGGCGCCGTCTGTGTACCCCTGCTCCTCCCTTCGGAGGTAGAGGCCTTGGGTCATGTAGGTGCAGCGGACGAGAGGTAACATGGTTCTGGAATTTTAACACTCGTGTGGGAATTGGAAAGAAAAGTTTCACATTTAGGTACCATCCGTTCAGCCGTCTTTCTCAGCCTCCATCTCCACCGCCTCCAGCAGACCCCCCTGGTGCTAATGACTGGTCTATCCTCAGGGCTTTATGCCGGGAGAGGTGAATGTGAATACGTGTTTGCACGTGCACAGGCCCGGGGTCTTTCTCACACGATGTCTGCTGGACTCAGGCTTTATCAGTGTGGGAAAACGGCCTGGGTCCGTGGCCCCCCTGCAGAGTGGGTGCCCCCCCAGACCTGCCACCCGCTGTGGACAGCCACATGGTCTCCAGCCTGTGTTACTACAGAAAGACCTCAGCTTCGCCCAGGGCGCGAGGAACCCAGAATGTGAGTTGCCGAGTTGAGGGGATAGGCCTGCAGGGCGGCAGACGGGACCAGCGGGAACGTCCCCTCAAAATGCGCAGGGAGTCCTGCAGGAATCATCGTCGGAACTCCAAACTTCCCACACAAGCGTAAAGCCAAAAACCATTTATTCCAGAAAATAGCCAAATCTCCGGGGGGGGAGGGGGCACCTGGCGGCCCTGCCCTCCAGTTGCTGGGAGCGGCAGGTGCCCGGTCGGAGGTGAGAGCCTGTGGCTCTCCGAGCTGAGTTGCACGTCTGGGAGCAGCCATGGTCTGGGGCACGGTCCCCACCCCTCTGGGGCCTTGCTCCGCCCACCCTTTCTCCACGGCGCTGAGTGGGGTTTTCTCGCGGTTGTCCATGACTGGAGGGGAGGGGAGGAGGGCAGCGCTGCTGGGGGACATTCACGCCGTTGACTTCTTTCCTCCTCCCTGGTGCTGGGGGACTTCGGTGAGGATCCTTGTTGTGCAGGAGGGAGAGGAGGCAGGTGATGTGGGTCCGAAGCCAGGGACTGAGCTGCCTGGGGTTGAGGTGTCAGCGAGGACACGGAGCAGGCCCCATGGGGCACTATACTGGCAGTAGTGCAGGCTGGGGCTGAGTGGGGAGGGTGCCAGCCCCTGCCCTGGTGCTTGGCCATGGAGCCGTGGAGGACAGGTGGCCGGGAGGAGGGGGACGGGGAGGAGCCGCTGTGGGAGAGCAGAGAGTTTGTGGGGACATGTCTGCAAGGCTGCCTTGTAGGGTGGTGTCAGCAGCGGCGCCTCAGGCCGGGGCCCCTGTGAGGATGTAGGTGCCTGGGCTGGGCATGCAAACCTGCTCTTGGGCCTGGCCACAAGGGTGGGAGCCCCCGGGCCCCGCCTGCCACCCTGCAGCACCAGCTGGTCCTCCTGGGCACCGGGCTGGGGTGGGGGGGGCCGCTTCTCCCGGGAGGTCAGCCAGGGAACGCCTTGTCTTTGCCTGTGATCGGGCCCGAAGGTGCACCTAGGATTTTAGCCTGGAGCTGGACTCCTCAGTGACTTTGTCTTTGACCTTCTGAGGTTTCCAGAGGGAAGAGGGGGTCCCAACCACAGCACAGCCCTGAATCCAGCGGCTGCAGAAGGAAATCCGGGCTCTCACTTCCCCCTTGCTGCCTCCTGCCTTGCCAGGCTCGGTCAGGGCCCCGGAGAGCTGCCCTCAGAGGGATAGTTTGTGCTGAAGCCTCTTCAGAGAAGCCCCCCCAGCCCCGCCCCCAGCTCCACGGACCCCAGGGGAGCAGCTCTGGGCAGGTGCAGTCCCCTGCACCGTGGCCTCCATGGACGACACAGCTGCAGGCCTGCCGGGGCCGGGCGTGAGGGGCTGACAGTGCGCAGGCGGCTTCGTGGATACAATTTCTCATCCTTGCAATGATCTGTTCGTGCTGTGGGTGTCGGGACTGTTTCTCCTCGGGCGGGCAACAAGGGCACAAGGCTGTCATGTGTGGGTTTACCGAGTGAGCAACGCTGAAGTGAGGTCTGAGCCCCAGGCCTGGCCTTGCTGTGCCCCTGGGTTCAGAACTTCCTCACGGGCACAGATGTGCTCCCAGAGGGTGCTGCTACGTGTGGCAAGGGCAGTGAAATGCTCGGGGACCCCATGGGCCAGGTTTCTGCAGAGACACTACCTCCCGGCTCAGAACCTGGGGGCGGCTTGGGCAGCCGTCTGGGGCGATCGGGGCTCTGCGGCCACAGGCCTCACCTTGTGTCCCTTTGCTCTCCTCGTGCAGGTCAATGTCGGCATCCTCATCGCTGTGACCAGGGTCATCACACAGATCAGCGCCGACAACTACAAGATACATGGGGACCCCAGCGCCTTCAAGTAAGTTGGACTCTGGGCCATCAGCAGCGGTCCTGCCTGCATAGAGCTGTTCGGGGCCGGGGGGCACTAGGGAGCCTTGAGCTCGAGTCCTTGCTTGGCTGTTAGTCGTCTGACCAGGACCAGCCCTTTTCCAGCCTTGCTGCCGCATTTGTAAAGCAGGGGGTCTCAACCCTGGGGTGAGGAGGAAGATTCTAGATTCGGTCCTGCCCCAGCCCCCGCCATAGCCCCCTCCATGCCTTGCTTTCCTAGCCGTGGAGGGCTGTCATGCAGGTGAACCTCCTCAGGGTGGAACTTCCCGAGGAGCTCCAGGGCTGGTCCCCCGAAGGAGGCGCATGTCCCTCTGGGGAGGGATCCGCCCACGCCTCCTGCCCTCGAGGCATCCTGACCCCGTATCAGGGAGGGCTCCCCTGACCGCACGGGACCGAAGACCCAGCACAAACTGGCTGGAGGCGCGGGGATTGAGCCCCAGAGCCCAGGAGGGAGTCTCGACCTGCTTGATCCAGGGGACCCAGCTCCTCCCGCATCCTTCGTCCCCGTGTCCCCTGTCGGCTTCCTGCTCAGACGGAGCTGCCTCCTGGTGACGCGGGAAGCCCCTCCGTCCCAGGTCAGACGGAGGTCCTGAGGCTGGAGACCGGGGCTCCCCTCACGTCACACGCTCATCCCGGAACCAGTCACAGCAGAACGGAAGTGACCGGTTTCCCCGGGCCTGAGTCCCAGGGGCCTCCTGGCTCTGGGGGGCTCTCAGCACCCCCAAACCACAGGCCCAGGAAGTGGGGGAGGTGCTCCTCTCAGGGAACTTGGGGCTGTCATGAACATTTAGGACGGGGACACGAGGAAGCTAACGTTCTGTAAGTTACTTTAGCTACACAATATCTTTTCTGACTTGAGAGCAAAAGCAGTAAATATGTCAGTAGCAAATCGATTAGACAATTATTTTGTAATGAGTTCCCAATGCCATGAATTGGCCTGACAAGCAGCTCTGGCCCTCATGGGTTTTCTCAGCTCCCAGACACCTTCGAGGGCAGCGCCGTGGGGCAGGCTCCCCCAGGTCGGGGAGCACGTTTCCGGGTCTCTGCAGAGCCTCGGCTGTTGGCCCGACCGCTGTGGCCTCCCGTGTCCTGCACCCGACAGCCCAGGGTCCCACTCCTCCCAGGAGAGCTCAGGCCGTGTCTCTGGACAGAGAGGTGGCTCTGCAGGTGACCCGGCTGTGTGACCTGTGCTGGGGCTTCTCTCCTCCACGTGGCTGAGCCTGGCTCCACGGGGGCCCCTCATTGTCTTCTGAGGTCCCCTGTGTGGCCCCGTCCCCCTGGGCACCAGACCAGGCAGGGGGGTGGCAACTGTGGCATCCTCGGACGGCTTCTGTGGCTGCTTCCTCCTCCCCGGGCCTTGGTTTCAATCTGGCCGTGTCCTGTGTGGGGGGCAGCTCTGCTTGGTGACTAACAGGACGACGGGCTTTCTTAGGAGCCTGAAGGGGCTTCCCCTCCTCCTTAGTCTTTGTTTCCTGGGGGACTCCAGACTCCCCCGAGAGGAGCAGGGAACGGTCCACTTTCACAAGCGAGATCCAGGCTCCTGGGGGCAGGCGTGAGCCTGAGGACCACGAGGACCCACCCGCCAGCTGTGGGAGGAGGAGAGGGAGGCTCATGGGGACTGAGCCCCACGTGGGTCGGCCTGGGGAGCAGCGGGAGGGGGCGTGTCTGGGCGGAGCGTCCACCTGCCGGGGCCGCCTCCCGGGGCAGGGACCCGCTCCTCCTGTGTGTGACGAGGGACCCCGGCAGCTCTGGCCCCGTTAACAAGAGGCCTCGGAGAGCGCCAGCTGGACATGTCTTCCCCAAGACCTTCTGTTCTGAGGCTTCTGCTTTTAAGAAAAAAACAGCACAGTTTGAGACCCATCTCTCAAGCCTGTTCTTTTCACATACGGATTCTCCAATATGTGAAGATGAAGCTACGTCATCTGCGATGGTTTCCCGGATTCCAGTGTTTTGACTGTACTGACTTTAGGGAGACGTGGGGCTGCCGCTCCCTGGGCACATGACCTGTGGGGCCATCCGCTGGTTTTCAGGGTTTGTGACCAGGAGCTGTCAGGACCGGGATCCGGGGTGTCCCGTCAGGAAGCTCAGCTGGCCATGTCGCCCCTCCTCCCTGAGATGCTGGGTGTGTGTGTGCACGTGTGCACGCTCGTCAGTCTGTCCGTCACTCATTCACTCTCGCGTTCGTTCCTGCATTCAGCGGTCACTTCCTGAGAGCCTGCTGGGCCCTGGCGCGGGCCTGTGCGTCGGGATCGCGACGATGAAGCCCCAGCCCAGCCGCTGGGCACTCGCGGTCTAGTGAGCGAGGCTGATGTGCAGTCAGTGCGCCCAGGGATAAGCACAGCTTTCCTTGGAAGGCCAGGTGCGCACCTCTCAGCGCGCAGAGCCGAGCCGCTCCAGAAGTCAGGACTGTGAGCAGCGGGAAGAATGGCTGGAATCGGACGACACGTGGGCCTTGCCTCACTGGCTCAGGGTTCCCTGGGAACTGACTAGGAGCTCGCTCTGCTCTGGGCTTGCAGACGCAGCAGGGACCACGGTCCGCAGAGCCCACGTTCTGGGAAGGAGCCTGTGAGGCCGATCCCGAGTGTCCGTCCTTCCCTGCTGGATCCACCCCCGGAGCCTTGGCTCTGCTGTGCTCCACGGGTGCCGGGGATCAGCATTCCGACCCGGCCCCACTGCCAGCCGGGTCAGGTTGATCAGCTGAGGGTGCCCCAGGGGCATGATGGCTGCTGGGTGCCCAGGGCCAGCTGCAGGAGGGCAGAGGCAGAGCTGCCGGCTTGGCCCCGAGCTGGCCGGGCAGGGACCCGGTATCAGGTCCCGAACGCTCCGCTCCTCACCCCAGGTTCCCTGCAGGATGGAGCTCAGGTCTGGCCCCCGGCAGGACCATGTCTGCTTCCTCTCAGCGGCCTCCCACTGAGAGGCCAGTGCCCCCTGGCCTGCCCCCAGAGTGGCCGTCTCCACTTCCCTTTCAGGTTGACGATAAAAGCCGTGGCCGTGCTGCTGCCCATCCTGGGAACCTCGTGGGTCTTCGGCGTGCTTGCCGTCAACAGCCAGGCCTTGGCGTTCCAGTACATATTTGCTGTCCTCAACTCCCTGCAGGTGAGTGCCTGTGGGACTGCCCGGCAGGCGGTCCGCTTCTGAGCAGACGCGTGTGCAGCGGGTTGCCACCGGTGCGGGATGGAGGCCCTCCTCTCTGCTCCCGCCACGCATCCTGCGAGACCCAGCATGGGCACCCCCAGGGCCAAGGACAGGGGTATCGATGGAGCCCGCCCCTGGGTCTCCGCACGCGGGGCCCGTTCGCGGCAGGGCTGCCTCGTCGTGCCGGCCACTGTCGGTGGGAGGCACAGCGGGGCCTGAAAGGGAAGACGGTTGCATGGATGCCGCTCTGGAAAGGTCGCAGAGATGGTGACGGCATGTGCCTCAGGTCTGGGTTCACGTGTGTCCCCTGTGTAGAGGCGCAGAGAAGGGGCAGCAGCCTGGAAATCGGAGACTCAGAGCCTGCCTCCCCAGACCCACAACCCCCGCGTAGGAAGGGCGGAAGTGAGTGCCCCCACCACCCATAGCCCCCCAGCTGAGCCTGAGCTGAATCCTGGTGAGCGTGAGCATGGGCCACCCGCGCCATCCTTGCTGCGCTTGGGGCCTTCCTGACCAGGGACTGCATCTTACGGAACAATCCTGGTTGTTCACCGGAGAAGGTGAACGTTTGTCCTGGCTGCAGCCCTTACGCACCCGGGTCTCGGGGCCCATCATTGATCCTCTCTGCGTTCCAGTCCCTCCTCCACGAAGTGGGAACAGTAACAGGACCCACTCCTGGGGCAACTTCCACACTAAGGGAGCGAGCTCAGGGGAGGTGTTGGCCAGTGGCGGACACACGGTAGCTGTCTTCAGAGTTTGGGGACATCATCATTCTCGTGCCTGCTTCGTTGTTACCATCGTGCTCTCTGGGAGGACACAAAGGCTCAGTTCAGTTGATTCTCAGATGTCCTCACCTTTGTCCATTCCCAGCATTTTACTCACCCCCAGGTCTGTCCAGCCTTTGTACCTTTGCCCAAACAGCACAGTGGGCGCAGTGGCGCCTGCCTCTAGGCTGGATTTCGCGCTGGGATCTGGATGCCTCCCGTCCTTAGGGGCTCCAGACCGTAGGATTGTCACACAGCTCACTTGCAGGTTCCCCAGTGGTGAGCCACACCAATGCCCGTCCCAGAACCCACATGGCCTTGGGAGGAAGGCTTGGAGAGTGCTATGACAAAATGCGAGGGCCTAATCCTGTGTTCTCCCCTTCCTCCCCAGGGGTTTTTCATCTTCCTTTTCCACTGTCTCCTGAATTCAGAGGTATGTCTGTCCTACTTCCTGGAAACACAGAGGTAGTTTTTCACTTCTGGGAGGGCACAAAGCGCAGAAAGTCTTGCCCCTTCAGGCCGGTGTCCGGGAATGTAATCCTGGGCAGACTTTGGTAGTGGTCACAAGTTGTGTGCTATAGGCTGTTTTCCATCAGCCCTTCTCTTGCCTCCTGGTTGCTGAGCAACCTCCAGGCGTCCCCTTCCTGGCCTCACACAGGCCCTCCTGGCTCTACGGAGGTTAGGGTGATGGAGATAGTGGGGGGCAGCCAATCTGCAGAATCAAGACCTGGCTGGCACATTAGGGAGAGTAAAATGTAGCTGTCTTTCCAATGGCCCCCCAAAGGCAAGAGGAGGCTGTCTGGGGTGAAGGAAGGAGGTCTCCTGACCGCAGGACTTGGGGGCACTGTGTCCCCTGCCCTCCGCAGGCATTGGGGCAGTTGGAGTGGGCTCGTTCTCAAGTGCAGTCTGGGCATTGACCTGCCATGCACTTGGCCATGGGGAGGGTGAAGGCTGCTCTAGACCCTGTTCCTCAAGACCCGTACTTAGGCTTACACTGTGGGCTTGACATCTGAGACCACATCGGGCTCGGTCATGGGGAGGCCCCTGAGGAGCAGTGAGTGGGAACAGGCAGAGGGGTGCTACCCCATTTGCGCTACTTCTGTGGGAGGGCTGTTCGTACAGAGATACAGGTCAGGCGGGGAGGGAAGGGATATTGGGGGCAGGAGGATGGCTGGGGGGCGCAGGGTGAGTCGCCGAGGACAATGGGTGACCAGGGGTGGAGGGGATCAGCTCAGCAGAGCCCAAAACTGCGGTTCACACGATGGGAAGCGGACATGGCCTCGAGCCATGCCTGGCCCACCCCATGTCTGCATTTGTTCCCTTGCTTGTCCTTTGTCCCTGCTGCCGGCCACACCCTGCCCCCTCCACCATTCCTTGTTGAGCATGACTGGTGTCCTGGCCAGAACGGGGATGAGGCCAGCAGGGAGCAGACCAGCCCTAGCTTCCTCGCTCCGTGGGCTCTGATAGGCGGTGGGGACAGAGCACACCTGGCAACTGGGGCAGTGAGTCTGGACAGATGCTTCCAGATCCTGCCCATACCCTGCTGCTGGCATTCTGGGACTTTATTTCAGCACAAAACCTAGAGGCCTTGGAGAACAACCTTTATTGTTGCTGTTTCCACTGCTGAAATGGCTTCTAACCATCCTCTGTTCTGCCTTCAAAGGTGAGGGCTGCCTTCAAACATAAAACCAAGGTCTGGAGCCTCACGAGCAGCTCCGTCCGCAGCGCTAACACGAAGCCCTTCAGCTCCGACATCGTGAGTGCCGTGCAGTGTCGGGTCTGCATCCCCTTCTCGCTTCGGTCCTGTCCTGAGCGCCTGCACGCTTGCTCTCATGGACCCGCGGGCTCTGGTCTTCTTCCTTGTTACCTAGAAAGTCCCAGTGGCTGCAGCCTTGGCTCGGGGCACCAGGCCTCTTCCCTCCTGGGCCTCCTAAACCCAGAGCCTCCAGAGCACGTCTCCTTCCTTCCCTGAGCCTGACCTGGCCAGGGGCACGCTGTGCACCCAGCTCGGGGCTTGGTGGCAAGGTGTGGCCGCCGGCGCCTCCTGCTCGGCCTTTTCATTCCTCACCCGGCCTGCAGGCTGCATGCGCTCCGGGGTGACGGTGTACGCTCACAGCGGGGTCTCTGTCCTGGGGGTGTCCCGTGACCTCCCGCCCGTCTCCCAGGGCCGGTGCTTCCGCATTGACTGGGGAGGAGGGAGGATGAGCTGCTACGGAGGCAGGCACGGGGTGCGCTGCCGGTGTCCCGGGAGGCACGAGACTCCAAGACTCCGCAGGCACAGCCCCGCCTTCAGGGAGCTGATCCCCTGCACGGGCCTCTTCCCTCTGCAGACACCTGAGCGCCGGGTCTTGGTGCTCAGGGATCCCGACACGCCTGTCATCTCCACACCAGGCTCGGTTCACCTTCCTCCTGCGGGAAGTGCAGATGCAGGCAGGCCCGCAGGTGCCTGGGTGGATGACGTGTGCTCTGGCTGAGCCCAGGGCCCGGCACAGGGGTCCTGTCCTCAGGAGGGACTTCCTGGGCCACGTTGTGTCGTAACCACCAACTGCTTGTTCTGTTTACTGACACGCGTGTGGCTGTCTTGTGCCTCCTGCCGGCGGGTAGAACATGGGGACAAGGATATGGTTGGCACTGGTCACTCCTGTGAGCCCAGAGCCTGCGGCAAAGGCGGGGTGTGCTTGGTGAGTGCATGCGGAGTGAGCGAGCGCACGGACAGACAGACAAGAGTGCGAGTGAGCGTGTGCGACACCAGCTCCGGGAAGTGACGAGGAAGGAAGTCCGCGCAGAAGGCCGGACGCAGTGTGCCCCTGGAGTTCAGGGCTCTCTTCCCCGGGCAGCAGCGGGGCCCTGAAGGGCTGGCGGGGGCCTCATACAGCTTTCTGGGCCGGCGCTTCTGCACTGCCGGGGCCTGGTTTCCTGTCCCGGGAGCAGGTCTTCACAGTTCACTCGTTTGTGGTTCGCAGATGAACGGGACCCGGCCAGGCACAGCGTCCACCAAGCTCAGCCCCTGGGACAAGAGCAGCCATTCTGCCCACCGCGTGGACCTGTCCACTGTATGAGCAGGGGGGCCGCTGACCGGCCGTCTTGCTGCTCAGACGCACCCCGCAAACTAAACACAAGAAACACTCTGCCTTCACCGTGGGACCCTCTCCTTGTTGCTGTCTGGACATGGGGGTCCCGGCCCCCTTGACAGGTGTCCTCACCTCTGGCCCTCCCCGTGTGACAGAGCCCACTGCTGGGCCCGAAGCCTGATGCACAGTAGGGGGCGGCCCTCCCAGCTCTGGTCCTCCCCTGGCCAAGTGACTGTCCCCTGGGGCACCTGCCGTGGGCATATAGGACCCCGGGGCTGCAGCACGACAAGGGCAAGTTAGCCTGGGCGCCGTGATGGGGTCTTGGGGCCAGAGAGGCAAGGTCCTGCAGGGGAGGTGAAGGCCCCGAGGCACCCCTGCGGGGTCGGGCAGAGGCGCGTGGGGGTGTCTGAGGAGCGTGAAGAATGTCCTCGACCTGCTGAATCAGCCACAGCAAGCTCTGAGAGGAGGGCCCGGTGCAGGCTGGAGCCCCGCGGGCTACCCTCGCCTTCCGGCTGCACAGGGGGTTGGGGCCGGGGGTGCTGGCTACTCAGGGCCCATCTGTGGGAAGAGCCGGGTGGGGCCACTGCGGGGATAGCTCCCAGTGCCCCCATCGGGGTTCTCTCCACACTGGCAATGCGCCCCACCCGGGGCCCTGCTGGGAGCACCTGAGCCCTCCCTCATCCCCGCAGCCCCGCAGCTGGGCTTTCCGTGGCCTCGCGTCCCCAGAGCTTCCTGCTGGTCACGTACAGACCCGTTCTGTGTTTATCCCGGGCAGATGCCGCCGGTGGGTAGTGAGCACGCGTCCCGTGTGGCCACAGAGGCCGCTTACACCGCGGGCCAGGGGAGGGTGGCCTGACGGTGGCTGTGTCTTCTGGTCGCTTTCGGTTTGTGGTCCAGGGCTGGGCCCCCAGGAAGTGGAGTGACCATTACTCCTGCGTGTGTGGGCAGGGTCCCTGGGACACCAGGGCCTGTGACCTTAGATGTGTCCCCAGTGCCACTGAATATCGGGAAGCAGGCTGGGAAAGCTCAGACCGGGGTGTCCGCGGGGACGGTGTGCATGAGCTGTGGGGGTGAGATGTTCAGGCCTGTAGCTGATACTGGAAAGCCTTCTGTAAACTGTGACTGTGGTGGCACCAAGCCCTGCCCACCCCACATGCCCGCCGGGTCCCAAGGGACCTTCCCCCTCTCGCTCGGGTGCCACCTGATCCTGCCGGTTGCAGCCGTCCACCACAGGCATGTCCCATGCAGGGAGGGGGCTGACCGAGAGCCACGTGTGGATCGCGGGGCAGCTGTGTTCTTCCCCACGAGGCCCCCGGGGGCAGCAGCCGACCCAGCACGGGGTGACGGTGGCGGTGACTTCTGTGTGGGCCCCAGGGACGGGTCGGGGGGCTGGAAAGCTGCCGAGCCCCCGTGCGTGTCGTGAATAGCCCGGGTGTGCCCAGCCCCCGCCCAGGCTTCTCCTCATGGTTCCCGAAACCAGATGGCTTGTACCTGCGCGTTGTAGCCTCATCACGGGCAAGCCCAGAGGAGTGAGTGCTGCAGTCCCGAGTCTGCACTGGGGTCGCTGTCCCCTTTGTCTCCGGGGAAGCACATCGAGTATGGAGCTGTTTTTCCTTTAGGTGGAACTCTTTGTTTTAAACTCAGCATATTCGCTCTACACAGCTAATATATCAAGGGGAGTAATGAAGAAACCTTTCACTTCTAATGAAGGAGCGCGTGCACTTTATTTATAGGCTATAGATCTGGGCTTCTGCGGCGTTTTATTATCTGCACACAATTTGGCCAAAGACAAGAAATTGGGAAGAATCATGTGTTTACGGTAGTTCACAGCACAGGAAAAATGATGAATGCCACCAAGTAGTGAAAATATGTCGTGATTTTTTATGAAATAAACTCTCCATGTCCTTACGGTGATGTGTGGTCCTCAAGTTTTTGGCTCGTGCGAGGTAAGCGGGAGGAAGTCTCAAGACAAACCTGTGGAGAAACACACGTGGGCGACATCCCACCCTGGGATTCACTTGGCAGACATGTAGTCAGCGCCTCCTGTGTACCCAGCACATCCCAGCTCTGGGGACACTGTGGCGGGTGACACCTGGCTCTCAGGAGCCTCCCTCCCCCGGGCAGGGCGGCGGGGCACAAGCGCCAGCCCCTGAGCCCAGGGAGGGAGGATGGGGAGAGGGTCTGCGCAGCCGTGTCCCCCCTGTGTCGGGGCGCGGTGTGCGGGAGCCTCCGTCAGCACCCAGCCGGTGTGTGCCTCTCCCACGCCGCTCCTGGACCCGCAGAACAGACAGACTCGCCCTCCTCGTCCCTGTCACGTGCCCCCCACAGCCACCGGCTCTCAGACTTCTGCTCTGCGCAACCATTTTCTGAATCACCACATGCCGTTCATAATTTTCCTTGTAGCTGAAATGCATGAAGTACCCGGTTACAAAAATTTCAGCAAACCCTTGAATTATCTTACAATCGTTAAAGAAGCTCGGGAGTGTTCTCTCCTTTTCAGTTTGCTGGGAGTTTGAGAAGGATTGGTGCTCATTTCTTCATACGCCCTTTCTTGACCCTGCAACGCACCGGTCCAGTGGCCAGCGGCCCCTCTGCTCTCCCCAGGGCAGCAGGGCTGGCCCAGATGCGGGGGTTTCTCTGCGGCCCACATGGGAACTGGCCACAGGCAGCACAGTGTGGGGGCTGCTGTGGGCCCGTCTGGGGACCGTGGCCCGGCTTCCTAATGGAGTCTGAGGCAGGCTTAGCGGCATCTGTGTCCTTTGGATGTGCTCCGACAGCCCGGGCTGCGTCTTCCCAGCTGCTGCCTGTCCCCCCAGTCCTACGGCCACCTTGGTGCTCGGTGGGGCTGAGGAGTGGGTGTTGCAGTGTCCACGCAGCTGGGGCGTGGCTCTGTCTTCACCCCTGGGGGGAATCACGGGCCAGGACGTCTCCTGGCAGCAGGCCGTGCAGGGAAGGGGGCGAGGGTGCCGTGAGGCTGTTGCCCTCCCCTCTCCCGGCGGCCGAGCGCAGTGTCTGCTGTGCCGTGAGCCACAGCTTCCTCGCCAGGCTCCCCGACCTCCACGAGAGCGGCCATCCATGGGTGAACGTGTACCTTCGAGCTTAACTATACGGTCCTCTAGAAACGGAGCTCTGTGCGGTGTCGAAGGATAACGCGGAGGCCTCGGGGCAGCCGGCGACACCACTGCCCGTCAGGGGCTGGCCTTTCCCGGAGTTGTCTCCCTTCCTTTGTCCACGGTCCACTGGCCACTGTGTTTGTGAGGCTCTCACCCCGGGTCCTCCTCTCTGTCCGTCGGTCTGTTTGTCTCTTTTCCTTCCGACACCGGCACCGTCCTGACTGCCGTAGCTTCGTGGTCTTGAAATCGGGACGCGTGAGTCCCCACACGTGCCTTTTCTCCCTCAGGGTCGTGCTGGCTCTCCCGGATACGTGGCCTTGCCGTGTTTTAGACTCAGCCTGTCAACATCTACACAGTCGCTTTGGTGAGGAAATCCCCAGAGCAGTCCCGCGCAACCGACTTCCTTGCAGTCCTGAATGTTTCAACACGCAAATGCGGAGTCTCCGTTTGTTTACGGCTTTAGAATTGTTAGAATTGCGTCTTTAAGTGTTCGGTAGAATTCAGACTGATTGGCTTTCAGATTTTAACACATAGTCTAACTAATTTTTAAAGTAATTTCTGAAGCACGGGAATCGTTCCTCCGCTGCCTCCGGCCCGCTGATGAGCCCGGCAGAGGCGCCTGCGTTTCTCTCAAAGGGTTTTGGTTTCCGGCGTTCTGTGTTGCTTTTTCCCTCAGGTTCACGTCTCTCTGCTTTCACGGCCCGTCTGTTCTCGTGCGTTGTCTGCGGCTTCTGTTACGGCTCGTACTGTGTTCATCACGGTTCCTTTAAATTCCCTGCCCGAGGATCCAACATCTGCGCAGCGTGTGAGTCTGGTTCCGACACTTTTTTCCTCCTTGACTTTTTGTTTTTGTTGCTAAAGGTGGTTGGTGTGTTTGAACTGGGTATTAGGGACGGAGGGAAGTGACGGTCGGGAGGGCCTGTGCTAATCCGGCGAGGGGCTGGGCTGCTGGTGCCCAAGGCTTCCGGTTCCCCCGTGGTCCTTGATCTTGTCTTTGCTCCTGACTGTGGACTTGCCCTGGGCCACGCCCCGGAGAGGCTGTAGCTTGCAGCTCTGTCAGCCGTGAGCCCCGGGGACCCCCAGACCTCTTGCCGCGGGCCGACATGCGGGCCAGGGAACTCCTGTGATCTTACGAGAGCTCTTCCCCCTTCTTGGGTCTGTGTCTCGGGTGGCGACCCTCAGAGGTGTTTCTCCAGTGAGCAGGCATTTCCCCCTTGGGGGGACCCGGGAAGACCAGCGGCCCTGGAAGGAGTGCCCTCCCCTGAACGGACAGAGCTCTGACACGGTGCTTGCCCGGCAGAGGGGGGTCCGGTGATGACGAGGCGGGCGTAACCACGGCCCCTGTAGTCCCCCCAGGCACCTCAGCTGCGGGAGAATGATCCTATCATCATGTCTCTGGAGCCTCGTGGGACCAAGGAGGGGGAGCCGGCGAGCAGTCTCCTGGTGGCAGCAGCCGGGGATCTGGTCCTCCCTCCCTGGGGCTTTGGTGCCACATAAACTCCCTCGAACTTGGACGTAACTCTGGAAAGCTGGTGGGCATGGGGGGTGCACCGTCCCCGAATCACCCGAGGTTGTCACCCAGGCAGAATGGAATCTGAAACGAGCAGTCCGTGTCTCCAGGTCGGCGTGTGGATAAGTCTGGGGTCCCTGACCATTTGGTCGGAGGTTTTGTTCTGTAGAAGGAGGAGCAGGGACGGGCACTCTAGCTTTGCTCTCACACGGTTGCGTGCCGCCTGGGGTCTCCACCAACACCTGCCGCGTGGCTCCCTTCCTGAGAGAACCCTCCCCCATGCGACTCCGGGAAGGGACGATGCGTCCACGACGGGCTTGAAGGTCCCATCATTCTTCCAGGGGTCGGTTTACACAAAGGGAGGCACATAGGAGGCACCTCGGCCAGTGTCATCTGAGGGGTCACTGGCCTCTGCCCAGGAACCATGGAGCTTGGTGTGACCCAGGGGAGTCAGCCAGGCCACAGCTAACCCCCTGCCCTGGCGGCGGGAGGATAGACATTGCTGGGGTCCCTGATGGACGGAGCTCCTCCAAGAAGTTTCCTCCTTCCCTTGGACCAGAGAGAGTTCTCTGTTGCTCACACCAGGGGGCCTCTGGTGTCCCTGAATGACGGGAGGGGCCCATGTGCCTGCTGCCTCTTGTTTGGGGCTGAGGGGTGGGGCTGTGAGGGCCAGTCCTGGGGGACGCCGCCTGCCGCCCTCCTGTCTCCCCGGCCGACGTGGGACTATTCCTCCCCGCCGGCGTCCTTACAGGAGAGTGAATCAAGAAGATTAATGGGCCTGATGGAGCCCGTCCAGATAAATGAGAGACTGGCCTGACCCTTCATGCCGGGGAGCCTGCTCACATAATTGGGCATTCGCGAGTCCCTTCTGCTTCCACCAGACTAACAAGCTGTGTCTGTCACATTGCAACCAGCTCGGTCCCCGTGTTCTCCTGGTTTCACAGATCTCCCGGGTTCCGAGAGATGGCTCCTCCGCGAGTCGACCGTCTTCTCTCCGGGGGGGTCTTCTAGATGGACGCAGGGAAGGCTCTGTCCATGTGGGGGTGGGGAGCTCGGGGCACCCGGAAGGCTCCTGCCTGGCTCTGCCTGGAGAATTCCTGTGCCTTCCCAGTGCTCATCCCAGGACGTGGGCTGCAGCCGCCCTGGTTTGTGTGAAACCGCCCCCCATGCTTGTGGCCGGAGAAGATCGGGCACGTAGGGGCAGCTACGGATGGCGGCCTGCCTGGCCCCGGCAGCTGGAATGGAGATGCGGGCGCTGGAGCTCACGCAGCCCTCCTGGACCTAGGAGGAACCCGATATGGAGAAATCCCAAGAAACGAGGTAGAGTGGGCTCCTTCCCTGATGCCTGTGAACCGCCAGGCCAGCCTGGACTACATCTTATGAGAGAGAGGTCACTGTGTCTGGTCTGGGCTCCCGTGGATTGTGGTTTCCAGTGGCTCACAGCCGCCTCTCACCCTGGCCCGGGCAGCCTGGGCATGTCCAGCCCCTGCACGCTGTGCTGAGTGCAGAGGACAAGCACCCCCTGCGGTGGCTCAGCCCCGAGCCCCTCAGGGGCCAGCGTGGCCTGGGACTGGTGTCACGGCAGGTGCTGACTCCCAGGCCTGGGCCAGGGCCCAGGATTCTGCATCTGCGACAGGCTCCCGGGCAGGTCGGGCTGTGGGTCCACGAGCACGCCAGGCGTAGCGGGGGTCCCAGCCCGGGTGCGCTCCCCTGTCCGTCTCCTGCCCGCCAGAGCAGCCCCCAGAGACAAGCAGCCGGCAGAGAGCATTTCCAGGTGGATGGGCTCCTGGGGAGGGCGGGCTCAGCAGGGATGGTGGGTCCTGGAGGCCGCTCCACCCCTCTCCTGCCTCAAGGGACAGAGACGCATCAGCTCCCCCCTGCCGGCTGCTCCTGCCAGCTGCGTGCCGTGGCACGGTCGTGCACCTGGGAGACCGGACGTGGAGCGTGGGCGGGAGAGGCCTGTGAGCGGCCCAGGGCGGGGCCGGCGGAGGCATGAGGGGTCCGGCAGCTGGGTTTTGAGTTGCTGGGTTACGATCGGCTTCACTTGCGTTTTCTGCTGCGTGGCTGGCGACAGGGGGCTGTGTGCGCAGGCTGACGCACCACACTCATGCCCCGTGTGCCATCTTGGGATTGCCGAGCAGAGATGTCACACGGGTCACTCCTTTGCAGAGCTTGTGACTTCCTGGGGGGTCCTCACAGTCCTCCTCCTTGGCATGGTGGCCATGGGTGGCAGCCTGGGTCTGGGAACCAAGCGAGGTCCTGGGGAATAGTGGCCGGGGGGGAGGAGCGGGGGTGTGGGGCCCCGGGTCGGTGGAGGGAAGAGAAGTGTCGCGGGAGGGGACGCGGGTGGCAGGGCTGGCAGAGCCGGGTCACGGGGGTAGCGCTGAGAGCCATAGGATGTGTCAGTGAGACGCGGGGCACCGGGGACGAAGGCCATAGCTGTGGGCTGAGCACATGGGCAGCTCTGCCACAGAGACGTGGGTTCCACAAGGGAAACCTCCCAGAATCGGGGCCACGCCTGTGAGGCCTTTTGTCACTGCCTGCACGCATCCTTGGGGCCCAGCGCAAAGGGCTGTGGATGTCTCCAGGATGTCTGCAGCCCCAGCCTCCAGAGGCCCCCAGGGTCTTGTGAGGTCACCCTCTGAGGTCAGAGAACTGCCCTTTTACCCTCGGTCGGCAGCGGGAGTTCGAGCCGCTTCCAACGGCCTCCACTCTACGCTGGTAAAAGGTCCCCGCACTCCCAGATGTAATCTTGCGAGACGCCTCCCGTCAGCCTCACATGACTTCATGGAAGGTTCCTCCTGGAAGGGGCTGTCTGTGGCTGGTCTCCACCTGCCAAATCCCCCGTGTAGCTGTGGGGTCGTGGGTGCACACTTCTAGCCCAGGGATCGGTCTGCATGCTCTGGGTACCGTCCCCTCTGTGGAGAGGGGACCCTCCGCTGCTGGGCCACACAGGGCCCCAGGGTGGACATGGGGGGCTGAGGACCACCGCGGGCAGCAGGAGGAGGGAGGAGGGCAGGCTGGTGGGTGCAGCTATGTGGGGGGCAGGGCAGAGCCACTGGGGAGGTGACAGAAGTGGGTGACTTCAGATCTGATCTTGGGGAGGTCCCTGGCAGCCCGTGAGGCACTTGGCTGCTCGTCAGACACAGCATCTCCTAGGCAGCGACGGAAGCAGGGCCAGTGGCTGGGCAGGACTTGGCCCAGCCAACGCTCCAGCAGTGTAGACCAGCGACCAGTGCCCAGGAATGCAGAAGCTCCGGGGGCAGTTCGGAGTTCTGGACGTTCTTGTGCGGTGAGGACTGGGGCAGCTCTGGGCCATCCCACACGACAGCCATTGCTGGTGTTGGGCCGGGGACACCCCTTCATGGGGCATGCAGCCCCTCACCCCTGTCCCCCCCCCACCTGCCTTGTCCAGTAACCACCTGCCTGCGCATGTCCCGAAGAGTCAACTTTGCATCCAGTCACTGAATGCACCTTTGGAACCGTGAGGCTGCTCTCGACCTTGCAAAGGTTGGAGCCCCAGGTCAAAGGATGGGGGTGGACAAGCATGTCGGCAAATCACCACACAGCATACCAACAGGGATCCAGGGTGCAGAGCCTCAATCCACATCCGTGATGCTGTGGCAGCAGAATGACCCGCCGAGAACGTCGACGCGCTGGTGCAGAGCACGCGACTGTGTCAGCTCCTAGGGGAGAGGCGCTCAGCTGATGGGGCGAAGGGACAGATCGTGAGAAGGGGGAGGGGCTATTCCGGATTACCTGTGTGGGCCAGTCTAGTCCGTGGGTCCTGAAACTGGGAGGACCTTGCCCAGCTGGCCAGAGACCAGGCGGGAGGAGGAGGGCAGATGTGCAGCGTGAGAGGGGCTCTGGAGTCGGAGCAGGGGGCCCTCAGCCAAGACACTCACATGGCCCCTCCGGGTGGAAGGGCCCTCGGCTGACAGCCCGAAGGAAACAGGGAAGCAAGTCCTACAACCGCAGGAATTCTGCCAAAAAACCCGAATGAACAAGGAAGCGATCCTGCCCCCAGAGCCTTGGAAAGAAAGGCAGCCAGGTGAGATAGTGGTTTTTGCCCAGCAAGCCCCATGTGTCACATCTTCCCTGCACAGCTGCGGGACAAATTTGTGTCTGAGCCACGGACGTGGTGGTAATTGGTTAGGTCGGCAATAGGAAACAAAGGAGATGATTCTGGTTCTGGAAGGAGCAGAAGCCCACCTTCAGCAGGCACAGACTGAGGCCAGGTGTGCCCAGGCTCCAGCTGCTGCCCCCCGGAGAAGCTGGTCCAGCACGGCAGGGAATAAAGTCAGAGGAGGGACCGAAGGGGACACGATGGTGTTCTGTCGTCTGGTGTCTGCTGCTCCCGAAGCCTGTGCCCGTCTGCCGCCTGTCGTGAGCTAGCCCACCCAACCTAGGTGGGACCCAGGTGGGACCAGATGACCCACCCGACATGCATGACTGAAGAGTCTAGAGCTGTCCTCAGAGGTACAGACAAGTGCAGGGGACCCACAGGAACACGGAAGCACCCCTGGTTCTCGCAGGAGTGAGGAGTCTTTATCCTGAGCTTGTCTGAATGACGAGGGAGGAAGCAGGATTTCTGGGGGACAGTTGTAGCCTGGGGAGAGCGGCCAGGGGCAGGACCTGGGACCTTAGAGGAATGCAGCCTCTGTCAGAGCCACAGGCCAGCAGGACAGAAGCAGAAATGCCCCAGCCTCCCTCTCCTCCCGCCCTCCGGGCTCCTGCCAACTCCCCCCAACTGGCCGAAGCCAACGAGGAGCGGAGGAACCGCTTTCAGGCAGAGTTGGGCCCAGCCTCCCTGCACAGAGCAGAGCCGGGCGGAGGAAGAGCAGGGCAGCAGGGGCGCAGGGGACAGCCAGCGCAGAACCCTTCCTCCTGGTCCTTGACGGACAGACGCCCCTTGACCCCTGGCATTTGGAATTGTGTTTATGTCGCCTGAAACCGGGAGTTCTGACGACTCCGTCTACTTCCATGAGTCTCTACTGGGCCACACTGTGATCCAGGACCATACTAGCCCAGGGCCTGGTATACGGTAGGTGCTCAAGAACATCTATGGAATGACAGGTTGGGTGGACAATAGAGTCTCATGTAGATGCTACAGGGGACAAGACCCTGATGGGTAATCCCTGCCAGGTTGGTCACCTTCTAACCGCGTCCTTGGGTGAGAAAAGCATCTTTCCCCTGTTCTGTCAGAGTAAGGAAGAGGTTGGGCGAGCCGTCACAGAGCCTCTCTTTTGCAGAGACTATGGCCCAGCGGGGCACTAAGCTCTTAGTGGTTCGTCAATGACTATGTTACACGAAAGAAGAAAAGGGCGCGTGGGACTGCTTCCGTGTCCATTGGAAACCACGTGCGCCTCCTCCAGCATTGCCTCCGACGCTAGGACTCCAGAAGGGCGGCTTCTTGGGAGTGTCATGACACAGTGGCCCTCGTTCCATGATCCCACTCCTCACTAACCAGGCTAGACGTCTGGACGCGAGCCACCCTCAGGCCCTGGACACCCGTCACCTGTTTGCGTAGCGGACAGACCTACCCCTTGGAGCAGAGGCTCAGCCCGGCTGCGCTCCTCCCAGCGCCGCGGGGCTCGGTGGCTGTGTCCTGCTGGAGAAGCACGGCTGGGAGCTGGAGAGGGGGAGGCAGAGGAGTTCAGTTTCAGGGTAAAAGCTGGGAGAAACACTGGGTTTGTGGCAGGTGGCCGTGATTCTCAGGGCAGCGTGTAGCTCTGTTCTGAAGGGAGTATTGAGCGCTCTGATGGAGTCTGGAGTCTGGAGTGCATGTGCTCAAGGTCTACAGGGCCTCGGCCGGTTCCCAGACAGTCCCTGCAGCAGAGCGAGTGTGTTTGCTGGGGACAGTTCTCCATGCCCAGGCAGCCTGTGACCCAGTCTACCAGCGCCCCTGGCGCAGGGCCAGCAGTGCCGGCGGCCCCGTCCCCTCCCACCTGTGCTCTTGGCATAGGAAGGACGCTTCTGCTGCAGAGCAAGACACAGGATTTACCCCAGCGCGTTTCAGCGGGAGCCTGCCTGGCATGGTCTCTCTTTCGTGCAGTCAGCAAGATGGTTTGAGCTCCTCGCCGGTCTCAAAGCTGAGCTCGGGACCGATTCCAAGGGCTGCTGAGTGCTGGGCATCTCCCTGTGAGGACGTGTGGTCACCCTGGCCGTGCTCCCGAAGCCGCAGATCCTAGTCTGCTCCCCGCACCGTGCTTTCCTCTGGACCGTGAGCTGGCCCAGCCGGGGGGCTGTCGGTAAAACGCAGGGAGGCACAGAGGTGGTGCGTGGATAACCTTGGAATGTCTCATTCCAGGCCCCTCCAGGTGCAAGAGACAGAAAACCCAGTGCCAGCTAGGCTCAGTAGGAGACTGACCGACTCATCTAACTGAGCAGAATGAACAAAATCAGAAGTTGGATCCGGACTTCAAAAAGCACAGTCACGACCCTCCTTTCTCTGTCCATCTTGAGACTTCATCTTCTTCGTATTGGTTAATGTAAGGCCAGCTCCTCCCTGAAGACGGCTGCGGTACTGGTTTAACGACAGTCCCTGTACTAGTTTATACAAAGGCAGCCCCTGTATCAGGCAGCCCGTTTATATAATGACAGCCCTGTACTAGTTTATGTAACCACAGCCCCTGTCCTAGTTTATGTAACCACAGTCCCTGTACTAGTTTATGTAACCACAGCCCCTGTCCTAGTTTATGTAACCACAATCCCTGTACTAGTTTAGGTAACCACAGTCCCTGTACTAGTTTAGGTAACCACAGACCCTCTACTAGTTTAGGTAACCACAGCCCCTCTACTAGTTTAGGTAACCACAGCCCCTCTACTAGTTTAGGTAACCACAGTTCCTGTACTAGTTCCTATACTAGATACGACAGTCCCCATACTAGTTTATATAATGACAGCTCCTATATTAATTTATGTAACAACAGCTTCTGTATTAGTTTATATAATGACAGCCCCTGTATTCATTTATATTAAATGACGGTCCCTGTATTAGTTTATATTAAAGGCAGCCCGTGTATGTATTTATATGACAGCTCCTGTATTAGTTCAAATAATGACAGTCCCTATATTTTATTAAAGGCAACCCCTGTATTAGTTGATATAACCACAGTTCCAGTATTAATTTATATAACCACAGCGCCTGTATTAGTTTATATGACGGCAGCTCTTGTGTTAATATATATAACGACAGTTCCTGTACTGGTTTGTATAATGACAGCTTCTGTGTTAGTTTATATAAGGACAGTCTTGTATTAGCTTATATATGGCAGCTGCGTATCATTTATATAACGACAGCCCCGTACTAGCTTATGTAATGACAGACCCTGAGCTACTTAATATAATGATGGACCCTATGCCTGGACCCCCTGCTCTCACGGGGGGACCACGAGGCCCCCAGGTCCCTGGACCCCTGGTTGAGACCCCACCTAGGGAGAAGCCTGTACAGAGGGACTGAGTGGCTCAGCCCCAGGGGAAAACGGGGTCTGGGACACCCCTGGGAGGGAGGCCGTCAGGCAGGTGCTCACACTGTGGACTGGGCGTGAGCCACACAGAAGCGACTTGCTGCTGGCCACTTGCACAGGTCGGTGGTCAGCGGCGTGCACTGTCCTGTCCCACCCACCACCCTCGGGAGCCACGGGCAGTCGGTGTCAGGGGTGATAAGGTGGCTGTGGCCCGAGGCCAGGGCCCCCAGGAGTCCAGGCCTGTAACCCCCAGGGCCCTGCAGCGTATCCTGACACAGCCTGCGCAGGTCTGCACAGCCGCACTTGGAGCTGAGGGTTCGCAGGGAAGGGCTGTGCTGGCGAACGTGGGGGACAGTCAGTGGCCCGACGCTCCCTGGAGGCTCTGGACCCTGTGTGTGTGGGCGTGGGCCTGGCTAGGGTGCACATGCGGCCTCTTGCCAGGGCTGCCTGCATTTGGATGGATGCCCAGGACTCAGGAGGGCGAGGGTCTCAGCCCCGAAGAGCCACAGCCCGGGACTGTGGACGAAGGCCGGGCTGCAGGAGGACGTGCGCCGAGCGGGTCCAGGACAGGACATGGAACGATGTGCAGATCCGGGACAGAAACTAAGCTGTGCAGGTCCAGGAAGGGACAACAATGACACGCGGATCCAGGATGGGACCTGCGCTGTGTGGGTCTGGGCCGTGATGTGCAACCTGCGGATCCAGGACAGGACTTGCGGCCGGAGGCCTGGCTCTGACTTGGCATCAGGGGCCTGGATTCCCGAGCAGCATCCTGGTAGGACCTTCATTCAGCGGGAGCTGCTGGGAGGTTCCTCCGCAGAGCCCCATTCTCCCAGGGCCCAGCTCGTGCTTAGCAGCTGGTCAGCAGGCATCCCCTGCATCCCAGAAGTGTCCGGGGCAGGCGTCCTTCCCGAACTCAGAGCAGTTTCACTGGTATCAGGTCCAGGTCTCGGTTCTGCCTGTGGTCCCGACTCAGACAAACTTCCCTCACGGAAGAAGGACTGCACGGAGGGCTTTGGACGTGGGTCACAGGAGCTGCGGGTACGTGGACGCTGGGACTCAGAGGCTGTCCCTGCGCTCCCCTCGTCTGCCTGGACACGTGTCCTGCATGGGGAGCCTGATGGTCCTCGGTCCCGGCAGAGTTCTCGTACGGAGAACCACCCCTCGCCAGAGAGGAGCCTGGACGTCCAGACCGACCTGGGACTGGACAGAGCTCCTCCCGCGGCCACCCGTCCACCTAGTCTTCCTTCTGGGGCGACTCGCCCTCCCCCGGGCCCCACATCCCTGCCCTCTCCCTGGGCAGAGGCCTCTGCTTCACCTCTCAGCCGCTGCAGGTGCCGCTCCCTGTGCCCGGGTGTCTCCACGCATGTTTGCGGCGTGAGCGTTAGTGAGCTTCCCTGGTTTCTCTCTGCTTAATCTGTCTTCCCCGATGGGGCTCAGCCAGCCACTCGGGAGGGGAGAGGAGGAGGATTTTCCTGCCCCACGTGAGCAAGGTCCAGCCCCCGACTCACACCTGACCCCTCGGTCACGTGCCGACCTTCCGGCTCTCAGCTTGCTTGTCCGCTGAGCGCAAGGCCGCCTGGGGAAAAAGGGCTCTCCTCCTGGGCCCCGAGGACCGGTCTCCTGCCCCCGGGGAGAGCGGCAGCCCTGCGACCCCGGAACTCCCACACAGAGCCTGAGGGAAGGAAAGTTAGCTGGGGTCAGGGGTCAGGGAGACCTGCCCGAGTCCCAGACACCTCTCCCCGAATCTCAGGCCGCAGCCAGGAGAGTTCAGGCCCCTTCCCAATGTCAAGGCCTCTGAGAAGTCCTGTGAGGCTCCCTAGGTGAGGCCCCTCCAGGGGAGGGCCCCCAGGTAAGGTTGCCCCAAGTGTGGACTCCCAGGTGGGGCCCCTAAGTGAGGCTCCTCCCTGCGGGTGCGGTCCCCCCAGGTAAGTTCCCCCAGGTGAGGCCCCAAGCAAGGACCCCCGCCCCCATGAGGTCCCCCAGTGAGGGTCCAACCAGGAGCAGATTTCCCCCCGGCCCCAGGTGAGGACCCAGGAGAGCTGCCCTCCGGGGTCTGAGCCCACAGACGAGAAGGGGAGCAGGTCGTGTGGGAGGGAGGCTGACGCGTCCCCTGCTCTCGCCCTCAGACTGTTTCTCTGCCGGCGGGAACGGGGCTGCGCGTGTCTGCAGAGAGCGGGGCTTCTCCAGCCGCGGCCCCAACACACGGAGGTCACCAGGGTCCCACCGCTCCCTGTCCTCTGTGCCCCCGGCTGTGGGGCAGGAGGCCTGTCCTCGTGCATCGTTCACACCTGCCTGAGTCCCCAGGTGAGTGGCTTTGCGGTAACTGTCTGGGAGCTAACTAACACTCATGCCGCTTGGGGCCGCATGTCACCTGCGGCTCAGCCCGAGGAGGAAGGCAGGCGCGTTTGGTCCTCTTGCGGCCTTAACTGCGGGTCTGAGCAGCAGAGGGAGGAGTTGGAACGTCAGCAGGGAGGGGAACTGACTCCTTTGTAGAGAGAGGCTCAGAGGTTTCTGGAAGGCAGAGCAGGCCTCGGCCTCAGAGCCCAGCCTGAGGTTGGAACCACGAGGGGACCTGCTTCCTCGCCCTCCCCCCGTGGGGCCGCACGTTTGGGGGCAGCGGACCCTGGAGCCCAGGCTGTGAACTCAGTCCTTCCCTTGCGCTATGAACGTCGGGGCGGGTTAGAGGCAATGAGGCGGCAGAAAGCAAGCCCAGCGTCGGGCTGGATCCCTCCGGGCCCCGACGGTTTCGCTCTGAGCTGTCCCAGGGAGCCCTGCCTGGTGCCTTGCGTGGGCAGTGGGGAGTGTGCTCTGCCCTGAGGCTGCAGGAGGGAGGGAGTCTGTGGGCAGAGGCAGTGGCTGAGCAGGTTCCTGGGACACACGGCTTCTCAGGAGCTGAGGGGCCATGGGGGCCTCTGGGAGCAGGGGCGGCTGGGGGCCGGGGCTCAGGTGGAGACCAGACTCAGGAAAGCAGGAGGAGGGGTTCGGGATGGAGCCGTGTGTCTGCAGAGCTGGGCCAGCAGGGAGGTGTTTCCCACCATCCCATGGGAGGCTGCTTCACGGGGTGGTGAGCTCCCCGTCGCCGGGAGGATTCAGGCAGACACGGGTGATGGATCTGCAGTCAGGGGCTCGGTCCTCATGGAGAGGCTGACCAATCACATCACCGTGAGGGTTCCCTGATGATAAATGCCTGCAGTGGCCCCTGGGAAAGGGCTCTCCTTGCAGAGTTGTCCTTGGGGTCAGGGTAGGGCCCGAGGACCCCTGGCCTCTGCAGCTGCTCTGGGGTCTGAGAGCCCAGGCCCTGGACTCGCTCGTGCAGCCGGGGCTCCAGGAGGACAGGGGTCTCTGTCCTGGATCGACCACCCCAGGTCCGGGCGGCCCCTCACTGAGCGTGTGTGACAGACTGCACAAACAGGGAGGCACGGGCCTCCTCCCTCTGCCAGCGCCTGGGCTCTGACCCGGGAGCCCCGATGGTGGGGCTAGAGCGTCCGGCATGTGCAGACGAGCCCTGGACGGGGACGCCGCAGCCTGGGAGCCCCTGGGAGAGGCAGCCCTTGGAGAAGCCGGGT
This sequence comes from Martes martes, assembly GCF_963455335.1. NCBI lineage: Eukaryota > Metazoa > Chordata > Mammalia > Carnivora > Mustelidae > Martes > Martes martes. The sequence continues at coordinate 91,889,696 of NC_137901.1, forward strand.
CCCCAGCCCACGGTGGGGTCCCTCAGGAGGGGTCTTCTCCTGTGAGGACTCAGCACATGCTGATGGGTCAGCCCTCCCTGGGCAGCTGGCAGAGGGTCTGTGTTGTGGAGTCAGACTCCCGGGGGAGCCTCCTCAGGTGTGGGTTGGACTGACTGCCAGGAGGAAGGCTTGTCTCTGACTCAGGACCCCAGGGCCACCCTGGCGCCCTCGTCCCTCCTGGAGGTGTGGTAGGAGGGGCCCCAGATTCCCACAGGAAGTGACCCCAGCACCGGCTGTCGGCTGCTCACAGGGACGCCAGGGCAGCATAGAGGCTGGAAGGATGCGGGCTCTGCTGACCAGGCCAGGACTTCTCCTGCTTGGAGAGTCCCTGCAGGGGTGGGGAGAGGGGCCTGGGGAGGCTTCTCAGGTGAGGTTCCCAGAACAGCATCCTCGGGTGCCTGAGCTGGAGCCCTCACGGGGCACCTGAGCTTCATGCCCCAGGTGGTGACTCTCCTGGGGGGGGCGGGGGTCTCTTTCCCACCTGCCTCCTGCCCAGTGCTGCCCCTGAGTCTGCACCCCGTGGAGGGGCCTGGTGTGGGGGGGCTGTACTTGCGGTTTGCAGAGAAGCACTCTGGGGGCTGAGCATCTTAATGTAAATAATTCAGTAGGAAGCATAAAAATCACCTGGACATGGTTTTGCTTAAGGACAACACATGTGAAGACTTTGGATTATTTATTCCCTTAATTTTTCCTCAAGTGCAACCATAAATCTGTATTATTAGTTTTTTAATGAATACTGATTTCTAAAATGAAAGGTTTCTGATTTCTCGGAAAGGCCGAGGGAGGGAAGCCCAGTGCAGTTCTCGGGCTCCTGAGGCCCTGACTCCGGGGGCGGGTCCTGGCTACTCGGAGACTCCAGGCAGCACCCCCGCTGTCTGCGTCTGGGGTCTTCAGAGAAAGGAGCGGCGCATCCCCTGACCTGAGAAGGAGAGGGAGGCAGGAGCCGGGGAGGGGACGGTGGCAAAGATGTCCCCACTGGGCACCTTGGTTGCATGGAGCAGGGTCACCGAAGCAGAGGCTTGAGCGCCGAGCCTCGGGGGCCCGCCTGGTCATCAGGGGTGCAGCAGGCTGGGTCCACAGATGCAGGCGTGATTCCGGCCTGGAGGAGGCCCGGGCTCCTGAGCACGAGCACAGTGGGGCCGCGGGCTCAGGGGAACAAGGTGAGCGGCCAGCTCCGTCCGCCGGGAGCAAAACGGCACGGTCCTCTGGTCACAGCCTTGCTCCCTGGACCACGTGGCTCCTGGAGGCGCCTTCTCCCGCCATCGGGCTGGGCTGTGTAAGCGGGAGAGCGCCAGCGAGTCCCGCAGCCTCGCCAGTGATGATCAGGTTATTAGGGACCAGGTCGGGACAGGAAGCGGGTACCTGCCTCTCACAGCGGGCTCTGCTGCCCAGCAGCATCCTCAGCGGGGGCCGATCGGTTCCCCCAGGAGAGGCTGCGAGGCCGTGTGGACAGATTCCCCCCCTCCCCCTTGACCCCTAGAACACGTGTCTGAGGCCCCAGGTGGCTCTGGTGGGGGCCTGGGGCTGCCCAGGGAGATGGGGGAGGAGGTGTCCCCTTGCCGCAAGCCAGGTGTCCTCGCTGGGCGGGCAGCACCGGGTCACAGGGCAGAGGTCAGGGCTGCCACCCCCTAGAGGGGTGACTAGGGCCTGCAGGTTGGGGGTGAGCATAACCGACTGCCCGAAATGAGACCGGGCAGGTGCTGCAGGCGCCTGGCACAACGTGTGCTCATTGAACCCAAATGAGGCTCAGGCCCAGTCCCCGATCCTGTCTGGTCAGGAGGGCGCTGAGCTCCTGTGTGACCCAGTCACCCCGCAAACGGAGAGTCGGGCGCCGTCCACCTTGCCGGGACGTGGGGGGTTGGAAGCTTCCCGCTGTGCGGGGAGTCCGGGGTCGAGTTCGGGAAAGCCGGGGGGACAAGGCGGGTGGCGTGCAAGGAACTTCCACGGGTTTAGGGGCACAGGCTGCCCGTGGGGCCATCCCTTCCTGCCCGCAGAGGGGAGGACAGGGAGCGCTGCAGCAGTGTAGAGGGGGGCCTGGGTTGGGGCACCCCAGGGGCCGCAGCCATCTGGGCTCTCTCCTGCCAGGGTCGTCTGGTCCGGGACGGGCTCTGGGTGTAGCGTCCACGCGTGCGCAAAGCGGCAGCGCCTCCTGGCCAGACGCTGCTCTGTCTCTAGAGAGAGCACTTAGATGTGCACCGCCGGCACCTGGCAAGGGTGGGCTAGAGCTAGAGGCCCGCACGTGGGGGACGTCGCCGCGTGGGGGGACGCCGGTACCTGGGGGACGTCAGCAGAAGGGGCACCCTGGCACGTGGGGGAGGTCAGTGGGAAGGGCACGCCGGTATGTGGGAGACGTCAGTAGGAGGGGCACGGCGGTACGTGGGGGACGTCGGCACTAGGGGGACGCCGTAACGTGCGGGACGTCAGTAGGAGGGGCACGCTGGCACGTGGGGGACGTCAGTGGGAAGGGCACGCTGGTATGTGGGAGACGTCAGTAGGAGGGGCACGCTGCTACGTGGGGGACGTCGGCACAAGGGAGACGTCGGCGGGAGGAGCACGCCGGCACGAGGGAGACGTCAAGGGCAGGCCAGTACGTGGGGTGGTGGGCACGTGGGGGACGCCGGTAAGTGAGGGCGACGGCACGAGGGGGACGTCAGCGGGAGGGCATACCGGCGGGTGGGGACACCGGACGTGGGGGACGACAGTAGGAGGGGCGCGCCGGTACGTGGGGGACGCCGGTACGTGTGGGACGTCAGTAGGAGGGGCGCGCCCGTACGTGCGGGACGTCAGTAGGAGGGGCACGGCGGTACGTGCGGGACGTCAGTAGGAGGGGCACGCTGGCACGTGGGGCGATGTCAGTAGGAGGGGCACGCCAGTACGTGGGAGACGTCAGTAGGAGGGGCACGGCGGTACGTGGGGGACGTCGGCACTAGGGGGACGCCGGTTCGTGGGGGACGTCGAGGGCAGGCCAGTACGTGGGGTGGTGGGCCCGTGGGGGACGCCGGTAAGTGAGGCGTGTCGGCACGAGGAGCACGCGGGCGCGTGGGGGCGTCGGCAGGAGGGGGCCGTCAGTGGGAGGAGCACGCCGGCGGGTGGTTGCGGTCCGCACCTGGGCGTCCGCGCGCACGCACTGCCGGCGTCTCCTGCGTCTTGGTGGGCCGCAGCCAGTGCCCAGTGCTGCTGCTTCGGAGGCGGGGGACGGCCCCGCGGGGGGCCTCTGCAGAATGTCTGCTGGTGGTGGGTCCCTGGAGTCAGGCGCGCACCGGGGTGAGCGGCGTGTGTGACGGCCCTTTTGGGAGTCGGGGTGGGGGTGGGGCGGGGACCTCTGGGTGCACCGTGTGTTGGCCCCATGAGGGGGACGACAGGTTGTCGTCCCCGGACAGTGTCCTGAGAGGGGCGGCTGGGGCCCTGGCCGTGCAGGGCAGTTACTGGTGGCGCCGTCCGCACTCCAGCCGGCTGACGCGGGGGTCCCAGCCCTTCCCTTTCCGGGCGGGCGGGGCGGGGAGGCGAGCAGTGCAGGCGCCAGCTTGGTTGGGAAGGGGGGAGTCAGGTGTCTCAGCCGCTCCCTCCCCCCGGAAGCCATCTTGGGTTTGTCCGTGTTGGGTTGACACCTCCGGCCAGTTTTGGGGCCAGAGAGGCTGGAAAAGAGAATGCAGACGGTGAAGCCCCCTTGAGCAGAGCGCGTGTGTCTAACGTGTCTGGAGCGTAATGGGCACTCTGTCGCCTCGAAAAGCCGAAACTGGCTCGGGAAGGAGGCGTCGTTCTGTGGCTGTGGGGGGGCGCGGGTGGCCCCATGGGACCTGGGGTCCCCAGACTTGGACAAGGAAGTGGACTCTGGCGAAGCGGGAGCGCGTCCTGCTGACCTGACCAGGGGCTTCGGAAGGTCTCGTTCGGGGCTGGGAGCGCTTGAGCAGAGCGGGGACGGCCACCGCGTGCGTGGGCTGGGCCTCCTGTTGCTGGGGCGGGTGCGTAGGGCAGTGTGCACGGCCCTCCCCACTGCAGCAGGATTGTAGGGTGGAAGGGGCCCGCCGGCGAAGTTTGGGGAAGTGGCCGCTGGAAAGGATGTATCTGAGGACCTGGGGGACGGACACGCGGGGGTGGACCCAGTGTCACGTGCCCACAGCCTGACACACCCCCCCCCCCCCCGTCCCTTCTGGGCGCACGTGAACGAGCAGCCTAGCGCTTCCCCTGAGCACTTGGCTTTGCAGCCAAGAACCCGGTCTCAGGCATGCACCTGAGGTGTATCGTTTACTTAATCTCACAGCGGCCTCCACCTTGCAGGGGCCATCGCCTGTTCAGTGTGAACGCAGCATAGCTGAGAAGTCACGCGCTGCCCTGTCCTTCTTTCTAACTTTTTACGTGAAAGGTATGGGACAGGTCGGCTTAAGTGCACGGTTCAGTGGCATCATGAAGGCTATGGGCACGGTTGCGCACCCACAACCATCCTTCTCCAGGACTCTCCTTGCAAATGGAAACGCCGTCCCCACAGAACACGAACTCCCTGTGACCTTCTTCCCTGGCCTGCCCCCCGTCATTCTCCTTCCTCCCGTATCTCCCTCCCCAGCCTTCCTACGTGTCTTCTGACCTGGGGTCCATCCCTGGTACTGCAGGTGTGTCTACGCTGACCTGGAACGCACCCTTAACATCCCAGGTGTGTGAACTAGAAACTGTTACGTCCAGGGCCCCGGGTGTACTTCCACAGACCTGAGAGGTCTCTGCTATGTGTCTGCATTGCCCTGGGATGTCTCCCTAATCCCCAGGTGTGTCTGCATTATCTGGAATATCTCCCTAATTCCTAGCTGTGTCAACACGGTCCTTGGTTATCTCAAAATTTCTCTAAATTGTAGTGATTTGGGATGCGTTCCTAATTCCCAAGTCGTATATGTGTGAATTTGAGATTTGTTCCTAATAAGGCAGGTATGTCTACGCTGTCATCTGCCTAACTTCTCCAGGTGTGTCTGTTATTACTTGGGGTGTCTGCTTACACAGAAGGTGAGTCTATGCTGACCCAGGAGGTCTCATCCCCCGGATGTGTCAACGCGGACTTGGTCTGTCTCCCTAATTCCCTGGGTATGTGTACACTAAGCAGGAAGGTCACCCCAATTCCCCAGCTGTGTCTGCACTGAGCTGGGTTGAGTCCTACATCAGCGCTTGTACACACTCACCTCTGGCGTCTCCTTGCTGCAGCAGTTGTGCCTGGAGAGGCTCGGGGTGTCTGTTCCCTTACCCGGGTTTGCTTGTCTCATCCTGGGCCGTCTCTCTAGTACCCGTGCTGGGTCTAGAAATACCTAGAGTGTTCTCCCAGTTTCCCATCTGTGTCAGCCCTGACCTGGGAGGCTGCATGGTTCCCCAGGCGTCTCCATACTACCCGTACGTCTGATACACCTGGTGGATCTCTTGTGACCTCTTATGCCTCTTGAATACTCAGGATGAGTCCGGAATTACCAAGGGGTCTCCCACAGTTCCAGTTGTATCTTCTGCGGCCTAGGGGGTTTCCTGAATGCCCCGGGTGTGTCTGCCCTGATTGCGTCTCTCTAGAGCCCCGGGTGTTTCTACACTGACCAGCCTTTGCCCTAATTCTCCAGGTGTGCCAGCCCTGACCTGAATTTTCCCAAGGGGTCTTCCCGGCCCTTGGATGTTCCCATAGTTTACCCTGTGTTTCTTTGCTGACTTGGAAGGTCTCGTTACCTCCCTCAACGTGTCCACGATGACGCGGAGGCCTTCCCAGTTCCCGAGGTAAGTCTACAGCGAAGGCGGGCGTCTCTAGCTTCCCGGTACGTCTCAGCTGGTGCAGTTTGTGTCTGTAGCGCCCCAGGTGCCTCTACGCTGGCTTTGGTGGTTCTGTTTACCTTCATGTGGGCTGGCAGCCTCGTCCTCCAGGTGTGTCTGCTCTGGGCTGGTATTCCCTGTAGAATTAGACATCAAGGGGTCTTTCTGTGCTCGGATTTCTCCGTTGTTTTGCCTGTGTTTTCTTTCGAACGTTTTTTAAAGATTTATGTATTTGAGAGAGTGTGTGTGTTCAAGGGGAGGGGCAGAGGGAGAAAGGGAGAGACGATTCTAAGCAGATTCCCTACTGAGCCTAGAGCCCAACTTGGGGCTCGATCTCATGACCCTGAGATCGTGACCTGAGCCGAAATCAAGAGTCGGACACCTAACCAACTGAGCCACCCAGGTGCCGCAACCCAGTGTTTCTACACTGATTTGGGATGGCTCCCTATTTCCCCGGATGTGTCTGCACTGATCTATCCTGTCTCTCGTGTTCCCCGGTGTGTCTGCTCTCATGTCAGCTACAATGAGCTGAGGTGGCTCCACGTAAGAACCCAGACGGGTCTACTCTGGCCTGTGATGTCCCAGGAGTACCCAGGGTGTGTCCAACTTGACCTGGGAGGTTTCCCTTACTCCGAGGTGTGTCTGAACTGTCCCTGGAGTCTCCCTAATTCACCAGATGTGTCTGTACCGATCTGGGATACTCCTTATCCCCCAGGTGTGTCTGCTCGGACCTGTGGTGTCTAAAACCTATAGCGTTTGCTCTCACACGGGACAGCTCCCTCATTCCGTGAGCATATGTACAGTGACCTCTGCTGTCACCTTATTTTGCATGTGTTTCCACACCTGGGATGTCATAGTTCCCTGGGAGTGTCTATGATGAACTTGGATGATTCTCTGACTTGCATGTGTCTGTCCTTAGCTAGGACATCTCCCTAGTGCCACAGGTGTCTCTACCCTGACCCAGTAGATCTCCCCTACTCCCTAGGTTAGTCTACGCTGATAGGAGTGTCTCCCTATTTCCCCGGGTGTGCCCTTACTAGGCTGCATCTTCTCCATAACATCTGAGGTGCGTCCAGGATGGACTTGGGTGTCTCCCTAATTATATTCACGTTTGATAGTTTCCATATAATTCTCCAGGTCTATATAGACTGACTTGGTATGTCTCACATCGAGTGATGTGTGTACACTGTGTTGGGGTGTCTCCCTCAATCTCGATGTCTGTGCTCTGATAATGTGGTGTGGCCCTAAATTCCCAGTCTACACTGACCTGAGTTGTCTCCCTAAATTGCGCAGGTGTTTCTCCAGTGACTCTGGGAATCCCAGCAATGCCCCAGGTGTGTCTTTACTCAGTGGATGTCACCTGAGTTCCCTAGGTGTGTCTTACCCTGACGACAGATAACTCCCTGGTTTTCCCAGCATGGAGAATGTGGTCTAGAATGTCTCATTATTGCCAAGGTGTGTCTCCATTGACCTGGGCACTTCTCCCAAGTACCCAGGAGTCAACCTAAGAAGCCAACCTAAGACTTGGGAATTTTTCCCGAGGATCTACGTGTGGGTGTGGTGACTTGGGCTGTCTGTTTCCCCGGTGTGTGCACTGTGACCTGAGGGGCCCCCCTACTTCACCAAGTACGTTTAGACTTAACAGGTATCGTGCTCCTTTCCCCCGGGCATGTCTAAATTACACCAAGATGTCTTCCTATTTCCCATGTTATGTCTTTTTTTTTTTTTTTTAACCTGTGCTGTTTTTTATAAATCTGACTTGTATCTACCCAGATCTTGGATATATCCAAGACTAACGTGTATACGCTGATCCGTGATGTCTGCCTCCTTCGGGGATATACCTGGGTTTCCTCAGGTGTGTCTAATCTTATCTGGGATTTTCGTGTAACGGCTTAGGTGTGTCTGCCAGGAACATCGTTATCTCCCTGTTTCTGAGATGTGTCCACCCTGACCTGGGACGTATCTGCTTCCTCAGGAGCGTCTATGACAAACTGTGTCCTGTCCCTCGTTTCCTGTGTGTTATCTACACTGGCCTGGAAAGCCACCTTAATAACCTCGGTGTGTTCACTCTGAACTAGAAAAGTCTCTCTAGTTCCCCAGTTGCGTTTATTCTGGTCTGACGGTCTCCCGAGCCCCAGGTATAGCTACACTGTCCTGGGACATCCACAGAATTCCCGAGGTATTTCTAATCCGACCTAGTGTTTCTCCCAAATAACCCAAGAGTGGGTGCTTTGATTTGGGATGTTTCCTTCGTTCCCCGGGTTTTTCCACGCAGACTGGGATGTTTCCGTAAATGTGCGGACACTGGTCATCTAATTACGCACGTGTGTGAACTTGATCTGGGACGGCACGCTGGTAACCAGGGGTGTCTTTACTGACCTGGAAATTCTAACTCCCCAGCTGCTTCTACACTTATCCTAGGGCCCCCTAATAACCAGGGGTGTCTTTGGCCTGGGATGTCTCCCTCATCATCAGTTGTGCCTGCTCTGATCTAGAATGGGTCACCGATTCCCCAGCTCTGTCTACACCGACCTGGGCTGTGTTGCTCATTTCCCAGATGGGTCTTCAATAACCTTGGATATTCTCTTGATTCACTAGCTATGCCTACACTGACCCAGGATCTCTAATACCACAGGTGTTTTTACCCTGACCGAGAGTGTTTTTTTCATTCACCAACTGTGTCTGCCTTCAGCTTAAATGTTTCTGGCTTGTCTTGTCTGCGATGTGGCATATCCTCTTGTAGCCTATTTGTGTCCACACTGACATGCATGAATTCGTAATTCTCAGGTGTTTCTGTTATGACTTGGGATGTCACCGTAATTCCTCAAGGGTGTCTGCTTGGACCTGGTTTGTCTCTCGGATTCCCTCGGTATATACAAACTGACCTGGGACGTGTCACTCTTTCCTAATGAGTGTGTCCATGGACCTGGGATACGTCACTGAAGTAGGGGCTTATCTTTGCTACAGTGGAGTCACCCTGTTTTCTCTGCCATCCCTCCGCTGACTGGAAGTGTCTCCTTAATTTCATAGGTGTGACTGTTTGGTGTCTTCCCAGTTCCTGACATGCGTCTAAAGTGACTTGGATTCTTTCACGAATTGCTCAGGTGTGTCTACCAAAAGTGGTGTGTCTTCCTAGTGGGTATGTCTCCACCGAACTAGGATGTCTTCTTAATTCCCTGGGTGTTTCGGCCCTGACCTCCTAGAACTCCGCGGATTTCCAGGTATGTGTGTGGAGGTCTAGGGTTTAAAAAAAAGTGACTGTCATATGATTGACACACGGCAGTTAAGTTTTAACACGTTGATTTGGTTCTTTTACGTATGGTGACACGGTCACCATTGTAGCGTTAGTACCTCTGTCACACCTCGTAATGATGTCTTTTAAGGTCTCTTTCAAGGTCTGGGGTCTCAGCAGTTTTGGTACTTAGGGTACAGTACCGTTGCCTCTAAACACTGTCTGTGTGTCCGGTCTCCAGAGCTGATTGACCTACTGGTCGCAGGTCTGTACCCTGAAACATCGTCTCCCCGACTCCCCCACCCCCAGCCAGTGGCAGCCATTTGCTGTTTTTACAAGTCTGACTTCTTAGGATCCTACATGTGGAATTTTACAGTGTTTGTCTTTCTCTAGTTAATTTCACTTAGTATAATGTCTTCGAGGTCCATCCCTTCTGTACAGACGTCAGGATCTCCTCCTTTCTTGTGGCTAAATGATATTCCATCGTGGGTACGCACCGCATCATCTTACGCACTCGTTCGTTAGTGAACACTGCAGTGGTGGACAGGTCTTGGCTGCTGTAAATGATGCTGCGTTAACCATGGGGACGCAGATCTCTCTTCAGTCTCCTGTTTTCATTTCTTTGGTCATATACCTGAAAATGGGACTTTCAGATCCTGTAGTTGGTCTGTTTTTAATTTCTGAAGGAGCCTCCATGTTTTCTTTAGGGGCCCAACATCCCGCCAGCAGAGTGTGTGGTTCCCGGTTCTGCATACCCTCCCTAGCACTCGTTCCTTGTCACCTTGGTGACAGCTGTTGTAGCGGGTGTGAAGTGTAGCTCATCGTGATTTTGATTAGTATTGTCTTGATTATTTGTAATGGACCTGTGGACCATTTGGGGAGATGTCTGCGGGTTCCTCTGTCCGTTTTTTTAATCAGACGGCTTTATTGCAGAGTTGTATGTTCTTTATTTTTTTTTTATTTTAATGCTTTACCCAACACCTGGTTTGCAAATGTTTTCTCCCATTCCATAGGTTGCCTTTACCTTTTTAAATTTTCCCTCTGCTGTGCAGAAGCCGGTTGGGTTGGTGTCTCCCTGGTGTTTTGCTCTTGTTGTGCTTGTGTTTGTCCTATCCAGAAGGCTGTTGCCGTTACCAACATCGAGGATCTCCTTCCCTACGTTTTCTTCTAGGAATCCTGTGGCATCTGGCTTTATGTTTAAGTCCTTAACTGTTTCGAGTTCGTTTTTGTGAGTTGAGTGTTGCAAGATATGAGCGTTAAGTTTTCCCAATACCATTTGTTGAAGAGGAGACTGTGCTTTCCCTGTTAGGTGTTTCTGGCTCCCTTGTCAAATATCAGTTGACCATACTGTGTGGGTTTACTTCAGGGTTCTCTATTTCGCTCCGTTGGTCATTGTGTCTGTGTTTATGCCAGGACCATTACTGCTTGCATTACCGTGTTCTTGTGGGATAGTTTGAAACCAGGCAGTGCGGTCCCTCTGCATTTGTTCTTTTCCATCAGGATCGCTGTGTTTGGGTTGTTCTTTAGGGGAGGCTGCATACACTTTCAGGATGGTTTTTTCTGTTCCTGTGAAAAATACCGTTGGGATTTGATAGGGGTTACACGGAGTCTGCAGGTGGTTTTGCGTCGTGGGGGCATTTTAAAATTAGTTCTTCCCATCCATGAATATGGGACACTTTTCCATTTGTGTTTTCTTCAGTTTTGCTCATCAAGTCCTTATAGTTTTCTCATCATGCACAGCTCTCATGTCCTTGGTTAAATTTATTCCTACTTTATTTTTGATGCTGTTGTGATTGAGATCATTTTCTGTGTTGTACGTGGGGGAAGGAGGAAGCCCAGGGAGCCCTGTCCATGGGCCACCCCCCGGGCCTCCCAGCGTGTGAGCTTGGGACCTGGGGGCTGGATCTGGGGAGAGCAGGTGATCTGCGGGGCGGGGCGGGGCTGGTGCCGGTGCGGGGAAGGGCTGCCTCTGCTGCGAGTTAAGTCCCTTTTAAACCAGGAGAGAGAGAGCCTAAGTCTGAGAGCCTTGCACGCTGCTGTGCTGGGCTAGCCATTAGGAAAAAGGCTATTCCTTGAATTGAAGGTAAAAAAATAAGTCATTTTTTAAAATAGTGTGTTTTGGGGGTACCAGCTGGCTCACTCCTAGAGCACGATGTTCTTGATCTTGACATTGTGAATTCAAGCCCATCCCAGAGCCTGTCCCGGAGCAACTACGTAACCACAGGCCACTTGTGCGAGGAAACGTGGATGTGTATACGTGTGACAACCGATGGTGAACGTGGCAGCTAGAACAACTATCAAAAGAAAATGGTTTGTTGTTTTAGAGGAGTGTTAGGTCCACAGCAAAACTGAGAGGAAGGTCCAGAGATTTTCTACCTCCTCCCTGCCTCGTGACAGCCTCCCTGTGATCAGCACCAGCCCCGTAGACGGGACATTTGTTACCACTGAACCCACGTGGAGAGGTCATCACCTCCCCCGGTCCATGGTTTGCTGGGCTCGTTCGCTCCTGGAGTTGGAGATCTGTGGGCTTGCAGGTACCCAATTGTGTGACAGAAGGGACCCATCACGACAGGGTCCCACAGAGTGCTCTCACTCTCCTGGAAGCCCTCCGCTAGTTGCCCTTCCCTCCTCCCTCCCTCACCACGGGCAGCCTCGGGTCCTCCCACCGTCTTCTTGGCTCAGCCTTTTCCAGAGTGTTCTGTGGTTGGAACCACACACCCGGTGGTCTCTCCAGAGGGGCTGCTTTCACGGAGTGGTGCGCCCCTCAGACTTCTCCTGTCTCTCTGTTCCTTTCCCAGTTGTACTGAGTTACAGTCGACATCGTGCGAGTTTTAAGGTGTCCAGGATATTGATTTGAAACACCTTGATGGAGGTGTTCACTTTTGCATTACATACCGTGTAATTTTTTGTGGGGGGGGACCGTGTGCGATTCACTCTCTCCCAACTTGCAACTTTGTTACATAGTATTAACTCTAATTAGGCTTCCCATCAGATCCCCAGATCTGGCAGTTTGCCCCTTTGACCAGCTTCTCGCCATGTCCCCAGCCCCAGAGTCCTTGATAACCACCATTCTGTGTCTGCGTTCACTCTGTGTCCGAGTTCTTTTTTTTTTTTTTGTTTCTCCAGTTGCACATGTAAGCGAGGTCATACTGTGTTTGTCTTTGTCTTTGTCTCATTTTATTTACAGTAATGCCCCCTGGGTCCATCCATGTTGTTGAAAATCACAGCATTCTCTTTTTTTCTCGACCGTAAATAATATTCCGTAGCACACAGACCCCATTTTCTGTATCCATCATCCATCCACGGACGTCGAGGTTGTTTCCATGTCTTGGCTACTGTGAGTAATGCTTCATGAACCTGGGGGAGCAGCTCGGAGCTCTTTGAGACCCTGTTTCATTCCCTTTGGAAATAGGCCCAGAATTGGGGTTGCTGAGCCATATGGAAGTTCGGTGGTTAATTTGTCGAGGACCCTCCATCTGTTCTCCGCTGCGACAGTGGCCGTGTCCTCTCCCAGCAGTGGTGCACCGGGATCCCTTTCCTCCCTGTCCTCGCTGTCCACGCTCGCTGTCCCCACTGGTTTTGACAGTGGCTGTCCTAACAGGTGTGAGGGGATGTCTCCTTGTGGTTTTGGTTTGCATTTCCCTCATGATGACTGGTGTTGAGCACGTTTTCATCTGCCTGTTGGCCATCTGCGTTGTTCTACGGAAAAAGGTTTATTCACTTCTTTTGCCCATTTTTAAATTAAGTTTTTTTGGCGTCGGGTTGTAGGAGTTCTTTATACAGATGAACTCCCACCGGGTGTAGGATTTGCAAGTATCATTTCCACGTTCTGTAGTTTGTCTTTGCGTTTTGTTGGTTTTCCTTTGCTGTACAGAACTTTTTAGTTGGTTGTAACCTACTTACTAACTTTTGCTTTCGTTGCTTGTGATTTTGGTGTCGTACCCAAAGCGTCGTCCCCGAGACCAATGTCAAGGAGCCGCTGTACTGTGTTCTCTCGGAGCTCCTTGGCTTCAGGCTTTCTACGTCCTTAATCAACTCCGAGGTGTTTGGTGAGTGGTGTGAGCTAGGGGTCCAGTTTCATTCTTGTCCACGTGGCTGTCCAGCTCTCCCAACACTTGGTTGAAGAGACCGTCCTTCCCCCGTTGAGTAATCTTGGCGCCCTCATCAAATATCCGTTGACTGGGTACGCCAGGGTGTATTTCTGGGCTCTCTGCTCTCTTCCAGTGGTCAGTGTGTTTGACTTCATGTCAGTGCCGTGCTGTGCTGGGGACCACAGCTCTGTACTGTACCACGAAGTCGAGACGTGGGAGGTTCCCAGCTCTGTTCTTTCCTCGGGATTGCTTTGGCTCGAGGGGGTCTTCTGTGGTTCCATAGGAGTTGAGGAGTTTTTTTCCATTTCTGTGGGAAAAGGACACTGAAATTTTGTTAGGGATGGCCTTGAATCTGTGGGGTTGTGTGGCCGCAGTAGTAATTCTTCTGACACAGGAACGTGGAATGTCTTTCCATTTGTGTCTTCAGTTTCCTTCAGGGTCTTACGGTTTTCCTCGTGTAGATCTTTTCCCGCCTTGGTTACATTTATCCCTGAGTATTTTCTTGGTTTGGGTACTGTTGTGAATGGAATAGTTCTCTTTCTTTTTTCCGGGTATTTCACTAGTACTGTGTAGAGACACTGATTTGTGTGGATTTTGCGTCCTGAAACTACTGAGTTCATTGCTTGGTTCCAGCAGGTGGTGGTGGTGTTGGAGTCCTTCTGATTTTCTTTGTAGGAGATCCTGTCATCTGTAAGGACAGTTTTATTTCTTTTCTCCAGTTTGGATGTCTTTTCTTTCTTTTTCTTGCCATGGTGCTCTAGGTCGGACTTTCCAGTGTTGTGTCGAATAGGAGTGGTGAGAGTGAGCATTCTTGTCTAGAAGAGGAGAAGCTCTAACCCTTCACCGTGGGTATGATCCTGGCTGTGGCTTTGTCATGCGCCACCTTTCTTCCCTTTATGATGTCGAGGTACGTTCTGTGCCCAGTTTATTGAGGGTTTTTATCGTGATGGGATACTGGGTTTTTGCCAAATTGTTTTCTGCATCTGTTGACGTGATGCGATGATTTTTGTCTTCAGTCTTCTAACGTGCTGTATCCTGTTTGTCGACGTGTGTGTTTTGAGCCCTCCCCGCGTGGCAGCGACGGATCGCAGTTGATCACGACGGATGGTCCTTTGACTGGCGCTTCCGCGTTCAGTTTGCGAACATTCTGTTGAGAAGCTTTGCGTCCGTGTTTATCAGGAATCTCAGTCCGTAGCGTCCTTGTCTGCCTTTGGTCAGGGGAATGCCGGCCTCGTAAGATGAGTTTGGGGGTGTTTCCTCCTGCGGGATGTCGTCACCTTGCTCAGTGTCACCTGGGTTTCCTCCTGAGTTGTCCTCCAGAAAGTGTTGAGTTCTAGGCCTGTGAGCCATCTAGAGTTGATCCCGTGTCTGGATTCCGTTCGCTTTTCCGTGAGGGTGTCCGGTGGTTCCAGCACCGTCTGCCGAAAAGACGGTCTCCGCTCTGTCGTCCGCTCTATTTTCTGCGTCAGAGAGGGGTCGACGGCACTTGTGTGGGTCGTTGCTGGGCACGCTTCTGTTCTGCTGGCGGATGTCGCTCTCACCAGAGCCACACTGTGCCGGCACCGCGTGTCCTGGGAAGTCTCGCAGTGAGGTAGGCGCTACTCCTCCCCCTTCCTCCTCCCCCTTCCTCCTCCTCCCTTCCTCCTCCTCCCTTCCTCCTCCTCCCTTCCCTCCTCCTCCCTCTCCGTCTTCCTTCCCCTCCCCACTCTCCCTCCTCCTCCCTCTCCCTCTCTTCCCCCTTCTCCTCTTTCTTCCCTATCTCCCCCTTCCCCCTCGTCCCTCCCTCCTCCCCCTCCCCCACTACACCTCCAGGCCCCCCCAACACACCCGGGGCTGTTGCCTTCCCCTCAGTGGACTTTCTCTTCTGCCTCTGGCCCAAGAGATGCCCTCCAGTGACACGTGTAAGATGCCGCCAACCAAAGGACTGGCAAGAGTGGCTAGAGAGAGGGGGGAGAGAGAGAGAGAGACAGGGAGGAAGGAGGAGAGAAATGCAGGGGGAGGGCCTCTTCAAGCTTCTGGTGGGAGGTGACGCACGTAACTCCCTCCCATGCTGCTTTGGCCAAAGGAGGGTCCCTGGGCCCGCCTGAGTCCGGCAGGGTTGGGATACGGAATCCTGTCCCGGGAAGAGAAGCTGATCAAGCCAGTGGGTGGGGCCCGTCACAGTCCCTCTCCTAAAGAGCGCCCTGATCCTGTCAGGGGAAGATCCGGTTCTTTCCTCGTATCGCCGTTGAATTGACCAACCACGGGTGCACAGCCCGGTAGAGTTTCCCAAGGGAGGACGTGGTGGCCTGTACTCAGGTAGGGAAGCGACGTTGTCGGCAGAGCAGGGGCCCCTGCCGGCCTCCCGCCTAGGACAGCTTCCCCCTGCCTGGCCCTCCCGAGGCCCGAAAGCCAGCAGGCGCGGCCTCCCGCGGAAGCAGCGGCTCCGGGTGTCTGGCAGGAGTCCCCGAAAGCACAGGTTAGGACGGTGGAAGGCCTGGGGGTCGGGGTGATTCCGGAAGAGAAGGGGGGCCCTGAGCCCTGTCTGGAAGGGGGGTCTGCTCCGAGGACAAAGCACCCGAACTCTGCCCTCGGCCCTCCTCGCCGGGGATTCTGCCTTCGGTCGCGTGGCTTCCTGTCCCCCTTCGTCCGGGAGCGGTCGGTCCACCAGCAAAACCAATTAGAGGCGGAAGGAGACGAAAGGCGCTCACTGGTACCCTGTGGGCACTTCAGACAGCCCCGCGGAGAAGCAGCGGGAGTCCACTCCCATTACAACCCGGCGCCTGCTGGACCCTCAGCAGCCTCGTCTCCGCGGTTTGTGCTGTTTCTATGGTAACACGCAGCGCCGAGGTCCGTGGGCTTCTGCCCCAGCTGTGGGCACGTCCACACGCCTCCGACAGTCCTCGGGGCCGGGGGTCCCGCGGGGGGCTGACGCGTCAGCCGGACGCCCGTCTCACGCTGGGAAGCGCGTCTGCTTCGGGCCGCCTGTGCTCAGCACGTCCGAGGTTCCTTCGGGTCTTTGCCGTTGATAGGAACAGACTTTTCAGTGCCGCCTCCGGGGGAGCTCAGGGTCTGCCCCAGTTCTCTTTCCGCCAGCAAGAAGAGCCCCGGATTCCGGCGGACAGTGGTGCGCTCGGACAGGGTGTGACCAGAGACTGGAAAGAGGAATCCAGACCGTGGGCTGTCTGTTGAGCAGAGCGGGCCTGAGTAATACCTCTGAGCCGTCCGCAGCGACCACAGAGGCTAGGGGGCCCATGGTGGGCCTGCGGGGGGTCGTCCTGGCCTCCCCCAGCTCGTGGGGGTGGCGGAGTCACCCGGGGAAAGGAGGTGGCCGTGCAGGTGCCTGGGATTGCGACAGAGGCGGGTCCTCCAGAGGGGAAGCTGGGGCGACTCCGTAGCAACACGTGAGATGTGGGAAGGAGCCAGCCCCTCGCTGGGCCGTCTCAGGCTCTGCAGGTGCCCCGGGGAGGGGACTGTGCTGAGCGGGTTTGTGGCACAGAGAGACCCACGTCTTTCCTGCAGTGTGGCCCTTGCGGGCACCTGGTGCTCAGCTGAGAAAGGGGGCCTGGGCCAGGCTGCAGGAAAGGCTGTCTTGCGGCTGAGAGACGTTCTGGCCTCGCGTGTCATTCAGGACCTCTGGGGACCCGGGGAGATAGCCACACGGGGTGACAGCTCCTGGAAGGGGGCAGAGACGGCAGACTCGGAGTCAGGGGGACCCGGGTTCCGGTCTCAGCCCCACTGCGTTCAGAACGACCGATACTTCTTCGGACATTACAAACCTTGAGTATGCTGCCTGCACCTTTGTCCTCAGAGGGGCATGTGACAGGACACATGACAAGCTACTTGAGGTCCCTGCTCATCAGGGGACACACAGGACCGTCACCAGGCTCCAGAGCTGTGCGAGTGCCCTTGTCAGGACCCGGAGGCCGCGGGTGTCGGCGAGGCCGTGGGAGCTGGAAGCCGCGTGCACGTTGCTGGGGGCCGTGGGGGACGGCGCGTCCACCAGGGAAACGGGGAAGTCACCGAAAGACTCATACACGGAAACACCGCGTGAGCCGGCGGCTCCCCACCAGGGCTTTGCCCGAAGGCCCTGAGAGCAGGGGGTTCACGAGGTACTTGTCCTCCGTGTGCAGAGCGACTGCGAGGGGGAAAGGACCCCGGCGTGACCTCCACTGGCATCAGGCACCCCGGGGGACCGACCCCTTGGCCACGTGCACCTGGGCCTGGGGGCCGGGAGTGAGCCTGCCCGCGGGGTCCCTCCCTTGACTCCGGCTCTCCCTGGGGGACCAGCCTGCACGCCTGGAAAGCAGCCAAGGCCTGGGTCTGGAGGTCTGGACTTTGCAAAGTTAAATTCCTCTGCGGGCCAGAGGCTTTTCACTCAAGCAGCAATCTCATAATTGCTCATTTTGGGATCTGAACAAATACTTCCTTCACAAAAGCCCGTGGATGTGGTGTTAAGGGAAGAAAAATTATTGCGTTTCTGGGCTCCTCTTGCCAAAGGCACTAAACCTCATTTCTTATGTGTTTTCCACGGGCAGATTTATTTTTACTCTCCCTCTTTATTGCTGGTCTCTGTGGAGCCAGGACCGTGTGAGGAGAGAGAGGTTCTGATTTTCCGAGCCGTGTGGCTCTTCAACATGGGGCAACGGTGTGGAGTCTGGACCGGAGTCACGCACTCGGATGGCGGGGGACCATCGGGAGACCCAGGGGAGGCGTCCAGGCGGGGCCGTGGGGACTGCAGAGTGTGCATCTCTCGCAGGGGTCGCTGATCATTGCCAAGTGGACAGAGTCCAGCACGGCCAAGACCCCGACTGTCGGAACATCCAGGCATCCCCCTTCTCAGGGGAGAGCTCGCGCGGCCCCAGGACGCCCTCCACGGCCCTCCAGATCCACGCTGTGATCTGGGGGCCCTGTCGCCTGGGCTCCTGGCCTCCTGCCTCGTGTTCAGGGTCCACCAGTGGGAAGGAGATGGGGTGCGTGGAGAGAGGCTGGGGTCCTCCCTACTGGGGGCTGTGCCCGGGCCAGGAGGTGGGATCTCCTGCAGGGCTACAGCGCCTCGGGGCCCAGCTCCCCAGCCCACTCTCTTAGTCCCCTGCAGGACCAGCAGCACCGTCCCCTTCGTGCCCTGCAGGCCAGGGGTGGAAACTCCCCCCGCGGCCCCTCTCCACGTCTCCTACCTCCTGGGCTGCATCCTCCCTAAGGAGCCCCTTCTTGCGCGGGTCTTGTACATTCTGCACTAATCCAGTGGCCTCCCGCCTCCCCTGCTCTGTCTCGCTGACCAGTGGCCTTCCTCTATCCCCTATTCTGTCTGCCCTGACCCGGTAGTGTCCCACTCCATTGTTCTCATTGACACGGTGGATTCTTCCTCTCCCCTGCCCGGTCTGCACTGACCTGATAGTCTCTCCCTCTCCCCTGCTTTGTGTACACTGACCCTGTGGTCTCTCTCCTCCCTCACTCTGTCTACACTGGTCTAGTGGTCTCCCCACTTCTCCTACTGTGTCTTTACTGACCTGGTAGTCTCCTCCTCTTCCCTGCTCTGTCTACTCTGACCCAGTGGTGTCCCGCTCTCCTTTGCTTTGTCTGCAGTGAGCCGGTGGTCTCCCCCTTTCCCCTGCTGTCAGCACTGACCCAGGGGTTCTCCATTAGTGGTCAGAGTGAGAGGCCTGCCAGGGTCCCAGACGCCTCTCCCCGCATCTCAGGCTATAGTCAGGGGAGTTCAGGCCCCTTCACAAATTGAAGCCTCTGAGAACCCCCATGAGGCTCCCTGCGGGTGCGGTCTCCCCAGGTAAGTTCCCCCAGGTGAGGCCCCAAGCAAGGACCCCCGCCCCCATGAGGTCCCCCAGTGAGGGTCCAACCAGGAGCAGATTCCCCCCCGGCCCCAGGTGAGGACCCAGGAGAGCTGCCCTCCGGGGTCTGAGCCCACAGACGAGAAGGGGAGCAGGTCGTGTGGGAGGGAGGCTGACGCGTCCCCTGCTCTCGCCCTCAGACTGTTTCTCTGCCGGCGGGAACGGGGCTGCGCGTGTCTGCAGAGAGCGGGGCTTCTCCAGCCGCGGCCCCAACACACGGAGGTCACCAGGGTCCCACCGCTCCCTGTCCTCTGTGCCCCCGGCTGTGGGGCAGGAGGCCTGTCCCCGTGCATCGTTCACACCTGCCTGAGTCCCCAGGTGAGTGGCTTTGCGGTAACTGTCTGGGAGCTAACTAACACTCATGCCGCTTGGGGCCGCATGTCACCTGCGGCTCAGCCCGAGGAGGAAGGCAGGCGTGTTTGGTCCTCTTGCGGCCTTAACTGCGGGTCTGAGCAGCAGAGGGAGGAGTTGGAACGTCAGCAGGGAGGGGAACTGACTCCTTTGTAGAGAGAGGCTCAGAGGTTTCTGGAAGGCAGAGCAGGCCTCGGCCTCAGAGCCCAGCCTGAGGTTGGAACCACGAGGGGACCTGCTTCCTCGCCCTCCCCCCGTGGGGCCGCACGTTTGGGGGCAGCGGACCCTGGAGCCCAGGCTGTGGACTCAGTCCTTCCCTTGCGCTATGAACGTCGGGGCGGGTTAGAGGCAATGAGGCGGCAGAAAGCAAGCCCAGCGTCGGGCTGGATCCCTCCGGGCCCCGACGGTTCCGCTCTGAGCTGTCTCAGGGAGCCCTGCCTGGTGCCTTGCATGGGCAGTGGGGAGTTTGCTCTGCCCTGAGGCTGCAGGAGGGAGGGAGTCTGTGGGCAGAGGCAGTGGCTGAGCAGGGTCCTGGGACGCCCGGCTACTCAGGAGCTGAGGGGCCGTGGGGGCCTCTGGGAGCAGGGGCGGCTGGGGGCCGGGGCTCAGGTGGAGACCAGACTCAGGAAAGCAGGAAGAGGGGTTCGGGATGGAGCCGTGTGTCTGCAGAGCTGGGCCAGCAGGGAGGTGTTTCCCACCATCCCATGGGAGGCTGCTTCACGGGGTGGTGAGCTCCCCGTCGCCGGGAGGATTCAGGCAGACACGGGTGATGGATCTGCAGTCAGGGGCTCGGTCCTCATGGAGAGGCTGACCAATCACATCACCGTGAGGGTTCCCTGATGATAAATGCCTGCAGTGGCCCCTGGGAAAGGGCTCTCCTTGCAGAGTTGTCCTTGGGGCCGGGGTAGGGCCCGAGGACCCCTGGCCTCTGCAGCTGCTCTGGGGTCTGAGAGCCCAGGCCCTGGACTCGCTCGTGCAGCCGGGGCTCCAGGAGGACAGGGGTCTCTGTCCTGGATCGACCACCCCAGGTCCGGGCGGCCCCTCACTGAGCGTGTGTGACAGACTGCACAAACAGGGAGGCACGGGCCTCCTCCCTCTGCCAGCGCCTGGGCTCTGACCCGGGAGCCCCGATGGTGGGGCTAGAGCGTCCGGCATGTGCAGACGAGCCCTGGACGGGGACGCCGCAGCCTGGGAGCCCCTGGGAGAGGCAGCCCTTGGAGAAGCCGGGTCCCCAGCCCACGGTGGGGTCCCTCAGGAGGGGTCTTCTCCTGTGAGGACTCAGCACATGCTGATGGGTCAGCCCTCCCTGGGCAGCTGGCAGAGGGTCTGTGTTGTGGAGTCAGACTCCCGGGGGAGCCTCCTCAGGTGTGGGTTGGACTGACTGCCAGGAGGAAGGCTTGTCTCTGACTCAGGACCCCAGGGCCACCCTGGCGCCCTCGTCCCTCCTGGAGGTGTGGTAGGAGGGGCCCCAGATTCCCACAGGAAGTGACCCCAGCACCGGCTGTCGGCTGCTCACAGGGACGCCAGGGCAGCATAGAGGCTGGAAGGATGCGGGCTCTGCTGACCAGGCCCGGACTTCTCCTGCTTGGAGAGTCCCTGCAGGGGTGGGGAGAGGGGCCTGGGGAGGCTTCTCAGGTGAGGTTCCCAGAACAGCATCCTCGGGTGCCTGAGCTGGAGCCCTCACGGGGCACCTGAGCTTCATGCCCCAGGTGGTGACTCTCCTGGGGGGGGGGGGTCTCTTTCCCACCTGCCTCCTGCCCAGTGCTGCCCCTGAGTCTGCACCCCGAGGAGGGGCCTGCTAGGGGGCTGTACTTGCGGTTTGCAGAGAAGCCCTCTGGCGGCTACTCCAACCCCACTAGGAACCCAGGATTCGGCCCCAAACACCCCTATGGTACTTTAGTAAAACTTACCACGGGCTCCAAGCAGACAATCCACCGATCCCTGCAACCCGAGCTGTGCCACCTGCAGGTCCCAGGGACCCCTCAGCTGGGGACATTTGTTATTCTATCAAATTTGGTGATTTATGTCAGAGCTTTACTACATCATTCAAAAGTTGCTCAAAAATATGATTTGCTTGAAGTTTACTAAATTTCCAGCAGAATATTAAATCTTATATTTTGCATAAAAATAAGGTTGCTGGGATTGTTAAAATTAATAACATTTCCTAACAACCCAGGGAAATTAATTTATTTAGTAGGAAGCATGGAAACCAAAGTAGACATTTCTGCTCAAGGATAATACATTTACAGACTGATGGGTTATTTATTCCCTTAATTTCTCTTTAGATGCAACCATAAATCCATATTATTCGGTTCTTAATGAATATTAATTTCTTCAAGGAGATACACAGATGTTCTGACTTCCCCCCAGGTTTGAGATATGACACAGAGCACTGCATCAGTTTAAGATGTAGAAAGCGGTGATTTGGCAAAAGCGTATGATGCACAGTGGTCACAGTTAAGCGAGTGACCACCTCCACTAGGTCACAGAATTGCGAGTTTCTTCTTTTTTGTAGAGTCACGATCTACTCTCTTAGCAGCGTCAAGTTCACGACTCAGTGCCGCTAACTGTGCTCAGCGCGCCATTCCGTGGAGCCCAGAACTTACTCGTCTTTTTTTTTTTTTTAAAGATTTTATTTATTTGACAGACAGAGATCACAAGTAGGCAGAGAGGCAGGAAGGCAGAGAGAGAGGGGGAAGCAGGCTCCCTGCTGAGCAGAGAGCCCGATGCGGGGCTCGATCCCAGGACCCCGGGATCATGACCTGAGCTGAAGTCAGAGGCTTTAACCCACTGAGCCACCCACGCGCCCCAGAACTTACTCGTCTTGTGACTGGAGGCTCGCGTCCTCGGAGAACCGCTCCCACTTCCCCCAGCCCCTGGCCATCACCTTCCCGGCCTGTGTGTGCGGGTTTGCCTTTCTCCGATCCCACGGAGGTGAGATCGTGCAGGGTTTCCCTCCGCCGGGCTTCTCGCGCTGAGCGCCCTGCCCTCATGTTGCACGCACGCTGTCTCGGACTCGTTTCCTCCTTTCTTGTGGCTGAATGATACTCACATGAGTGTGGACGTGTGTGTGCGTGTGTGGACACAACTTCTTCATCCTTCTGCAGACAGACATGTGCGGTGTTCCCAAGTCCTGGCTGGTGTGAATAAAGGCGAACTGAGGCCAGAAATCCATGGACATGGATTTCGTTTCCATGACATACGGATCCAGAAGGATTGCCAGATATTTCCACGTTTTATGGTATTTCCAGTTTGAACGTCTTGAGGAACCTCCGTACTGGTTTCCAGCGCGGACGCACCAGTGTGCGTTCCCACGGCGGCGCGGGAGGCTCCCCGTTCTCCGCATCCTCGCCAGCATCGTTGTATCTCATCTTCGGGCGATCGTTCTCCTGGGGCGAGGTGGTGCCTCCCTGTGGTTTTGATTTGCATTTTCTCCGCCATCCGGTGGAGTCTCTCGTGGTCTGTGGCTGTGTAGACGCTTTCTCGTTGGCGGAGTCCTGTGCGCGCGGGTTCACTTCCGGGCTTTCTGCTCCGTTGCACTGTCGCGCGTGTGTTGAGCGGACACCGCACCGTTCGGGTCACTGTAGCTTGAACACAGCTCCGGTCAGGAGTGCGGCACCTCCAGCTTGCTTCGTTCTCGGCTTCGCGTAAGCCTCGAGGGTCTTCTGTGTGTCCGTACAAGTTTTAGGATCGGTTTTTCTATTTCTGTGGACGCCACTGGAATGTGGGTGGGGTTACATTGAAGCTATAGATGGCTTTGGGTAGTCTGGACATTTTCAGTATATTCGTTCCTCTGCTCCGTGGGCACGGGACAGCTTTCCGCGGTGTCTTCCTCCGTTTCTCTCATCAAGGGCTTGTAATTTTCAGTGTACAGATTTTGCACTTTTCTGGTTAGATTGATTTCTGGATATTTCATTGTTTTTGATGCTATTGTGAGTGGTTTTTCCCCCTCCAGGGTTTCACTGTGTGGACGTCGAAGGGCGCCTGACTTGTGTGTGTTGATTTTGCATCCTGCAGTGTACCTGAGTCATTGATTCATTTGACAGCGTCTTTAGGATTTTCTATGCGGAAGGTCCTGTCATCCACAAATGACATGATTATACTACTTCTTTCGGGTTTGGGTGTCTTCCGTTTCTCTGTCTTGCCTGATAGCGCTGGCCGGGACCGCAGTGCTGTGTGCACTAGGAGTGCCTGGAGGGGACCTCCTTGTCTTGCTCCGGTCCTAGAGGAAAGGCTCTGGACTGTTCAGAGTTGGGTATGCGAGCTGTGGGCCCGTCCTATGTGGCCTTCTCCGTGTTGATGCATGGTCCGTCTCTACCCGATTTGTGGAGAGTTTTTATCATCAAAGTATGTTTTTTTTTTTCACATGTTCTTTTCTGAATCTCGTGAAATGGTATGATCTTTATGTCTCCTTCTATTAATGTGGGGTATCACGTGTGTGGATTTGCAGATGCGGCATCTTCCTTGCGTTCCAGGGATAAATCCCACTTGATCATGGTCTGTGGTCATTTTAATGTAATGTTGAGTTCAGTTTGCTAACAGTTTGTTGAGAATCCTTGCATTTATATTCATTGTGGATATTGGCCAGTGGTTTTCTTTCAGTGTCTGTCCTTAGCTGGCTTTGGGATCAGGGTAACACTGGCCTCATAAAAACTTGGCATGTTCCCTCTTCAGTTTTTTGGAAGAGTTTGAGAGGTATTGGCATTAATTTGTCTTTAAATGATTTGTAGAATTCCCCAATGGGCCACCTGGTCCTGCGATTTTCTTTGTTGGGATGCTTTTGACTGCGGATTCAGTCTCCTTGCTCAGCATTGGTCTGTTCGTATTTTCTGTTTCTTCCTGATTCAGTCTCGGTATGTTGGACATTTCTAACAGTTTGTCCGTTTCTTCTGGGTTATCAGTTTGTCCGTGTAGAATTGCTCATAGTAATTTGTTACGACCCTTGGTAGTTCTGGGCTATCAGTTCTTATGTTTCTATGATTCTGAGTATCCCCCCCTTTTTTTTCTTAGTCTAGATGAAGTTTTGTCAGTTTTGTTTATCTTCTCAAAAAACAACTGCTCTTTCATGGATTATTTTTATTGTGTCTAATCTCTCGTTCTTTTATCTCCACTGCAACCTTTGCAATTTCCTTCTTCTGATAAATTTGGCTTTGTTTTTTCTTCTTTGCCTCATTCCTTGATGTGTAAAACTAGGTTGTTCATTTGAGGTCTATCTTTTTGAAATATATGCATTCATCACTAAACCTTCCCTCTCAGCTGTTTTTTAAATGAACATGTAATGTATTATTTCCCCAGGAGTGCAGGTCTGTGACTCATCAGTCTTACACAATTCACGGGACTCGCCATAGCACATACCTTCCCCAGTGTCCATCACCCAATCACTGCATCCCTCCCGTCGCCTCCCCTCCAGCAACCCTGTTTGTTTCCTGAGATTAAGAGCCTCTTATGGTTTGTCTCCCTCTCTGGTTTCGTCTTGTTTTATTTTTCCCTCCGTTCCCCTGGGATCCTCTGTCTTGTTTTGCAGATTCCTCCTATCAGGGAGATCATATCATAATTGTCTTTCTCTGATTGACTTATTTCGCTCAGCATAATACCCTCTAGTTCCATCCATGTCTTTGCAAATGGCAAGATTTACGGTTTTTCAGTGGCTGCATAGTATTCCATTGTATATATATACCACATCTTCTTTATCATCTGCTGATGGACATCTAGATTCTTTCCATACTTTGGCTATTGTGGACATTGCTGCTATAACCATTCAGGTGCACGTGCCCCTTCGGATCACTACGTTTGTATCTTTAGGGTAAATACCCAGTAGTGCGATTGCTGGGTTATAGATTAGCTCTATTTTCTACTTTTTGAGGAACCCCCATGCTGTTTTCCAGAGTGGCTGCCCCAGGTGGTATTCCCACCAACAGTGTAGGAGGGCTCCCCTTTCTCCACATGCTTGCCAACATCTGTCATTCCTGACTTGTTAATTTTAGCCATGCTGACTGGTGTGAGGTGGGATCTCACTGTGGTTTTGATTTGTATTTCCCTGATGCCGAGTGATGTGGAGCAGTTTTCATGTGTCTGTTGGCCATTTCAATGTCTTCTTTGCAGAAACGTCTATTCATCAGACAGCTTTTTTCCCCTAAGATTTTATTTATTTATTTATTAGAGCACAAGCAAGGAGAGGGACAGAGAGAAGGAGAGAGAGAGGTGAGATGGAGAAGCTGACTCTCCACTAGGCAGGGAGCCCAACATGAGGACACGGGGCTCAATCCTGGGACCCTGAGATCATGACCCGAGCCAAAGGTAAGACACTTACCTGACCGAGCCACCCAGGCGTCCCCCTCTCAGAGCAGTTCTACAGTATCCCGTAGGATTTAGTGTGTTATGTCCAATTTTCAGTTGTTTCAAGATAGTTTATTTCCTTTTGATTTCTTATTTGATCTGTTGGTTGTTTAGGAATGTTTTGTTTGGTTTCTGTATGTTTGTAAATATTTCCCCTTTCCTCCTGTTACTGATTTCTAGTTCCATAACACTGTGGTTGGAAGATATAGTGGGTAAGAATTCAATCTTCTTAAATTTGCTAAGACTCATTTTGCCGCCTGTCATGTGATCTGTCTTGGAGAGTGTTCCGTGTGCATTGGAGAAGCATGTGCATTCAGCTGCTGTAGATAGAATGCTCCGTAAATGTCTGTGAGGCCCATTTGGTCTAACGGACGTTCAACTCCAACGTCTCCTTGTTGATTTTCTGTCTGGATGATCTATCCATTGCTCAACGTGGGCTGTTAGAGTCCTCTGTTATTACCGTGTTACCTTTTTCCCCCCTTCATATCTGTTAGTATTTGCTTTGCCTAATACATTTTGGTGCTCCAATACTGAGTGCCCGTATATGTATAATTGTTACCTCTTCTCGATGAGTTGACCCTTTTATCATTATATGATGCTGCTTGTGATTCTTACTGTTTTTGGCTTAAAGTTTATTTTGTCTGACGTGAGTAGAGCTCCTCCTGTTCTCCTTGGGTCTCCACTTGCATGGAGCATCTCCATGCCTCCCTTCACTGCGAGCTTATGTGCGTCCTTAAAGTTGAAGCGAGTCTCTCGTGGGTAACATCAAGTTGGGTCCTGGTTTGTTTTTAATTCAGCCGCTCTCTGCGTGTTCGTTGACAGAGTCGACCCATTTGCGTGTAGAGTGATCACTGGGAGGTGAGGACTCCCCAGTGCCATCGTCTTAGCTGCTTTCTGGCTCTTCGTGGTTCCCTTGTTCCTTTCCTCCCCTTCTTCTTCCCCACCTCCCTAGAGTGGTGGTGTTCTGTGGCGGTGTTGCTCCGACCCCTTCACTTTATCTTTTGAGTCCACACTAGCGTTTTGCTTTGTGATCATTAAGCGTTTTACAGAAAACACCTCATAAACATAGCAGGCCATGTTACACTGGTAGTAACTTAACTCCTCCCTTTTACTTACTATTTTTAGGGTTTTGATGCCATATTTATTTCTTTTTATTTTGTGTATTCATTAACAAATTAGAATAGGTATTGTTATTGTTATTTTTATTTATTTATTTGAGAGAGAGAGAGGGAAAGTGACAGGGAGAAGCAGGCTCCTCACTGAGCAGGGAGCCCAGTGTGGGGCTTGATCCCAGGACCCTGAGATCATGATCTGAGCCAGAGGCAGACGCTTAACTGACTGAGCCATCCAGGCGCCCCAGTAGGTATGGTTATTTTTAATACTTTCATCCTGTAGTCTTTATATTGTAGTTAGCAGGTTAACACGGTATCCCATCACAGAATTAGAGTTTTTTCCATCGGACTACATATTTACCATTTGCCGTGTGTTAGATGTGTTCTCGTGTTTTCATGTCACTGATTAGCATCCTTTCAGTTGAGACGGAAGAACTCTTTTCAGCATTTCCTACAAGGCAGATCTAGTGTGACGAACTCTGCCAAGCCTTTGTCTGGGAAGCCTTTGTTTTGCCTTCATTTCAGAAGGACAACTTCACTGGGGAGTATCGTCTTGACTGGCTTTTTTTTTTTTTTTTTCCTTTTCAAGACTTTGAATGTGTCATCGCACTCTCTAGTGGCCTAAGGTTTCTGCTGAGAAATCGGCTTATCACCAGTGTGGGTTCCTGTATAGATTAGTTTTGTTTTGTTTCCTTTTCTTCTCTCGTGCTTTCAGGATTCTGTCTTTGACTTCTGACAGTTTCGTTATAACGTGTTCTGGGGGAGATGCTTTGGCTTGAAACAATGAGGTGATCTGCTCACTTCATGAGTTTGGATGTCCCCGTCTCCCCACCGGTCTGGGGAAGTTCCAGCCATCATATCTGCAAATAGACTGCCTGCCCCCTTCTTCCTCTCTTGGCCTTCTGGAACCCCAATGACGCTGGTGGCTCTTTTGAGCATGTCCCAGAGATCACGTAAGCTGTGTTAGCTTTTTCCATTCTCTTTTCTTCTTTACTGGGCTGTGTCACAACTCTGTCCTGTAAGCCACTGAGGTCTTTCTGCTTCCTGGTCTGCTCTGGCGTTAGCGCCCTCCACGGCATCCCTCGTTTCTGTCACTGCTTCAGCCCCGGATCTTGTTTAGCTCATTCTCAGGATTCGATCTGTTCCGTTTCTCTTTTCGTTTATGTATTCTTGCCCTGACTTCACTGAATCGTCCTTCTGGGTTTACTTGTAGCTCATCAGCCTCCTCAGAGAGCTATTTAGAATTCCTTATCTTGCAGACCATAGATCTCCTTGTCTTTGCGATCGGTTCCTAGCAGATACTCGGGACCTTTGGGTGACGGCATGTTTTCTTGCTGCTTTATCTTCCTTTGAGTTTTGTGTTGCTGCTTTCCCACTGAAGGCAGCATCACCCTTCCAGTCTTACCCGCTGCCTCCAGGCGGGAGGTAGTTCTGGTTGGCCCTGCTCTGTATTCGTTTTGTGGCTTTGCCGGCCTCCTACGGAGACACCTGTTCCATGCGTCCTGCTCCCTCTTGTGGCAGAATTCTTAAGCTTGTGGGTCTTCTCCTGATGTTACAACACCCCAGCCAAACTGCTGGGAACCTGTCTTTTGCTTTCCGGAAGGTGTTGCTACAGCTCAGGACTGTGGTTTGTCTCATGCCCTGGCCTGTTTTCTGTGGGTGCTCCCTGTCCCCCCGAGCTCACTCTCCTGCTGCCCCAGGAGTGTGCATAAACAGCTGGCCATAGGCTGGGGCGGGCTGGGTGGGTTTGGCACCCAGGCATTGGGGGTGCCCACGGTCCAGGGCAGGATGCTCAGAAGAGGTTTTCTCAGTGCCTGTGATCAGGCTTCCTGCCGGAGTCCAGAATGCAGACTAGGAACAGCATCCCTTTAAGGCTCTCTGATACTACCTCTTTCCTGGTGATGTCCTTCCTCCAGTCATGGAGCCCCTTAATACTCTGGGCCCAGCAAGAAAGAAATTGTTTTTTTTTTTTTTAAGATTTTAGATATTTATTTGACAGAGATCACAAGTAGGTAGAGAGGCAGGTGGGCGGCGAGGGAAGCAGGCTCCCCGCTGAGCAGAGAGCCCGATGTGGGGCTCGATTCCAGGACCCTGAGATCATGACTTGAGCCAAAGGCAGAGGCTCAACCTACTGAGCCACCCAGGCGCCTGAGAAATGGGCTGCTTTGGCAGCATCCTGCACAGCTGGGGAAGTCCATCGCTCGCTGCCATCCCTTTCCCCCGTAGAAGAGATGCTGTCTCCTGGGACTCAGCTGTGCCCCCCTGGGGGGACGGGTGGTGCTTGCAGAGTTCCTTTTACCCACTCCAGTGTGTCCAAACGTGTGTGTGTGTGTGTAGATCACATATCAAGCTCAGATTGATGACGGATAATCTGTTCCCAGCAGAGTGCTGAACTTCTCTGGGACCTGGGTTTCTACAAAGGCTGTCTTGCCCGTGAGTGTCTGCCCGACTCCGCGTTCTCCAGCTGCCCCCAGACCTCAGCCAAGAGGCACTGGGACCAGTTCACTGAGACCTGCCAGTGACAAAGCCTGTCCCGTGATCTGCCTACCTGTTCCCCAAAGCAGAGTGGGTGAGATCGTCCCAGCTCCCTTGTGTCTCACTATCCGGAGAGGTCTCCCTAGCTCTCCAGGTGTGCCGGCCGTGATGTTCAATGTCTCCATGATTCGCCAAAGTGCTGAC
This sequence comes from Martes martes, assembly GCF_963455335.1. NCBI lineage: Eukaryota > Metazoa > Chordata > Mammalia > Carnivora > Mustelidae > Martes > Martes martes. The sequence continues at coordinate 91,919,127 of NC_137901.1, forward strand.
ACTGAGCTGGTATTTTTCCCTAATTCCTTGTTTGTTTTCACTAACCTGGGATGTCCCTCTAATTCTCCAGGTGTGCCTGAGCGATCTTGAGATGTCTCACTTAATATCCACACGTGTCTACTCGTTCCTGGAATGTCTCACTTCCCAGACGCATCTACACTGAACATGGATGTCTCCCATCCACCCCACCCCATGCACTACTCCGGCATTCCGTATCTCCCTCATTCCCCATGTGGTCTACACTGACCTGGCGCGTCTCCACAATTTCCAAGCTGTGTCTGTGCAGACTTGGGATAGCTCTCTGATCCCCAGATGCGTGCATACTGACTTGGGAAGTCTTCCTAATTACCAAGGAAAGAAAACATGACCTGGAATATCGCTCTATGTGCCCAGCGTGTCTACACTGACCTAGAACTAATCCTCAAGATGGGGGTAACGTGACATGAGATGTTTTCCTGATCCCCCAGTTGTGTCTACCCTGAGCGGGGTGTCTCTTATAGTCCCCAGATGTATGTACATGACATGGTATGTCTCCTCGTTTGCCCAAGTGTTTACTCTGACTTCAGCTATAGCCCTAGTTCCCTCAATTTGTCTACACTGACGTGGAGTTTCTAATTTCCCCAGTTATCTGTACTGACCTAGTTCCTTAGTTCCCCTGGGGTATATACTGTGACTTCACCCTGATACGGACATGACCCATTTCCACAGGATTTTTCTCCTTGGTCGAATCTCCCTGTGTCACCCATGTGTCTACTCTGACCTGGGGATTTTCTTTCATAAACCGGATGAGACGAGCCTGTCCTAAGTTGTCTTCCTACTCCCCTGAATGGGTATACATGGGATTGTGGGGTTTCCCTCATTTCCAGATGGATCCACAATGACCTGGATATTTCCCGTATTACTAAGATATGTGTACCCTGATTTTGGGTGTCTAATTCCCCAGGAGGGTCTACACAGAAGATGTGCGTTCTCTCTAACATGGGATGTCTCCCTAACTGCCAAGGTATGCTGACCCTAACCTGATCGGTTTCTTAGTTCCCCAGGCGCGTCTCCTATGACACGGGGTTTCTCCCAGTTTCCGTGTGTGTCTTGTCTGACCTGAGATCTAACTAGTTATCCACTATTGAACTGGCTTGAGATGACTTCCTAACTACCCAGGTTTTGTCTACTTGGAGGGTGTCTCCCTCATATCTCAAGTAATAAGCAGCCCTGAGAGGCGTCGCTGTTTCGCCATCTGATTGTACACTGACCTGGGATGATTCTCCTGTGCCCCAGGTGTGTGTACCCCGACTGGGATGTCTCTCTGGTGTTCCGTGTGTATTCATACTGACTTAGCCTGTCTAATAATCTTAATGTCTACACTGGCTGGAGTGTCCCAGTAACTACCCAGGTGCCTCCAGGTTACCTCTCTAACTCCCCATGTTTCCTCCAGAATTCCCAGGTAACATCCTCTGACCTAGGGTGTCTCACAAATTCCACAGGTTTGCCCACAGTGACCTGGGATGTCCGGATATTCTCAGCTGTGTCTCCAGGGATGGCGAATGTCTTCCATTCCCCCGGGTGTCTCCACTCCAAACTAGGCTATCCTCTTCATTCAAACAGTACATCTCCTCTGACCTGGGAGGCCTAAAGATTCTCCATTTGTTTCTACCCTGATGCAGGATGTGTCTCCCTAGATCCCCAGATGTTTAACTGACCTGAAATAGCTCTCTAACCCAGGTTTTCTGTCTTGATGCTAGATGTCTGTCTCATTTCCACATTTTTCTCTACTGGTCAGAACTTCTAATATCCAAGCATGTCTATTCTGATCTGCGTTGTACCCTTGATAATGTCAACTCTGATACACAATTTTTAATTCATCAGATGTGCCTAATCATACCTGGAATACACCTTACGTACCTAGATGTGTCTGCCTTGTCCGGTGTCATTTCCTTAATTCCCAGTTGTGACTACACTGACCTGGGATGTCTCCCTAATTACCCAGAAGTGTCTGCTCTGATCAGGGGCATCTCCCTAGTTCCCGGAGTCATCTGCTGTGAACTGGGCTGTCTACTTAAAGGCTCAGTTGTGTCTACTCTGACACTGAATGACTTCATATTCCCAGTTGTGTCTACACTGACCTAGGACCTCTCCCTTATTCCCCAGTTGTGTCTCATCTGACTGGGATATCTTCTTTCATAGCTAAGTGTGTCGTCTTTGACCTGGGATGTCTAGTTTCCCTTGTCCACTCCGACCTGAGGTGTTTGTGTGGTTGTCCATGTGTGTCCAGGGGACAGGGGATGGCTTCATAATCCCCAGCTATCTAAACTAGTTCCCTTGGTGTCCTGCCCTGACCTTGGAAATCTCCCTTCTCAACGGGTACATCTTCCCCTGCGCTGGGAGAACTCCATTGTTCTTCGGATCCTTGTACTGTCCTTTAAGGAGTCTCCCTAATCCCACAGCATTCTCTCCTCTGCAGTGCTCTGTTTGACCGGATGTGCCCACCCTGACCAGGTGAGTCTTCCTAATCGCCTCGACCTATCTTCATTGACTGGGGGATGTCTGATTCCCAGTATGTATCTACCCTGATTTTGGACGTCTCCCTAATTCCTCAGGTGTGTTTCTGGATCTGGAATGTTTCCCTAATAACTCAGGGATAATTTTTCACACTGCTGAAAGAAAAATGTCCACAGTTTACACATCTAGTTGCTTTTATTTAATGATTTCACACATGAGGCAGCGTCTAATCGAGCAGATATAAAGCCGCACTGAAGATGTGTACAACACAGGAAATCGTATAGACCACGGGGGCCGGAACAGGAAGTGACGCTGGGCATCTGCTGACTGCGTGTGGTTGCTCTTGCGGGGGGACGCAGGGAGGTCTCGGGGCGGGGCAGGTACCGTCTGAGCAGGGACACCCTGATGGGTTCACCAAGACTTTCCTTTTCCGGTGGAGGGGCGGGTACAGAGCAGACGGTTAAGTTCAGGTTCACTGATGTGGGGCTTCATATGGGAGACTACTTTGAGCCTAATCTAGCTGCTTCAATGGACTCTCCCTTCTGACCAGACTCCGCGTCCTGAGGGTCGTGACCGAACTGGAGGCCGGAGCACTACCTCGGTCTCGCGTTCGTGGTCTCTGTCGGCGTCGGAAGCACTGGCGAGTGGTCTGTGTTCTTGCAGATGGCCGTGGTCTTTTCCCCTTGGTTCTAAGCCGAGATGTCCGCCCGCTGGCCGGTGCTTGTGGACTGTATTGCGGGTTTCTGAGAGCACACGGGGCCCCGGGAGGACGGGGAACGACCGCAGAGAGAGCCGCCGCCTAACGTCAGAGCGTCCTCGGGAGCCAAGTTCCCCATGTTCCAGCCCAGCGCGAAGCAGCCATAGGATGAGCCAGGGTTGGGGTTGACCTGCGTAGGCCAGTGGCTTAGTCGTCTCACGGACTGCGTGTGGCCGTGTCCTGCGGCGTGTGTGCGAGTGCAGGAGGGTTTGGCTACAGCACAGATGCGCGCGCTCAGCCGGGGGACGGTCCGGGCCAGCCTGTCGTCCAGGACGGCTCCGCAGCGAGCGCTGCCGTTCCCCCAGCGAAGCGGATTTCTCCTCGCGGCTTTGTTGGCCTCACTTCCGGGGTAGTAAGGACCTGCCAAAGGAGGTGAACCCTGTGTTCTCTCTACCTCCTGGTCCTCCCCGCGTGAGGCTGTGATGTGGGAGGAGAGGCGCAGCACGGTTCGGTGGCGATCGGAGACGAGACCAGACAGCCCAGGCCACAGCTTTTTCCTCCTTCCATCCACACACGCGGGGTCGCCCACGTACAGGGGACACTCGCCCTCCACAGACGAGCATGTGCCCGGGAGGAAGCACGGGCCACGCTCCCCAAAGAGCTGTCCCCAGGGTGGGAGTTGTTGGAATGACCCTGAACTGGGAAGCAGACAGCCTTGGAGGTCAACGAGACTTAAGGGCCTGGAGAGCTCACAGGTGGCTTTCTCTTGGTTACCGTTGCTTGTGTCCGTCCCTTCGTACGGAACCTGATGTGACGTCCCCAGCACTCGTTAGCCAGAGACCGGGGGTTGGGCGCCCGGGACTCGGGAGGCTGGCAACAGCGCTGGCCGAGGCGGTTTCTCTGGAAAGCGGGGCTCAGTCTGTGATGCCCCGGGCGATGTGGACAATGGCATTATCCTTCTAGAACAGAGTAAGGCAACGGAAAAAGTAAAGTGTAAAACTGAAGAATTAGGAAAAAGAGACAAGAAAAGGAAAGAAACTTTATTTTTGCAGCTTTAATGGGAAACCATTGATGTACGTCGCTGCACGCACTGAAGGCGTCGGGCGTGCTCTGAGTCACATGTGACAGGATCGCTAGTTGTGGTGAACAGCCACCGTCGCGCGTAGATGCCGTAAGAAGAAAATTTCTTCTCGGGATGAGAACTCCTGGGATCTGTTCTCGGAACCTCTCATCCGTGTACCACACTGCACCGTTACGGTCCCGTTGTGTTGTACGCACCGCCCCAGTCCGCATTTGTCTCACAAAGGCAAGTCTGTCCTTTTCCACCACCTTCTGCCGTGTCCCCTCTGCCCACCTCTGGTAACCACAAATCTCATGTCTTTTTCTGAGTTTAGCATGGTTTATTACTATTATTATTAATTCCACATATAAATGAGACCGTACAGTATTGGGCTTTCTCTGACTGAGCACAATGCCTTCAGGATCCGTGCATCGCAGAGGTCCTCGTTGTGTGATGGGTGAGTGATGTCCCGTTGCAGATGTGAATAATGCTGCTGTAGGCACAGGGGGACAGATGGCTTTTTTAAGATTTTATTTATTTATGTGACAGACACAGCGAGAGGGAACACAAGAGTGGGAGGAGGAGAAGCAGGTTTGCCGCAGCAGGTTTGCCGCAGAGCGGGGAGCCCGACACGGGGCTCGATCCCAGGACACTGAGGTATGATGTGAGCCGAAGGTGGACGCTTAACGACTGAGCCACAGGCGTGCCAGGACAGACAGCTCTGTGAGTTTGTGCATTTCCTTCGGATGCATTCTCCGACGTGGGAGCGCTCGGTCATTGGGTAAGTCCCGTTTCAATTTTTGCGTAACGGCATCCCGTAGTAGCGCTACCATCTTATCATCCCACCCACATACACAAGTTCCCTCCCTCTCCTGCATACCTGTGCCCCCACTTGTTACCCCTTGTCATCCAGACCATGGCTATGCGAGCAGGTGTGAGGTGGGATCTCTTACGGCTTTAATTGGACGAGTGATGTGGAACATTTTTCATGTAGCTATTGGCCATTTGTGTATCTTTGGGAAAATGTCGATCAGTTCTCTTGCCCTTTTATTTGTTCTTTTGAATTGGACTGTTTTTTGCTACTGAGTTCTAGTAGTTACTTCTATATTTTGGATATTAACTTCCTCTGAGATGTGTGGTTTGCAAATACTTTTCCCACTCTGTAGGTTTCTTTTCACTTTGTGGATGGTTTCTGTTGTTGTGTAGAAGCTTTTCAGGTTGGTGTGATCCTGGTAGTTTTCTGTCATCGCTGGTGCTGTAGGTGCGACTTCCATAAAATCATCACCAGGCCATGTCAAGGAGCTTTTTTCCTATTTTTCCTTCTAGAACTGTCATGTCTTACATTTAAGTCTTTAATCCATTTCAAGTTAATGTTTGTGAGGCCTGTAAGACAGGGGTCGGTGAATATCCAGTAGAAAGAAACCTCCTTGATTCAGCGTCTCTGGAGGAAACCGCCGGCCTCATGACACTCACGCCTTCTGTTCCTGTCCCTCTGGTTCCGAGGTCTCCGGAGTTAGCAACGGACCTGATGTCACCTGTGAAATACGTGCCGCAGGTTCAGGTTACCCTCGATCACATTTTGAAAAACATTGGGGTTAGTTCCTATCTTTCTGAGAGCACACTTGTGTAAGGGCTGCTTTTTCTTGAAGCCCATTAGAGCTCGTTACAAATGAATACTGGAAATACCGTCTAGAAATAGGAAACTTTCATACGTCACTCACATGCACGTATACAGGGACACCCAACCAGACATACACAAAAGTACATCCTTCAATTTGGCTTTAGAATTTTAGCCGTGAGACAAGTTCAATAATGAAAGACTCCATAGTTTATAAAAGAACAGTTGAAATACAGCTGCGTTTCTGACCCACAGGACAGATGAGGATCACCTACTCCGATCACGCACGCTCTGCACTAGCAATTAGGGAGAAGATTTCAAGATTTTCCCTGGTTTCCAAATAGCCTTTCTTCTCTGTGATTCTGATAAGAATTACTTGCCTGAAGTTTGCATTTCAAAAAGATGGCCCTTAGTTCCTTCCTTTGGGAAGAACATTTACTGTGTAAACGCAGAGAATGCAAATTTCTCTAGGAAGGACTTTGGTTTCCTAAATCCACATCTTTTAGGACATCTACAATCTTCCTGAGATGAACGGGCAGGTTTCAGGATTGGGGAGAGGGTAGGCGGGCTTCCAGTCACCTCCAGAGCTGCATTTCTGCCCCTGTAAAGACTCAGTTCGTAACACAAGCAGAGTCATTTTTAGTTCTTCAAAGAACTGAGTTGCAGCATGAATGATATCCGGGGGCAGACCCACTTACCCCGTCGTGGTATCTTCCGTTTGCTTCTTTGTAGCAGGAGAATTTTCAACTTGGATGAAAATCAGAACATTTTTATGTTCTAGAGTTGTGTGCCTTTTGAATATTTTAGTCAATCCTTCCACAAGGGTTTCAGAATGTTGTTCTTTCCCTCTGGGTATATAGTTTCCTTTTAGTGAGGAACCTTTTTTTTTTCTTTAAAGAACCCCCATTGGGATTTTTGAAATTAATTTTTTAAGATTCCAGTATACATAGTGCGCAGTGTTGTGTCTGTTTCCGTTGTGTAATACGGTGGCACTTCCGTGCCTTCCCCGCTGCTCATCACCACGCGCTCCCCAACACCCCCCACCTGTTCAGCCCATCCCCTCCCTGCGGGTGACCAGCAGCTTGTTCTCTGTCGTCAGGAGCCTGTGTCTTGCTTGGCCTCTTTGTTGTCCCTTTGTTTTGTCTCTCATATGTTTTGTCTCTCACATTCCACATACAAGTGAGACCATGTAACAGTCTTTCTCGGACTGACTGGTTTCGCTTAGCGTCACGCTGTCTGGCTCCGTCCGTGTTGTGGGAAACGTTAAGATTTCCTCCTCCTTATGGCTGAGTAGTATTCTGGGGTGCGGGGCGGGGGCGCTGCTGCCATAATCTGACTGTTAGACACAGTGCTGTTACCACATCGGGCCCGTCTGTCCCTGTGAATTACAGGGTTTGTATTTTTTGAGTAAATATCCAGGGTGTGGTTCCTAGATCACAGGGTAGCTCCATTTTTAACTTTCTGCCGAACCTGCACACGGTTCTCCAGAGCGGCGGGACCAGCGCGTGTTCCCACCGCAGTGGAAGAGGCGCCCCTTGCCCCACATCCTCGCCAGTCCGTGCTGTTCCCTGTGCTTTTGACTGTGGCCATTCTGACGAGTGTCAGCGGATCGTCTCGATTTGCATTTCCCTGACGATGAGTGACGTGGGGCATCTTCCCGTTGTCTGTTGGCCGTCCGGATGTCATCTTCGGAGAAGTGTCTGTTCATATGCTCTGCCCATTTTTAACTTGGGTTGTTTTTTTGGCATTGAGTTGTATCAGTTCTTTACGTATGTTGGATACTAACCCTTAACGGTACATGTCATTTGCAAACATCTTCTCCCATTCTGTAGGTTGTCTTTCAGTTTCGTTGACCGTTTCCTTCCCTGCACAAAGCTTTTTAAGGATGTCCCAGTACTTGTTTTGGCTTCTATTTCCTTTGCCTCAGGAGACATACCCAGAACCAGTTGCTGTGGCCGCCATGGGGAAATCACTGCGTGTGCTCTCTTCTAGGATCTCTGTGGTTTCAGGTCTCCCATTGGGGTCCTTCATCCATTTCGGAATTTCTGTGTATGGCATAAGGGCCCAGTTTCATTCTTTTCAAGGTAGCTGTCCCGTTTTCCGAACACCATGTGTTGAAGAGACTTTTTTCTCTATTGCATGTTCTTCCTCCTTTGACAAAGATTAACCGTGAAATTGTGGGTTTATTTCTGGGATCTGTGTGATGCCACTGATGTATGTGCCTGGTGTTGTGCCGCTACCGCACTGTTTTCTTTACTACAGCTTTGCGGTATAATTTGAAATCTGGAAGTTTGGTATCTTCAGCTTTGCTTTTCAAGAATGTTTCGGCTATTCAGGGTCCTCCGTGTTTCCATACAAATTGTAGGATTATTCTAGTTCTGTGAAAAATTTTGCTATTTCGATAGGGATTGCACTGAATCTGCAGACTGCTTTGGGTAATTAACAGTATTTGCCCTTCCGCTCGATGACTATGGAACGTCTTCCCGCTCACTGTGTCCTCGCCAGTGTCGGTCATCGGCATGTTTTAGCCGGCAGAGAGCAGGCTTCCCACCACTTTTGTTAGGCGGATTCCTGGGTATTATCTTCAGTACAACTGTAATGGGATTTCTTTTTTTTTTTAATTAAATTTTTTATTTATTTTCAGCGTAACAGTATTCATTGTTTTTTCACCACACCCAGTGCTCCATGCAATCCGTGCCCTCCCTAATACCCACCACCTGGTTCCCCCAACCTCCCACCCCCCGCCCCTTCAAAACCATCAGGTTGTTTTTCAGAGTCCACAGTCTCTCATGGTTCACCTCCCCTTCCAATTTCCCTCAACTCCCTTCTCCTCTCCGTCTCCCCTTGTCCTCCATGTTATTTGTTATGCTCCACAAATAAGTGAAACCATATGATACTTGACTCTCTCTGCTTGACTTATTTCACTCAGCATAATCTCTTCCAGTCCTGTCCATGTTGCTACAAAAGTTGGGTATTCGTCCTTTCTGATGGAGGCATAATACTCCATAGTGTATATGGACCACATCTTCCTCATCCATTCGTCCGTTGAAGGGCATCTTGGTTCTTTCCACAGTTTGGCGACTGTGGCCATAGCTGCTATGAACATTGGGGTGCAGGGCCCCTTCTTTTCACTACATCTGTACCTTTGGGGTAAATACCCAGCAGTGCAATTGCAGGGTCATAGGGAAGCTCTATTTGTAATTTCTTGAGGAATCTCCACACTGTTCTCCAAAGTGGCTGCACCAACTTGCATTCCCACCAACAGTGTGAGAGGGTTCCCCTTTCTCCACATCCTCTCCAACACACGTTGTTTCCTGTCTTGCTAATTTTGGCCATTCTAACTGGTGTAAGGTGGTATCTCAATGTGGTTTTAATTTGAATCTCCCCGATGGCTAGTGATGATGAAAATTTTTTCATGTGTCTGATAGCCATTTGTATGTCTTCATTGGAGAAGTGTCTATTCATATCTTCTGCCCATTTTTAAATATGATTGTTTTGTGTGTGTTGAGTTTGAGGAGTTCTTTATAGATCCTGGATATCAACCTTTTGTCTGTACTGTCATTTGCAAATGTCTTCTCCCATTCCGTGGGTTGCCTCTTTGTTTTGTTGACTGTTTCCTTTGCTGTGCAGAAGCTTTTGATCTTGATGAAGTCCCAAAAGTTCATTTTCGCTTTTGTTTCCTTTGCCTTTGGAGACATATCTTGAAAGAAGTTGCTGTGGCTGATATCAAAGAGGTTACTGCCTATATTCTCCTCTAGGATTCTGATGGATTCCTGTCTCACGTTGAGGTCTTTTATCCATTTCGAGTTTATCTTTGTGTACGGTGTAAGAGAATGGTCGAGTTTCATTCTTCTACATATAGCTGCCTAGTTTTCCCAGCACCATTTATTGAAGAGACTGTCTTTTTTCCACTGGATATTTTTTCCTGTTTTGTCGCAGAGTATTTGACCACAGAGTTGAGGGTCCATATCTGGGCTCTCTACTCTGTTCCACTGGTCTATGTTTCTGTTTTTGTGCCAGTACCATGCTGTCTTGGTGATCACAGCTTTGTAGTAAAGCTTGAAGTCGGGTAACGTGATGCCGCCAGTTTTATTTTTGTTTTTCAACATTTCCTTAGCGATTCGGGGTCTCTTCTGATTCCATACAAATTTTAGGATTATTTGCTCCAGCTCTTTGAAAAATAGCGGTGGAATTTTGATCGGAATGGCATTAAAAGTATAGATTGCTCTGGGCAGTATAGACATTTTAACGATGTTTATTCTTCCGATCCAAGAGCATGGAATGGTCTTCCATCTTTTTGTGTCTTCTTCAATTTGTTTTAGGAGTGTTCTGTAGTTCCTCGAGTACAGATCTTTAACCTCTTTGGTTAGGTTTATTCCGAGGTATCTTATGGTTCTTGGTGCTATAGTACATGGAATCGATTCTCTCATTTGCCTTTCTGTATTTTCATTGTTAGTGTATAAGGAAGCCACTGATTTCTGGACATTGACTTTGTATCCTGCTACATTACTGAATTGCTGTATGAGTTCTAGTAGTTTGGGGGTGGAGTCTTTCGGGTTTTCCACATAAAGAATCACGTCATCTGCAAAGAGAGAGACTTTGACTTCTTCTTTGCCAATTTGGATGCATTTTATTTCTCTTTGTTGTCTGATTGCTGTTGCTAGGACTTCTAATACTATGTTGAACAAGAGTGGTGAGAGTGGGCATCCTTGCCGTGTTCCTGATCTCAACGGGAAGGCTGCAAGCTTTTTCCCATTGAGGATGATATTTGCTGTGGGTCTTTAATAGATAGATTTGATGAAGTTCAGGAATGTTCCCTCTATCCCTATACTTTGAAGTGTTTTAATCAGGAATGGATGCTGGATTTTGTCAAATTCTTTTTCTGCATCAATTGAGAGGATCATGTGTTTCCTCTCTCTTCTCTTATTGATTTGTTCTATCACATTGATTGATTTGCAAATGTTGAACCATCCTTGTAACCCAGGGATGAATCCTACCTGGTCATGGTGGATAATCTTTTTAATGTGCTGTTGGATCCTGTTTGCTAGGATCTTGTTGAGAATCTTAGCATCCATATTCGTCAGTGATATTGGTCTGAAATTCTCCTTTTTGGTAGAGTCTTTGCCTGGTTTGGGGATCAGGGTAATGCTGGCTTCATAAAAAGAGTCTGGAAGTTTTCCTTCTGCTCCAATTTTTTGAAACAGCTTCAGGAGAATAGGTGTTATTTCTTCTTTGAAAGTTTGATAGAATTCCCCAGGGAATCTGTCAGGTCCTGGGCTCTTGTTTTTTGGGAGGCTTTTGATCACTGCTTCAATCTCATTACTAGATATCGGTCTATTCAGGTTGTCAGTTTCTTCCTGGTTCAATTTTGGCAGTTTATAGTTTTCCAGGAATGCATCCATTTCATCTAGGTTTCTTAGCTTGTTGGCATATAACTGTTGATAATAACTTCTGATGATTGTTTCTACTTCCTTGGTGTTAGTTGTCATCTCTCCCTTTTCATTCATAATTTTATTAATTTGGGCTTTCTCTCTTTTCTTTTGGATTAGTGTGGCCAATGCTTTATCAATCTTACTGATTCTTTCAAAAAACCAGCTTCTAGTTTCATTGATACGTTCTACTGTATCTCTGGTTTCTACCTCATTGATCTCTGCTCTAATCTTGATTATTTCCCTTCTTACGTGTGGAGTTGGTTTGATTTGTTGTTGATTCTCCAGTTCTTTAAGGTGTAGAGACAGCTGGTGTATTCTGGATTTTTCAATTTTTTTGAGGGAGGCTTGGATGGCTATGTATTTCGCCCTTAGGACCACCTTTGCTGTATCCCATAGGTTTTGGAGTGAAGTGTCTTCATTCTCATTGGTTTCCATAAATTGTTGAAGTTCTTCTTTGATCTCCTGGTTGATCCAAGCATTCTTAAGCAAGGTGGTCTTCAGCTTCCAGGTGTTTGAGTTTCTTCTGAACTTTTCCTGGTGATTGAGCTCCAGTTTCAAAGCATTGTGATCTGAGAATATGCAGGGAATATTTCAGTCTTTTGGTATCGGTTGAGCCCTGATTTGTGACCTAGTATGTGGTCTATTCTGGAGAAGGTTCCATGTGCACTTGAGAAGAATGAGTATTCTGTTGTTTAAGGGTGGAATGTTCTGTATATATCTATGAGGTCCATCTGGTCCAATGTGTCATTCAACGCTTATTTCCTGCTTCGATGATCTATTTCTGAGAGAGGCGTGTTAAGATCTCCTACTATTAATGTATTCATATCAATATGACTCTTTATCTTGATTAATAGTTTTCTTATGTAATTGGCTGCTTCCCATATTGGGGGCATAGATATTTACAATTGTTAGATCCTCTTGGTGGATAGTCCCTTTAAGAATTATATAGTGCCCTTCTGTATCTCTGACTACCGTCTTTAGTTTAAAATCTAATTTATCTGATATGAGAATCGCTACCCCGGCCTTCTTTTGAGGCCCATTGGCATGAAAGATGCTTCTCTATCCCTTCACTTTCAGTCTGGGTGTATCTTTAGGTTCAAAATGGGTCTCTTGTAGACAACATATGGATGGGTCCTGTAGTTTTATCCAATCTGCAACCCTGTGTCGTTTTATGGGCGCATTTAGGCCATTCACATTGAGAGTGATTATTGAGAGATACGTTTTTATTGACATTGTGTTATCTTTGAAGTCTTTCTTTCTGTCGATTGTCTCTATATTTCTGTTCAATGCTATTCTTAGGATTTTTCCTCTTTTATAGAACACCCCTTAATATTTCCTGCAGTGTCGGCTTGGTGGTTGCATAGTCTTTTAAGCCTTGCCGGTCTTGGAAACTCTTTATCTCTCCATCCATTTTGAATGTCAGTCTTCCTGGATAAAGTATTCTTGGCTGCATGTTCTTCTCATTTAGTGCTCTGAATATATCTTGCCAGCCCTTTCTGGCTTGCCAGGTCTCTGTGGACAGGTCTGACATTATTTTGATGGGCTTTCCTCTGTACGTAAGGAGCTTCTTTGTCCTAGCAGCTTTCAAGAGATTGTATCTACAATTAAGATTCCTCAATTTTACTATGAGGTGCCTGGATGTTTTTTTGGAATTTATAATCTTGGGAGACCGTTCTGCCTCTAGTACATGAACGCTTGTTCCGTTCACAAGATTGGGAAAATTTTCATGAAGAACTTGTTCCACTATATTTTCTAGACTTTTCTTTCTCCTCCCATTCAGGGATTCCAAGAATTCTGACGTTGGAACGTTTCATGGGAACGTTTCATGGCATCATTTATTTCCCTGATTCTGTTTTCGTGGCTTCTAAGCTGTTTGTTCCAGGCTTCCTCCTGATCCTTTCTATTTGTTTGTCCTCCAGATCACTAATTCTATCTTCTGTCTCAGTTACACTAGCTTTTAGAGAACTTAGATTAGATTGGAACTCATTGAGAGCGTTGTGAACTTCATCCCTGGTGGCCTTCAGCTCTGCCCTAATCAATTCCGTTTGGTCATCCATGGCTTTCTCCAACCTAGCTATTGCCTGGATAATTGTTAGCCTGAATTCTCTTTCCAACATATTGTCTATGTTGATAGCCGTTAGCTCTGTTGCAGAAGGCCCATCCTCTGTATTTTTCTTCTGTTGGGGATTCCTCCTCGTAGTCATTTTGGTGAGAGATGACTGAACAGAGTAGCTGGATGTATTGACCGTGGTGCAGTCAAGGTGCACCCTGGAACAGTTCTGAGCACTCAGGATTCCCCACCCAAACGAGAGAAAAAAGAAAAGAAAAAAAAAAAGAGAAGATAAAAGAGAAGGTTCAGCCCAAATGGGCCCCAAGGTAAGATTTATGACGTATAGAAACAAAAACAAACAAAAAGACTGATAAAAGTATATGACGAGAGAAAAAAAAAAATATATATATATAAGCAAAAAAAGTAAGAGCCTCATCAAAAAGAACCCCAAGTATAAGATTTATATACTATCAGGACAAACATAAATACACAGAGACACTGGCAGAAGAAAAAGATGGGAGCGTGGTTATAGATTCTCAGTGTGGGCGAGGAAGGTTATTTTGATTCTTCCTGGATGTATCTTGATATCTTTGTTAAAGGACTCAACTTTCCTAAAAAAAAGGGGGATTAAAAATTGGTTTACCTATATAGGGGTAGCATTGATTGGAGAAAGGGGGTTACCTTGAAATTTAACTCTATATGAATATTAGAAAATAAAAAAGGAATAAACTGGCCTAAACTAAAATTTTTTTAAAAAATTAAAAAAATAGAAAAGCAAAAGAAAAACATGTGTATGTATCAAAAAATTCAGGTTAGAAGTTTATTATGGAATTTGATGTACTGGACATCTCACTGTGATGGTAAATAGGTTAAAAAATTATCTATATAAAAAGAAAAAAATGAACCAGAATAGTGGGAATGAATTAAAAGTTGTATCTATGAAGTAGTGGTGGTTCTCCTGTAGTCTTTTTTTTTTCCTGATTTGATTTCTGGGGGAGGGGGCTGCCACGTGGGTTTTCAGTCAATGATGTTCCCCAAGTCCTCCAGCCCCCCTCAAGGAGGTGGGCTCTGAGGAAATCAGTTTTTTCAGGCTTTTGTTCTCTGGAGGTTTTTATGTTCACTACTTTTCTCTCGCCTTGACAGCTTCTGATGGTTTTTGGAGGTTTACACGAAAGAAAACTGCACCCCGACCTCCCTCTCAGAGAGAAGCCTCAGTCTGCTCCCCTGCGGGTGCTGCAGCCGCTGGCAGAGCAGGTTCTGAGTCGCGGTCCCTGAGGACGCAGGACCTCTTGCTTGTATACAAAAGCACGGCGGCTGTCTGGGCAGCTCCAGACCGCCAGAGAGGCTCCAAGCAGCGATCGCACGCTGAGATTTTCCCGCTGGCCGGGGCTAAGAGCACCGGGCTTGTGCGCACCTCTCCCAGGGGAGGGTGCGGGCCGCGGCGTCTCCAGCTCTATCGGCTCTATCGCCCCGTGGGTCCGAGAACACCAGGCTGGGCGTTCGTGCACCTCTCTCAGGGGAGGGTGAGGCACGCGCGCATCTCCAGTAAGGTGCGCGTTCTGCCGTCTGGTGAGGCTCCCAGCCCCTCACGGGAGCCGGACTCCACCCGTTCTCGGGCGCACTGGCGGCTCAGGGACCAAGACCTGGTTTCTCTGCTGCACTCTCTGGCTCAGCGCCAGGGGAGGCTGTCCTGGGTCTGGGGACTTAAGCCCCTGTCCCTAGCCGCCCCGATTCCCACAATTTCCCCCCGCGATCCTTTGCTCTTTTGAGTGTTTTCAACTAGACTTCAAGTTAATGCTGGTCCCCAGAGGCAGGGCACTCTCGTATTGGGGTATTATTTTCCAATCGGTCGCCTCTGGTGGCTCCCTCCCCATTTTGTTTATCTTCCAATATCATTCCGACGTTCCCACTCCGCTTTACCTGCCCACTGGCGTCTTCTGCCCCCGTAGAGATCCGGACGTGTGTAATTCTGATCTCAGGCTGATTTCATGGGTGATCGGAGTTCTTTGCTAGGTCATCAGCTCACTTTAGGGGACAGGTTGAAAAGGCGCCTCCTCCCACTTCCCCGCCATCTTGTCTTCCCTCCTGTAATGGGATTTCTTTGCTTTCTCTGTTGCTTCACTACTAGCGTATAAAAATGCCATGGATTGGGTCTCCTGCCCCCGTCCTGAGCTCATGTGTCAGTCTCATAGCGCTTTGGTGGCGTCTGTGAGGTTCCCGGATGCAGTGTCGGGTCATCCGCGAGGGAAAGGTGTCCTTCTCCCTCACCAGCTTGGAGGCCTCGGATTCCTTCCTCGTCTCTGACTGCCGGGGCCTCCCAAGTGGCCGACTTCGGACCCTGGAACTCATTATAAAAATCCTTTCAAGTATCCTACTTGCAGGTTTTGGCTGAGACGAACAGTAAACATGCCTGGCAGTACTGCACTCTTCTTCTTCTTTTAAACCAGAGTGTATCAAGTTACTCAACCCAAACCAGTAAGACTCTTAGGACATTTCCATGGAGTCACAAAGCGTCTCCTAAGAGGGGGCAGAAGGTACGGTCTTCCCAAGACCAGGGCCATTCGCAAGGACAGGCGACATGAAGACAGTTCCCTTGAGAGCCGGCAACGGTCCGTGGGAGCTTAGCGACAAACGGGGACCCCACGTCTCAGTCCAGACAACTTCTCAGGGCCCCCGACCTGACAGCTGAGCTGCCTGCACGTGCGACAAAAGATAGGCAGGAAAAGCCGCACCAGATTCTCAGGCCACGAAGCGAGACCCGCAGCAAAGCAGTAGCTGGCCCTGGCAGGGAAAGGCCACACAAGCAGGGGCCGCTGGAAACCAAATCTGCACGAGTCTGGACTTGGGAAAGGACAGACATGAAATTTTACCTTCCTCTCTCTGCCAGCTTTTGCCGGGTTCCTCCGTATCCTGTCTGCAGGCTCCAGAGCACATGAGGTGTCCCTGTGGGTCCCCAGAAACCGTCGAAAAGGGAAAACCAATTTTCCTTTTAGCTTTCACAGTGAGTTCTTGGCTGAGACCCCTTTCGCTCTAGGGCACCTTGTGAATGGATACGCTTATCCCAGGTCCATTTTCCTGCTGTGGCTGCTGTAATTCAGGGTGACCCATAGCGGGCTGTTGCCCTTTCTGTAAACACGTACTACGTCCAGAACCGAAGTTTTCAGACATCTAGAGAGCTGGGGTATGAGAAGACGGGGTCATCGCATGCTTCGAGAACCTTAGCGTCCCCTGTCTCGACACATTTGTCACTTTTACTTTAGGTTCAAACCAACAAAACCAGTAGCTCCCAGAGTGGAACTACGGACCAACCACCAGAATCCAGTAAATCCAGACTTTCTGGGCTAACAGAAGGCTCGGGACTTCGGGTTCCACGTGGAACCATCTGGCAGCTCAAGCCGCCCCACTAGACGCCGGACGGAGAAGCCCAGTAGACCTGGCAGCTCCAACGCAAGCCTCATGTCCGGGAGGAGCTTCGCCTGGCCTGCGGGAACGGCGGAAAGGCCACGAAGAAGCGAAGCGTTTGGCAGGCACTGCACCTGTGTCCTCCTGGCCATCTTCCTTGGATCCCCCCTTCTCATCAAAGCTGTAACAAAAATTTTTCCGGTTTATGGACCCGGTTGGTTTTCACTTAGTGACTCATGAGTCTGGCAGTGTCGAATCCAGCCCATAAAAAGAAACACCAAAGATCTGTACGAGGTCGGAGAAGGAAGCAGAACAGGGAGAGGCTGGGCAGCCGCTGACGGGGAAGCAGAGTCGCTCTTCCTCGGCGGGGCCCAGGGAGCTCTCGGGACAGGGCGGACCGGTCGACCCAGACCCTCCTCTCCTGAGAGCGCAGAACACGGAACCGGAGTCTCGCTGTGCGGACGTGGGGGTGACGGCAGGAACTCCATTTGGGGCCTCATCTGGTTACAAGAACAGCACTGACCTAAGCAATCTCCACAGTTCTCTCCCCCAAGCGTGTCGACCCTGCTCTAGATTCTATCTCCGATTCCTCGGGTAAGGATGCACGAGCTGGGACTTCTCCGGATCCCAGTCGTGCCCTGCCTGATCTGGCATCTTTCCCTCCTCCCGTAGGGGCGGATGTACTGCGAGAGCGGGCGTCTCCCTGTTCTCCGGGAGGGTCCGCACTGGCCGTGAGTCTCTTCCCGCTCCTCAGGTTTGACTGCCCTGATGTTGCAAGTCTGCCGGGTTCCCACGGGTCTACCCTGATCGAGGACGTTCCCCTAAATCTGCACGTATGTCCACTGTGACCTGCGATGTGTGCAGAGCTCCCCAGCAGAGTGAGCTCTGAACATGGACGTCCCTCCAATACCTCCCGGGGTCTGCTATGACCAGAGGCCCTACCCTGGCGCTCTGTGTCTGCCTGGACGTGGGGTGTCTCCTGGGATCCACAGTGGTGTCTGCACAGAGCTGCACTGGCTCCCCAGTAACCTAGTTGTGTCTGATCTGACTTGGGGTGTCCTCATAATTCCCGTAGTGTCTATACGGACCCGGATTATCTCCCTGATTACCCAGGTATGTGTCCTATCCTGGGAGATCTCCCTCATCCAGGTGGCTGTGTCCTAAACTGACCGGGGGACTGACCGGGGTGCGTCCCTTACTCCCCAGGTGTTTCTTCCCCAAACAGGATGTCGCCCTCATTCCCCACGTGTGTACCAGGACATGAGAGAAATCCCGAACACCAAAGCTGTGTCTAGTACAAACTGGGACTTTTCTTGTTCCCAGTGTGTCTGCTCAGTCTTGGGTTGTCTTGCTAACTGCACGTACGTCTACACTTACACACCTACTGGATCATTTAACTAATTACGCGGTATGTATACACCAACCTGGAAAATCTACGTAATTTCCCAGGTGCATCGACTCTAAAATTTGTCCCACTGTTTCTCCAAGTGTGTGAACCCCAGCGATATCCATGGCGTCTCTCCTCCTGACCTCGGATGTCTCTGCAATTGACCCTGTTGGTCTACACTGACCTTCCGTGTTTTTCATATTCCCCGACGTTGTTTACTGTGATATGAGCTCCCGGCCTGCCTGCGTGTGAGCGTGTACGCTGACCCGTGAGGTCTTTGACACACACAGACCAGGGTGCTTCTCTACATGTCTCCACTCTGATGCACACCTAGACATCCATCCTTAACCCAGTGTGTCCACACCGACCGGGGGGGGGGTCTCCTTACTCACCAGGAATGTCTAACTCGCAGCTGTTTCGACCTGGGTCTTCTGTGTCCGTCATAACCACCAGTGTCCTCTTGCGGCCGGGACAGCTGCCTTCTCATCAGTGTGAGTCTGATCTGGGATGTAGCCCTGATTCACCGAAGTGTCTTCATGGACCTTGGATCTCCCCTAATGCCCCAGGTTTTTCGGCCTTGACCTGAAATGTTTCCTTGGTTCTCCGCGTGGGTCCACCCTAACCCCGCATCTTCTCAGAGACCATATTCTCTGACCGGGTCTGTGCGCGTATAGCCCGGTCGTGGGCATGAGCGGGTCTAATCCCAGCTGTTCCTGTTACGACCGGGTTATCTCCCCGGGCTGTGTAACTCCTCAAGTGTGGGTCCACTGAGGGACTCCTCTGTGCCCCTCGGGAAGTCTCCCTCTTTGCATCCTGCTCTGGCACATCTCGTCCTTTCCGCGGCTCCATCTACCCTGACCTTCGTGTCTCCGTAGTTCCCCGTGTGTGTACTGGAAGTGGTGCGCCGCTTCTGCCCGCACTGACCTGGCGGTCTCCTCCCCGAGTGTGTCGACACCAGTGTCCTGGGATTCCGTGGATCCCGGCTGGTGTTGAGGCAGACGCGGAGGTTCCCCAGACTCCCCCGATGTCTACACTGACCCACTGTGTCTGCCGTGGCCTGGGACGTCCAGCACCTCCCGTGCGGGTCGTGCCCGCCTTGATCTAACTCGGACTGTCCTGCGCTCGTCCCAGTTGTAGCTCAGATGTCTCCCTCGTTCCCAAGGTTGTCTGTGTAGTTCACGGACGACTCTCTCTCCCCCGACCCCCAAGTAACCGATCTTAACCAAAGTAGTGTCCACAGTGGCCTGAGGTGTCTCCCCGTTTCTCCAGGTACGTCTGTTCTGCTTTGGGATGTCGCGGAGCCCCTGACCGCAACGACTCTTGAACTCCCCGCATCCCCAGCCCGACCCGGGATCTCCGCCCCGACACGCGCACGTGCGTCTGCACTGATGCCGACTGTGGGGTGTGGCCTCAGCGGGAACCTTTCCCTCTTCCCACAGAAATCTCTCCTCTTCTCTACGATGGGAGTGTCCGCTTCCTTCTAAAACAGATGCATCTCTCTTGACCAGAGATTTTCCCCTAATGTCCTGGGTTGTGTCTGCTTCCCCAGGGAGAGGTACCAGGACCCACGCGGTCACCTCGATTCCTCAAGTCTTTCGTCCATACTGACTGGGGAAGTCTGTTTCCCCAGGACGGTGGCTTACCTTGTGGGTCTTTAATTCCCCAACCCTGTCTCCCTGCTCACCCTGGTGCATATAACACGAACCTAATCATCATGTGTACACTTACCCGCAGTGTCTTTTCCCGTGTCGCTACCCTCATCAGGACGGTCCGCACTCGAGGTCGTCTGCCTCATTTCCCAGGTCTACTCTGACCTCCGTGGATCTCACCTTCCCCACGATTGCACAGAATCTCAGCATGAGGACAATCACATCGACGTCTTCATTTATTCTCAGACACACCCAGGATGGTCCCCGTGTCCCAGCATTACCAGTCCGACTGGGGAGTGGACCTCGTGCCCCTGATCTACCTTCACCAGTGACATTTTTCCCTGTAACACAGTGTGTCTCCTCGGACCGCGTAGATCCAGCTAGCCCGTGGGTCTCTGCTGACTGGGACGTCTGATTCCTGACGTGCTTCTACTCTGACCTGGGATTTTGACCTAGACGCCAGCAGTGCCTACCTTTACCGATGCTGCTGCAGAGTTCCCTCGGGGTCTCTGTCTGGGGCAGAACATCTGCGGTTACAGTAAGAATCCATCACTTCTAGCACGTCATGTTTTGTCTGTATAAATAAGAAAAATTTGAAACCCAGCTACACATTATGAAAAGCAGGGCAGATTAGCTTATAAAAGTAAAAAAAATCTCGTAACTGACTTGATCTTTTTAACTGGTTAAATTTCGGCAAATGGACACCTTGGAGTTGGGTATTTTGCAACCACTGGATATTCTCATCCTTTTACTCGTGGTCATAAAGCCCCGTACGTTGTGTCTGCTCGAGAGCCTCCAGCGCTGCTCTGTGAACATGGACTGACCCCACAGCCTCCGTGTGACCTGAACAAGAACTACCGGAAGACACAGATGGCCGAAGACCATGACCAAGTGTGATGCTAACGAGTCAGCCGTTGTCAGTTCAATGGAGACCGCGGACAAAAGGAACGGGTTGTTTGTTAAAAGTGAGATGGACGCCACAGTCTGGATACGCCCCAAGACTCCTACTAATCCCGATCTTAAAAACGTCCGGATTCCAAAATTACCGACTCTGGTTTTAAACAAAACTTAAACTTTCTTCACGTGAGCATGACTTTCTATTCCAGGCTAATCAGCTAAAATCAAGTAAAATTACTGGTAACAAATCACTGTGGAAAGTGATGTACTTATGGGTTATAAAGCACGAGTGTATAAGAACAGCGTTGCTTAGCCAGTTTCAGTTTGAACGTATCCCTGTTCTGAAAATGCTTGCTTTTTGCTCAATAAAATGTTCATCTCAAGTGAAGCTCTTCGAATCTTATTTTTCTAGTAGACGCACCTACACATTAGACATCCCAGTTGGGTGCAGACGTGCCAGATGAAGCAGGGACACAGATTGGGGGGGGCATGGACAGCGAAGGTGACATCCTGCAATAAGGGGGACCTCCCGGGGCACCTGGGGAGACCCCCCAGGCAGGAAGTGCCAAACTGGTGGAGTCAGACATCCAGGATCAAGGTGGGCACAGCCGGGGAGCTGGGGAGACCCCTCAAGTCAAAGCAGACACAACTGGGAACTGGGGAGACATCCCAAGTCAGGGGTGACAGGAGGATTAGCAAGAGCGCGCAGATCAGAGCAGCACCCCCGGGAAGCCCGACGACTCAGGTCAGGGTAGAAGCTCCCGGGGCGTCGGGGAGATCCCATAACACTGCAGCCGGTAGGGGGACAGGCCAATTCGATGGAGACCTACCTAGGAGACATCTCTGGTCAGCGCAGACACACCCGAGGAAGACCTCCCAGGTCCGTGCAGACACTCCTAGAGACTGAGAGACCAACGAGGTCAGAGCAGAAGCACACGAGAAAATACAGACGCCCGCCAGGAGCATGCGGGGGCTCAGTCGGCTGAGCAGCTGACGCTCGATTTTGGCTCAGGTCGTGAGAGCGAGTCCTGCATCAGGCTCTGCACTGGCTGTGCAGCCTGCGTGAGATTCTCCCGCCCCTGTGCCCCTCAACCCCCACCCAACCAGCTCTCATGCTCACTCGCTCTCAAAAGAAGAAAATACATATATTTAAAAGTCTACGTTTTTATAAATATATAGAAATATAGAAATAAAATATATACACATACCTACATGCGGGTAAAGCAGACACATGTCGTGAATTAGGAAGAAAACCCAACTCAGAACACTTACACCTGGGGAGTTGGGGTGACATCCCTGATCATGGCTGACATTTCAGGGGAACAAAGACGACATTCCTTGCCGGGAAAAAGACACACGTGGAAGATCACGAGAACTCAGATCCGGGACGGGACACGACACACCGGCACAGCTAGCAGACATCCAAAATTAGGACAGACAAACCGGAGGAATTAGTGAAAAGTTCCAGGTCGGCGTAAACATACCTGGAGAATTAGACCTCTCAGGTCGGTGTAGGAACACCTGGGGAATGAAGGAGTCTTGTCAGTGTAGACCTCCCTGGGATATGAATAGCGCGTTCTAGGTCAGAAGAGATACAAACAGGGAGTTAAACGTCCCAGCGGGGTGTAGACACACCAGGGCAGAGACACAACCGGATCAGGGTTGACATATCTGGGGAAACGGAGTCATTCCAGTGAAGACGGACCTGGAAATTGGGGCAGCACCCAAGCCAGAACAGACACATCTTGGGTATTAAGGGACACCTCAAGTCCGTTTAGACACGCCTGAGGAATTAGGGAGACATCCAGGGTTACCATGGAAACACCTGGGCAACGGGAAATAACCCAAGTTTCAGACACACCTGGTGACTAGAGGCAATCCCAGGTCCGAATCGAAGCACCTTGTGAACGAGGGAGACATTCCAGGTCAGTGTTCTCAAAAATGGGGAGTTAGGGGACACTCCAGGTCAGCGCAGATTCTCCTGGCAAACTTGGGAGACATTCAAGTTCAAGTAGACAAACGGGGGCGATTAGGGAGGAATCCCAATTAGGTGTAGATCTACCTGGGACAGAGAGAGCGAGCCTGGGTCAGAGCAGACCTGCCTGGGGATTAGAGAAACGTCCCAGTCCAGTGCAGACACGCCTGAGAATTTGGGGGACATCGAAAATCAGGGTAAACAAGCCTGAAGAATTAAGGCACGATCCTAGGTTAGTGTAGACACACTTCGGCAGTTATGGAAATATCCCAGGTCAGGGAAGACACACCTGGGAAATCTGGGATACGTCTGCGTTCAGGGTAGATACGATTGTTGAATTAGGGGACATTCCACATTACAGTAGAGACACCTGGCGAATGAGAAAGGCCTCCCAGATGAGACAAACACAGGGATCTCTCAAAGTCAGAGAGGACACCCCCTGGAATTACGGAGGTGTTACATGTCCGTGTAGACACGCCAAAGGAATCAGGGAGACGCCGCTGGAAAACGAGGCAGTACACCGAGTCTCACAGCACACCCTGAAGGCAAAGGTATCCTTGCAGATCCGTGTAGACAAAACTAGGGAACTAGAGGTCATCCAAGGCCAGGGGGGACCCACCTGGAAAATTAATCTAGACACACGTGGCTTAGTATGGAAGCCACCAAGGTCAAAGACGCCATACCTAGGGAAACAGACATCCTATGCGAGACAGAAGACATCTCGTGTGAGCAGTCAGGGAGACATCCCCATCCAGAGAAGACTCTCCTGGAGAAACAGAGAAAATCCTGAGTAGAGTCGTCACCCCTGGGGAGGCAGAGACACATCTCTGGTCAGGTCAGATCTGAAGGGAACTGGGTATACATCCCGGCGTCGCAGCTGTGGCTGCTGAGACCACTCAGGCGAGCTGCTGTCGGAGTCGGAGTCAGCTCAGCTCCCTCCGGGGAGAGAGACACCCACAGAAGAGACCAAGCCAGAGCGCGGAGAGCTATGCTGGCGGACAAGCTGGACGCACTGGGGACCAAGGAGACATCCCAGTTCAGGGTAAACACAGTTGGGTACTAAGTTGACCTCCTCTTCAGGTGAGACCCACATGGGGGAAATCAGACACATCCAGATTCAGTGTCCATGTGGACATGCCGTGGCATCAGGGTCCATCCCGTGTCGCGCACACAACCCGAAGAACCGGACCCATCTCCAGGCAGCAGCACACCTGCGGGATGAGGGCGACTTCTCAGGTAAGAGGATAATCCTGCGGAATGAGTGAGATGCCCTAAGTCAGCTTAGAACACCCGGGGGCTGGTGGGGCTCTCCCAAGTCACAGAAGACACAGAGAGTTCAAAGTTCAAAGAGGATTATACAATAGGGAATTGCGTAGATATTCCGGTCAAGGTAGACATCTCTGGGAGACAGACATGACCTCCCACTCCGTGTAGACACACTTGGGGGAATTAGACATATCCGGGTAGTCACACCTGTGGGATTAGTAAGCCACCGAGGAGAGTGTAGACACACCCAGGGAATTAGGGAGACAGTACCGATCAGCGCAGACGCTCCGGGGGAGCTAGGGACACAGTCCAGTCAGAGTAAAAACCCCTGGGGGAACATGCAGACTTCCCGGGACAGAGTAAACACACGCGGGGCATTACAGAGACTTGCCATGTAAAAGACGATACCCCCGGGGAATTAATGAGCCTTCCTGAGTCCGTGTAGACACACTCGGGAAACTGAGTGCATCCCAGGCCCGAGCAGACGCACCTGGGGCATTAGATGTTCCATCCGAGTGGACACACGTGTGGATCAGGGAGATGTTCCAGATGGAAGTAAACCGACGTGAAGATCTGGCAGGAAATCTCTTCAGTGCAGATCCGCTTGCGATCGTACGGATAAATCCCAGGTGAGGGCGGAAACACCGGCGATTAGGGAGTCATCAGAGGGTAAGGAAGACACTGCTGGGGTATCAGAGCTACATCCCAGATCAGGACAGACAAACATGGAGAGAGAGAAAGAGAGAGAGAGAGCCCAAGCCAGAGTAAGGAGACACCGATGTAAGACGCTGGTTCGCCCGGAGTTGGTAAGACACAGGCCGGAGCGGACACACCTAAGACATTATGGAGAGACATCACGGGGCGGCACAGACGCACCGCGGAGTGTGGTACACGGCAGGCCGGTACCCACCGCCCCGGGAACAAGCAGACACGCCCACGCGTAACAGACCCACATTAAGATCCAGGGAGACGTCCCAGGTCCGTGTAGACACCTCGGGAAATAGCATGTCGAGGTCAGTGGAGATACACTGTGGGAATTACGGAGACAATCCAGGTTACAACAGACACACCGGCAGAGGAAAGGAGACATCTCTGGTCATACAAGACCCACCACGGGAAACAGGAAAAAACCCGAGGTCAGTGCAGACTCTCCCGGGGAATCAGGGAGACTTGCCCAGGTCAGCGCAGACAGACTTGGAGGCATGAAAGGTCCGAGTAGAGACGCGGGGGAATGAGGAGCGCTCGGGGTAAGAGCAGGTGTCATCGTCCAGCGCAGGCACAGTGAGGAAACGAGAGATCCCGGGACAGTGCAGCCACCGGGGGGCGGGGGGGGGGGGTGGGGGGAGACATACAAGGTCCGCAGACACACCCGGACGCGAGCGAGAGCAGGGGGACAGCACAGTGCGAGCGGGCAGGGCAGTGAAGGCGGCCTCCAGGGTCACTGCAGATGCTCCGGGGAACTTAAACAGACATCCCGGGTGCACAGGGCTGGGGAAGGAGGAAGAACGTAGGAGACCCGTTCAGGAATTAGAGACACACTCTGGGCCGCAGGAGATGCATCTGGGAAACCAGTAATGATTCTTTTTTTTTTTTTTATGTAAGTCACCATACAGCAAGTTAATAAGAACTGTAAGCACCGTCTCCCGAGCAGAATTTGTGAAATTTTCCAGCTGAGAGCAGACACACCTCGGGACGTAGGGGAATCCCAGATCATGGCGAACAGAGAGACAGGAGACACGGAATGACAGGGTTGACTCGCCAGGGAACTGCGGATATCCCAGGCAGTGGAGACACACGTGAGGTCTTAGGGAAACATCCACATCAGTGGACACACAACTGTGGACGTAAGACATCCCGGGTCAGAGTCCTGTCCGGAGGAGCAGGGGGGCATCTCAGTTCTGTGTAGACACGCTCCATTAGGGAGACATCCCAGGTTAGTGTGAAAAAATACCCCATGTCAGAATACACACACCT
The DNA here is from genome assembly GCF_963455335.1 of Martes martes. NCBI lineage: Eukaryota > Metazoa > Chordata > Mammalia > Carnivora > Mustelidae > Martes > Martes martes. Next base: position 91,945,030 of record NC_137901.1, read on the forward strand.
CGTGTATTAGTGAATAATTCGAGGACAGTGTAGACGCACCTGGGATACGCTGGAGACACAAAGTCAGAGTAAACGTGTACAGGAAGTGAGGGGGTAGTTCCTGCGCAGACACGCCTACTTCATCATGCAGATGCCCGAGGCAGTGCAGACGCACACGGGGACCGAAGAGAACCCATTTCAGTTCAGGTGCACGAGCACCATTAGACCGCGGCCCCAAGTCCGCGCAGACGCACACGGCATCTAGAGACACGTCAGCTGGTCAAGACAGACACCATTCCGGAACTATAAAGGCAAATTACCACCGAGTCAGCACATCTCAGAATTCCATATATCCCGCACCCGTTTAGACCTACTCAAACATTATGGCGATATTTCTGGTCAGATCAGAAATTCCAGGGGGACAGGGAGACACATGAGCTTTGAGTAGATACACCATGACAACTGAGGAAATGTCTCTAAGAAAACACACCTGGATCACAAGGAGACATCCCGAAATGGTGCAGACAACCGAGGTTTAGGCACACCCGGGGAACTAAGGAGATATCCCAGGTCCGGGTAGACGCTCTTGGGAAAGGAGACCTCCCAGGCCAGGGTCGGCGCACTTGAGATCCTAGAGAGCGATCCTCTATCAGGCCAGACACACCTTTACAAACAAGGGGGAAAAACCAAGGTTAGAACAAAAGCCCCTGGGGTTCTGTGTAGATACGCTAGCTCAGAGACAGCACACCAGAGAACACAGACCAGATCAGCGCCGGCTCAGCTGAGCAATCTGGGAACCATGCGAGGTCAGTGTAAACACTCCTGGGGGAACGGGGAAACACCAGACTCCAGATACAAACATTCGTGGGTCTATGAAGACAGACCACGTCAGAGGAGACACACCTAGAAAACAAGGGGACATTCTGAGCCGTGTAGACAAATCCGACAACGAGAGACATCTCGGGTCATAACTGACACACCGGGGCTTTGGAGCAACATCCCAGATCAGTAGAGACCCGCGTGGAGAACTCGGGAACCAACCCGAGTCAAGGTAGACACTCTTGGGGAATGAGAGAGACGTCCTAGATCAGGGGCATTTGAGGAACACCACGTCAGAGAAGACACATCTGGGGAACTAGGCGGATGTCCCACGTCAGAGTAGACACAACCGGGGAGATGCAGAGACAAGCCAGATCCCCGCACGCTTGTGGGCGAGTTAAGAGACGTCATAGAGGACTCACTGGAGAACAAGGGAGACCTCCGAGGTTAGTTCGACACACGAGACACCCCTGGGGAGTCAGGGTTATACTCTTGGAAGCTTCCCAGGTGAAATTCGAGGCCGGCAACCCCACAGAAGGGCAGGGAGAGACCGCAGAAGGCACCGAGCGCTCCCGGCTGGCAGGTGGTGGGTTCAGTGAGGGAACTTACAGGCGAGACTGGTCTCGGGCAGCAGCTAGACAAGCAGATCTCGGCACCCACTTGCCAAATCCTAGAAGTTTACGGACAGTCCTTAACTGGGTTCAGTCCCTGTCACTCTCTAGATGGTCTGGACGGCTCATCGCTGCCTAAGGTCACGGCCTTGAGGCAGCTGCTGGGAGCAGAGCCGGGAAGGCAAGCAGATCTCGCATCCTAACGGCGGGAGAAGACGAGCAGCAGTCCGGCGCCTGGACCTAGCTCGTCCTTCAGCCGGCGCTCATGGTCTCTTGGTGGCCTGCACCACCACTTCAGGTCACAGCAGGCCCATTTCGGGGGAAAGACAGACATCTCATGGCAGGGCATACAACAAGTGGGAAACAGAAACTCACGCCAGATGAGAAGATGCACCTGGTGACGAGGAGACGTACAGCATCAGAGTCAACACACCCAGGGACTGAGGAAAGCATCCCGAGTGAAGGTACCACACTGAGACATTGGAAAGAGATCCCCGGTCAGAGAAGACACACCTGGTTTATTGGGAAGACGTGCCCAGTCCGGGCAGACCGCCTACGATGGCAGGCGGGCGTCAGCAGACATCCCAGGTAAATCCAGACTCTCCTGGGGAACTCGAGTCCTCCAAGGTCAGCGCAGGCACAACCGGAGAGTTAGGGAGACATCCCAGGTCAGTGATACACACCTGGGGCGTTAGGGAGACTTTCCACGTCACAGCGGACACACAGGGGAGACTCGGGAGACATCACTGGGCAGGGTAAACACGCATGGAAAAGAAGGGTTATCATCAGGTCACAGTCATCGAATCCGAGGAACTAGAGAGACATCCTTTGCCACTGTGAACAGACCACGGACGGCCAGACCGTGTCAGACACTGTGGGGAAGTAGAGAAGCAGCCTGGGTCAGTGCGGGTACGACTGCAGCACCGCGGGAACACCCAGGGCGAGAGCTGGCGCGCCTGGGCAGTTAGGGAGAAGCCAAGGTTGAAGACGACGCAGTCCAGCAATAAGCTGACCTCTCACGTCATGGCTGACACGTAAGGAGAATTACGGAGACGTGCCAGGTCGGGGGGTACACACACGAGAAATGAGGGCAACATCCCCGGAGAAGTCCCACACCCTGGGAACCAGGGAGACCTCCCAGGTCATGGCGGACAGAAGCCGGGATTTAGGCCAACGTCCCACGTTAGTGGGGACGCCCGTGGGTGAGCAGACTGACCTCCCAGGTCTGAGCAGACCCATGGGAGTCGTCATGGAGACACGCAGAGCGGGCATGTGCGAGCCTGGGTAATCAGAGATGTCCCGCAGGTCAGCGCAGACACGGAGCGGATTAGGAAGGACCCAGTTCACTGCAGGCCAAACCGAAGAATCCGGTCAATGACCCTGGTCAGAACAGACCCACCGGGAGACTCGCGGAGATGCCCCACGTCGGTGCTGACGCATCGTGCCACGAGACAGCCCAAGTCAGGACACGCACCTTAGGGTTTAAGCAAACCTCCCAAGTCGGGTTACACGGGCGGGGGTGAGGGAGGCGCCCGGGCTGCTGCAGACCCGCCTGAGGGATGACGCAGTCCTCTGCAGCGAGGACGGCCCCGCCTGGGCAACGAGGGAGCCGCCCCTCGTCAGCGCGGACACGGTGAGTCGGGGAGCCCGCCAGCTTCGGGGTCGTGAACGCTGGAACAGGACAGGCGTTCGCGACCCAACGCCCCTGCGGAAGGAGGAGACCGAGAAGCCGGCCTGTGTGATTACGGACGTGTCCATCTCACCGTGTGCGGAGGTGGGGAATGAGGGAGGCGCGCTGGGAAAGTGCAGAAACACCCGTGAACTGGAGAGACGCCCCCGGTCACGGCAGACACACGCCGGGAAACTTCCTGGTCAGCGCTGACACATTCCTGGTCAGCGCTGACACAGGGAATTAGTGAGGTTTCCCACGTCAGTGTAGACACAACTCGAGAATTACGGAGGTAGCTCAGGTTGGGGCAGACAAACCCGAGGAAATGAGGCTACCTCCCAGGTCAGGGGGACACAACCAGGTGTGCAGAAAACCACCACAGAGCATGATCTAGACGTAATCCAGAGTCAAGGATGCAGAGAGAGGAGGGCACTACAGACTCTGGGTTATGACTCCTACAGCCCAGGGCAGGGCACACCTACAAGCGGGAAGTAGGGCGATATCCCAAGTCAGGGCAGTCAAAACTGGGGTTAACTACGGAGTCGTCCCAGTTCAAGGAGTACAAAACGGGGGGATACAAGAGCGAGCCCAGGACACAGTGTACAGACCCAGGAATACATCACAGTTTGAGAAGTTCTGCACAGATCTCGGATACCGGCCCTTGATCTGTAACGTCGAGCCGAAGGAATAGCGCGGAGGACCACAGGGGCAGGGCGGGAAAACTGAAGGGGGGGGGAATCAGAGGGGGAGACGAACCACGAGAGACTCTGGACTCCGGGAAACAAACGGAGGGTTTCAGAGGGGAGGGGTAGGGATGGGGCAGCCGGATGATGGGCACTGAGAAGGGACATGTGATGCGCACAGGCAGTTACACAGAACTAATGAATCAGGGACACTCCGTTAAAAACCGATCATATACTATTCTGTGGCTGAGTATGATAATAATAAAAAGAATGCATCCCAGATCAGCATAGACACACCCGGTAACGAGAGATGTATCCCTGAGGTGCCTGAGGCTCTCAGTCGTTGCGCCTCTGCCTCCGATGCAGGTCATGATCCCAGGGTCTTGGCATCAAGTCCCGCATCAGAATCCCCGCTCAGCAGGAAGCCTGCTTCTCCCTCTCCCACTCTACCTGCTTGTGTTTTCTCTCCTGCTGTCTCCCTCTCTGTCAAATGAATAAATAAAAATCTCTGAGAAAGAAAAAAGAAAAGAACATATCCATGGTCACTGTGGAAAAATAGGGAATAAGGGAGAAAACCCATGGCATAGTAGACACATTTGGTAATTAAGGAAACAACAACAGACATCTGGAATATTATGGAGGCGTCCAAGCTCAGGAAACACACCTAGAGCACCAGGAATACACCTCAGCTCCAAGTAGACACACCGGGGAATTAGTCATACTGGCTCAGGACAGACAAACCAGGGAATCAGGAAAACATTCTAGAAAAGTGCCCACATTTGGGGAATTACCAAAACGTCCCAGATGAGCACAGACCCCTCTGGGGGATTAGAAAGACAAGCCCTGTCAGAGCAGACACACCTGGGATGTTAGGGAGACATCCCAGGTCAGACGAGACTTGTCTAGGTCATTCGTGATATCCCAGATCAGTGTAGACAAACCTATGAAATGAGACATCTGTGTCAGTGCAAACACAACTGGAAACCAGAAAAACAGGCCAGATCTATATAGACACTGAGTACATGTGCAACCTATCCCAGGTCAATGTAGACAACACAGTACACTGGGAGACGTCCCAGATTCATACAGACACAGGGAGGACTATGTCACCCAGGTCAGAGCAGACACACCTCTGCCCATGATAGAGGAAAAACGCCAAGAAATCAGGACACCACACATGCCCAGAACAGACACCCTGAGAAGTACAGAGACACCCCAGAACATGGTAGACACACTTGGAAAACTAAGGAAGCACTCAGGCCAAGGCAGACATATCTGGGTCATTACAGAAACATGTTAAGACACAGTGGGCACCCCAGGGTTTGGGGGACATATCCGGGTCAGGGAGTCATACCTAGGGAATTAGGGAGACATCACCGGTCCAAGCAGACACACCTGGCAAATAAAGGAACAAGTCCTAGGTCGGTGTAGTAGACACAACTGAGTAACGAGGGAAGCACCTCAGGCCAGAGTGAACCCGTGAGAGGAACGAGGAACGAGGGAGCCGCCCACAGTCAGAGCAGACACAGCCTGGGAATCAGGGAGACACGCCAGGCAAAGGCGGACAGAGCTCAGGACCCAGGGTGAGGTCCCACGTCGGAGGAGACACCTCGGGGTATTATGGAAATAGAAGAGGTTGGTGACGAGACGCAGGGGATAAGGGAGACATTCTATGTCGGTGTAGACTCACCAAAGGCATTAAGGAGACCTCCCAGATCAGGGCGGAAACTTCTGAAGGATCTAGTAACAGATCAGAGGAGTCACACCTGGGGAACTAGGAAGACATCCCAGGTATGGCAGATACACATGGAGGAACAGGGCGATACCCTAGGTGAGGGCGATAAGGGCGACATGCCAGGTCAGCGAAGACATACCTGAGGACTCTAGGAGACACCCTGGGAGACGGCAGACCTACCGGTGTGTTTAGGGAGTGTGACCCCGTTCGGAGTAGACACATCCGGGGGGAGCTGGGGGGGGATGTCCATCCTGGGTTAGTTCAGACAAAGTGGAGAATTGGGAAAACATCCACGATCAAGAAAGAAACCTTTGGTTGTTATAGAAACATACCCGTTCAGCACAGACGTGCTGGGAACAAGAGCGATCTATAAAGCCGGTGTAGACAGATGCAGGGAATTAAAGAGACATCCTAAGTCAGAGACGAGAGGAAAACCCCAAATCAGAGTAAAGACACTGAGGAAGTTGGGAAGACACCCGGCCGGTGTGGACACACTTGTCCGAATCTTCGCGCCCCGCTGCCTGCGCGCTCAGGGTTTAAATTCCCCCCAGGCGGCCCTTTCTCAGGGAAACATCTGGAAGTCTGTAATGGTGGGAGCATCTTATCTTCAAATACTGAAGCGGCTACGGCCCGGGGGAGACAAACAGCTCGTCACTCCTTTCTTCACGGCACGAGCTCATCGCTGTACATGGGGCTGTCACGGGAACGGGTGGGGCAAACAGTCCTGAGAAGCTTGGAGGAAACTTCCTAAGTTCAGACCCTCGGCTGCCGGACTGCAACGTGGCTCTCACTGGCCTCAGAGCACAGGCTCCTTTCCTCTTTCCTCCTTCTTCTCCCCCAGCCCGAGTGCGTGAAAAGGCGGCGCGCTGACCGCAAACACAGCTGCATTCGGGGCCCGGGAGCACACGAGGACCACAGGCTCGGCCCCCTTCCTAATCGCAGCGCCTGTCAGGCGTCCCGGAGCACCCCGGGAGGCCCAAACCCCAGTCACGGGAAAGACCAGCAGGCTGGGACTTGAAGCAAGTCACCGCCAGTCACTTCGTGGTAAACACCGCAAGGAGCTGGATTGAGAAGTTCGGCCACATCTGGGGGTGTAGGGAAGGTGTCCCGGAGCAAGTAGCGTTTCATCCAAGCCCTGAAGAGGGGACACCAACTGAACCAAAACGCGACACGGGACAGCATTCCAGGCCGAGGGGACGGCAGACGCAGGGCTCGGGATGTGAAGACCTGAGTCTCGGTCCGGGCAGGGAACATGTGCGACGAGCCTGGGGCGTCTGGAGGTTTTCTAGGACGAGGCAGCTACGAAGGCTCAGGGCACTGTGGCAGCAGCCCCACAGGAACCGGAGCGACGGGCTCGCCCTGGACGGGCTGGGTCAGTCCAGGAATTGAATGGATAGTGACTCTGATGGGCTAAACGTCATTAGGCATAGAAGAATTCCAGCCTAAAAATCAGAAATGAACGTACGGGCACTACTGTGTACCTTACAGAGACAAAAGGACCGAGATAATACCATGAACAGATATACACCAACAGACGCCCTCCATGCAGCAGACAAATTTCTAGAACACGCAGACCACCACTGACTCAAGAGGACACAGAAAATCTGATGGGACCTACGAGGGGAGAGGCTGAGTCAGGGATGAGTTCCCCTGCTAACAGAAAAGCTCTCGACCACAGGGCTTCCCCGGTGGCTACACTGCATGTTAAAAAGTGGCTGCCACGCCCGTGGGCCTGCTCCATGGATGACCCTGGCAGCTCTCACCAGCGTCCGCCGCAAGGGTATCCGCATTTCTGACACAGACTGCGGGATTCTCTTAGCACTTCCTCCCCTCTCCCTCCAACCAAAGCCCAGGAACAGCACGAGAAGCCATCCCAGGTCTGTGGCTGACCAGCGCGGGACAGCAGCCCAGACCCCGCGGCGGGTGTGCACTGCTGTGTGTGCACTCAGATGGCGCCTGTGCGTCTGTGCACCGGCACCCGCCAACCCGAGGCCCTTCCCCGGCCTCTGCGGCAGCGTGTGTGCCCAGGGGCAGACCGACAGCTGGGGCACCTGCAGCTTTACCCCCAGTAATTCCTGTACATACCTTGGCCCTAAGCACTAGCGTGAGCTTGCACCTGGCCCCCGCCACCATACGCGCCCTCCGACTCTGCCCTCCAGCCACGCACGTACAACCACCGGCTGCAGCCATCACTACTGCTCGTCCCGGGCCCGAGCAGCTGGACCTGCAGGCACCTCCGAGGACGTCCAGCCCAAGCAGCATCTGTGGACACGTCCCCCAGTGACACTCACTGAGAATCATGCAGCTGTTGGTGCTGTGGACCCCAGTGACATCCGTGGGTGAGTCACTGCACCGCTCTGGAATCATGGCCACCACACCTCCGTATGTGGCCCCTTATCGCTCTAGACCCAGGGTCCCAGCACGCTGTGGCATCTCCTGCCTGCACATGAAGGTCTTTCCTTACTGAAGCCCCATCTGTGAAGCCTGGAACACTGACCGCCTCTGCAAACACACAGACCCCGCATTAGCAGATGGTGATGGAGAATCAGGGAAACGTGACTCCGCCAAAGGAATACGTTACACTCGCCCCAAAGAAACAGAGACCAGGAACTGCCCGACAAATTCAAAGTGACTGTTCTGACGACACTCAGAGAGCTGTCAGAGAATACAAGTAAGTGATCTAATGAAATCTGGAAAATAATCCAAGGTCAAAATAGGAAGTTCAACAAAGAAACAGAAAAAAAATAAAGAGAGAGAGAGAGAGAGAACCAAACAGAAATCACGGAGCTGAAGAGTACTGTGACTGAAGTGAAGAATTTAGTAATGAGCTTCAAATTCATCTGGACCAAGCAGAAGGAACAATCAGATCAAAACCAGAACACTTCACCCAGCAACGCTGTCCTTCAGAAATGAAGGCAAGACAGACCGTGCCAAACAGACAAAAGCTTCGGGGCTTCAACAACACTAGCCCTGCGTACCCCGAAATACTGAAAGGAGCTCGTCATGTGAAACAGAAGACGTTAACCAGTAACGTCGAAATATGGGAAGAAAGAACGTCTCAGCAAAGCCAAGTACGTGGACAGATTAGGGAGACTCTGGTAAGGCAGCGTGGTGGTGTGTGCTCCCCACCTCGTTCTAGTACGATGGTCGAAGAGCAGAAGTGTTAAACATAGCTACGGCCACAATAACGTGCCAGTGGACACACAACACAAAAAGATTAAAAAAATGGGACATCAACACCACAAAATGTCTGTGGGGGGATGCTAAGGCAGAGTTTCGTGTACAACCCACGTTGGTATCCACGTGGGACAGACTCTCACATCTGCAAGAGCTGTCGAGTCCGCCACAGGGGACCCACAACACAGAAACTGCACGAGCAGCTGCACACACGACAGAGAGCAGGGAGGGGCGCCCGGACGGCTCGCTCAGTTAGGGACCCGACTATCTCTGCTCAGGTCTTGATCTCAGGGTCAGGGGTTGAAGCCCATGCTGGTGTGGAGCCTACTTGAAAAAAGACTTTTTCTTCCAAAAAAAGGTAAAAAGGGAATCAATATACGCCATTACAGAAAATTACCAATTCACAAAGGAAGAGAAGACAGCAAGAGGGGAAATGTAACGAAGAAACTCCAAACACCCAGGAAATAATTAACAAAATAGTAAATCCTTACCTATCACTAACTGTGTTGAAAGTAAACGGATTAAGGGGAGCCTGAGGGGCTCAGCTGGTGAAGCGTCTGCCTTGGGCTCAAGTCATGATCTCAGGGTCCTGGGATCAAGTCCTGCATCCGGCTCCCTGCACGCTGAGGAGTTCTCCAGGATCATATGTCAGGTCACAAAGTAAGACTGAAATCCTAACGAGTATCTTTCCTAACCACAGTGGCGTGGATCTGGACATCAGCAACGAAAGGCAAACCAGAAGACTCATAAATACCTGGGAAAGAAACAACAATGAAATCCAACAGGAGGTGAAAAAGACACCGAAACAAAACTGGAAACACAACATATCAAAACGTGTGGGACAGCAATGCTGAGAAGGAATTTTATAGATAGAAAATCCTCCATTTAAAAAAAAGAAAGATCTCAAATAACCTAACACTCGACCTCAAGGAACTAGGAAAGAACGCCCACACGCAGAAGAATGAAACTGGACCCTGTCTTACCGCTCTCACAAAAGTTACCCTAGAGTGGATGTAGGACTTAAATGTAACATCTAAAACCATAACACTCTTCACAGAAAACATGAGAAAAGCTCCTTGACACAGGTGTTGGCACTGATTTTTGGAACAATACCAAAAACACACTCAACAAAAGCAATCATCAAGGAGTGGGGCCACACCAAGCTAAACAGCTTCTGCACAGCAAAAGGAAGCATCGACAAAGGAAAAGGCCGCATACGGGATGGAAGGAAATGCTGCAAACCACGTGTCTGATGAGAACAGGTACAAGGAACGCCTGCGTCTCTGGAGCAAACAAAAATCTGATTTTAAAAAAGGACAAAGGGGGGCACCTGGGTGGCTCAGTGGGTTAAGCTTCTGCCTTTGGCTCAGGTCATGGGTCTCAGGGTCCTGGGATCGAGCCCCGCATCGGAGTCTCTGCTCAGCGGGGAGCCTGCTTCCGCCCCCCCACCCCCGGCCTGCTTGTGATCTCTGTCAAATAAATAAATAAAATCTTTTAAAAAAACAGAGATCTTGAACAGACATTTCTCCAAAGATGACATATAAAAGGCAACAAGGACATGAAATGTTGCTCAACGTCGCTAATCATCAGTAACGACGCTAAGCAAAACCACAATGAAGTATCAGCTCACCTATTAGTATAGCGATTATCAAAAAGACAAGAGGGGGGTACCTGGGGGGCTTAGTTGGTAAAGCCTCTGCCTTCCGCTCAGGTCGTGACCCCAGGGTCCTGGGATCGAGCCCCGCCTGGGGCTCCTTGCTCAGCAGGGAGCCTGCCTCCTCTCTCCTGCTGCTCCCTTGTACCCATTCTGTGTGTCGAATAAGAAAGATCTTAAAAAAAAAAAAAAAAAAAAACAAGCAAGAACAAATAGCAAGGATAGGAGAAAACGAACTCTTGTGCACTGTTGCGGGGCGTGTAAGTTGGATTGACCGCTACGGAAAACAGTACAGAGGCTCGTCAAAAAGTAAAAACATTCAACCACTGAATACGACCCAGCAGTGGCAGTTCTGGGTACGTATCTGAAGAAACGAAATCACTACGTGGGAGTAGTGCACACAACTCTGCTCACCGCGGCTCTGGTCACAACCGCCGAGTCGCGGAAACAACGTAGGCGCCCATGGGCGCATGCACGGAGGAAGATGATGTGGTCTGCACGCACAACGGAGTGTCATGCGGTGATAAGAAAGGGAATTTCTTGCCATTTGTGACACGACGGACAGACCCAGGACGTGATGCTCGGTGAAATAAGTCAGAGAATGGCAGATTCGCTGTGACCTCCCTTATCTGCAGAATCTTAGACATCAAGCTCATCCAAACACAGAGCAGAATGCTGGCTGCCAGGGTCTGCTGGTGAGACGAATGGGGAGACACGGATCAGAGGCAGCAACTCTCAATTGTAAGAAGAGGACACCCCCGAGAGCTGATGCCCAGCATGGGACTAAAGGGGACAGTCCTGTGCCGTGTCCCTGAAAGTGGCGGTGGTGGTAGAGCTTCACTGCTCTCCCCTAACAGCAGCTGCAGAAGGGTGATCACAGGCTGGGCTAGCTAGCGTTCTTGTGGTAAATATTTCTCAATACATACACGTGTCGAGTGACACATGTCAAATGTCAAATCTTATTTGTCAGAGAAAGAGCACAAGCAGGGTGAGCAGCAGGCAGAGGGAGAAGCAGGCTCCCTGCTGAGCAGGGAGCCCCACGAGGGGCCTGATCCCAGGGCCCTGGGATCAAGACCTGAGCCAAAGGCAGACAGTTAAGGTAAACCACCCGGGCTTCCCAATAAATAAAAATCTTTTTAAAAATTATTAAGATGGTAAATTTTACAGTATGTGTATTTAACCACAATTTAAAATATCAGTTTTTTTAAACTATGGCTAACACCTTACTCAGTATCATACTCAGTGGTTAAAAACTGAACGTTTTCCCCCTAAGTTCAGGAACAAGACAAGGATGTCTGTTTATGTCACTTCTATGCAACACTGTACTGGAATAGCTAATCAGAAAAAAAAAAATAGAGAAGAAAAAGCAATTAAAAAGATACAAATTGGATGGGTTCCTGGGTGGCTCAGTTGGTTATGATCTCATGGTGGCCCAGGTCATGATCTCAGGGACCTGGGATCGAGCCCCCCATCAGGCTCCCTGCTCAGTGGGGAGCCCGCTTCTCCCTCTGCTGCTCCCCCTCCTTGTTTTCTCTGTGTCAAATAAATACATAAGTAATCTTTAAAAAAAGATACAAATTGGAAATAAAGAAGGAAAATTTTTTCTTCTTACAGATGATCTGATGTCTAGAAAATCTTAAAGAACACGCGTGTGTGCGCACACACACACAGAGTTAATGAAGGAATTTAGCACTTGCAGGATGCAAGACCAGCACACCCAAATCAGCTGTATTTTCATATACTAGTCACAGGTTATTTAAAAATTAAGAACATTATTCCATTTACAATACCATCCGAATCATAGAACACACAGGAACACCCTTCATCAAGGGCTGCGAGATTTGTAGGCTGAACGTACAAACCCAAGGGGGAGAAATCCGACAGACCTAACTAGATGCAACTACATCCCGTGTTCACGGACTGAAGAGTTCATGTTAAGTCAAAACTACCCAAAGCAACCCGCAGATCCAATGCCAGCTTCACTAAAATGCCGAAGGTGCTTTTATGGCAAAAATGGCAAACCACACCCTAAAACACACGTGGAGTTGCCAGTACCACAACGAGCAAAACGGTCTTGACAACCGGCTACGTCGGTTGGGAGAATCACCTTCCCTACTGCGAACCTACAGAAGCCGCGGTGAGCATGACTGGCAGCAGCGCAAGGACAAATGAGAGAGGACAGAGAGTCCTGAAATAGAGCCGCGTCACCAGCGATCAGTAGGTTTCTGACAAAGGATCCAAGTCCATCCTACAGGACAACAGTGTCTTCAACAAACGGGGCAGGACAACCGGATAACCACGTGCGTAAGAATGAAGTTGGAGCCCCATCCCACATGCAGAAACCAACCGAAATGGACCAGAGACCTAAATTTAAGAGCTAAGCCACATATTCCTCTGGAGAAAACCTACAGGTAAATCTTGTGACTCAGATTTGAAAATGAATTCTTAGGACATCAAAAGCACAAGCAGTAAGAGAAAAAACTAACTAGCCTTCCACAAAATTGAAAACTCCTATGCGTTAAGAGACACTATGGCGGACGATGGGGTTAGGGCACACAAACCATAAATCTGAGCACAGGCGGCCCGAAGCAGACGCGCTTCCCAGGGTGAGACGGGCGTCCGGCTGACGCGTCAGCCCCCCGCAGGACCCCCGGCCCCGAGTGTCGGAGGCGTGTGGACGTGCCCACAGCTGGGGCAGAAGCCCACGGACCTCGGCACTGCGTGTTACCATAGAAACAGCACAAACCTCGGAGACAAGGCTGCTGAGGGTCCAGCAGGCGCCGGGTTGTAATGGGAGTGGACTCTCGCTGCTTCTCCGCGGGGCTGTCTGAAGTGCCCACAGGGTACCAGTGAGCGCCTTTCGTCTCCTTCTGCCTCTAATTGGTTTTGCTGGTGGACCGACCGCTCCCGGACGAAGGGGGACAGGAAGCCACGCGACCGAAGGCAGAATCCCCGGCGAGGAGGGCGGAGGGCAGAGTTCGGGTGCTTTGTCCTCGGAGCAGACCCCCCTTCCAGACAGGGCTCAGGGCCCCCCTTCTCCTCCGGAACCACCCCGACCCCCAGGCCTTCGACAGCCCTAACCTGTGCTTTCGGGGACTCCTGCCAGACACCCGGAGCCGCTGCTTCCGCGGGAGGCCGCGCCTGCTGGCTTTCGGGCCTCGGGAGGGCCAGGCAGGGGGAAGCTGTCCTAGGCGGGAGGCCGGCAGGGGCCCCTGCTCTGCCGACAACGTCGCTTCCCTACCTGAGTACAGGCCACCACGTCCTCCCTTGGGAAACTCTACCGGGCTGTGCACCCGTGGTTGGTCAATTCAACGGCGATACGAGGAAAGAACCGGATCTTCCCCTGACAGGATCAGGGCGCTCTTTAGGAGAGGGACTGTGACGGGCCCCACCCACTGGCTTGATCAGCTTCTCCTCCCGGGACAGGATTCCATATCCCAACCCTGCCGGACTCAGGCGGGCCCAGGGACCCTCCTTTGGCCAAAGCAGCATGGGAGGGAGTTACGTGCGTCACCTCCCACCAGAAGCTTGAAGAGGCCCTCCCCCTGCATTTCTCTCCTCCTTCCTCCCTGTCTCTCTCTCTCTCTCCCCCCTCTCTCTAGCCACTCTCGCCAGTCCTTTGGTTGGCGGCATCTTACACGTGTCACTGGAGGGCATCTCTTGGGCCAGAGGCAGAAGAGAAAGTCCACTGAGGGGAAGGCAACAGCCCCGGGTGTGTTGGGGGGGGCCTGGAGGTGTAGTGGGGGAGGGGGAGGAGGGAGGGACAAGGGGGAAGGGGGAGATAGGGAAGAAAGAGGAGAAGGGGGAAGAGAGGGAGAGGGAGGAGGAGGGAGAGTGGGGAGGGGAAGGAAGATGGAGAGGGAGGAGAAGGAGGAGGAGGGAAGGGAGGAGGAGGAAGGGGGAGGAGGAAGGGGGAGGAGTAGCGTCTACCTCACTGCGAGACTTCCTAGGACACCGCGGTGCCCGCACAGTGTGGCTCTGGTGAGAGCGACATCCCCCAGCAGAACAGAAGCGTGCCCAGCAACGACCCACACAAGTGCCGTCGACCCCTCTCTGACGCAGAAAATAGAGCGGACGACGGAGCGGAGACCGTCTTTTCGGCAGATGGTGCTGGAACCACCGGACACCCTCACGGAAAAGCGAACGGAATCCAGACACGGGATCAACTCTAGATGGCTCACAGGCCTAGAACTCAACACTTTCTAGAGGACAACTCAGGAGGCAACCCAGGTGACACTGAGCAAGGTGACGACATCCCGCAGGAGGAAACACCCCCAAACTCATCTTACGAGGCCGGCATTCCCCTGACCAAAGGCAGACAAGGACGCTACGGACTGAGATTCCTGATAAACACGGACGCAAAGCTTCTCAACAGAATGTTCGCAAACTGAACGCGGAAGCGCCAGTCAAAGGACCATCCGTCGTGATCAACTGCGATCCGTCGCTGCCACGCGGGGAGGGCTCAAAACACACACGTCGACAAACAGGATACAGCACGTTAGAAGACCGAAGACAAAAATCATCGCATCACGTCAACAGATGCAGAAAACAATTTGTCAAAAACCCAGTATCCCATCGCGATAAAAACCCTCAATAAACTGGGCACAGAACGTACCTCGGCATCATAAAGGGAAGAAAGGTGGCGCATGACAAAGCCACAGCCAGGATCATACCCACGGTGAAGGGTTAGAGCTTCTCCTCTTCTAGACAAGAATGCTCACTCTCACCACTCCTATTCGACACAACACTGGAAAGTCCGACCTAGAGCACTATGGCAAGAAAAAGAAAGAAAAGACATCCAAACTGGAGAAAAGAAATAAAACTGTCCTTACAGATGACAGGATCTCCTACAAAGAAAATCAGAAGGACTCCAACACCACCACCACCTGCTGGAACCAAGCAATGAACTCAGTAGTTTCAGGACGCAAAATCCACACAAATCAGTGTCTCTACACAGTACTAGTGAAATACCCGGAAAAAAGAAAGAGAACTATTCCATTCACAACAGTACCCAAACCAAGAAAATACTCAGGGATAAATGTAACCAAGGCGGGAAAAGATCTACACGAGGAAAACCGTAAGACCCTGAAGGAAACTGAAGACACAAATGGAAAGACATTCCACGTTCCTGTGTCAGAAGAATTACTACTGCGGCCACACAACCCCACAGATTCAAGGCCATCCCTAACAAAATTTCAGTGTCCTTTTCCCACAGAAATGGAAAAAAACTCCTCAACTCCTATGGAACCACAGAAGACCCCCTCGAGCCAAAGCAATCCCGAGGAAAGAACAGAGCTGGGAACCTCCCACGTCTCGACTTCATGGTACAGTACAGAGCTGTGGTCCCCAGCACAGCACGGCACTGACATGAAGTCAAACACACTGACCACTGGAAGAGAGCAGAGAGCCCAGAAATACACCCTGGCGTACCCAGTCAACGGATATTTGATGAGGGCGCCAAGATTACTCAACGGGGGAAGGACGGTCTCTTCAACCAAGTGTTGGGAGAGCTGGACAGCCACGTGGACAAGAATGAAACCGGACCCCTAGCTCACACCACTCACCAAACACCTCGGAGTTGATTAAGGACGTAGAAAGCCTGAAGCCAAGGAGCTCCGAGAGAACACAGTACAGCGGCTCCTTGACAATGGTCTCGGGGACGACGCTTTGGGTACGACACCAAAATCACAAGCAACGAAAGCAAAAGTTAGTAAGTAGGTTACAACCAACTAAAAAGTTCTGTACAGCAAAGGAAAACCAACAAAACGCAAAGACAAACTACAGAACGTGGAAATGATACTTGCAAATCCTACACCTGGTGGGAGTTCCTCTGTATAAAGAACTCCTACAACCCGACGCCAAAAAAACTTAATTTAAAAATGGGCCAAAGAAGTGAATAAACCTTTTTCCGTAGAACAACGCAGATGGCCAACAGGCAGATGAAAACGTGCTCAACACCAGTCATCATGAGGGAAATGCAAACCAAAACCACAAGGAGACATCCCCTCACACCTGTTAGGACAGCCACTGTCAAAACCAGTGGGGACAGCGAGCGTGGACAGCGAGGACAGGGAGGAAAGGGATCCCGGTGCACCACTGCTGGGAGGGGACACGGCCACTGTCGCAGCGGAGAACAGATGGAGGGTCCTCGACAAATTAACCACCGAACTTCCATATGGCTCAGCAACCCCAATTCTGGGCCTATTTCCAAAGGGAATGAAACAGGGTCTCAAAGAGCTCCGAGCTGCTCCCTCAGGTTCATGAAGCATTACTCACAGTAGCCAAGACGTGGAAACAACCTCGACGTCCGTGGATGGATGATGGATACAGAAAACGGGGTCTGTGTGCTACGGAGTATTATTTACGGTCGAGAAAAAAAGAGAATGCTGTGATTTTCAACAACATGGATGGACCCAGGGGGCATTACTGTAAATAAAATGAGACAAAGACAAAGACAAACACAGTATGACCTCGCTTACATGTGCAACTGGAAAAACAAAAAAAAAAAAGAACTCGGACACAGAGTGAACGCAGACACAGAATGGTGGTTATCAAGGACTCTGGGGCTGGGGACATGGCGAGAAGCTGGTCAAAGGGGCAAACTGCCAGATCTGGGGATCTGATGGGAAGCCTAATTAGAGTTAATACTATGTAACAAAGTTGCAAGTTGGGAGAGAGTGAATCGCACACGGTCCCCCCCCACAAAAAATTACACGGTATGTAATGCAAAAGTGAACACCTCCATCAAGGTGTTTCAAATCAATATCCTGGACACCTTAAAACTCGCACGATGTCGACTGTAACTCAGTACAACTGGGAAAGGAACAGAGAGACAGGAGAAGTCTGAGGGGCGCACCACTCCGTGAAAGCAGCCCCTCTGGAGAGACCACCGGGTGTGTGGTTCCAACCACAGAACACTCTGGAAAAGGCTGAGCCAAGAAGACGGTGGGAGGACCCGAGGCTGCCCGTGGTGAGGGAGGGAGGAGGGAAGGGCAACTAGCGGAGGGCTTCCAGGAGAGTGAGAGCACTCTGTGGGACCCTGTCGTGATGGGTCCCTTCTGTCACACAATTGGGTACCTGCAAGCCCACAGATCTCCAACTCCAGGAGCGAACGAGCCCAGCAAACCATGGACCGGGGGAGGTGATGACCTCTCCACGTGGGTTCAGTGGTAACAAATGTCCCGTCTACGGGGCTGGTGCTGATCACAGGGAGGCTGTCACGAGGCAGGGAGGAGGTAGAAAATCTCTGGACCTTCCTCTCAGTTTTGCTGTGGACCTAACACTCCTCTAAAACAACAAACCATTTTCTTTTGATAGTTGTTCTAGCTGCCACGTTCACCATCGGTTGTCACACGTATACACATCCACGTTTCCTCGCACAAGTGGCCTGTGGTTACGTAGTTGCTCCGGGACAGGCTCTGGGATGGGCTTGAATTCACAATGTCAAGATCAAGAACATCGTGCTCTAGGAGTGAGCCAGCTGGTACCCCCAAAACACACTATTTTAAAAAATGACTCATTTTTTTACCTTCAATTCAAGGAATAGCCTTTTTCCTAATGGCCAGCCCAGCACAGCAGCGTGCAAGGCTCTCAGACTTAGGCTCTCTCTCTCCTGGTTTAAAAGGGACTTAACTCACAGCAGAGGCAGCCCTTCCCCGCACCGGCACCAGCCCCGCCCCGCCCCGCAGATCACCTGCTCTCCCCAGATCCAGCCCCCAGGTCCCAAGCTCACACGCTGGGAGGCCCGGGGGGTGGCCCATGGACAGGGCTCCCTGGGCTTCCTCCTTCCCCCACGTACAACACAGAAAATGATCTCAATCACAACAGCATCAAAAATAAAGTAGGAATAAATTTAACCAAGGACATGAGAGCTGTGCATGATGAGAAAACTATAAGGACTTGATGAGCAAAACTGAAGAAAACACAAATGGAAAAGTGTCCCATATTCATGGATGGGAAGAACTAATTTTAAAATGCCCCCACGACGCAAAACCACCTGCAGACTCCGTGTAACCCCTATCAAATCCCAACGGTATTTTTCACAGGAACAGAAAAAACCATCCTGAAAGTGTATGCAGCCTCCCCTAAAGAACAACCCAAACACAGCGATCCTGATGGAAAAGAACAAATGCAGAGGGACCGCACTGCCTGGTTTCAAACTATCCCACAAGAACACGGTAATGCAAGCAGTAATGGTCCTGGCATAAACACAGACACAATGACCAACGGAGCGAAATAGAGAACCCTGAAGTAAACCCACACAGTATGGTCAACTGATATTTGACAAGGGAGCCAGAAACACCTAACAGGGAAAGCACAGTCTCCTCTTCAACAAATGGTATTGGGAAAACTTAACGCTCATATCTTGCAACACTCAACTCACAAAAACGAACTCGAAACAGTTAAGGACTTAAACATAAAGCCAGATGCCACAGGATTCCTAGAAGAAAACGTAGGGAAGGAGATCCTCGATGTTGGTAACGGCAACAGCCTTCTGGATAGGACAAACACAAGCACAACAAGAGCAAAACACCAGGGAGACACCAACCCAACCGGCTTCTGCACAGCAGAGGGAAAATTTAAAAAGGTAAAGGCAACCTATGGAATGGGAGAAAACATTTGCAAACCAGGTGTTGGGTAAAGCATTAAAATAAAAAAAAAATAAAGAACATACAACTCTGCAATAAAGCCGTCTGATTAAAAAAACGGACAGAGGAACCCGCAGACATCTCCCCAAATGGTCCACAGGTCCATTACAAATAATCAAGACAATACTAATCAAAATCACGATGAGCTACACTTCACACCCGCTACAACAGCTGTCACCAAGGTGACAAGGAACGAGTGCTAGGGAGGGTATGCAGAACCGGGAACCACACGCTCTGCTGGCGGGATGTTGGGCCCCTAAAGAAAACATGGAGGCTCCTTCAGAAATTAAAAACAGACCAACTACAGGATCTGAAAGTCCCATTTTCAGGTATATGACCAAAGAAATGAAAACAGGAGACTGAAGAGAGATCTGCGTCCCCATGGTTAACGCAGCATCATTTACAGCAGCCAAGACCTGTCCACCACTGCAGTGTTCACTAACGAACGAGTGCGTAAGATGATGCGGTGCGTACCCACGATGGAATATCATTTAGCCACAAGAAAGGAGGAGATCCTGACGTCTGTACAGAAGGGATGGACCTCGAAGACATTATACTAAGTGAAATTAACTAGAGAAAGACAAACACTGTAAAATTCCACATGTAGGATCCTAAGAAGTCAGACTTGTAAAAACAGCAAATGGCTGCCACTGGCTGGGGGTGGGGGAGTCGGGGAGACGATGTTTCAGGGTACAGACCTGCGACCAGTAGGTCAATCAGCTCTGGAGACCGGACACACAGACAGTGTTTACAGGCAACGGTACTGTACCCTAAGTACCAAAACTGCTGAGACCCCAGACCTTGAAAGAGACCTTAAAAGACATCATTACGAGGTGTGACAGAGGTACTAACGCTACAATGGTGACCGTGTCACCATACGTAAAAGAACCAAATCAACGTGTTAAAACTTAACTGCCGTGTGTCAATCATATGACAGTCACTTTTTTTTAAACCCTAGACCTCCACACACATACCTGGAAATCCGCGGAGTTCTAGGAGGTCAGGGCCGAAACACCCAGGGAATTAAGAAGACATCCTAGTTCGGTGGAGACATACCCACTAGGAAGACACACCACTTTTGGTAGACACACCTGAGCAATTCGTGAAAGAATCCAAGTCACTTTAGACGCATGTCAGGAACTGGGAAGACACCAAACAGTCACACCTATGAAATTAAGGAGACACTTCCAGTCAGCGGAGGGATGGCAGAGAAAACAGGGTGACTCCACTGTAGCAAAGATAAGCCCCTACTTCAGTGACGTATCCCAGGTCCATGGACACACTCATTAGGAAAGAGTGACACGTCCCAGGTCAGTTTGTATATACCGAGGGAATCCGAGAGACAAACCAGGTCCAAGCAGACACCCTTGAGGAATTACGGTGACATCCCAAGTCATAACAGAAACACCTGAGAATTACGAATTCATGCATGTCAGTGTGGACACAAATAGGCTACAAGAGGATATGCCACATCGCAGACAAGACAAGCCAGAAACATTTAAGCTGAAGGCAGACACAGTTGGTGAATGAAAAAAACACTCTCGGTCAGGGTAAAAACACCTGTGGTATTAGAGATCCTGGGTCAGTGTAGGCATAGCTAGTGAATCAAGAGAATATCCAAGGTTATTGAAGACCCATCTGGGAAATGAGCAACACAGCCCAGGTCGGTGTAGACAGAGCTGGGGAATCGGTGACCCATTCTAGATCAGAGCAGGCACAACTGATGATGAGGGAGACATCCCAGGCCAAAGACACCCCTGGTTATTAGGGGGCCCTAGGATAAGTGTAGAAGCAGCTGGGGAGTTAGAATTTCCAGGTCAGTAAAGACACCCCTGGTTACCAGCGTGCCGTCCCAGATCAAGTTCACACACGTGCGTAATTAGATGACCAGTGTCCGCACATTTACGGAAACATCCCAGTCTGCGTGGAAAAACCCGGGGAACGAAGGAAACATCCCAAATCAAAGCACCCACTCTTGGGTTATTTGGGAGAAACACTAGGTCGGATTAGAAATACCTCGGGAATTCTGTGGATGTCCCAGGACAGTGTAGCTATACCTGGGGCTCGGGAGACCGTCAGACCAGAATAAACGCAACTGGGGAACTAGAGAGACTTTTCTAGTTCAGAGTGAACACACCGAGGTTATTAAGGTGGCTTTCCAGGCCAGTGTAGATAACACACAGGAAACGAGGGACAGGACACAGTTTGTCATAGACGCTCCTGAGGAAGCAGATACGTCCCAGGTCAGGGTGGACACATCTCAGAAACAGGGAGATAACGATGTTCCTGGCAGACACACCTAAGCCGTTACACGAAAATCCCAGATAAGATTAGACACACCTGAGGAAACCCAGGTATATCCCCGAAGGAGGCAGACATCACGGATCAGCGTATACACGTTAGTCTTGGATATATCCAAGATCTGGGTAGATACAAGTCAGATTTATAAAAAACAGCACAGGTTAAAAAAAAAAAAAAAAGACATAACATGGGAAATAGGAAGACATCTTGGTGTAATTTAGACATGCCCGGGGGAAAGGAGCACGATACCTGTTAAGTCTAAACGTACTTGGTGAAGTAGGGGGGCCCCTCAGGTCACAGTGCACACACCGGGGAAACAGACAGCCCAAGTCACCACACCCACACGTAGATCCTCGGGAAAAATTCCCAAGTCTTAGGTTGGCTTCTTAGGTTGACTCCTGGGTACTTGGGAGAAGTGCCCAGGTCAATGGAGACACACCTTGGCAATAATGAGACATTCTAGACCACATTCTCCATGCTGGGAAAACCAGGGAGTTATCTGTCGT
Source organism: Martes martes (assembly GCF_963455335.1). NCBI lineage: Eukaryota > Metazoa > Chordata > Mammalia > Carnivora > Mustelidae > Martes > Martes martes. The sequence continues at coordinate 91,966,812 of NC_137901.1, forward strand.
CAGGGTAAGACACACCTAGGGAACTCAGGTGACATCCACTGAGTAAAGACACACCTGGGGCATTGCTGGGATTCCCAGAGTCACTGGAGAAACACCTGCGCAATTTAGGGAGACAACTCAGGTCAGTGTAGACTGGGAATTTAGGGCCACACCACATTATCAGAGCACAGACATCGAGATTGAGGGAGACACCCCAACACAGTGTACACACATCACTCGATGTGAGACATACCAAGTCAGTCTATATAGACCTGGAGAATTATATGGAAACTATCAAACGTGAATATAATTAGGGAGACACCCAAGTCCATCCTGGACGCACCTCAGATGTTATGGAGAAGATGCAGCCTAGTAAGGGCACACCCGGGGAAATAGGGAGACACTCCTATCAGCGTAGACTAACCTAGGGAGTAGGGGAGATCTACTGGGTCAGGGTAGAGACACCTGTGGCACTAGGGAGATGTCCTAGCTAAGGACAGACACATGCAAGTCAGAGAATCATCCAAGTTCATCATAGACACTCCCAGGGAACTATGACATCCCAGGTGTGGAAACACATGCAAAATAAGGTGACAGCAGAGGTCACTGTACATATGCTCACGGAATGAGGGAGCTGTCCCGTGTGAGAGCAAACGCTATAGGTTTTAGACACCACAGGTCCGAGCAGACACACCTGGGGGATAAGGAGTATCCCAGATCGGTACAGACACATCTGGTGAATTAGGGAGACTCCAGGGACAGTTCAGACACACCTCGGAGTAAGGGAAACCTCCCAGGTCAAGTTGGACACACCCTGGGTACTCCTGGGACATCACAGGCCAGAGTAGACCCGTCTGGGTTCTTACGTGGAGCCACCTCAGCTCATTGTAGCTGACATGAGAGCAGACACACCGGGGAACACGAGAGACAGGATAGATCAGTGCAGACACATCCGGGGAAATAGGGAGCCATCCCAAATCAGTGTAGAAACACTGGGTTGCGGCACCTGGGTGGCTCAGTTGGTTAGGTGTCCGACTCTTGATTTCGGCTCAGGTCACGATCTCAGGGTCATGAGATCGAGCCCCAAGTTGGGCTCTAGGCTCAGTAGGGAATCTGCTTAGAATCGTCTCTCCCTTTCTCCCTCTGCCCCTCCCCTTGAACACACACACTCTCTCAAATACATAAATCTTTAAAAAACGTTCGAAAGAAAACACAGGCAAAACAACGGAGAAATCCGAGCACAGAAAGACCCCTTGATGTCTAATTCTACAGGGAATACCAGCCCAGAGCAGACACACCTGGAGGACGAGGCTGCCAGCCCACATGAAGGTAAACAGAACCACCAAAGCCAGCGTAGAGGCACCTGGGGCGCTACAGACACAAACTGCACCAGCTGAGACGTACCGGGAAGCTAGAGACGCCCGCCTTCGCTGTAGACTTACCTCGGGAACTGGGAAGGCCTCCGCGTCATCGTGGACACGTTGAGGGAGGTAACGAGACCTTCCAAGTCAGCAAAGAAACACAGGGTAAACTATGGGAACATCCAAGGGCCGGGAAGACCCCTTGGGAAAATTCAGGTCAGGGCTGGCACACCTGGAGAATTAGGGCAAAGGCTGGTCAGTGTAGAAACACCCGGGGCTCTAGAGAGACGCAATCAGGGCAGACACACCCGGGGCATTCAGGAAACCCCCTAGGCCGCAGAAGATACAACTGGAACTGTGGGAGACCCCTTGGTAATTCCGGACTCATCCTGAGTATTCAAGAGGCATAAGAGGTCACAAGAGATCCACCAGGTGTATCAGACGTACGGGTAGTATGGAGACGCCTGGGGAACCATGCAGCCTCCCAGGTCAGGGCTGACACAGATGGGAAACTGGGAGAACACTCTAGGTATTTCTAGACCCAGCACGGGTACTAGAGAGACGGCCCAGGATGAGACAAGCAAACCCGGGTAAGGGAACAGACACCCCGAGCCTCTCCAGGCACAACTGCTGCAGCAAGGAGACGCCAGAGGTGAGTGTGTACAAGCGCTGATGTAGGACTCAACCCAGCTCAGTGCAGACACAGCTGGGGAATTGGGGTGACCTTCCTGCTTAGTGTACACATACCCAGGGAATTAGGGAGACAGACCAAGTCCGCGTTGACACATCCGGGGGATGAGACCTCCTGGGTCAGCATAGACTCACCTTCTGTGTAAGCAGACACCCCAAGTAATAACAGACACACCTGGAGAAGTTAGGCAGATGACAGCGTAGACATACCTGCCTTATTAGGAACAAATCTCAAATTCACACATATACGACTTGGGAATTAGGAACGCATCCCAAATCACTACAATTTAGAGAAATTTTGAGATAACCAAGGACCGTGTTGACACAGCTAGGAATTAGGGAGATATTCCAGATAATGCAGACACACCTGGGGATTAGGGAGACATCCCAGGGCAATGCAGACACATAGCAGAGACCTCTCAGGTCTGTGGAAGTACACCCGGGGCCCTGGACGTAACAGTTTCTAGTTCACACACCTGGGATGTTAAGGGTGCGTTCCAGGTCAGCGTAGACACACCTGCAGTACCAGGGATGGACCCCAGGTCAGAAGACACGTAGGAAGGCTGGGGAGGGAGATACGGGAGGAAGGAGAATGACGGGGGGCAGGCCAGGGAAGAAGGTCACAGGGAGTTCGTGTTCTGTGGGGACGGCGTTTCCATTTGCAAGGAGAGTCCTGGAGAAGGATGGTTGTGGGTGCGCAACCGTGCCCATAGCCTTCATGATGCCACTGAACCGTGCACTTAAGCCGACCTGTCCCATACCTTTCACGTAAAAAGTTAGAAAGAAGGACAGGGCAGCGCGTGACTTCTCAGCTATGCTGCGTTCACACTGAACAGGCGATGGCCCCTGCAAGGTGGAGGCCGCTGTGAGATTAAGTAAACGATACACCTCAGGTGCATGCCTGAGACCGGGTTCTTGGCTGCAAAGCCAAGTGCTCAGGGGAAGCGCTAGGCTGCTCGTTCACGTGCGCCCAGAAGGGACGGGGGGGGGGGGGGGGGTGTCAGGCTGTGGGCACGTGACACTGGGTCCACCCCCGCGTGTCCGTCCCCCAGGTCCTCAGATACATCCTTTCCAGCGGCCACTTCCCCAAACTTCGCCGGCGGGCCCCTTCCACCCTACAATCCTGCTGCAGTGGGGAGGGCCGTGCACACTGCCCTACGCACCCGCCCCAGCAACAGGAGGCCCAGCCCACGCACGCGGTGGCCGTCCCCGCTCTGCTCAAGCGCTCCCAGCCCCGAACGAGACCTTCCGAAGCCCCTGGTCAGGTCAGCAGGACGCGCTCCCGCTTCGCCAGAGTCCACTTCCTTGTCCAAGTCTGGGGACCCCAGGTCCCATGGGGCCACCCGCGCCCCCCCACAGCCACAGAACGACGCCTCCTTCCCGAGCCAGTTTCGGCTTTTCGAGGCGACAGAGTGCCCATTACGCTCCAGACACGTTAGACACACGCGCTCTGCTCAAGGGGGCTTCACCGTCTGCATTCTCTTTTCCAGCCTCTCTGGCCCCAAAACTGGCCGGAGGTGTCAACCCAACACGGACAAACCCAAGATGGCTTCCGGGGGGAGGGAGCGGCTGAGACACCTGACTCCCCCCTTCCCAACCAAGCTGGCGCCTGCACTGCTCGCCTCCCCGCCCCGCCCGCCCGGAAAGGGAAGGGCTGGGACCCCCGCGTCAGCCGGCTGGAGTGCGGACGGCGCCACCAGTAACTGCCCTGCACGGCCAGGGCCCCAGCCGCCCCTCTCAGGACACTGTCCGGGGACGACAACCTGTCGTCCCCCTCATGGGGCCAACACACGGTGCACCCAGAGGTCCCCGCCCCACCCCCACCCCGACTCCCAAAAGGGCCGTCACACACGCCGCTCACCCCGGTGCGCGCCTGACTCCAGGGACCCACCACCAGCAGACATTCTGCAGAGGCCCCCCGCGGGGCCGTCCCCCGCCTCCGAAGCAGCAGCACTGGGCACTGGCTGCGGCCCACCAAGACGCAGGAGACGCCGGCAGTGCGTGCGCGCGGACGCCCAGGTGCGGACCGCAACCACCCGCCGGCGTGCTCCTCCCACTGACGGCCCCGTCCTGCCGACGCCCCCACGCGCCCGCGTGCTCCTCGTGCCGACACGCCTCACTTACCGGCGTCCCCCACGGGCCCACCACCCCACGTACTGGCCTGCCCTCGACGTCCCCCACGAACCGGCGTCCCCCTAGTGCCGACGTCCCCCACGTACCGCCGTGCCCCTCCTACTGACGTCCCGCACGTACCGGCGTCCCCCTAGTGCCGACGTCCCCCACGTACCGGCGCGCCCCTCCTACTGTCGTCCCCCACGTCCGGTGTCCCCACCGCCGGTATGCCCTCCCGCTGACGTCCCCCTCGTGCCGTCGCCCTCACTTACCGGCGTCCCCCACGGGCCCACCACCCCACGTACTGGCCTGCCCTCGACGTCCCCCACGAACCGGCGTCCCCCTAGTGCCGACGTCCCCCACGTACCGCCGTGCCCCTCCTACTGACGTCTCCCACGTACTGGCGTGCTCCTCCCACTGACGGCCCCCTCCTGCCGACGCCCCCACGCGCCGGCGTGCTCCTCCTGCCGGCGTCCCGACGTGCCGACGCCCCCACGTGCCGGCGTGCTCCTCGTGCCGACACGCCTCACTTACCGGCCTCCCCCACGTGCCCACCACCCCAAGTACTGTCCTGCCCTCGACGTCTCCCTCGTGCCGGCGTACTGCTCCCGCCGACGTCTCCCTTGTGCCGACGTCCCCCACGTACCGCCGTGCCCCTCCTACTGACGTCCCGCACGTACCGGCGTGACCCTTCTGCCGACGTCCCCCAGGTACCGGCGTCCCCCCACGCGGCGACGTCCCCCACGTGCGGGCCTCTAGCTCTAGCCCACCCTTGCCAGGTGCCGGCGGTGCACATCTAAGCGCTCTCTCTAGAGACAGAGCAGTGTCTGGCCAGGAGGCGCTGCCGCTTTGCGCACGCGTGGACGCTACACCCAGAGCCCGTCCCGGACCAGACGACCCTGGCAGGAGAGAGCCCAGATGGCTGCGGCCCCTGGGGTGCCCCAACCCAGGCCCCCCTCTACACTGCTGCAGCGCTCCCTGTCCTCCCCTCTGCGGGCAGGAAGGGATGGCCCCACGGGCAGCCTGTGCCCCTAAACCCGTGGAAGTTCCTTGCACGCCACCCGCCTTGTCCCCCCGGCTTTCCCGAACTCGACCCCGGACTCCCCGCACAGCGGGAAGCTTCCAGCCCCCCACGTCCCGGCAAGGTGGACGGCGCCCGACTCTCCGTTTGCGGGGTGACTGGGTCACACAGGAGCTCAGCTCCCTCCTGACCAGACAGGATCGGGGACTGGGCCTGAGCCTCATTTGGGTTCAATGAGCACACGTTGTGCCAGGCCCCTGCAGCACCTGCCCGGTCTCATTGCGGGCAGTCGGTTATGATCACCCCCAACCTGCAGGCCCTAGTCACCCCTCTAGGGGGTGGCAGCCCTGACCTCTGCCCTGTGACCCGGTGCTGCCCGCCCAGCGAGGACACCTGGCTCGCGGCAAGGGGACACCTCCTCCCCCATCTCCCTGGGCAGCCCCAGGCCCCCACCAGAGCCACCTGGGGCCTCAGACACGTGTTCTAGGGGTCAAGGGGGAGGGGGGGAATCTGTCCACACGGCCTCGCAGCCTCTCCTGGGGGAACCGATCGGCCCCCGCTGAGGATGCTGCTGGGCAGCAGAGCCCGCTGTGAGAGGCAGGTACCCGCTTCCTGTCCCGACCTGGTCCCTAATAACCTGATCATCACCGGCGAGGCTGCGGGACTCGCTGGCGCTCTCCCGTTTACACAGCCCAGCCCGATGGCGGGAGAAGGCGCCTCCAGGAGCCACGTGGTCCAGGGAGCAAGGCTGTGACCAGAGGACCCTGCCGTTTTGCTCCCGGCGGACGGAGCTGGCCGCTCACCTTGTTCCCCTGAGCCCGCGGCCCCACTGTGCTCGTGCTCAGGAGCCCGGGCCTCCTCCAGGCCGGAATCACGCCTGCATCTGTGGACCCAGCCTGCTGCACCCCTGATGACCAGGCGGGCCCCTGAGGCTCGCCGCTCAAGCCTCTGCTTCGGTGACCCTGCTCCGTGCAACCAAGGTGCCCAGTGGGGACATCTTTGCCACCGTCCCCTCCCCCGGCTCCTGCCTCCCTCTCCTTCTCAGGTCAGGGGATGCGCCGCTCCTTTCTCTGAAGACCCCAGACGCAGACAGCGGGGGTGCTGCCTGGAGTCTCCGAGTAGCCAGGACCCGCCCCCGGAGTCAGGGCCTCAGGAGCCCGAGAACTGCACTGGGCTTCCCTCCCTCGGCCTTTCCGAGAAATCAGAAACCTTTCATTTTAGAAATCAGTATTCATTAAAAAACTAATAATACAGATTTATGGTTGCACTTGAGGAAAAATTAAGGGAATAAATAATCCAAAGTCTTCACATGTGTTGTCCTTAAGCAAAACCACGTCCAGGTGATTTTTATGCTTCCTACTGAATTATTTACATTAAGATGCTCAGCCCCCAGAGTGCTTCTCTGCAAACCGCAAGTACAGCCCCCCCACACCAGGCCCCTCCACGGGGTGCAGACTCAGGGGCAGCACTGGGCAGGAGGCAGGTGGGAAAGAGACCCCCGCCGCCCCCCCCAGGAGAGTCACCACCTGGGGCATGAAGCTCAGGTGCGCCGTGAGGGCTCTAGCTCGGGCACATAAGGATGCTGTTCTGGGAACCTCACCTAAGAAGCCTCCCCAGGCCCCTCTCCCCACCCCTGCAGGGACTCTCCAAGCAGGAGAAGTCCGGGCCTGGTCAGCAGAGCCCGCATCCTTCCAGCCTCTATGCTGCCCTGGCGTCCCTGTGAGCAGCCGACAGCCGGTGCTGGGGTCACTTCCTGTGGAAATCTGGGGCCCCTCCTACCACACCTCCAGGAGGGACGAGGGTGCCAGGGTGGCCCTGGGGTCCTGAGTCAGAGACAAGCCTTCCTCCTGACAGTCCATCAGACACACACCTGAGGAGGCTCCCCCGGGAGTCTGACTCCACAACACGGACCCTCTGCCAGGTGCCCAGGGAGGGCTGACCCATCAGCACGCGCTGAGTCCTCACAGGAGAAGACCCGTCCTGAGGGACCCCACCGTGGGCTGGGGACCCGGCTTCTCCAAGGGCTGCCTCTCCCAGGGGCTCCCAGGCTGGGGCGTCCCCGTCCAGGGCTCGTCTGCACATGCCGGACGCTCTAGCCCCACCATCGGGGCTCCCGGGTCAGAGCCCAGGCGCTGGCAGAGGGAGGAGGCCCGTGCCTCCCTGTTTGTGCAGTCTGTCACACACGCTCAGTGAGGGGCCGCCCGGACCTGGGGTGGGCGATCCAGGACAGAGACCCCTGTCCTCCTGGAGCCCCGGCTGCACGAGCGAGTCCAGGGCCTGGGCTCTCAGACCCCAGAGCAGCTGCAGAGGCCAGGGGTCCTCGGGCCCTACCCTGACACCAAGGACCACTCTGCAAGGAGAGCCCTTTCCCAGGGGCCACTGCAGGCATTTATCATCAGGGAACCCTCACGGTGATGTGATTGGTCAGCCTCTCCATGAGGACCGAGCCCCTGACTGCAGATCCATCACCCGTGTCTGCTTGAATCCTCCCGGCGACGGGGAGCTCACCACCCCTTGAACCAGCCTCCCATGGGATGGTGGGAAACACCTCCCTGCTGGCCCAGCTCTGCAGACACACGGCTCCATCCCGAACCCCTCTTCCTGCTTTCCTGAGTCTGGTCTCCACCTGAGCCCCTGCCCCCAGCCGCCCCTGTTCCCAGAGGCCCCCACGGCCCCTCAGCTCCTGAGCAGCCGCGTGTCCCAGGAACCTGCTCAGCCACTGCCTCTGCCCACAGACTCCCTCCCTCCTGCAGCCTCAGGGCAGAGCAAACTCCCCACTGCCCACGCAAGGCACCAGGCAGGGCTCCCTGGGACAGCTCAGAGCGGAACCGTCGGGGCCCGGAGGGATCCAGCCCGATGCTGGGCTTGCTTTCTGCCGCCTCGTTGCCTCTAACCCGCCCCGACGTTCATAGCGCAAGGGAAGGACTGAGTCCACAGCCTGGGCTCCAGGGTCCGCTGCCCCCAAACGTGCGGCCCCACGGGGGGAGGGCGAGGAAGCAGGTCCCCTCGTGGTTCCAACCTCAGGCTGGGCTCTGAGGCTGAGGCCTGCTCTGCCTTCCAGAAACCTCTGAGCCTCTCTCTACAAAGGAGTCAGTTCCCCTCCCTGCTGACGTTCCAACTCCTCCCTCTGCTGCTCAGACCCGCAGTTAAGGCCGCAAGAGGACCAAACACGCCTGCCTTCCTCCTCGGGCTGAGCCGCAGGTGACATGCGGCCCCAAGCGGCATGAGTGTTAGTTAGCTCCCAGACAGTTACCGCAAAGCCACTCACCTGGGGACTCAGGCAGGTGTGAACGATGCACGGGGACAGGCCTCCTGCCCCACAGCCGGGGGCACAGAGGACAGGGAGCGGTGGGACCCTGGTGACCTCCGTGTGTTGGGGCCGCGGCTGGAGAAGCCCCGCTCTCTGCAGACACGCGCAGCCCCGTTCCCGCCGGCAGAGAAACAGTCTGAGGGCGAGAGCAGGGGACGCGTCAGCCTCCCTCCCACACGACCTGCTCCCCTTCTCGTCTGTGGGCTCAGACCCCGGAGGGCAGCTCTCCTGGGTCCTCACCTGGGGCCGGGGGGGAATCTGCTCCTGGTTGGACCCTCACTGGGGGACCTCATGGGGGCGGGGGTCCTTGCTTGGGGCCTCACCTGGGGGAACTTACCTGGGGAGACCGCACCCGCAGGGAGGAGCCTCACTTAGGGGCCCCACCTGGGAGTCCACACTTGGGGCAACCTTACCTGGGGGGCCCTCCCCTGGAGGGGCCTCACCTAGGGAGCCTCACAGGACTTCTCAGAGGCCTTGACATTGGGAAGGGGCCTGAACTCTCCTGGTTGCGGCCTGAGATGCGGGGAGAGGCGTCTGGGACTCGGGCAGGTCTCTCACTCTGACCCCTGACCCCAACTCACTTTCCTTCCGTCAGGCTCTGCGTGGGAGTTCCGGGGTCGCAGGGCTGCCGCTCTCCCCGGGGGCAGGAGACCGGTCCTCGGGGCCCAGGAGGAGAGCCCTTTTTCCCCAGGCGGCCTTGCGCTCAGCGGACAAGCAAGCTGAGAGCCGGAAGGTCGGCACGTGACCGAGGGGTCAGGTGTGAGTCGGGGGCTGGACCTTGCTCACGTGGGGCAGGAAAATCCTCCTCCTCTCCCCTCCCGAGTGGCTGGCTGAGCCCCATCGGGGAAGACAGATTAAGCAGAGAGAAACCAGGGAAGCTCACTAACGCTCACGCCGCAAACATGCGTGGAGACACCCGGGCACAGGGAGCGGCACCTGCAGCGGCTGAGAGGTGAAGCAGAGGCCTCTGCCCAGGGAGAGGGCAGGGATGTGGGGCCCGGGGGAGGGCGAGTCGCCCCAGAAGGAAGACTAGGTGGACGGGTGGCCGCGGGAGGAGCTCTGTCCAGTCCCAGGTCGGTCTGGACGTCCAGGCTCCTCTCTGGCGAGGGGTGGTTCTCCGTACGAGAACTCTGCCGGGACCGAGGACCATCAGGCTCCCCATGCAGGACACGTGTCCAGGCAGACGAGGGGAGCGCAGGGACAGCCTCTGAGTCCCAGCGTCCACGTACCCGCAGCTCCTGTGACCCACGTCCAAAGCCCTCCGTGCAGTCCTTCTTCCGTGAGGGAAGTTTGTCTGAGTCGGGACCACAGGCAGAACCGAGACCTGGACCTGATACCAGTGAAACTGCTCTGAGTTCGGGAAGGACGCCTGCCCCGGACACTTCTGGGATGCAGGGGATGCCTGCTGACCAGCTGCTAAGCACGAGCTGGGCCCTGGGAGAATGGGGCTCTGCGGAGGAACCTCCCAGCAGCTCCCGCTGAATGAAGGTCCTACCAGGATGCTGCTCGGGAATCCAGGCCCCTGATGCCAAGTCAGAGCCAGGCCTCCGGCCGCAAGTCCTGTCCTGGATCCGCAGGTTGCACATCACGGCCCAGACCCACACAGCGCAGGTCCCATCCTGGATCCGCGTGTCATTGTTGTCCCTTCCTGGACCTGCACAGCTTAGTTTCTGTCCCGGATCTGCACATCGTTCCATGTCCTGTCCTGGACCCGCTCGGCGCACGTCCTCCTGCAGCCCGGCCTTCGTCCACAGTCCCGGGCTGTGGCTCTTCTGGGCTGAGACCCTCGCCCTCCTGAGTCCTGGGCATCCATCCAAATGCAGGCAGCCCTGGCAAGAGGCCGCACGTGCACCCTAGCCAGGCCCACGCCCACACACACAGGGTCCAGAGCCTCCAGGGAGCGTTGCCCCCTTGTCCAGTCCCCCTGTTCACCAGCACAGCCTTTCCCTTCAATCCCTCAGCTCAGAGACCTGTGGAGGCCCTGCTGGGACACGCTGTGGGGCCCTCGGACTTGCAGGCCTGGACTCCTGGGGGCCCTGGCCTCGGGCCACAGCGACCTCACTGCCCAACAGAGTCCACCTGTGGCTCCCTGGGATGGCGGATGGGACAGGATAGTGCAGGCCACTGAACACCACCGACCTATGCAAGCGGCCAGCAGTGAGTCGCTTCTGTGTGGCTCACACCCAGTCCACAGTGTGAGCACTTGCCTGATGGCCTCCCTCCCAGGGGTGTCCCAGACCCCATTTTCCCCTGGGGCTGAGCCACTCAGTCCCTCTATACAGCCTTCTCCCTAGGTGGGGTCTCAGCCAGGGGTCCAGGGACCTGGGGGCCTCGTGGTCCCCCCATGAGCGCAGGAGGTCCTGGCAGCCTGAGGAGCCAGAAGCTACATTGTTTCCTTGTGAGAGTATCAGGTTGGGGTCTCGGCTTCTCAGAGAGCTCCTGGTTTCCCAGGACAGGAGCTCAGACAGCAGAGAGAGCACGTGGGAAGAGCCAGAGCCAGGTACCCCCACCCTGGGACTGCCCAGCATCCAGCCCTCTCTCTGAACCAACTCCCACCTGCTACCAGGGCCAGGCCAATCAGAGCCCCGAGTGCGTGGACTCATGTGATTGGCTGAGAGTGTGCATATGACTCATGTCCGCCCAATCACAGCCCTGGGAGCTGTGTGGGCAGTCCCAGACCAAGCCCCTTTTCTGAGGGATCTGAGTTCAGCATGGGGGGGGGGGGGGTAGCCGAGGGGGGCGTGGTTATGTAAAGTAATACAGGTGCTGTCATATAAACTAGCACAAGGTCCCTCGTTATGTAAGCTAGTACAGGGAATGTCGTTATATAAACTAGCACAGGGTCTGTTATATGGACTAGTACAGGGGCTGTGGTTACATAAACTAGCACAGGGTTCGTTGTTATTTAAACTAGTACAGTGGCTGTTGTTATATTAACTAGTACAGTGTCCGTCATTATATTAAGTAGCTCAGGGTCTGTCATTACATAAACTAGTACAGGGCTGTCGTTATATAAACGGGCTGCCTGATACAGGGGCTGCCTTTGTATAAACTAGTACAGGGGCTGTCGTTAAACCAGTACCGCAGCCGTCTTCAGGGAGGAGCTGGCCTTACATTAACCAATACGAAGAAGATGAAGTCTCAAGATGGACAGAGAAAGGAGGGTCGTGACTGTGCTTTTTGAAGTCCGGATCCAACTTCTGATTTTGTTCATTCTGCTCAGTTAGATGAGTCGGTCAGTCTCCTACTGAGCCTAGTTGGCACTGGGTTTTCTGTCTCTTGCACCTGGAGGGGCCTGGAATGAGACATTCCAAAGTTATCCAGGCACCACCTCTGTGCCTCCCTGCGTTTTACCGACAGCCCCCCGGCTGGGCCAGCTCACGGTCCAGAGGAAAGCACGGTGCGGGGAGCAGACTAGGATCTGCGGCTTCGGGAGCACGGCCAGGGTGACCACACGTCCTCACAGGGAGATGCCCAGCACTCAGCAGCCCTTGGAATCGGTCCCGAGCTCAGCTTTGAGATCGGTGAGGAGCTCAAACCATCTTGCTGACTGCACGAAAGAGAGACCATGCCAGGCAGGCTCCCGCTGAAACGTGCTGGGGTAAATCCTGTGTCTTGCTCTGCAGCAGAAGCGTCCTTCCTATGCAAAGAGCACAGGTGGGAGGGGACGGGGCCGCCGGCACTGCTAGCCCTGCGCCAGGGGCGCTGGTAGACTGGGTCACAGGCTGCCTGGGCATGGAGAACTGTCCCCAGCAAACACACTCGCTCTGCTGCAGGGACTGTCTGGGAAGACCGGCCGAGGCCCTGTAGACCTTGAGCACATGCACTCCAGACTCCAGACTCCATCAGAGCGCTCAATACTCCCTTCAGAACAGAGCTACACGCTGCCCTGAGAATCACGGCCACCTGCCACAAACCCAGTGTTTCTCCCAGCTTTTACCCTGAAACTGAACTCCTCTGCCTCCCCCTCTCCAGCTCCCAGCCGTGCTTCTCCAGCAGGACACAGCCACCGAGCCCCGCGGCGCTGGGAGGAGCGCAGCCGGGCTGAGCCTCTGCTCCAAGGGGTAGGTCTGTCCGCTACGCAAACAGGTGACGGGTGTCCAGGGCCTGAGGGTGGCTCGCGTCCAGACGTCTAGCCTGGTTAGTGAGGAGTGGGATCATGGAATGAGGGCCACTGTGTCATGACACTCCCAAAAAGCCGCCCTTCTGGAGTCCTAGCGTCGGAGGCAATGCTGGAGGAGGCGCACGTGGTTTCCAATGGACACAGAAGCAGTCCCACGCGCCCTTTTCTTCTTTCGTGTAACATAGTCATTGACGAACCACTAAGAGCTTAGTGCCCCGCTGGGCCATAGTCTCTGCAAAAGAGAGGCTCTGTGACGGCTCGCCCAACCTCTTCCTCACTCTGTGACAGAACAGGGGAAAGATGCTTTTCTCACCCAAGGACGGGGTAGAAGGTGACCGACCTGGCAGGGATTACCCATCAGGGTCTTGTCCCCTGTAGCATCTACATGAGACTCTATTGTCCACCCAACCTGTCATTCCATAGATGTTCTTGAGCACCTACCGTATACCAGGCCCTGGGCTAGTACGGTCCTGGATCACAGTGTGGCCCAGTAGAGACTCATAGAAGTAGACGGAGTCGTCAGAACTCCTGGTTTCAGGTGACAGAAACACAATTCCAAATGCCAGGGGTCAAGGGGCGTCTGTCCGCCAAGGACCAGGAGGAAGGGTTCTGCGCTGGCTGTCCCCTGCGCCCCTGCTGCCCTGCTCTTCCTCCGCCCGGCTCTGCTCTGTGCAGGGAGGCTGGGCCCAACTCTGCCTGAAAGCGGTTCCTCTGCTCCTCGTTGGCTTCGGCCAGTTGGGGGGAGTTGGCAGGAGCCCGGAGGGCGGGAGGAGAGGGAGGCTGGGGCATTTCTGCTTCTGTCCTGCTGGCCTGTGGCTCTGACAGAGGCTGCATTCCTCTAAGGTCCCAGGTCCTGCCCCTGGCCGCTCTCCCCAGGCTACAACTGTCCCCCAGAAATCCTGCTTCCTCCCTCGTCATTCAGACAAGCTCAGGATAAAGACTCCTCACTCCTGCGAGAACCAGGGGTGCTTCTGTGTTCGTCTGGGTCCCCTGAACTTGTCTGTACCTCTGAGGACAGCTCTAGACTCTTCAGTCATGCATGTTGGGTGGGTCATCTGGTCCCACCTGGGTCCCACCTAGGTTGGGTGGGCTAGCTCACGACAGGCGGCAGACGGGCACAGGCTTCGGGAGCAGCAGACACCAGACAACAGAACACCATCGTGTCCCCTTCAGTCCCTGCTCTGACTTTATTCCCTGCCGTGCTGGAACAGCTTCTCCAGGGGGCAGGTAATGTGGGAGTCCACATCCCCTGAGCCTCATGTCATGGAGCCATGGCCACTGGAGAAATATACACAGTGTTCGACCTTGGAAAATCTCAGGGAAGGACTCTGATTGGTTTGGCCTCTGTCAGGAGCCCAATATGGGTAAGTGAATGGTGGCCTCAAGGGTGAGCTCATGGGTCCACTGTGTGATGTTCATAGAACATGGCAGGGGCACGACTAGGACAAGGTCCATGCCATAATCACCTTTGTATCCTCAGTTCCTCGGACAGTGAGTGTCCAATCAGTGCTTACTGCATGAGGGAATGAGTGAGTGAGTGATGGAGAGAAGCACCTGCTGACAGAGAACAGGCTTCTCACCCAGCTGGGCAGAGGCTCGCCTGATGAGATGATGCCTGAACAGAGTCTCACAGATGAGTAGTGGTTATCCATGAAGAATAATGGAGTGAGAAAAGGAGAGGGAACAAAATTCTTAGAGAGGGAACAGAATGAGTGTGCACCCAGAGGAAAAAATAGGTAGTTAAGTTTTGCTGCACAATGGAGGGATTTTGTGGCGAAGATAGAAAACAAAGAACAGGAGGATGTAGAAGTGTACCAGAGAATAAGAACTTTCTCCCGTAAAGAGAAAGAGGGGAAAACAGAAGCATCACCATGCCATCTGTCAATTCCAGGCTCCGGGTAATGGATCAAGAGGGGAAATAGAGCCATGGCTTTGTTCCAAGGGAGAGATAATGGGACCAGATCAGGGCAGTACCTTCATAGTGCTGAGGCTAAAAGCGGGAATTCCAGACCTTGCCCACCTAGACATTAGTCCAGGCTCCAACACTTATTAGGAATGAGACCTTGGGGAACCCGCACACACAGACAAGCACAGTGCCCACAGGATGAGATGATGCTGAGTGTGCACCCACTTCCGTCTGGATCCCACAGACAGGGCTTTGGGGTCAGCTAGTTGCTGCCTCTCCAGGTCCCCCCAGGAATTTTGGAAGGTGTCCCCAGACAAGCCGGAGCCTCTCCCTGGAAAGGGGAGCTTCCTACAATGGGACATGGATCCCCTGTGCAGGAACCCTGAGGGCCTGGACAGGACTCAGGGAGTGACATGCAGGAGGCCTTATAGAGGCCTGGTGGTCCGTGCAGAGCCCTGAAGTTCTTTAAGCAGGACAGAAGGCGGACATGCCATGCTGGGCTGGAGTCCTGGACCACGGGAGCAGTAGAGAAGATGACCCCAGAAGAGCAGGCTGTTCAAGGGGCCAACAGCTAGAGTGTGAACCTTCCTGAATATGCTCCTGGGAGACCCCGCATTTGTCATAAGGTCCAGCTCTCAGATCTGCATGCCCTCATGGAGATGGTACCACAAGCCCCAACATTCCTTATGTGGGACAGTTACTCTCATTGCACCATTCCTGTCGAACACTTGAAGGGGAAAAGCATGTGCTGTGTTAGGACGCTAGGGAGCAAATGAGTTCTACAGTAACTCGGTGCTGTAACACCTGACCACAGGGGGATGTGCCCCTGTCTGCCTAGCCAGACCCTCTGTGCTTTCTGTCGGGAATGGCTGCGGACTCCCCGGGGCACCTGACTTACTCTTGGAGCTCACATGTCTGTGCCAACAACAACTGACCCAGAACGTGCCCATGGGCTCCAAACTCTCAGGGAGAGGCCTGGTTTAGAGCCTTCTAGCACTGCCCTTACTGCAGAGAGATGGAGGAAGCAGCCCCTGAGAGGATGTGCCCCATGACAGTGGTCCCTGAGACCCTCTTTGGGCCTCGCTGGAGTTCTGCCCCCTGGATAACTCAGCCGGTCTAGTGTGCAGTGCCTCCATCCTGGGCTCCAACAGTTGTGGGTGCGATACTCCCTGGAGATCACTGAGTCCTCTGCAGGGTGAATGTGTGAGTGAGCCCTCACTGTCACTTCTCTGAAGCGGCACCTTCTCACCTTCCCAGGAAAAAGCTCCAATTTCTCTTCTCTGTTTAAATGAGAGAGTGTTGTACTGGGCAGGGAGCATTCCTGAAATGTGTAATTGGAAACAGACCTGGGTGTTGAGTTTCTAGATCATCACACCAGGTTTGGGCCCAGGTTTGTGTGTGTGTGGCTGGGCCCCGTCAGGGCTGCCGCCCCAGGAACAGACTCGGGTGTGTGGCCGCACAAATCCTGAAGCTCGTTCAGGAAGATGAAGCGGACGTCTGAGAGCTGGAGACACATCATCATCTCTGAGACAATTCTATCTCTATCTGACATTCAGGTGGGCAATTGTTTCTAGAAGTGAAAGGCAAGTGAGAGGCTATTGTGCAGGAAAATTGCTCACAGACAGAGAGAGGAGCTCGGTCCTCCCCCATGGCCAGCACTGACTTCTGTGTGTGCAGATACGAGGAGCGCTCACTTACAAATGGCTCAGGAGACAAGACGGCTCAGCGAGACCAGCTACGCATTCCAACGCTCCTTTCAGAGGACAGTTTTCCTGCACGCAGTCTGGGGCTGGGGTGCACACTGAGAAGGGGGTCTGGCCGGTTGGATCCCCATGGCTGGGGGGACGAAGCATCCCACGTGCACCACGGTGAGATTCGCCAGGCGGTACCAGAGACGGTGGAAGGGGAGGGCTGTCTGCGGGAACGGTGTTCGGATTTACACTGCGGAGGGCGGACGGCTGACACGTGGATGCTGGGAACGCATGAACTGGCTGTCACAGTGACGCATAATAGAATCAAGGACTGTTCAGGAGAGTGAAGCCGCACAAGAGCTACTTTAAGATGTCATCAGCATTCCGTGGGCTCTTCTGCCTGCAGCGGTACAAATGTTTTAAGAAACAATTTCCATCTCCCTTCTAGTTGGAATATTGTCTGTTTCGAAATTTAGATCTGTACCATCCAATGACTCACGGATCTCATGGGCCCCAAATTACAGCTTGTCTTAAACCATCGGTCTGCTCTCTCTTCCTCACACTGCTGGTCATCTCCTGTCCCCAGCTGAAACCGCTGTCTCAGCATCTACCTCCTTCATTCGAATTATTTGGTTATAAATAGAAAAGGCCCTCAAGGCTTGGAAGCATCCCTTGGTCCGTCCTTTGTGCTGTAGCAATGAGCACCGTGGGTTTAGCTGAACTCTCTTCTTTCAGAATAGAAGACTACCTTCCCAGCCTTTCTCATAGCAAGGTTTTGTCACACAACAGTTTTCACCAATGGACTGAAAGAAGAAGTGATGCATGCTGCTTCCAGTCACGTCCCTGACGGAAGTGGAAGGGTGTGCGCCATCTTGGGTCATGGGGAGGACGGAGGTCTGGGCACGGCTGGTGGAGCACTAGCGAGGGGCCACACAAGACCTTTCGCAGCTGACGCCTGGGAAACAGGAAATTCCCCATTTTGGTCCACTCTTACTCAGGTCTCCTGCTATGGCGGCTGAGCCTGTCTCCTAAGGAACGTACCTGCTCGCGAGGCTGCGTCAAACTGCAGGTCTGCTCGTCTCCCGGCTCAGATCGCTGCTTCCTCTGGGAAGGGTCTGTTCGGTGCTGGTGGGGAGGGACGTTGCTGGGCATGCTGGTCCGGGGCTGCTGTGGGAAGCGGGCCCCTAGTGCGTGTGGCCTCAGGACCGCATCCTCTCATCTTCTTTCCTATGTTCTCAAACTTTCCCTTTGATGTAAAAGCCTCAGGTAGTGATGCTGGACGTCTGCAGAGGACGCCCTGTGGCCCAGCACGGTGCTAAGGTACCACCGCAAAATGCCTTCACCCTCGTGTGCGGCAGTGACACTTCAGCGCCTGTTCTACAGATGTGGAAACAGGCTCGGAGACCCTCAGTCGGCATGGGAGTCTGGACCCAGATCCCCTGGCCTTCTGCACAGTGGATCCTGTCAATGTCCCACGTCACTGCAGAGGGGGCGAGCATGTTCCCGGCGTTGGTTCATGGTGCACTTTCACAGGAGGAGCCGCTGGCCCTGCCAAAGTGCTCGGACAGGACTTTTGGGGCTTCTCTTGACCACCCTTACTGTGCAGGATGTGGAAGAACCCATTAACCCTGTGGGGCCCACAGTCCTGGGGCAGTGTGGGGAGACTGGCAGTAGGATCTGAGCAGCTTGGACCCACCCTCTCCTGCTGGCCTCGTGTGGGGACATGCAGACAGGCTGGTGTGTCGCACCAGCTGGAAGTGGAGGCCACTCGGACAGCAACTTCTGCTACCTTCTCTTTACCTCCCCAGCAAGCTCTGCTTTCCTACTTAGGGGGACAAAGGAAGAGTCCCCCGCCCACCATCCAGGCTCCCAGCCAAGGGCTTGAAGAAAACTTCAGACAGACCCCATGTACGGATGAGAAGCCCAGAAATATGTCCCTGCCAGGCAGATGGAAAATTGGGCCAACTACAAGCTCACAGGGGTTAAGGGGGCCAGCACTACCCCACAGCAAGGCCCTTGTGTTCCTGGGGCCCAAGGTATTTCCTCCAGAGTAAGGGGGCGGGGACTCCAAAGTGTCTGCTGAGCGGGGGAGGATGCAAACCCAGTGTTCAAACCTGCCCTCCACCTCCACAGGGCACTGAGTAACCTTCACTGGGGCTGTGCTCCTTTGACCAAATTAAAGATCCTCTGCTGGGCAGTAATCCCCAGTCTTTCCACGGCCAGAACCAGTAGCTGGTGCGTGGGATTCACTGAAGGACAATTGGTTTCCCTTTCACCCCGGTGTCTACATCGGCCCTCCACGTGGGCTCTGCACC
Source organism: Martes martes (assembly GCF_963455335.1). Lineage (NCBI taxonomy): Eukaryota > Metazoa > Chordata > Mammalia > Carnivora > Mustelidae > Martes > Martes martes. The sequence goes on from NC_137901.1 coordinate 91,985,320, forward strand.
CAGAAGGCCAGGAAACATCTCTTGCCCAAAGAGCTGGGCAACACTGTCATCACAATGGCTGGTTCAGGATACAAGGTGTACAATAAGCCTGAATCTACAAACTGAAGTCAGTTTGACACTGTGGGCGAGGAGCACCTGGCCTCGCTGTGACACCGTCACTCCTGTATCGGGAGTCTGAGGTTCCCCACCCCCGAACAGGTAAAGGTGATCCCTGGGTGGGGGAAGTGAAATCTGAGAGAGAGACGAGACACAGAGGAGGGTCTGTGAGAGACCCTGCCCCACGCCCCTCCCCCAGAGTTACCTGTGAAGCGGAGAGCAGGGGATGCCCCGATCCATCGGAGGGCTCAACACGGACAGGACTTGGGTTTGCTCCTACGTAAGATTCTGGAAGCACCGACCTCACGGGGACCCCCCACAGCCAGGGGGAGGGCAGGGAGAGAAGAGCTGGCAGGTGGGGCTTCAGGGTAGAGGGGACCTGGGAGACAGCCCTTGGGTTTCCACATCCCAACAACGGCGGGGGCAGTGTGGTGCACCCTGGGTCCCACAGAGGACGCCTACGGCACAGGAAGGGATGCGGCCCCAGGAAGACATCTGGGTCAGGGGATGTGACAGCAAGAAAGGCACATGGACCTTTGGGACCAGATCCGGAATGGTGATGTGCACAATCAGGAGATGTCAGCACAGGAGGTGAGGGCTGATGGTCCCACCCTGACCCCACGTGAACCAGCTGCCTAAGAGCGGAGGGAGGAAGTTCTGGGTTGTCTAGAAAGAGCAGCTCACCGCCCTGAATTGATGCCATTCACCTGGAAATGAATCTATTTTCTTCTGCCATTAGGCAGAGTGAAGGCTCTGGGGAGAAACCATAGTTAGAGAGGAATCAAGTTATTTTACACACCTGAGTTGATGGTTCAGAAATCTGTGCCTCTATACTTCTGAACAGTCTTTAGGGAAAACAGTTACTTTCCGCTTAACAAATGTCCAATTTGCATTAAGGTCCAGGAGGAACAAAATCCATTTTTTTCTTAACCAGGAAGAAGGGACTGCCCAGGACCAAGGAGGCTGGTCTGGGTCTGACAGCGTCTGGAGTCTGGAGGGTGGGCGTGCCTGTGTCCCCATTAATGTTCCCACTGACTGGGTTTGTGCCCAGAATGGAGCGTCTATGCCTGAGCACTGCTGCTCTGGGGCTTTGTGACGGGGACAGAGGATGTCACATCTCGGAACTCGAGTACTCCTCTTTACTGAACAAGAGATATTGTGAAGACTGAGAACACAGGGCAGGCCAAGCCAGCTAGTCGCCATCAGGAAGCAGTCCTCACATCCTGCGTGCTCATGCTCATCTGGACACACAGCTTTGTGGGATGCAGACTGCATTTCCAGTGTCCTCTTCGGCCATGCACGGCCCAGATGATTAGTGTCTGTCCCACAGGCTATGAGGGAAGGTAACACATCCGCAAAGAGAAGGGTCATGACCGTTTGGACTCTACTTGGGCTGCAGAATGCTATAAAGGAAGCCATCCCTATACCAGTGACAAGAAAAGGCCAGGTGAGGGACAAAAGCAGCTTTGCTGGGACCCATCGGAGAGTCGAGGCTGCAGGAAAACCAACTAACCTGAAATCCTAGGAAGGCGCCTCCAAGGAGAGATGGGGAAGGAGCACGGCTTCCCTGCGTCAGGGTAACAGTGACACGGGGCTGCTGTAAGAGCAAGCAGGAGCCTTTCTTCTAAACTGTTTTGGAGGCTTCTAAAGTCTCAGTACGGGCCGGCCCGTGAGCACAGACTCCTAGAAGCCCCAGACACACGGCGCGTGTGTAAGCACGTGTGGATGCTCCCGGATCTTGCTACAGACTCAAGAGAAAGGCTGGATGGAGCACTGGGTGTCACACGCAGACAAGGAGTCGTGGACACTACAACAAGACTAAAAATGTCCGGTACAGTGACTAACACGACATAATAACGAAAGAAAGAAAAAGGCTGGAGACAGGCAGGACACTGGAGAAAGCTGCCCTCTGTTGTGCCGGCCTGGGAGAAGGGCACAGTTGTCACTGCGGGAAAGGAACGAAGCCCTTCCCAGATCCTTCTCCCCTGCTCACTCCTGTAGCAAAAACCTCCAACAGCTCAGGGGCTCAGCCAACCCCGCCACCTCCGTGTCATGGCTGGAGACCCAGTGTGGCCAGAGGAAGGGCTCGGACAGACACCCTGCTCGGGGACAGCTCTAAAAACATCCTGGGCCCAGATCGTAAGAGATGCCTTCTGCTGGTGGAGGGCAGGGAGTTCCCACACATGACACATCAAAACGACAAGGCAGCGTGTGGATGGCCCTGGGGGGTCCGGATCACTGCAAGAGCCTCACCCGAGGCCTGGTGACATGGAGTCTGCCTAGTCCTGACAATTAACCAGCACCAGAGAAGCCCCACTCCCCCACCACGAGGTTAGCAGGCACTGAGTTCAAGTCACAGCAGAGGACCTGGGAGAGGGCAAGTGTGTACACAGAGACCCTCTCTGTGGCACAGGCTCACATTTAGAGGCTGGACTAAGGACACGGAGAAAAATGCTCCAGTAACTTAAGCCAACCACAGGCACAAGGTGGCACTAGAAGACTCTGGAGGCTGTGGTACAGGGACAGTAACTACGAAACCGTAACATCCAGATCCAGCTCAACTCCGGCTGGGTTTGGAGCCCAACCCACCCCCCAAAACAGGCCTGTGTAGAACAAGATGCAAGCACGTTGCCAGGTATAAATACTATTATCTCAGCTTCTGCTGTCCATTCCTGTGTCCAGCGTTCAACTCAGAAGTACAAGACACAAGAAAAGACAAGGGGAACATCCATAGTCAAGAGACAAAACAACCAACACAACCTGACTCAGCTACGATGCAGATACGGGAAATCTAAGTCAGTAAATTTAAAACAACTCTGATTAATAAAGCCTCTAACAGAAAATATGCAGAACACATATGAACTGATGAAAGAGAGATGGAAATTATAATGCTCATGTAAGAGAAAGTAAATCATAGTAACAAACATGCAGAATGCTTTCTAGACTCCTCTATAAACTTGACACACAGCCAATAACAGAATAAGTCATTGTGAATAGCTGATAAACATTACACTGAAAAAAGGAAAAAAAGGAACTAAAACGTATCTTTGACTCAGGCCAGTGTTCAGCAAACTCTGAAATTAAAAGTTAACTGCTACTTTCCTTGTACTATGCTACAAAAAATTATGGGTTGAATTTTTCTTTTTTTAATTACAAATGACGACAACATGATACAGAGAGAAAAAACACAGACTTCAGATTTGTCCCATCTTTCGTAAAAATACCGGCTCTGGCACATCCCAGCGATGGACCTTGGAAAAGTGATTTCAACCTTCTGAGCCTCATTTCCTTCAGCTGCAAAATAAAGCTGATCATAGTGGGTGTGTCGGGGATATTGTGAGGATTAAGTCACAGATCAGAGTGTTTGACACATAGTAGGTGCTGAGATACGGTGACTGTCTCCCTTTCTGTCAGTTCTAAACACCAGTCATTTTAGATCCTTACAAATAACCAGGAGGCACAAGAGGAGTCTCAGAGGGAGCAATGTCTCCTGAGGGAACCAAGAAATACATAAAGTAAGAAGTCAGACACTTGTAGGCACCTGAGTGGCTCAGTCAGTTAAACGTCCGACTCCTGATTTAGGCTCAGGTCAGGATCTCTGGGTTATGAGATCAAGTCCCGAATTGAGCTCTGCACGGAGTGTGGAGCCTGCTTGGGGTTTTCTCTGTCCCTCCCCACACTCCCTCAACTCCAAGTTCAAAGACGAGGAGCCTGTAGTCATCAGGGCCACACTGCTGGGCCCGGGGCAGTGTGGGGTCCCCCCAGTTGTCTGAGTCCAGGCTCTGCACTGCTGTCCACAAGGCGACGGTCCCTCCCAGGGAGCACAAGGGTATTTCAGAGAAGAGCCCAGGGCGGTGGAAGTGGATACACACAGAGCACACGGCAGGGCAGAAATGTGTGAGAACTGCGAGGACCCATGATGGGCTGAAACAGGAGAACACAGAGAAAACTCTCCCTGATGCGGACAGCGAAAGAGAACACCTGAATGGTGATGTGTCTATGCGTGTCGACCTCTGAGAGCAAAAGCCCCTGTAGAAGACAAGCAGAGTAAGACAGGACTGAAGGGTAAACCTAAGGAGAGCTTCCCTACTGACATCGCTCGAGAAACATGCGTGTGAGGCCGACGCTGCAGCAAGGCCCTAGGATTCCACACGCACAGTGTGTGAGCACCTGTCGCAGTGTGACCCTCCAAATGTCTTAATTTATATTCAGTGACGACGACGCAGCTGACTCCACGTACAACACGCCTGGGATTCAGAGCCCCGAGGAAGGCTGCTCCGAACAAGGGAGGCAGAGCTGAAGTGCTTTCACTTATCAACTCCGGTGACAGTCTCGGACATGCTTTCTGCACTTGGCAAGCTCGGCAGGAATCGCTCACTGAGGAAGGCGGCCTCCCGCTTGGCCTGTGGTCCCTGAGGACACATCCAGGGTCCCGTGTCCTCACCACGTGCTGAGTGCCCGGAGATGACCTGGGTGGGGATGGGCAGTGCTCAGGCACTGGGCATGACAGTCAGGCCTGTCACAGGACCGTCTCTGCAGCTGGCGTCTTGCTGCTCGTCCCGTGTGGGGTCAAACACTGCCAACACTTGAATAAGTAACGGACAGAACCTGTTGTCCTGAGCGCTGAGGGCACAACACGGCGTGTCAGCTGGAGACAGACACGTGTGTGAACTCACCGAGTGTGTGGGCACAGAACCATCACCCTGCGGCAGAGGATGCCTCAAGTCCCTCCCCTGACCGCCTCAGGGAGCCCCCCCACACCCACCCCCGGTGCTCCCTATAGCATCTCACACCCAGCCTCGCCTCCAGCCACATACTGCGTGGGGGCGGACGGGGGGGCATCTCAGTTAGTACTGCAGGGGGTCCTCCTGGGGGTTGCGAGCGAGGAGCCCAGAGAGGCAGGAGTGGGGTGGGGAAGGGCAGAGTGAGGCCGAGCAGGGGGGTGGAGTGTGCTCCCACGTCAGGCCGCTGACACGGTCTCCAGCACTGGGCCGCCAGTGCCCCGGCCCACTCGGGCTGTTCACACCGGATTCTCCAGGGAGGAGCCAGGAGCCCCTGTGAACGTGACAAAGTCTGCATCGGGGGGGGGGGGGGGACTCAACTCCATGAACGTTCCCACATTCGTGGTCTTTCCCTGGACATTGCGTGAGGCCTCACAGGCTCCTGAGGCACAGAGGTTGCGCAGGAGGACCGCAGAGAGCACCTGGCCCGGGTGAGAAAGGGGCCCTTTGGGCAGGTAAGCAGCAGCCCTGAGCTGGGACGTGGAGACCTGGGAGCGCACCTGCCTCTCCACATATCCCTGAGAGACAAACAGCCAGGGTGGGACGGTGGCCTTCCCCAGCCCCGGCATGTGGACTGTGTCTGGATTTGGGGAATTACACACTCTTGGCTTTACCTAACCCAAGAGCCCGGCACGGACACACAGGTTGGACGTCACTGCCCAGGATGCTCTCACTTAGGAAAACTTTTCTCCCCAAACCACCCCTTCCCCCATTCTCCAGAAGATGTGAAGATCTGACGGGAAAGTGCTTGGGTCAAGCAGATTCCAAAGCTGTAGCAAGAACCAGCGCACGGAACACGTGGGTTCGCAGAGCAGAGCCGGGCTCTGGTTTCGGGGAGAGAGGACATGAACGAAAGCCCGTCCACCAGCGGACGTGCCGTTGCAGTGTGGGCGCCGCTTCCGTGTGAATGTGGACGGGCCCTGACCCCAGGTCCCTGGGGAGGACGGCACCTGCCCCTCGGTGTCCCTAACGACAGCTCCTTAGCAGCTCTGGCTCTGGCCCCACCGGGCCACGTGTGACACGGAGGTGCGCCCGTGCTGGGAGGCCCCTCTGCTCAATCACAGATGAACCAAGACACCCACGTGCCTGCAGGCGTCCTGGGGTACGGAGGAAACCACCCGAGCCAGGTGGGGAGACTGATGTCGACGTGTCACCGCTCACTGATGGGAGGACTCGTGGAAGCGGACGAGGGATCCGAAGGTGCTGCCAGCAGGGCGAGCAAGAACCCCTGCAGAAGGGGGCTCGCAGGGGGCGCACTGCAGCCGCAGAGCTGTAGATCCCCTGGAGCTGGGGAGGGGGTCGGGGCCAGGAGGAGCAGACAGCCTTCCTGGGAGCCCCTCCCCGCCCGCCCATCAAACTCCAGGACACTCCCAGGCATTGCCCCTCCCTGACTCAGGGATCTCTCGGTGCAGGACAGACCAACCCCAAGGGCTGGGGCTCACAAGGCCAGTGGCTCCTGAGTTCCCACAGCTCCGGGGTCCGAGTTCAGGTGCGGCCCAGCTGGAGGCTCTCTGCTGCACCAGGCCCGGCTGGGTCACTCCCTCAGCTGCATCCAGCTGCTGGCGGGACTGAGCTGGAAGGTTCTGGAAGGCTCTTCTGCACCTGCCACATTCTTCTCAGCACTATTTCAAGCAGCCCAGTCATCACCATCAAGGTGTCGAGTTTCCATGGAGACACATTCAGGACCCAGAGGGGAGTTTCTCAGAAGAATCTATCGAGTGAGGGAAGGGCGTCAAGTGCCATTCCTTCCCATCTGAGGGTGGCTCTGATGCTTGGGGCTTGGGGCTGTTTCTCCTTGAATTTGGACAGCCAGGACCTCAGGGGATGGATTGCTCTGACCTTGACCTTGACAGGAATTAACCTTGTGCACTCTCCAGCCCTGGCTCCCTCCCTCCTGCACTGGTCTTGATTTCAGCTGGGGAAGAAGGGAGACTTGCGACATTCTGGAAGATACAGTGTTGGATTCCCTGATTCCCAAGAAGGGCCAGAAAAACTCCTTTTCAGGGAATCTGGGAAGCCCGAAGTTCAGATGCACCGATGACGGGACAGCTCTTCCCATGGGAGTGTCCGGACTAGCTGCCCAGGGCCCTCCCTCCCTGCTGCCTGCAGAGCCTCCTGCCTGCTCCCCTCCTGCTGCCTCCTCGCCCTGGCGTGCTGAAAACCGGATATCTCCGCCTCGTCCCCCCCTGACCTGCAGGCTCCACTGTTCCCACTCATGGAAAATCTTGCAGAGAACCTGGAGCCGCAGGAGAATGTTTCCATGGATCATCTAAGTGCTTTTCCCTCCCACTGGCTCCTGTCACTCTGGGCTCGCCCCCCCACCCCACCCAGGCGGTCTGCGTTCAGGGGCTCAGGGGGCATCACAAGTGGTGGTTCCCGTCCATAGGCCCAACCCCTCTGAACAGACCCCACGTGTTCACGAACACACCGCATGGGACCTACACAGAGTAGAGCTGATCTGTCATTCGTCGGGAATCAAAACGTAACTGGCATCGTGTATTTTTGTTGTCCAAGTGACCACCTGCAATGACACAGGTATGTTCCTACCACGTTCCTCCACCATACCAGCTGCACGCTGGGATGTGCACTGTGCACCCTGACCTGCGTGGGTGAGGTTTCCCCTAACGAAAAGGTTCCTGTAATGAGATCCAGCGATCCCTGCCTGGGATCTCTTCACAGGCCCGGGCGTCTGGGTGGCAGGTGTGCGGGACCCTGTGGTCTGTGGGAGCAGATGGTACAGAGGTGCCCGGTGAGCCCAGGGCTGGAGCACGGCAGATCCCTGAAAGGTGGCGGCAGAGCCCAGTTGCTCATTTCTTCTGTGCTCTTGCCCTGTGACCCGGGCCCAGTTCCAGGAGGGAGGGCGCATTACCTTGGGTGAGCCCGTGCTCACCCACACAGCGGTGAGTGCTCCCCACTTGTGCTCCCCACACAGGGGAGGTGGGGCCTCACGGACCCCTGCCCAGCTCACGCCTGTGTCTCGGCAGCCTGGACCCTGAGGTCCAGGAGATGGCAAGGCTGCTGCAGACCCAGAGAAGTCTGGGCTCTGATCCCAATGGTCCCTGTGAACACGGACTGTCTCTCCACCTGTCCCCAGAACGCAGGGCTTGGCTGGGACATCCTGTAACCCTGACGGCATGGGGGCCAGAAGCGGACACGCATAAGCGCAGCTTTCTGGAACTGAGCCCTAATCTCCCCTCATCCCTCTGGGTCCCATGGCGCTGGGGCCAGCCCCCCTTCCCCGTTTTTGGAAGAGGATCCTGGAGGCTCAGGAAGGTGGCGCAGCAGCCCTGTGCTGGGGACCGGGTGACAAGCAGCTCTGCAGGGACACACCTGACTTGTAGAGCTGCCAGTTTCCCCGGTGTGACTCTTCCCATGCAGCTGACTGCGAGCTGCCGGCAGCCTGAGCACGCATGGCTCACATACCTGGGGACTGGGGACGGGCACACTCCACAGCACCGGTGGAGGGGGGAGCGCCCCCGTGGCCTCCTGGCTGGGTCCCCCCATCTCATGCCAGCCTCTGCACACCTGGGCACAGCAGCTTTGGGGCCACGGAGCCAGATGTGTCCACATCACGGGGAGCCGGAAAGGCCCGGGGCTGGCGGGGCACCAGACCAGGCCCCTAGCGACTTGCCAGAGCTGACTCTCACACCGGGAGAGCTTCAGGAGTCTGGGAGCAGCTGGTAGCTTCAGATTAGTCATGGCGAAAACATGTACACCCCAGAAAACTGGCAAATGCTACGAGACGGCACCCCACGTTCCCTGCCCAGAGCCTTACAGCCAGACTCTGCTACCCAGCCCCCTCTGCCCCTCATCCCGGGCTGGGGATGGCAGGTGTGGGGTCTGATCCCGGCCCTGAGCTTCCATTCAGGACAGCCCTGAGCCACGATGACACGGAGGGCGGACCTGGCTAGGTGGCTCCCCGTCCCTCCCCAGGATCCCCAAGAGCGCTCCTGACCACACCACTGGCTCGTGGGCGCCCCACCGCGGCACCTGCTTCTGGACACCAGGTCCAAGGCAGCGGCCTGAGGGGTCCTCCAGCAGGTGCTGCCGAGTCAGGGCACGGCAGCCGCATCACTGCTGACAGCGAGTTGAGCTGTCGCGTGTTTCCCTCGAAGGGAGCACGGCCGACAAAAGCTAGAACATTCCAGCACCACCGGCACACGAAGTAGCACGTTCACACGATGGTGCTGAGACCATGACGGCGTTGGCCTCACAGACAGCTGACTGTGGAGGGGTTGTACAAGAGTGTGTGGGTGAGCTCGCTGTGGGCACCGAGGAGAGCAAGCGTGGGTCCCTCCCCAGCCCCACACAGCCGAGCTCCACATGGACTCACGCCTACAGAGGACAGGAAATAAAACAGGAGACTATATAGGGTATTTGCAAACTGTGGCTGGGAACTACTTTTTAAACAAATTTAAAAAGTATAAACCAGATCGTAAGAATGATTAATATTACTACATCAAAAATAAGGATGTCTGTTTAAGGAAGAAAATCATGGGCAAAATTAACAGGCACTGGTAGATTGGAGAATATGTTCATGTTTGAAGCTGGCAAATAATCAACACCTAGAATATAGAATGCAATTTTGTAAATTGAAAAGAAAAAGAATCTCCGTAAGTGGGTAAGAGAATACAAACAGATCTTCTCTAGGGAAGTAAATGTCAAAACGCAAACAAGCATGTGCCAAGATGCTCTGATCACTGGGAAAGACGACGACATCTGGTAACACCGAATGGACTGGCTATGACTTAGCAGCCGGCTCCGGCCATTGATGTGCTGCCATCAATGCGGGGACCAGGGACAGTGCTGCCCTGCGTGGGGAGGGAACTTGAGTGGGCACACTCTCGGACCCAGGCCCACAGGGAAGTGGCGGCCTCCTGGGACCGCGACAGGGAGCGTGGAGAAGATGAGCCTCGGAGAACGATGGGGGCTTGAACAGACGTCCTGTACACTTAGCAATGGGAGCGACGGTGCCAAACATAACCGCTCGTAAAAGTAAAAGTCTCACAAACAGGATGCAAGACGTAACACAGTGCCGTCCAATGTATTTAAAATATATGCCCACCACACAGCAGTGGACGGTCTGCAAGAACACTTTCAACTAGAAAGACCGTCATCACACAGTTCAAGACTTCCCAAGAAGGAAATCTAAAAGTCTCAACCACACTCAAATAAAAAAGATAAAAATTCAATAAAAATAAAAAGACACTGGTAAACACGGTTTTGTGATTTAAGAGCGGGAGTGGAATGAGATTAGAGAGAGTATGGAAACAGCAAGGCTGGTGGACTGCACCTGGGGGCAGAGACTATGCATGTGCAGGGCAGCCCTGCTAGCCCCACCCTTCCCGAGCCCCGCCCCTGTGCTCCGGCCCCGCCCACCGTCATGGCCCCGCCCTCAACAAGACCACACTTCTCCTGGGGCTCTGTCCCTCCTCAGTAGCTTCACCCACTGGCCTGGCCTGGCCTGGCTCACTGGCCCCACCACCCTCCTGACTCTGCCCTCCTGTCGGGCCCTGCCCCCTGACCCGCCCACTCCCTCTAACCCCACCCTGCCTGGCCACGCCCCCTGCTCCAGCCACGCCCACCGGCCTGGCCCACCCCAGGCTACCACTCTGGGCTCCCCACTCTGGGACACAGAGCACCTGCCTAGAACACAGATGGTCTGGGGATAAGTTGAAGGCCTTTCCTGCGCTGCATGGAGCCCAGAGCTTCCCCACCCAGTCCCCCCGCATCTGCACTACTGAGGGGGAGGATCTGAACTCCCCACAGCAGTGAACCCAGACCCTCCCAAGTTGGGTAGGTGCCCGGCTCTGGGACCCCAGGCATTTGGTCCCGATTTCTGCTCCCCCGGCTGGCCTGGCTCCTGTACACATGTAGGGAACCCCAGGAAGGGCAGCGTCCTCCTGCCCCCCCGGGGAGCAGGAAGGGGGTCCCTGGAGTTCCCGCCCCCATGGGGCCCCCATCCCTGCGCCGGCCTGGGGCACGGAAGCTTTCCTGACAACCCGACATTGGCATTCTGTGCACAGACAAGTCTAGGGAAACAGTAAAAGTGACGGATGGGGGTTGAAGCTATATTTGCCATCTGCAATTTTTTCCTGCACTTCTCATTTTTGTTTCATTTGGCCTCAAATAGGAAGAGTCAAGACAATGAGGCACCACCTGCAGAGGCGGCCTTGAGAGAGGGCTTGGGGCCAGCAGATGCCGTTCCCTCCCCTCTCCCGGTTCCCAGGGCAGGTGGACGGGGAGGGAGGGATGGCGCGTCTCTGAGCCTCAGTTTCCCCTTCTGTGTAACGCACTTGATGGGGCCTCTTTAGGGCTCCGGGTTTCCTGTCCTACCCTGTACTGAAGTTGTCCTCCTTTATGCATCTGCACTGCTGCCCCTTCCCGTCCACCCTCAGCTCTGCGGGGCTAACTGCACGCGATCTCCTGCTGGCTCCTACCTCTGCCCCTGCAAACCGCCCCATGCTCTGTTCGGTGGCCGCGGTCACCTCTAAAATCATCAGTACAGTCAGTGCCTCCCTTAGGTGGTTTCCCTTTGCACCCAAGCCTCAAATGCAGGACTAACCAGCAGGTCCAAAGCCTCTCGGCACCAAGGAACCAGAGTATGATTCTTACTCACGTGAACACAGCTGTCTGGGCAAGGCTCCGCTCCAAGTGACCCAGGCTCCCAGGCTGACAGAAGCCTCACCTTCGCATAGCTGGACCTTGGAGGTCAAGTCCCTCTCGGCAGGCAATAGGGCAGATGCAGGGGGGACACCCTCTGGCTCCTCTGCCTCAGCCCAGGTGCTGCTGCATGCCTCCTGCTTTCAGCCCGATGGCTGGGACTGGTCCAGTGGTGCTGCCCATCAGCACAGAGGAAGGACATGGGGACAGAAACAGTTTCGGGGGTTGGGGGGCGCACCATGACCTCTGCCCTCATCCCACTCACATCTGGAGGGAGGGGATTCGGGGTCCTTCCATTTATACTCTTGTTTCTCTGACCAAAACAACAACAACAACAAAACTCCACGAAGACTTCTTGGATACCAAATCCCCGAAAAAGAATGTATTTAAGAGATCTTGTTACTGGGGTACCTGGGTGGCTCAGTCGATTAAGCATCTGCCTTCAGCTCAGGTCATGATCCCCGGGCCCCGGGATTGAGTCCCACGTTGGGTTCTCTGCTCAGCGGGAAGCCTGCTTCTCCTCCTCTCTCTGAATGCCTGCCTACTTGTGCTCTTTCTCTGCCAAAAAAAAAAGACGACGAAGTCTTGTTACTGCAACTTTTTTTCATGACTTTGATTTAATATGCAGAGCACCCAAGCAGTGGGCAAAAGCAGGCACGGAAGTCCTGGCAGGATCCCCGGGCAAACGGAGCCCTTGGAGCCCTTGTGGGATGCTCAGCGCAGCCTTCTGGAGACTCGCTGCAACGGACACAGAGCAACTGGCCAGTGTTGTCAGAAAGGCTTTGCTGAATGCACAGCAAACTTCTTTATTCTGTAAACTTTCTCAATAGGAAGCAAGCACAAAAGTGATGGGCTTTTGGTTGTTCATGGCGCTCTAGGGCGCTCTAGGAGAGAGGCTGCCCAAGCCCAGGGAGCAGAATGAGAGGCAGGAATCTGTCCGTCAGCTCACACTAAGCCCGTATCTGTCCGGAATCAACGCTGGGGCAGCTCAGCTCCGTGGAGCCCACTCAGGGGTCTGAGGAGTGGCTGCACTTCAGCTAGTCTCACTGAGGCCCTGGCCGGCTACACGCCAGCCTCCTGGTCTGTGCTCAGCTCTGCCCCACATGCCTTTCGTCCTCCTGAACCAGCAGGTTCTTCTCAGGATCCCAGCAGGGGCAAGGATGACGGGACGGCTCTTTCAAGTTTGTGGTGGCATCTGCCCCCTAATATTTTTCTTCTTTTATGATTTACTTGAAAGAGAAAGAGTGAGAAAGAGAGAGCATGAAAGGAGGGAGGGTCAGGGGTGAAGCAGACACCCCACCGAGCAGGGAGCCTAACATAGGGTTCAATGCTGGGACTCCAGGATCACGACCATAGCTGAAGGCAGACACTTAACCAACGGAGCCACCCAGGCACCCCTGTCCACTGATATCTCATTGGCCAAGGCACCTTGGATGACCAAGCCCAAAGTTCAAAATAAACCAGTACAATCCACCCATGGAGGTGGGAGAAGGACAAGCAGTATTTCAAACAGTCCTCTAACCTCCTCCAGAACACAGCATGTGTGAGCCTGGGGCCGCCAGGCAGCGCTCACAGCCCAGACCTGCCTGTGTCTGCTGTTGGCCGGGAGGTCCCGGCTCCCGCCGCCCCATCGGGGGACGTGATGACTCCCGGTCCACTTGGTAAGTCATGTTGTTTCCCTCCGATGACGATCCGATAAGCATAAAGCATTTTTGCCAGGTCCTTCCCACCTGCAACAGGCTCTGCCGCCTCAGGGTCCCCAAACTAGTTCACAGCGGGGGGTGAGGATTACAAGTGTCTTCATCAGCAGCGGGATGACCACTCACACGTCTGATACGTTCCCAGCCTCATCAGACCATCCCACCGAGGACAGTTTCCCGAATGTGCCCTGCGTGTGAACATGAAAGCTCATTACAGCCCGATCCCTCACTGTGAGTAAACACATCACACATTACTGTTCAGTAGGAGTTCGTGGAATGACAATTTTTCTTTCTTAGAATCCTCTGATCAAAGATATATTCCTCATATCGCAGTCATAAGAAATCCGTATGTAGTAATTTGGTGTTTGTTAGAGCGGTTGTAACTTGCTCGTTAAGTGTGTAGAAAAGCATTTCAGCCCCAGAAGCCTGGTGTCTTCAGAAAGTCAACTGAGAACACTCCCCTCCAACTGCCTTCCGGATTCAATTTCCAGCGTGGTAAGGGGCCGCAACTTGTAAGCCAGAACACCTTGTGGCTCACCATCACTCCTTCCTCTCTCTCCTGGCCAGGGTCCATCCCAGTCTCAAACCTAAAGTGAAGGACCAAGGCTGGGAACTCCCATTGGAAGGGGTAAGGAACTGGGACTCACAGGTCAGTCCAGCCCGGGGCCCTTACAGACGACCATGTTACACGTGGGGAGAGGAACACACAAGTCATGAAGCAGGCACTGGTGGGCACGATCTAGCAAACCTCGAGGACCGTGATTACCCCTGGGGCCAGCTGCACTGTTCTGCAAATGGTTAAATAAGAAATTTTTTAAAAAATGAGGCGTAGCTGATGTACCCAGCAATGCTGAATGAGAACTTCCAGAAATGTTTTAAAGAGATGGAAAATAAACGAAGAGATGACCCCTCAGAGCTCTTCACTGTTGGAATTTCTGAAGATATACATGAAGAAAGATGAGCAGGCTGAGAAGAAAAGTTCAAAGTACAATGAGGTACAGGGAATAAAGAAAACGGTGCGCCTGGGGTAGTACTAAGTAATTTTTCCATGACAGTGATACCCAAGGAGGAAGTACCAAAAGGAAACAGAACTAAAAGCTGTATATTCATAACCTGTATGCCAGAGAGCAAGCACTGGCATTCATAATCATAATTTAGTAGACGGAAGTATTAATGGATTCAGTTTAATACATAAAATGCACGTGGTGAAAGTGTATGTGATATGGAACAAGAGACACAGGTGCTTATCTTACAAACAGGCAGAGGAAGAACAAGAATGAGAAAATTCTCAAGGATGTAAGGTGCTCTAATTCTGCGCATGTGGGCGCGCGCGCACACACACACACACGTTTCTGTATGTGTTTAAAATATCTTTAGAAGGTCTGCCGAAACCAGCCTTGTCTCCGGGGAGAACTGGGCAGTCACCGGTCGGTGTGCTGTGCAGGGAGAGTGGCGTCCACGCAAAGGACACACAGGCTCCCCATGAGAAGAGAGATCCCACAACTCTGCCAGCCACAAGCTTAGAGTTAACTCAGGAGAAACAGCCCCGCCCAAGAGAAAACAGGCTCATGGGGGAGCTGGCCTTGTGGCGGGGGCACCTGCGCATATTTATGGTGATGGGGAAAAGCCAGGGGAAGACGGACTCCAAGAGAGGCGGCATCTCTGAGGGACAGAGGTGGGGCGGCAGGACTCCGGGCCGGCACCCATGATACAAGCCTGTCTTTGTGCTCAGCTACTGCTCCTTCTGTACCCAGTTTTTAAATATTTGGAGTATCTCCTTGGAGGGAGAAAAGAAAGGGCTGTGGAGGTCCTAGGCTGTAGAAAGACGGAGATCTAGAAGGGGGTGTAGACAACCGAGATGAGCTTTAGAAAAACCCTGCCCAGGTGAGCAGTGAGGAGGGCAGAGCTTTGTCACTGCCTAGCCCGAGTGGGAAGGAGCGCGTGTCCATCCTGGGGCTGGAGGAGCATGGGAGAGCTGGACTTCAGGGTTACACCTGTGACAGGGCAGGTGGCCTCACCAGGAACAACAGTCATTCCACTGCCATGTTTGGGCTGGACTGCACGGTCCTTCCATCCCAGTGAGCTAATGCCTTTCTCCACCTGTGGGCCCTGAAAGGGCAAAATTGCCTTCATAAAAACACAGACACCGACGCTGGCCCCAGAACGGACCAGTCAGTTATGGAAAGCTGCCTGGCTTGGGAAATTTTGCTTATCAGGCTTCTCCTGAGGCCCGGCAATTTCCAGCACAGAAAGCAGCCACAAATCCACCGAAACCGGCGAGTACAGGATGTGGCAGGTGCGGTTTATGGTTGTTAATTCCACATAAACGGACTCAGACCCACAGCGCAGTTCAGCCCCTCCAACTCCCGCATGCAGGCTCCTCCGGCAGAAGCATCCTTCTCAGCACGCGCTTCCCCCAGACGCCCCCACTTCCCAGGCCTCCCTCTATCGGCCCCACCTCTGCCTGACCTGGAGATACACAGGTCCCCTCGAGCAAGACCCAAATATAGATACTGCGCAGGTGTAAATATATTTATCGACCTAGTCTCCAGACACGAAGGCCCCGCGGGGAGTGTGCATGGAGAGGGGACCACACTGCATAGCCCGCAGCCCCCACTGATGACACAGGCCTCCTTCAGCCCACCGCCCCAGAGGAGGAGGAGACAGTTCCGAAGGGATGTGCCTCCTGCCTGATGGAACTCTAGGTGGGTCTGCAGCTGAGCAGAGGCTAGACCGCAGCCCTGGCCCCTTCTGACTGCAGGGAACATTCTAGCAGCCAGCACCCGGTTTCTTCCAGAATTGCAGAGACAAACAAAATCTGAAAACTGGTGCTGCGCATCTGTTCCCTTGCTGTGTCCACGCGAGGCCAGCTCCCCTGTGATGCTCTCCAGGGCGGATCTCACCCCACACCAAGCTAAGAGGCCAGGAGGGGAGGTGATTGGAGCCAGACTCATCCCCACCCTTCAGCGGGATGAGCCGGAGCTTACTGAGCCCCTGGTACGAGCTGAAGACTTACTGGCATTTCAGGCTGGAGCCAGGAGACAAGCAGCTGGAGGGACTTGGTAGAGAAAGCAGCCAGCCCCGAGACCAGGCAAACAGGAGCGGCGTGAAGAACTGACAGGCACCCATCAGTCAACACGTATTTACTGGGGCCCCGTGTGGACCCAGCTCTGTGGGAAAAACAAGACGGGGATGCCCAGATCCACCCCCTCGCCAGACACGCGTTATGCTGGGAGGCCTGGATGCTGTGCTGTGTTGGACTATTACTCCCAGTGATCCAGCGAGGGGTGACAAGATGACACTCTCTCTGCCAGGCATGGAACAGATGTCGCAGCAAATAAGAGATGTTCTCCTTCGGCAAAGGCAGGCTGCCTCACGTGTTTCCCTATTAAAAGTTAACTTTCATCACCAAAGTGCTGCACCGACACCTTCCTAGGCCGCCATCCTGGGGGCAGCTACGGCAGGAACATCTTTGTTAATCTTCAGTGCACAGACGTGTGCACACCTTCTTCTTACAAAGCTACAGCATAACTACCCCAGCTCTGACGGCCTCCCCTGCCAACCCAGCACCTTCGGGGAGGGCCGCGCAGATTCAGTGTGTGCTCCAGATATACAGGCACACGCAGACCTGTGCGGCACACAGGGAACACACAGCCTAGATCCATCTCTGGGCCTCCTGAGCCACGACAACTGCCACCTTTCCACCTGACAAGACCTCAGTGTCCATCCCTGGTTGTGATGTGGTGCTACACTGGGGCCAGGGGTATCCGCAGGGGCACGGCGTCTGTGCACGGCATCTCCCCACATTACAACAGCACTCATCTATGGCTATCTCAAAATCAAAACCTTCACTGAACAGACACAGAGGGACTCTCTCCTTGTTGCCTCAACTCCGTGCCACGTGTCCTTGGGCCTGTGTCTTGGGCACACAATTCACGATGTTGCCCATGCCTGATAACAAGCCTTGGTCCATGGATGGACGGGTGAGTCCAGCCAGGCCGTGCGGAGACCGGGACACTGAATTCTGAAGCTAGCGGCAAGTCAAGCCCTTCCGCTGGGGTTCCTGAGCTACGGGGCAAGCCTCACAACGTTGGGAGGTATCGTGACCCCACAACGAGGGCCGCCTCTCTGGAATGCAGCGAACCCAGAGGAGAGCGAGGTACTGTGCGAGGAGAGACACTCCCTGCAGAACCTAGGAGAGCCATCCATGCTAGAAGCTAACGACCCAAGGATGGTTCATTATCTGCATCAACACACGTTTTTGCGTTGAAGCCAGTTCTAGTTCGAGTTTGTGTCACCAGGAACTGAAAATAAATTCTCAACCACTGTTGTGCCTCCAGCGCCCACGCGGGGGAAAACAGCCAAGAGGGGTGAAGAGACAGCACCCCGATGACGTGAGCTGGCCTCCTAGTCAGCACCAAAGACATCTTGGTGGATAATTAGTGCATGAAGGGATGAACGTGCACATGTGTGACAAGCCAACAACGCGCACTCGCTGAGCACCCCAGACGGGACAAACAGGGGCTCCGGGAGGACCCAGCAGATGTCATTGCTGCAGATGGGAGGATCAAGACTGGTGACCTTGAGCTGGGATGGCAAAGAGGGGCTGGGTTTGCAGTGAGAACTCCTGACAACAGGCAGTGTAGGCAAAGGTCCTGGGGCCTACGGGCAGGGTGATGGGAGTCTGTAGGGGCTGGGGTGGAGGGTGCACGGTGGTGGGGGAGGATGAAGCAGGAGGGTATAGTGGCTTGAATCCTGGTCAGGAGCACCCACAGCAGGGCCAGCCAGGTAAACAGAAACCACTGAGGTGTTCCGCCCCGGGAAGGGTTCATGCAGGCACTGGCGTGGAAACGGTGAGACGGCAGGCACTGGCTCTGAAGCAAAGGTCAGCCAGCCCAGCAACTTGCCACCAAGCCTGGGTTAGAGAGACCAAGACAGAGGTGGGATTCCCACACTCCATGCATGGGGGGAGGGAGAGGCCTGGCAGAGATGCAGCCGTTACAGGCACAGAACCGGGCAGAGAGACAGATACTCAGGTTCTCCCTCCAGCACTGCCTCCTATGGACGACCCCAGGCAGAGACCAGCCCATGCCACAGTCTGGGAAGTGCAGGGGTGACGTCTGAGGGCAAAAACGCCCAGAATGGGCATATCCTTCAGAATGACCCCCCAGGCCAAACCCTGAGACTCCCCGAGCTTTCCAGAAGTCCCCCACGGTGCTGCTCTGAAAACATCACTCTTCATGAATGAGGCAGACAGCTGTTGGAAAAACAGCATCCTCTGGAGAGCAACAGCAAATGCAGTTAAATAATCAAAATTCAATTCCTTTCAGTCTAGACACGAGATTTCATACAATTATAATTTCAAGAGCAATATGTGCATAATGGCTCTCCCTCAAATGTGATTTTCTTCCCCCAGAAAAGGATTACTGGGACAAACTGAGCCGGGGCACAAATCCTGTTCACAACCGACTGGGAGCAGGTGAGGTCCACACCTCTCTATGCCCAGGGCCCTGCTGATACACCAAGGACACACGCCAGGTCACCGGCCGGGGGGGCCAGTGAGCAGCAGCCCGCTCTGCCCTGTGCCCAGGCAGACGCAGGAGCTTGGGCATTCCACGTGGCCTGGGGCCGTGGCCGCTCATTACAGCATCCTTCTCCCGAACCCCGCCCCACGGGCTTGAGGAGGGTCAACATCAGCGCAAGGGGCAGAGGAGGGTGAGGGGCCGCCATTCAGGGGACACGAGAGAGACCACCCCTGAGTCTCCGTGGTTCTGCGTCCACGGGAAAGTGTCTGCACCGTCGCTCGTGTGGTGTGTGCACGTGGGTCCCAGCGTGTAGAACCGGGCCCGCGCCCTGGAGGGGCCACGTGGTGCTGGCGCAGCGCCCGACGAGCACCGGTTTCCTCCGGACCCCTACTGGCCGCCTGGCCGCCCGCGGCCCCTCCGAGGCCAGCGGCAGGAGGGACCCTCAGAGGACACACCGCCCCCTCCCCAAAGTCCCTCCCGCGGGGTGGACACGGCCCAGACCAGGTGCCCTTCCGGCGACCGCGCACCCACCTCACCTGCGCCCGGCGGACACGCGGAGCCCCACGCGCGTCTGGGCCGACCTGAGCCCGCGCATTTCCACACGCTCCGGGGCAGGCCGACGCTGGGCCGCAGCTGTGGACGTCGGGACACTCTGGAGCCCGTCGTGGGCAGAGACTCGGCCTCAGTGCCTCCGAAGGCCACTCAGCCAGACCCCGGGCTGCGGCCCCTCCCCGTGCCCCGGGGACAGCGCGGCCTCCGAGACTCCAGGGGCTCCCTCAGTCCCCGACGCCATCTTCCTCCCGGCTCCCTTCCTGCGCAGAGGCTCACGGGAGGCTTCTGATGGGTGGGCCTGGATCACGTGGGAGGGGAGGGCCGGCTGCAAGGGAGGCCGGGAAGGCAGCACGTGGTTTTAGTTTTGCAGGTGACTCAGCTCCGAGGACGAGTCCACGTGGGAAGGGAGCTGCTGGGGGACGGGCCGGCGGGGCCTCCTCCTGGCGGGCTTCGCCCAGAGCCCGAGCTCGCGGGCAGGACCTGCGGGCCACCCTCTGCCCCCAGCAGGCGCAGCCCCCTCCGCACGGCAGCACACCGGGCCTGGCCCCGCCGGCGTTTCTGGAACATTCGCTCCCACAGCTCCATGCAGGCCTGGGTCTGCGTCACCCCAGGCATATGCCGGGATGCTTTAGAGGAAGCTGTCGCCCGCCTCAGGCCACAGACGACGTTCTGGGATCAACACCACCACTGGTATCGCTGGTGATGACGGGGAGGGGGAGTAGTTCCCAGGCCGGAAGGTAAATAGGGGCGAGTGCGTCCGCCTTGCCTCCCTGAGAAACCTGATGTGTGAGAGCCACGGAGTATCAGTACCAACTCGGTCTTCAGATGTGTCTCTTCTCCAGGACAGAAGCAGCACTGAGATGAGATCCTTTTAGAAAATACAGTACCTTGTGCACATCACACAGCTTCCAAATCTGTTTTTTTCCTCCCCATTTCTAGGGGCTTGATCTGTTGGTGCTTTGCTGTTTGCTAAGCAGAGGGCAGCGTGGGCACTCAGAAAATGTGTCCTCACCTGGTGATCTGGGCTGACTCAGCGCGTCCCACCTTCATTAGATGGGGATGCTGGAGACCGACTCTCCTGGACAGTGGACCTGTCCTTCTTACCTCCTCTTCGGTCTGTCTCCTGTCCCCAAGTCAGAGCCACCCAAGTACCAGGTGCACACACCTGGCCTCACTCTGTGCCTGCTGAAGGTGGGCTTCTCCTTCCAGAACCGGAATCATCTCCTTTGTTCCCTATTGCCGACCTAACCAATTACCACCACGTCCATGGCTCAGACACAAATTTGTCCTGCAGCTGTGCAGGGAAGACGTGGGACACAGGGCTTTCTGGGCAAAAACCACTGTCTCACCTGGCTGCCTTTCTTTCCAAGGTTCTGGGGCAGGATCGCTTCCTTGTTCATTCGGGTTTTTTGGCAGAATTCCTGCGGTTGTAGGACTTGCTTCCCTGTTTCCTTCGGACTGTCAGCCGAGGGCCCTTCCACCCGGAGGGGCCGTGTAGGTGTCTTGGCTGAGGGCCCCCTGCTCCGACTCCAGAGCCCCTCTCACGCTGCACATCTGCCCTCCTCCTCCCGCCTGGTCCTCGGTCAGCTGGGCAAGGTCCTCCCAGTTTCAGGACCCACGGATTAGACTGGCCCCACACAGGTAATCCGGAAGGTGCTCTGCTTACCACAATCTCCCCGGGTCCCAGGCTGTTGCTTCCAGTCATCACACCAGAGGGAGGAAGGATTCACCCTGAAAATCAAATGCTCTGGGATAGAAGTGACCCATGACGCCTCCACTCAGCAATTTCATCATTTTTGGCTGGCGAAAATGACTCCAAGTCGTGGGAATAAGTCAGTTTTCCAGTAGGGCCAACGCGCAGCACTGGGCAAAGGGAGGGTCGTTGGACCCTGAGGGTCCAGAAGGGATGCCCGGTGGACCCAGGTGAGGGGAGCCTCGAAGGTACAGAGGAACACAAGGAAGGTGAAGCCTCAGACGTCCATGGAGGTGGATGAGGGTCTGAGTACCCTGTACGCTCAGCCTTTGTGCTCTCAGGTTCCTGGTACACTGGGTTCTCCCAGCAGCAACAAGAGGGTACCACCCAGCAGCCAGTCTGGGCACCTTCTCCACCTAGGGAGACCCCTGTCACCATGGGGTGTTCTCACTGCAGCTGGACAGAGGAATGTGGGGCTGCTGTAAGCCCATCTCAGGCTGGTGTTCTAGAAGATATGCCAGAGTCCCTCACTCTGACGATGCTGCCGGAGCCCTGGTTCCATCCGTGCCTGAGTGTGCCAGGCGGGATCCCCTTTGTGGTGAGTTCTGTCAATTCCAGCACGAGGACCCTCCCCACGGCATGTGGGAAACTGTGGAGCCGTGGTCCAGGTCATGATCTACCCATCGCACGTGGCCCTGAGCCTCACCGCAGGCCTTGGCATCCTTATCTGTCAGGGATGCAAGGAGCACCCAGGCTGTGGGGACGGAAGGGTGATGCCAGAGCCTCTGCTGCCTCCCCTGTCTCCCTCACCTCCCTCACCTCTCCGACCTCCCCGCCCTCTGCAGCCTCTGCATCCGATGCTGCCTCTACCGGCTCCCTGGTCTCTGGGGTCTCCCTGGCTCTGGCCTCTGCAGCCTCCCTGGAACTCCGGAACCCCTGACAAGACACCGGGCACAGGGACGAGCTTGCCGCAGCAGGTGTGGTGTCCAGGGGGCACAAGCACCGGGCCCGGACGTTGCACCGGGCCCGGACATTGCCCTGGGGCAGCGCCACGTGCGTGGCCATGTTCAGGAAATCCTGCGAGCACTGAGGCCGGCATGCCTGGGAGCAGGTGCAAGTGTGGGCACCCGGGAGCCACTGGCCCGGGTGTAGATGGTGCACAGAGAACACAGGTGTGCAGTACAAGTGAGCGACTACGCATAGCGGGCCATGTGCAAGGACCGCAGGGTGACACATTCAGGGTACACTGAGAAAGCACAGACACAGCAGTCACAGACAACACCGGAAGTGTCCCACCCACCACCCCGTGCGTGTACCTGCGGGTGGCAGACAGGTGGGCAGGACGGTGTGAACCTGGCCAGCATCGCACCCAGAGAGTGTCCACCTGGAGCTAGCTCGCACATGCAGATGCACACTCAGGGAGCACGGCAGGAGCACAGCCTCAGGAAACATGCCGGCATCACCCTTTTCGGCGGGACATGCACAGGTACAACACAGCAGCCGCCTTTCACACCGTGGGAAGTTCACGCGGCAAGCTGTCCGCCAAGCTGCGGGCAGGTCCCGCAAGTGACACAGACGCCTGCAGATCAGCCCCAGCGACAGCACAGCCGTGACCCATACACAGGCTGACAGCGGTCCCCGGATCAGACGTAAAATGGGAAGGACCAGATACCGGCGCAAAGATCCCTTTCGACCTGAGCGTGGGGTGCTCTGGGCCCGCCGTGTTGGGAGACCGGGGTGTGGAGGGGAGAGGGGCCGCAGCTGGTCTTCAGTGCTTGGTCCTGAGAGGGAGGCGGGGTGCGGGTCTGAGTCCTCTTTTGTCCGCCACGTCCCCACTAAGTCATCACGGTTCGATCTTCCCCAGAGAGGACCGTCCGTGTGTGTCCGGAAGATGACCCTCGCGTGCCCATCTCTCTTCTCGGCTTCAGCGGTGCCGTGAAGACTTGCACTAGAGCCTTTATCTGTTGGATGAGAAAGCTTCCGTGGACGTTCCTGGTCGGCTCACGGCATAAATCCTCCCTGGCTGTTCCTGCCGTCGGCGCCCCCCCCAGCACCCCTCTGGTGAGGGGAAGTGGGGCTTCCCTGGGCGGCCGAACCGCCCCGCTGCTGGGTGGAGGACGCCTGGATCCTGGGAGGCCCGGGTATCCGCAGGGGTGGGGGGAGGGAGGGGTGCTGGGGGAGGACACATTCAGGCCCCCAGCACCTGGTCCTGACAGCGGGGAGTAAAGCCAGGCCCTGGCCCTCACCACGGGGGCTGGTGGGAAGGTGGGGAGCGAGGCTGCCCTGGGACTCTCCATCCTGGGACCGCCTCTGTCCTGCACCTTTGAAGTGCCCTGGGAGTGTTCCCCCTGCCGTGGGTCAGTGCTCACAAAGGTGGGGATGACTCCCCTGGCTGGACCGACGGGCACTCTGTCTCTGGGAAGTGGTGTCATCGGCCAGCCGCCACGGGGAACGCTCACCCAGGACGAGGCAGAGGTCCCTCCGAACCCACCTCCTGCCCTCCCCTTTCCTTCACGGTGCGCAAAGGGTAGCAGAAAGTGGGAAGGACTCTGAAAAGCCGTGAAATTTCCAAGTATTTTCCCAGGCTTTCTGATGCTAGGCACTGGCTGCACCCAGGTCTGCCGCTTGGACTCAGAGAACCATGACCTGCCCCTGGCAGAGATGGTCAGCTGCGGGTGCCTGGCCCCAGACTGGGTCCCTTGGGAAGTGAAGGCCCCTTTGTATACCTCTGCAACTTCCCCGGCTCAGCTATGGTAGGACAGGGGCCACTCAACCCTCTGCACCAGACCCCAGATCCCCAAGGGCTGCCCACCCTGGGACAGGCTTGGGAGCTGGACCGTCTCAGGAGGACAGTTCTCCCCGAGCTCACCCTCGGCTCTGCTCCCCCAGTGTCGCTGGTCCCAGTGCACCTGGCAGAACAGAGAGAGCCGAGAAAGAAGGCGTGTGTGAATTCAAACTGTATGCGGTCTTTGAGAGGATATCCAAGTCCATTCCGGTTTTCAAGGACAAAATGCATGGGTGGGAACATCACTGCAGTGACCTCGTGTTATCAGCACTAAGCTCTCCTAGCGACGTCTGCGTCCTCTCAGTTCTCACACGAGATCTTAGTGCAGCCTGGCACCTGGCTTAGTTTTATTTAAAAGCTGATGATATCCGAGTGCATTTAGAAGGAAGCAGCACACCGTTCTCTCCTCTGAGGGTAATACATGCCTGTTAGAGCCCAGTTACTGCAGCCCTGGGGTGTATGACAGCTCACGTGTCCCCTGTGGGCCTCACTGGAGCTTTGTCACTGGCTGCAGGGCCAAGTGGGTCCAAGGATGATTGCTTTCCTTGTCAAGTGACCATGAATATGGACTGCCTCCTGCCCCCAGACGGCTGCGGTTCAAGATGTAGCTCATGGCTCCCTACTGCTGCCCTGAGTGCTTGGGCTGGTCCTCACAGCCGGTGCACCAGGGTGACCCTCGGCCCTGGAACCTCTGGGATACAGCCACAGCCAGGCCCATTTTCCCAGGGAAGAAACCGCCCCTGAGTGGCCAGACCGTTCCCCTCACTCATTCATTTATCACATTTTCTGAGGAGCCAGGTTTGGCATTGGTACTGAAATGAATCAGCAATACAGACTCACCTGGGGCCTTCAAGTTCACCTCCTGGAGAGGGATACCGAAAAGGAATAGCTCATCTAAAACACAGATTGCAAACGGTAAGACATGCCCGGACAGGAGATTCCTGGGCATTTTGCGATTCGTAGAAGGAGATTTAGAGAGCTGGCATCCGAACCAAGCAATCACGGGCAGAGCATTCCATGCAGAGAGAAGAGTGGGTGCTGAGTCCCTGAGCGGAGAGGAGGCCTATCCAGAGGCCCATTGTACGAGTACATGACGCTCCGTGAGGCTCGTTTTGGTCACGTGCAGTTCTTCCTGCTCTATGTACAACTCCTTCTTTGGTCCTCTGTCCCGCATTAATAATAAGGCCAACGATGATTTTACTGCTACCAACATCGCCATATCTTACACGAGGCTGTTGAGGTGCATGGAGACATAGAGCTGGTCAAAAGCTGCAGCTCAAGAAGGGCAGCGCCACAGTCAGAACCATTCTGTGCCGCTCCGTGTCGAAGTCTCTCCGTGGGACCTGCGCTCCAGGAGGAGACAACACTGTTGCAAAGAGTTGGGTGTGGACCCCAAGCCAGTTTGTGAGGAACTGCAGGCTGTTTTGTCTGTCAGGATCTTTTCTGTTATGAGCAACAGCACACCTAAACCAAATCAGCATAAGTAAAAGGGTAAATTATTGGTGCACATAGCTGGAAAGTCCATCTCGATTTCAGGTCTGGCTTGATATAGGGGCTCAAGTGATGCCAGCAAGGTCCATTCCTTTTCTGTGCTGGCTGTCTAACCTCTAACATCCTCTGATTCAAGATTCCGAAGTCTCAAGAAATGCTGACTGCCTCTTCACAGCCATTCAGACAGAGGCCGGGCTTTCCTCTCCAGGGGCCAAGGAGCACCAGCTGGAAGCACGTGACCTTTCTTGAACCAGTCACTGTCACTCAGATGCAAGCTGTCATGGGCCCAGCCCCATGTCTCATCTGAAATCCTGGGCCAGAGGGGAAGCTCCAGAGGTGAGTGAGGTGAGGAGATGGAAGAGGAACTAGAAGCTCGAGGCAGAGCGAACCCCACTCTCAGGCCCTCCGGGTAGAGGGCTGGTTTGTACCCTTGCCCCATTCACAGAGGGCAAGGAGAGATAGACAACAGAGGGGGCCGCTCCAGATGGGCAGGTGACAAGGGAACTCCTATCTGAGGCTTGTCTTGGCTACAAGGCGAGGAGATCTCTGCCCTGCCCCCCAAATCCTAAAGATTAGAGAGCGCCCTTAGTGTCCAGAAGGTCTCAGCACGTCACTCTTTCAAGGCCACCTTCTTGGGTGAGGCTCTCACACTAGGAACACTGGGCGGACAGCACAGTCCAAGGATGGGAGGGTGGGGACCCTCCGATTACTGGGGCCAGCTCTAAGATTAGCCAGGGGCACGTCCTCCAACAACTTTCTCCTACAGCAGGGGGGAGGTCTCTGCCCAAAGAAGAGGGTGCGTACCCAGGCTGTCTGGCCAGCAGAGGCCATGGCTCTGGGGAAGGGAGGACAGGGGCCACAAGACAGCTCTAGTGGCAGGAGAGCCTGAGACTGCCCAGGGTTCCACCTGGTGCCCCCTCACTGAGTGCTCTGGCCTAGGAGGGACAGAAACCCTAGAGTCCAAGGGAGAGGGGCGGTACACCAGTGTTCTCAAAGTGGCTGCCTGTTGGAATCACCTGGGAGGCTTTAAAACGACTGGCTCCTGGCTCCTGCCTTCAGACGTCCTGGTGCACCTGGCGTGGGGCACGGCTTAGAAACTGGGATTCTTAACTCTCCCCGGGTGACTCTTACGTGGAGCTGAAACCGATGCACGGACAGACATGGTCTGCACAGGTGGCATCTCCACATCCCAAAGCCACCGGGGGCCCTACTCTGTGTAAGACTCTGTTCCACCACCCACTTGAGTCTGTTGTTGATTTTTTTTACATCCTCCCTGGATGTAAAAAAAAAAAAAAAGCTCCCTGGGGCTTTCTCTGGGGAACAAATCAGTGTCTGACCCCAGCAGCCCCTTTTTCTTTTGCTGTGCTGATTTGCTAAAGATTTTCTGGGTGGTACTGAGACCATGTTTGGAGTTACGCAGGTCCTCACTGTTCTAAGGCAAAAGGTGGAGAAATGTAAGACAGGAAGTGGCCAAGAGATGGCCACTGAGTTATCCTCCCAGGCCATCCCAGGCACATCCTACGCAGCTAGCTAGAGATGTTTCCTCCACCTACATCCACCCAGCCAGCCATCTGCCCATCCATCCATCAGTCCGGCCATCCCTGCATCCCTCCATCCGGCCCCCAACAAGGACCAGCTTCTGATGGACATCTCTGCAGAAGCCTGTGCGCACGGAGCTGATCGGGCTAGAACCAGACACACCCAGACCCGCCCCTCCCAGGAAGGAAACTGAGGTATAGTCCGACTGATCAAGTCTGATCATGACGGAACAGGTTTACTCAGAACTGACCAGGAGTGGATGTTGTACAGTCAGTTAATCTGGATACAGGAATTCAGCTTAGGTGAATTCTTAAAAAAAAAAAAAAAAGTTTCATGTTTGCATGGCTCAAAATTTGAATCTGCTTCATATTGGGTTGAGGGGGGTAATTCCGGAAAATGTGTCCCAGCTACATGATGGGTGGGAGCACCAGGCTGAGCAGGTTCAAGTGTGGATGGAGAGGACAAGCCAGGATGGGAGTCAATGAGGGCCCAGGCCCATTGGCACCATGTCCTGGGATCTGGGGTAGAAACGTACACAGTCAGTATTCAGCAGTGACCTGGCAGCATGGAGGTACACAGTAGGCGTTCAGCAAAGGCCGGGCACCATGGGTGCATACAGTAAGCACTTAAAGATGGTCTAGCACTGTGATATATGCAGTACCTGCTCAGTGATGACCTGGCTTTGTGGTCTGCTGGGTTTGTCTCCACAGCCGACAGCTTAGCAGGTGCTTGGAGAGGTGCCAAGATGTGGGAAGAGGACAAGCCCTCCAGGCAAGGAAGAGGTCCTCAAGCTGTCTCACCTGCAGTGGCGAAGTCATCTGAGGTGTCCGTGAGCAGGGACAACCAGGTCCCCAGAGGCTCCTCTGAGTCACGTGCTCCATCACAGGCGACCCGCTGACGCACCCCTGCATACCCTGAGCACCTACTCTGTGCAGGCCATCTTGTGAGGACTCTTCGCTCCGCCGAGCAGCGCCGGGTCAGGGGCTCGCGTCTCCGTCACGGTGGAGCACGTTTATTCATAAAAGAAAACCATTTGAAGTAGCTGCGCTTCCAACAGCACGGCCTGGGGTGAAGACAATTCAGAAACCCACGAGCTGCTGTGGACCCCCCATCACACACGCCCAGGGCCAGTCTTCGGGGAGGAGGCTAGGGATGGCTTCCTGTTAACGGCCCCTCAGATGACTCTGGCCTTCCGGAGGAGGAACTGTCATTGTCCAAGGAGCATGTTTAATGACTCGAGGACAAAGTCAGGTATTTCTGAACAAAACTGGGTTACAGCAAGGTGCACAGAGCGAGCTGAGTTTCCTGTAAAAGACTGACCTGGGGATACCTGGGGGGGCTCAGTCGGTGAAGCATCTGCCTTCGGCTCAGGTCATGATCCCAGGGTCCCGGGAACGAGTACCGCCTCGGGCTCCCTGCTTAGCGGGGAGTTTGCCTCTCTTTCTGCCTGCTGCTCCCCCTGCTTATGCGTGTGCTCTCTCTCTCTCTCTTTCTCAAATAAATAAATAAAATCTTAAAAAAAAAAAAAAGACTGCCCGCGTGCACGCACACACATTCAGCTGTCTTGCATTCACACACACAGGCGCACCCCGTGCCAAGTGCCTCTAGCGATTCCCTCTGGAGGGTGTGGTTATGGGTGATTGTTTTTCCTTTTAGTTACACATACGCTTCATTAAAAAAAAAAAAAGGTCTGGGGAGGTATTTAATATTCAGACTTTAAAATTTCATACAGCATTTTGTAAGAAAAGAATTATTTTTAAGGATAAGAGACGATGTTCCAAATGCAGTGGTTGGCAACTGGGCACCTGGTAATGTTCAGACCAACTGGGAAAGGTTTTATTCCCTAATTAGAGCCATGGCAATCAATGAGATTGGAAGCCGACTTAAGGAATACAGCCAGCAAGACTTTGATGTTCACAGGTGGTTGGGGAATTGCTCAAGGGTCTCCTTTAAAAAAATTTGTTTTAAACCAATAATAATAGAGCGTACTTTTGGCATAAAGGTAAAACTTGGTTCCTTTTTCCCAAACACCAAAAAGCATGAAGGTGTTCTGCTCGGAAAGGGACGGGAATCTCTCACGGGGTCGGAAGAGCGTGCAGGCAGAGGCATCTGAGAAAGGGTCCCAGAGAAAGGTGATCCCAGGAAGTGGGGTGCTGAGGAGAGGCCCCTGAGTCCTGGGGGGCCACAGAGGCTGGCAGGAGGTGAGGGAGAGAATCGCTTTGGTTTCAGCCAGACCCACAATCACGAAGGGTGTAGCCTCCGCAGGCATGAGTGTGGTGCGTCAGCCCTCACCCACAGCCCCCTGTCGCCAGCCACGAAGCGGCAAACGCAAGTGAAGCCGATCGTAACCCAGCAACTCAAAACCCAGCTGCTGGACCCCTCATGCCTCCGCTGGCCCCGCCCTGGGCCGCTCACAGTCCTCTCCCGCCCACGCCCCACGTCCTGTCTCCCAGGTGCACGACCGTGCCACGGCACGCAGCTGGCAGGAGCAGCCGGCAGGGGGGAGCTGATACGTATCTGTCCCTTGAGGCAGGAGAGGGGTGGAGCGGCCTCCAGGACCCACCATCCCTGCTGAGCCCGCCCTCCCCAGGAGCCCATCCACCTGGAAATGCTCTCTGCCGGCTGCTTGTCTCTGGGGGCTGCTCTGGCGGGCAGGAGACGGACAGGGGAGCGCACCCGGACTGGGACCCCCGCTACGCCTGGCGTGCTCGTGGACCCACAGCCCGACCTGCCCGGGAGCCTGTCGCAGATGCAGAATCCTGGGCCCTGGCCCAGGCCTGGGAGTCAGCACCTGCCGTGACACCAGTCCCAGGCCACGCTGGCCCCTGAGGGGCTCGGGGCTGAGCCACCGCAGGGGGTGCTTGTCCTCTGCACGCAACACAGCGTGCAGGGGCTGGACATGCCCGGGCTGCCCGGGCCAGGGTGAGAGGCGGCTGTGAGCCACTGGAAACCACAATCCACGGGAGCCCAGACCAGACACAGTGACCTCTCTCTCATAAGATGTAGTCCAGGCTGGCCTGGCGGTTCACAGGCATCAGGGAAGGAGCCCACTCTACCTCGTTTCTTGGGATTTCTCCATATCGGGTTCCTCCTATGTCCAGGAGGGCTGCGTGAGCTCCAGCGCCCGCATCTCCATTCCAGCTGCCGGGGCCAGGCAGGCCGCCATCCGTAGCTGCCCCTATGTGCCCGATCTTCTCCGGCCACAAGCGTGGGGGGCGGTTTCACACAAACCAGGGCGGCTGCAGCCCGCGTCCTGGGATGAGCACTGGGAAGGCACAGGAATTCTCCAGGCAGAGCCAGGCAGGAGCCTTCCGGGTGCCCCGAGCTCCCCACCCCCACATGGACAGAGCCTGCCCTGCGTCCATCTAGAAGACCCCCCCGGAGAGAAGACGGTCGACTCGAGGAGGAGCCATCTCTCGGAACCCAGGAGATCTGTGAAACCAGGAGAACACGGGGACCGAGCTGGTTGCGATGTGACAGACACAGCTTGTTAGTCTGGTGGAAGCAGAAGGGACTCGCGAATGCCCAATTATGTGAGCAGGCTCCCCAGCATGAAGGGTCAGGCCAGTCTCTCATTTATCTGGACGGACTCCATCAGGCCCATTAATCTTCTTGATTCACTCTCCTGTAAGGACGCCGGCGGGGAGGAATAGTCCCACGTCGGCCGGGGAGACAGGAGGGCGGCAGGCGGCGTCCCCCAGGACTGGCCCTCACAGCCCCACCCCTCAGCCCCAAAGCCATGAGCTGGCTTCATCCTGAACCCCTGTCCTCTGACTTCAGCAGCAAGTGGTCTCTGACTGCTGGCTCGTCTTTGGTTTTATCTTCATTCTCTCTGAAACATTTTAGATGACTGGCCTGTTCCTCCAAGTGTATCATGGACCGTTTTCTCTGGCACCACATTCTCAACTTTTTTGTGCTCTGACTGCTTACCTGCCTCCATCCTTGTCTCTTCCCTCAGGACCCCTAAATGCAGATGTTCCCCCAAGGCTCAGTGATTGGCCACCTTTTCCTTGTAAATTCTCCCTTGGGATTGCACTTAACCCCATGGTCTAAGTATCACGTGAGTAACTCCCATCTCTATCTCCAGCCCTGACTCCTCCAGACTCCGTCTGCACTGGAGTTCTGCCATGTGACATCCCCGATATGCTCAGGGTGTATCCGGTCCCCTGACCTCCCAATTCCAGCTCCTGTCATCTTGGTCAAGGCAGCCCTATCCTCCCAGCACGCAACTCCCAAATGCTGACGTCTTCTTGGATCCTTGAAATCAGCTCATGACCCGCACCGAATCCAAGACCAAGGGACAGGAATCTCTTGGATCGAACCACTGAATCGACAAAATGGGCGTCCCTGATGGCACTCGATGGCACCGAGAGAGCAAGAACCCTATGTTGGTCGAGTCTCGACCCGCTGAGAGGCAGGGCTGTCTCCAGCCGCTGAACACTGCTCTCTCACACGAGACACGTGGGTAATCCTCTCCGAAGGCCTTCCCTGGTATCCACAAATACCTAAAACAAATCCCACGAGGAGGTGGGGTCGACAGGCGCCAAACCTCGAAGGTGGCTCCTTCCGAGCCGGACGACCGCTGAGGAAATGCGAGCGACCCGCTCCTACACCGAGGCGCCGAGAGTTCCGCGCGGCAAACAGCTCTCTGAGGGGAAATGTGTCAGGCATACTCTTGAGGGTCGCCGCAAAGAACATTTTGGAGCAGGTCAGCAGTAAATCACTTCCCTCTCACTCAGCAGATGGCGGAGTGAATGCAAGCGCCCCCGGGATATGTCAGCGCTGACAGAGCATCTCCCTCGCTAAGAAGGGACCTCAGCGTGGGCTTTACCGACCGAGCTGGCTGTCAGATGGGGCGTCCGGACACGGCCCCGCCCGCAGCCGGCAGAGTCCAGGCTGTGCAGGCTGTAGGTGCGGGGGAGGTAACTCTCCCGGGTCCTCAGTTCCAGCGGCAGTGGCCCCGCCCCCCCCACGAAGAAACAAACCGCTCCCCATGGTGCCCAAAGGGCAAAGCCCTGTTCCGCAGGGGAGCCCGAGTGACACAACCAGGGAGCTCCGCTGGCTTCCTTAGAGAATAACGTGCATTTCCCCACTCGGATGGCCAATCCCTCATCAAGACTCAAAGTCTAAGTTGTTTCCAAGACAGAGCGCAAGCACCCCATCACCCGTGAGATGTCAGAGCAGGACTGAGAGCCACGATTTCCCCTTCTGTGAGGAGGTGTTGTCAGGGTAAACTGATCCTAAACCAGGCACTGGTCGAGTGAAGAAATCTCCAGGACGGCAGACTGGTGATGTGTGTTTCTGGTAAGTTCATGATGATTCAGGAACCCCACTTTGAGAACCACTGGATTGAAAGCTAGAGGACCAGTCTTCCAAGATCCCACAGGACCCAGTCCTCTGCGCTCCCCCACAGGGCTCTGGGGTCCAAGGAGCAGGCCCTCCAGCGGGCAGAAGGAGGCACTGAGGTGACACTACCTGGATCCCATGGCCAGACCCTGGCTGCTCTCCTTAGTCAGGATGACAGAGACCCCAGGCTATAAATTCGGTGCGCAAAAGGCAGACGCGTCTGAGCCTGTCGTAGCGATCACACTGTCTGTCTTGGTCCTTGGGGATTTCTGGCCACCACTCACCTCCTGGTGAGCACCACCCCCTCATGGTCACTCAAGGATTCTCTCCCCCTGCCCACATGCAAGCCCTGACCTACATCCTTTACCTCCAGAACACCTGGTGCTTGACTCAGTTTATGCCTCAACTGATGGCGCACTGACTGCACATCAGCCTCCCTCACTAGACCCCAAGCACCCAGCAGTGGGCTGGGGCTTCATCACTGCAACCCCGATGCGCAGCCCCACACCAGGGCTCAGTGGGTTCTCGAGAAGTGACCGCTGAATGCAGGAACGAACACGCGAGTGAATGAGTGACGGACAGACTGACGAGCGTGCACACGTGCACACACACACCCAGCATCTCAGGGAGGAGGGGCGACATGGCCAGCTGAGCTTCCTGACGGGACACCCCGGATGCCGGTCCTGACAGCTCCTGGCCACAAACCCTGAAAACCAGCGGATGGCCCCACAGGTCAGCTGCCCAGGGAGCGGCAGCCCCACGTCTCCCTAAAGTCAGTACAGTCAAAACACTGGAATCCGGGAAACCATCGCGGATGACGTAGCTTCATCTTCACATATTGGAGAATCCGTATGTGAAAAGAACAGGCTTGAGAGATGGGTCTCAAACTGTGCTGTTTTTTTCTTAAAAGCAGAAGCCTCAGAACAGAAGGTCTTGGGGAAGACATGTCCAGCTGGCGCTCTCCGAGGCCTCTTGTTAACGGGGCCAGAGCTGCCGGGGTCCCTCGTCACACACAGGAGGAGCGGGTCCCTGCCCCGGGAGGCGGCCCCGGCAGGTGGACGCTCCACCCAGACACGCCCCCTCCCGCTGCTCCCCAGGCCGACCCACGTGGGGCTCAGTCCCCATGAGCCTCCCTCTCCTCCTCCCACAGCTCGCGGGTGGGTCCTCGTGGTCCTCAGGCTCACGCCTGCCCCCAGGAGCCTGGATCTCGCTTGTGAAAGTGGACCGTTCCCTGCTCCTCTCGGGGGAGTCTGGAGTCCCCCAGGAAACAAAGACTAAGGAGGAGGGGAAGCCCCTTCAGGCTCCTAAGAAAGCCCGTCGTCCTGTTAGTCACCAAGCAGAGCTGCTCCGCACGGAGGACACGGCCAGATTGAAACCAAGGCTGGGGGAGGAGGAAAAAGCCACAGAAGCCGTCCGAGGATGCCGCAGTTGCCACCCCCCTGCCTGGTCTGGAGCCCAGGGGGACGGGGCCACACAGGGGACCTCAGAAGACAGTGAGGGGGCCCCGTGGAGCCAGGCTCAGCCGCGTGGAGGAGAGAAGCCCCAGCACAGGTCACGCAGCCGGGTCACCCCGCAGAGCCACCTCTCTGTCCAGAGACACGGCCTGAGCTCTCCTGGGAGGAGTGGGACCCTGGGCTGTCAGGTGCAGGACACGGGAGGGCACGGTGGTCGGGCCAACAGCTGACACTCTGCAGAGACCCGGAAACGTGCTCCCCGACCTGGGGGAGCCTGCCCCACGGCGCTGCCCTCGAAGGTGTCCAGGGACTGAGAAAACCCACGAGGGCCAGAGCTGCTTGTCAGTCCAATTCACGGTGCTGGGAATTCATTATGGAATAATTCTCTTATCGATTTGCTGCTGACATGTTTACTGCTTTTGCTCTAGGATCGGAAAAGATATAGTGTAGCTAAAGTTATTTTAATTATGTTGGTGCTTGAGAAACTTAAAACTTGCTAGCATTTTAAATATTTCAAATTCTGTAAAATGGAAATGACCATCCAAGACAAAATTTCAGCCCAGTGGGACTAGCACCGTCATGCCCACTCGTGTCCCCGTCCTAAATGTTCATGACAGCCCCCAGTTCCCTGAGAGGAGCACCTCCCCCACTTCCTGGGCCTGTGGTTTGGGGGTGCTGAGAGCCCCCCAGAGCCAGGAGGCCCCTGGGACTCAGGCCCGGGGAAACCGGTCACTTCCGTTCTGCTGTGACTGGTTCCGGGATGAGCTGTGACGTGAGGGGAGCCCCGGTCTCCAGCCTCAGGACCTCCGTCTGACCTGGGACGGAGGGGCTTCCCGCGTCACCAGGAGGCAGCTCCGTCTGAGCAGGAAGCCGACAGGGGACACGGGGACGAAGGATGCGGGAGGAGCTGGGTCCCCTGGATCAAGCAGGTCGAGACTCCCTCCTGGGCTCTGGGGCTCAATCCCCGCGCCTCCAGCCAGTTTGTGCTGGGTCTTCGGTCCCGTGCGGTCAGGGGAGCCCTCCCTGATACGGGGTCAGGATGCCTCGAGGGCAGGAGGCGTGGGCAGATCCCTCCCCAGAGGGACATGCGCCTCCTTCGGGGGACCAGCCCTGGAGCTCCTCGGGAAGTTCCACCCCGATTGTCGAAAGGGTTGAGGGTTAATGTGTGTGTGAGAGCATGTGCGAGTGTATATGTCTGTGTGTGTGTGTGTGTGTGTGCACGCGCGCGTGTGTGCTGGAAGGACGGTTCCTGAGTCCCAGATGGAAGCGAAGACCCCACCCCCTCGGGAGGCCGGGATGTTAATTAAATGTGACATTTCTATCCGACCCACTGATTTAAGCTACATCACGTTCTCGGTTTTCCTTTGTGCATCTCGCCAAAAGCTACTTTAAAGCCATTTCTGAACTGCGCTCTCGGGGCAGAGAGGTGGGGAGCAGAAGCGGGCATCTCCCCCCAGGCCACGTGAAGGGAAGCGCCCGCGCAGCCAGTCGGCCGTTCCCGAGCGTGTTGGGAGCCGAGGGTGCAGAGCGGGCGGTGGGGGGTGGGGGGGGGCCCTGCAGGGACGCAGGTGACCAGGCATCTGGCTGACGGGACAGGCCGTATGAGGAGGGCAAGAACCCCAAGCCAGAAGTGTCGCCACGCCTGAGGAGGTGTTTGCGGGAAGGAGGACAGCCCCGTGGCCCCGCCGCGGAAGGTGCCAGAACGGACGGGTGCTCGTCGCGTGGTCCTCACACGTCAGGCGACAGGCCTGTCGTCACCCGAAGGTGGACGCCGATGATTTAGAGAGGAGTATTACAAACCCTACTTCAGCCATGAGCAATGTTGCCGACGGAGGTTGAAATCGTAGGTCAACTGAGGAGATGAAAGGGAATCATAACAGATCTGCCGTTCAGCCCCGCGAGGGCCGACGAGGGAAGGAGAATCCCCACCGGGCAGAGACCGGGAGCAGCAGGTCGCCCACGGGCGTCCGCCGCTGCCAAGAAGCCGCTCCCCGGGCATGGGGCTCCCCAGGGATCGCGACCCCTCGTCAGCTGGGACAGAGCTGAGCGGGCACCGGCCGTCCACGTCCACGAGAGACCACGGAAACGGACAGCCCGTGTCTGCTGCCGCCAGAGGAAGGTACCCCGGCGACACGGCCAGCCGGGCAGCAGGGAACCCGCGGATTTCCAGCACGGTGGGCTCCGGAACAGGGCGGCATGGCGGGGACGCGCCAGGGGACAGAGTGACAGGACACGCAACAATCCGACAGCCCCATGCGCCTCACCGCGAGGAAAAGTGCAGCTGTGATCCACGGGTGGGCCGTGAAGGCAGGCAGGGGCACATGAGGTCCTTGTTTGTCCATCACTAGATGGGTCCCCTGGGCTCGGGGTCAACAAGCCCCAGGGCGGCTGTCCCCGATGACAGGTCATGGGGACCAGGAGCAGATACCCCCTGAGCAGGGGGGAAGAGGGGCTCCAGCAAGCTTGGAGGGTCCCGCGGACCCTGCACTGGATCCCGTAAAGGCTGATGGAGAAGGATCCAGGCAGGGCAGCCCCTGGTCCCCAAAGTCACATTAAATCCCCGATCACCCGGGAACGTCTGGGACACGGGCCACGTTGCCCCAGTCTCTGGATCGGGAGGGTGAAGGTCACCACAGACACAGAACAAGGCCTGCGTTGCTCATGCGTTCAGTTACGTCCCTTCTCCGCTCTCGTCAGTCACGTTCCCTTCACACCCCCTCCCCACGTCCACGCTCTGACCCCGGGAGTTCCCTTGTCCAGGGGCCTGGAGTCTGTCCGGAGCCTGTTTCTACCTCTGGAGGAGCAGGTAACTGGTCTTCCCGCACCCCAGACAGCGGCTGGGAGCTCGGGGTCTCCGACTGAAGCCCCACGATCCCCTAAAAGGCCGGGTGGGAAAGCGGTCACGGCTGAACCCCACGCAGCCCCGGGGACAGGGGACGGCCCTGGATTTGCAGGTCCGTCACACAACCCCGAGTCACCTCCTGCAGCTTAAGCCACTCTCGGGAGAACACTGGCCCTGCTCAGAGCCCCGCGTTTGTGTAGTGGTGGGGGGACGCTCGGACCCACCGCCCCCGGCAGATGCTCTTCCGCGCTGCATTGCCTGCAGGTGGCTCCCCGGCCGACGATGTCGTCCTAAGACAAACGGAGAGGACAACCTGCACAACCCAGGGCAGAAAATTGCCTTGAGTCGGGTCCAATGTCCGTGCAGTCATTCATTCTCCTGTCCTGTGAATGCCACCTGAACCCTTGAGAGACGCGGGCGGGTGTGCTAAGAGCTGGGGTCACGCGCCAGCAGGAGTTAAGACGCAGCTCTCCCAGGAGCCGGTCTGACTGAACAGGTGTCACACGCACACCGTGAGGGCGGTGAGGGGAATGGAGCAGGGGTGGCTGCAGCCTCGGAAGACAGACACCAGCCCCGAGGAGGCCCCAAGGGCAAGGCAGGGCCGCACCGGTGATCTGGGATGTGAAGGGTGATGGGCATCTCTCGGGCGGCGGGATCGGCACACAGTCCTCCTTCTGACAATGGGTTTTCCTCGCAGAGCCCTCTCCTCCATCTTTCTCCATGGTCGGGGGGCTGCTTCCTCTCCTCAGCTGAGACGGCTCTGTGACCCAAGCCCGGCTCGTTGCATCATCAGATTCCTTTGCCACAGACTGACTGATTGAGAAAGATGAATGCTGAGCCTTCTAGGAAATGCAAATATTAGTGGCACTCAGATCCAGGCCCCTATCTTGATACCACACATGGAGAGCCAAAGCACAAACGTGGGAATCAGATTTGTGAGATGGAAAGGGAAGACGAACTCCTGAACTCCTGATAGTGTCGGGTGAGGCCCTGGATCAAGCCATGCCTGAAGCCATCACCCTGGATGTTTTTGTTAGATGAGGCACTAAATTGTAGTTTTAGCAACAGCTGCTTTGAGCTGTGCTTCTGCCACTTGAGATGGAGTTAAGACAAGCATAAATCTGCCTTGGGGCACCTGGGTGGCTCTGGTGGTTAAGCGTCTTCCTTTGGCTCAGGTCATGATCCTGCAGTCCCCGGATCGAGTCCCACATCGGGCTGCCAGCTCAGCGGGGAGTCTGCTTCTCCCTCTTGCACTCTCCCCTTCTCACGCTCTCTCACTCTCAAATACATGAATAAAATCTTTAAAAAGAAATCGGCCTTCTAGTTTTCAATGCCATGTCAGGGTCTGCCTGGGGACTGGGAGTTGGAAGAAACTCTCATCCTAATCATCAAGTTTTAAAAACTTGCTCTGGATTAGCATTTCCCAGAGCTCTTAGTCATTCTGTACAAAGGGCCCACATTCAAACACAGCCTTGGGAGCTCTGGCCTGACCATGGGGGACCTCTCTCTCTGGCTTCCAGAGATGCTGGTTTGCTGAGAGGATTTTGGAGCTCATGTGCTCAGGAATCTGCAGCCGGGAGGGAGAGACAGCACTTCCCACCCCAGCTGTCCTGGGAGACTGTGTTGGAGGGCACGCATTGGAAACAGTGTCCTCCACCTAAACACACACACACACACACACACACACACACACAGGTGAATTTTGAGGGAAATCCCTTCAGAATCCAAGTCTGTTTCTGAAAACGACCCACTGTGGCTGCTGGGAAGGCGGCCCACCTCAGGCGTCCGTCTGCTCGGCCCGGAGCACAGCGGCCTCTCCACGGGCTCCCCTGCAGTGAAGGGCTCTGGAGGCCCAGCAGGGGGTCTCAAGCGGACACCCATGTGCAGCCACGTTGCACTCTGGGGAGCCTGGGTCCGGGTGCAGAGCTGGTGCCTGAGCCCACAAGGTTCCTCTCCATGAGGACGCGGCGTCCCCGATCCCTGCCCTTGGGAAGCACAGCCCAGGCTCCATCAGGAGCATATTCCAGGATCCTGTGCACATACACAGCCCTGCTGTGGGTTCTGCAAATACTGTCAATGACCCCGAGAGGGCCGAGACCCCCATCTCCAGAGCAAAGCAGAGGAGCGAGGATAGACAGCCGCTATCCTTGAAGAGTATTGATGCTGCACATTCGCTGATCTAATGAGCTCCACTGCCAAGTCTCTGGGCCCGACCCTCTCTGGCGATGAACCGTGGGGGACTCGCAGACTGCAGGGCATCGGGGGCAGCTGGGAGGACAGGACCACACGCCCACCTCGTGCAGCTGCTCTGCAGGCCAGAGATGTGGCTCTCCCCCCAAGGTCAGCCTGTCCTGCCGCACGTTTTCTGGAATGCATTTCTCTGCTTGCTCTGTCTAGAACACCATCTACTCTTTGTGGGAAGAACAATTTCTCACCAGGCCTACCTTGATCAAAACCCTGAAATTGCAATGAAGTGGAAATGAGGAGCAGAGCCTTCTGACGAGATCTAAGACGTCTGGAGCGGAAGCCTCCCAGAGTTGTCTGAGTACCAGCCAGCCTTGTGCCAGATCCAAGTTTGACTCAGCTGTCTCATCTGTAAAATGGGAACGATAACAGTCCTTACTGTGGATGGTTCCTGTGAGAACTGAGTCCTCTACCTTTCCTCATAAACAGGAAGCACTCAATGGGTGCTACTGGGAGGATAACGCAGTAGGAGGAGAATTATTCTCAGATGTACTGTATTCAAAGTGAGTGAGATCTCCACTGAGTGTTGGTGAGTAAGTGAGCTCACTCGTTCAACACGGGAGTGGTGTTAAGATGAAGGACATGAATGTGTGCGAAGTTCGTAGCCCAGGTCCTTGCAAGTAGAAGTGTCCAAGGGACATTAACTGTGAGCATGATGGTGATGATGGTGGTGATGATTGTGATGGTGCTGGTGGCAATGATCTTGGTGAGGGTGATGTTGATGATGGTGCTGACAGTGACGGTGATGATGGT
The DNA here is from genome assembly GCF_963455335.1 of Martes martes. Classification (NCBI taxonomy): domain Eukaryota; kingdom Metazoa; phylum Chordata; class Mammalia; order Carnivora; family Mustelidae; genus Martes; species Martes martes. Next base: position 92,024,784 of record NC_137901.1, read on the forward strand.
GATGACGGTGATGATGCTGGTGGTTGTGATGGTGATACTGATGGTGACGGTTGTGATGATGTGGGGATAATGATGGTGGTGGTGATGATGATGGTGGTGGTCATGGTGATGCAATGAATGAGGGAGAAGATGGAGAAGGATGAAGAGAATCCATTAGGTGCATCTACCGTAAGTCATAAGTCACAGCATGTGGGACCCTGCTAATCACAAGTGGACCCAGATAAACTTACCCACATAATGAATGTTTATCAAGGACTCACTAAGTACCGGGGCTGTGCTAGGCATTTGTCCTGCACAGAGCTGCCCCGTGTGCACGATAACCGGGGTGCCCGGATGTGCCCTGCAGCCTTGAAGGAAGAGCAGAACGGCCCCCAGCCCCCATCAGCGGGACTGTGGTAGAGACGTGGGGGAGCTTCCCTGCATTCAACGCTGGCGGCTCCCTGGCTGGCTCTTCCCGTGTCCCCCACCGCCTGCTCCGGCCAAGTGGCAGGAGCCCGGCATGAGGCAGAGTGTGTGTTCCTAAGAAGAATTGGTTCAGAGGTGGGAGGGTGAGGAGGCAGGAAAGAGCCAGTAGGAAAGGCTTGGGTCCTGGGACGCCTGGGTCCATTCCCAGGGCCACCCCTGACTTGCTGTGTGGCCTCAGGAAGTGCCCGACCCTCTCTGAGCCCCCAGGGTCTCCCTACGGAAACTGGCCATGGGTGCCTTCCTCATTAGGCTCTGAGGATGAACAGGACATGGTTGTGTGGTGTAAAGTAAGCTGCTGGATGTATGAAGCTAATTCATGCAACTACCCTTACTCTTTTGAGCCAATCCCCACACCCTCGCAGACTCCCAGAGGACGGGCATTGCCCCCCACCTCCACTCACCGCGTCCTTGCTGGCACAGTGCCTGACGCCCGAAGCCACGTCAGCGCGAGCTGTTCGCCCAGGCCCCGGGGCCCCGTCTCAGGCTGTCTGCAGGCTGGAGGAAGACCAGGGCAGCCTCCGCGGGAAGAGGCCTCCGTGTGAGGGGCACTCCCCGTGGGGTGGTCTCCCTGTGCCCGGGGTCAGCCTGCAGCTCTTTGTCATTAGAAACTGAAGGTTGAGAGGGCCCGGCTGCGTGCAGACTCTTTGTCTAGGCCCAGAGCCAGCTCTACCCCAAGCAGAAGGAGGGCTGCAGTCCCTGGGCCTGGATGAAGTTAATTAAGGGAAAGCTGACGGGAAGATAGACGGAGGTGTCCGGCGAGAAGCCAGCTGGGCTCATGGAGAGAGCTCCCGGCAGGGTCTGCGTGCCGAGGGCCCTCCCGGGGCCGTGCTGGGGACCCTTGCGGCCCGGGTTCAGCCACGTGTGTCAGGAAGGACAGAGTCCGGGCTGCCAGCTCTCACTGCCACCCAAGAGAAACGAAATGGGGAACACTGACATCTAACGAGGTGTCCTCTGCAACCCCGTGCAGCCCACATCTCGCGGGTGCGGCTGGGCTGAGCTGACAGGTCTGTCTTGTGACCCTGTCCCACAGGCTTTGAGAAATGGGTGCCTTTCACCGTGGAGAGCAGGGTCAGGTGAGACCGGGGAAGGCCCCCAGCTCAGGTCGGTGAGTCCGCTGATGCCTTGGTGCCCATGTGTGTTGAGTGTGAGAGCGTGTGCATGTGTAAGCGTATCTGCGTGTGTGTACATGTACGAGTGTCTGCATGTGTGTGCATGTGCCTGTGTGTGTGCACATGCGTGTGAGCCTGCGTGCACCCCTGGTGTCCCACTGAGGGGCCCCCACAGACCCAGCCGGTGACCCCCAGGGGAGGTAGCTCAGGGAGGAAACCGCTTCAGGGCCCAGCCGCTCTGGGTCTGCGTCGTGTTCTCTTCTGGGCATTCGCCAGAACTGAAGCCACTCAGCTTCCCCGAGTTCAGCTCCTCGCCCTGGGGAGTTCCACCATGTTCTACGGATCACCAGTTCCCTCCTGAGCTGGGCGCCAACACAGCATCACCCAATTCCCATCGTCCTGAGCCACTGGCAGTCACCCCGGAGCTGCCGTCCCTGGGCCCCGGCGGGGTGGTGATGGGGGCGGGCGGGGAGCGAGAGGAAGCCCGGGGTCAGTGACCACTTTGCCAGAAATCCTCAGGCCTTCCACAGACCTCGCTGAGAGGGACATGTGGGGGTTTTCTGGGGTCTCCAGCACGAAAGCGATAGTCTGGGTTTAGGAAACAGCAAACCTCAGAGACGGTTATGCTTTGCCATCCGCGAGGGAACTGCATGTCCCCCGAGTGCACGTGACTCTAGCTCACGGGGTTTGGAGACCACGCTGTCGTTATATACTAGCATGGTGTGGTCAGCAAACTGCTGGGGTGCTGGGTCTGGCCCTCAAAACTGCTTTGCCTGAGCTCAGGTTCTGAAACTTTTTTTTTTAAATAATTTTCTTTCTTTCTTTCTTTTTTAAGATTTTATTTATTCATTTGACAGACAGAGATCACAAGTAGGCAGAGAGAGAGGGAGGCAGAGAGAGAGGGAGGAAGCAGGCTCCCTGCCGAGCAGAGAGCCTGATGCAGGGCTCAATCCCAGGACCCTGAGATCATGACCTGAGCTGAAGGCAGAAGCTTTAACCCACGGAGCCACCCAGGTGCTCCCTGAAATTCTTTTTAAAATTGTCATGTTTTCAGGAGGGTCGTCTTTGCCCTCCTCCCCACCACCCCTATCCTCCTATGCCCAGCTGTTTCACAGGTGAATGTGTCCTGTCCAGTCTCAGAGGACATGTGGGGTTGCAACCCCTATTAAGAGTCTTTGGGGAAAGCAATCATCGGGGAGAAGCAGAGAGTCCTGGTTTCATAACTAAGCCCCATCCTGGTCGTGATCCAACTGTTACAAGTCATGTTGTAATCCTTGCCTTGTCAGAAGCAGGTCCATCGAAAGCAGGAAGATTCAGATTACAATAGAAGATGTGAAACATTAAGGGTGTAAGGTACTGCAGGGCATGGCAGAGGCCCTGTGTCCGCCAGCATCTACCCTTCCTCCTTCCAGCACCAGACACCCAACCTCTGATACTAGCTGACCCAGCTCTCACCAAAGACTACATTTTCCAGAATACCTTGCAGAGATTACATTTCCCAGCATTCCCTGTAGAGCCTACATCTCCCAGCATTCTTTGCAAAGACCACCCTTCTCAGCATCCCTATGGAGACCACCTCTCCCAGCATCCCTTGTGCAAGCCGCATTTCCCACCATCCCCTTCGGAGGCCACACTCTCCTGGGAGCCTTGAGTGGTCCTGCCTATAGGCTCAGCCTGTGCAGTAAAGGCATCCTGACCTGAGCCCCTCCGAGCTCACGCTATCTCAGGGAGCACCTTGCCTTGCTGGCTCGCCTAGATGAGTGGCTGGGAATCAGCTTCAGCCAGCTGTGAGGGGTCCCAGGTCTGGCAGGCTCCCTCTGGACTATGGCCCCATCACTTCCGTTGTGTCCGCTGGGTACTGCCACGCTCCTTGTTGCCTGTTTCTGCCTGTCTCTCCACTGCACCGTTAAGGACCCTCAGAGCGGGGGTGCCGACGGAGTCCTCCCCCATCCTCCAGAGTTCCATGAATATCTGTTGAATGAACAAATGGGTGAATGAACGAATGAGTCCTCATGAGGGCTGGGCCATGTTCTGCGTGCTGAGGACACAAGGATGGAGAAGGTGGGACCTGGCCCAACACAGGTTGGGGGGGCAGGTACAGAGACGGAGCAAGGGCTCCAGAGGAGGGCGTGCAGGACCGAAATCAAGAAAGCCCCTGCCCTTCCAGAGCAGAGGACATCAGCCAAGCCAGCGGCCACCAGACGATGTCCAGGATGTAGAACCCTCGGAACGGATCCCGGTCAGCGGGCTGGAGGGACCTGGTGCTCACACCTGCACCCACTGCAGAGCTCACGAGGAAGGAAACGGGATGCTGGAGGATAAGGAGGCTCAGACCTGTGTCGCCATGCGTGAGCTCCACACAACACATCAGGCCGTGCCAGAGAGGCCCCACGGCAAATGCAAGAGCTCCAGGGGTCATTCGTGCAGCCTAACCCCCTGTCAGGAAACAGGGCCTCATCTGCTCACCAGGACTCCTCCGTGTGGACAAGAGCAAAGTTAAACAAACAAACCAAGAGGTCTTCGCCATTGTTGTCCAAGGGGACGCCCCTTCCCTTCCTACCCTTCCCCAGGGTGCCAAGAAGGATGAGGATAAAGACATAGCCGCCTGTCCCCTTCTACCCCACGGTATCCCCACCTGCCCCATCCCACCCCCACCTGCCCCATCCCACCCCCACAAATGGAAGGGAAGCGAAGAAACTAATTACCAGTGGCCTGGCCAGAGCCCTGGGTCCCACTGCATCTGGGGTCTATCATGGTCGTTCCAGGACTACACCCCTTTTTAGTTTAGAACTGAGAGGGTCAGCCACACTGAGATGATGAAGGGGCAGACTAGGTCATGAGCCCCAGAGACCCACCTGCTTTCCTATAGAAGAGGAAAGGGAGGGGGGACGTCAGGAGCTCGGGTGGCGTGGGACAGGGGCAGAGCTCGCTGTCCTGCACGCCTGGGAGGCGCGGGGTGTGGGAATGCATGATCACCAGGGCCTGTGCCCAGGCTCAGGGGATGACCAGAGAGAAAGGCGGGGTGGGATGGGAGGGAGGGAATATTAAAAAGAAGAAAAGGAGAAATGGGAAGAAAACTGAAGACTGAACCCCAGCATGCTCCGGCTTCTCTTCCAACAGTGCCCCAGGCCGCGGATGCTCAGAGTGAAACGTGTGCCCGGTGTGTTTCCTGAAGTGCTGCTGGGCAGGGGGCGGGTGCGGGCGGTGGGGGAGGGCTGTTTCCCAGGGCCTGACAGTAAAAGACAATCCTAAGCTCAGGGTGGTGGCACTGGGGACAGTTGCCGGACAGACGCGGGACTGAGGGCCATCCAGCAGCCCCTGTCTTCACACCTCCTTCGGGGCTGCCCTCCCTCGGAGCCCCGGGGGGCTAACGGGGGACTCCGTCTTCTAAGTGCCTTGCACACCACATGGTCACAGCGCCCGTGCCTTGGTGGTCCCACAGTCTACGCAGCTAAAGATGAATGGAGAAAACATGCGGCATCTCTCTACCCGCTCTGCAATTTGTCATCTGACTTCCTCTCTTCTCTCTCCTCTCTCGGGAGGGAGAGGGCCGGCCGATCACACCGGTCACCCAGCAGCCACCTGCGTTCTGGGGACTGTCCCCTGCCCTCTCTCCCTCCCTCCCTGTGCTCCGGGGCCACTGGGCCGACCAGGGCCCGGAAGGAATGGAAGCCTCCCGCTTTCAGGGCCACATCCTTGCTGTGTCCCCGAGGAGCTTCCCTAAAAACGGGGCCGTTTCGGAAGGGACCCAAGCAGAGAGACGGACACCAGACGTGTGTCGTCTGGTGACACGGTTTGAGCTCCTGGACGCCGGCGAGTCTGCAGAAAACAGCCCAGGAAGGAAGCCCGGTTTCCTCAGAAGCAGCAACTCAAACTCCAGACACACTGGTTTCCGCGTCGCCCTCTGTCAGGACGGCTGGTTTCCAAGGCAACCACGGGACCATCCCACAGGCTTCTTTCACTTCCTGTTAACTGAGACTTTATTAAATATTCCTCTGCCTTTTATTTCAAGCCCCTCCCGCCGTCCGCCAAGACAGGAGGCGTCCGATCGACTTTTCCCGGTGCTTCCTGCTGGAGGAAGGGCCTGTCTCGGGCCACGGCCCAAGCCGGGCAGGGGTGAGGCTGGAGTCTGTGCTGGCCCTGGCGTCCCCCGGGACAGGCCCAGCCATTGTGCCGACGCTGCCCACACTGGCCCTGAATCTCACTTTTGTCTTCACCCTCCCCGCTTCCCTCCCCGTTCCCAGACACACCTCCCTACCTTAGGGGCTCCCTTCAGGGCTCTTGAAGCCCATTTAACCTCCACAGAGGAGTGTTGGGGTGTCGAGATGAATTGTGGACAGAACGTTCTCTGACCCCGGCTGCCCGGGTCGTGGGACCCAGAAAAGAGGGAGCGAGGGCGCTCCCCACGGAGGTATCTGTGCGACCCACCGGCCACTCTTCCCCACGGCCCTGTGGCCTCTGTGGCCTCACTGGCTGCTGCCTCTCCCGGACAGCCGGGCCGGGGGCGGCGGGGGTGGGGGTCCGTGGAAGGCACATTAGCTGTCCCCCGAAGCTCCTCTCGATTCTGCGATTCCGTGATTTATTTGGAGTCCCCTGGGCACGTTCCACAGAGCAGGAGGCGTCTGGGGTTATAAAAGAAAGCCCAAGGGACGCAGCCATCGCGTCGGCATCTGGTTCCACCGCGAGGGGGCGGGGCGGCCTCAGACCCGGGGTCCTCGCACCGTGCCTCGGGGTAGTAAGTGTTCCCCAGTGGGTTTGCACCTCTGGGGGTGGGGCATCTGGTCAATTGTCCATGGACACAGGGTCCAGGGGTCTGGGGGTCGGGGTAGGGGACTGGCTTTTTCCCACAACCCTCGATGCACTTAGAGGTTTGCTTCTGTGCGTTTATCCTCTGCTCCAGAGATGAAAAGAATGAAGATCGTATTGAAAACAGCCAACCACTTGAGGTGTCTGGTAACCTTTCGGAAATGTGACCGGTACGGTAATTGTAAGACAACCCCAGCCAACAATTTCTTTGTGCCTCTGGCTGACGGGGCGTTGGCGTCCAGGAGTCCCTCAAGATCGGGTGCACCGCCCTGGGAGCAGTGTCCAGACACGTTGGACTGTCTTCCCCTTCACCCCTGGGACTCTTCGGGACGATCCCCTCCTTACCTAAGATAGGCTAAAGCTGCAGCATCGGTGAACAGCGGGTGACCATCACACCAGCGGTCCTTCCAGGGATTATCCAAATATCGAACAATGAACCCTCCAACCATGCCGCCTTCATCTGGGGAGGAGGAGGGAGGCTGAGCGAAGGTTCCACAGCCATGGACGCAAGGGTCTCGGTCCGTCTGGCATGCCAGGGAAACACCAGGGGCCGGGGACTTCGAAACAGCAGACACTGACTGCTCACAGTCCCACAAGCTGGGAGTCCAAGACAGAGGGGCCGGCAGGTTCAGTGCCTGGAGAGACCCGTGTCCTGGCTCGTAGATACGGGCTTCTGGCTGTGTCCTCGCGTGGGGAGCAGGGACAGCGCCTAGGGTCTCTGTTATGAGAACGTTAATCCCATTCATGGGGCTTCACCCCCAAAGGCCCCACCTCCTAAGGCCATCGCATTGGGGGTGAGGATTTAAACATGAATTTTGGGAGGACTCGAACTTTCAGGCCACTGGCTTTTTGGGTTTTCTTGGCTGCAGTAACTATTCTCACCCCTGCAAACGTCTCTGTGACATAATTCGTTATGGCCTTTCGTGGACTGTGATATGGTCCCTTGCTTCTTCCCAAACTCAGAGCACTGGTAGCGGTAAGAGGAGAGAAGTAACCATGAGATCTGTCCGACGAGGATCCCGGCAGGAGGACGGGCGTGGATGGTCCATCAAGCACGTGGGCTTCGTGCACGGCTCCCCCGACTTCGTCCTCGCCCAGGTGGGTCCTCATTACAAGACACGGAGCACTTGGCCTCCAGGTGCTTCTGACATTGGCTGTTTTCATCCTGCTGCTCGATCATCTCTCCACGGAGCATCCGTCCCACCCACAAACTGGTTAGAAAAGCAGTTTAGAAACCCGTGCTGGTGCCACTCAAACCTTTCAGGAGGCTCTGGGAACAAACAGCACAAAACCCATGCACATCGTCACCCCAAAACGAGGTAGACGCGGAATGTCGGGGGCGGACACTGGTGGCGGGAAACAGGGCAGGAGCCGGGCGGGAGGGCAGGGAGGGCAGGGAGGGCGGGGAGGGCATCCCTCCCCGAGCTCAGGCTCTGCGTACAGGCCCCCAGGGGAGGGAGCCAGGGATGCTGGATCCAGTGGCCCCGGAGGACTTGGCTGATGTGTCCCCGGGGAGCTCTGGGGGCTCAGCAGAAAAACGCAATCATGTCATGTTGGCCTGAAGGGAAGCACGATGGGAAAGGATCTCTCGACTGCGGAGGGGTCCTGCCTACAGTGGGATCAGGACGGGGTTAGGAGGCCTTTCCATCCCAGGCCCGGGCTGACATTTCTGACATCTCGTCCATGCGTGGTGTGCTTCGTGGGCTGCAGGGTGGAGGCGGCTGCACTGGGAGCTGGCAGGGATGGGGGGCAAGCTCTCTGTCCCCAACTTCGACAAACCACTGGCCAGGCTGACCTCTCTCTGACGGGGCAGTCGGTCCCCTGCCAGCCCCCACCCCGAAAGGTCCCTGCGAGGAGCTGAGGAGCCCTACCAACCACAGAGAGTAGAGCTCAGACACCCCCAGGCCCCCACGGCGAGCCCTGGACCAGCTGCTCCTCTGTCCCTGGGACTTTCCTTATTCAAGGCAACACGTCCTCTCGGCGCTTCTGCCCATCGGCACCAGCGTCTGTGGCTTAGGACTGGAGAGCCCTGGCGGATGCGGACATCCTCCTGCGGGCAGCTTGGGAAGAGCCCCGCACTGGCGGGCACCTGCTGGGGGCGGGCGCCACCTGAGCTGCGTCCTGCGCCAGACTCCCCAAAACCCCAGCTCCCCAACATGGGTTCTGCTGTCGTCACAGACGCCGTGACTGAGGCTGGAGGGGACTGAGATTCTGGCCTGACACCCCTAAGTGGAGCCTCGAGGAATTAGCAACTTTGCATGTTTAGTTACATTTGGTTCCTGTGCTTTGTCTCACTGATGTGTTTCATTTGTATTTCATTCAACTGTTACTTTGACAACTAGACGCTGGGGCATCTACACATTGAGTTCAGCCTCCCCTGCCCTCTGCCAGACCTTTTCAAATCCCTTTCCGGTACTTTGCCTCTGTGGTGCTTATCACAATGTGGCCCCATGGTGATGGTTCAGACTCCGGGGTGCTAGGTACTACGGATGCTGCAAACGGGGGCCCCCGCAAGACCGCCAGGCAGCAGACAGCGAGAAGCTCTACTCCTGTCTCCACGGAGACTCCAGCCCGACCGCAGCCAGGGACACCAGGGTCCCACAGCATTGTCAAGGTTAACAGACAAATAAACAGACACCTTTTTTGCTTGACCCAGCAACAACCAGGTTTCAGTCCTTTGCAACCAAGAGCCCTGACTTATGAAAATATCTTCTCCACACTTCTTGGCACGGCATCTCTACCACCTGTTACCATGACAACGCACAGACTGTAACGAGTCAAGCCCATGAATAATCCAGAGGAGAGGCAGCTGACCAGGATGCAAGTTTCCCAGAGTTTCCCCCTTTGCATTTCACAATTAGACTCTCGGCACCTACAGACTTCCCGAGGCTTCCGTGATCCTACCTGCCCAGGCACTAACCTGAGAGGGGAGACCCTGCGCTCGTGCACGGGGAGCACACAGAAGGAAAGAAGCAGGAGCACCACACGCTGTCCTCTCGGAAATCCAGCTCTGCTCCGGGAAGGCTCTGCTGTGCCGGCGGGCCTCACGGGGAACAGATGGAGTACAAATTCCCTCCTCCCACGTAAAACCACTTCACACAGTTGGAATTATTTAATATTTTGGTTTCCGTTTTAAGAAAGGAAAAAAAAGTGCACCAGCACCAGGGCCTGCAGACTGAGCTCATTAGCATCAGGGGTGGGAAGTCTGCTGCCATGCGACTTTTGTGTAGCAAAGAAGGGAAGAAAAAAACGCTTCTTTATCCTATTTAATGTAAGATCTCCAAGCTGGCCACTGGATTTCTCCAACGCAAATGAATGAAAAGAATTGTGCATCAGCTATTCTGCATTATCCTCAGAACAATCCCAGGAATTCGGATACAACAGGAGAGGGAGACAGAGGAAGAGAGAGGCATGAATTATCTACTCAGCCCCATCACCCTTCCCAGAAAATACACAGAGCCACAGACACAAAGTTTATAATGAGAACTGGCCTTTCCCTGGTGGCCGGGTGAACGGAGCCAGCAGACACCACCCCCTCCCTGGAGCCCCTGAACCTCTCCACGGCCTCAGGCCCCCACAGGAAGCCCATTGGCAGCACCAGCACCGGATCAGGGCTGGCCCCCAGGAGAAACGCTGCTCTTCAGGCAGTAGGTGGCCCAGCCCCTGGCGGCTCTCTCCCGAACATCAGTGCCAGGGGGCGCAGGTACCTTCCCCCACAAACAGGCTCTGCCCACACTTCTCTTTCCCCAGGATCATGACACGTGGGTCCACACCTGCGCCACACGGGCTCTGCCCACCAGTCCCCCGCTCCCCAGTAGCCAGGACGCAGAATGTGTTCCATCCCCGCGTGAGTCCGTGGTGCATGACTAGGATCCCGAGCGACTCGCATCCAGAGGACACACGGCCCCCAGCAAAGCCCTGGGGGCTGCAGAACCTGCCTCAGGACCAGGGACAGCAAACTGCGCTCAGAGCAAACCCGAGACTCTCCGCTCGACCCGTGTCCTCCAGCCCTGACCATCAGGGGAGATGCCCGATGTGGGCTCTGCCGCTCCCCGAGACTCCGCGGCTCCCCAACCGCCCAGCACGCAGGCCCTCCAGGACGCGGCCCTGCCCGGGGCACGGCTGGTGCTCGACACCTGGCACGGTGTCCGGCACGTAGCGGGGGCTTGGCAAGCGCTGCCTGACCATTTCATGAATCCCCTTGGGGACGAACGCACGGACCCCCTCTTTCAGAATCCTTGGGGGGGTGGCCCGGGGGTCGGTCTCCTGGGAGACACAGGGACAGGGTGAGGGTGTGCTGGTGCTGCAGGTGCTTGGCGCCAAGCACATCCCGTGCGCCCCTCAGAACCGGTCCTCCGATTTGCTGGGGGGTCTGTGCCGCTCTTATATTTGATGGGCCCTACTGCGTGGGAGAAATCCTAGCAGCATCCATAATTAGTACCGGCGGCGTGCTGGCTGAGGCGGCAGCATCTGGGCTCAGAACGGCCTCCGGAGCCGACAGCAGACTCTCAGGATGGAAAGGCCTTCCAGGGTTCCCTCTCGTCTTGCGCTCACGGACCAGTGGCCTGGAAAGCAATTTAGCTGTGCTCTCCGTGAGGCCGGGGGCTTCTGGTGGCCGCCGGTTCCCGAACCGCATCCCTCCCAGACCGCCGGAGCTTTGCCCTTTGACACAACCACCCTGGGTCCCGGCCCTCGGCGCTCACTCCGTCCTCCGCAGGGAAGCCCTCGGCGCCCTCTGTTCCTGCACGGCCCACCCCACGCAGCCACACCCCACGTGCCCCCCAGAGTGCGACTGCCACACACACGGCCCCGGGTCTGCTCACTCACCGTGGTGTCCCAGCACCAGGGAGTACGGAACACGGGGTCTGATGAGTGAGCGGGCAGGTGCGTGCGCGGGTGTTTGGATGGGGGTGAGCAGACGGGCGGGTGCTTCGACGCACGGACACCCACCGTCAGCTCCCGCCAGCGCACCTGGTTCTCACGCTGTGGGGACCACGTGGGTCCCCTAGGAGGTGGGTAGAGCAAGTGCCCGGGTCTCCCCAACACTGTGGGCTGGGACCCGGCATCTGCACTCATAACCAGGCCTTCTGGAGGCTTCTAAGCTGACCCCAGGTGGGGGCCCCACCAAGCCAGCCTCGGGTAGGTTCTCCTACAGAACAGGGGTGCGGAGCTGGAAAGCAGGCTCCCGCTCCACCTCCCACAGGGCCTGGCTCCTGAGAAAGTGCTCAGTAGGCTCCAACCCCGGGACCGTTTCCCCCCTGCCTGCATCCCCTTCACGATCAGGATCCCAGAGAGGACAGTGAGGACGCTGCTCCGTGGTCCCCACTTCTGGACCCCAAGGACTCGTCTCTGCACTGATGCTTGGGAAGGGCCGCTGGGAACCATAAACATCTCCCAGAAGCCGGCTCTCAGGGACGGCACGCGGCGGGTGAACGTGTGTCCACGAGGCTGTTTCCTCATCAGTGAGGGGGGTCGGCAGCGGCAGGACGGGGCCCGGAAACTGCAGGATCTGCATGAGCAGAGGGGATGTGGGGCTCTTCATTGAGAGCTGGACCTCTGTGCCCTCCAGCTCGTGGCTCAGGGAGGAGGCAGGAGGTTTGGGGCTGGAGGGACTGGTGTGAGAGCCCTGAGGGCAGTCCGGAGGTGAGCTCGCCTGGGGGGCCAGAGTGCCCCTGGGGGGACCTGAGCGCTCCCCCGAGCCAGCCCTCCGCCTGCTCTCTCGGGCTCAGGGGTGCACAGAGCAGACCCCACACACACACATGCACACACAGGTGCACACATTAAGACACAACATGCACACACATGTGCGCATACAGAGACACACATGTGCACACAAACATGCCTAAGCACCCAGAGACACACACAGACACACACACACATGTACCTGCACACGTAGCCACACTCACACAGGCACCTGCACAGATAAGCACACACACGACCGTGCAGGAAACACCACGTCCCTGTGCCATCGGCATTGTCCTGTTTGCGAGGACTTTCTCCTGTCCCCATGGTGTCCCACATCTGCCGCCTGTCCCAGACAGCAGAGAAGCCGGGCCCCTCTGGGCGGTGACAGTCTGCTCCCTCCGCAGGAACCCGCCATCCGACATCTGGACAGCTGCAGAGCTCAGCAGGCTGAGAGCAAAGGGGCTCCCCACGGACGCCCAGAACTCAGCGGGTCACGGCGGTCAGACATGCAGGAGCCCGCTCTTCCCCAAACTGGACGGAGTCCCGTACTGCGGAGCCCGGGACCGAGGGCAACTGCGCACTCCGAGGGCACACGGTGTCCTGGCAGCTGTTCCCGCAGGCACGCCAAACCATGGGGTCTGAGTGTCCCGTCCACAGGACCCGGATGTCCCTCTGTCCTCTGTGGGGCTGGCAGAGAGGCCCCTGCTGTGCACCATGGGCCACCCCGGGTCACCACCATGGGTCTCTGTCTGGAACGGGAGCTGTGGGTGCCTGGGGCCGGGCCGCTGTGGGATCCCTGAGGGGCTGGCGTGTTCCCGGGCCTCCTCAGGTCAGCAGGGTCTGCTCCCCTCCATGCCTAGGCCAGAGGGAGGGACCAGGGGTCCTTGGAGGGTGGGGGCTGCAGCTGGCACTTTCTCATGAAAGGTCCTCAGAGAACCACACAAGGGGGCCTTGTTGGGAACAGCCTCCCCCAGCTCAGGGTTTCCTCCCACAGGAGCAGGAAGGGTGACCCCGGGACCGGGGTCTGATGGCCTGCCCTGCGGGGGGCCACTGCCGGTCTATTTCTAGCTCCAGCCTCGGGCCCCCCCGACCCTGGGGCCCTGAATGAAGCTCTTTGCAGCTCGACCCATCTGCCCTGTGGCCTCCCTGTAGCTGTCCCCTCCAAAGGGCAGAGGTGACAGATCTCAGCGGGGGGCGGGGGGTTGGAGGGCACAGCTGTGAGGGTGGATGTGGCAGAGGCCTCAGCACCCATGAAGAGGCTCCCTAGGGACCCCGGCCAAGGATGCCCTTCCTCCACAACCTTCCGTGGCTCTCCTTGGCCGTGCAGGGGGTCCCAGCCCCTCCTTACCCGAGGTCGTCCCCGTCATACCCACATTCAGTGCCCCCACCCCCTCTGCCCCCTGGGTGAGGCCAGGAGCCCCCCCAAGGGCTGGGTCAGGGACACCGTGCCTAGAACATGGGCACAGACAACAAGACTCAGCAGAGTCCACTCCACAGACACAGACCCAGGGGTGCACAGGGTGACACCCAGCCCCAGGCAGGAGGTGAGTGCCCCATCGTCCCCCAGCTGGAACGTGCCGGTCAGGGAGCCTGGGCCCTGGGGATGTGGGGGTGTTGGCAGCCCTGAAGGGTCCCATCAGTTGGGGCCAGGAGTGGGTGGGTCCCCCGGGCTTCTCCTGACCTCAGTTTCCTTGCCTGTAAGATGGGACCCGGAATCCCAGCAGGGAGCTTCAGGGGCTGTTCTGAGGAGAGGGAACACGGCGGCCCATCTAGACCCCAGCCGGCACGGGGCGCCACAGAGCGCCCAGGGCTTCCCCCAGGGTCAGTAAAGATAAGGTCAGAGATTCTCTCTGCAGACGGAGAGCCCCCCTCTGCTCTGGACCTCGGTGCTCACGGAACCTCAGCTGCTGCCTGCCTCGGGGTCCGCGTGGGATCAGAACGGCCCAGACCCTCTGGACAGCGTGGGGGAGAGCACCCCAGGGAGACCAGGTGCCATTACCTGAGGAAGAAGGACCCAGCTCCCTGGGCCGCCCTCTGGGTTCCCCGGGGAGCTGTCACACGGGGCGTCCCAATTCCTGTCCAGGAGTGGGGTGCCCCCTCCCAGCATCCAGGATGCCGCACCTTCTGTCCTCGGGAGCCTGCAGGTTCCACAGACACAAGAAGCCAGGACAGGGGTGCAGGGCCGGACCTCACTGACACACGCTCCGGGAGGAGAGCGTCACGCACCTGCAAGGAGCCAGGCCGGCCAGGACCGGGTCACCCTGGGCTGTCCTGTGAGCGACCGGTCCGCTCACCGGGAGCAGGAGGAGAGGCACAGCCCCAAGGACGCTTGCTCATCAGGGCGACTCCGCTGTAATTCGCTGCTTCTGGGCCAAAGCTGGGCTGTTAGCGGGATTCCTGGCGTGGGGGAGGAGCAGGGTTGACTCGTGTGGGCCCAAAGGCAGGTCTTGGAAGCCAAGATGCTTCTGAGTCCGGGCTTCGTCCTGCTAATTAATTGGATGGAAGCTGTTAGACTTTATGAGGAAACCGGAGATAAAGCAGGTTCGCTGAGTCCGGGAAGATGAAGTTAATTTATCTGGTTCAGGAGCCGCCGGAAGCATCCGCAGAGCCGCTGTTTCAAAGGGAGGAGCGGGGCCTGGGAGCCGCGCGGGCTGCTTGTCTCCTGCCTGGGGCTTGCTGAGGGGCAGGGGCGGCTGCTCAGAGCGGGGGCTCTGGGCTCGGCCAGCCTGGACCCGGGCTCCGCAGGGCCCTGTGTTCCTGGGCGGGGGCGAGCCCTGGTTTCCCCGAGGGGCGTGGGGGTGAGGACGGAGCCCGCCGTCTGGGGCGTGTGGGGGCTCCCGGGCGTCATGTCCTGGGACCCCCACCCCCGTGTCCCTCCTGGGTCAGCAGAAAGGACCAGGTGCTCAGGTGCTCCCGCCCCTCCCTGGGGAGCTGGCTGCCGTGGGCGTGGCCTGCACCTCTGGGGAGCCCGCCCCACCCCTCCCTGCCCCACCCCGCCCCTCCCTGCCCCACCCCCGCCCCTCCCTGCCCCACCCCCGCCCCTCCCTGCCCCACCGCCGCCCCCCCCTGCCCCACCGCCGCCCCCCCCCGCCCCCGCCCCACCGCCGCCCCTCCCCCCTCCGTGCCCCTCCTCCTCCAGCCCTTGTGCGGTTTGTAAGCACCCACCTGGCCCTGGACTGCATCCATCTCCTTCCCTCACTGTCCAGTCGTTTATTTCAAATGCGAATACCCCGCTGAAGGTCTCGTTCCGGGTCTGGCGATATTGACATTTTACAGGAAAATGGGGCGTCCCTTTCCTCGGGGCCCCTCGTGAGACCCGAGCCCACAGCGCTGTGCCATCTGCGGGAGGCGGTGGCAGGACACTCTGCTGTCCCCTCCTGTCCTCTAACCGCTGTTTCCTCTTCCCCTGCCCCGTGCCGTCTGTGATGCTGGAGGGCAGGTTGCGCAGCGCTCCCCGGTCCCCTGTGACTGCCGTCCGCGCTGCTGGAGCGAAGTGCGTGCGTGTCTGAGAGCCGCCCGCGGTCAATATTCTTCCCCATCGAGGCCTAATCACGGTTTCAGTTAGCGGACTTCATCTATAAATAGATGAAATAGTTATATCGTGTGCGTATTTATATCGTCTCTAAATTATATAATGAGTGTGTAACATAGATCTAATTTTGTATAGTGCGTGAGATCCTGACATACGCATGTAGGGATGCTATATATTTGTTTACTCAACAGATCAACATTTTTATATCCATTAATTTGTAAAACAGAAATGTCCCCTTATAGAAACGGGCTGGGGACTATCCAGGGGCCTGAGCACCTGTTGGAGTGACCCTAACCCCCAGAAGCGTGGCCCCTGAGGCGCTCGGGATGGGGACACTTTCCCCTCCTGAAATGCACCTTAACTGGCCCTTCTGTCGGTCCTGTCCTCTGTCAGCTCCTTGGGGCCCTCCCTGTACGTTAGTCACTCCTTCTCAGGGCCTTCTGCTCAGGGAACCTGCAAACCCGCCCTCCTTGGGATCTGTCCCCCAGAAGCTCAGCTCCCAACTAGCATGTGATGAAATAGTTACCGATATTCCGGTCCAAACAGCAGCAGACTGTACACTCATCATGGAGGGCTGTCCCCACTCCTGCCTGTCCCGCCTGCACCAGCTTGGAGTCCCTCTCGCTGCCCCTTCCGCTCCCTGACCCTCCCTCTGGGACTGGCTCCTTATTAAGCAGACCCACCTGGCCTGGGAGGCCTTTTCTTCCCTTCCCCCTCCCTTGCCTGCCACTCCGCCGGAGCACTGCAGGAGGGCGGGGCAAGCAGGAGCTGCTCACACTATTTTCCTGCCTCACCCAAAAGGTCCCTCAGACTAGGGAGGACCCCGCCACCTGGGAGCCTGGGAGCCTCATGTGGTCAGACAGCAAGGCCCTGGGAAGGGACAGAACCCCACCCCCTCCCCACCTCTGCCTGGAGAAGGAGGCTTTTCCGGACACCGTTCTGGGCTCTCACAGTTCCCCAAATGGCTGCCTGGGGGGGCTCACCGGATCACACTCACCCAGGGAGCGTCTGGTGGGCTGGGCTCTGTCCTGGGACCCACTCAGGATGCCAGGGGTGGGGAGTCACAATCCCAGTCCTCTTAGAAATGAGCAGAGCCCTGAGCTCAGGGCACCAAGGTCTGCTCCTGGCTTGGGAGGTGGCTCGGGGACCAACCAGCTTCACCTGCACCCTGTACCTCCCTTTCTGCAGCGGGGGTCCCCATCCCATCAGCAAAAGCGATCGGTTAAACACAAGAAAGAACAGCTCTGCAGAAACAGTCGATTATAACGTGCATCCCGATGTCCGGAAGGGAGCACGATACGGCGATTATAACGTGCGTCCTGATGTCCGGAAGAGAGCACGATACGGTGATTCAGGATTTTTTAAATTATTTGTTGTGATGTAGTTGAGCTGTAGCATTACCTGACCTTCAGGCCTCCGACAGGACCCGAGTTTGTAGCTACTGCAAGACCAACGTCACGGTGGTGTGCACCTGTCACCAGACCCACAAACCTCCGTCCTTCTGAACCGAGGAACTTTCAAAGGAGCAGTACAGTGTTATTCCCTAGGGTCACCGTGTGGTGGTCCCAGACTTACATATTTTAAAACAGGAAGTTTAGGGGTGCGTGAGTGGCTCAGCTAGTAATGGGGCCAACTCTTGATTTCTGCTCAGGCTGATGAGGGAGCAGAAGGCTGGCTGAGGACAACACACCAGCTGAGCCTCTGCAAAGAAGAGTGTCACACACTCCTGGGTGTGTGACATTCCTCCAGGAAGCTCCTAACTCTGCCTGGTAATGCCTTGCTAGAGGGAAAACAACCTTACCTTGACAATGGCAAGGCCGCTGGTATCCCGTTGAGTCTTCTTTAACATAGGAAAATCCCTTTGAAACCTTCCTTTTCCTTATGTCCCCGAATCCTAAGTGTATAGTCAGCCACCCCTCTCAACGCCCACGCAGCAGCTCTCTCTGCCCACCGGCCCTGTCCCCGGGCTTTACTACAACCACCTTCTTACACCAAAGACATCTCAAGAATTCTTTCTTGGTCGTCGGCTCCACATCTCACTCCACTGAACCTCCCCTATATTCTAAAACTCCATCAAGCCATGATCTCAGGGTCCTGGGATCCAGCCCGGCCTTGGGGGATCCTCTGTCCCTCTGTCCCCCTCCCCCACACTCCCTGCACTCACTTGCTCTCTTCCTCTCTCTCTCTCTCTCTCTCTCAAATAAATAAATAAACCTTTAAAAAAGAAAACTTGGACGTTTCTGCCTTTTGACCCCCTTTACCCATTCACCCATCCACCAAGCAGGCAGGTGCAGCACATGGGGAAAGCAGATATCCCTGCGCCGACACCCCAGCCACTGTGGGCAGAGATGGGGTCTCACAAAAGGAAAGAGAAGACACTGCCTTCTGGACATAAGGGAAGTCCTTTCAGGCCCAGACCGTCTGGTGATCTAGGCCTGACCGGCACGATTGGCCCAGAGCACGTTTCCTGCAGGACTCCCCGGGACAGGTTGAAAGTCCAGAAGAATAGATCCCAGTGGATCGTGGCTTTGAGGGAAAAAAGAACAGAAAAATGGCTCCAGGCCGGCAGGGTACAGACCCTCAGGGTGGGGACAATAACCCAGTGGTCGAACTCCCACAGTTGGCTCCACTGCAAAGACTGACCTGAGCCACCATCTGTTCTCTCTGCAGGATCTAAACTCAGATATGGAACCAACTCGGACCAGAGAATTGAGAATCAATGGTGCCCACTCTTGCCTCCTGACTTCGACTCTGTCACCTGAGGAAGACTTGTCCCCAACTTCCTGCTGAATCCCCATTGCAAAGCTCCTTCCTGAATATGTGTGCACCCTTAGCTTACAACCTGCCCAGGCTTACCCTTCCAGAAGACATCGGTGTGAGGGTCCCCATGTTCCCCTTACCTGGTGCAAGTAAAACGCTTCCTTTGCCTAATTTCCGTCTTTGTTGTCTTTTACTTCTTTAATTACTTTTATTTTAAATTCTTTAATTTATTTATCTTAATTAATTTATTTATCTAGACTGTGTACTTTAGTTCCACACCTACCACAAGGCAAACACACCTTCCCCTAACACTTCTGACCCAACAGCAGCACTGATCTTAACAATTAACAGAGTAGCTCCCAGATACAGAGAATAAAATCCAAACTCCTCCCCGTGACCTGTGGGTCAGGACACGCCTCCACTCCCACCTGCAGACATCCTCCTCATTATCCCTCCCATCACACTGGCCACTTGTGTCCCTGAGACACCTGTCTCCCTGCCTCAGGGCCTTTACACAAGCTGTTCCCTCCCTCTGGAGTGCTCTTCCTGTGTGGGGACTGAGGACATTGAGTTGATGGCTCATCCTGAGCCCTCTGGGGACTGAGACATGTGGTGTCATGATAGGAGCTGCCTGAGGGCAGCAGAGCTGCCTGGAAGTGACATTCCCAACTCTGTGTCATCCTGACAGGACCCCCACTCCTCCCACCTCTGTGAGCCCAGGACATGGCTCTGGGCAAACTACAAGTAGGCCCTTCCTCAGACGCGTTACTGCCATCTGCCGGGAAACTGCCCTGGGAGGGCACAAGTCTAGGATGACTGATGGGAACTGTACTGGCAGACTTGGGCAGTGCACAACCTGGCCAACAGCACCCGGCAGCCCTGCCTCCTCCTCCTCCTCTGCATTCCCTGACTCCTCCTTCTGACCCAGACCTCTAGTCGCCAGCTGACGTTCTGTGTTCTGTGAAATAAATGTGGGTCTCACCTCTTGACTAGGACGTCTAGGAGGGCTGGGGTTTGGTGGTTTTATTCGAGGCTGTGCTTCCAGGGCAGGAAACACTGCCTGGTACAAGGTAGGGACTCAACCAACGCGTGTTGAAGAAACAAATGAATGACCGAAGGAATGGTTTCTCCTTCCTCCCTTCCCCTGTGCCCGTCCGAGGGCGGGGTCCCTGGATTGTGAGCCGCCCCCACCAGACCCAGGGCCCTCCGCGTGGTCCCGGGAACCGCGGGGCGGGCTCTCGGGTGGGCTGCTCTGCGCACGCGCAGCCGCGTCTGGGCTGGGCCGGGCCGCCAGGTGTCCGGGGACCTCAGGCGCAGCCCGGAGGAAAGGAGCCGGATTCTCTCATCGCGGGAGCGTTTGAACAACCGCACAGGCGCGGGGCCACGTGACTGGCAGGTGCAGGGGGGAGGGGTGCCGCCTCCAGTCTGTGGGCCCACGGGGTGCACCGGGCACCTCTGCTGGTCTGTCCCCGTGTCCCATTCTCTCTGCCCTCCTGTGCTGTCTTCAGGAGGTGACCTTCCCCTCCCGGTGCAAATGTCCACCCCCGTCCAGGACGCACCTGCCCTCCCCGCCCACCTTCCCAAGTCCCAGATCCTGGAATCTCCTCTGCCAGGCCTACTTGGGTGGGTCCCCATCCGGAGCCCATCCTGTGACCAGGACACGGAGCTCAGGGACTGCCTGGGTCTGGGGTCCCCTCGGATCCTGGCTGCAGGCCTGGGGTGCAGAGTCTGCCTCCTGCCCACAAGCCTGAGAGTGGGGAGGGCTTCTCCCAGGGATGGGAGTGTGGGGTGCTCGAGGGGGGTGGGGGAAGAAGGGGGTCAGCAAATCAGGGACACCCCCTGACCCCCAGCTCCCAGACCAGCAAACGGCTCTGCATGGGGACAAGCCCAGCATGTCCTCACCAGCGCTATCTGCCTGTCTGTCTGCAGGGCCCCTGTCCTCACCCCCTGGCTGTGTAAGCAGCAGCCACTTCCCGCGTGGGCGTCGAGGTCCTGCTTAATGACATGGAGGTGAGAGTCTTCCCATCACTTGATTCCCCCCCCCAGGGTTCCAACGGGAAAGACGGGCTGTCTGAGTTGCACCCCGCCAGCCACCCCACGGGTGAGCCTGCCTAGACGAACGTAAGAGGCCCCTCCATGCAGAGCATGGTCACACCAGTGAGCCCCCTGTTCCACCTGGCATGGTGACAGTCGCCCCAAGCGGTGGGCAGTGGGCAGCGGCCGGTGGAACCCGGTCACTGCAGCATCCAGGCCAGACTGGAGACACCCAGACTCCAAACATTTCCCACCATCTCCTGCTCTTCGTGGAGAAATGGGGAACAGCCAGCTGGGGGGGGGGGTTGTGCAGAGAGACAGGGTGACAGGGCTGCGTTCCAGAGGCTCTAGGAATATGGGGAGCCTGGGTTGGAACACTTCTGATGACGGAAGCAGAAAAGGTGGTCAGGGCAGCCAGGCCGATGGACCCAAACATTGCTCCCGCCCCCTCAAGCTCTCCGGGCCCCTTTCCACACGTTTCCAAACCCGGGGTCTGCCGTGCAGCCAAAGAACCTGCCCCGGCCATCCCCCGGCGCCCCGCTCCCCGTGGGCTCTGCACCAGAGAGGCCGCCGTTCGTCAGTCAGGACAGGGACGCCTGTGCTCACCTCCATCCTCCACGGGGCAGGGTCTGCTCCCCACTTACAGACAAGGAGGCTGAGCCCCAGGGCAGAGGCAGCTCTGCCCAGACAGTCCGCCTGGGCTGTACCAACATCCATCTGTCCCCCGACCAGCCCCAGGGGCCAGGGGGAGGGCCGTCTCCATAGCAACGGAGGACAAAACCATTCATCCCGGGCTTCAGAAGCTGTGGTCATAAAAAACAAAGATGGGAAAAATAAACTATCACTGTTCCCACCTGCAGGAGGACCCGAGGGTGCCTGAGCGCGCGGGAGCCCGGCCAGCAGCGGAGACTCTGCCTTTGCTGACCGAGACCACCCACCTCGGGCACCAGACAGCCAGGGGGTGCGGTCAGCTCCAAGGACTGTCCAGTCTCATTCAGGTGACTCCCTGCCTCGTCCCAGGTGAGAGGCTGTGTCTTCGCTCCTGTCATGGTCCCCTGGGACTGTTCACCACCCGCAGGAACGGAGTCCCCCACCCGTCACCAGCTGACTGATGCCCGTCTGGTCCTCAGTGGATGGTGTCCCCTTGATGCTCTAGTCCCTGGGCTCGGGAGCAGCCCCGTCCCCTGGGGGGTCAGGCCCAGGCTTGTATAGAGAGGCCCCCCCACCCCAGCTGACCCCATGGCTCTGGCACCTCTGCCCGGGAGTGGGCAAGACAGCCACATGGTCTGGGGTCCCCGTGCTTACCCACAAAGCCAGGCCCATAGTAGTGACGGTGGTCACCACGGAGCAGGGCCTGGCAAATGGAGATGGGCTTTGGGCAGGGTATCTTGGCCGACGATGCGCCAGACCCAGGGGCCGCCCAGTCTGAGGGTAAATGACCTCACGCTGCCTATAGGAGCTGCCCTCCCCGTGGACATGGCGGTGGGGACACCCAGAGCCCTCAGCCATTTGTTTGGGGAGTGGTCGCACTGACCTCTTGCAACTTCAAAGCCCCGTGGGGGTCTAAAGCGTCTCTGTTGAGATGAGGGGATTTTTAATGATCACCTTGGGCCCTGACAGCTCAGTGATTAAATCTATGAGAGAGACAGAGACAGAGAGACAGATGGAGACACAGAGACTGAGAGAGAGACACACAGAGAGAGACAGAGACAGAGAGAGACACAAAGACACAGATGCAGAGACGGAGACAGACAAGAGAGAGGAGACAGCATCAGGACTGTCATCAGGAGGCTCAGGGTGGACCTGGCAGGACCCCTGCCTTCTGGTCCCGGGAGGTGGGGTCTGGGCAGGCAGATGATCTTGCGTTTTTCTATTTCCTTCCTCTGCACAGAGACAGGGAGCCACAGCCAGGGAGGAGGGTGGAGGGAGGGAGGAGAAGCAGCTGGTGTCTGCTCTGGTGACACGAAGCCACTAGAACCAGTGTCAGTGGACGCAGGATCTCCTGTGACAGCATCAGTCCCAATGAGAGGCAGGAGCAAGAACCGTGGGGGGGCTGAGGCCACGGTCCGCTGCCACCCCTCACCCCTGTGGCTTTGAGCCATCACGGTGGTTACAGTGTGTGAAGACCTGAGCAGGTGGTGAAGACATACCCCCTGTGATGTTATTTTACGTCAGTTTGACTGGGCCATAGAGTGCTCTGATTTGGTTCTGTATGACTCTGGGTGTGTCTGTGAGGGTGTTTCTGGATGAGTCAGCGTCTGCACTGGTGAACTGAGTAGAGCAGATTGTCTTCCTAAGGTGGGTGGGCCTTATCTAATCAGTTGAAGGCCTGCATGCACCAAAACAGCTCCTCCTGTTGGGTCATTTCTGGCAGATAAAGGGACCAGAGAGCACCCCCACAGGTCCTCCTGCTGGTGTCACCACTCGGCCTCACTCGTGAGAAAGGGGAGCCCTGGTGCCCACAGGAGGGAAGGGAGAAGTGGCTCCCTCTAAGGGCTCCACATTGAGAGCGTCCGTTCCCCGGGGAGGTACGTGCCTGGTGGGAGGGTGGGAAGGAGCAGTCCCCTGGACTGAAGAAGTCTCCTGCCAGACCTCATTGCTTCAGAATGATTCTGCTGGCACAGTTGCATTTAAGGTAGGTGTGGCCAACCAGTGGCCTGGAGACATACGTGTGTTTTAATTTGTCTGCATAAAGCCGACTTTGCAATAGTGTGGCACTGAAAGTTAGCACGCAGGCTTTCTGCTTTTCAGCTTCACTGTGAACTCAGAAGGCGGCCCCCTGGGACAGATGTCCCTCTGGGCCATGACCCATAGCTTCTTTTCTGCAGGTGGGAGCTCTGAGGCCCCCACAGGCCCACCTCTTGGTCCCCTCGTATGTTATGGCCTGGACCACACTAAGGTTCAGAGGAAGGAAAAGTCTAGATCCTTCAGGAATTGTCTGTCTGGAAAAGCTTCCCATTCTGGGGTTCAGAGAACAGGAGACTTGGTCTTAACTGACCACTGGCATCGTGAGGGAGGAGTCGGTCAGGTGACACCTATCTGAAGCCGCATGGGGCCTTCTGTGACCTCAGACTCTGCCTCTGACAACTCGGCCAGGACCCTGCTGGCACCAACAGCACATTTGTGCAGACCAGAAAAGGCCCCTGCTTCAGGAGACACCTAGCTACCTGGCCCGTGCACTACGGGCTCCTCCTCGGCCCCCTCGTGCCCCCGCCTGGTCATCCTGAGCAGTGCACAGCCTGCTCCACCAGCCTGGGCGGCCCTGACTGAGCCCTTGTAAAATGGGCTTGAAGCAGCTTGAAGGTTGAAAGCACTCCAGGCCTTCCTTCTAGAAATTCATCCCAGGGAAGTAATCAGGAGTGTGTGCCAAGATTTATGATCATAGCAGTGTTGTTTATAATGGTGGAAAAATTGGAGACAATCTAAATGTTTAAAAATAGGGCTCCATTAAGTAAATTATTGTGCAATATTCTCCGAGCATTCCAAGCATGCATTACAAATAATGCTCTAATGTGCGCAAGGACGTCTGTGCAAGGACATGCATTGTGGGCTTATTTGTCAGAACAAAAGGCTGAAGCAAACGTCTGTTGTTAGGGACCCACCTGAACTGTGGGACGTCTGCGCAGTGGGGCTCTGCCGTCTCCCCACGGCGAGGGCACTGCAGCCTCAAGACGCGGAAGGATCCTCGAGGTGTCTGTTCATCTAAAAAGGAAGGTCAAATAATGCAAGAAACGTACAGGTGTGCTACCATCTGTGGGATACACACGTGTGCGTACATGTATCTTGTTCACGTGTGTTCCTACATGGGCTTGTTCGTGTTCGACTGTCTCTGGAAAGACCCTCTGAGATCGAGTGACAGTAGGAGCTTCTGGTGAGGACGACTCTGCAGTCCAAGTCCCAGAAAAGAGACACTGTTTTCTCCCCACCAGATCCCATTTCCTACTCTCCGCTTATGGACATGTCTTATTTTGGGGAGATAAAAGCAAACAAGAAAACTTCATCGACTCTGGCGCACCACACCTTCTCCGGGGGCCCGGGGTGCGGGTGTCCCAGGGAGACTCTCCGCTCCGCCGGCCCGGGCACCCTCTCCTCTGCTACTACCTGCCTTCACGTGGAAAACACAGCCCTGGGGCCTCTTGGCTCTGCTGCTGTGACTGTGGCCCCAAACCCCACCCTATGTGTTTCCACAGGTTTTGAGACGTGTTTGATCAGAGAAGAACGTGCCGGTCACCAGGGAGCTGTGGAGACAGAGCAGAGGTCTCACTGCTCCTGCCGCGCGTGTCACAATTCATGAGTCATACCCAGGCATTACCAGCAACGATCCCACACTGATCTTCGCCTCACCAGCTCTTACGCAGAGATCAAGGAGCCTCTGGGGACACCAAGAGAGGTGGATGGCCCTAGTTTGACCCTGAGGAGCTCTTTCAGGGTTCCGCTCGCCCTCATGTGCATGCATCAGGGGCACATCAGTGACGTTGGGGTCAGAGAAACTGAGGCCGTATTTCCTACATTCCCTACGAGGCAGCAGGGTCCCTGCCTCCCCCATCTGGCTCGAGGCTCTCCGACTCCCGCATCTCTTTCCACGTCCCGTTGTGAAGCTCTCCAAGGGCAGATGTTATGGAAAGGAAGATGGGTTCTCGAACGATTGTCTCCGGGAACTTCCAGTGTGTTGGTTGCATTACACACCCATTGGTGGACATGGTGACCAGCTGTGAAGAAACATTTTCGAGCTCATTCTGGAGCTGAAGTGACAGCTTGTCTCTCTACTGGGGACGGGCACACCAGAGACAGCCCAGACCTTCTCAGCCCTTCCAGCGGCTTTGTCATCAATGTTTCTCAGTCCGGGTTCTAGAAGCAGAGCTGCAGAGATCCCCACAGCTGGCGGCCCATCCGCAGCACAGGGGAGAAGCACGCAGAGCCCAGGAAGCAGGGGAGGGTGGGGACGACACAGATAGCCCTGTCCAACCACACGCCCCGTCCCCGGCATCCAGGAATCCCGACAAGGAGACCAGGATCTCCCCCCAGGAGCAGCCCAGACCCTTGGCAGGCAGACGAGTCCTACAGAGGTGCTCAGAGACACGCATCCGTCCCTCCAGGTCTAAGTGCCCTTAGCCGTCTGGCGCTCTGTGTCCGCACCCCCTCCCTGCGCCAGCTGTCCGGCTCCGTGGACTCTCGCTGGCCCAGGAGAGAGTCTGTCTAGCAAGTGCAGGAACCGCATCCATCAAGGGCAGGCCGTGGGAGAAGGCAGAGAGCCCTGGTCTACGTGGGACCCAAGGGACACAGGAAGGCTTTCCGTGCAGGGAGACTCCAGGGTGGGGGGGCGGGTTCCTGATGGAGGGTCTGTCTGTCCCATCACTCGGGCACAAACCCCCGGGGCGGCAGACGAGGCAGGCCCTCCTTTTCCTGCCCTGGGCCTGCTGCCATTTCCTGCCCCAGGATGAGGTTACGGCTGGTTCCCGCGTGACCCCGAGCCTTCAGACGGCAAGCGGATGGGGGCTCCACTGACACCCCCGGGGACGGCCTCGTGCCCACATCACCGGCCGCAGCCTGGGGTCTGTGCCTGTGCACTGGAGGCAGGGGGAGGGAAAGCCGGGATCCCTGCTGGAGCCCGTGGCTCCTGGGAC
Organism: Martes martes; assembly: GCF_963455335.1. Classification (NCBI taxonomy): domain Eukaryota; kingdom Metazoa; phylum Chordata; class Mammalia; order Carnivora; family Mustelidae; genus Martes; species Martes martes. The sequence goes on from NC_137901.1 coordinate 92,050,799, forward strand.
CTGGGGCAGTGAGGTCACCAGCGGGCTCTCCGTTTACCCCTTATGCTGTGGACACAGGCCTCGGGCTGGCAGCACTGACAACCTGGGTGGAGAGGGGGAGGGGCGTGGTGGACACCTGGGCATGCTCCCTGGGTGACTGATGGCAGAGTCCCTGTGAGTACCAATGTAGCCTCTGTCCTGCGGGTTGTTGTAGGGTCTGCAGCTCTTTCGTGTCTGTCCCTTCCTACCCTGTCCTCGGGCTGCCTCTCTTCCCCCAGACAGCCAGGGGTCCCTACTGGTCTGGCTTCCTAACTCCTTCAACACTGGGACCCTTTCTTGTCAGACGACAACCCCTGGCTACCTTGCTCCCTAGAGGATGCGGTGGGGGCCCAGCTGGGCCAGAGGGACAGGGCGCTGCCGTCCCTACGCCATCCCAGGCACCGCACATCCACTCCCCCAGGGCCAGAGGTGGAGTCACCGTCTCTGAGCAGCCGACCAGGGCTCCTCCTGACTCTGGGGTGTTCTCACAGTCACGGGCACACACAGTGGTACGTGACTTTCACCTCCATGTCAGTAAGCAGGACCTCGATGCCCCCGCGGGAAGCACCTACTGCCCACACAACAAGCCGTGCAGACAGACAGGCAGATACACAGGCAGACAGACAGCCCTGGTGAACACTCGCTGGGCTTTCTGCCAGTGGTGGGGCCGGGAGCAGCTCAGTCCCCATGCAGAGCCCTGTTTGCTGTCCTGGGAGCTGGGGGCAGGGGTTGTCCCCTGATGTGCCGACCCCCTCCTTCCCCCACCCATCTCGTGCACCCCCCCCCACTGTCCCTGGGAGAACCCCCCCTAATTTCAGACTTGTGGGCAGGAGGCAGACTCTGCACCCCAGGCCTGCAGCCAGGATCCGAGGGGACCCCAGACCCAGGCAGTCCCTGAGCTCCGTGTCCTGGTCACAGGATGGGCTCCGGATGGGGACCCACCCAAGTAGGCCTGGCAGAGGAGATTCCAGGATCTGGGACTTGGGAAGGTGGGCGGGGAGGGCAGGTGCGTCCTGGACGGGGGTGGACATTTGCACCGGGAGGGGAAGGTCACCTCCTGAAGACAGCACAGGAGGGCAGAGAGAATGGGACACGGGGACAGACCAGCAGAGGTGCCCGGTGCACCCCGTGGGCCCACAGACTGGAGGCGGCACCCCTCCCCCCTGCACCTGCCAGTCACGTGGCCCCGCGGTGCTGGGGCCTCAGTCCCTGCGTTTGCTCTTCTGGGGCTCCGGCCTGACCCGCGGTCGCACGAACTTTAGGAGGACGCGCTGGTGCGGGTCCCAGAGGCTCCGAGTCACCAGGGGGGCCGGTGCGGATCCAGTTCAGGACCTGCTCCCGGCACGTGGGACCCGTGCCCTTGCGGCTCCCGGGGAACCGGCCTCCCACCCCGCCGCCCCTGCGGGCCACGCCTGCTCGGAAGTCCAGGGCGCAACGCAAACCTCTGATTGGCAGAAGCCGCCGCTGTTTTCTGAGCTTGCGTTTTCGCTGGCGGCTGCTCCGCGCCTGTGCGGTTGTTCAAACGCTCCCGCGATGAGAGAATCCGGCTCCTTTCCTCCGGGCTGCGCCTGAGGTCCCCGGACACCTGGCGGCCCGGCCCAGCCCAGACGCGGCTGCGCGTGCGCAGAGCAGCCCACCCGAGAGCCCGCCCCGCGGTTCCCGGGACCACGCGGAGGGCCCTGGGTCTGGTGGGGGCGGCTCACAATCCAGGGACCCCGCCCTCGGACGGGCACAGGGGAAGGGAGGAAGGAGAAACCATTCCTTCGGTCATTCATTCGTTTCTTCAACACGCGTTGGTTGAGTCCCTACCTTGTACCAGGCAGTGTTTCCTGCCCTGGAAGCACAGCCTTGAATAAAACCACCAAACCCCAGCCCTCCTAGACGTCCTGGTCAAGACGTGGGACCCACATTTATTTCACAGAACACAGAACGTCAGCTGGCGACTAGAGGTCTGGGTCAGAAGGAGGAGTCAGGGAGTGCAGAGGAGGAGGAGGAGGAGGCAGGGCTGCCGGGTGCTGTTGGCCAGGTTGTGCACTGCCCAAGTCTGCCAGTACAGTTCCCATCAGTCATCCTAGACTTGTGCCCTCCCAGGGCAGTTTCCCGGCAGATGGCAGTAACGCGTCTGAGGAAGGGCCTACTTGTAGTTTGCCCAGAGCCATGTCCTGGGCTCATAGAGGTGGGAGGAGTGGGGGGTCCTGTCAGGATGACACAGAGTTGGGAATGTCACTTCCAGGCAGCTCTGCTGCCCTCAGGCAGCTCCTATCATGACACCACATGTCTCAGTCCCCAGAGGGCTCAGGATGAGCCATCAACTCAATGTCCTCAGTGCTCTTCTCAGGAAGAGCACTTGGGAGGGAAGGAACAGCTTGTGTAAAGGCCCCGAGGCAGGGAGACAGGTGTCTCAGGGACACAAGTGGCCAGTGTGGTGGGAGGGATGGAGGAGGAGGATGTCCGCGGCTGGGAGAGGAGGCGTGTCCTGACCCACAGGTCACGGGGAGGAGTTTGGATTTTATTCTCAGTGTATCTGGGAGCTACTGACTTAATTGTTAGGATCAGTGCTGCTGTGGGGCTGAACCAGGGCAAGGGGGCATGGGAAGCAGGGATTTCTCATTTCTTCCTAATTACACCTACTTAAACATGATTAAACTTTCTCTGAGGCGAGCAATGCCGAGCTAGCTGATTATATTTCGTGGGCACATCGCACGGGAATGAGGGCGGCATCAAGTCTGTCGTTCTCACGCGGTGTGCACCACGGTGTGGGGTAGCCGTCATGATAATGACATTGTAAATTCTCAGGCAGAGTCTGTAGGGGTCCCGTCCACAGCCGGTTTCGGGGGCGTTTTCCCTGTTCTGTGAACAGCAAGAGTGGGAAATGGTCTCCGTATGTTGTGATGCGTAAATCACGGTGATGTTTGCTTGTACGCTCGCTTATTCTAGAAAATGCTCAGCTGTCATCTTTCCCCCCACAACGGGGCATCGTGTCTACACCCTGGTAATGGGCTTTAACGAGTTCATATTTATTCTCATCATAAAAGAAAACAGAATTGACTTGTCCTAAAGTAATGAGTTTGGGAAATCCTGGAGGAGAGGAGGCAGTGGCTGGCAGTGATGCCCACAGCCTCCCAGGTTCCTGTGTGGGGACAAGACCTGGCCGGGGGCCCCAGGTCCACGTGGAGGGTGCCTGAGTCCGATGGGCTCTGATGGGCTCCCTGCCATGCCAGAAGCCACCCTGGTGGCAGGAGGATGAGCCCCCCCACGGCTCACACCTGAGCCCCATGGGCTTGCGTGGACATGAAGGACCCAAGCCCACCCTGAGCTGAGAACAGGGTCCAGAGAATAGCACTGGGACAGGGACCCTTTGCTGGGATGTTGGAGGAGCAGACGTCCACATGGCTCCCCACCGAGAGCTCCAGCCTGTGACTACACTGGATGGAGGTCCCAAGGGTGTGGTTTCACCTCTGCCCCTCCCCTGGGTGCCCACGAACAGGATTCTGCCAGGACCTTGCTTTGCCCACGCCCTGAGCCAGCAGCAGCTCTGCCCCCTGTACCCTCCGGACTCCCGGTCCTGTGCCTCACATCAGGAATGGGCTCCCCAGCAGGGAGACGGGACACGGTGCCCCATGCAACCCCCAGTGAGGGTCTTGGTGAGGAATTCGCATGTCAGCCCAGCTGGGTTGCGGGTCCCAGGTATGTGGTCGATGTTTCTGTGAGGGCGTTTCTCGATGAGGCTGGTTGTGACGTCAGAGAGAATCAGTAAAGCAGGTTGCCTCCGTGGTGGGTGGGCCTCACCCAATCAGGGGATGGCCCGGAATGTGTGTGTGGTTGGGAAGGCCTCACAACGAAGATGGCACGGCCCCCACCTCTATCCCTCTCTAGACGGCTCCTCTGGAACGTGATACCTCTCTGTGATCCATCAATAACCCGTCCCGCCGTTTCTGCTCTGGCTTCTCCCAGAAGGGACGAGCTCTTCCTGGCATTACGGGATTCCAGGAAACCTCTCAGATTCCCTGGGTCCCAGCACCGGGACCATCGGGACACTCAGGGCACAGGGTGCAGGTCCCTGCGTCTGGGGGCCGAGTGGGCTTTCTCCGGGTCTGAGGAGGGCTGGGATTTTGTGTCCAGCTGTGTGGGCAGAGAACGTTTCTGAAGCTCGCGATATTTCCACAAAAATTCCTTCCCCAAATTTATGAGCCTGAACAGCACATTCATTTTTGTGACACAGAATGAAATAAGGCATCCATTTTTCCTGTTTCTCTTTTAATTCGCCAGGCACCATGTGCATTACCCCAGCTTGTCAAAATGTTTTAATTCATGAATGTTTTCAAAAAAGTATGTGATTAGCACGAATATGGAGGAGAGTGCCCTTTCCTGAGAATAACCTTGGGGATGATTCCGATTTGTCCTTGAGGGACAATCGTGGGGACAGGAGAGCCAGGATGGAGCATGGGGCAGGAAGGGGCCATCCTGGACAGAGAGCCTTCCAGCTGCTCTGCTCACCTGCGTCCGCAGACCTGGGCTCAGCGCTGCCCTTGGCTCAAAGGGCTGTCGGGGAGGGGAGTGTCGTTGGCAGAGGGAGGGACAGCCTGGTCAGGGGACCTCTAGAACCTCCCCAGCCTCTTGCAGGAACCCTGTCTGCAGCGTGCAGTCTTGGGCCTCACAAAGGCCTCGGCACAAAGAGTGGGTCCTGGAAGGGCCCAGATGTCCCCAATCCATGTCCCAAGAGCCCCCAGTGACCCCATCATCAGGCCCTCTCACCAACCTGGGGGTCAAATCAACTCCAAACTAGAGAAAGCCTGGAGGAGCCCCCAGCACAGCAGAACTGGCCTCTGAGGAGTGGGGTCCCCCGGGACAGGAGCCCAGCTCCCTGCTCCTCAGTCCAGCGCTTGCTGATGGGCAAGTGGGGAGCAGACGCCTCCTCGCTGCTCGGGACAGACGCTCTGCCTTCAGTAGTCACCACTGGCTCTGGAGGAATGTGCCCTCCTCCGACCAAGTCTGTGACCCAGGCTGGGGATGGAAGATCCCCCTGTGTGCAGAGCTGCCCCTCCAGACCCAGACGCTGACCCGACAGCAGGGGCTCAGCCGAAGGCAGCTTAGGGCGGAGGCCCGGCACAGAGAGCAGCATTCTCTGTGCAGCCTCCTCTAAATGCCGCATTTCTGACCCGCGGAGAGGCCTGCGGTGCCCTGTGGGCTCCTCAGAGACTTCCTCAACTCCCGCCCCTCCAGTGCCCCCTGCAGTGCTGGGTCACCCCACCCCTGCCCTCCGGGGAAAATTCGGCCTGGTCACAAGCTCCAGCTCGATTCCATCTCCTGGGAAATATGTTAAATTGCAAACTCGGCCAGGAAAGTTATTTCATTTAGACTTTCTCTCTTCTGCCGGGTGTCTGGTTTTGTGAAACCGTGTCCTGAGCTCGATCTGGCAGAGAAATGTCCACAGGTTGCTGGAGAGAGCAGAGCGGGGTCCGGAGAGAAAGCTGATTTCAGAGCCCTGGGTTAACCGGAGGTTGCATGGAATCGGCCCGGAGAAGTGAAAAGACAAAGGGCAGATGTGGAGGAGGCCTGCCTGGGGTTTAACAGACAACGGTGGGGTGTGAGCACTGTCTGTGGGGCCTCCACACCCCGCCCCACGCAGAGCGAACAGTGACGGACAAGTGTGTGGCGTTAGGAGCAGGCATTTGTGGAAAAAGTGACCAAGTCCAACTGAACACAAGAAAAGAAACCCACCCTCCTAATAATCAGCAGCCTCTGAACTTTCTGCCCTCCCCCAGTCCACAGCAGTCCACAGTAGTGTAGTTGGAGTCTAGACGGAGTCTATACGGAGCCTGGGACACCAGCCCCACCTCCCTTGCTAGGGCGGCTCCTGTGAGCCCCGCAGAAACGCCCTAGGAGGTGGGCCCCTTCTGTGTCACGTTTGGGGGTTCCCTGGCTTTGGCACCCCCTCAGCCAGCGCTGCAGGCACAGTCCTGGGGCGGGGCCCAGTCTGCTGGACTAGGGGTCAAGGTCAGCATGCTGTGCCCGCTGCCCCTCCCTGGTTCACTCCAGGCCCTCAGACAAGGCTCAGGTTGATTTGATAACGTGTCATTTGTTCACCAAGCGCAGGAGTGTTAAGGGCCAGCTCCGCGCCGGGCCATGAGGGACGTGGCAGTGACAACACAGACAGCAAGCCGCTGCAGGAACTGACCTCCTAGCTGGGGGGACGTGGCCCTGGAACAGCTAACAAGCCAAGGAGTCGTGCCCACCGGGGCACCCCCCAGCCACAGAGGCCACGGGGGGCCATCTTACCAGGGGTTCTTCCTTCACTCTGGTTTATTTCCATCTCCTCTGCATAAATGTCCATGCAGCTCTGGCTCCCGGGTGGGCGCTGACCCACGCCGACACCCGAGCCAAGAGGAAAGTTCAGGGAAGGCTGGTTTCAGGCTTCCGAGGGAGGATCCACAAGTCAGAGGTGCTAGGTAGGAATGAGGTGGGGAGCTGGGGGTTCCCGAGTGGCCAGGAGCTGGAGAGGGAGCAGGGAGAGGCCGGAGCTGAGAGCAAGGGGGCATCCCAGGGTCACCAGGCAGCCAGGAGGAGAAGAACCAGGACCTGGGAAAGGGAGAGTGTCCAGGACCCCAGGGAAGGGGGAAGGGGGCTGGGACCAGGCAGAGGGGAAGGGTCAGAGGTGCACGGATCGGGGTTCCTCCTGGGGGTGGAGATGATGGGGCATCATGTGGGGTTGGATGGGGTTAAGGGGAGGGAAAGGATGACCCTGAGGAGGGGAGCGCCCAGGAGGCCTGGCCCAGAGGAGGCACTCAGACCAAGGGGTGAGTGAACCAGAGAGCAAATGAATGAGTTGTCGGGTGAGCAACGAGGATCCTCCTTGCCCCCCATCCCTGCACCCTTGCACCAGGCATTCCAGGCAATCGGGGCACCTGCTCCCTGGGGTCCCTGAGTGGGAGGCCAGGCTGCTGTGCTATGTGGCTGTCCCGCCACAACGTGCTTGCAGAATGACAATGACAGCATTCACAGAAGTGCCGCCGCCCAGAGCTTGTGGGGGGGCTTTTAATTGGAGGGCAATAAAATTCACACGAAACACACAGTTTATGAGTCACTCCTGTTGCTTTCTTGCAACGGCACACTTCCCAGGCTGAGCATTTGCACGGGTCGACCCACACCAGTCAGCGCCAACATGGGGGCGGCCGAGAGCCCGCCCTGGCATGCAGACAGGAGGAAATGAGGCCGTTCGGTGGATAATTGGAAAACAGAAGGACTCCTCCCCGCACCTGCACAACTCAGTCCCCATGGTCACTGCAAGCCGCCCCGAGCAGGTGCGCCCCTCCCCTGCAGCGGGCCGTCCTGAGCTGGCCTTGAGCACACCGGAGAGTCCCTGTCCCCAGGGCACACAGACCCATCTCTCCACCACAACAAGCCGGTATGTCTCTGAACTTGACACACAAGTCACTTTCTATTGATTTCAATTTTCATTTCAAATACACTAAGTCCCTCAGGAAAGACAGCAAAAGTTCATTAGAGCTGTGAACCGTCACTGCCATCAATTCCTGGCACGGGAAGCCTGATGACGGCTTTCCAGGGAGCAACGCAGTGACTCAGCCCCACCAAGCCACCAGCTGGAGCTCGGGCGGGCGTCATCGCAGAACTGAGCGGGGACACAGCCCCTCAGCAGAGCAGGTCAGGCTGAGGGGCAGGTGGCCAGGCCCTGACCTGGACAGGGGGGCCGGCAAGCGGACCACAGCCACGTCAGCAAATTCGCAGCAGGCTAATGCCCAGCGCCCTCCAGCCACAGCCAGACAGAGCCCCCAGCAGCGCACAGGCCTCCAAGGTGACAGAGGCTTACCCCACCCCCAGCCCCACTCACTCTGTCGCTCACTCACGCCGCCCACACCTGCCGGCTGGAGATAACTCTGGTATTCGCTCCTAAATTTTTCAATGCTTTCCCTGCGAAGGCAACTGAACACAAAAAGAATAATCTTTCCAACAGAGCTCGAATAAGCGGACATCCGTGCGCGGCACAGCGAGCCCAGCCTACGCCTCGCACCTTGTATGAGAGTGACTTCCAAAGGGCCCACAGATCTACTGATCTGAAATGTAAAGATACAATTCTTAAAAAAGAAAATGTGGGAGAGAATCTGTGACCTTGGTCCGGCAGGGTCTCAAGCACCTTTGTGATAAAGACGCTGGCAAATTCACATAATCGAGGTCGAACAGCGTCCCCTCCACGCGAGCCGTCGTGGCGCCATCCACGCCGCCGGGGGACTGGCGGCCATTCCTCCCCTCGGGACAGCTGGCGAGGGACTTGCTTCTACAATTCATAAATAACTCCTAAAACCCCAGGGTAGTGAAACAAAACACTCAATTTTTTTGTGTGTTTTACTGAGATTTACTGAGATTACTGAGATTTTTGGTGTTTTACTGAGATTTACTGAGATGTGGTACCGAGGAGGCACACAAGTGCGGGAGAGCATGAGCCAGCCTCAAAGGGATGGGCCGCTGGGAATATGTGAAGCCAAGCCATGGGAGACTCCGGGCACCTCTTAATGGCTAAATCTGAAGAAAGTGTGTTTCCAGAGAATGGAGAAATGACCACACCAAGGGCAGCTGGGGGTGTGGGGCTGCAGGAAGTCGGCTACAGCACGCGGCAGGCACTCGGGGGCAAGTCGCTGCGTGGTTTCCCACCTGGGGGAACATGTACCACTTGAACCCCAGCCATCCTGCTCCTGGGAATCGCTCACATGCGTGGGAGCCTGTGTTTACACATGCACACACGTGCACACACACACGCGCACACGCACACCCTGGGTGTATGTGTCCGCCCAGCTCATTGCGTCCCTGCGCAAGCTGGAACAACCCAGGTACCCGTCCGCCAGTGAAGCGACCGCAAACCGCGGCATCCCCAAGCAGTGGACCACAGGCGCGCGCGGTGACATGGGGAGTCTTACGTGCCTTCTGTTCGGAGAAGGACCCACGCTGTGGGGACCCACTTCTGGGAGGTTCTGGAAGGCCAGAGGGCTGTGAGCAGTTCCAGGTACCAGGCTGAGAGGAGGTGTGGGCACAGAGAAGGGGGGCTGTGCGGGGGCCAGGAGTGGGGGGGTGGGGGGGTGGTCTGGGAAGCGGAGCCTGCCTGCGCCATGGTGTGTCCCCAGTGCTGTGCATTTGCTCAAACTCAGAACAGCACAGCACAACGAGTGTGCAGATCGATAGATAATTCAAAGTGCCTTTCCTCGTCGGCCACGCAGTTGCGTAGGGATGAGACCCATAGAGCCGCCCGCATGCGCGCGCACACTCATCCCGGGAAAGGACTGGACGTCTGTGGAATGTCCACCAGGAAGGATGGGTTCACTATGCTCTCGACCATCCAGGCCGCAGGATATACTGCTCAGCTGCTAAAGAAGGAGGCCGACCTCTATTTAGGAAGCGCTTTCCCATGTGCGTGGTTATGTGAGAGAGCAGGTACAAGCAGGCGTACATCACGCACTTCCATCTGTATGGAAATAAGAGTCGTATCTATGTACATCCTTTGCAGACGCAGGGCTCTCTGGACAGATAAGAAGCAGATTGATAACCCTGATTGTCTGGGGAGAAACAGGGAGACTGAGGGCACTGAAGGGAGGGGGACTGCCTCATCTGCTCGAACAGAAATGCATTTCAAAATTGCCCAGGGCACGGGAAGCTTGAGGTCCTCTGAGACATCCAGGTCCAACGTCGTCAGAGCAGGTCCGTCTGGGGCAACAGGCTGGGTCCGGGCTGGGTCCAGGCTGGTGGGGACATGGGGATTGCAAGCTCAGGAGTGGGGCTGACCTGGGAGCTGGGTCCCCAAGTTAGCAGATCAAAATGCAGGAGAGCCCTTACCTTGAATTTCAGATGAACAGCCTTGACACTTGGTATAACTATGCCCCAGGGTTGCATGGGGCATACACACACAAGAATTACTGCTGTCTATCTGAAATTCAGTTGTATCTGGCCATCCTGTATTATATCTCATAACCACTGGGGAGAAGGTGTAGGGTGAGAAGAAGTTTCTTCTTCCGGGCTGTAGGGAATTCCAGGCAAGTAGGTTGAGGGCTGACAATTCAGCCATCGGGTGGGGCGTCAGGGAGGCTGCCCCGCCTTCTCTGCCTGAACCCCCGCACAGGTCGGGGGCAGGGTGCTCCATGGGGTTTTTCTCAGGAACTTCATCATTGGACACGGGACAGCAATACACAGCAGAGGGGTCCCCCTGCTTCTGTTGATCTGTTGAGTACACAAATATATAGCATCCCTACATGCGTATGTCAGGATCTCACGCATTACACAAAATTAGATCTATGTTACACACTCATTATATAATTTAGAGACGATATAAATACGCACACGATATAACTATTTCATCTATTTATAGATGAAGTCCGCTAACTGAAACCGTGATTAGGCCTCGATGGGGAAGAATATTGTCCGCGGGCGGCTCTCGGACACGCACGCACTTCGCTCCAGCAGCGCGGACGGCAGTCACAGGGGACCGGGGAGCGCTGCGCAACCTGCCCTCCGGCATCACAGACGGCACAGGGCAGGGGAAGAGGAAACAGCGGTTAGAGGACAGGAGGGGACAGCAGAGTGTCCTGCCACCGCCTCCCGCACATGGCACAGTGCTGTGGGCTCGGGTCTCACGAGGGGCCCCGAGGAAAGGGACGCCCCATTTTCCTGTAAAATGTCAATATCGCCAGACCCGGAACGAGACCTCCAGCGGGGTATTCGCATTTGAAATAAACTACTGGACAGTGAGGGAAGGAGATGGATGCAGTCCAGGGCCAGGTGGGTGCTTACAAACCAGCACAGGGGCTGGAGGAGGAGGGGCACGGAGGGGGGAGGGGGGGCTGGGGGGCGGGGGTGGGGCAGGGAGGGGCGGGGGTGGGGCAGGGAGGGACGGGGCGGGCTCCCCAGAGGTGCAGGCCACGCCCACGCAGCCAGCACCCCAGGGAGGGGCGGGAGCACCTGAGCACCTGGTCCTTTCTGCTGACCCAGGAGGGACACGGGGGTGGGGGTCCCAGGACATGACGCCCGGGAGCCCCCACACAGCCCAGAGGGCAGGCACCGTCCTCACCCCCACGCCCCTCGGGGAAACCAGGGCCCTGCGGAGCCCGGGTCCAGGCTGGCCGAGCCCAGAGCCCCCGCTCTGAGCAGCCGCCCCTGCCCCTCAGCAAGCCCCAGGCAGGAGACAAGCAGCCCGCGCGGCTCCCAGGCCCCGCTCCTCCCTTTGAAACAGCCGCTCTGCGGATGCTTCCGGCGGCTCCTGAACCAGATAAATTAACTTCATCTTCCCGGACTCGGCGAACCTGCTTTATCTCCGGTTTCCTCATAAAGTCTAACAGCTTCCATCCAATTAATTAGCAGGACGAAGCCCGGACTCAGAAGCATCTTGGCTTCCAAGACCTGCCTTTGGGCCCACACGAGTCAACCCTGCTCCTCCCCCACGCCAGGAATCCCGCTAACAGCCCAGCTTTGGCCCAGAAGCAGCGAATTACAGCGGAGTCGCCCTGATGAGCAAGCGTCCTTGGGGCTGTGCCTCTCCTCCTGCTCCCGGTGAGCGGACCGGTCGCTCACAGGACAGCCCAGGGTGACCCGGTCCTGGCCGGCCTGGCTCCTTGCAGGTGCGTGACGCTCTCCTCCCGGAGCGTGTGTCAGTGAGGTCCGGCCCTGCACCCCTGTCCTGGCTTCTTGTGTCTGTGGAACCTGCAGGCTCCCGAGGACAGAAGGTGCGGCATCCTGGATGCTGGGAGGGGGCACCCCACTCCTGGACAGGAATTGGGACGCCCCGTGTGACAGCTCCCCGGGGAACCCAGAGGGCGGCCCAGGGAGCTGGGTCCTTCTTCCTCAGGTAATGGCACCTGGTCTCCCTGGGGTGCTCTCCCCCACGCTGTCCGGAGGGTCTGGGCCGTTCTGATCCCACGCGGACCCCGAGGCAGGCAGCAGCTGAGGTTCCGTGAGCACCGAGGTCCAGAGCAGAGGGGGGCTCTCCGTCTGCAGAGAGAATCTCTGACCTTATCTTTACTGACCCTGGGGGAAGCCCTGGGCGCTCTGTGGTGCCCCGTGCCGGCTGGGGTCTAGATGGGCCGCCGTGTTCCCTCTCCTCAGAACAGGCCCTGACGCTCCCTGCTGGGATTCCGGGTCCCATCTTACAGGCAAGGAAACTGAGGTCAGGAGAAGCCCGGGGGACCCACCCACTCCTGGCCCCAACTGATGGGACCCTTAGGGCTGCCAACACCCCCACATCCCCAGGGCCCAGGCTCCCTGACCGGCACGTTCCAGCTGGGGGACGATGGGGCACTCACCTCCTGCCTGGGGCTGGGTGTCACCCTGTGCACCCCTGGGCCTGTCTGTGGAGTGGACTCTGCTGAGTCTTATTGTCTGTGTCCATGTTCTAAGCACGGTGTCCCTGACCCAGCCCTTGGGGGGCTCCGGGCCTCACCCAGGGGGCAGAGGGAGTGGGGGCACTGAATGTGGGTATGACGGGGACGACCTCGGGTAAGGAGGGGCTGGGACCCCCTGCACGGCCAAGGAGAGCCACGGAAGGTTGTAGAGGAAGGGCATCCTTGGCCGGGGTCCCTAGGGAGCCTCTTCATGGGTGCTGAGGCCTCTGCCACATCCACCCTCACAGCTGTGCCCTCCAACCCCCCACTGAGATCTGTCACCTCTGCCCTTTGGAGGGGACAGCTACAGGGAGGCCACAGGGCAGATGGGTCGAGCTGCAAAGAGCTTCATTCAGGGCCCCAGGGTTGGGGGGGCCCGAGGCTGGAGCTAGAAATAGACCGGCAGTGGCCCCCCGCAGGGCAGGCCATCAGACCCCGGTCCCGGGGTCACCCTTCCTGCTCCTGTGGGAGGAAACCCTGAGCTGGGGGAGGCTGTTCCCAACAAGGCCCCCTTGTGTGGTTCTCTGAGGACCTTTCATGAGAAAGTGCCAGCTGCAGCCCCCACCCTCCAAGGACCCCTGGTCCCTCCCTCTGGCTTAGGCATGGAGGGGAGCAGACCCTGCTGACCTGAGGAGGCCCGGGAACGCGCCAGCCCCTCAGGGATCCCACAGCGGCCCGGCCCCAGGCACCCACAGCTCCCGTTCCAGACAGAGACCCATGGTGGTGACCCGGGGTGGCCCATGGTGCACAGCAGGGGCCTCTCTGCCAGCCCCACAGAGGACAGAGGGACATCCGGGTCCTGTGGACGGGACACTCAGACCCCATGGTTTGGCGTGCCTGCGGGAACAGCTGCCAGGACACCGTGTGCCCTCGGAGTGCGCAGTTGCCCTCGGTCCCGGGCTCTGCAGTAGGGGACTCCGTCCAGTTTGGGGAAGAGCGGGCTCCTGCATGTCTGACCGCCGTGACCCGCTGAGTTCTGGGCGTCCGTGGGGAGCCCCTTTGCTCTCAGCCTGCTGAGCTCTGCAGCTGTCCAGATGTCGGATGGCGGGTTCCTGCGGAGGGAGCAGACTGTCACCGCCCAGAGGGGCCCGGCTTCTCTGCTGTCTGGGACAGGCGGCAGATGTGGGACTCCATGGGGACAGGAGAAAGTCCTCGCAAACAGGACAATGCCGATGGCACAGGGACGTGGTGTTTCCTGCACGGTCGTGTGTGTGCTTATCTGTGCAGGTGCCTGTGTGAGTGTGGCTACGTGTGCAGGTACACGTGTGTGTGTGTCTTTGTGTGTCTCTGGGTGCTTGTGCACGTGTGTGCATGTATGTGTCTTCATATGTGCACACGTGTGTATATGTTATGTCTTAATGTGTGCACATGTGTGTGCACGTGGTGGGGGGTCTGCTCTGTGCACCCCTGAGCCCGAGAGAGCAGGCAGAGGGCTCGCTCGGGGGAGCGCTCAGGTCCCCCCAGGGGCACTCTGGCCCCCCAGCCCCCCCGGACTGCCCACAGGGCACTCACACCAGTCCTTCCAGCCCCAAACCTCCTGCCTCCTCCCTGAGCCACGAGCTGGAGGGCACAGAGGTCCCGCTATCAATGAAGAGCCCGCATCCCCTCTGCTCATGCAGATCCTGCAGTTTTGGGGGCCAGTCCTGCCGCTGCCGATCCCCCTCACTGATGAGGAAACAGCCTCATAGACACACGTTCACCCGCTGCGTGCCGTCCCTGAGAGCCGGCTTCTGGGAGATGTTTATGGTTCCCAGCGGCCCTTCCCAAGCATCAGTGCAGAGACGAGTCCTTGGGGTCCAGAACTGGGGACCACGGAGCAGCATCCTCACTGTCCTCTCCGGGATCCTGATCGTGAAGGGGATGCAGGCAGGGGAGAAACGGTCCCGGGGTTGGAGCCTACCGAGCACTTTCTCAGGAGCGAGGCCCTGTGGGAGGCAGAGCGGGAGCCTGCTTTCCAGCTCCGCACCCCTGTTCTGTAGGAGAACCTACCCGAGGCTGGCTTGGCGGGGCCCCCACCTGGGGTCAGCTTAGAAGCCTCCAGAAGGCCTGGTTATGAATGCAGATGCCGGGTCCCAGCCCACAGTGTTGGGGAGACCCGGGCACTTGCTCTAACCAGCTCCTAGGGGACCCACGTGGTCCCCGCAGCGTGAGAACCAGGTGCGCTGGCGGGAGCTGACGGTGGGTGTCCGTGCGTCGAAGCACCCGCCCGTCTGCTCACCCCCATCCAAACACCCGCGCACGCACCTGCCCGCTCACTCATCAGACCCCGTGTTCCGGACTCCCTGGTGCTGGGACACCACGGTGAGTGAGCAGACCCGGGGCCGTGTGTGTGGCAGTCGCACTCTGGGGGGCACGTGGGGTGTGGCTGCGTGGGGTGGGCCGTGCAGGAACAGAGGGCGCCGAGGGCTTCCCTGCGGAGGACGGAGTGAGCGCCGAGGGCCGGGACCCAGGGTGGTTGTGTCAAAGGGCAAAGCTCCGGCGGTCTGGGAGGGATGCGGTTCGGGAACCGGCGGCCACCAGAAGCCCCCGGCCTCACGGAGAGCACAGCTAAATTGCTTTCCAGGCCACTGGTCCGTGAGCGCAAGACGCAGAGGGAACCCTGGAAGGCCTTTCCATCCTGAGAGGCTGCTGTCGGCTCCGGAGGCCGTTCTGAGCCCAGATGCTGCCGCCTCAGCCAGCACGCCGCCGGTACTAATTATGGATGCTGCTAGGATTTCTCCCACGCAGTAGGGCCCATCAAATATAAGAGCGGCACAGACCCCCCAGCAAATCGGAGGACCGGTTCTGAGGGGCGCACGGGATGTGCTTGGCGCCAAGCACCTGCAGCACCAGCACACCCTCACCCTGTCCCTGTGTCTCCCAGGAGACCGACCCCCGGGCCACCCCCCCAAGGATTCTGAAAGAGGGGGTCCGTGCGTTCGTCCCCAAGGGGATTCATGAAATGGTCAGGCAGCGCTCGCCGAGCCCCTGCTACGTGCCGGGCACCGTGCCAGGCGTCGAACACCAGCCATGCCCCGGGCAGGGCCGCGTCCTGGAGGGCCTGCGTGCTGGGCGGTAGGGAGCCGCGGAGTCTCGGGGAGCGGCAGAGCCCACGTGGGGCATCTCCCCTGATGGTCAGGGCTGGAGGACACGGGTCGGGCGGAGAGTCTCGGGTTTGCTCTGAGCGCAGTTTGCTGTCCCTGGTCCTGAGGCAGGTTCTGCAGCCCCCAGGGCTTTGCTGGGGGCCGTGTGTCCTCTGGATGCGAGTCGCTCGGGATCCTAGTCATGCACCCACGGACTCACGCGGGGATGGAACACATTCTGCGTCCTGGCTACTGGGGAGCGGGGGACTGGTGGGCAGAGCCCGTGTGGCGCAGGTGTGGACCCACGTGTCATGATCCTGGGGAAAGAGAAGTGTGGCCAGAGCCTGTTTGGGGGGGAAGGTACCTGTGCCCCCTGGCACTGATGTTCAGGAGAGAGCCGCCAGGGGCTGGGCCACCTACTGCCTGAAGAGCAGCGTTTCTCCTGGGGGCCAGCCCTGATCCGGTGCTGGTGCTGCCAATGGGCTTCCTGTGGGGGCCTGAGGCCGTGGAGAGGTTCAGGGGCTCCAGGGAGGGGGTGGTGTCTGCTGGCTCCGTTCACCCGGCCACCAGGGAAAGGCCAGCATTCGTGCAAAGCCCGACTGTCAGTGGCTCTGCCCAATTGTTCGGCACGGAGATGCCTAACGTGTAAGAACAAAATCAGGGCGGCCGCAGGTGTGGCAGGAGGAAACAGCCAGAAACAGCTCTCTGTCCTGTAGCTGGATTTGAATGCCAATGAATCCCCTCTCAGTAGACAGCGCTGAGAATAAGAGCTGGAGGAAGTTTCATTTAATTTACTTGAATCTTGGGGAATTCCAGTGGCTAACTTGGAGCTCTCTCACTAAATACACAAAGGGGCTTTTCCTGGACTTATTATCTACACAGAAATTGCAAAGCAGTTGTGTTCCCACGTTGGTGATGATTAGCTCAGGTTACAGGCTCAGACAACAGCACCTGCCATGGGATTTCCGAGGTCTGCCGTCTGGGGTCTGCAGGTTGGGGGTCTCAGAGTCTCCCAGTCTGCAGTCTGGGGTCTGTGGGTCTGGGGTCCGTGATCTGGGGTCCTGGGGTCTGGGGTCTACAGTTTTACCATCTGCAGGTCTGAAGGTTTGTGGGTCTGGGGGCTGGGGATCTGTTGGTCTGGTGTCTGGGGGTCTGAGGGTCTGGGAGCCTGGGGTTCTGTGGTCTAGGGTCTGTGATCTGTGATCTGGGGTCTGGGGTCTGGGGTGTGCAGTTCCACCATCTGCAGGTCTGGAGTCTGCAGGTCTGTGGGTCTGGGGTCTGGGTGTCTGGGGGTCTGGGATCTCGGGGCCTGGGTTCTGTGGTCTAGGGTCTGAGATCTGGGGTCTGTGGGTCTGGGGCCTGTGGGTCTGGGATCTGTGGGTCTGGTGTTCTGGGGGTCTGGGGGCCTGGTGTCCGTGGGCCTGGTGGTCTGGGGTCTGCAGCTCTGGGGTCTGGGGTCTGTGATCTGGGGTCTGCAGTTCTACCATCTGCAGGTCTGGAGTCTGTGGCCTGGGGTCTCCAGACCTGGGGCCTGGGGGTCTGGGGGTCTGCGGTCTGCGGGTCTGGGGTCTGCAGGTCTGTGGGTCTGGGGTCTGGGGGTCTGGGGTCTGGGGGTCTGTGGGTCTGGGGGTCTGGGGGCTGGGGGTCTGGGTTCTGCGGGTCTGGGGTTTGCAGATCTGGGGTCTGCGGTCTGGGGTCTGTAGGTCAGGGGTCTCAAGGTCTCCAGGGCTGCAGGTCTGGGGTCTGTGGTCTGCGGTCTGAGGTCTACAGGTCTGGGGTCTGCAGTCTGCGGTCTGAGGTCTACGGGTCTGGGGTCTGCAGGTCTATGGTCTGTGGGTCTCGCTAGGATCGGTGGTCTGGGGTCTGGTGGTCTGGGGTCTGTGGTTCTACAATCTGCAGATCTGGGGTCTGCTGGTCTGTGGGTCCAGGGTCTGCAGGTCCAGTGTCTGGGGTCTGCATGGCTGGGGGGGTCTGTGGTCTGGGGTCTACGGTTCTGGGGGTCTGGGGTCTGTGGTCTGGGGGTCTGGGGTCTGTGGTCTGTGGGTCTGGGTTCTACCGGTCTGTGGGTCTGGGGTCTGGGGGTCTGCAGTCTGTGGGTCTGGGGGCCTGGGGGTCTACGGTCTGGGGTCTGTGGGTCTGCAAGGGAGACGGGTCCCATCCTCCAGCCCACTCTCCTGGTCCCTCCTCCTCCCTGCTCTGCTCTCAAGACATTTCCTCATTGGGCAGCCCAGCGCTGCAGGACTTCTGCCTCGAGGGTCACATACCACAGCTCTTTCCAACAGGATCCCATCCTGTTATATGGGCAGGACCTCCTCTCATCTCCTGAGGACAAGGACCTGGGGTTTGGAAATCCCCTTTGCTGATTTTCAGTCTCTGACTTCCTGCTGCGTATTTCTCTTCCTGCGGGGTCATGGTCACCCTGCAACATGGGGGAGCTCGCTGCAAGGCTCCGTGAGGGGGGGCAGCGGGCATCTCCCTGGGAAGGCCCTCCTGATGGCACCTGGTCAGTCTCTCAGGGAGGGAAGCCTCTTCCCCTCTCACCGGCAAGGGCTCCAGCTTGCCTGAGCGGATCCGCTGGCTACCGTCCTCCTTCCCGGTGAGCTCAACCACCTCGAATTTCTTGTCCCCTCCTCTGACCTTGGTGCACTTAGGTTACTGCCTATCCCGGTGTCCTAGCTTTCTGGTGGGTGTTCAGGAAGACCCGGGCAGAGTCTTAAGTGCATCTTCAGCAGGGGGCTCTGCCTCCTGAGACTGGAATGTGGAGACTCACACTCAGCACCAGCCCCGGGAGTGAGTGGGGGCGGCTGACAACTGCTCGGGGGGGCTCCTGAGCCCCGGATCTGCGTGTGAGTCACCGGGATCTTTCCGCAGTGCAGGCTGACACAGTGGGCCTGGGGCCGGCCCGAGGCTCTGCGCTCCCACCAGCCCACAGCCGCGCTGATGCTGCAGCCCCGGGACCACACTTGGAGTACCAGGGACGGAAGGGCTGGTGCTCGGGCCCATGGACGACACAGATGCTCAGGCGGCAGGAACAGACTCGGTGTGGCCTCGTGTTCTGGGCAGGGCAGACAATTCTAACCAGCTTCACTCAGGTGACACTCAGGTGACACTCAGGTGTACACGGTCCCTCCATGTGCAGGAACGGCCACACCAGCCTTCTCCATGTGCATGAGCGGCACGTCACTGGGCGGAGGCCATGCTGGTCATGGGCCTGGAGGACCTGCGGCCCAGTGCCTGTCCCAGGGGGCCTGTCACACCCACAGCTACCGTCGGCACCCTGATGACCCCACTGTACCTCTGATCCCTGTCAGGCACGCGCTGTCTGGGGCTGGAGCTCTGTGGGTGACACCCTGCAGGACGCAGAGGGAGGGGCCCCGGGCCACACAGGCCACAGGTCAGCCTCGGGTGTCACAGCGCATGCCTGGCAGCTTCTGGCAGGAGGTCAGAGAGGGGAGCAGGAGAGGGGGTGTGGGAACACCCCTGCAGGGTCCCATGTGTGAATCAGGCATCCCCACTGACCATGGGGGTTTCTGGAGTCTGTCATTCTGGCGGGAACTTGGCAACACTGGATCGGCCCTCCCGTGTGGTCGTAAGCAGCTGGAGGCCGTGGCAGCTGCCCCTGGAGAAGCCACGTGGTCTCCGGCCCCACGGCCCACGGGACAACTCCCTGCACACGTGACATGCCTGCCTGTGGCACGTGGATGTGTGGCCTCTGCGCGGTTATCAGCACGCCACGGGTGAGCCATGTGGTCCTGAACGCGATGAGAACATTCTCCCTCCAACAGGCGTGGCTGCTCTCAGGTCCAGCAGGAAGGGGGAAAGCCTGAAGTGATCCTGCCAGCAGGAAACTAAGAAGACACAGAGACGGGGGCCCAGGGCCGGAAGCACAGAGACGTGGGGGGGACGTGCCTGTGTGCCGGAAGACCTCGAGATGGAGACATTCATTCCTGCTAACACCGTAGTCAAAGGCCCCTGTCAGGGGAGCATCACATCAGATCCCAAAATGAGCAATTAGAGAAATTGCCTTTTAAGTGAGGAGCCTGTGGCAAAGTAATTTAATTTAGGGAAATACAATTCAGGAGTCAGGAGAGGGTCGGTGACCGGCTCTCCACGGTCGGGGGGCGGGGCGGGGGAGCCTGCCCCAGGGGACGGCCCAGGGCCCCAGCAGGACCTCAGGCTTCCCCGCCTCCCTCAGAAACTCGAGCTCTGGGGTCTCCCCAGGACCGGAGGGCCGCCGGGTGCGCGCAGAGCAGGAAATGTGTGGGACCCAGCCGCAGGGTGGCCAAGCGGAGAGGACAGAGGCTTACGGCCCACGTGGGGCCCTCTGGACAGAAGCAGTAGCTACCCCTGCTCCAGGGGTCCTTCGAAGGCTCAGCCCGTGCCAGAGGCCTGTGCACATGGCCAGACGCACGCTGGACTTCAGCCCACATGCACCTGGACTGGACTGCAGAGTCCCCTGACGGGGATACAGAAGACCCCTGGCCCTCTGAGCCTGGGGCCCCCGGCGCAGCCCAGCCCAAACGATGCGAGGGGTGCTCAGGGAAAACAGAGCAAACAGCCCCTCTGCCTGTTCTGCTCAGCCCCACACACCTACGTGCAGAACATGGGCTCGTTGAGACCCCGAATGCCGAGACAGACCAGGACACCAGATTTCTGCTGGCCACAGAGGAACGGAAACCCAGAATTACCTTCACCGAGCACAACTGAGGAGGGGGCATCGTCTGCCCCTGCATTTCACACCCCCGTCCAGTCACAGCCCAGCCCACTCCCCAGCCCACCTCAGCCCCGCTGCCCGGCCAGCCAGCCCTTGGTCTGTGTCCCCGGGAAACCGCCAATGTTTACGCGAGCGCCGTGGGACGGTGCCAGCACTGCTCAGGAGCCTGGGCCCCCACTTCCCTGCACAGCCCCTCCAGAAGAAACCAGAGCCCTCTGCGCACCCTGTCCCCAGCAGCCCCCGAGCCCCACGTTGGAGCTGACACTGGGACAGGGGCTGGACCTCTCCACATGGCCGACCCTGTGAGCCTGAGCGCTCCTTTGAGATGGGTGACAAGGTGGTAGGTCGCAGGGACGCACAGCCCTGGCTCTTCCAGGGCCCAGAAAGCCTCAGGAGATCCGCTCAGGCGCCAAGACTCGCTGGTCATGTGACTGCGCCCGCGGCCGTCCCAGTGCAGGAGCCCGCGGGCCGCAGCTCTTACAGCAGGGACAGCCACCATGGGGTCAGATCAGCCGCCCGGAGGCCACTCCACGTGTCCGCCGCAGGAGAACGCTGCAATCCCAAGTTCTCCCGCAGACCAGACAATCCTACTGCTACTCAGCTTCTGGGACTCAGACAAGGGTCTTCAGTGCAAACTGTGCTGGGAGAAGAAAGTGAGCTGTCCGGGAACTCAGGGTGAGTGACTCACATGGGGCAGGTGTGGCCAGCGACACCGTGACCCTGGAGGGGGACAGAGGGAGGCCGCGGGGATGCAGCCCAGCGTGGCCCCGCCTCCGGCTCAGACAGGGCACACACACAGAGCAGGGGCAGTGGGGTGGGGGTCCCGAGGTGGGCTGTAGGCCCCACTGGTGGCTCGTGGGAGACAAGGGGGGCCCGAGCCACGTGGCAGAGGTGGCCCACTTGGGAAGGAGTCTAGAAGCACACGTGAGGGTTCCACTTGGTTTCAGACCAAAGGCTTGTGTCCTGAGAAAGGTGGCAGATGACGGACATTTCCCAGCTGGGAACACGTCTGGAAGAGCCAGGGGTGAGGCAGGTAGATGCGAGGCTTCAGTGGGAAGGGAGGGAGGGAGGGAGGAAGTTGGAGAGGCTGCATGAAGGACTCGGGCTTGGACAGCAGGGAATGAGCAGAGAGCCGGCCCCTGCGGAGAGCAGCTGCCCAAGAGGGTCTTAAGACCTTAGACACAGACAAAGGGCCCCTGTCAACAGGGTGACCCAACTGTGGTTCTGTGCCTCACCCCTGCCCGTGAGACTCGGGGTTCCTTCCCTAGGGCTCTGAGTTTAACCACAGCCACTGAGGCCAGCATAACCTGCTCCCATGATGGAGCCATCGTCCGAGTCCCGTGTGCCAGACCCCCCCACCGCCACCGGCCGGGCCCCACGGTGTCTCCCCCGAGGCTTCACCCTCGCTCAGCCACGGCCTGCGGGCTCCCTGACTTCAGCCTCTGCTTTCTGAGGCTGCAGAGCCACCAGGAGGCCTCGGACCACACGGGGCCGGTGGTGGCGCTTTCCCTCTCGGGTCTCTCTGGTCACAAACTGTTCGATCCCAGCCTCGTCCGCTGGCACAGGGGACATCTTTTGCCGTCTGAGTAAGAACGGACAGCTCTGACACCCTCTTGGGGACAGGTCCTCAAAGCAGATTTGTGTTCATGGCGAAGTCCCAAATCTGCGAGCCGATTGAACCAGGGACCTCCCGCTCGGCGCATCAGAGATGCTAAATGCAGACGTTCCCGAAGCAAACGGCCTGCTCTCCCCCGGACACAAGACGGTCGCGGGCACGCGTCTGGAGGCCGTCTCAGAGTGAGGCCTGAACAGCAGATCACATGATATTGCCTCTTCTCGTAAGTTATGGACGTTTCCTTAGAAACAACACAGAATTTAGAAAGAGACAGTCCACAATGAGCATGAAGTATGCGTTTAATTCCATCGTAAATAGACCTCGATCTATTCCCAGGACGGCTTAAAATGATCACACGGCAGAACAAATGTCTCTAATCTGTTTTTATTTCTATCTCATTTGTCCACTGAACTGATTCCCTATGAAATGCAAACAGAACAATTACAACAGAACCCGGGTCGTCCGCCGCGAAGGCGAATGATGAGCTCACGTCCCTGTGGTATTTTAATTAGAACGAAGGCGTCTCAGATACGCGCTCAAGAAAAATCCACACGGGACGGCGATGCGATTCCTGGAGGGCTGTCCCTCGGCGTGTCTGTTGGTCTAATTTAATAAGCCGCGCCGAACGCATCTAATAGATTCTTTCTCCCTTCACAGCTTCCACCCACTGGATTTTATAATAAAACAAAAACGTCAGACCATCTGGTCACAGGAAGAGACCATGACAAATGATCCCACAGAGTCTCTGGCAAAGTGGAAAAACCAACCAACAAACCTCCACAAACCAACTGCCTTTCAGAAAAACACTCCTGGGGCACCCGGGTGGCTCCATCGGTGAAGCGTCTGCCTTCGGCTCAGGTCACGATCCCAGGGTCCTGGGATCGAGCCCCGGGTTGGGATCCCTGCTCTGAGGCAAGACTGCTTCTCTCCCTCAAATAAATGAAATCTTAAAAAAAAAAAAAGAAAAGAAAAAAGAAAAATGCTCCTGAGAGTCCCCGGTAGCATAAACGTCCACCAGCCCCTCCCCCTCAACAGAAAGCACAAGGGCATCAGGGTGGGATGTTGGACATGCCCTCACGTAGTGCTGGCCATGATGCGAGGTGACAGTGGCTGCTGGTCGCTCACCACCGCTAGAGTCTGTGGCCCACATACGGAAAGAGGAGGAAACAACTTGGAGAACCAAGTGGGTGAGGAACACAAGACACGTGTGGGAGAAAGACGCTTACACAGGACGCCTGAGTGGCTCAGTGGGTTAAGCCTCTGCCTTCAGCTCAGGTCATGATCTCAGGGTCCTGGGATCGAGCCCCGCATTGGGCTCTCTGCTCAGTGGGGAGCCTGCTTCTCCCTCTCTCTCTGCCTGCTGCTCTGCCTACTTGTGATCTCTCTCTCTCTCTGTCAAATAAATAAATAAAATCTTAAAAGAAAGAGGCTTCCACGACCCCATGAAGACCATCTCCAACCCGGCGTGGCCAACAGATGTCAGCATCGGACCGGCCAGTGTGTGCAAAATAAGAACCAGTGGTTCCTGCGCTGAGCATGGGTGGGAAAATGGGACCTAACGCCACAAGTCACGGTCCACGAGGTACGCACTCTCCACCTGAAAGGACAGGGCACAGTGATGGTTGAATCAATGGCCTCCTGCATTCGTTTGTATTTTTATAGTTCACAAACACCTCCCTGGCCCTTGTGGGCTCACAGTCCTGTTTAATATTAACTATTATCACAGAGTCTTACAATCGGAAGGGATCTCAGAGGACAGCTACCCTGATGCGTCCAACAGCCCGTGACCCGTTGTCAGAGGACTGTGCCGCCCTCACCTCCACAGAGCACCCATGTCCAAGGGACGGCGTACCCGGGGTGTAAACTGAGTCCACGGAGACTATACAGCCCATGAGGGGGCCCGGGGCAAAGCCCTAACCTTGGGCCCTAACCCCAAGCTGCTGAGTGAGATGATGACTGGGAATGGCCTGATGAAGGAAAAGCAGTTTTAAAAAGCCGGTGAGTTTGTGCAGTTGGCAAGCGAGGACACGCGGGCACGGCTTCACGGCGGGGAGGGTGGCTCGCACTGGCTCTCGCAGAAATCACAGCATGAGGGAGGGGAGACTCGTGTGTTGAGTCGGGGTGGAGGGTGGGCATGAAGGTGGGCTTCTTGGGGGGGGGGTGGGAGGCGTGGTGGGGGAGGGCTTGCTGGGTCAGGGGGACTCACCCTCTCCTGACATTTAAAGGCCACTGGAAGAGCTCCAGGGACAAAACCCTGACTCCGGAGCACACAGACTCCTGGTGCTCAGCCATAATAATGTTTTCTTCTGTGGCTTCTGGAATTTTTGATTTGCAGAGAAAATAAAATCCTCTCCCGCTTTTATTCTGGAGGGACTGCCGTCCAAACCTTGACACAAGTTTTAGCAATCAAAGTAAATTCTGGAGATGGTGCTTATTTCTTGCTCCATCAGATTTGTTTTCTTCTGTGTACTAAGGATCCCCGAAGCGAAGGGAGCAGAGTTCCCAAAAAATCTAATCACGGGGCTGATTCTGACTTTCTTCCCAGGCTGGAGCTGAGCCGCTCCCCGAAGCAATTACACAGCAGTCTGGCTCGAGCGCAGCCCGCTCTGCTGTGGACCCGGAGCTCGCCTCCCGTCGTTCCCTCACTCGACAGTTCATGTTTAAAATTTGATTTTTTTCCGTGAGCAACAGCCTATTTGGACCACACAGAATCTCACTCTGAATGGCATGAAAGGAATTCTTAAATGCAGCTGAGGTACTGGGAGAATTTTTCTGGTCCGGATCTCGGTGGGAATTCTCGTCCTCAAAAACGTGCCCGGGGAGCTGGGCTGGGCCCCCACGGCAGGCCGGTTCTGAGCGGAAGCTCAGGGCTCCGTTGCGGACTCCCTACTCTGCGGCACAGAGCTTCCGGCGGGCAGGGGAAGCAGGGCAGGGGTCCTGCCACATGGTGCCGCCAGAGTGTCCCCCGAAGCTGTGAAGGACGAGGCCTGTGCTGGGCAGAACTGTGGGACCTCTCCCAGCTTCCCACATTCTGGGGTATACACCCCCCAGACCTCTGTCCACAAGTGGGGGAGAGACTTTGAATATGATAGAATTTCACTCCTGGAATCAGGTGAGGGTTTTTTTGTTTGGTTGGTTTTTGGTTTGGGGGTTTTTTTGGCAGAAGGGGATTTTTCAGATAGAATTAATGTTGCTAATCGGTTGACTTTGAGTTCACCACAGTGGAGGTTATCCAGGACGCTCTGGGTCTGATCAGGTGAGCTCTTTCAAAGAGAATCATACTCGCTCTTCACACTGAGCCTCCAGGCCACGTGGGAATCGAGGCCACAGGCCAGGTCACACATCGGTGCCACAGCCAGCACGCCAGCACTGACCACCAGCCCTGAGCCTGTGGAGGTCCCAGCACGGTCCTCACTCCAGCCACTCTCTGACCGCAACTGCGCCGGAGGCTTCAGGCAAGGAGCGTCTAGCTGGGGCCAGGTGACCCGCAAAAGCTTGGCAGGTGGTACAAAATAACAGTTGTCAAAAAAAAGAAAAAAGAAAAAAAGAAAAGAGGGTCCAAGCCTTCCATAAATCAGAGCCTTGAGGCGATGGCCTCTCTCCTCTGCCGGGTTTGAAAAAATGTTGTGAAATCTACAGCTACCAAAAAATGACTCTGCCAACACCCAGAAGGGGCTTGTAAGCGGCTCCTTCCCCGGTCTGGTCTCCAGATGGGAGCAAGGCCCCGAGAGCGCTTTGGCTGCAGCCTTGTGAGGCCCGGAGCAGGGGGACCCCCACAGTCCTGTGTGCAGATGTAGATCTGCGCTAACACCACAGTGAGCACTGTTTCGTGCTGCAGGGGCTGTGACAACTTGGCCACGGCCCTTCATTCTGACACAGAAGCAGAGGCCTGGGCACACAGGAATTTTGGAGCACTTTTGTCGCATGTGAACTACAACCCCCCCACACACACACACACACATGCACATGAACCCTGAGGGCCCACAGCGCAGGCTTCCCCGAGCTCTCGGAGATCTTCAGTGATCTCTGCGGTGCAAGTTTTCGGGAGGGCAGAATGTGCTGACGTTGCCAGGGACCCGTCACACGGGGAGACGGGGACTTGGCCCAGCACTGGCCCTCCAGGCAGGACAGGTGACTCAGTGCAGTAGGCTTCGGGGAACAACAGGTCATCAGAGGGCTCAGTCTCCCCACAACTGGTAATGTGGACCCCACTAGATCAGACCCCTTTGCTTTGCTCGCCGCCGTCCCCCCAGCACATAGTAGGAGTGCAAGAAATACCTGAGTGAGATACTGGGCCGCACGCAGAGGGGAGCAGCGGCCCCGTGTGTGTCTCACACCCCTCTTTCACACATGCTTCTTGACACCCTGCGGTCGTAATGTAAGCTCAGTGGGACCAAGGGGGCCTGGTCTGAAATGAGGTGAATATGGCACTCAGCTTTGATTGCAATCACAGACACGGCTCCAGTTGGCAAGCCCGAACCTGCAGGCAGGGCCGTGGGAGAACTGGTAACTCGTTTTATTTTCTACTATGGCTGCCAAGTGCGTGTCTCCTAGGGAGGGATGAATTTGGCCCCAGAGCTACACGTACAATGTCTGGCCCAGAGCAAGAATGAAGGCGAGGGCGAGAGATGTCCTGGGAGGGTGTCGCTTCTCTTCCTGACCCCTTGTAACCAGACCGCAGCAGGATGCCGTGCTCCGGGCAGTGCTCGAGGTGGCGCCGTCTCTGAAGGAGCCAACTGGGAAGGACGGGGCCGTGCCGGCCATAAACAAGGGTGCCGACCCCGTGGGAGGTCCAGCAGAGGCTTCCCAGAGCGCAAAGCAGTCAGTGCCTGAGAGGACACAGGGGTCCCCCGATGGAGGGAGTATGGGATGCCCGAGGCGGCGGAGGCCCCGGAGAGAAGGACATCGAGCACACCCCAGCTCCGAGCTGGGAGGGCAAGGGGACCAGCCAGCAGAAATGCTGCCTTCTGAGGCTCGGAGCAGCAGGGAGGGTTTTTACGCAGAGGTGGGGAGGGGCCCTGCGTGCACGTGAGAGGGACCTCTCTGGCTGCGGTGGTGCTGGGAGAAGCTGCGCACAAGGAGACTGCTCAGAACCAGGCTCCTCGGGACAGGGCCCCCAGCCCCGCTGCTCTGGTCTCACTGGGGGGGTGACTGCAAGCACTGCCCCCGGATAGCGCCCCACAGAAGTCCCGAGCCCGAACCCGCATGGCACCAGCACACACACACACACACACACACACACACTCCCCGTGTGCTGGGAAAGCACGAACTGAGGCTGGTGCAGTGCTCTGGGTCAGAGGCGGGGCCGGCTCTCTCAAGGTGGCGGCAGGAGGGACGGACAAGTGGACAGACAGAAAAGCCGGCAGATGGGCCCACTGGCCCTGGTGTTAGATGGCACGACTGCCAGGTTTCTAGCCAGGGAACCACCTGGGGGGTGGGGGGCTGAACACCCCTGTCAGATTTAGGAACAAGACAGTCCTTGGCAGCAACCGTGCTGGGCCATCCCAGGGGCAAGGCTGCGGGCAGGGTGGGGGCAGAGACCACACTTCCGTTTCTGAGGGCGTCAGAGGTCACAGGGCAGGAACACCACAGGACATCCACCTTAAAGCAGCAGGACGGTAAACAAACGGGGTGGGGGGGGGGCAGGGGGATGACTCATGACTCAAGAGAGAGCCCAGTGGAGTTTACACCAGGAGGCCCGGGTTGCAGAAGGGAGGAGCCCGGGCCCAAGGCTTCCTCTGGCAAGAGGTGCCCTCTTTGACGTGCAAGGGGGAGTCGTGTTCCAGCTCACGTTGGGGAGGCCGCGGCACTCAGCAGGTGAAAAGCACGCTCCGGAACCAAACCACCAGGGTTTGGGCCCCTCACGCCAAGCATGTCAACTGGGACCCTGGCTTTGCCTTCCCTGGCATCATCGGGCTGACCAGTCACATGTACTGTAGCAGAGCAGGGGCTCAGCAGCCCTGGTCTGGGACTGACACCGCTTGCAGATGGGTCACCTGTCCCGAGCAGGCCTGCACAGTGCTCTCCTTTTAACATTGTTAAGCACGATAGTTAAGCAGGGAGTTCCACACGAGAGATCATGAATTTTTCCCTTTTCCTGGGAGTAAAACAAAACCTGGTCTTCAGGGTTCAGTCTTGCGTGGTGATGGGCTGCGTCCTTGCTGCCCCTCCTGTCGCGCGAGTCCCCTTCCACAGCCCGGCGGCCACGGAAACCATGCCCGGGGGTGCGCCCTCCCTGCTCCCCGCGCCCCGGGCCCTGACCCCAGTGTGGTCTGTCAGCTCCAAGCCTTACCAGCTATCACACACTGTGAGCATCCTCCTTGCTTGTGGGCTTTTGGGTTTGTGCCTCTGTGTGCAAACAGCCAGGACTCTCTCTGACCTGCTCCTGGAGACTGTGGGATGTGCATAAAGTGCAATTTCTGCACCTAAAGGAGGGCGGCAAGTCAGACCTGTGTCGGGACCTATGTTGAGACCCACCAAGGTTAACCGTGACTGAGACTCTTAAGAAAGAGGGATCTGCTTCAGAGCGGAAACCAGGAGCATGGAGACGGGGTCCCACACCCTCAGAAAGGAGGTATTTGCTCTCTCCCAGCTCTCACTGGAGCCGTGTGCTGGTCAGACGGGAATCCCCTAACTCCTCCAGTCTGTCTGACAGTCTCTGTCAGTGGGGCCCTGAGCATCTCCGACCCACGTGGCAAAGTGTCCCACGCCTGCGGGGATCCCAGCGTCAACCTCGTGATAGGGTCTGAGCAGGACCAGACCAAGCATTGTGAGGACAGAATTTTAGGCAGGTTCATCATCTGAGAACGGGCCCTGATCCCAGAAGAGATTGCAATGAATTTCACAGCCGCCATTGGTCAGTGGGCATGGGGGGCTGGGCTCGGGCCAGCTCTGCCCGTCTCTGGACAAGAGAAACAAGAAGGACGAGGCTCCTTCTGTCCGACTCCCCTCCCAGCATTTCTCATTCTGCTCTCTCCCGAGGTGGCCGTCTGCGCTGCAGGCGGCGAGGCATCCTAATGAACTTCATAAATACAGCCGCTTCTCCAGAACACCTGTTCCCTAAGATGGAGGAACCGGCAACTTAGCAGAGACACACTGAGACAAATATTCTCTTGCTGATCATTATGGGGTTTCGAGGTATACATGATGGATGATTATAGGAAGTTTGGGGGTAGCAATTACTCCGGGTTCATTAGTGCATCTGATCAAGAATTTTACCACACGCCTCCTGTGTGCCAGACAGTCTGACAGGCCCTCGGAGAAGTGCAGGGACGCCCCCTTCCTGCTCAGCACAGAGCAGCTGTTCTGCTGCTGGAGCTGGGGCTGCCAGCAGGTGGCCCTAGTTTCAGATCCCCCGTGGGATGAGGGACTGGACGTGGGAGGTCACTCTTCAATGTCTCCTGCTGTGAGATCCCCCATCAGCGAGGCAGGCTGGCAGGGGGTCTTCGAAAATGGAGGTTCCAGAGCTCAAGGAGGGCAAGCTGCTACCTGGTTCACGCGCTCCACTCCCACACTTCCGCTAACGTTGTCTGCGAACAGCACGTACTCCCTTCTTGAAGAACGGCTTCTGCTTATGAAATCCCAAATGCAATCACCTGCCAGAAAGTCTGCTAAACCGACGTCCAGAACAACACGGGAAGTTCAGGGCTAGGAGGTGAAAAGGGTCTGGGTCCTGACCTCGAGTCCCTGGTTCTGACCTTGAGTCCCTCACTTGACAGGGAGTCACAGCTCTTCTGATTTCAAGTGACAGAAAATCCATCTCCAGAAGGACTTAGATAAGTGAAGAGGAGTAGGGGAGAAGTCAGCTAGGGATGGCTCAATCCAGGGGCTCCAATGACATTACCAAGGAGGCCTCACTTTACTTGGACTCTGCTTCGTCCGTCAGCTGTGTTATCCGGTGGGTCATGTCCCTTGTGGAGGCCAGATGCCTGCTCGGTGCCTCAGGGTTAATCTCCACCTCTCCACCACTTCCGCACAAGAGAGCTCCTCTACTCCAACAGCGGCTACAAAGGGCTGAGGCCAGACTTCCTTGGCAAAGGTGGTCGATGTGTCTCCCAAGAGCCAGCCCCTGGGACTGGCAGGAACAGAGGCGGGACAAGGTATATAATTAGCTGATAGGCCTAAGCCAGAGTTACAAGCCACCTCCCTGAAACGGCGGCAGGGTCAGGCTCACCCAAAACGTGGAAGGGAGGGGACTCGCCAAGGAATGTCGGGTAGGCTGGTCTTGAGGAAGAAGCAGATCTCATGCAGGTAAATGCACGTGTCCATTAGACGCTTCGCTGTTCCAGTCCGGCTTCCACTGTGGGAAGTGCAGGTTGTTCCCTTGCACAGAAGTGACAGGGGGACTAGATAGAGTGTCCTGAGGGAGGAAAACTACCAGCCGTCTCCATCTCATTGCCTAGGATTCAGAGCTGTTACCTTGAGACTGGGACACCATTTGTGTTTGTATTATCCAAAGCCCCAAATAAACCCCACCTTTCTGGGGTGCCTGGGTGGCTCACTTGGTTGAGTGTCAGACTCCTGATTTGGGCTCAGGTTATGGTCTCAGGGTCGCGATCGCAGGGTTGTGGGATCGAGCTCCCCATGGGGCTCCGAGTTCAGCAGGGAGTTTGCTTGAGTCCTCCCCTCCCGCCACTCCTCCCCGGTGCTCACGCTCATGTGCTCTCTCTGAAATAAAGAAATAAGATCTTTTTTTTTTTTTTAATCTCATTTTCGGCAGTGCGTGGATTTGGTGACTTTGGGAAGAGGTGCTGTGGTTTCCAGCAGCTGCTGCAGCGAGCCTCGTCTGCAGGCCGTCTCCGGGCTCAGCAGCCTGCAGCATCCCTGGCACCGGGCAGGGCTGCAGGGAGCCTCCACCATGACTGCCATGTGAGCACCTCACCCTGCCCCCCACGCTCGGCCGAGGGGACGGCGGTTCTCCGGCAGGTGCAGGAGAGTTCTGTCTACGGATCCTGGGGAGCACTGGTCTAGGGGCGTCAGAATCCCAATCCTCACGAGGCACTACGATGAGGGCACGGTCCCCCGTGTCGGAACACGGAACGGGATCTGCTGCGTGGTCGGAACTTCCCAAGCATCTTCTCATCCCCGTTTTCCTCGCTCAACACGGGTCCGGAGAGACACGACCACCCAGGTGCTCCCGAGATCCCGCAGGGTCGGGGCGGCCGCGAGCCCTTCTGCGTAGGGGGAGCCGGAGTCGGAGAGCCCCGAGGTCATCCATTCACCCACGGAACACACCAGGCTCCGGGATGCGGGAGGAGCGAGAACCGCTCCGGGATTTGCAGGCTCAGCCGAGCGGGAGCGCACGGGCCACGGCGTGAATGGGCTGCAGGAGCGCGGGGACTGGGATCAGGGACGCGGGACTTGCGCAAGTTCCCGCCCCGCCGCCAGCCTCGGTTTCCCCACCGGGGACCGGGGGTAACTCCCGTTGGCCGAGGCGGACGCGGTCCCTGCCAGTCGCAGGACACCGCAGCGCGTGGACTTCTCGGCCGGGCTCCCTGCCGCCCTGCGCTGCATCTGGCAGAGGGGCACCCTCCTCCCGCTCCCCTCGGTCCAGGCCAGCCTCAGGCTTCCGGCGTCCTGCTCAGCTTCCGGCGCCCCCGGCCCGCAGCCCGCGCTCCCTCGCCAGGCCCCGCCCACTCCCTCACCCGGAAATTATTTCCCAGAGTTCCCCCTGCAGACAGCCCCTCGCGGTTTATTGGTCAGAGCTGGGTCCCATGACCACCCAGACCAATCACTGGCCAAGTCCGCAGGATTGGCACGACGGATCAGCCAATCATAAGAAGCCATGGACAGGCTTCTTGTCCATGTGTGAGCGCTTCCAGGCGTCGCCCAGCAAGCGTTTTCGGAGCGGGGCTACCGGGAAAAGAATGTTCCAGAAGTCCACGTCCTGCCCCAGGGGCAGCTGTCGGCCGCTCTACGAGGCCGGACCCAGAGCCACACCGTCCTGGCTGTGTGGTTCTTTACCGTGTGGACAGTGTCTCCTCAGGCCTGTGGAGACCGGCTGGAGGCCGCGGAGACCGGTTGGAGGCCGCGGAGGCCGACGGAGCCGCGGAGGCCGACGGAGCCGCGGAGGCAGCCGGCCTGACCGCGAGGCAGGTGGGACCCTCCGTGTTCCTCTTGCCGCTTTGAGGACAGCGTCCCCGTGCTGGGCGTGCGTGAAAGGCAGACACGGCTGCGGCTCCGCCCCAGCCTGCGGGGACCCCGGGTCCCCACCTGGGTCTCCTTTTCCAGGCGGGAGCAGAGCGGAGGGCGACGGGCCGGCAGCTGAGGAGAGGCGGCTCTTGCGCGTCTCCCAAGGACGGAGTGGCTTCGGGGTCCCGCCGCCCCCAGGGCGCTCTGAGGCTGGCTGAGGGGCTTCGCGCGCCCACTGCCCTGGGTTCAGCCTGCCCCGGCCCGATCCCGGCTCCGGGTGACAGAGGAGCCAGCAGGCCCCAGCCGTCCCCCCGGGGGTCGCCCCCGCAGCCGGAGGCCGCCCCCGCACCCGGAGGCCTGCTCTTATCCGGGATGCGGGCGAGGAGCCCCGAGGTCGTGCCGGGGCAGGGCGTGTGCCGCGTGGGGCCCCCCGCTCGGTGCCAGCCGGGGCTGGCGCAGGGACCTGGCTGTCCCGGACTGTTGTTCAGAGAAAACCGGTCGGCACAGGACGGAAGCCCGGGGCTTTGTTCGGGGCTAGGGCCGGGGCTCGCTCCCGCGGTCGTGGCGGTGGTGGTGGTGGTGACAGGGCACGGGGCTCGGGCAGTGACGTGCAGGCTGAGCCGCAGGCACGCGGGACCCCGTGAGGGAGGACGCAGGCAGACGGCCGGGTGACCCGCGTGGGGCTAAATGATTCCCTGTGGCAGGGCCGCGGTGCGGTCATCACTTACTGAACGCCTGCCGTGTACTGAGAGGCAGCCGCTCGGTTCCGCGTCAGATATCCGGAGACGCGGCTTCACGGACCAGGCGGGGCGTTTTCATTGAATTGCGAACGACAGAAAAGCCAACCTGAAGTGCCCGAAGCAGAAGCGGAGTTATTTTTCGGCGCGTGCGCTCGGGAAGGGCCGTGGAGCCAGGCGCTTGGGCAGCAGCTCCGCCGGGGCGCCGCTGACCCGCTCCTCCACCCGCAGGCTGCCTCTCCGTCTGTCCCCTCCAGTAGGAGAGCTGCTCCCGGGGCCTCCTGCCGCGGGCTGGCGTCCAGCGGAGAAGCGAGCCTCTGAACCAGCATTCCCTGATGTTGTTGACCTTCCTGGACTGGCCGGGCGTAGGCTCGCCCCCGAACAGTCGGGCGGCCCGAGGGAGGCCGCGCACTCTCACTCGGGCCCGGACCACGGGGCTTACTGCGGAGCCGCAGAGACGGTCACCTTCAGATCCCATGGGCTGCAAGTGGGGAAGGGGGTGGTCACCTGCAGGAAACTGAGGGCCTTTCTCAGGAGAGGAGCACAGAGCAGCCGGACAGCGGGATGCGGGGGGCCCGTGCAGTGAAATGTGCCCCTGCGTGTGAAGGTTACTGGGGGCCGACGGCAGGACGGGAAGTTGTGAAGAAGCAGATCGAGAGAGAAGCGCTGGGCCCCGCACCGGTTTGCCTGAACTCAGGGCGAGACCTGGCAGTGGCGTCTTCCCTCCCTTTCAACTAGGAGGAACAAGAGTGCAGCACCAGAGACAGACACGCACCCTGGCCAGCTGGGGCGCGGCACCGGGGGCGTCCGCACGTCATATGTCGCAGGCTGGGCTTGCCCTTCGGCCCCCCCATGTGTTTACCTTCCCACGATTTGCCACCCCAGAACACAAGCCTCTTCCTGTGTCTTGTCGTTTCGCTAAAACCTCATTGTTCTTTTAGTTCAGTCGCTAGATAAGCCCCACGAGTAAGTGCCGTTCCGAGGGGCTCACAGCCGAGTGCTCTGATGGACGGGTTACATCTCCTGCTGGTGCTTCTCCTGTTGGTCTCTCCGGCCAGTCTGGTTCCCAAGGCCTAGCTGGCGAGGCTGGGAGGTGCAGTGGAGACAAGACATTTTGTTGCCCCCTGCTCAACTGTGCTACCATTCATTACTCCATTTTATAATTAGGAAAATGGAAGTTCATGCTGTGTAGGTGGCCCCCCTTGGTCACACAGCTGATGACAGGGAATGGCTGAGATTCTGTCCCCGTGACTCTGTGTTGTCTGACAGCGTCTTGAGCCATTCTGCTGGGCCTTCACGAAGTGATCTGTTATTTGTGGCCAAGGGATTATATTTCATCTTTCTTGATATCCCCTGTAGGTGCCAGAACAGAGTCTTATACAGAGCGGTGTTTGATAATAGAATCGAAAATTTCACCCAAAAGGATCACTGGCTCAATAACTTCAAGTTTAATATTAAGTTTTAAACCCATTTTCTAGCTGAATGCCCTCCTTTGCCATTTTGTAATAATGTCCCTTTTATTTTCAAGGATTGCTGAGGCAGTGAATTTCAAAGACTGTGTGATGCCTGCAACCAGTTACCATGTTTCCCTGGAGGAGCCATTACCACCCACTCTCCCAGAGTTTATTAGGCACCTCCTCGCTACTACCCATCTCAGGCGCCACTAGGTGACTTTCTCTTCTCTGATTTGGTTTTGCATTTAGGACAGTTGCTTGTGTGATCATGTGATGAGTCTTTGATGGTGGTGCTGGAGGGCTGAACCAGCATTCTCCTCCTCCAGGAGGTCCTTCCTTTTCTCCTTCTGCAGCAGAAATGCACCTCCCGTGGCAGTGAGGGTTGTCCTCCAGGTGTCATGGAGTGAGGGAGGCCACGTGGAAGATGGCGTATGGTAGCACAGCAACCAGAAATGTGTCTATGACAGAAAGGACGTGTTTTATCCCTAGTCCTCCGGGAAAGCACAGCCTCCCCCGAGGACTAGGGATAAATTGGGCAGCTCCTGGTTCTCTTGTTTGATGATCCGTGCCTTCTGCTGGAGAGAAACACTCTTGAGAGAGTAGAATAGAGCAGTGAGATTTGCCCTGTTGCTTTAAAGCTTTAAATCTCTTTTTCAACAGATGAAAATGCCCAAGTAATTGATAAGGCAGATGCAAACAGTCCGCTCGGTTTTAAAAAATTTCTTCTGCCTGATTTAGTGAGAAATGTCCTTGCAAAAATTGTGATTATTTATTGTCTGCTGTCACCGTGGCCATAGTCCGTGGGTGTTCGTGAAATGCTTGTTGACCCCAGGGTTGTGATCTTCCCAAGACAGTTACTGAGAAGCCAGATATGTCTGGGAGACATAAAAGAGGTTAACGAAGAATCCTTGCAAGGACTTTGAATTCCATTCTGTTCGTACATTCATTCTGTTCCGTCCTACCCGTTCTTCCCACTCTGCCCACTCCATTGACGCCATCCATTCCACTCGACGCCATCCACTCCACTCCATCCACTCCATCCCACCCACTCCACTCCGTTCCACCCGTCCCACTCATTCCGCCACTCCATCTCTTCTGTCCCACTAATGATTATTCAGGTTCTGCCGCATGCTAGACGCTGTATCTATGCAAGGTGCCCCTTTTTGTCTCCACAACGGTTACCCTCCTGTCCCCATCCCGAAGAAGACCAGAGCAATTGATTCAGTCACGGATTGCCGACTGAACTTGGGAAAGTGAGGACTTTCACTCTCACTGAAGTCTCCTGTTGCAGCCTCCCTGGGCCCACCCATACGTAAGGACCTTTCCTCACCAGGATACTCATTTGAGCATAATTCCCTGGAGATCCATCCAAATTTCTGCGCATGTCAACAATTTATTCCTTTTCACTGTTGCGCAGCGTTCACGGCATGGGCGTGTGCAGCTTGTTCGGCCAAGACAGCTGGGCTGTTTTGGGTCTGGGGCTGTTGTGAATAAAGATGCTGGACACACGCATGTGCGGGTTTTTGTAGGAACATTTCTTTTCTCTGGGATAAGTGCCCAAGAGCACAGTTGCTGAATGATACGGTTGTTGTATGTTTAGTTTGATATGAAACTGCCGAACTACTTTCCATGGTGGCTGGACCGTCATACATTCCCGCCAACAATGTGCGAGTGGTCGGTTTCCCGCTGCCTCCTAAGCATTGATTGTCGCTGCTCACTGGCTTTTATTTCAGCCATTCTGATGGGTGTGTGATTTTTATTTGCATTTTCCTAATGGCTGGCGATGTCGAACATGTTTTCATGGGTTTATTTGCCATCTGTATGTTCTCTTTGGTAACACATCCATTCATGCGGTTTGCCCATTCTCTAACTGGATTATTCATACTTTACAGGTTAACTCTAAGAGTTTTTAATATTTTTGGTTATTATTTCTTTGTCAAAGACGTGGTTTCCAAAAAAATGTTTTTCAAGGCTGTAGCTTGTCTTTTCATGCCCTTCACGTGGGCTCACACAGAGCTGAAGTTTTCAGTGTGGGTAAGGTTCCCTCCTGTACAACCCATCACCAACCCGTTGATATGACCTCCAATATTTCCCTGGACTCCAGCCACTTTTCTCCATCTCCATGGGTCCTTTCTAAAGCTGTGTGTTCTGGGCTACTCCTCCCACACTGTTGGGTGGGCCTCTCCCTTCCCCACCTTGGAGGTATTAGTGGAACTTGGCAGAGAGGGCGCCCTCGCAGACTCTCCCTCAGGGGCCCACAGCCCATCATACACTCTCCACCAGGGTCAGACGAGGCATCTGATGGGTTCTGAAACAGACATGTCAGAATGGGCCATCTATGGTCAGTCACCAGTGGACTTTAGAATCTAGGTGTGGTGTTGGTGCCTCGCTGGAAATGCCTTTTTTATTATCCTGAGTTTTATTTTGAGGGATGGCAGGAGATTATCACATTAACGTTAAAGGAGCTTATGCAGTTGTTTCGGAGGGATGTACACACTCTTCCACGTTAGTCCCATGTTTCTTTTCTTTAGCGGCAGTGGCAGACACAGTGAATTTAGGAATTTACAAGCCATTGTTTACTAGAGTTACTTTGTTAGCTTCTTAATTCTGATCATCCTAGAGCAGGAAACTTCGTAATCGGAATAGTAAGACTTTGCCACAGGTTAAAAAGGTAGAAAAACCACCAGGACTGTCAGTGTCCTTTGCAGACAACACGAACAGCCTGCACTGATGTCAGCCAGTCACCGCGAGGCCGCCACAAGTTCACGTAAGGAGTCAGCAGGATGGAGTGTTAAGGTAAATCTCCCGTTTCCAGTGCAGGAGACCCAGAGAGGAGACAGCAATTATTTTTTTTAAGATGTATTTAGTTATCTTAGAGCACATACGTATGAGCAGGAGGAGCAGAGGGAGAGGGAGAGAGAACCTCAAGCAGCCTCCTCACTCAGTGCAGAGGCTGACGTGGGGCTGGACCGCACAACCCTGAGATCATGACCTGAGCCAAAACCAAGAGTCAGACGTTCAACCAACTGCACCACCCAGGCACCCCAAGACGGCAATTATTAAAGAGACTTTCTTTAAATGACAGAAATTTTCGTCACTCTTCCCGTATCGGAGCAGGAGTTCCCAGACTTCAGCGTCAGAAATGTATTCAAACCCTCCAGCCTCAATAGTGTATTTGACACAAATGGGGCTAAACCAACCAGCACTGCCAAGTTCCATTTGGGTAATGAGCCATGAGCCTATTCTTCCCACCAAGAGTGAGATTTCAAACTTGGCAGTTCATCAGAAAGAGAAGAAAGGGGCTTGTGTTTTCATATCTCCTCATCTCGGGCCATCGAACTGAGTACCAGTCGGCGCCCCAGGTTTTCAAATTGGAACCTACTGGAATCAGTCTGAGAGGAGGGGCGTGTAGTCACAGGTTCTGGTGTTACCTCTGGGCCACGCTTCCATCACCATCTTCAGAGCAACTCGGAGATGGAGTCCGTGGGGGGACGGTGACTTGCCCTGCAGAGCCTGGAAATGCCCTGTTTGAACTCGTGCCGTGGGGAGTCCACAAACTGCTAACACCGAGTTCTGGCAGGTCTCGGTTCCTGTAGGAGTCACAGTGATTTTGCCTTCCTGTATTTCAGAAGGACTGTAGTGCCACGGAGAACACCTTCCCTGTGGCGAGATGATGATTTTCCTGGTGGGCCAGTGTGACTTGGGAGAATGCTCTCTCCTCCTGGCAGGTTCCTTGGAGCCCCAAGGCTGACGTGCTTTGGAGCAGACAACTCCCCCCGGACTAGCTGGAGCCCAGGGCAGATGAGCCTGCCCAGTGCCCGTGCCCTCGACATTGAATTGAGCACATCTGTCCTGGGATCAGAGGAAGAGCAGTCAGGGCTCTCGGGGAAAGGACTTGCAAGAGTGGAACACGAGTGAGGCAGAAGGTACACACAGACTATACAGTACAGTTCCCCAGTCTTGTGACAGTGACATCGGGGTGCGGTTCGCTGAGAAGTGACTGTGGTCAGCTCGGAGAGCCCTGAGCACCTCCTGTTGACCGCACAGAGCCTGGGTCCTGGCCTCCCCTCTATCAGGGTGCTGGCAGCAGCTGCTGCACAGGGGGCTTGCTTGTAGCCGGGCATTTCTACTGACAATCAGCTAAGAATGCAGAGTTCTCAGGTTTAAAAACAACAAACACTTCATGGATTGCAAAGGGCCTGCATTCCCATGGCCAGAGCTGCCTGCAAGGGCCACTCTGTTTGCACGTGGCTTGTTTTCCTAGACCCATGACCCTGCCTGCTTCGTTGTCATGTCACCTTCTAGCCTGCCAGCCACTTGGATTGGACCCTACTTCCTGGCCGTACATACCCCCCTCACCCCCCGCGCAGCATGACCACCACCCCGCTTGCTAACCCTGCCTGTGGCCACACGTGCCCACAGAGCCAGGTCCCCTTCCCCCCACTGGCCCCGTCAGAAGCATCTCCGGCCGCACACCTCCTCACCAGCAGACCCGCTTCCTTCTTTTTTTTTTTTTTTTTTCAAGCTTGCTTGCTTTTTTTTTTTTTTTTAAGATTTTATTTATTTATTTGACAGACAGAGATCACAAGTAGGCAGAGAGGCAGGCAGAGAGAGAGGAATGGAAGCAGGCTCCCTGCTGAGCAGAGAGCCCCAGGACCCTGGAATCATGACCTGAGCCGAAGGCAGAGGCTTAACCCACTGAGCCCCCCCAGGCACCCCAGACCCGCTTCCTTCTGGTTCTTTCCCACACTCAATGCAGAAACTTCCTGTTCAGGCCACTGATGCCCCAGCGTCACTAAGTCTGTCTTCCGGTGTGTCCCTGGGCTTCCCCGCAGACTTGACACTGTTGCCAGCCACTTCCTCTGGGCACGCTCTTGACACATGGCTTTGCAACAGTGCCCCAGTGGGGTTCCTCTTACCCTCAGTGCTCCTTCCCAGTCTTCTTGCCAGGCTCCCCTCCTCTGCCTGGGTGTTGGGTGTCCCACATGGATGCCCACAGGCTCCTGTCTCCATGTCCATTCCCCAGCGTTCAAGACCGTCCCTACAGTGACAGATCCCAAATTTATGTGTCTAGCATGTTCCTGTCTTCTAACTCCAGACTCCTGTATCTGGGTGGCTCACAGGCCATGCAGTCCACAGGTCAGGAGTAAGCTCCATTCCAGAACTCAGTTTCCAGTGTGATACAGAGAACTACAGGCCATCGACTTACTCATTCTTTATATTCTGTCTCCCTCTTCATACCTGACCCAGCACTAACCTGTTCATTTCATGGCCCAAATTCCCTAGATTCCCTGGAATCCATTTGCTTGCCCCGACTCCATGGCCTCTGCCCTAAGGGAACAGAGCATCGAGTCTTGTCTGCTGCCTGCACAGCCTCCCAACTGGTCCCGCGACTTCCGCAGACGCCCCCCACCGCCTGCTGTACTCCCTGTGGCAGACTGAATGACCTTTTAAAGAAGCACATCTGGTCATCTGCCTCCACTGCCCAGGACCCTCCTGCTGCCCTCACACTGGCATAAAAGCCCTCCCTGAGGCCCAAAGCCCAGCGTGCCTGTCTCAGCCCCCCTGTGCCACCCTCCTCGTCCACCCCTGCTCTAGCCACAGGGCCTGTGCATCTGCGGTTCCCTTTGCCAGGAGCGCCCTCCCTGCGCCCATTCCTGGCCGCTCCCGGTGGCCCCCCATCTCACCTCTGCTCACTCCCCACAGGGCCCTTCTCTGACCTTTCTGGACCAGGTGGGGGTCACCATTGTCTCCGTTTCCCTGGTGGCTCTGGCATACCTCATAGGCTCATTCCGTTCCTGTTTCTCTTTTCCACTAGTTTGTCCACTCACCTGCTTTTATTATGCGTGGACAGCGCACGGTGTAGAGTAGGAGCTTGGTAAGTAACAGAATGTACGAGGTACTAACCCTGGTAACTGGAAATCAGAGGCTAGAAGAGAGGTCTGGGTGCCGAGGCTGTGGTGGCTGCAGGACTTGAACCCGGTCTCTGTGACACCAGGGTCCACTGCCCCTGGACCCCAGACTTCTGTCCCTTCTCTGTTCTCTCCATAGGAGGGTTCAGGCTCATATCTGCATCTCATTGGCATTCGTGCCTCAGGAAGCAAATGTGTTGTACTGAGTCGTAGTGTGACGCACAGAGACCTGCGTTAGTCACACAGGCGCTCAGTTAGCTAACAGATTGGAAGGTAGAGCCCTTACTAAGGTCACCTCAGCTGTGGGACTCTTTTCTATTGAGAGAGAACTATACCTCAGAATTAATATAATTCACGATAAAAGCATGGAAACACGCACTGTTGTCGAAACACGGCACCACGCAGTTTAAA
The DNA here is from genome assembly GCF_963455335.1 of Martes martes. Classification (NCBI taxonomy): domain Eukaryota; kingdom Metazoa; phylum Chordata; class Mammalia; order Carnivora; family Mustelidae; genus Martes; species Martes martes. Next base: position 92,091,227 of record NC_137901.1, read on the forward strand.
GAGTCTAAATTCTGAGATGATAACTACAGTGTAGATCAAAGTTAATCACTGAATGTGGGTGTAAAAGGCAGGATCACTGCACGGAGATGCCCCTGTCACAAGCTCTACAGGTGGAACCGTGTAACTGAACATGTCCTCCACCTCCTCTGTCCGATTTTTGAAGCCATAAATGGCCACAGCCACGGTGCAGCCCAGGCTGTCTATCCCGCACGGTAAGGTGCAGTCGCCGTCCGTGGCCTCCATTTGCACGCGGCTCCATCAGGTGGTCTGCATCCGTTCTTCTGTGATTTCTTGCCAGATAAACATGTGGGCACAAGTCACCAGGCCCTTGTTGGTGTATCAGTGGACTGGAAACCCGGCCTTACATTTCCATGTGGACCAGCATCCTCATGATGGAGCTGGGGCCCAGAGCCCACTCCCCGCGTCTGATGGCACCGAGTCCCTGCCTCGGCCGCTGGCTCAAGGCCCAGGTGGGGTCCGATGGAGGAGGCCATGGAGCAGGGCCGCAGCAGCCGGAGGGTCCAGTCCCAGGAAAGGTCCAGTGCCCCGAGGTGCTCCAGCTCCTGCCCCTGGCTCTGGGAGGCCAGGGGTCACCGACCAGCCACGGGTCATGGCACATTTCCATCTCCGTGTCTTCCCGTCTGCCCCGAACCCGGCCCCAGTGTGTGCTCCGCAGCCGGCACAGCTTCCGCCGGGAGCGAGAGCGCTGTGGCCGCGGGCAGAGTTCTTGCCCTTGTTCACGGTCACCGTCACCGTCACCGGGGAGTCAAGGGACGGCTTCCGGGCCTTCTGGGGGTGATGGTGAGGTGGCGTCATGTTGCCGAGCCGTTTCCCTCCTGCAGCAGGGACGGGCTTCTCCTCCTGAGGATGCTGGTGGCCAGGTTGGCATCTCCCCTTCCATTCTCCTCTTGTGTCTTCACCAGTAAGGACTCGCTGAACACAAGCGGAGCAGAACGACCCTAGCTGCTCCCCTCAAAAGAGGAAATGGCTCCTCTGGGCAGGACAGGTGAGACTCCGTCAGAGCGCCCCCTCAGCGGCACACTGCCGTCGGGCGTGGGGGTGTCCGGCAGCCACCAGGTCGCATCCGTCCCAGCATTTCTCTGACCCAGCGGTGTCACTGTGTCTGCAGAGAGGCACCACTGGCTCAGTCCTGGGTGACAGGAGTCAACTCTGGGGAGGTGGAGCCCCTGAGGAAAGGCAAGTCTCAGGGAGCCAGGAAGGGGGTTCATGGGTGCTGAAGCAGCTCCAGCATTTTCCTGAGCCCAGGGCCGGGCGGGCGTGGGCTCAGACGACGTGCCTGTGAGCCCCTTCCATAGAGTAGCTCGTAGCAGACAACGTGAACACAGGAAGAAGGGACAGAAATGGGAGTCTGTGTGTCTGTGGGTGAGGGTCATGGTGGCTCATGGGCTGGGACCCCCCGGGCAGCTCTGGCCTGCAGAAGGCAGCCTCCTCGAAGCCTGCTTTCCGCTGTGAGTGGAAATGATCACTTCTCGTGGAAGATAAAATAGATACGTTCGTTGTGTTGTTCGTAACAGCCCTAGAGCCGGGCTCTGCAGTAGCTCAGCCTTTCACAGTGTTTTAAACCCGTACTGGCTCTTACAGAAATGAAAATATTCAGAAATAAAAATACTGTCTCCCTGGGAGGTGCTGCTACAGTCCCCTCGGGGGCCATGTCTCTAGTTGAGGAGCTGATTATCTGCAAATCTTCCGTCCAAGGAGATGTGTTAGGGAAGTCTGCTTTGTAGTTTGTATTAGGAAAACAGTATTTTTCCCAGCGGAAGACCATTTGAGAGAGACACGGAGAAAGAGATTACTTATATTGATCATAAACTGCTTTGGTCCAACCTAGGCTGTGAAGCAGTTTAGTAAATTAGAAAGGAGGCCTTTTTCTGACAGGAAAATCTGTCCCTGTGAAATGCGGTTGGAAACGACGTGGTTGCACCGTTGACCCTTTACTGTGACAGGGGACACAGTCCTAAAGCGCACTGCCCAGTGCCGGCCTCACGGGAGCCCCGGCCTTCCCCAGCAACCCAGGAGTGTGCAAGTAGCACAGCGTGGAAGGGTCGCGGGGTCACTTCGGAAGCTGCCCGGGAAGCTCAGCTCCTTTCCTACGCTGAGAACAAAGGACGTGTTCGAATGCAGTCTGCAGAGTGTCTGCATTGGTGAAACTCAACCCAGAGTCTCTGGGACAAGTGGTTTGTAATGTGTATTCCATGGACAAGAGGCACTGGCAGAGAAATTCTAGAAGGAGGTCCAGAGGCACAACTGGGACACTTTTGATGCCCAAGGAGGGACTCTAACCCAGGACCTCAGAGGCTCTAGGACAGGCCGTAGGTAGGATGTCTGCTGTCCTGGGTTCCCTCCCAGACGGCTCTTCATTGCTCTGCAGTAAGAGCGCGTATCTCAGGAGGCACACAGGGCAGGCAGTGCCGCTGCCAGGGCCCCAGGAGGCAGGAGGCAAGGATGCTCAGGGAGACGTGACCCAGAGGGTCAGGGCGCGGGGGCTACACTGTGATTCGGGGTGGCCCGTCAGCTGGGGGTTGGATCTGAACACAGGAGAGAGAACACCCGGAGTGAGGTTGCACGGCCCACAGCGGTCGGAGGAGCCGGGTGACATCAGGAAGGGTGCTGCTGGGACACCCGGATGTGGGGGACATTGAAGCTGAGCAAGCCGCCCCGGAGATGGCCACGCGCCCCCTGCGTGGCGAGTATCTTTGGAACTGCTGCCTCCGCTCCTCAGCGCCCCCCGACACCAGTTTGCAGGGAGGGCTCTGTTCTCGGCCCAGGAAAGGACTAGATGCATCTGAGCTGACTCACAGGCAGAGGAATGCTTGGGACGGAGGGATCATGGCAGGTGTCTCGGTGGGGGGGCGGGGGGGAAGTGTAAGCAATGAACATTCATTCCTTACGGTCTGGAGGGTCAAATCTGAGATCAAGGTGCCAGTGTGGTTGGGTTCTGGTGAGACCACTGCTTTCTTGTGTGTCCTCACATGGTGGAAGGGGGTGAGGAGCCCTGGGGGCCCCTTCCAGAAGAGTGTAGCACCACTCGTCGGGGCCCTGCCCTCCTGACCAGCTCACGTGCTAGAGATGTGGACAGATGCGTGTCGGAGAGCGCGATGGGCTCACACCCCATCAGCCCCAGCACACTGGAGTGGTCCAGCCTCGGCATCCAAGTGAAGGACAGGCTTGTTTGGGGTGGTGATTTGGCTTCTGAGCCCTGTGGAACTCCTCCTTTCCAACTCCCCATCACTGCCCCTGCTCAGTGCACAGACACCTCCTGGGACACAGGGACTTCATCTCGCAGCCGGGACCCCCAGGACGGAGTCCTCACAGTGGCAAGGGGGTGGCTCCCGTGAGCATATCCTGTGGAGGGACTCTCTGCTGGACCCCTGCATGCACCTTCGCCCCACTGCTCGGCCGTGCGGGAGAAGAGCGCTGTGAGGCCCCCACCCCCGAGGGTCAGGGCCCCCGTGAGCCAGTGCGCGTGCCACGCTCAGGCCCAAGTGCTCAGGGCAGAATGGCGGGTCATCTTCGTTGTCATCGCTGCTGGGCGTGCTCTTGCGTTCTCCTCGGGCAGCACTTCCTCCAGGGGCAGGGGTCTGGAGGGGGCATCTCGTGGGATGCGTGAGGGGGTGACCGGTTCTCCTTCACCTGGTGCGCAGTGTTTAGTTCCGTCGGAGCCTGACGTTCAACTTCTGGTTGCCTTCCCTCCCAATCGTTCTTGGAAACAGAGGCATTTGGGGGTAGGCGGGGAGAAGGATGTGTTTTCTCTACTTGTTAAGGATTGTGTTCAGCTGCAAGAAACACGAGAGACAACCGAAAGCCCACCCCGTGAGAATTTATTTCCCTCCCCGGCAGGCCCGGAGGAAGGTGGAGGAAGGTGGGGCTGGGGCAGCGGCCCGAGGAGCCTGCAGGACCTGCCGTGCCCTGGCTTGTGGTGTGGGCACCTGTGCCGCTTTGTGGTTACAAGAGGGCGGAGGGCAGCAGAAGAGCAGGGAGGGCCTAGTCCACCCCTTAAAGGAACCTGCTGCCTTGGAATCCGCTCCTCTGCCTGCATCGGGTTGGTTGGAGTGGTGCCCGGTTCCTGGGAGATGTAGCTCCCAAGCACCTGTCGCCTGGACGGGGCACGCGCACAGTGCTCGGGGATCGTCAGGACCCGCGGGAGGGGAGTCTGGCTCCGGGGGGCCTTCCTGGCTCAACCGGCGTGTGAGCAGAGGCTGGCAGACTGCAGAAGTCAGCCTCCCCATTTCCCCCTCGTCGTACTCCCCACGGCAGGCATCCGCCTAGAGGGACATTTCAGGGAATCCTCACCCTTCTCTCCACCCCACAGCCATAATCTCGACATTGACAGATGAGGGCCGTGGGGGACCAGTTCCAGAACCCCATGGAAACTCAGACCCAGATGGGCAGAGGTGACGGTGCTGAGGGGCTGAGTGGGTCTGCGCACGTTAACATCTGTCCTGTACCACGATGTCTGCTGTGGCTTGATCACAGCCCGCGAGCGAGGGCAGTCGGCAGAGCTGCGGTTTTACGGGCTGCTGTTGTGACTGGCGTTGTGACTGACTGGCTGTCCTGAACACTGAGCTCTGTCCCTGCCCCTGGGTCTGGTGAGCAGAGTCTAGATGTTTTTGGAGGAGCAAAGGCTTTAATCTCACCCAGCAAGCAGAGACTGCACAGGAAGGCCGCTGCAGATCCTCCTCCTGGTTGGGGTTCGGGGTGGCCTTTGTCACTTGGGACACTCACGTTGTGGTTACTTTTCTGATGTGGCAGAATGACAATCTGGTTGGGACGATGGGGCACGGTCGGTTTAGACAACAGGTGCTGATTTCTGTTAACACGATTTGGGCACAAGTGTTCCTGGAGACTGGGTTTCATTGACTTGATGATTGTGGGGAGAGTTGTCACCCGGCTTATGTCTGGACGCCTCACACCAGCCTCCTGCCCAAAGCCGCGGGGGTGTGTCTCATCCAGATGCAGCCGTACCCGCCATCAGCAGGGGCTGCTTACCCACCGCATTAATTTCCCCGTGTTTCCGCGAGCACTTGTTGGATGCAGCACAGTGGTGACTAAGGAGGGCCGATAAACACACATGGACTGCGACCCGTGGAATTTGGACAGGCCAGTTAGTTTCGTAAGAGGAACGAAGGGAAGTGAAGGACAGGAGGACGAAGGCACAGCCCTCCGAGCCCCACCAGCCCACCCGATGCCCTCCCTGTGCCTGGGTCTGTTTCCTAAACCCAGACTATCATTTTCCTGCTGAGACCCAGGAAACCCTACATGTCCCTCTAAGCAAAGTCTGTGGAAAACCTGAGGATTTCTAGCAAAGCGCTCACTGACCCCAGGCTTCCTCTGGCTTCCCACCCGCCCCCATCACCACCCCACCGGGGCCTAGGGACGGCAGCTCCAGGGTGACTGCCAGTGGCTCAGGACGATAGGAATTGGGTGATGCTGTGTTGGCGCCCAGCTCAGGAGGGAACTGGTGATCCGTAGAACATGGTGGAACTCCCCAGGGCGAGGAGCTGAGCTGTGGGAAGCTGAGTAGCTTCAGTTCGGGCGAATGCCCAGAAGAGAACAAGACGCAGACCCAGAGCGGCTGGGCCCTGAAGCGATTTCCTCCCTGAGGTACCTCCCCTGGGGGTCACTGGCTGGGTCTGCGGGGGACCCTCGGTGGGACGCCAGGGGTGCACGCAGGCTGACATGCATGTGCACACACACAGGCACACGCATCCACATGCTCACGTTTGCAGACACTAACACACACACACGCTTGCACATGCACACATGCACATACGCTTACACATGCACATGCTCTCACACTCACATACATGGGCACCAAGGCATCAGTGGACTCACTGACCTGAGCTGGGGACCTTCCCCGGTTTTGCCTCACCCTGCTCTCCACGGTGAAAGGCACCCATTTCTCAAAGCCTGTGGGACAGGGTTACAAGACAGACCTGTCAGCTCAGCCCAGCCGCACCCACGAGATGTGGGCTGCACGGGGTTGCAGAGGACACCTCATTAGAAGACAGTGTTCCCCATTTCATTTCTCTTGGGTGACAGTGAGAGCTGGCAGCCGTCTCTGGCAACCACCCAGCCACAGAGCAGCAGAGCCTGCATTTGGACTGGGAGTCTGGGCCCACAGGAGGGATCAGATAGGACCACTGTGTCCCAGACACACAGGGCACTACACTGTGATCTGGCCACTTGTCTGTACACAGACTGTCTCCCAAGTATCTGCAGACCCACGAGGGGAGATAGAGGGGCAAACACATGGTCCTCGGATCCTAGCATGGAAGAACTGTGCACGAATGTGCCCTGAAGCTGGGAAAATGTGTCTGGGAGGCAGACGCTTGGATCTGGCACAAGGCTGGCTGGTACTCAGACAACTCTGGGAGGCTTCCGCTCCAGACGTCTTAGATCTCATCAGAAGGCTCTGCTCCTCATTTCCACTTCATTGCAATTTCAGGGTTTTGATCAAGGTAGGCCTGGTGAGAAATTGTTCTTCCCACAAAGAGTAGATGGTGTTCTAGACAGAGCAAGCAGAGAAATGCATTCCAGAAAACGTGCGGCAGGACAGGCTGACCTTGGGGGGAGAGCCACATCTCTGGCCTGCAGAGCAGCTGCACGAGGTGGGCGTGTGGTCCTGTCCTCCCAGCTGCCCCCGATGCCCTGCAGTCTGCGAGTCCCCCACGGTTCATCGCCAGAGAGGGTCGGGCCCAGAGACTTGGCAGTGGAGCTCATTAGATCAGCGAATGTGCAGCATCAATACTCTTCAAGGATAGCGGCTGTCTATCCTCGCTCCTCTGCTTTGCTCTGGAGATGGGGGTCTCGGCCCTCTCGGGGTCATTGACAGTATTTGCAGAACCCACAGCAGGGCTGTGTATGTGCACAGGATCCTGGAATATGCTCCTGATGGAGCCTGGGCTGTGCTCCCCAAGGGCAGGGATCGGGGACGCCGCGTCCTCATGGAGAGGAACTTGTGGGCTCAGGCACCAGCTCTGCACCTGGACCCAGGCTCCCCAGAGTGCAATGTGGCTGCACATGGGTGTCCGCTCGAGACCCCCTGCTGGGCCTCGAGAGCCCTTCACTGCAGGGGAGCCGGCAGAGAGGCCGCTGTGCTCCGGGCCGAGCAGACGGACGCCTGAGGTGGGCCGCCTTCCCAGCAGCCACAGTGGGTCGTTTTCAGAAACAGACTTGGATTCTGAAGGGATTTACCTCAAAATTCACCTGTGTGTGTTTGTGTGTGTGTGTTTAGGTGGAGGACACTGTTTCCAATGCGTGCCCTCCACCACAGTCTCCCAGGACAGCTGGGGTGGGAAGTGCTGTCTCTCCCTCCCGGCTGCAGATTCCTGAGCACATGAGCTCCAAAATCCTCTCAGCAAACCAGCATCTCTGGAAGCCAGAGAGAGAGGTCCCCCATGGTCAGGCCAGAGCTCCCAAGGCTGTGTTTGAATGTGGGCCCTTTGTACAGAATGACTAAGAGCTCTGGGAAATGCTAATCCAGAGCAAGTTTTTAAAACTTGATGATTAGGATGAGAGTTTCTTCCAACTCCCAGTCCCCAGGCAGACCCTGACATGGCATTGAAAACTAGAAGGCCGATTTCTTTTTAAAGATTTTATTCATGTATTTGAGAGTGAGAGAGCATGAGAAGGGGAGAGTGCAAGAGGGAGAAGCAGACTCCCCGCTGAGCTGGCAGCCCGATGTGGGACTCGATCCGGGGACTGCAGGATCATGACCTGAGCCAAAGGAAGACGCTTAACCACCAGAGCCACCCAGGTGCCCCAAGGCAGATTTATGCTTGTCTTAACTCCATCTCAAGTGGCAGAAGCACAGCTCAAAGCAGCTGTTGCTAAAACTACAATTTAGTGCCTCATCTAACAAAAACATCCAGGGTGATGGCTTCAGGCATGGCTTGATCCAGGGCCTCACCCGACACTATCAGGAGTTCAGGAGTTCGTCTTCCCTTTCCATCTCACAAATCTGATTCCCACGTTTGTGCTTTGGCTCTCCATGTGTGGTATCAAGATAGGGGCCTGGATCTGAGTGCCACTAATATTTGCATTTCCTAGAAGGCTCAGCATTCATCTTTCTCAATCAGTCAGTCTGTGGCAAAGGAATCTGATGATGCAACGAGCCGGGCTTGGGTCACAGAGCCGTCTCAGCTGAGGAGAGGAAGCAGCCCCCCGACCATGGAGAAAGATGGAGGAGAGGGCTCTGCGAGGAAAACCCATTGTCAGAAGAAGGAGGACTGTGTGCCGATCCCGCCGCCCGAGAAATGCCCATCACCCTTCACATCCCAGATCACCGGTGCAGCCCTGCCTTGCCCTCGGGGCCTCCTCGGGGCTGGTGTCTGTCTTCCGAGGCTGCAGCCACCCCTGCTCCATTCCCCTCACTGCCCTCACGGTGTGCGTGTGACACCTGTTCAGTCAGACCGGCTCCTGGGAGAGCTGCGTCTTAACTCCTGCTGGCGCGTGACCCCAGCTCTTAGCACACCCGCCCGCGTCTCTCAAGGGTTCAGGTGGCATTCACAGGACAGGAGAATGAATGACTGCACGGACATTGGACCCGACTCAAGGCAATTTTCTGCCCTGGGTTGTGCAGGTTGTCCTCTCCGTTTGTCTTAGGACGACATCGTCGGCCGGGGAGCCACCTGCAGGCAATGCAGCGCGGAAGAGCGTCTGCCGGGGGCGGTGGGTCCGAGCGTCCCCCCACCACTACACAAACGAGGGGCTCTGAGCAGGGCCAGTGTTCTCCCGAGAGTGGCTTAAGCTGTAGGAGGTGACTCGGGGATGTGTGACGGACCTGCAAATCCAGGGCCGTCCCCTGTCCCCGGGGCTGCGTGGGGTTCAGCCGTGACCGCTTTCCCACCCGACCTTTTAGGGGATCGTGGGGCTTCAGTCGGAGACCCCGAGCTCCCTGCCGCTGTCTGGGGTGCGGGAAGACCAGTTACCTGCTCCTCCAGAGGTAGAAACAGGCTCCGGACAGACTCCAGGCCCCTGGACAAGGGAACTCCCGGGGTCAGAGCGTGGATGTGGGGAGGGGGTGTGAAGGGAACGTGACTGACGAGAGCGGAGAAGGGACGTAACTGAACGCATGAGCACCGCGGGCCTTGTTCTGTGTCTGTGGTGACCTTCACCCTCCCGATCCAGAGACCGGGGCAAAGTGGCCCGTGTCCCAGACGTTCCCGGGTGATCTGGGATTTAATGTGACTTTGGGGACCAGGGTCTGCCCTGCCTGGATCTTTCTCCATCAGCCTTTACGGGATCCAGTGCAGGGTCCTCGTGACCCTCCAAGCTTGCTGGAGCCCCTCTTCGCACTGCTCAGGGGCTATCTGCTCCTGGCCCCCGTCACCTGTCATCAGGATTATGGCCCATCCCCCTGGGACAGTCGCCCTGGGGCTTGTTGACCCTGAGCCCAGGGGACCCATGCAGTTACAGACAAACAAGGACCTCGCATGTCCCTGCCTGCGTTCACTGCCCACAGACACCCGGGGCCCCGTGAGCGCTGAGTCTCCGGCCTCGGTGCCTTCGCGGCAGCGTCCTTCCCCACGGGCTCTGGCACACACCTGCTGACTACACGCAGACAGTTCACCGTTTGTACAACATTTTCCTGAGACTTGCTCTCCCACTCCTGGGTGCTTACTTCTGTGCTGTGCAATTTCCAAGCATTGGGGGATTTTCCAGATGCCGGCTTCTGGTTTCACGCACACGGTCCAAGGTGCCCTCTTGTGATTTACAAACTCCAGTGTTTTATGCCCAGGTACCGCCTGACTCGGTGGCCACGCTGAGCGCCGCAGAGAATGACGGGCTTTCTGCTTCACTTTGGGAGTGTTCTGGAACATCTGTGGAACTGAGAGGCTTGGGCACAGGCTTCGGGTCATCAGACCCTCAGGGGTATCCCGCCTGCTGGTTTATCGGCTGCCGAGGGGCAGTGTGGAGGACTCTGGCCGCGTGCAGACGGCTGCGCTTTTCCTCGTGATGAGGCGCATGGGGGTGTCAGATTGTTGCGTGTCCTGGAGAAGACGCCGTCTGTCACTCTGTCCCCTGGCGCGTCCCCGCCATGCCGCCCTGTTCCGGAGCCCACCGTGCTGGAAATCCGCGGGTTCCCTGCTGCCCGGCTGGCCGTGTCGCCGGGGTACCTTCCTCTGGCGGCAGCAGACACGGGCTGTCCGTTTCCGTGGTCTCTCGTGGACGTGGACGGCCGGTGCCCGCTCAGCTCTGTCCCAGCTGACGAGGGGTCGCGATCCCTGGGGAGCCCCACGCCCGGGGAGCGGCTTCTTGGCAGCGGCGGACGCCCGTGGGCGACCTGCTGCTCCCGGTCTCTGCCCGGTGGGGATTCTCCTTCCCTCGTCGGCCCTCGCGGGGCTGAACGGCAGATCTGTTATGATTCCCTTTCATCTCCTCAGTTGACCTACGATTTCAACCTCCGTCGGCAACATTGCTCATGGCTGAAGTAGGGTTTGTAATACTCCTCTCTAAATCATCGGCGTCCACCTTCGGGTGACGACAGGCCTGTCGCCTGACGTGTGAGGACCACGCGACGAGCACCCGTCCGTTCTGGCACCTTCCGCGGCGGGGCCACGGGGCTGTCCTCCTTCCCGCAAACACCTCCTCAGGCGTGGCGACACTTCTGGCTTGGGGTTCTTGCCCTCCTCATACGGCCTGTCCCGTCAGCCAGATGCCTGGTCACCTGCGTCCCTGCAGGGCCCCCCCCCACCCCCCACCGCCCGCTCTGCACCCTCGGCTCCCAACACGCTCGGGAACGGCCGACTGGCTGCGCGGGCGCTTCCCTTCACGTGGCCTGGGGGGAGATGCCCGCTTCTGCTCCCCACCTCTCTGCCCCGAGAGCGCAGTTCAGAAATGGCTTTAAAGTAGCTTTTGGCGAGATGCACAAAGGAAAACCGAGAACGTGATGTAGCTTAAATCAGTGGGTCGGATAGAAATGTCACATTTAATTAACATCCCGGCCTCCCGAGGGGGTGGGGTCTTCGCTTCCATCTGGGACTCAGGAACCGTCCTTCCAGCACGCGCGCGCGCGCGCGCGCGCACACACACACACACACACACACACACACAGACATATACACTCGCACATGCTCTCACACACACATTAACCCTCAACCCTTTCGACAATCGGGGTGGAACTTCCCGAGGAGCTCCAGGGCTGGTCCCCCGAAGGAGGCGCATGTCCCGCTGGGGAGGGATCCGCCCACGCCTCCTGCCCTCGAGGCATCCTGACCCCGTATCAGGGAGGGCTCCCCTGACCGCACGGGACCGAAGACCCAGCACAAACTGGCTGGAGGCGCGGGGATTGAGCCCCAGAGCCCAGGAGGGAGTCTCGACCTGCTTGATCCAGGGGACCCAGCTCCTCCCGCATCCTTCGTCCCCGTGTCCCCTGTCGGCTTCCTGCTCAGACGGAGCTGCCTCCTGGTGACGCGGGAAGCCCCTCCGTCCCAGGTCAGACGGAGGTCCTGAGGCTGGAGACCGGGGCTCCCCTCACGTCACAGCTCATCCCGGAACCAGTCACAGCAGAACGGAAGTGACCGGTTTCCCCGGGCCTGAGTCCCAGGGGCCTCCTGGCTCTGGGGGGCTCTCAGCACCCCCAAACCACAGGCCCAGGAAGTGGGGGAGGTGCTCCTCTCAGGGAACTGGGGGCTGACATGAACATTTAGGACGGGGACACGAGTGGGCATGACGGCGCTGGTCCCACTGGGCTGAAATTTTGTCTTGGATGGTCATTTCCATTTTACAGAATTTGAAATATTTAAAATGCTAGCAAGTTTTAAGTTTCTCAAGCACCAACATAATTAAAATAACTTTAGCTACACTATATCTTTTCCGATCTGAGAGCAAAAGCAGTAAACATGTCAGCAGCAAATCGATAAGAGAATTATTCCATAATGAATTCCCAGCACCGTGAATTGGACTGACAAGCAGCTCTGGCCCTCGTGGGTTTTCTCAGTCCCTGGACACCTTCGAGGGCAGCGCCGTGGGGCAGGCAGGGCCTCCCAGGTCGGGGAGCACGTTTCCGGGTCTCTGCAGAGCCTCGGCTGTTGGCCCGACCGCTGTGCCCTCCCGTGTCCTGCACCCGACAGCCCAGGGTCCCACTCCTCTCAGGAGAGCTCAGGCCGTGTCTCTGGACAGAGAGGTGGCTCTGCGGGGTGACCCGGCTGTGTGACCTGTGCTGGGGCTTCTCTCCTCCACGTGGCTGAGCCTGGCTCCACGGGGGCCCCTCATTGTCTTCTGAGGTCCTCTGTGTGGCCCCGTCCCCCTGGGCACCAGACCAGGCAGGGGGGTGGCAACTGTGGCATCCTCGGACGGCTTCTGTGGCTGCTTCCTCCTCCCCGGGCCTTGGTTTCAATCTGGCCGTGTCCTGTGTGTGGAGCAGCTCTGCTTGGTGACTAACAGGACGACGGGCTTTCTTAGGAGCCTGAAGGGGCTTCCCCTCCTCCTTAGTCTTTGTTTCCTGGGGGACTCCAGACTCCCCCGAGAGGAGCAGGGAACGGTCCACTTTCACAAGCGAGATCCAGGCTCCTGGGGGCAGGCGTGAGCCTGAGGACCACGAGGACCCACCTGTAAGCCGTGGGAGGAGGAGAGGGAGGCTCATGGGGACTGAGACCCACGTGGGTCGGCCTGGGGAGCAGCGGGAGGGGGCGTGTCTGGGCGGAGCGTCCACCTGCCGGGGCCGCCTCCCGGGGCAGGAACCCGCTCCTTCTGTGTGTGACGAGGGACCCCGGCAGCTCTGGCCCCGTTAACAAGAGGCCTCGGAGAGCGCCAGCTGGACATGTCTTCCCCAAGACCTTCTACTCTGAGGCTTCCGCTTTTAAGATAAAATAGCACAAGTGGTGCCTGGGTGGCTCAGTATGTTAAGCCTCTACTTTCGGCTCAGGTCATGATCTCAGGGTCCTGGGCTCAAGTCCCACATCGAGCTCCTTGCTCAGTGGGGAGCCTGCTTCCTCCTCTCTCTCTGCCTGCCTCCCTGCCTACTTGTGATCTCTGTCAAATAATAAATAAAATCTTTTTAAAAAGATAAAAATATAAAAAAGAAAAAACAGCACAATTTGAGACCCATTTCTGGAGACTGCTCTTTTCACATATGGATTCTCCAAGATGTAAAGATGAAGGTAAATAGTCCATGATGGTTTCTTTCCCAGATTCCAGTGTTTTGACTATATTGACTTTAGGAAATTTTTAGCCATGAAAAAATGAATTTTTTTTTTTAAGAATTCACCTAAGCTGAATTCCTGTATCCAGATTAACTGACTGTACAACATCCTCTCCTGGTCAGTTCTAACTAAACCTGTTCCATCATGATCTGACTTGGTCAGTTGAACTGTACCTCGGTCTCCTTCCTGGGAGGGGCGGCTCTGGGTGCTCATTCCAGCCCCTTCGGCTCCGTGCGCACAGGCTTCTGCAGAGATGTCCATCAGAAGCTGGTCCTTGTGGGGGGCCAGAGGGAGGGATGCAGGGATGGCCGGACTGATGGATGGATGGGCGGAGGTAGAGGAGACAGCTCTGAACAGCTATGTGATGCTCTTGGAACCCTCACCTCCACACTGGGGCTCAGTGACCCGCTCTCGCTCACTTCCTCTGGCCAGCCTTAGAAAGGCGAGGACTTCTATGGTTTCAACGGCAGCCATGCCATCACCAAAAATATCTTGAGAAAAATCAAAGCAAACGGGAGAAGGGGCAACCCAGGGTAGACCTTAATTTCTCCCAAGGAGGATATGAAAATCAACAGGTACTTGAGATGAGTCATGGAATCAACGGGGTTTTTTTATAGGGTGGATAAAAATGCGACAGATGAGAATGAAGTAGGACCCTCAGGCGGTATTTAGGGAATGGAGACACTGTAGGTTTGCATAGAGATTAACTTTGTCTGTGGATCACAGTCTCTGCCGCTCATGAGTCACCTGTGGAGATCTGACCATCCTAAGTTCTGGCTGTGCTCCAGGCTCTGATGCTAAGAGCCAGGAGGCAGGCCTTCCACGGCCTCTCAGGTGCTCATAATGGGCAGCCGCTCTGAGAACTATTAGAGCCCCTCTGTCCTCCTTGCGCTCTGGACATTTCCTTTCCACCCAAGCCTAAGCATGGGGAAGTGCGAGGAGTGAGCAGAGGTCCCGGGCAGTCTCAACCTCTCCTCTCGGAGCTCACCTTCCTTCCACCTTCCTCTCCAGAGCCATGGTCTCCAGGGCCAGTGGGCCCAGAATACGTGTCCTCTTTGAGTCGAGGCCTCATCCCTGGTCAAAGTCCTAGATGAGCCCAGAGTGTGACACTTCTTTGTTGGACATTCAGCCTTTATTTCCTTTTTCATAACCAGCTCTGCATGTCCCTCCAGGGATGTTCCCATGGCATTTCTCCACATTTGCTTCGGAATCCACATTTACAGGGTGGGCTGTTGCTCAACGAGTGGTCCTCACTCCTGAGGCCGCACTGAGAAAATGTGAGGTGTCCTCACAGCAGTGAGCCCTGTGTAATCTCCGCTGTTGTTACGATGATGATTGTTGTGTCCCAGGGATCTGATGCTCCCACCTTGGGGCCTTTACATCTGCTGCTCGCTCTGTCTGGTACGCCAGTACTTTGAGTACAGTGCTTTCAAATGTCAGCTGCCCAAGCGTCCATCACATGCTCCCAAAGATCCCTGTAATTTTCTACCATAGTATCCATTACAGTTCGTAAATCTGTGTCTTTAGAGTGGTTATTCCAATTGTGTCCCTCTCTAAGCTGTAAACTTGAAGGCAGGGAAAAATCTATTTTGCTATAATTTCTATCTTCAATACCAAGCACAGAAACTGCTCCCCGAGGAAACACATTTTGAATGAACGAGTGAGGGGAACGGTCTGGCCGCTCAGGGGCGGTTTCTTCCCTGGGAAAATGGGCCTGGCTGTGGCTGTATCCCAGAGGTTCCAGGGCCGAGGGTCACCCTGGTGTGCGGGCTGTGAGGACCAGCCCAAGCATTCAGGGCAGCAGTAGGGAGCCATGAGCTACATCTTGAACCGCAGCCGTCTGGGGGCAGGAGGCAGTCCATATTCATGGTCACTTGACAAGGAAAGCAATCATCCTTGGACCCACTTGGCCCTGCAGCCAGTGACAAAGCTCCAGTGAGGCCCACAGGGGACACGTGAGCTGTCATACACCCCAGGGCTGCAGTAACTGGGCTCTAACAGGCGTGTATTACCCTCAGAGGAGAGAACGGTGTGCTGCTTCCTTCTAAATGCACTCGGACATCATCAGCTTTTAAATAAAACTAAGCCAGGTGCCAGGCTGCACTAAGATCTCGTGTGAGAACTGAGAGGACGCAGACGTCGCTAGGAGAGCTTAGTGCTGATAACACGAGGTCACTGCAGTGATGTTCCCACCCATGCATTTTGTCCTTGAAAACCGGAATGGACTTGGATATCCTCTCAAAGACCGCATACAGTTTGAATTCACACACGCCTTCTTTCTCGGCTCTCTCTGTTCTGCCAGGTGCACTGGGACCAGCGACACTGGGGGAGCAGAGCCGAGGGTGAGCTCGGGGAGAACTGTCCTCCTGAGACGGTCCAGCTCCCAAGCCTGTCCCAGGGTGGGCAGCCCTTGGGGATCTGGGGTCTGGTGCAGAGGGTTGAGTGGCCCCTGTCCTACCATAGCTGAGCCGGGGAAGTTGCAGAGGTATACAAAGGGGCCTTCACTTCCCAAGGGACCCAGTCTGGGGCCAGGCACCCGCAGCTGACCATCTCTGCCAGGGGCAGGTCATGGTTCTCTGAGTCCAAGCGGCAGACCTGGGTGCAGCCAGTGCCTAGCATCAGAAAGCCTGGGAAAATACTTGGAAATTTCACGGCTTTTCAGAGTCCTTCCCACTTTCTGCTACCCTTTGCGCACCGTGAAGGAAAGGGGAGGGCAGGAGGTGGGTTCGGAGGGACCTCTGCCTCGTCCTGGGTGAGCGTTCCCCGTGGCGGCTGGCCGATGACACCACTTCCCAGAGACAGAGTGCCCGTCGGTCCAGCCAGGGGAGTCATCCCCACCTTTGTGAGCACTGACCCACGGCAGGGGGAACACTCCCAGGGCACTTCAAAGGTGCAGGACAGAGGCGGTCCCAGGATGGAGAGTCCCAGGGCAGCCTCGCTCCCCACCTTCCCACCAGCCCCCGTGGTGAGGGCCAGGGCCTGGCTTTACTCCCCGCTGTCAGGACCAGGTGCTGGGGGCCTGAATGTGTCCTCCCCCAGCACCCCTCCCTCCCCCCACCCCTGCGGATACCCGGGCCTCCCAGGATCCAGGAGCCCTCCACCCAGCAGCGGGGCGGTTCGGCCGCCCAGGGAAGCCCCACTTCCCCTCACCAGAGGGGTGCTGGGGGGGGCGCCGACGGCAGGAACAGCCAGGGAGGATTTATGCCGTGAGCCGACCAGGAACGTCCACGGAAGCTTTCTCATCCAACAGATAAAGGCTCTAGTGCAAGTCTTCACGGCACCGCTGAAGCCGAGAAGAGAGATGGGCACGCGAGGGTCATCTTCCGGACACACACGGACGGTCCTCTCTGGGGAAGATCGAACCGTGATGACTTAGTGGGGACGTGGCGGACAAAAGAGGACTCAGACCCGCACCCCGCCTCCCTCTCAGGACCAAGCACTGAAGACCAGCTGCGGCCCCTCTCCCCTCCACACCCCGGTCTCCCAACACGGCGGGCCCAGAGCACCCCATGCTCAGGTCGAAAGGGATCTTTGCGCCGGTATCTGGTCCTTCCCATTTTCTGTCTGAGTCCAGGGACCGGTGTCAGCCTGTGTACGGGTCACAGCCGTGCTGTCGCTGGGGCTGATCTGTAGGCGTCTGTGTCACCTGCAGGACCTGCCCGCAGCTTAGCGGTCTGCTTGCCACGTGAACTTCCCACGGTGTGAAGGGCGGCTGCTGTGTTACCTGGCGTGTGTCCTGCCGAGTTAAGGGTGATGCTGGCGTGTTTCCTGAGGCTGTGCTCCTGCGATGCTCCCTGAGTGTGCATCTGCATGTGCGAGCTAGCTCCAGGTAGGCATTCTCTGGGTATGATGCTGGCCAGGTTCACACGGTCCTGTCCACCTGTCTGCCATCTGTGTGTGGCCCGCAGGTGCACGCAAGGGGTGGTGGGTGGGACACTTCCGGTGTTGTCTTTGACTGCTGTGTCTGCGCTTTCTCAGTGTACCCTGAATGTGTCACCCTGTGGTCCTTGCACACGGTTCACTGTGCATTATCACTCACTTGTGCTGCACACCCGTGTTCTCTATGCACCGTCTACACCCGGGCCAGCGGCTCCCAAGCGCCTGCACTTGCACCTGCTCCCAGGCATGCTGGCCTCAGTGCTTGCAGGATTTCCTGAACATGGCCACGCACGTGTTGCTGTTTCGGGGCAATGTCCGGGCCCGGTGCTCGTGCTGCCTTGACGCCACACCTGCTGCGGGCAAGCTCGTCCCTGTGCCCCGTGTCTTGTCAGGGGTTCTGGAGTTTCAGGGAGGCTGTGGAGGCCAGAAGCCAGGGAGACCCCAGAGACCAGGGAGCCGGTAGAGGCAGCACCAGATGCAGAGGCTGCAGAGGCCAGGGAGGTCTGGGAGGTCAGGGAGGCTGTGGAGGCTCTGGCAGTGCCCTTCCGTCCCCACAGCCTGGGTGCTCCTTGCATCCCTGACAGATAAGGATGCCAAGGCCTGCGGTGAGGCTCAGGGCCACGTGCGATGGGTAGATCATGACCTGGACCGCGGCTCCACAGCTTCCCACCTGCCGTGGGGAGGGTCCTCGTGCTGGAATTGACAGAACTCACCGCAAAGGGGATCCCGCCCGGCACACTCAGGCACGGATGGAACCAGGGCTCCAGCAGTGCCGTCAGAGTGAGGGACTCTGGCAGAACTTCTAGAATGCAGGCCTGAGATGGGCTTACAGCAGCCCCGTGGTCCTCTGTCCAGCTGCAGTGAGAACACCCCATGGTGACAGGGGTCTCCCTAGGTGGAGAAGGTGCCCAGACTGGCTGCTGGGTGGTACCCTCTTGTTGCTGCTGGGAGAACCCAGTGTACCAGGAACCTGAGAGCACAAAAGCTGAGCCTACAGGGCACTCAGACCCTCACCCACCTCCATGGACGTCTGAGGCTTCACCTTCCTTGTGTTCCTCTGTACCTTCGAGGCTCCCCTCACCTGGGTCCACCGGGCATCCCTTCTGGACCCTCAGGGTCCGATGACCCTGCTCTGTGCCCAGTGCTGCGCGTTGGCTCCACTGGAAAACTGACTTATTCCCATGACTTGAGTCAGTTTCACCAGCCAAAAATAATGAAATTGCTGAGTGAATGCGTCATGGGTTACTTCTATCCCAGAGCATTTGATTTTCAGGGTGAATCCTTCCTCCCTCTGGTGTGGTGACTGGAAGCAACAGCCTGGGACCCGGGGAGATTGTGGTGAGCAGAGCACCTTCTGGATTACCTGTGTGGGGCCAGTCTAATCCGTGGGTCCTGAAACTGGGAGGACCTTGCCCAGCTGGCCAGAGACCAGGCAGGAGGAGGAGGGCAGATGTGCAGCGTGAGAGGGGCTCTGGAGTCGGAGCAGGGGGCCCTCAGCCAAGACACTCACATGGCCCCTCCGGGTGGAAGGGCCCTCGGCTGACAGCCCGAAGGAAACAGGGAAGCAAGTCCTACAACCGCAGGAATTCTGCCAAAAAACCCGAATGAACAAGGAAGCAATCCTGCCCCAGAACCTTGGAAAGAAAGGCAGCCAGGTGAGACAGTGGTTTTTGCCCAACGAGCCCCGTGTTCCACGTCTCCCCTTCACAGCTGCAGGACAAATTCATGTCTGAGCCACGGACGTGGTGGTAATTGGTTAGGTCGGCAATAGGGAACAAAGGAGATGATTCCGGTTCTGGAAGGAGAAGCCCACCTTCAGCAGGCACAGAGTGAGGCCAGGTGTGTGCACCTGGTACTTGGGTGGCTCTGACTTGGGGACAGGAGACAGACCGAAGAGGAGGTAAGAAGGACAGGTCCACTGTCCAGGAGAGTCGGTCTCCAGCATCCCCATCTAATGAAGGTGGGACGCGCTGAGTCAGCCCAGATCACCAGGTGAGGACACATTTTCTGAGTGCCCACGCTGCCCTCTGCTTAGCAAACAGCAAAGCACCAACAGATCAAGCCCCTAGAAATGGGGAGGAAAAAAAACAGATTTGGAAGCTGTGTGATGTGCACAAGGTACTGTATTTTCTAAAAGGATCTCATCTCAGTGCTGCTTCTGTCCTGGAGAAGAGACACATCTGAAGACCGAGTTGGTACTGATACTCCGTGGCTCTCACACATCAGGTTTCTCAGGGAGGCAAGGCGGACGCACTCGCCCCTATTTACCTTCCGGCCTGGGAACTACTCCCCCTCCCCGTCATCACCAGCGATACCAGTGGTGGTGTTGATCCCAGAACGTCGTCTGTGGCCTGAGGCGGGCGACAGCTTCCTCTAAAGCATCCCGGCATATGCCTGGGGGGACGCAGACCCAGGCCTGCATGGAGCTGTGGGAGCGAATGTTCCAGAAACGCCGGCGGGGCCAGGCCCGGTGTGCTGCCGTGCGGAGGGGGCTGCGCCTGCTGGGGGCAGAGGGTGGCCTGCAGGTCCTGCCCGCGAGCTCGGGCTCTGGGCGAAGCCCGCCAGGAGGAGGCCCCGCCGGCCCGTCCCCCAGCAGCTCCCTTCCCACGTGGACTCGTCCTCGGAGCTGAGTCACCTGCAAAACTAAAACCACGTGCTGCCTTCCCGGCCTCCCTTGCAGCCGGCCCTCCCCTCCCACGTGATCCAGGCCCACCCATCAGAAGCCTCCCGTGAGCCTCTGCGCAGGAAGGGAGCCGGGAGGAAGATGGCGTCGGGGACTGAGGGAGCCCCTGGAGTCTCGGAGGCCGCGCTGTCCCCGGGGCACGGGGAGGGGCCGCAGCCCGGGGTCTGGCTGAGTGGCCTTCGGAGGCACTGAGGCCGAGTCTCTGCCCACGACGGGCTCCAGAGTGTCCCGACGTCCACAGCTGCGGCCCAGCGTCGGCCTGCCTCGGAGCGTGTGGAAATGCGCGGGCTCAGGTCGGCCCAGACGCGCGTGGGGCTCCGCGTGTCCGCCGGGCGCAGGTGAGGTGGGTGCGCGGTCGCCGGAAGGGCGTCTGGGCCGTGTCCACCCCGCGGGAGGGACTTTGGGGAGGGGGCGGTGTGTCCTCTGAGGGTCCCTCCTGCCGCTGGCCTCGGAGGGGCCGCGGGCGGCCAGGCGGCCAGTAGGGGTCCGGAGGAAACCGGTGCTCGTCGGGCGCTGCGCCAGCACCACGTGGCCCCTCCAGGGCGCGGGCCCGGTTCTACACGCTGGGACCCACGTGCACACACCACACGAGCGACGGTGCAGACACTTTCCCCTGGACGCAGAACCACAGACATTCGGGTGGGTGCTTCATCCTGGTCTCTCTCGTGTCCCCTGAATGGTGGCCCCTCATCCTCTGACTTTTCCGCTGATGTTGACCCTCCTCAAGCCCGTGGGGCCGGGTTTGGGAGAAAGATGCCGTAATAAGCGGCCACAGCCCCAGGCCACGTGGAATGCCCAAGCTCCTGCGTCTGCCTGGGAGGGTCACTGGGCGCAGCTCCCCGCGGTGCACAGCAGTAAGGATCAAACAGTGGTGGCTCTATGGCTGGGCCTGGTGGTGACCAGCATGGAACCCTAGGCACTGTACCAGCAGTGGCCACCTTTGTCCTCGGGGCAGAGTGGGCTGCCATGTGGTGTGACCGTAGATTTGTGATTTGGCTGTGTTACTTGTGCATCAGCGGGGGGTTCTGACATAGTGGGGGCATCAGCTTTTGTCGTCATCAGCTGGAAATACTGTTTATACCCAGGCCAGTCTATCCCATGAATCAATTACAGGGGAAGGAAATCAGATTTGAGAGAAAGTCCGTGTGTAGTATATTGCACTTCAAATTATAATCCTGTGAAATTTCATTGGTTATGTCTAGACTAAAAGAAATTGAATTTTGGTTATTTAATTACATTTTCTGCTGCTCTTAGGAGGAATATGTTTTTATAAAGGCATTCTGTCTTACTTGTTGAGAGCGTTTTTGTTTTCTCATGTTGCTTCTGGAAGTGAGCAGTGCTGTCAGGGCCTTCTAGTCTTCTCTGCGAGTCTTGGCATTTGTTCTGGAGGGCGAGTCTGGAAGGACATGACATCTGTCTTGCACCCTTTGCTTTTATCATTGTTACTGTCCTATTGCCATCATCATCGACATCACAGTCCCCATCATTTTTTTTTTAAGATTTTTATTTATTTATTTATTTGAAAGAGAGATCACAAGTAGGCAGAGAGGCAGGCAGAGAGAGAGAAGGAAACAGGCTTCCTGCTGAGCAGGGAGCCAGATGTGGGACTCGATCCCAGGACCCTGGGATCATGACCTGAGCTGAAGGCAGAGGCTTTAACCCACTGAGCCACCCAGGTGCCCCACAGTCCCCATCATTACTGTTACCACTGTCTTCCTCATCCGTGTTGGCGTCATCACCAGCACCATCCCAGCTGCCACTGCTCTAAGTGCTTTCAGTGTATTTTTCCCTTGTCATCATCACTGGTCCATGAGGTAGCATCATTGCCATCCCCATTCAAATGAACAAGTTGAGGCACAGAGAGGTTACGAGACTCTCCTCATGTTGCACAGGTGGTGAGATACAGAGCCTGGGCTCACGCTCGGCAGTTTCCCCCTAGGTCCTCCTGACAGGAGCACACCCCTGCTCTCCATGGAGAGCCCTGGTCCTCTGCACTAGGGTTCCATCCTCACCTGGCTATCTCCCGAATGCCACCTCCCACCCCCAGGCCTTTTCCAACCCACCCTCCTTCAGGCTCCCTTCTGGTTCACCTCCTCAGGAACCTTCTTCTAGTGTCTCTCCTCAGCAGCTCACAGCACTGCTTCGGTCCCCTCCTGACATCAGCCACCTGAAGCACAGTCCGATGACCCAGGAGGTGGTCCTTCAGGTGGGTAGACTGTCCCAGCCGAGTGCCCTGAGCTTCTCTCTAGGACATCTGGAACAGCTTGTTGTTGGTCTTTCAGGGCCCCGATGGTGGGCCTTAAGGTGCAGGAGGTGTCTATCATCGAAATTCCTGGTCCGTGGAAGAAAATGGTGCTCTCTTGATCCCCGTGCAGACGAATAAAAAAGCTTTCCTTCCCTCAAGTGACCCCTGACTCTATTCATCCTTCAGAGGTAGAGTGAAATATAGTTGATTCAAACACAGGATAACTGTGGGCATTTTACTTGTGCCTGCGTACACGCTAACTCACAGAACACGGTGAGCGTCCCACTCAGAAAGGCGTGGGACTTCTCGTGTTTCTGTTTCTTGTGGTGGTTTGTGTGCTCTCCTCATCTTCATCCCTCCCGTGTCCTCACCTGTGTCGGGACTTCGGTTGGAACAGCTGTGGTGCCTGGGCCGGTACACGGAGTCTGACGGGGTGGGGCCAGGGCCCAGCTTCGGACCGAGGAGCTGCCACTGTTTCCTGGACCCTCATACCCGTGTCCCCGAAGACATGCCAGGGCTCACCCACCAGCCCCAGGAGATATGAGACTCGAGGCACAGAGTCTCTGGAGTGGGTTCAGCCCAAACCAGGCTGGAATTCAGACCACCGCTGACCCACTGCGAGTGGGTCCCACCAGACACGGGGAAGCACCAGGGAGAACCCCTCAGAGCAGCCGACCCTCAGCCGAGCCAAAGACCCGTGAGGACACAAGGCTGCTGTTTTAGGCCACTGTTCCAACGTGATTTCTTACACAATATCCTGTAGCGAGAGCTGACAGACATTGTCCCCTTCCCCGTGTGGGCACCCAGGAGTACACAGGCGTCCCTGCCCCCCAAGTGCCCGGGTCCCTCATCCCACTGAAACAGCAACTCTGGAAAAGCTGGGGGAGCCTCTTTTCTGGTGCATTCCGAAGACACCAGGCATGTGTGGACCCTGTGTTCCAGACGCTTAACAGGCAATTGACAACTCGTGTAATAAACACGTTATTATTGCCTATGAAGGTTTTATGGCTGCGTTATAGGAAAGATCTATTTCTGCTCAGGAGTTAGTGGGGGGGGGGATACTGTCTCCAGCCAAGCCTCCTGAACAGTCATGTGTGATGTGTTACTCACAGTGAGGGATCGGGCTGTAATGAGCTTTCATGTTCACACGCAGGGCACACTCGGGAAACTGTCCTCGGTGGGATGGTCTGATGAGGCTGGGAACGTATCAGACATGTGAGTGGTCATCCCGCTGCTGATGAAGACACTTGTAATCCTCACCCCCCCGCTGTGAACTAGTTTGGGGACCCTGAGGCGGCAGAGCCTGTGGCAGGTGGGAAGGACCTGGCGAAAATGCTTTATGCTTATTGGATCGTCATCGGAGGGAAACAGCACGACTTACCAAGTGGACCGGGAGTCATCACGTCCCCCGATGGGGCGGCGGGAGCCGGGACCTCCCGGCCAGCAGCAGACACAGACAGGTCTGGGCTGTGAGCGCTGCCTGGGCCCACCAGGCAGCGCTCACAGCCCCACACATGCTGTGTCCTGGAGGGTAGAGGACTTCTGTCCTTACTCCCCGCGGCATGGGCAGAGTTGTGCTGCCCCCGATGTCGGGCAGAGCCACGGAATGTGTGTGGGCCCACTGCAGAAGGATGTCACCGCATTTAGAAAAGCATTCCATGATGAGCCGTGAGAGGAGCCTGCCGGCCAGCCCACCAATCCAGGAGGTCAGGAGACCCGCGAGGCTGACCCCAGCAGGCTCCGGAAGGGCTGCCCTGCTCACCAGGAGCCTCACCCGGCTTAGCCCCTTCAGTCCCGCCTCACCTGGGCGAGCCCCGCCGAGCTCCCTGAGAGCGCCCGCTTCTGCCCCTCCAGCTGTGTCTTCCCTGGGGCCGCTGCCTTCAGGGCCACCTGCTCCCAGCTCAGAGCTCCTGCCTTCAGGCTGATGAGCTGTCGGAGCTGAGCCGGAAATGGCCTCCTTCGGAAGCCTGGACCGGCTGCTCCCTGCCAAGGAGAAAGGCCTGAGTGACAGCTCTCGAGCCTGAGACAGACTAAGCTTCGCACGTGAAACGAGTCTCCCTTCCACGGGATTCTCTCCTGAGGGTGAGCCCTTCACAAAATTGCAATTTTAAGGATTGGATTTGTGGACGGTGGGTTTGCTCCTCCTGTTTGCAGAAGCTCAGGCACGGCAGCTTCTCCCAGCCGCCCCCCGCACAGGCCGTGCCCCCAGCAGCCTGCTCCCGGGCAGAGGGCCCGTTCCCAAGGGCAGCCCCCGCACCCTCTGTCACCCCTTGTGGGGGAAGCAGTGGCTCAGGCAGGCCCAGAAGCTCCCGACGGTGGCCCTTGCATCCCGACCGTCTTCCTTAGAGATCGCGGGTCAGGTCGCCCGGGCCCCGCGTGGCTCGTTCAGCTCACGCCGGCTGGACTTGTGGGCGCTCGGCTTTTCTGAGAAACGCCCTGGATCTTTCACTGCTTCTCGTCTCTATTGTTGACAGCTCTGTGGAGTTACCGTGGACGTGAGACAGAAGGCCCAACTGGTGACTGTGCTCGTGTGTATCCGCGTGAAACCATCCCCACGGTCAGAACGGTGAGCATATCTGTCCCCCCAGCTTCCCTCGTTCCCGTGCTCGCCCCCGCCTGCTGTGTGGCAGCAGGCGCTCCGCGTGCTGTCGCTGGAACGCGTTTCCACGTTCTAGGTTTTTTTATAAAGAGGCTCCTGCCATTGGCACCCACTTGGGCTCCTTTTCCTCCAAGTCATGGTGTTTTTTTTTTTTTAATTTATTTATTTGTTAGAGAACGAGCGAGCACAGGCAGACAGAGTGGTAGGCAGAGGCAGAGGGAGAAGCAGGCTCCCCGCCGAGCAAGGAGCCCGATGTGGGACTCGATCCCAGGACGCTGGGATCATGACCTGAGCCGAAGGCAGCCGCTTAACCAACTGAGCCACCCAGGCGTCCCCAAGTCATGGTTTTGACCTCATCCACGCAGCTGCGTGTCTGTGGTTCGGCCTTCCTGTGGCTGAGCAGGTCGGCGTGTGGACAGACCGCGGCGTGTGCATCCGTTCGGCTGTGGGTGGACGTTCAGTTATTTCCAGTTTGGCTCGTCGCAGACAACGCTGCTGTGCACATGCGCAGACGTGGTTTTACTTAGGCATTTGCATTTTCCTGGGGTGAGAATCTAGGAGTGAATTGGCTGGGTCACGTGTGGGGACTGTTTCGGCAGCTACCATATTGTTTTCTGGAATCCTGCCACGTCTCCGGACATTAGCATGGCACGAGAGTTCTGGTCGGCCCACACGCTGCACAGCACTCTGTATCTACGGGTCTGAGATGTTGGCCGTTCTGATAGGTGTGCAGTTATGTTTTTAGACACCCAGAAGGGAGATGACTCCTGAACCACACACTGACTTGTTGGAGCCTACGGTTCAGTGACTCCTAGTCAATTCCATCACCACACCATCAGCGCCGTACAGTTTTGGAACTTTTGATCTATATCTCTGCCCTACGTTTGCGCTCTTGTTGGTCAAGGTATGAGGCTTCTGGTTGGTGTTTATTTTGTTTAATGTGAATGTCCAATCTTTCCAACACCGTTAGCTGTGAAAACTAGACTTACTCCACTGACTTACTATTCAACTGTGTGAAAAGTCAGTGACCACAGTATTAGGGGCGTGTTCTGGATTATTGTCACCGGAAGGAATTACTAAAATGGGGGGGGGGTTCCTCCAGCTCCTTTTCTTCCTTAAAATTGTTCTGACAGTTCTTTTTTTTTTTTTTTAAAGATTTTATTTATTTATTTGACAGACAGAGATCACAAGTAGGCAGAGAGGCAGGCAGAGAGCAGGGGGGAAGCAGGCGCCCTGCTGAGCAGAGAGCCCGATCCCAGGCTGGATCCCAGGACCCTGGGATCATGACCTGAGCAGAAAGCAGAGGCTTTAACCCACTGAGCCACCCAGGTTCTCCTGTTCTGACGGTTCTGTTTCATTTGCCTTTCCATGTGAATTTTAGGGTCAGCCTGTCACTCCCTCTGCATGGGAACCATGAGAATTTGACTGTGCCACACTACACAAGGGGTTATTTGGTGAAAAGGTGTCCCCACTCCAGCGCCCTCAAACCCGTGGGTGTGGAGCGCCCCTCCGTTTCTTTAGACCTGTGGCTTGTCTCACCAGTGATTTTCAGTGTTCAGAGCACAGACCCTGTACGTGTTTCATGGCCTAATGGGATTGTAGTCTGCGGTTCACGTTTTCACTTCCTGTGTATGTTGTGGCTCATGGATACCAGGGGCGGTGGGGGGCAGAGAACGCAAGTGATTCCGGAGTTGGTCATCCTTCAAGTTCTGCTTGCCTTCCCACATCCACCACGCCTATTCCAAGGTGTGGGCCTTCCGGAGTTTTCAGAGAGCTGTTCCGTGCACTTGAGGGTTTCCGGTGCGTTTCCTGGGAGAACAGGTGGCACGTGTGGACCAGAGAGCAGATTTCTGTACGGAGCTGTGGCTGACGCCCCCAGCTGTCCACTGAAATCCAGCCCCTCCCCGGGACGCGCAGTGGGACTACCTTTCCCAGCCTCCCTTGCATTCCCGTGTTCACGTGACCCTGTTGTGTCCAGTGGTGCGTGAGCAGAAGGGAGGGGCACCCTGTCCAGGGCTGGGCCCTAGAGGCTCCTGCCCACATGCTGAGCAAGGGGGTGATGCCCTGAGAAACCTGAGGCTGGTGCCGGCTGTGCAGCCAGGACACAGGGTCCCTGCCTGACTGGAGGAGAAGCATCCCGTCAGGCTGAACATCCACCCTGGACAGTTTGCCAGAAAAAACATTATTTTCCCCCTACATTGTGGAAGGTCATGGGTCAGGTGTCGCTCCTTCCCAGCCTCAGCTGGCTACTACCTGGAGCACGGACATATCTTCACCCACGAAGAAGAGCGCGCTGGGGGCCTGGCCGGAGAGCAGGAAGGACAGAGTGTGAGGGAGAGGGGGTCATGGCATCTGCCCCGAGGGGTGGAGGTGACAGGGAAGAGGGGATTTGCAGAGGGATTCTGGGGCCGCAGGACCAGCCTCCGAGCCCCGCACAGAGCGGAAAGAGAGGGCTCCTTCTGGGGCTCATTTGAGTCGTCTCTGCCCGACGTGTACCCTAGTCCCGTGTCCCTTTGAGCTCACACCCCACATTATCTGGGTGGCTTCGCTGACATGGGGTGTGGCCCGGGATCTCAGCCTGAGGCAGGGGCACAGCCAGGCTGGCTCGGTCAGACAACAGGGGGTGGCCCTGGGGATGCGGCAGGAGGCCCGAGTGAGTCTGTTCCCCAAATTAACAGGCTTGAGGGGCCGACCCACAAGGCCTTGTGTGTCTTGTCCTTGGACAGAATTGTCCTCGCAGGCCCAACCCCAGGAACAGGTGCTTTGGGACGACGCCCCACTCTGGGTGCAGATGCACGGGGTTGTCCGCAGGGAAGCGCATCTGGGGAAGGACGAGGAAATGGAGTGGCCTAGTTGACGGAAGAACCAGTGTGCCAGGCGGTTCGGTCTCTCCGTCCACAGCCTCGGACGCATGCGCCCAGATGCTCGCTCTCTGTTCACCATCGCTGGCCCCGACACAAGACGAGTCGGACTGATGTGAAAAGTGTAGTTTCGTAAATTCTTTTTTTTAAGATTTTGTTTGTTAGAGACACAGCGAGAGAGGAACACAAGCAGGGGGAGTGGGAGAGGAGAAGCAGGCTTCATGCCGAGCAGGGAGCCCGATGTGGGGATGATCCCAGGACCCTGGGATGATGACCTGAGTCGAAGGCAGATGCTTAACGACTGAGCCACCCAGGTGCCCTGTAGTGCCTGAATTCTAGGGGAGTTCAGACCAGGTCCAAGGAACGTACAGGGGGGGTGTGGTGGGAGCTCTGTGATGCAGTCCCAGCCACCAGGGGTATACAGCCGTGACCCTGATCGGGCGACTGGTGCTTGGGCAGCAGGAGGTGCTGTGCCTCCCGTGCTCGAACCCAAGGAGGTGGTGCTGCCTAGGCCCGTCCTGTGCTGCCCCTGCTGAGAGGAGAGGTCACTGGTGTAGGGGTGGAGTCAGGGGACCAAGGGGTCTCATCCCTGCAGCCTGAGAACCCTCCATGGGGTCCCAATCCTGACTCGATCCTATATGCAGCCACTGTGTCAGGATGTTCGTGGCAGGGAGGGTGTAGATGGAAGGTTCCAGAGCCTCTCTCCGTCCCGTGATGGACACGGTGCAGCCCGGAGACAAGGTTGTAGGTGTCCGTGTGCACAGCGCACATCCCCCTGCCAGGGTCATGCTGGAGGGTGAGCGTATGCCCTGGGGTCACGGCCCGCGTCTCAGCGTGTGATAGCAAGACCCTGGGGAGTCCCGAGGGACCAAAAGCGACTGTCCCGTGCACTCTGGGTCGCTGCTCGATGGCACGCTCTGCAGAGACCAGGTGGCCTTGCGGATCTGTGTCATTTACACCCAGTGGTCTCTGCCGTGTATGGAGTGCTGCAGGGGTGGGGACGTGTCATCGATGGTACGGTTCCGGCTCGGTGGGCAGAAGGTCGTGTGTGTGCACGCAGAATACGTGTGCTGTCTTCTAGTGACGCGTCCCTCACACACACGCTGT
Source organism: Martes martes (assembly GCF_963455335.1). NCBI lineage: Eukaryota > Metazoa > Chordata > Mammalia > Carnivora > Mustelidae > Martes > Martes martes. The sequence continues at coordinate 92,119,767 of NC_137901.1, forward strand.
GTCCGTGTGACGCAGACGGCGTAGCGACTCAGCAGTTCCGTGCGTGATCTCGTGCTCCCCGGTGCACGTCGTCACCCTCTGTCCCCACACAGTGTGATTGCACTAGAGTCCCGATGCTGGCCTTCCGTCTCTGTGACACCTCCCGGATGTGTTTCATCCTGACGCCCCGGCCATGCCCATCTTCTGGATCATTCCAGGCTTGGTATCTGCGTTTTTTTCTAAGACCAAGTAAAAGTCAGGGCAAGGCGCAGCGTTAGCTGGCAGCGGCGATGGGCTTCTGATGGCGGGACTGTGGGTGGTTCTAGTTCTTCTTCGACTCCCTGCATTTTCTGGGCTCCTTTCCCGTGCCGGTAATATGCACGGCTCATGCGGCTAAGCTAACGGGAAGCTTTTAAAAATTGGCTTTGCCTGCTGGCACCTTCCTCCCCGGGCACGCGTCTTGGCGAGCCCTGCACGTCCCCACCTTTGTGGAATGCGTGTGCGGTATCTCCCACCGGCACCGCAGCCCCACGAAGATGATCCGAATAGCGGTCAGACTGGGCCGCAGCCGTCCCCGCACGAGCGGAGCTTCGGAGGGCGCCACTGCTCGTCTGTGCACGAAGTTCCGTGTGTCTCACGGTGTCATCCATGGACCAAAATAACCTCTGAGTGAACCTTCCCCCATAATTTATGCTTCGCCTGCGAATAAAACAGTTCCCTTTGCAGCGATAATTTCATCGCAGAAGAATGTTTTTTTAAAACTGAGGCGGGCAAATATTCAGAGTCAGACTTCTGATTCTCGCAGACAGACCCAGAGACAGGGATGGGCAGAGAAAGCCTGTGTAGGAGTGTGAGTTCAAGGCCACCTGCCCCTTTCACTGCCCATGAAACCCCTGCAAGCAGGAGCTGCCCCACAGCAGCCCGTGTGGCCCATCCCCGTCAGCTGTTCCTGAACTCAGACCCGGGGAAGGGGCGCAAGGAGTAACACCCTCGTGGACTATAGAGAAACCTGGGCAGGAGTGAGATCTGATGTAATGATATGTTGTCATCACTATAGGGAAATCCCTGGTGTGGATGAGACTTAGAGGAAATTCCTTTTCTTAATAAATGCGTCATCTGTAGTTGTCCGTTATTAACATGACTTCATGGGAGCCTTTCCTCCTTGCCCCTGTGCTCCTGGGAATGAGGGTGGGCAAGTGCCCATCACCTGCCCTCATTCCCCATGGTCACCCCTCCTGCCCCGGGTCCCCACCCAGGCCTGGCTGCTGCTGGGGGCCCGTGGGGACAGCGTGTCTGTGCACTGTGATCTTGTGAGCAACCGGGTGCCCTCTGTGCCCTGGGCTCTTTCATCAACCGTCGTCACATCCTGTCATTGATGCGAAATGGACATTAACACACACACTGGGTTTTTCTCCAAAAACACACTAAAATGACACGTGCAAGCAAAAATGGGTGACTGTTTTGTGTGGCTGGGTGACAGCTATTGAAACAGGTGAGACTCCCCGCAGAGGATGTAATTACAGTTTCATTGTGCTGATAAAGCAGGAAAACGGTGCAAGGCCCCAGCATTGCATTTAATCTCCGGAAGCTCCATGTCCTCCCAAAAATGCGGAACTGGGCATAACTTGAGGGCAACTGCTGGCCTCAGGACAGGCACCTGATGCAGAAGATCTGCCCCAGGGTGGGCAGGAGAGCAGCGAGCCCACGGGCTCGGCGCTGGCTGAGGGACCCGCACTGGGCTTCCCGCCTCCCCGCCGCACAGGCGCTGGTCCCAGGAGGGCTGACCCGGGCGAGCGCCCACTTCCAAGGTGTGTGAGACAGAACAAGGTGAAATCCCACGGGCAGGACTTCAGGCTCGGAGAGCTGGGCTGGTGCCCAGGACAAGGAAGGGACTGTGTAGGCATGTCCCCTGCTGGCGTCAGGATTTGGAGAAAGTCAGGAACCACGAAGGGGGTGGCCCCTCGCTCCGCTTGTGGTCTGCGGCTCCCTTGCAGGGAAGCTGGCCCAAGCCCACGTGCCCTCCGGGCCTCAGGTGCCAGGGCCGGGTTAGCAAGTAGGGCCAGACGGGCACCTCCAAGGGGGACCCCACTGTGATGGGCCGAGTACGTGGGCCACTGGTGTGGTGGCACTGAGGTCTATTATTTGTGGTTTGACAAGATGACACAGGGCTTTGGATGATTCAAGCTATGGGGTAGAAAAGGTTGTTTCTCCTAGTGCTCCCAAGAGAATGGGCATTTGTGCCATTAAGGCTCCTAGAATGTCTCCTCCTGAGACCAACTGGAGCACCCAGCAGTTCAGGGAATGCCCGGGTCTCGGGTCATCCCAGGCAGACAGACCCCTGCTCGCACCCCAGGCCCACTAAGTTCACGACCGACCACAAACAGCTGCTGCCAAGCCGGTTAAATGTCATATTTTAATGATATAATTACCTATCTTGATGATATAATTAGTAGAAATATCATAATTATATACTTAGAACCCGAGATAATTTGTTAGAGAGTCCCTCTTTGTACTTTGGGCTATGATTTATGATGGCGGGCCTCACGCAAGTCTCCGCGACACGCAGAACAGGCCACTGCATGAGTGACGACGGTGCCCTCGGCACACAAGGCGCTATCGATTCAGGAGCAAAAGGAAGCTCGGAGCCCTGGCGGGATCTTCAGGTTATCAAAGCCAATCACCTAAATAAGTAGCAGTTTTGAATCCACTCTCCAAACTGCTAATTTGTTGTTGCATGTTTCAAAAATCTCTAATTTTTGAAGCTGTTATAAAACACTCCAGTGTTCTTTAAAGAGAGGTAAAGGATCTGTACTCGAGGAACTACAGAACACTCATGAAAGAAATTGGAGAAGACACAAAAAGATGGAAGACCATTCCATGCTCTTGGATCGGAAGAATAAACATTGTTAAAATGTCTATACTGCCCAGAGCAATCTATACTTTTAATGCCATTCCGATCAAAATTCCACCGCTATTTTTCAAAGAGCTGGAGCAAATAATCCTAAAATTTGTATGGAATCAGAAGAGACCCCGAATCGCTAAGGAAATGTTGAAAAACAAAAATAAAACTGGCGGCATCACATTACCTGATTTCAAGCTTTACTACAAAGCTGTGATCACCAAGACAGCATGGTACTGGCACAAAAACAGAAACATAGACCAGTGGAACAGAGTAGAGAGCCCAGAAATGGACCCTCAACTCTATGGTCAAATACTCTGCGACAAAACAGGAAAAAATATCCAGTGGAAAAAAGACAGTCTCTTCAATAAATGGTGCTGGGAAAACTGGGCAGCTATATGTAGAAGAATGAAACTCGACCATTCTCTTACACCGTACACAAAGATAAACTTGAAATGGATAAAAGACCTCAACGTGAGACAGGAATCCATCAGAATCCTAGAGGAGAATATAGGCAGTAACCTCTTCGATATCAGCCACAGCAACTTCTTTCAAGATATGTCTCCAAAGGCAAAGGAAACAAAAGCGAAAATGAACTTTTGGGACTTCATCAAGATCAAAAGCTTCTGCACAACAAAGAAAACAGTCAACAAAACAAAGAGGCAACCCACGGAATGGGAGAAGATATTTGCAAATGACAGTACAGACAAAAGGTTGATATCCAGGATCTATAAAGAACTCCTCAAACTCAACACACACAAAACAATCATATTTAAAAATGGGCAGAAGATATGAACAGACACTTCTCCAGTGAAGAAATACAAATGGCTATCAGACACATGAAAAAAAGTTCATCATCACTAGCCATCAGGGAGATTCAAATCAAAACCACATTGAGATACCACCTTACACCAGTTAGAATGGCCAAAATTAGCAAGACAGGAAACAACGTGTGTTGGAGAGGATGTGGAGAAAGCGGAACCCTCTCACACTGTTGGTGGGAATGCAAGTTGGTGTAGCCACTTTGGAGAACAGTGTGGAGATTTCTCAAGAAATTAAAAACAGAGCTTCCCTATGACCCTGCAATTGCACTACTGGGTATTTACCCCAAAGATACAGATGTAGTGAAAAGAAGGGCCATCTGCACCCCAATGTTTATAGCAGCTATGGCCACGGTCGCCAAACTGTGGAAAGAACCAAGATGCCCTTCAATGGACGAATGGATAAGGAAGATGTGGTCCATATACACTATGGAGTATGATGCCTCCATCAGAAAGGACGAATACCCAACTTTGTAGCAACATGGACAGGACTGGAAGAGATTATGCTGAGTGAAATAAGTCAAGCAGAGAGAGTCAGTTATCATATGGTTTCACTTATTTGTGGAGCATAAGGAATAACACGGAGGACAAGGGGAGATGGAGAGGAGAAGGGAGTTGAGGGAAATTGGAAGGGGAGGTGAACCAGGAGAGACTACGGACTCTGAAAAACAACCTGAGGGTTTTGAAGGGGCGGGGGGTGGGAGGTTGGGGGAACCAGGTGGTGGGTACTAGGGAGGGCACGGATTGCATGGAGCACTGGGTGTGGTGAAAAAACAATGAATACTGTTACGCTGAAAATAAATAAAAAATTTAAAAAAAAAAAAAGCGAGGGTTGGGATTTTTTTCAAGGCATTTTAGAAATAGGTGTGGGTGTGTGTGTGTGACCGCTTTAGCTGAAGCCACTCCACGTTAGGGGAGTGTACACGGCTGGACCTTGTGTAGCAGTCGCCTGGTGGGGCTGGTGTGTGCTTGGAAACCTCGCGGCAGAAGCGGTTTGAAATCTGGACAGCCCAGCTGTATGGGCAGGACACGGGAGGGTTAGGGTGTCTCATGAAAGACAAGGAAGTCTGGAGAAAGGAGGAGGCCACAGGCTGGGGACAGGGAGGGACCCTGCCTGTGCCCTTGGCTGGGCCTCTGGTTCTGTGGCCTCAGGTTGAGATCACATAGAACGTGCTTGTCCTGATCCCACATTTCTAGGGGGGAGCACGCTCTCCTTGGCTCCCCAGGCTGGGAAATGCCTGCTTAGTCCTGCCACCCGCTGCCTGCCGACACCTGCTCCATCCTGCTGCCTGACACCTGTCTGTCCTGTGGCCTGACACCTGGTTGGTCAGCAGCTCTCGCAGCCCCAAACACTGGGACCACAGATGGAGGACCTAACTCAAGGTAGTCAGGGGCTCTACCACTTAGGGACACTGGGGACTCAAGCTGCTCTGGTCGTCCCATTCTCTCTGCTGCTCATATTCCCCATTTCCAGGACAGGAAGGGACCTCTTGTGCATGATGGGGATGCCTGTCCCATCCTGTTCTAGAGAGGGCCTGCTCTCGGGGTGTTTGGGTAGGTCAGTTGGTGAAGTGTCTGCCTTCAGCTCAGGTCACGATCCCAGGGTCCTGGGATTGAGCCCCACATCTGGCTCCCGGTCCAGCAAGGAGTCTGCTTCTCTCTCTGCCTGCTTCTCCCCCTGCTTGTACTCACGCGCTCTCTCTCTCTCTCTCTCAAACACGCTCTCTCTCTCTCAAATAAAATCTTTAAAAAAGGAGAGAGAGAGAGAGAGAAGGCCTCTTCTCATCCCCCGGAGCTGGCTCCTCAGGGGAGTCCTGTTTTATCCCACGGTAAAGGAGACAGAAGATCGCGGCTGCATCACCTGAGCACCCAGATCCAGCCATGCCTGAAGGTTATGTCCTGCACTTTAAGTGGACCAATAACACTCCCCCTTTTTCAAGCCAGTTAGAGGCAACCCCTTCGGGTCCCCTCCCCCCTTGGGAGCTTTGTACTATCACTTTGCTGTCACTGAATAAACCTTGCTTTGCTGCCCATCATACATACGTACATACATACAACCAGTTAGAAGTTGGTTCTGTCACTGACAGATAGAGTCCTGATTGAGGACCCGTCCCCGTCCCTCCCAGCCCAGCTGGGAGCCTGAGAACACTGGGGACAGAGGAGTGAGTAGGCTGCAAGGTTTGGGTTCTGAGCACCGTGGCCATCCATGGCATGTGGACTGGCGTTTTGGGAAGGCCGTTTCCGTTGAAGCCTCTATAGCGTCCTGTTCACCACTGCCCCCGTGACCTGGAGACCACTCCCGAGAGCTACTGCTCTGCTCCGATGAGCCGTGAGCCCTGCGCCTCTCTGCCTGTCCTCATCTGACCCTTCCCCACCACTCCGGCCTTCTGGCATCTGGGCCCACTCGCCTCTTCCTCTCCGACGTGGGTCCCACATCCTCCAGCTGCACTTGGGCCCCTTGGAGGCAGGAACTCCCTTCCTTGTCCTGGTGTCTTGGATCCTAGCGGAGCCCCAGGCCCCACGAATGTTCACCAGAGATGGTGCCCCCATTAAAGACTGACCTGCTGCCATCAATATACAGTTCACCGCAGAGCGCTAAAAGGTATGGGAGCGTTCACGTGGGAGCAAAGGACAGATTAGGAATCATCGTTACTCTCCAGTGACTTAGAACGCATCATTACAGGGATCTAATTAAGCATATATTTCAAGCAGAGAACATACTTCAAAAATTAAAGTAATTCTACTGCAGGAGGAAATGATGGGTTTTTCCATAAAGTTTTCACCCTGTGCCCTCGAGCCAGGATTCTGCAGGCTTTGGGGTCTTGTCTGACTGTAAGAGCCTCAGAGGGGAGGGCCTGGAGAAGTGACCATGCCCTCCATGTCACTTCTGGAGGTCCGTCCCTGCCATGTCTGAGCCTCCCAGACTGTGGCTCTGATGGGAGGTGGGTGGGAGGGGACGGGCCTCAGGAGGGGCCCCACAGGCAGGGGTGACCTGCTCAGACCCTCCTGTCCCCCTCCCCACCCCTTCCTGAGATAAGCAGGACACCCACTGGGGAGCTCCACCGTGTGCCCCTCGCTGGGACCTCTGCACAGACGATGGAAGGCAGATGCAGCCAGCCCTCTATAGATACCAGAACCTTCTGGAATGTTCTGTCCTCAGTGTCTTTGGTCCTGACCGCCAGCCACACACAAGTGTACACCTCAAGAAAGCACCGTGAGAAAGATGGCAACCCCAAGACCTTGTATGTCCTTCTGTTTCCTGGGGACCAGGATTGAGTCGCCAGTATTGACGATTTCTTGCCCGACCATTGGCAGCCAGTTGTTAATTCCCGGCGCGGTTTTTAGTTGGATGTATTTCCACATGTAGCATAACTACCTTCTTTATTTTTCTGAGGGACTCTGAAGCCTTAGTTGACTGACTGCTGTAACTGGCCTCCTCCAGCTCCCAGATTTGCTAGGAAAGGCGCTTGCTCCGAGTCAGGGCGCAGACGGCACCTTGCGTCACCCTCACGCTGATCTGTCGTCTTCCGAAAGTTAAGAAAGGCCTTTAAGAGACTGTTGTCCTAAGATACACAAATTTTATGCCGAATTATTTGGGGACATAATATCTGAACTTTAAAGTTGAGCAAGAAGAAAGCTAACATTCAGTCTTCCCTTACGTCGGGCTCTGAGCTATCCCAGAGACATCGATCCCACGGCTGTTCAGTGAACGTTGTTCTTTCTCCCCCGCATTCTAAGGTTTCGGTTCCAAGATGAGAATTAGGACTGGCTGGTGCAGAGTCGCCACATTCTCTGTGAGCTCTTGCTGCCCCGTGACCCCAGGGACCTCCTTTCCCCTCGGGGACCGGGGGCGTCCTCTTGTGCTGAGTTACCTCTGTGGGGAAGGCCCCAGTGTGCCCACCCATGCCTGTGCTCGAGGCTGAATGCCCTGGTACCAGGAGGGGTGCACAGCCCTGAGGACGGATTTGCTAGGAAAACCACCATTCCGACATGTCACGGAGTTCCATGGGAAGGCCAGGGGCCACCCACACGTGGGAGAGAAGTATGCACAGCCCACCGATCGGGACCTGGCCCTGTGGCCTCCACCACCCCAGGACAGACACCCTCAGTGCAGAGACACCTGCCTTAGATCCTGCCTGGGTCCAGCTGAGTCGGACCCATGAACAAGGAAACTGGCACTCGGGAGCCTGAGGCCTGATGGCCATGCGTGTCCCAGGGGACCCCGGCCAGCCTCCCTCTGGGCTCCACGTTCCCAGTTGACTTGTGCCCACCCGCCGCTGGCCTGTGGTATAACCTGGCAGGTGCTGCCGTGAACCCCCACCCACCCCAACAAGGGCCCCACAGAGCTGGGCTCTGACCTCATGGATGTGAGTCTGAGAAGAGCGGGCCCTCCCAGCTGTCCGCCACTAGGTACCTCACCACTGGGACTCAGCAGCGGGGCACAGAGGCCCACGGGGTGTGTGGCCCACGGGGCCAGAGTGTCGGCAGAGAGAAGCAGCAGCAAAAGACCACGGTGGCCCAGGGCTGGGGCCCCGGAGGAGGTGCTGCCGCACAGCCTGGGGGCTGGAGTCCTGGAGATGGCCACACAGGGCAGGACAGGGGACGTGCCCCGCTGTCCCTCCTCCTGTCCTCCTGTCCTCCAGTCCTTCTGTCTCAGCCTCTGGCTTCCTTGACCAAACCCAGGCAGGCAGGAGCCAGCCGATCCCCCCCCCCGGGGACCCGCCCCCAGCACACAGGTCCAGGGGGCAGACAGACCCGAACGTGCTGGAGCTCGACCCTCCTCCAGAGCCCGCAGGCCAGCGCGTTAGCTGGAAACGACCAGCGGGCCACCCAGGGGCGTGAGTTCCCCTGGGACACAGGTCAGCGCGATGGACTGAAACAGCACCAGGCTGGAATCCAGGAGTCCTAGAGAACATTCCTGCTGATGACAGGACACCAGGCAGCAGTGGGGGCGTGCGCTGGGAGGATGGGCCCAGTTCAGAAGGTGTGAGGGGTGAGGGCCCAGGATGGACTGGGTGCTGGGGCAGGACACTGGGATCGACAGCTCTCAGGGTCAGGACCGCTTCGTTGTGTCCTGAGGCTGAAGGGGGACAAGCACCGCCCAGCTCCCGCTGCCCTGCAGGATTAGGTGGAGCCTGTTCTCCGCGGGCCCTTCTGAGACCGAGCAAGTGCCCACATTTAATTCTTAAAAGTTCACACGCACGTGGCCAGAAAGCCGTGAGAGAATGACTCGCGTGGAACAGGAAACTCCCGGCCGTGCTCGCGCCGTTCACGGGCGTGACTCGGTCTGTGCTCTCTCTTCTCCACCCGCTGGCGGCCGGCCTGCACGCGCCCCGCAGAGCCGCGGGGATTGTGCTGGGGGCGCCCGGCCCCTCACAGAGGCAGTTCCGAGCACACAGCCTTTGCGCCCAGCTCAGGACGCAGCCCGCGGGGAGGTGTGAGCACGCGGGGGCAGGAGGGCTGGGTTGGCGGGGCGGGGGCCCAGAGACGCGCTGGAATCCCAGCAGCTCCCCCCCGCCCCCGCGAGGGCAGTCCACCAGCACCTGTGTCCCCTGACCTGTGTCCTGCTGTCTCCCTCGTGCGTGTGTCTGAGTCCATACCCACAGTGTGGAGGTGTCACGGTCTCAGCCAGCAGGAGCAAGGCCGCTGCGGTCACCTGGTGGGAGAGGGCGTGGCCTAGACCAGCCCAGCGGCAGGGGCCCCAGGAGACTGGGCCAGACCTCCCTGACTGTGGGAGATGGAGAGTGGGTGTGGGACGAACCTTGGGCCCCGTCACTGTCCCCTCCTGGCCTGGAGTGAAGGAGCGTACCCTGTGGGTAGCCGCGTTCCATCCTCCGTCCTCTGGGGACCAGACATTCCCTCCCACCAGCTCTTCGGCCGCCCCCAGCCTCATCGGTGAGGGAGGCTGCAGGTCCACGCTCGCTGGGGCGGGGTCCCCCGAGCTGCTGGACGTCAGTGCTGTGGCGGCTTCTCCGGGTGTGGACACCTCTCTGTGCAGTGCGCTCCACGGGCCCTGGTTGCTTTTGGGATCCTGGGGCAGAGGGTTCCTCGCCATCTGGCTCCCCATGTGGCCAGGGCTGGGTCACTGTAGGAAGCCGCCCCGGTGAGTGGGGGCTGCTGGGGGCGGGCGGGTCCAGACCCCTCTCCCAGGGGCCACTTCCAGCTCTGAGATCCCATTAACCACCACCCGTTCACCCCACGGTTCATTAATGAGCACCTGCCGTGTACCAGGCAGTGGGGATGGGTGGTCCCCGAGCACAAGGACCTGAGTCTAGAGGGGAGAGCATTAACCAGACCTGCCCTTGTCAGCTGTGCTGAGGGGGACGAAGGAGGGGACCGCCTAGGGGAGGGGACCTGAGGACACAGGGTCAGGAGCCCTTCCCTGGGGAAGGGCTAGAGCTGAGACCCGAGGGGTGACCAGGGCATCACCCAGGGCAGGGAAGGGCTTGAGGGCAGAGGAGCAGGAGGTCAGGGCCCTTGGGGGGAGGGCGAGGTAACTTGGGGCCTAACAGTCCCATGAGTCTGGAACACAGCCCGCACTAGGGAGGTGGGAGAGTCATTCTAGGGTGGGGATCCGATGCCCAGGGCCCGGTTGGGTGCGTGCGTGGGTGTGTGTGTTGGTGTGTGGGGGGAGCGCCTGCTAATTCACAGCCCCACCCTGCTCTACTCTGTAAAACATGCCCCTGGGCTCCCAGCACAGGACCCTGCGAGGTCCTGACAACAGGGACACTGGTGGGGACCCCAGGTGGGAAGGGCCCGTGAAAGAGAGGGTGTCCCTCCAGGTCCCGGCTTCCCTGCAGCGCCCCCTCCAGGGATCCCAGCCCTGGCCAGGGTCCCTCTCCCCACGGACCTGTCCCACACCGGGGACCTTCTGGTGTGGGCAGCTGGTGGTGGTCCTGCCCTGCCCAGCATCCGGGGTGCCCTGGCTCTGCTCACACCCCTTGGTCCCCCTCCCAGGGTGGAGGCTGGTGCCCAGCTTTCCCTGCACCTGCTCATCTCTGCGTGAGCCTCAGTTGGCTGCTCCAGCACGGTCACCCCTCTGCCCTTCCAGCACCACTAGCGTGACCAAGTCCCCACTTTGCTGTCTAGATGCTGGTGTCCCCGCACTTGACGCTAGGGTGCAAAGGGAAACCACAGAAGGGAGGCACTGACTGTACTGATGATTTTAGAGGTGACCACGGCCACCGAACAGAGCATGGGGCGGTTTGCAGGGGCAGAGGTAGGAGCCAGCAGGAGATCGCGTGCAGTTAGCCCTGCAGAGCTGAGGGTGGACGGGAAGGGGCAGCAGTGCAGATGCATAAAGGAGGACAACTTCAGTACAGGGTAGGACAGGAAACCCGGAGCCCTAAAGAGGCCCCATCAAGTGCGTTACACAGAAGGGGAAACTGAGGCTCAGAGACGCGCCATCCCTCCCTCCCCGTCCACCTGCCCTGGGAACCGGGAGAGGGGAGGGAACGGCATCTGCTGGCCCCAAGCCCTCTCTCAAGGCCGCCTCTGCAGGTGGTGCCTCATTGTCTTGACTCTTCCTGTTTGAGGCCAAATGAAACAAAAATGAGAAGTGCAGGAAAAAATTGCAGATGGCAAATATAGCTTCAACCCCCATCCGTCACTTTTACTGTTTCCCTAGACTTGTCTGTGCACAGAATGCCAATGTCGGGTTGTCAGGAAAGCTTCTGTGCCCCAGGCCCGCGCAGGGATGGGGGCCCCATGGGGGCAGGAATTCCAGGGACCCCCTTCCTGCTCCCCGGGGGGGGCAGGAGGACGCTGCCCTTCCTGGGGTTCCCTACATGTGTACAGGAGCCAGGCCAGCCGGGGGAGCAGAAATCGGGACCAAATGCCTGGGGTCCCAGAGCCGGGCACCTACCCAGCTTGGGAGGGTCTGGGTTCACCGCTGTGGGGAGTTCAGATCCTCCCCCTCAGTAGTGCAGATGCGGGGGGACTGGGTGGGGAAGCTCTGGGCTCCACGCAGCGCAGGAAAGGCCTTCAACTTATCCCCAGACCATCTGTGTTCTAGGCAGGTGCTCTGTGTCCCAGAGTGGGGAGCCCAGAGTGGTAGCCTGGGGTGGGCCAGGCCGGTGGGCGTGGCTGGAGCAGGGGGCGTGGCCAGGCAGGGTGGGGTTAGAGGGAGTGGGCGGGTCAGGGGGCAGGGCCCGACAGGAGGGCGGAGTCAGGAGGGTGGTGGGGCCAGTGAGCCAGGCCAGGCCAGGCCAGTGGGTGAAGCTACTGAGGAGGGACAGAGCCCCAGGAGAAGTGTGGTCTTGTTGAGGGCGGGGCCATGACGGTGGGCGGGGCCGGAGCACAGGGGCGGGGCTCGGGAAGGGTGGGGCTAGCAGGGCTGCCCTGCACATGCATAGTCTCTGCCCGCAGGTGCAGTCCACCAGCCTTGCTGTTTCCATACTCTCTCTAATCTCATTCCACTCCCGCTCTTAAATCACAAAACCATGTTTACCAGTGTCTTTTTATTTTTATTGAATTTTTATCTTTTTTATTTGAGTGTGGTTGAGACTTTTAGATTTCCTTCTTGGGAAGTCTTGAACTGTGTGATGACTGTCTTTCTAGTTGAAAGTGTTCTTGCAGACCGTCCACTGCTGTGTGGTGGGCATATATTTTAAATACATTGGACGGCAATGTGTTACGTCTTGCATCCTGTTTGTGAGACTTTTACTTTTACGAGCGGTTATGTTTGGCACCGTCGCTCCCATTGCTAAGTGTACAGGACGTCTGTTCAAGCCCCCATCGTTCTCCGAGGCTCATCTTCTCCACGCTCCCTGTCGCGGTCCCAGGAGGCCGCCACTTCCCTGTGGGCCTGGGTCCGAGAGTGTGCCCACTCAAGTTCCCTCCCCACGCAGGGCAGCACTGTCCCTGGTCCCCGCATTGATGGCAGCACATCAATGGCCGGAGCCGGCTGCTAAGTCATAGCCAGTCCATTCGGTGTTACCAGATGTCGTCGTCTTTCCCAGTGATCAGAGCATCTTGGCACATGCTTGTTTGCGTTTTGACATTTACTTCCCTAGAGAAGATCTGTTTGTATTCTCTTACCCACTTACGGAGATTCTTTTTCTTTTCAATTTACAAAATTGCATTCTATATTCTAGGTGTTGATTATTTGCCAGCTTCAAACATGAACATATTCTCCAATCTACCAGTGCCTGTTAATTTTGCCCATGATTTTCTTCCTTAAACAGACATCCTTATTTTTGATGTAGTAATATTAATCATTCTTACGATCTGGTTTATACTTTTTAAATTTGTTTAAAAAGTAGTTCCCAGCCACAGTTTGCAAATACCCTATATAGTCTCCTGTTTTATTTCCTGTCCTCTGTAGGCGTGAGTCCATGTGGAGCTCGGCTGTGTGGGGCTGGGGAGGGACCCACGCTTGCTCTCCTCGGTGCCCACAGCGAGCTCACCCACACACTCTTGTACAACCCCTCCACAGTCAGCTGTCTGTGAGGCCAACGCCGTCATGGTCTCAGCACCATCGTGTGAACGTGCTACTTCGTGTGCCGGTGGTGCTGGAATGTTCTAGCTTTTGTCGGCCGTGCTCCCTTCGAGGGAAACACGCGACAGCTCAACTCGCTGTCAGCAGTGATGCGGCTGCCGTGCCCTGACTCGGCAGCACCTGCTGGAGGACCCCTCAGGCCGCTGCCTTGGACCTGGTGTCCAGAAGCAGGTGCCGCGGTGGGGCGCCCACGAGCCAGTGGTGTGGTCAGGAGCGCTCTTGGGGATCCTGGGGAGGGACGGGGAGCCACCTAGCCAGGTCCGCCCTCCGTGTCATCGTGGCTCAGGGCTGTCCTGAATGGAAGCTCAGGGCCGGGATCAGACCCCACACCTGCCATCCCCAGCCCGGGATGAGGGGCAGAGGGGGCTGGGTAGCAGAGTCTGGCTGTAAGGCTCTGGGCAGGGAACGTGGGGTGCCGTCTCGTAGCATTTGCCAGTTTTCTGGGGTGTACGTGTTTTCGCCATGACTAATCTGAAGCTACCAGCTGCTCCCAGACTCCTGAAGCTCTCCCGGTGTGAGAGTCAGCTCTGGCAAGTCGCTAGGGGCCTGGTCTGGTGCCCCGCCAGCCCCGGGCCTTTCCGGCTCCCCGTGATGTGGACACATCTGGCTCCGTGGCCCCAAAGCTGCTGTGCCCAGGTGTGCAGAGGCTGGCATGAGATGGGGGGACCCAGCCAGGAGGCCACGGGGGCGCTCCCCCCTCCACCGGTGCTGTGGAGTGTGCCCGTCCCCAGTCCCCAGGTATGTGAGCCATGCGTGCTCAGGCTGCCGGCAGCTCGCAGTCAGCTGCATGGGAAGAGTCACACCGGGGAAACTGGCAGCTCTACAAGTCAGGTGTGTCCCTGCAGAGCTGCTTGTCACCCGGTCCCCAGCACAGGGCTGCTGCGCCACCTTCCTGAGCCTCCAGGATCCTCTTCCAAAAACGGGGAAGGGGGGCTGGCCCCAGCGCCATGGGACCCAGAGGGATGAGGGGAGATTAGGGCTCAGTTCCAGAAAGCTGCGCTTATGCGTGTCCGCTTCTGGCCCCCATGCCGTCAGGGTTACAGGATGTCCCAGCCAAGCCCTGCGTTCTGGGGACAGGTGGAGAGACAGTCCGTGTTCACAGGGACCATTGGGATCAGAGCCCAGACTTCTCTGGGTCTGCAGCAGCCTTGCCATCTCCTGGACCTCAGGGTCCAGGCTGCCGAGACACAGGCGTGAGCTGGGCAGGGGTCCGTGAGGCCCCACCTCCCCTGTGTGGGGAGCACAAGTGGGGAGCACTCACCGCTGTGTGGGTGAGCACGGGCTCACCCAAGGTAATGCGCCCTCCCTCCTGGAGCTGGGCCCGGGTCACAGGGCAAGAGCACAGAAGAAATGAGCAACTGGGCTCTGCCGCCACCTTCCAGGGATCCGCCGTGCTCCAGCCCTGGGCTCACCGGGCACCTCTGTACCATCTGCTCCCACAGACCGCAGGGTCCCGCACACCTGCCACCCAGACGCCCGGGCCTGTGAAGAGATCCCAGCCAGGGATCGCTGGATCTCATCCCCTTCGTTATAGGGGAACCCCCACCCACGCAGGTCAGGGTGCACAGTGCACATCCCAGCGTGCAGCTGGTATGGCGGAGGAACGTGGTAGGAACATACCCGTGTCATTGCAGGTGGTCACCTGGACAACAAAAATACACGATGCCAGTTACGTTTTGATTCCCGACGAATGACAGATCAGCTCTACTCTGTGTAGGTCCCATGCGGTGTGTTCGTGAACACGTGGGGTCTGTTCAGAGGGGTTGGGCCTATGGACGGGAACCACCACTTGTGATGCCCCCTGAGCCCCTGAACGCAGACCGCCTGGGTGGGGTGGGGGGGCGAGCCCAGAGTGACAGGAGCCAGTGGGAGGGAAAAGCACTTAGATGATCCATGGAAACATTCTCCTGCGGCTCCAGGTTCTCTGCAAGATTTTCCATGAGTGGGAACAGTGGAGCCTGCAGGTCAGGGGGGGACGAGGCAGAGAAATCCGGTTTTCAGCACGCCAAGGCGAGAGGAGGCAGCAGGAGGAGAGCAGGCAGGAGGCTCTGCAGGCAGCAGGGGAGGGAGGGCCCTGGGCAGCTAGTCGGGACACTCCCATGGGAAGACCTGTCCCGTCGTCGGGTGCATCTGAACTTTGGGCTTCCCAGATTCCCTGAAAAGGAGTTTTTCTGGCCCTTCTTGGGAATCAGGGAATCCAACACTGTATCTTCCAGAATGTCGCAAGTCTCCCTTCTTCCCCAGCTGAAATCAAGAGCAGTGCAGGAGGGAGGGAGCCAGGGCTGGAGAGTGCACAAGGTTAATTCCTGTCAAGGTCAAGGTCAGAGCAATCCATCCCCTGAGGTCCTGGCTGTCCAAATTCAAGGAGAAACAGCCCCAAGCTCCAAGCATCAGAGCCACCCTCAGATGGGAAGGAATCGCACTTGACGCCCTTCCCTCACTCGATAGATTCTTCTGAGAAACTCCCCTCTGGGTCCTGAATGTGTCTCCATGGAAACTCGACACCTTGATGGTGATGACTGGGCTGCTTGAAATAGTGCTGAGAAGAATGTGGCAGGTGCAGAAGAGCCTTCCAGAACCTTCCAGCTCAGTCCCGCCAGCAGCTGGATGCAGCTGAGGGAGTGACCCAGCCGGGCCTGGTGCAGCAGAGAGCCTCCAGCTGGGCCGCACCTGAACTCGGACCCCGGAGCTGTGGGAACTCGGGAGCCACTGGCCTTGTGAGCCCCAGCCCTTGGGGTTGGTCTGTCCTGCACCGAGAGATCCCTGAGTTAGGGAGGGGCAATGCCTGGGAGTGTCCTGGAGTTTGATGGGCGGGCGGGGAGGGGCTCCCAGGAAGGCTGTCTGCTCCTCCTGGCCCCGACCCCCTCCCCAGCTTCAGGGGATCTACAGCTCTGCGGCTGCAGTGCGCCCCCCCGCGAGCCCCCTTCTGCAGGGGTTCTTGCTCGCCCTGCTGGCAGCACCTTCGGATCCTTCATCCGCTTCCACGAGTCCTCCCATCAGTGAGCGGTGACACGTCGACATCAGTCTCCCCACCTGGCTCGGGTGGTTTCCTGTGGGATTCCTCCGTACCCCAGGACGCCTGCAGGCACGTGGGTGTCTTGGTTCATCTGTGATTGAGCAGAGGGGCCTCCCAGCACGGGGGCACCTCCGTGTCACACACGGGACAGCGCAGACCACCTGAGACGTCTCCCTACTTATGTGTCTACACTGACAAGATGTGTCTTAACTCCTTGTAGTGTCTACACTGATCAGCGATGCCTCTCTTAATTGCTGTGTTGTGCCTACACTGGCCTGGGACATCAGTCTGGTTACCCTGGTGTGTTTACACGGACCTGTGTAGTTTTCCCCACAGTGTCTGCGTGGGTCCAGATTATCCCTGAGCCCCCACGATCTGTCTGTACTGACATAGGTTGTCGCTCTGTGTATGCAGGTGAAGGGGCCCAGAGCTCACTCTCGCTCCCCCAGGATGCCTGCAGGGACCAAGGTCTCCCGATTTCGTGGTGTGTTGATGATAAGCTGGGAGTCTGCCCCACACACCAAGATGTGTCTACACTGGCCTGGATGTCTCCCAAGTCCCCCTGCTATGTCCATACTGACCAGCAGATCTCTGTTCTTACTCTGGGGTGTCTTCTGGTGAACCAGAAGTTCCCACAGCTGCCCCAAAATGTCCACTCTGACCTCAGCGGTCTCCCTGGCTCCTTAGCTGTGTCCACAGCGAACAGAAATATCTTGGTGTCTTCCCAGCTGTGTCCACACTGGACTACTCCTGACTTTCCTCCGTGTGTCTACACTGTCCTGGCATATTCCTCCGTCTCCCTCCTGTGTTCACACTAAACAGGGTTGTTTCCCTTGTTCCTCTCCTGTGAACATGGACCTCGTATTTTCCTCAAGTTCCCTTTCCACGTCTGGACTTCCCTGGGGTGTCTCCTTAGTCCTCCCGTTGGGTCTACACTGACCTAGGATGCCCTGCTCCCTCACCTGTGTCTATCCCAACCGTTGTTATCTCCCTTCTAAACCTGTTTTATTAACACTGACGCAACGGTGTCCCCCTCCCTCCCCTGCTCTGTCTGCACTGACCCAGTGGTCTGTACCTCTCCCCTTCTCTGTCTACACTGATCCAAGGACTCCGCCTCTCCTCTGCTCTGTCTATACTGACCAGTGACCTTCCCCTCTCCCCTGCATTGTCTACACGGACCCGGTGGTCTTCTCCTCTCCTCTAGTCTGTATACACTGACACAGTGGTCCCCCCTCTCCCATGCTCTGTCAACACTGACCGGGGACCATACCCTCCCCTGTGCTCTGTCTGCACTGACCCGGTGGTCTCCCCCTCTCCCCTGCTCTGTCAGCACTGAGCCTGTAGTGGCTCCCGAGCCCCTTGGGCCTGCATTGGCACACGAACTGCATGGAGGGTTCCTAGTAAAGCCGCCTGGAGCGGGTGCCCGTAGCTCTTCCCCGCCCACAGCCCCGGGGTTCTCAGCGGGAGCACTGGCTCCAGTCTGGAAGCATCGATTCCCGACCCCTTCCCCGCCTATGAATCTGTTTCAGACAAACTCTTCTGTCAGCAACTTAACAGCTCACACCGGAGCCCTCGGTCAGGTGCCGACCCTCTGGCTCTCAGCTCGCTTGTCCGCTGAGCGCAAGGCCGCCTGGGCCAGAGCCGCTGAGCGGAGGCAGCCCTGCTGGGGGAGGGGAGCTCTCCTCCCGGGCCCCGAGGACGGGTCTCCTGCCCCCGGGGTGAGCGGCAGCCCCGCAACCCCGGAACTCCCACGCCGAGCCCGAGGGAAGGAAAGTGAGTTGGGGTCAGGGGTCAGAGTGAGACACCTGCCCGAGTCCCAGACGCCTCTCCCCGCATCTCAGGCCGCAGCCAGGAGGGTTCAGACCCCTTCCCAAAGTTGAGGCCTCTGAGAACCCCCCAGTGGTGGGGAGACCACCAGGTCGGGCTCCCTGGGTGAGGCCCCTACAGGGGAGGTCCCCCCAGGTAAGGTTGCCCCAAGTGTGGACTCCCAGGTGAGGCCCCTAAGTGAGGCTCCTCCCTGCGGGTGCAGTCCCCCCAGGTAAGCTCCCCCAGGTGAGGCCCCAAGCAAGGACCCCCGCCCCCATGAGGTCCCCCAGTGAGGGTCCAACCAGGAGCAGATCCCCCCCGACCCCCAGGTGAGGACCCAGGAGAGCTGCCCTCCGGGGTCTGAGCCCACAGACGAGAAGGGGAGCAGGTCGTGCGGGAGGGAGGCTGACGCGTCCCCTGCTCTCGCCCTCAGACTGTTTCTCTGCCGGCGGGAACGGGGCTGCGCGTGTCTGCAGAGAGCGGGGCTTCTCCAGCCGCGGCCCCAACACACGGAGGTCACCAGGGTCCCACCGCTCCCTGTCCTCTGTGCCCCCGGCTGTGGGGCAGGAGGCCTGTCCCCGTGCATCGTTCACACCTGCCTGAGTCCCCAGGTGAGTGGCTTTGCGGTAACTGTCTGGGAGCTAACTAACACTCATGCCGCGTGGGGCCACATGTCACCTGCGGCTCAGCCCGAGGAGGAAGGCAGGCGTGTTTGGTCCTCCTGCGGCCTTAACTGCAGGTCTGAGCAGCAGAGGGAGGAGTTGGAACGTCAGCAGGGAGGGGAACTGACTCCTTTGTAGAGAGAGGCTCAGAGGTTTCTGGAAGGCAGAGCAGGCCTCGGCCTCAGAGCCCAGCCTGAGGTTGGAACCACGAGGGGACCTGCTTCCTCGCCCTCCCCCCGTGGGGCCGCACGTTTGGGGGCAGCGGAGCCTGGAGCCCAGGCTATGTACTCAGTCCTTCCCTTGCGCTATGAACGTCGGGGCAGGTTAGAGGCAACGAGGCGGCAGAAAGCAAGCCCAGCGTCCGGCTGGATCCCTCCGGGCCCCGACGGTTTCGCTCTGAGCTGTCCCAGGGAGCCCTGCCTGGTGCCTTGCGTGGGCAGTGGGGAGTGTGCTCTGCCCTGAGGCTGCAGGAGGGAGGGAGTCTGTGGGCAGAGGCAGTGGCTGAGCAGGTTCCTGGGACACACGGCTTCTCAGGAGCTGAGGGGCCGTGGGGGCCTCTGGGAGCAGGGGCGGCTGGGGGCCGGGGCTCAGGTGGAGACCAGACTCAGGAAAGCAGGAGGAGGGGTTCGGGATGGAGCCGTGTGTCTGCAGAGCTGGGCCAGCAGGGAGGTGTTTCCCACCATCCCATGGGAGGCTGCTTCACGGGGTGGTGAGCTCCCCGTCGCCGGGAGGATTCAGGCAGA
This sequence comes from Martes martes, assembly GCF_963455335.1. Taxonomy (NCBI): domain Eukaryota; kingdom Metazoa; phylum Chordata; class Mammalia; order Carnivora; family Mustelidae; genus Martes; species Martes martes. The sequence continues at coordinate 92,139,192 of NC_137901.1, forward strand.
CACGGGTGATGGATCTGCAGTCAGGGGCTCGGTCCTCATGGAGAGGCTGACCAATCACATCACCGTGAGGGTTCCCTGATGATAAATGCCTGCAGTGGCCCCTGGGAAAGGGCTCTCCCTGCAGAGTTGTCCTTGGGGCCGGGGTAGGGCCCGAGGACCCCTGGCCTCTGCAGCTGCTCTGGGGTCTGAGAGCCCAGGCCCTGGACTCGCTCGTGCAGCCGGGGCTCCAGGAGGACAGGGGTCTCTGTCCTGGATCGACCACCCCAGGTCCGGGCGGCCCCTCACTGAGCGTGTGTGACAGACTGCACAAACAGGGAGGCACGGGCCTCCTCCCTCTGCCAGCGCCTGGGCTCTGACCCGGGAGCCCCGATGGTGGGGCTAGAGTGTCCGGCATGTGCAGACGAGCCCTGGACGGGGACGCCCCAGCCTGGGAGCCCCTGGGAGAGGCAGCCCTTGGAGAAGCCGGGTCCCCAGCCCACGGTGGGGTCCCTCAGGAGGGGTCTTCTCCTGTGAGGACTCAGCGCGTGCTGATGGGTCAGCCCTCCCTGGGCAGCTGGCAGAGGGTCTGTGTTGTGGAGTCAGACTCCCGGGGGAGCCTCCTCAGGTGTGGGTTGGACTGACTGCCAGGAGGAAGGCTTGTCTCTGACTCAGGACCCCAGGGCCACTGTGGCCGGCCCCCCTGGTCTCTCTGTCACACGTGGGGGAAGGGCCAGAAGAACCCCAGGGAGCCCTGTCCAGGGGGCCACCCCCCTGGCCCTCCCCGCTGTGTCAGGACGGGGCCCGGGGGCTGGGATCTGGTGGAGAAAGTTCTCCTGGGGGTGGGGCAGGTGCTCAGGAAGCGGACTGTGGTCCCTGTGCAGCCAGGTGGGCAGATGCCGAGATGGCAGGACATTGGGAATCACTCATGTTCCCTGCAGGACAGTCCATCACCTGGAGGTGTGTGGTAGGAGGGGCCCCAGATTCCCACAGGAAGTGACCCCAGCACCGGCTGTCGGCTGCTCACAGGGACGCCAGGGCAGCATAGAGGCTGGAAGGATGCGGGCTCTGCTGACCAGGCCAGGACTTCTCCTGCTTGGAGAGTCCCTGCAGGGGTGGGGAGAGGGGCCTGGGGAGGCTTCTCAGGTGAGGTTCCCAGAACAGCACCCTCGGGTGCCTGAGCTGGAGCCCTCACGGCGCACCTGAGCTTCATGCCCCAGGTGGTGACTCTCCTGGGGGGGGGCGGGGGTCTCTTTCCCACCTGCCTCCTGCCCAGTGCTGCCCCTGAGTCTGCACCCCGTGGAGGGGCCGATCGGGGGGCTGTACTTGCGGTTTGCAGAGAAGCCCTCTGGCGGCTACTCCAACCCCACTAGGAACCTGGGATTCGGCCCCAAACACCCCTCTGGTACTTTTAGTAAAACTTACCACGGGCTCCAAGCAGACAATCCACCGATCCCTGCAACCTGAGCTGGGCCACCTGCGGGTCCCAGGGACCCCTCAACTTGGAACATTTGTTATTCTGTCAAATTTGGTGATTTATGTCAGAGCTTTGCTGAATCATTCAAAAGTTGCTTAAAAATATGATTGCCTGAAGTTTACTAAACTTACAGCAGAATATTAAGTTCTTATATTTTGCATAAAAATATAATATTAATAAAAAAGGTTGCTAGGACTATTAAAATTAAGAACATTTTCTAATAACCCAGGAAAGTTAATTTAAATAATTCAGTAGGAAGCATGGAAACCAAAGTAGACATTTCTGCTCAAGGATAATACATTTACAGACTGATGGATTATTTATTCTCTTAATTTCTCTTCAGATGCAACCATAAATCCAAACTATTCAGTTTTAAATGAATATTAATTTCTTCAAGGAGATACACAGATGTTCTGACTTCCCCCCAGGTTTGAGATATGACTCAGAGCACTGCGTCAGTTTAAGATGTAGAAAGCGGTGATTTGGCACAAGCGTATGATGCACAGTGGTCACAGTTAAGCGAGTGACCACCTCCACTAGGTCACAGAATTGCGAGTTTCTTCTTTTTTGTAGAGTCATGATCTACTCTCTTAGCAGCGTCAAGTTCACGGCTCAGTGCCGCTAACTGTGCTCAGCGCGCCATTCCGCGGAGCCCAGAACTTACTCGTCTTGTGACCTGAGGCTCGCGTCCTCGGAGAACCGCTCCCACTTCCCCCAGCCCCTGGCCACCACCTTCCCGGCCTCTGTGTGCGGGTTTGCCTTTCTCCGATCCCACGGAGGTGAGATCGTGCAGGGTTTCCCTCCGCCGGGCTTCTCGCGCTGAGCGCCCTGCCCTCATGTTGCACGCACGCTGTCTCAGACTCGTTTCCTCCTTTCTTGTGGCTGAATGATACTCACATGAGTGTGGACGTGTGTGTGCGTGTGTGGACACAACTTCTTCATCCTTCTGCAGACAGACATGTGCGGTGTTCCCAAGTCCTGGCTGGTGTGAATAAAGGCGAACTGAGGCCAGAAATCCATGGACATGGATTTCGTTTCCATGACATACGGATCCAGAAGGATTGCCAGATATTTCCACGTTTTATGGTATTTCCAGTTTGAACGTCTTGAGGAAACTCCGTACTGGTTTCCAGCGCGGACGCACCAGTGTGCGTTCCCACGGCGGCGCGGGAGGCTCCCCGTTCTCCGCATCCTCGCCAGCATCGTTGTTTCTCGTCTTCGGGCGATCATTCTCCCGGGGCGAGGTGATGCCTCCCAGTGGTTTTTTTTTTGTTTTTTTTTTTTGTTTTGTTTTTAAACATTTTATTTATTCATTTGACAGACAGATCACAAGTAGGCAGAGAGGCAGGCAGAGAGAGAAGGGAGGAAGCAGGCTCCCTGCTGAGCAGAGAGCCCGATGCGGGGCTCGATCCCAGGACGCTGGGATCATGACCCGAGCCGAAGTCAGCAGCCCAACCCACTGAGCCACCCAGGCGCCCCTCCCTGTGGTTTTGATTTGCATTTTCTCCGCCGTCCGGTGGAGTCTCTCGTGGTCCGTGGCTGTGTAGACGCTTTCTCGTTGGCGGAGTCCTGTGCGCGCGGGTTCACTTCCGGGCTTTCCGTTCCGTTGCACTGTCGCGCGTGTGTTGAGCGGACACCGCGCCGTTCGGGTCACTGTAGCTTGAACACGGCTCCGGTCAGGAGTGCGGCACCTCCAGCTTGCTGCGTCCTCGGCTTCGCGTAAGCCTCCAGGGTCTTCTGTGCGTCCGTACGAGTTTTAGGATCGGTTTTTCTATTTCTGTGGACGCCACTGGAATGTGGGTGGGATTACGTTGAAGCTATAGATGGCTTTGGGTAGTCTGGACATTTTCAGTATATTCGTTCCTCTGCTCCGTGGGCACAGGACAGCTTTCCGCGGCGTCTTCCTCCGTTTCTCTCATCAAGGGCTTGTAATTTTCAGTGTACAGATTTTGCACTTTTCTGGTTAGATTGATTTCCGGATATTTTATTGTTTTTGATGCTATTGTGAGTGGTTTTTCCCCCTCCAGGGTTTCACTGTGTGGACGTCAAAGGGCGCCTGACTTGTGTGTGTTGATTTTGCATCCTGCAGTGTACCTGAGTCATTGATTCATTTGACAGCGTCTCAGGGGAGTCTTTAGGATTTTCTATGCGGAAGGTCCTGTCATCCACAAATGACATGATTGTACTACTTCTTTCGGGTTTGGGTGTCTTCCGTTTCTCTGTCTTGCCTGATAGCGCTGGCCGGGACCGCAGTGCTGTGTGCACTAGGAGTGCCTGGAGGGGACCTCCTTGTCTTGCTCCGGTCCTAGAGGAAAGGCTCTGGACTGTTCACAGTTGGGTATGCGAGCTGTGGGCCCGTCCTACGTGGCCTTCTCCGTGTTGATGCATGGTCCGTCTCTACCCGATTTGTGGAGAGTTTTTATCATCAAAGTATGTTTTTTTTTTCACATGTTCTTTTCTGAATCTAGTGAAATGGTATGATCTTTATGTTTCCTTCTATTAATGTGGGGTATCACGTGTGTGGATTTGCAGATGCGGCATCTTCCTTGTGTCCTGGGGATAAATCCCACTTGATCATGGTCTGTGATCATTTTAATGTAATGTTGAGTTCACTTTGCTGATGGTTTGTTGAGAATCCTTGCATTTATATTCATTGTGGATATTGGCCAGTGGTTTTCTTTCAGTGTCTGTCCTTAGCTGGCTTTGGGATCAGGGTAACACTGGCCTCATAAAAGCTTGGCATGTTCCCTCTTCAGTTTTTTGGGAGAGTTTGAGAGGTATTGGCATTAATTTGTCTTTAAATGATTTGTAGAATTCCCCAATGGGCCACCTGGTCCTGCGATTTTCTTTGTTGGGATGCTTTTGACTGCGGATTCAGTCTCCTTGCTCAGTATTGGTCTGTTCGTATTTTCTGTTTCTTCCTGATTCAGTCTCGGTACGTTGGACATTTCTAACAGTTTGTCCGTTTCTTCTGGGTTATCAGTTTGTCCGTGTAGAATTGCTCATAGTAATTTGTTACGACCCTTTGTAGTTCTGGGCTATCAGTTCTTATGTTTCTATGATTCTGAGTATCCCCCCCCCTTTTTTTCTTAGTCTAGATGAAGTTTTGTCAGTTTTGTTTATCTTCTCAAAAAACAACTGCTCTTTCATGGATTATTTTTATTGTGTCTAATCTCTCGTTCTTTTATCTCCACTCCAACCTTTGCGATTTCCTTCTTCTGATAAATTTGGCTTTGTTTTTTCTTCTTTGCCTCATTCCTTGATGTGTAAAACTAGGTTGTTCATTTGAGGTCTATATTTTTGAAATATATGCATTCATCACTAAACCTTCCCTCTCAGCTGTTTTTTAAATGAACATGTAATGTATTATTTCCCCAGGAGTGCAGGTCTGTGACTCATCAGTCTTACACAATTCACAGGACTCGCCATAGCACATACCTTCCCCAATGTCCATCACCCAATCACTGCATCCCTCCCGTCGCCTCCCCTCCAGCAACCCTGTTTGTTTCCTGAGATTAAGAGCCTCTTATGCTTTGTCTCCCTCTCTGGTTTCGTCTTGTTTCATTTTTCCCTCTGTTCCCCTGGGATTCTCTGTCTTGTTTTGCAGATTCCTCATATCAGGGAGATCATATCATAATTGTCTTTCTCTGATTTTCTTATTTCGCTCAGCATAATACCCTCTAGTTCCATCCATGTCTTTGCAAATGGCAAGATTTGGGGTTTTTCAGTGGCTGCACAGTATTCCATTGTATACATACACCACATCTTCTTAATCATCTGTTGATGGACATCTAGGTTCTTTCCATACTTCGGCTATTGTGGACATTGCTGCTATAAACATTCAGGTGCACGTGCCCCTTCGGATCACTACGTTTCTATCTTTAGGGTAAATACCCAGTAGTGCGATTGCTTGGGTCATAGGGTAGCTCTCTTTTGAACTTTTTGAGGAACCTCCGTGCTGTTCTCCAGAGTGGCTGCACCAGCTTGCATTCCCACCAACAGTGTAGGAGGCTCCCCCTTCTCCACATCCTTGCCAATATCTGTCATTCCTGACTTGTTAATTTTAGCTATGCTGACTGGTGTGAGGTGGGATCTCACTGTGGTTTTGATTTGTATTTCCCTGATGCCGAGTGATGTGGAGCAGTTTTATGTGTCTGTTGGCCATTTCAATGTCTTCTTTGCAGAAACGTCTATTCATCAGACAGCTTTTTTCCCCTAAGATTTTATTTATTTATTTATTAGAGCACAAGCAAGGAGAGGGACAGAGAGAAGGAGAGAGAGAGGTGAGATGGAGAAGCTGACTCTCCACTAGGCAGGGAGCCCAACATGAGGACACGGGGCTCAGTCCCAGGACCCTGAGATCATGACCCGAGCCAAAGGTAAGACACTTACCTGACCGAGCCACCCAGGCGTCCCCCTCTCAGAGCAGTTTTACCGTATCCCATAGGATTTAGTGTGTTATGTCCAATTTTCAGTTGTTTCAAGATAGTTTATTTCCTTTTGATTTCTTATTTGATCTGTTGGTTGTTTAGGAGTGTTTTGTTTGGTTTCTGTATGTTTGTAAATATTTCCCCTTTCCTCCTGTTACTGATTTCTAGTTCCATAACACTGTGGTTGGAAGATATAGTGGGTAAGAATTCAATCTTCTTAAATTTGCTAAGACTCATTTTGCCGCCTGTCATGTGATCTGTCTTGGAGAGTGTTCCGTGTGCATTGGAGAAGCATGTGCATTCAGCTGCTGTAGATAGAATGCTCCGTAAATGTCTGTGAGGCCCATTTGGTCTAACGGACGTTCAACTCCAACGTCTCCTTGTTGATTTTCTGTCTGGATGATCTATCCATTGCTCAACGTGGGCTGTTAGAGTCCTCTGTTATTACCGTGTTACCTTTTTCCCCCCTTCATATCTGTTAGTATTTGCTTTGCCTAATACATTTTGGTGCTCCAATACTGAGTGCCCGTATATGTATAATTGTTACCTCTTCTCGATGAGTTGACCCTTTTATCATTATATGATGCTGCTTGTGATTCTTACTGTTTTTGGCTTAAAGTTTATTTTGTCTGACGTGAGTAGAGCTCCTCCTGTTCTCCTTGGGTCTCCACTTGCATGGAGCATCTCCATGCCTCCCTTCACTGCGAGCTTATGTGCGTCCTTAAAGTTGAAGCGAGTCTCTCGTGGGTAACATCAAGTTGGGTCCTGGTTTGTTTTTAATTCAGCCGCTCTCTGCGTGTTCGTTGACAGAGTCGACCCATTTGCGTGTAGAGTGATCACTGGGAGGTGAGGACTCCCCAGTGCCATCGTCTTAGCTGCTTTCTGGCTCTTCGTGGTTCCCTTGTTCCTTTCCTCCCCTTCTTCTTCCCCACCTCCCTAGAGTGGTGGTGTTCTGTGGCGGTGTTGCTCCGACCCCTTCACTTTATCTTTTGAGTCCACACTAGCGTTTTGCTTTGTGATCATTAAGCGTTTTACAGAAAACACCTCATAAACATAGCAGGCCATGTTACACTGGTAGTAACTTAACTCCTCCCTTTTACTTACTATTTTTAGGGTTTTGATGCCATATTTATTTCTTTTTATTTTGTGTATTCATTAACAAATTAGAATAGGTATTGTTATTGTTATTTTTATTTATTTATTTGAGAGAGAGAGAGGGAAAGTGACAGGGAGAAGCAGGCTCCTCACTGAGCAGGGAGCCCAGTGTGGGGCTTGATCCCAGGACCCTGAGATCATGATCTGAGCCAGAGGCAGACGCTTAACTGACTGAGCCATCCAGGCGCCCCAGTAGGTATGGTTATTTTTAATACTTTCATCCTGTAGTCTTTATATTGTAGTTAGCAGGTTAACACGGTATCCCATCACAGAATTAGAGTTTTTTCCATCGGACTACATATTTACCATTTGCCGTGTGTTAGATGTGTTCTCGTGTTTTCATGTCACTGATTAGCATCCTTTCAGTTGAGACGGAAGAACTCTTTTCAGCATTTCCTACAAGGCAGATCTAGTGTGACGAACTCTGCCAAGCCTTTGTCTGGGAAGCCTTTGTTTTGCCTTCATTTCAGAAGGACAACTTCACTGGGGAGTATCGTCTTGACTGGCTTTTTTTTTTTTTTTTTCCTTTTCAAGACTTTGAATGTGTCATCGCACTCTCTAGTGGCCTAAGGTTTCTGCTGAGAAATCGGCTTATCACCAGTGTGGGTTCCTGTATAGATTAGTTTTGTTTTGTTTCCTTTTCTTCTCTCGTGCTTTCAGGATTCTGTCTTTGACTTCTGACAGTTTCGTTATAACGTGTTCTGGGGGAGATGCTTTGGCTTGAAACAATGAGGTGATCTGCTCACTTCATGAGTTTGGATGTCCCCGTCTCCCCACCGGTCTGGGGAAGTTCCAGCCATCATATCTGCAAATAGACTGCCTGCCCCCTTCTTCCTCTCTTGGCCTTCTGGAACCCCAATGACGCTGGTGGCTCTTTTGAGCATGTCCCAGAGATCACGTAAGCTGTGTTAGCTTTTTCCATTCTCTTTTCTTCTTTACTGGGCTGTGTCACAACTCTGTCCTGTAAGCCACTGAGGTCTTTCTGCTTCCTGGTCTGCTCTGGCGTTAGCGCCCTCCACGGCATCCCTCGTTTCTGTCACTGCTTCAGCCCCGGATCTTGTTTAGCTCATTCTCAGGATTCGATCTGTTCCGTTTCTCTTTTCGTTTATGTATTCTTGCCCTGACTTCACTGAATCGTCCTTCTGGGTTTACTTGTAGCTCATCAGCCTCCTCAGAGAGCTATTTAGAATTCCTTATCTTGCAGACCATAGATCTCCTTGTCTTTGCGATCGGTTCCTAGCAGATACTCGGGACCTTTGGGTGACGGCATGTTTTCTTGCTGCTTTATCTTCCTTTGAGTTTTGTGTTGCTGCTTTCCCACTGAAGGCAGCATCACCCTTCCAGTCTTACCCGCTGCCTCCAGGCGGGAGGTAGTTCTGGTTGGCCCTGCTCTGTATTCGTTTTGTGGCTTTGCCGGCCTCCTACGGAGACACCTGTTCCATGCGTCCTGCTCCCTCTTGTGGCAGAATTCTTAAGCTTGTGGGTCTTCTCCTGATGTTACAACACCCCAGCCAAACTGCTGGGAACCTGTCTTTTGCTTTCCGGAAGGTGTTGCTACAGCTCAGGACTGTGGTTTGTCTCATGCCCTGGCCTGTTTTCTGTGGGTGCTCCCTGTCCCCCTGAGCTCACTCTCCTGCTGCCCCAGGAGTGTGCATAAACAGCTGGCCATAGGCTGGGGCGGGCTGGGTGGGTTTGGCACCCAGGCATTGGGGGTGCCCACGGTCCAGGGCAGGATGCTCAGAAGAGGTTTTCTCAGTGCCTGTGATCAGGCTTCCTGCCGGAGTCCAGAATGCAGACTAGGAACAGCATCCCTTTAAGGCTCTCTGATACTACCTCTTTCCTGGTGATGTCCTTCCTCCAGTCATGGAGCCCCTTAATACTCTGGGCCCAGCAAGAAAGAAATTGTTTTTTTTTTTTTTTAAGATTTTAGATATTTATTTGACAGAGATCACAAGTAGGCAGAGAGGCAGGCAGAGAGAGAAAGGAACGGAAGCAGGCTCCCTGCTGAGCAGAGAGCCCGATGCGGGGCTCGATTCCAGGACCCTGAGATCATGACTTGAGCCAAAGGCAGAGGCTCAACCTACTGAGCCACCCAGGCGCCTGAGAAATGGGCTGCTTTGGCAGCATCCTGCACGGCTGGGGAAGTCCATCACTCGCTGCCGTCCCTTTCCCCTGTAGAAGAGATGCTGTCTCCTGGGACTGAGCTGTGCCCCCCTGGGGGGACGGGTGGTGCTTGCAGAGTTCCTTTTACCCACTCCAGTGTGTCCAAACGTGTGTGTGTGTGTGTGTGTGTGTGTGTGTGTAGATCACATATCAAGCTCAGATTGATGACGGATAATCTGTTCCCAGCAGAGTGCTGAACTTCTCTGGGACCTGGGTTTCTACAAAGGCTGTCTTGCCCGTGAGTGTCTGCCCGACTCTGCGTTCTCCAGCTGCCCCCAGACCTCAGCCAAGAGGCACTGGGACCAGTTCACTGAGACCTGCCAGTGACAAAGCCTGTCCCGTGATCTGCCTACCTGTTCCCCAAAGCAGAGTGGGTGAGATCGTCCCAGCTCCCTTGTGTCTCACTATCCGGAGAGGTCTCCCTAGCTCTCCAGGTGTGCCGGCCGTGATGTTCAATGTCTCCATGATTCGCCAAAGTGCTGACACTGAGCTGGTATTTTTCCCTAATTCCTTGTTTGTTTTCACTAACCTGGGATGTCCCTCTAATTCTCCAGGTGTGCCTGAGCGATCTTGAGATGTCTCACTTAATATCCACATGTGTCTACTCGTTCCTGGAATGTCTCACTTCCCAGACGCATCTACACTGAACATGGATGTCTCCCATCCACCCCACCCCATGCACTACTCCGGCATTCCGTATCTCCCTCATTCCCCATGTGGTCTACACTGACCTGGCGCGTCTCCACAATTTCCAAGCTGTGTCTGTGCAGACTTGGGATAGCTCTCTGATCCCCAGATGTGTGCATACTGACTTGGGAAGTCTTCCTAAATATCAAGGAAAGAAAACATGACCTGGGATATCGCTCTATGTGCCCAGCGTGTCTACACTGACCTAGAACTAATCCTCAAGATGGGGGTAACGTGACATGAGATGTTTTCCTGAACCCCCAGTTGTGTCTACCCTGAGCGGGGTGTCTCTTATAGTCCCCAGATGTATGTACATGACATGGTATGTCTCCTCGTTTGCCCAAGTGTTTACTCTGACTTCAGCTATAGCCCTAGTTCCCTCGATTTGTCTACACTGACATGGAGTTTCTATCTCATTTCCCCAGTTATCCGTACTGACCTAGTTCCTTAGTTCCCCTGAGGTATATACTGTGACTTCACCCTGATACGGACATGACCCATTTCCACAGGATTTTTCTCCTTTGTCGAGTCTCCCTGTGTCACCCATGTGTCTACTCTGACCTGGGGATTTTCTTTCATAAACCGGATGAGACGAGCCTGTCCTAAGTTGTCTTCCTACTCCCCTGAATGGGTATACATGGGATTGTGGGGTTTCCCTCATTTCCAGATGTATCCACAATGACCTGGATATTTCCCGTATTACTAAGATGTATGTACCCTGATTTTGGGTGTCTAATTCCCCAGGAGGGTCTACGCAGAAGATGTGCGTTCTCTCTAACATGGGATGTCTCCCTAACTGCCAAGGTTTGCTGACCCTAACCTGATCGATTTCTTAGTTCCCCAGGCGCGTCTCCTATGACACGGGGTTTCTCCCAGTTTCCGTGTGTGTCTTGTCTGACCTGAGATCTAACTAGTTATCCACTATTGAACTGGCTTGAGATGACTTCCTAACTACCCAGGTTTTGTCTACTTGGAGGGTGTCTCCCTCATATCTCAAGTAATAAGCAGCCCTGAGAGGCGTTGCTGTTTCGCCATCTGATTGTACACTGACCTGGGATGATTCTCCTGTGCCCCGGGTGTGTGTACCCCGACTGGGATGTCTCCCTGGTGTTCCATGTGTATTCATACTGACTTAGCCTGTCTAATAATCTTAGTGTCTACACTGGCTAGAGTGTCCCAGTAACTACACAGGTGTCTCCAGGTTTTCTCTGTAACTCCCCATGTTTCCTCCAGAATTCCCAGGTAACATCCTCTGACCTAGGGTGTCTCACGAATTCCACAGGTTTGCCCACAGTGACCTGGGATGTCCGGATATTCTCAGCTGTGTCTCCAGGGATGGCGAATGTCTTCCATTCCCCCGGGTGTCTCCACTCCAAACTAGGCTATCCTCTTCATTCAAACAGTACATCTCCTCTGACCTGGGAGGCCTAAAGATTCTCCATTTGTTTCTACCCTGATGCAGGATGTGTCTCCCTAGATCCCCAGATGTTTAACTGACCTGAAATAGCTCTCTAACCCAGGTTTTCTGTCTTGATGCTAGATGTCTGTCTCATTTCCACATTTTTCTCTACTGGTCAGAACTTCTAATATCCAAGCATGTCTATTCTGATCTGCGGTGTACCCTTGATATGTCAACTCTGATACACAATTTTTAATTCATCAGATGTGCCTAATCATACCTGGAATACACCTTACGTACCTAGATGTGTCTGCCTTGTCCGGTGTCATTTCCTTAATTCCCAGTTGTGACTACACTGACCTGGGATGTCTCCCTAATTACCCAGAAGTGTCTGCTCTGATCAGGGGCGTCTCCCTAGTTCCCGGAGTCATCTGCTGTGAACTGGGCTGTCTCCTTAAAGGCTCAGTTGTGTCTACTTGACACTGAATGACCTCATATTCCCAGTTGTGTCTACACTGACCTAGGACCTCTCCCTTATTCCCCAGTTGTGTCTCATCTGACTGGGATATCTTCTTTCATAGCTAAGTGTGTCGTCTTTGACCTGGGATGTCTAGTTTCCCTTGTCCACTCCGACCTGAGGTGTTTGTGTGGTTGTCCATGTGTGTCCAGGGGACAGGGGATGGCTTCATAATCCCCAGCTATCTAAACTAGTTCCCTTGGTGTCCTGCCCTGACCTTGGAAATCTCCCTTCTCAACGGGTACATCTTCCCCTGCGCTGGGAGAACTCCATTGTTCTTCGGATCCTTGTACTGTCCTTTAAGGAGTCTCCCTAATCCCACAGCATTCTCTCCTCTGCAGTGCTCTGTTTGACCGGATGTGCCCACCCTGACCAGGTGAGTCTTCCTAATCGCCTCGACCTATCTTCATTGACTGGGGGATGTCTGATTCCCAGTATGTATCTACCCTGATTTTGGACGTCTCCCTAATTCCTCAGGTGTGTTTCTGGATCTGGAATGTTTCCCTAATAACTCAGGGATAATTTTTCACACTGCTGAAAGAAAAATGTCCACAGTTTACACATCTAGTTGCTTTTATTTAATGATTTCACACATGAGGCAGCGTCTAATCGAGCAGATATAAAGCCGCACTGAAGATGTGTACAACACAGGACATCGTATAGACCACGGGGGCCGGAACAGGAAGTGACGCTGGGCATCTGCCGACTGCGTGTGGTTGCTCTTGCGGGGGGACGCAGGGAGGTCTCGGGGCGGGGCAGGTACCGTCTGAGCAGGGACACGCTGATGGGTTCACCAAGACTTTCCTTTTCCGGTGGAGGGGCGGGTACAGAGCAGACGGTTAAGTTCAGGTTCGCTGATGTGGGGCTTCATATGGGAGACTACTTTGAGCCTATTCTAGCTGCTTTAATGGACTCTCCCTTCTGACCAGACTCCGCGTCCTGAGGGTCGTGACCGAACTGGAGGCCGGAGCACTACCTCGGTCTCGCGTTCGTGGTCTCTGTCGGCCTCGGAAGCGCTGGCGAGTGGTCTGTGTTCTTGCGGATGGCCGTGGTCTTTTCCCCTTGGTTCTAAGCCGAGATGTCCGCCCGCTGGCCGGTGCTTGTGGACTGTATTGCGGGTTTCTGAGAGCACACGGGGCCCCGGGAGGACGGGGGACGACCGCAGAGAGAGCCGCCGCCTAACGTCAGAGCGTCCTCGGGAGCCAAGTTCCCCATGTTCCAGCCCAGCGCGAAGCAGCCGTAGGATGAGCCAGGGTTGGGGTTGACCTGCGTAGGCCAGTGGCTTAGTCGTCTCACGGACTGCGTGTGGCCGTGTCCTGCGGCGTGTGTGCGAGTGCAGGAGGGTTTGGCTACAGCACAGATGCGCGCGCTCAGCCGGGGGACGGTCCGGGCCAGCCTGTCGTCCAGGACGGCTCCGCAGCGAGCGCTGCCGTTCCCCCAGCGAAGCGGATTTCTCCTCGCGGCTTTGTTGGCCTCACTTCCGGGGTAGTAAGGACCTGCCAAAGGAGGTGAACCCTGTGTTCTCTCTACCTCCTGGTCCTCCCCGCGTGAGGCTGTGATGTGGGAGGAGAGGCGCAGCACGGTTCGGTGGCGATCGGAGACGAGACCAGACAGCCCAGGCCACAGCTTTTTCCTCCTTCCATCCACACACGCGGGGTCGCCCACGTACAGGGGACACTCGCCCTCCACAGACGAGCATGTGCCCGGGAGGAAGCACGGGCCACGCTCCCCAAAGAGCTGTCCCCGGGGTGGGAGCCGTTGGAATGACCCTGAACTGGGAAGCAGACGGCCTTGGAGGTCAACGAGACTTAAGGGCCTGGAGAGCTCACAGGTGGCTTTCTCTTGGTTACCGTTGCTTGTGTCCGTCCCTTCGTACGGAACCTGATGTGACGTCCCCAGCACTCGTTAGCCAGAGACCGGGGGTTGGGCGCCCGGGACTCGGGAGGCTGGCAACAGCGCTGGCCGAGGCGGTTTCTCTGGAAAGCGGGGCTCAGTCTGTGATGCCCCGGGCGATGTGGACAATGGCATTAGCCTTCTAGAACAGAGTAAGGCAACGGAAAAAGTAAAGTGTAAAACTGAAGAATTAGGAAAAAGAGACAAGAAAAGGAAAGAAACTTTATTTTTGCAGCTTTAATGAGAAACCATTGATGTACGTCGCTGCACGCGCTGAAGGCGTCAGGCGTGCTCTGAGTCACATGTGACAGGATCGCTAGTTGTGGTGAACAGCCACCGTCGCGCGTAGATGCCGTAAGAAGAAAATTTCTCCTCGGGATGAGAACTCCTGGGATCTGTTCTCGGAACCTCTCATCCGTGTACCACACTGCACTGTTACGGTCCCGTTGTGTTGTACGCACCGCCCCAGCCGCATTTGTCTCACAAAGGCAAGTCTGTCCTTTTCCACCACCTTCTGCTGTGTCCCCTCTGCCCACCTCTGGTAACCACAAATCTGATGTCTTTTTCTGAGTTTAGTGTGGTTTGTTATTATTAATTCCACATATAAATGAGACCGTACAGTATTGGGCTTTCTCTGACTGAGCACAATGCCTTCAGGATCCGTGCATCGCAGAGGTCCTCGTTGTGTGATGGGTGAGTGATGTCGCGTTGCAGATGTGAATAATGCTGCTCTAGGCACAGGGGGACAGATGGCTTTTTTAAGATTTTATTTATGTGACAGACACAGCGAGAGGGAACACAAGAGTGGGAGGAGGAGAAGCAGGTTTGCCCCAGAGCGGGGAGCCCGACACGGGGCTCGATCCCAGGACACTGAGGTATGACGTGAGCCGAAGGCAGACGCTTAATGACTGAGCCACAGGCGTGCCAGGACAGACAGCTCCATGAGTTTGTGCATTTCCTTCGGATGCATTCTCCGACGTGGGAGCACTCGGTCATTGGGTAAGTCCTGTTTTAATTTTTGCGTAACGGCATCCCGTAATAGCTCTACCATCTTATCATCCCACCCACATACACAAGTTCCCTCCCTCTCCTGCATACCTGTGCCCCCACTTGTTACCCCTTGTCATCCGGACCGTGGCTATGCGAGCAGGTGTGAGGTGGGATCTCTTACGGCTTTAATTGGACGAGTGATGTGGAACATTTTTCACGTAGCTATTGGCCATTTGTGTATCTTTGGGAAAATGTCGATCAGTTCTCTTGCCCTTTTATTTGTTCTTTTGAATTGGACTGTTTTTTGCTACTGAGTTCTAGTAGTTACTTCTATATTTTGGATATTAACTTCCTCTGAGATGTGTGGTTTGCAAATATTTTTCCCACTCTGTAGGTTTCTTTTCACTTTGTGGATGGTTTCTGTTGTTGTGTAGAAGCTTTTCAGGTTGGTGTGATCCTGGTAGTTTTCTGTCGCCGCTGGTGCTGTAGGTGCGACTTCCATAAAATCATCACCAGGCCATGTCAAGGAGCTTTTTTCCTATTTTTCCTTCTAGAACTGTCAGGTCTTTAATCCATTTCAAGTTAATGTTTGTGAGGCCTGTAAGACAGGGGTCGGTGAATATCCAGTAGAAAGAAACCTCCTTGATTCAGCGTCTCTGGAGGAAACCGCCGGCCTCATGACACTCACGCCTTCTGTTCCTGTCCCTCTGGTTCCGAGGTCTCCGGAGTTAGCAACGGACCTGATGTCACCTGTGAAATACGTGCCCCAGATTCAGGTTACCCTCGATCACATTTTGAAAAACATTGGGGTTAGTTCCTATCTTTCTGAGAGCACACTTGTGTAAGGGCTGCTTCTTCTTGAAGCCCATTAGAGCTCGTTACAAATGAATACTGGAAATACCGTCTAGAAATAGGAAACTTTCATACGTCACTCACATGCACGTATACAGGGACACCCAACCAGACAGACATACACAAAAGTACATCCTTCAATTTGGCTTTAGAATTTTAGCCGTGAGACAAGTTCAATAATGAAAGACTCCATAGTTTATAAAAGAACAGTTGAAATACAGCTGCATTTCTGACCCACAGAACAGATGAGAATCACCTACTCCGATCACGCACGCTCTGCACTAGCAATTAGGGAGAAGATTTCAAGATTTTCCCTGGTTTCCAAATAGCCTTTCTTCTCTGTGATTCTGATAAGAATTACTTGCCTGAAGTTTGCATTTCAAAAAGATGGTCCTTAGTTCCTTCCTTTGGGAAGAACATTTACTGTGTAAACGCAGAGAATGCGAATTTCTCTAGGACTTTGGTTTCCTAAATCCACATCTTTTAGGACATCTACAACCTTCCTGAGATGAACGGGCAGGTTTCAGGATTGGGGAGAGGGTAGGCGGGCTTCCAGTCACCTCCAGAGCTGCATTTCTGCCCCTGTAAAGACTCAGTTCGTAACACAAGCACAGTCATTTTTAGTTCTTCAAAGAACTGAGTTGCAGCATGAATGATATCCAGGGGCAGACCCACTTACCCCGTCGTGGTATCTTCCGTTTGCTTCTTTGTAGCAGGAGAATTTTCAACTTGGATGAAAATCAGAACATTTTTATGTTCTAGAGTTGTGTGCCTTTTGAATATTTTAGTCAATCCTTCCACAAGGGTTTCAGAATGTTCTTCTTTCCCTCTGGGTACATAGTTTCCTTTTAGTGAGGAACCTTTTTTTTTTTTTTCTTTAAAGAACCCCCATTGGGCTTTTTGAAATTAATTTTTTAAGATTCCAGTGTACATACCGCAGTGTTGTGTCTGTTTCCAGTGTGTAATACAGTGATTGAGCACTTCCGTGCCTTTCCGCTGCTCATCACCACGCGCTCCCCAACACCCCGCACCTGTTCAGCCCATCCCCTCCCTGCGGGTGACCAGCAGCTTGTTCTCTGTCGTCAGGAGTCTGTGTCTTGCTTGGCCTCTTTATTGTCCCTTTGTTTTGTCTCTAATATGTTTTGTCTCTCATATTCCACATACGAATGAGACCATGTAACAGTCTTTCTCGGACTGACTGGTTTCGCTTAGCGGCACGCTGTCTAGCTCCGTCCGTGTTGTGGGAAACGTTAGGATTTCCTCCTTCTTATGGCTGAGTAGTATTCTGGGGTGCGGGGCGGGGCGCTGCTGCCATAATCTGACTGTTAGACACAGTGCTGTTACCACATCGGGCCCGTCTGTCCCCGTGAATTACAGGGTCTGTATTTTTTGAGTAAATATCCAGGGTGTGGTTCCTAGATCACAGGGTAGCTCCATTTTTAACTTTCTGCCGAACCTGCACACGGTTCTCCAGAGCGGCGGGACCAGCGCGTGTTCCCACCGGAGTGGAAGAGGCGCCCCTTGCCCCACATCCTCGCCAGTCCGTGCTGTTCCCTGTGCTTTTGACTGTGGCCATTCTGACGAGTGTCAGCGGATCGTCTCGATTTGCATTTCCCTGACGATGAGCGACGTGGGGCATCTTCCCGTTGTCTGTTGGCCGTCCGGATGTCATCTTCGGAGAAGTGTCTGTTCATATGCTCTGCCCATTTTTAACTTGGGTTGTTTTTTTGGCATTGAGTTCTATCAGTTCTTTACATATGTTGGATACTAACCCTTAACGGTACACGTCATTTGCAAACATCTTCTCCCATTCTGTAGGTTGTCTTTCAGTTTCCTTGACCGTTTCCTTCCCTGCACAAAGCTTTTTAAGGATGTCCCAGTACTTGTTTTGGCTTCTATTTCCTTTGCCTCAGGAGACATACCCAGAACCAGTTGCTGTGGCCGCCGCTGGAGAAATCACTGTGTGTGCTCTCTTCTAGGATCTCTGTGGTTTCAGGTCTCCCATTGGGGTCCTTCATCCATTTCGGAATTTCTGTGTATGGCATAAGGGCTCAGTTTCATTCTTTTGAAGGTAGCTGTCCCGTTTTCCCAACACCATGTGTTGAAGAGACTATTTTCCCTAATGCATGTTCTTCCTCCTTTGACAAAGATTAACTGTGAAACTGTGGGTTTATTTCTGGGATCTGTGTGATGCCACTACCACACTGTTTTCTTTACTACAGCTTTGCGGTATAATTTGAAATCTGGAAGTTTGGTATCTTCAGCTTTGCTTTTCAAGAATGTTTCGGCTATTCAGGGTCCTCCGTGTTTCCATACAAATTGTAGGTTTGTTCTAGTTCTGTGAAAAATTTTGCTATTTCGATAGGGATTGCACTGAATCTGCAGACTGCTTTGGGTAATTAACAGTATTTGCCCTTCCGCTCGATGACTATGGAACGTCTTCCCGCTCACTGTGTCCTCGCCAGTGTCGGTCATCGACTTGTTTTAGCCGGCAGAGAGCAGGCTTCCCACCACTTTTGTTAGGCGGATTCCTGGGTATTATCTTCAGTACAACTGTAATGGGATTTCTTAATCTCTTTCTGTTGCTTCACTACTAGCGTATAAAAATGCCATGGATTGGGTCTCCTGCCCCCGTCCTGAGCTCATGTGTCAGTCTCATAGCGCTTTGGTGGCGTCTGTGAGGTTCCCGGATGCAGTGTCGGGTCATCCGCGAGGGAAAGCTGTCCTTCTCCCTCACCAGCTTGGAGGCCTCGGATTCCTTCCTCGTCTCTGACTGCCGGGGCCTCCCATGTGGCCGACTTCGGACCCTGGAACTCATTATAAAAATCCTTTCAAGTATCCTACTTGCAGGTTTTGGCTGAGACGAACAGTAAACATGCCTGGCAGTACTGCACTCTTCTTCTTCTTTTAAACCAGAGTGTATCAAGTTACTCAACCCAAACCAGTAAGACTCTTAGGACATTTCCATGGAGTCACAAAGCGTCTCCTAAGAGGGGGCAGAAGGTACGGTCTTCCCAAGACCAGGGCCATTCGCAAGGACAGGCGACATGAAGACAGTTCCCCTGAGAGCCGGCAACGGTCGGTGGGAGGTTAGCGACAAACGGGGAAAGAAATTTTTTCCAGTTTATGGACCCAGTTGGTTTTCACTTAGTGACTCATGAGTCTGGCAGCGTCGAATGCAGCCGATAAAAAGAAACACCAAAGATCTGTACGAGGTCGGAGAAGGAAGCAGAACAGGGAGAGGCTGGGCAGCCGCTGACGGGGAAGCAGAGTCGCTCTTCCTCGGCGGGGCCCGGGGAGCTCTCGGGACAGGGCGGACCGGTCGACCCAGACCCTCCTCTCCTGAGCGCGCAGAACACGGAACCGGAGTCTCGCTGTGCGGACGTGGGGGTGACAGCAGGAACTCCATTTGGGGCCTCATCTGGTTACAAGAACAGCACTGACCTAAGCGATCTCCACAGTTCTCTCCCCCAAGCGTGTCAACCCTGATCTAGATTCTATCTCCGATTCCTCGGGTAAGGATGCACGAGCTGGGACTTCTCCGGAGTCCCCAGTCGTGCCTGATCTGGCATCTTTCCCTCCTCCCGTAGGGGCGGATGTACTGCGAGAGCGGGCGTCTCCCTGTTCTCCGGGAGGGTCCGCACTGGCCGTGAGTCTCTTCCCGCTCCTCAGGTTTGACTGCCCTGATGTTGCAAGTCTGCCGGGTTCCCACGGGTCTACCCTGATCGAGGACGTTCCCCTAAATCTGCACGTATGTCCACTGTGACCTGCGATGTGTGCAGAGCTCCCCAGCAGAGTGAGCTCTGAACATGGACGTCCCTCCAATACCTCCGTGGTCTGCTGTGACCAGAGGCCCCACCCTGGCGCTCTGTGTCTGCTTGGACGTGGGGTGTCTCCTGGGATCCACAGCGGTGTCTGCACAGAGCTGCACTGGCTCCCCAGTCACCTAGTTGTGTCTGATCTGACTTGGGGTGTCCTCGTAATTCCCCTAGTCTGTCTATACGGACCCGGATTATCTCCCTGATTACCCGGGTATGTGTGTCCTATCCTGGGAGATCTCCATCATCCAGGCGGATCTGTCCTAAACTGACCGGGGGACTGACCGGGGTGCGTCCCTTACTCCCCAGGTGTTTCTTCCCCAAACAGGATGTTGCCCTCATTCCCCGCGTGTCTACCCAGACATGAGAGAAATCGCGAACACCAAAGCTGTGTCTAGTACAAACTGGGACTTTTCTCATTCCCAGTGTGTCTGCTCGGTCTTGGGTTGTCTTGCTAACTGCACGTACGTCTACACTTACTGGGTCATTTATCTAATTACGCGGTATGTATACACCAACCTGGAAAATCTACCTAATTTCCCAGGTGCGTCGACTCTAAAATGATTTGTCCCACTGTTTCTCCAAGTGTGTGAACCCCGGCTCGTCCCGGTGATATCCACGGTGTCTCTCCTGACCTCGGATGTCTGTTTCCTCAGGGGGGTCTACACTGACCTTCCGTGTTTTTCATGTTCCCCGACGTGTTTACTGTGATGTGAGCTCCCGGCCTGCCTGCGTGTGAGCGTGTACGCTGACCCGTGAGGTCTTTGACACACACAGACCAGGGTGCTTCTCTACATGTCTCCACTCTGACGCGCACCTAGACATCCATCCCTAACCCAGCGTGTCCACACCGACGGGGAGGGTGGGGTCTCCTTACTCACCAGGAATGTCTAACTCGCAGCTGTTTCGACCTGGGTCTTCTGTGTCCGTCATAACCACCAGTGTCCTCTCGGGGCTGGGACGGCTGCCTTCTCATCAGTGTGAGTCTGAGCTGGGATGTAGCCCTGATTCACCGAAGTGTCTTCATGGACCTTGGATCTCCCCTAATGCCCCAGGTTTTTCGGCCTTGACCTGAAATGTTTCCTTGGTTCTCCGCGTGGGTCCACCCTAACCCCACATCTTCTCAGAGACCATATTCTCTGACCGGGTCTGTGTGCGTATAGCCCGGTCGTGGGCATGAGCGGTTCTAATCCCAGCTGTTCCTGTTATGACCGGGTTTAGCTCCCTAATTCTTAAGGGTAAATACACTGACCCGGGCTGTGTAACTCCTCAAGGGTGGGTCCGCTGAGGGACTCCTCTGTGCCCCTCGGGAAGTCTCCCTCTTTGCTCATCGTATCCTGCTCTGGCACAGCTCGTCCTTTCTGCGGCTCCGTCCACCCTGACCTTCGTGTCTCCGTAGTTCCCGAGACGCATCTGAAGTGACCTGAACTGGTCACGGCTTCCCCGTGTGTGTACCGGAAGTGGTGCGCCGCTTCTGCCCGCACTGACCTGGTGGTCTCCTCCCCGAGTGTGTCGACACCAGTGTCCTGGGATTCCGTGGATCCCGGCTGGTGTTGAGGCAGACGCGGAGGTTCCCCAGACTCCCCCGATGTCTACACTGACCCACTGTGTCTGCCGTGGCCTGGGACGTCCAGCACCTCACGTGCGGGTCGTGCCCGCCTTGATCTAACTCGGACTGTCCTGCGCTCGTCCCAGTTGTAGCTCAGATGTCTCCCTTGTTCCCAAGGTTGTCTGTGTAGTTCACGGACGACTCTCTCTCCCCGACCCCCAAGTAACCGATCTTAACCAAAGTAGTGTCCACAGTGGCCTGAGGTGTCTCGCCGTTTCTCCAGGTACGTCTGTTCTGCTTTGGGATGTCGCGGAGTCCCTGACCGCAACGACTCTTGAACTCCCCGCATCCCCAGCCCGACCCGGGATCTCCGCCCCGACATGCGCACGTGCGTCTGCGCTGATGCCCACTGTGGGGTGTGGCCTCGGCAGGAACCTTTCCCTCTTCCCACAGAGATCTCTCCTCTTCTCTACGATGGGAGTGTCTGCTTCCTTCTAAAACAGATGCATCTCTCTTGACCAGAGATTTTCCCCTAATGTCCTGGGTTGTGTCTGCTTCCCCAGGGAGAGGTACCGGAACCCACGCGGTCACCTCGATTCCTCAAGTCTTTCGTCCGTACTGACTGGGGAAGTCTGTTTCCCCAGGACGGTGGCTTACCTTGTGGGTCTTTAATTCCCCAACCCTGTCTCCCTGCTCACCCTGGTGCATATAACACGAACCTAGTCATCATGTGTACACTTACCCGCAGTGTCTTTTCCCCACGTGTCGCTACCCTCATCAGGACAGTCCGCACTTGAGGTCGTCCGCCTCATTTCCCAGGTCTACTCTGGGATCTACTCCGTGGATCTCTCCTTCCCCACGATTGCACAGAATCTCAGCATGAGGACAATCACATTGACGTCTTCATTTATTCTCAGACACACCCAGCATGGTCCCCGTATCCCAGCCATGTCTACCCTGACCTAGAAGCTCTCTGAGTCCCAGTATTACCAGTCCGACCAGGGAGGTGGACCTCATGGCCCTGATCTACCTTGACCATGACGTTTCCCTGTAACACTGTGTGTCTCCTCGGACCGCGTAGATCCAGCTAGCCTGTGTGTCTCTGCTGACTGGGACGTCTGATTCCCGACGCGCTTCTACTCTGACCTGGGATTTTGATCTAGACACCAGCAGTGCCTACCTTTACCGATGCTGCTGCAGAGTTCCCTCGGGGTCTCTGTCTGGGGCAGAACATCTGCGCTTACAGTAAGAATCCGTCACTTCTAGCACGTCATTTTGTCTGTATAAATAAGAAAAATTTGAAACCCAGCTACACATTATGAAAAACAGGGCAGATTAGCTTATAAAAGTAGAAAAAAATCTCGTAAGAGACTTAATCTTTTTAATTGGTTAAATTTGGGCAAATGGACACCTTGGAGTTGGGTATTTTTCAACCACCTCTTACTCGTGGTCATAAAGCCCCGTACGTTGTGTCTGCTCGAGAGCCTCCAGCGCTGCTCTGTGAACACGGACTGACCCCACGGTCTCCACGTGACCTGAACAAGAACTAACGGAAGACCCAGATGGCCGAAGACCATGACCAAGCGTGATGCTAACGAGTCAGCCGTTGTCAGTTCAATGGAGACCGCGGACAGAAGGAACGCGTTGTTTGTTAAAAGTGAGATGGACACTACAGTCTGGATACGCCCCAAGACTCTTACTAATCCCGATCTTAAAAACGTCCGGATTCCAAAATTACCGACTCTGGTTTTAAACAAAACTTAAACTTTCTTCACGTGAGCATGACTTTCTATTCCAGGCTAATCAGCTAAAATCAAGTAAAATTACTGGTAACAAATCACCGTGGAAAGTGATGTACTTAAGGGTTATAAAGCACAAGTGTGTAAGAGCAGCGTTGCTTAGCCAGTTTCAGTTTGAACGTATCCCTGTTCTGAAAATGCTTGCTTTTTGCTCAATAAAATGTTCATCTCAAGTGAAGCTCTTCGAATCTTATTTTTCTAGTAGACGCACCTACACAGTAGACATCCCAGTTGGGTACAGACGTGCCAGATGAAGCAGGGACATAGATTGGGGGGGGCATGGACAGCGAACGGGACATCCTGCAATAAGGGGGACCTCCCGGGGCACCTGGGGAGACCCCCCCCAGGCAGGAAGTGCCAAACTGGTGGAGTCAGACATCCAGGATCAAGGTGGGCACAGCCGGGGAGCTGGGGAGACCCCTCAAGTCAAAGCAGACACAACTGGGAACTGGGGAGACATCCCAAGTCAGGGGTGACAGGAGGATTAGCAAGAGCGCGCAGATCAGAGCAGCACCCCCGGGAAGCCCGACGACTCAGGTCAGGGTAGAAGCTCCCGGGGCGTCGGGGAGATCCCACAACACTGCAGCCGGTAGGGGGACAAGCCAATTCGATGGAGACCTACCTAGGAGACATCTCTGGTCAGCGCAGACACACCCGAGGAAGACCTCCCAGGTCCGTGCAGACACTCCTAGAGACTGAGAGACCAGCGAGGTCAGAGCAGAAGCACACGAGAAAATACAGACGCCCGCCAGGAGCATGCGGGGGCTCAGTCGGCTGAGCAGCTGACGCTCGATTTTGGCTCAGGTCGTGAGATCAAGTCCTGCATCAGGCTCTGCACTGGCTGTGCAGCCTGAGATTCTCCCGCCCCTGTGCCCCTCAGCCAAGCAGCTCTCATGCTCGCTCGCTCTCAAAAGAAGAAAATACATATATTTAAAAGTCTACATTTTTATAAATATATAGAAATATAGAAATAAAATATATACACATACATACCTGCCGGGTAAAGCAGACACATGTCGTGAATTAGGAAGAAAACCCAACTCAGAACACTTACACCTGGGGAGTTGGGGTGACATCCCTGATCATGGCTGACATTTCAGGGGAACAAAGACGACATTCCTTGTCGGGAAAAAGACACACGTGGAAGATCACGAGAACTCAGATCCGGGACACGACACACCAGCACAGCTAGCAGACATCCAAAATTAGGACAGACAAACCGGAGGAATTAGTGAAAAGTTCCAGGTCGGCGTAAACATACCTGGAGAATTAGACCTCTCAGGTCGGTGTAGGAACACCTGGGGAATGAAGGAGTCTTGTCAGTGTAGACCTCCCTGGGATATGAATAGCGCGTTCAGGTCAGAAGAGATACAAATAGGGAGTTAAACGTCCCAGCGGGGTGTAGACACACCAGGGCAGAGACACAACCGGATCAGGGTTGACATATCTGGGGAAACGGAGTCATTCCAGTGAAGACGGACCTGGAAATTGAGGCAGCACCCAAGCCAGAACAGACACATCTTGGGTATTAAGGGACACCTCAAGTCCGTTTAGACACGCCTGAGGAATTAGGGAGACATCCAGGGTTACCATGGAAACACCTGGGCAACGGGAAATAACCCAAGTTTCAGACAGACACACCTGGTGACTAGAGGCAATCCCAGGTCCGAATCGAAGCACCTTGTGAACGAGGGAGACATTCCAGGTCAGTGTTCTCAAAAATGGGGAGTTAGGGGACACTCCAGGTCAGCGCAGATTCTCCTGGCAAACTTGGGAGACATTCAAGTTCAAGTAGACAAACGGGGGCGATTAGGGAGGAATCCCAATTAGGTGTAGATCTACCTGGGGCAGAGAGGGAGAGCCTGGGTCAGAGCAGACCTGAGGATTAGAGAAACGTCCCAGTCCAGTGCAGACACGCCTGAGAATTTGGGGGACATCCAAAATCAGGGTAAACAAGCCTGAAGAATTAAGGCACGATCCTAGGTTAGTGTAGACACACTTCAGCAGTTATGGAAATATCCCAGGTCAGGGAAGACACACCTGGGAAATCTGGGATACGTCTGCGTTCAGGGTAGATACGATTGTTGAATTAGGGGACATTCCACATTACAGTAGAGACACCTGGCGAATGAGAAAGGCCTCCCAGATGAGACAAACACAGGGATCTCTCAAAGTCAGAGAGGACACCCCCTGGAATTACGGAGGTGTTACATGTCCGTGTAGACACGCCAAAGGAATCAGGGAGACATACCAGGTCGAGGGAGACGCCGCTGGAAAACGAGGCAGTACACCGAGTCTCACAGCAGACCCTGAAGGCAAAGGTATCCTTGCAGATCCGTGTAGACAAAACTAGGGAACTAGAGGTCATCCAAGGCCAGGGGGACCCACCTGGAAAATTAATCTAGACACACGTGGCTTAGTATGGAAGCCACCAAGGTCAAAGACGCCATACCTAGGGAAACAGACATCCTATGCGAGACAGAAGACATCTCGTGTGAGCAGTCGGGGAGACATCCCCATCCAGAGAAGACTCTCCTGGAGAAACAGAGAAAATCCTGAGTAGAGTCGTCACCCCTGGGGAGGCAGAGACACATCTCGGGTCAGGTCAGATCCGAAGGGAACTGGGTATACATCCCGGCGTCGCAGCTGTGGCTGCTGAGACCACTCAGGCGAGCTGCTGTCGGAGTCGGAGTCAGCTCAGCTCCCTCCGGGGAGAGAGACACCCACACAATAGACCAAGCCAGAGCGCGGAGAGCTATGCTGGCGGACAAGCTGGACGCACTGGGGACCAAGGAGACATCCCAGTTCAGGGTAAACACAGTTGGGTACTAAGTTGACCTCCTCTTCAGGTGAGACCCACACGGGGGAAATCAGACACATCCAGATTCAGTGTCCATGTGGACATGCCGTGGCATCAGGGTCCATCCCGTGTCGCGCACACAACCCGAAGAACCGGACCCATCTCCAGGCAGCAGCACACCTGCGGGATGAGGGCGACTTCTCAGGTAAGAGGATAATCCTGCGGAATGAGTGAGATGCCCTAAGTCAGCTTAGAACACCCGGGGGCTGGTGGGGCTCTCCCAAGTCACAGAAGACACAGAGAGTTCAAAGTTCAAAGAGGATTATACAATAGGGAATTGCGTAGATATTCCGGTCAAGGTAGACATCTCTGGGAGACAGACATGACCTCCCACTCCGTGGAGACACACTTGGGGGAATTAGACATATCTGGGTAGTCACACCTATGGGATTAGTAAGCCACCGAGGAGAGTGTAGACACACCCAGGGAATTAGGGAGACAGTACCGATCAGCGCAGACGCTCCGGGGGAGCTAGGGACACAGTCCAGTCAGAGTAAAAACCCCTGGGGGAACATGCAGACTTCCCGGGACAGAGTAAACACACGCGGGGCATTACAGAGACTTGCCATGTAAAAGACGATACCCCCGGGGAATTAATGAGCCTTCCTGAGTCCGTGTAGACACACTCGGGAAACTGAGTGCATCCCAGGCCCAAGCAGACGCACCTGGGGCATTAGATGTTGCGTCCGAGTGGACACACGTGTGGATCAGGGAGATGTTCCAGACGGAAGTAAACCGACGTGAAGATCTGGCAGGAAATCTCTTCAGTGCAGATCCGCTTGCGATCGTACGGATAAATCCCGGGTGAGGGCGGAAACACCGGCGATTAGGGAGTCATCAGAGGGTAAGGAAGACACCGCTGGGGTATCAGAGCTACATCCCAGATCAGGACAGACAAACATGGAGAGAGAGAAAGAGAGAGAGAGAGCCCAAGCCAGAGTAAGGAGACACCGATGTAAGACGCTGGTTCGCCCAGAGTTGGTAAGACACAGGCCGGAGCGGACACACCTAAGACATTATGGAGAGACATCACGGGGCGGCACAGACGCACTGCGGAGTGTGGTACACGGCAGGCCGGTACCCACCGCCCCGGGAACAAGCAGACACGCCCACGCGTAACAGACCCACATTAAGATCCAGGGAGACGTCCCAGGTCCGTGTAGACACCTCGGGAAATAGCATGTCGAGGTCAGTGGAGATACACTGTGGGAATTACGGAGACAATCCAGGTTACAACAGACACACCGGCGGAGGAAAGGAGACATCTCTGGTCATACAAGACCCACCACGGGAAACAGGAAAAAACCCGAGGTCAGTGCAGACTCTCCCGGGGAATCAGGGAGACTTGCCCAGGTCAGCGCAGACAGACTTGGAGGCATGAAAGGTCCGAGTAGAGACGCGGGGGAATGAGGAGCGCTCGGGGTAAGAGCAGGTGTCATCGTCCAGCGCAGGCACAGTGAGGAAACGAGAGATCCCGGGACAGTGCAGCCACCGGGGGGCGGGGGGGGGGGGGTGGGGGGAGACATACAAGGTCCGCAGACACACCCGGACGCGAGCGAGAGCAGGGGGACGGCACAGTGCGAGCGGGCAGGGCAGTGAAGGCGGCCTCCGGGGTCACTGCAGATGCTCCGGGGAACTTACACAGACATCCCGGGTGCACAGGGCTGGGGAAGGAGGAAGAACGAAGGAGACCCGTTCAGGAATTAGAGACACACTCTGGGCCGCAGGAGATGCATCTGGGAAACCAGTGAGGATTCTTTTTTTTTTTTTTAATGTAAGTCACCATACAGTAAGTTAATAAGAATTGTAAGCACTGTCTCCCGAGCAGAATTTGTGAAATTTTCCAGCTGAGAGCAGACACACCTCGGGACGTAGGGGAATCCCAGATCATGGCGAACAGAGAGACAGGAGACACGGAATGACAGGGTTGACTCGCCAGGGAACTGCGGATATCCCAGGCAGTGGAGACACACGTGAGGTCTTAGGGAAACATCCACGTCAGTGGACACACAACTGTGGACGTAAGACATCCCGGGTCAGAGTCCTGTCCGGAGGAGCAGGGGGGCATCTCAGTTCTGTGTAGACACGCTCCATTAGGGAGACATCCCAGGTTAGTATGAAAAAATACCCCATGTCAGAATACACACACCTCGTGTATTAGTGAATAATTCGAGGACAGTGTAGACGCACCTGGGATACGCTGGAGACACAAAGAGTAAACGTCCACAGGAAGTGAGGGGGTAGTTCCTGCGCAGACACGCCTACTTCATCATGCAGATGCCCGAGGCAGTGCAGACGCACACGGGGACCGAAGAGAACCCATTTCAGTTCAGGTGCACGAGCACCATTAGACCGCGGCCCCAAGTCCGCGCAGACGCACACGGCATCTAGAGACACGTCAGCTGGTCAGGACAGACACTATTCCGGAACTATAAAGGCAAATTACCACCGAGTCAGCACATCTCAGAATTCCATATATCCCGCACCCGTTTAGACCTACTCAAACATTATGGCGATATTTCTGGTCAGATCAGAAATTCCAGGGGGACAGGGAGACACATGAGCTTTGAGTAGATACACCATGAGAACTGAGGAAATGTCTCTAAGAAAACACACCTGGATCACGAGGAGACATCCCGAAGTGGTGCAGACAACCGAGGTTTAGGCACACCCGGGGAACTAAGGAGATATCCCAGGTCCGGGTAGACGCTCTTGGGAAAGGAGACCTCCCAGGCCAGGGTCGGCGCACTTGAGATCCTAGAGAGCGATCCTCTATCAGGCCAGACACACCTTTACAAACAAGGGGAAAAAACCAAGGTTAGAACAAAAGCCCCTGGGGTTCTGTGTAGATACGCTAGCTCAGAGACAGCACACCAGAGAACACAGACCAGATCAGCGCCGGCTCAGCTGAGCAATCCGGGAACCATGCGAGGTCAGTGTAAACACTCCTGGGGGAACGGGGAAACACCAGACTCCAGATACAAACGTGGGTCTATGAAGACAGACCACGTCAGAGGAGACACACCTAGAAAACAAGGGGACATTCTGAGCCGTGTAGACAAATCCGACAACGAGAGACATCTCGGGTCATAACTGACACACCGGGGCTTTGGAGCAACATCCCAGATCAGTAGAGACCCGCGTGGAGAACTCGGGAACCAACCCGAGTCAAGGTAGACACTCTTGGGGAATGAGAGAGACGTCCTAGATCAGGGGCATTTGAGGAACACCAGGTCAGAGAAGACACATCTGGGGAACTAGGCGGATGTCCCACGTCAGAGTAGACACAACCGGGGAGATGCGGAGACAAGCCAGATCCCCGCACGCTTGTGGGCGAGTTAAGAGACGTCATAGAGGACTCACTGGAGAACAAGGGAGACCTCCGAGGTTAGTTCGACACACGAGACACCCCTGGGGAGTCAGGGTTACACACTTGGAAGCTTCCCAGGTGAAATTCGAGGCTGGCAACCCCACAGAAGGGCAGGGAGAGACCGCAGAAGGCACAGAGCGCTCCCGGCTAAGCAGGTGGTGGGTTCAGTGAGGGAACTTACAGGCGAGACTGGTCTCGGGCAGCAGCTAGACAAGCAGATCTCGGCACCCACTTGCCAAATCCTAGAAGTTTACGGACAGTCCTTAACTGGGTTCAGTTTCTGTCACTCTCTAGATGGTCTGGACGGCTCATCGCTGCCTAAGGTCACGGCCTTGAGGCAGCTGCTGGGAGCAGAGCCGGGAAGGCAAGCAGATCTCGCATCCTAACGGCGGGAGAAGACGAGGAGCAGTCCGGCGCCTGGACCTAGCTCGTCCTTCAGCCGGCGCTCATGGCCTCTTGGTGGCCTGCGCCAGCACTTCGGGTCACAGCAGGCCCATTTCGGGGGAAAGACAGACATCTCATGGCAGGGCATACAACAAGTGGGAAACAGAAACTCACGCCAGATGAGAAGATGCACCTGGTGACGAGGAGACGTACAGCATCAGAGTCAACACACCCAGGGACTGAGGAAAGCATCCCGAGTGAAGGTACCACACTGAGACATTGGAAAGAGATCCCCGGTCAGAGAAGACACACCTGGTTTATTGGGAAGACGTGCCCAGTCCGGGCAGACCGCCTACGATGGCAGGCGGGCGTCAGCAGACATCCCAGGTAAATCCAGACTCTCCTGGGGAACTCGAGTCCTCCAAGGTCAGCGTAGGCACAACCGGAGAGTTAGGGAGACATCCCAGGTCAGTGATACACACCTGGGGCGTTAGGGAGACTTTCCACGTCACAGCGGACACACAGGGGAGACTCGGGAGACATCACTGGGCAGGGTAAACACGCATGGAAAAGAAGGGTTATCATCAGGTCACAGTCATCGAATCCGAGGAACTAGAGAGACATCCTTTGCCACTGTGAACAGACCCCCGGACGGCCAGACCGTGTCAGACACTGTGGGGAAGTAGAGAAGCAGCCTGGGTCAGTGCGGGTACGACTGCAGCACCGCGGGAACACCCAGGGCGAGAGCTGGCGCGCCTGGGCAGTTAGGGAGAAGCCAAGGTTGACGACGACGCAGTCCAGCAATAAGCTGACCTCTCACGTCATGGCTGACACGTAAGGAGAATTACGGAGACGTGCCAGGTCGGGGGGTACACACACGAGAAATGAGGGCAACATCCCCGGAGAAGTCCCACACCCTGGGAACCAGGGAGACCTCCCAGGTCATGGCGGACAGAAGCCGGGATTTAGGCCAACGTCCCACGTTAGTGGGGACGCCCGTGGGTGAGCAGACTGACCTCCCAGGTCTGAGCAGACCCATGGGAGTCGTCATGGAGACACGCAGAGCGGGCATGTGCGAGCCTGGGTAATCAGAGATGTCCCGCAGGTCAGCGCAGACACGGAGCGGATTAGGAAGGACCCAGTTCACTGCAGGCCAAACCGAAGAATCCGGTCAATGACCCTGGTCAGAACAGACCCACCGGGAGACTCGCGGAGATGCCCCACGTCGGTGCTGACGCATCGTGCCACGAGACAGCCCAAGTCAGGACACGCACCTTAGGGTTTAAGCAAACCTCCCAAGTCGGGTTACACGGGCGGGGGTGAGGGAGGCGCCCGGGCTGCTGCAGACCCGCCTGAGGGATGACGCAGTCCTCTGCAGCGAGGACGGCCCCGCCTGGGCAACGAGGGAGCCGCCCCTCGTCAGCGCGGACACGGTGAGTCGGGGAGCCCGCCAGCTTCGGGGTCGTGAACGCTGGAACAGGACAGGCGTTCGCGACCCAACGCCCCTGCGGAAGGAGGAGACCGAGAAGCCGGCCTGTGTGATTACGGACGTGTCCATCTCACCGTGTGCGGAGGTGGGGAATGAGGGAGGCGCGCTGGGAAAGTGCAGAAACACCCGTGAACTGGAGAGACGCCCCCGGTCACGGCAGACACACGCCGGGAAACTAGGGAGACATTCCTGGTCAGCGCTGACACAGGGAATTAGTGAGGTTTCCCACGTCAGTGTAGACACAACTCGAGAATTACGGAGGTAGCTCAGGTTGGGGCAGACAAACCGAGGAAATGAGGCTACCTCCCAGGTCGGGGACACAACCAGGTGTGCAGAAAACCACCACAGAGCATGATCTAGATGTAATCCAGAGTCAAGGATGCAGAGAGAGGAGGGCACTACAGACTCTGGGTTATGACTCCTACAGCCCAGGGCAGGGCACACCTACAAGCGGGAAGTAGGGCGATATCCC
Organism: Martes martes; assembly: GCF_963455335.1. Taxonomy (NCBI): domain Eukaryota; kingdom Metazoa; phylum Chordata; class Mammalia; order Carnivora; family Mustelidae; genus Martes; species Martes martes. The sequence continues at coordinate 92,170,472 of NC_137901.1, forward strand.
AGGTCAGGGCAGTCACAACTGGGGTTAACTACGGAGTCGTCCCAGTTCAAGGAGTACAAAACGGGGGGATACAAGAGCGAGCCCAGGACACAGTGTACAGACCCAGGAATACATCACAGTTTGAGAAGTTCTGCACAGATCTCGGATACCGGCCCTTGATCTGTAACGTCGAGCCGAAGGAATAGCGCGGAGGACCACAGGGGCAGGGCGGGAAAACTGAACGGGGGGAAATCAGAGGGGGAGACGAACCACGAGAGACTCTGGACTCCGGGAAACAAACGGAGGGTTTCAGAGGGGAGGGGTAGGGATGGGGCAGCCGGATGATGGGCACTGAGAAGGGACATTACACAGAACTAATGAATCCGGAACACTCCATCAAAAGCTGGTCATGCACTATTCAGTGGCTAACTGAGTAGAATAATAAAAAATAAATAAAAGGAATGCATCCCAGATTAGCACAGACACACCCGGTAATGAGAGATGTATCCCTGGGGCCCCTGGGTGGCTCAGTCGGTTGAGCCTCTGCCTTTGGCGCAGGCCCTGGTCCCAGGGTCCTGGGATCGAGCCCTGCATCAGGCTCCCTGCTCAGCGGGGAGCCTGCTTCTCCCTCTGCCTACTTGTGTTCTCTAGCTCTCTGTCAAATAAATAAATAAAATCTTTTAAAAAGTAAACCTAGCACTAGTGCCCACGACACGGATGAAACCGGACCGCGTCATCCTGAGACAGACGTGGGATGCGGAGAGGCGGCTCCCGCAGCGCTCCGTTGACATGAAGGACTGAGAGCGCAAACGGGGAGATGGGGCGTCAGTAACCGCCGGGGGCGGGGGGGGGGCTGGGTCGGAGGGACGAGGGAGGGCGGCGAGGACGCTCGGAGCGGACGGCAGCACGGTGCTGTGAATGTCCTGAGCGCCTCTGAACTGCACACGTTAAACGGCTTGATTTCATGTGACGAGAATTTCAGTTCAATTAAAAGAAAAGTGTGAGCGAAACAATGGCGTAGGGCTGACAGCAAACGCCGCACCAGGAAACCCCGCGCTCCTCGAGGTCGCTGGGGCGCCCGCTCGTCCCTCTGGAAATTGATAAAGGAAAAAGCCACGCATCTACCCAGCCTTTGCAGCATGAATCGTGGTAGATTTATTCCTGGTAACTGCACAGTCCTCGTGAACGTGGAGCCGCTCTTCCGAAGAGAAGAACTCAGGAAACGATTTCAGAGACGATGAGAGAACTGGGAGATTCGGCACCTGCTGGAAAAGCCAGTTCTGTTCACTGCAACCGTGTCGGCGGTTCCCAGCGCGTCGCGGTACAACGAACACAGCTTCTCTAGGACGCGTTCACAGAAACAGACGTGAACCTCCTCGGCAGTCAGAGTTGATGTCCGGCTGCAGCACCGTGGGAGACGGGAAAGCCCGGGACCACCACCAAAGTAGTGGTTCAGCTACAATCAGATCGCGGAGCATTTGAACAGAGACCCCAGGGGACTCCGTGCCCTCGTGGACAGGAGGGTGGGGCACCCACGAGTGAGGGAGGGACGTGGGGGACGCAGTGCTGACACCGTATGCAGAATTTGTTTCAACCTGGGGTCCAAGGAACCCGCTATTAAAATACAACTTTTTAGACCCGGAGTTTGCACCCCAACCAGCATGCAATTACGGAGCTCCTGTTTGTTTAATAAAGTGTGACAAAGAGCGGCATTTCGGGATGGTGAGAACATGTATCATGACACACGCAGACGTGCTCAGGAGTGAAATGACAGGACACACGCGATTTGGTTTAAAATGCTGGGCTGTGCTGTTCTCACCGAGCTCTGTACCCGGGATGTGCACGCGAGGGTCGCCGGTGACAGCGCACGGGCAGAAGCACGCGGACGACACGGCCAGTCTCGGGGACACAGCGGTAACTTGATGCCTGGAGGCGTCCGCACAGTGGAAATGGTCTTAGAACACCGTGGGGACCCAGAGTTGCTGGGACTGTGCCCGTGGCCCAATGTGGCATTAAAGCAAGAACTTTGTGTGTATTGTGGCCCGATTTTGTTTCCAGTCCACATGGGGCATCGCTGTGTGGGAAACTGCCCCCGCAGAGCAAGAGCCAGCCGCCGGGGGGCTTCCGGGAGCCCGCGACCCCCACACGGGCTTCCCGCTGCCATCGCTGCTCCTTCATGGCTCTGCTTCTCCTCACCCGGGGAGTCTGTCCCTTAGACAAGCAGCAAAGCCACGCATGGGCTCTGGACCAGGGACGGAGAGCTCCTCCCGCTCCGGACCACGGGCCTGACCCAGGATGGGGGTGAGAACAAGCCCGGGAGGGGTCCCCAGCTGCCCGTGCACCTGCCAGGGTCTCCCACGGCCCCCCAGAGCCGGGAGCTACCTGCTGCTTTGGCGGGCGGGGCCACATCCTCGCACAGGAGGCCTCGAGCAGCCGCTGGCCTGGCACTGTGTCCCAGCAGGAGTCCCAGCACACGGAGGCCACTGCCCCACCCCAGGTTCACGGCCCCGCTGGAAGCCCCACGTCCATGGGACCAGCGGCAGTGCACAAGCCTCCTTTCTCCTCGGGGACCACCTGCTGGTGGGCTACGCCCCCGAACAACATCCCCAGGAGACCCCGCTCCCAGGAATTCCTGGCCCCCCCCAACCCTCTGCATCCCGCCAGCCACAGCTGACCACGGCCAGTCTGCAGAGAGGCCGGCGCAAGGGTCACACCATGGCCGCGAGGGCGTGAGAGGAGGACATGGTCCGACCTTGTGATCTGGTCCCCAGCGCTGGGTCAGGGCCAAAGTCAGATGCCACACAGATGGTGCTTCTGATGGCAGAGGGGGCAGAGTAATTCTCTGTCACGAGCGAGGGGCTTCTGACACTCTCCTTTTCTTGGTTTAATCCCCAGCTCTGTCATCCAGGTCCTGTAGGAAACACACGTGGAAGCTTGAACAAGATCCGCGCAAGAAGGGGCTCCTTAGGGAGGATGCAGCCCAGGAGGTAGGAGACGTGGAGAGAGGCCGTGGGGGGAGCTGTATCCACCCCTGGCCTGCAGGGCAGGGAGGGGACGGTGCTGCTGGTCCTGGAGGGGGCTAAGAGAGTGGGCTGGGGGGCTGGGTCCCGAGGGGCTGTAGCCCCACAGGCGATCCCAGCTCCTGGCCCAGGTGCAGCCCCCAGCAGGGAGGACCCCAGCCTCTCTCCACCCACCCCGTCTCCTTCCCACTGGTGGACCCTGAACACGAGGCAGGAGGCCAGGAGCCCAGGCGACAGGGCCCCCAGATTACAGCGTGGGATGGACAGGGTGAGCGCCGTGGTGCGTGGATCTGGAGGGCCGTGGAGGGCGTCCTGGGGCCGCGCGAGCTCTCCCCTGAGAAGGGGGATGCCTGGATGTTCCGACAGTCGGGGTCTTGGCCGTGCTGGACTCTGTCCACTTGGCAATGATCGGCGACCCCTGCGAGAGATGCACACTCTCCAGTCCCCACGGCCCCGCCTGGACGCCTCCCCTGGGTCTCCCGATGGTCCCCCGCCATCCGAGTGCGTGACTCCGGTCCAGACTCCACACCGTTGCCCCATGTTGAAGAGCCACATGGCTCAGAAAATCAGAACCTCTCTCTCCTCACACGGTCCTGGCTCCACAGAGACCAGCAATAAAGAGGGAGAGTAAAAATAAATCTGCCCGTGGAAAACACATAAGAAATGGGGTTTAGTGCCTTTGGCAAGAGGAGCCCAGAAACGCAAAAATTTTTCTTCCCTTAACACCACATCCACGGGCTTTTGTGAAGGAAGTATTTGTTCAGATCCCAAAATGAGCAATTATGAGATTGCTGCTTGAGTGAAAAGCCTCTGGCCCGCAGAGGAATTTAATTTTGCAAAGTCCAGACCTCCAGACCCAGGCCTTGGCTGCTTTCCAGGGGTGGAGGCTGGTCCCCCAGGGAGAGCCGGAGTCAGGGGAGGGACCCCGCGGGCAGGCTCACTCCCGGCCCCCAGGCCCAGGTGCACGTGGCCAAGGGGTCGGTCCCCCGGGGTGCCTGATGCCGGTGGAGGTCACGCCGGGGTCCTTTCCCCCTCGCAGTCGCTCTGCACACGGAGGACAAGTACCTCGTGAACCCCTGCTCTCAGGGCCTTCGGGCAAAGCCCTGGTGGGGAGCCGCCGGCTCACGCGGTTTCCGTGTGAGTCTTTCCGTGACTTCCCCGTTTCCCTGGTGGACGCGCCGTCCCCCACGGCCCCCAGCAACGTGCACGCGGCTTCCAGCTCCCACCGCCTCACCGACACCCACGGCCTCCGGGTCCTGACAAGGGCACTCGCACAGCTCTGGAGCCTGGTGACGGTCCTGTGTGTCCCCTGATGAGCAGGGACCTTGAGTAGCTTCTCCCGTGCTAATTGTCCAGCTGTCCGTCGTCTGTGAAGTCATGGCTATTCTGGTTCTTTGCATGTTTTCTAACTGGATTGTTCTGTTGTCGCTGAGTTATGGGAGTCTCGTATGTACCAGCTACTAATCCCTCGTCTGGAGGTATGACGACGTTCCCTCCCATTCTCTGGGCCGCCTTTTCACTCCCTTGATGGAGTCCCTTGATGCCGCATGTTCTCATGCTGCGCAAGTCCAGGCTGGCCGTGTGTTCCAGTCGCCTCTGCTCAGGGTACTGCATCCAGTAACTCACTGACGAATGTGACATCACGAATCTTTGCTCCTCTGTGTCCTCCCAAGAGCTCTGCGGTCTCAGCTCTTACGTGTAGGTATTTGATCCAGTTTGTTGGTCTGGGCGTCCGGCCTCACGTTAAGGATCCCACTCCTGTTTCTTGTGGATGTCCAGTCTTCCCAACACTCTTTGTTAAGGAACCAAAAAAACGGTCTTTTCCCCACTGAATGGTCTTAGCACCCTTGATGGAAATCATTTGACCCGGTATATGAGGGCTTGTTTCTGGGTTTTCTCTTCTCTTCCATTGGTCTGCACTTCTGTTTTACACCAGAACATTATTTCTGTTGCTGTATTTTTGCAGTAAGTTTTGAAATCAGAAAGTATGACTCCTCCAACTTTGTCAAAATTGTCTTGACTATTCCGGGTCCCTTGAGATCCCATAAGAAATTTAGAGTGTATTTTTCTATCTCTACAGAAAAGGGTTTTTAGGACTTCGGTAGCTGGCATTGAACCTGAGACCACCGTGGGGAGCGCTGCCGTCTTGGCAACGTCAAGTCCCCCGCCCGTGACTACAGGACGTCTGTCCGCACGCCAGCACCTTCTTCATTGTCTTTCTGCAGCTCTGTGTACCGACCCTGCACAAGTCTGTCTCTTTGGTCAAATTCATGTCTAAGTTTCTTGTTCTTTTTGATGCCATTTGAAAAGGAAGTGCTTTCTTCATTTCCTCTCGGAATCCTTGTCCTCAGTGTCTTGAACGAGAGGCTTGTGGTGTTGGTTTGTGTCCTCCCGCCTTCCTGGGTCTGTCAGCAGCGTCCTCCGCTGCAGTGCTCAGAGTTTCCGACACGTCAGACCGTGCTGTGAACACAGGGGACCCGGCTCTTCCGTCGCAGGCTGTCATTCCTTTTCCTCATCTGATGGCTCTGGCCGCAGCGGCAGTGCGATGTGGACGGGAAGGAGCTGCGTCAGGTCCCGTGCTCCTGACCGAGGAGGAGAGCTCTCTCCCCCTCTCGGCGTCTCCCGGCCTTTACTGCGTGAGGAAGGCCTTTACTACACTTCCAAGTTCCAGTGTTGTCATCCCCAAAGAAGCCTGCATTTTGTAAAATGCGGTTTCTGCCCCAGTTGAGAACCATGTGGTTTCCCCTCTGCACCATCCGTGTGGCGTGTGGCCCGGACTCTTCTACACGAGCCGTCCTGGAACTCCCCCTCCCACCAGGCACCCACCCCCAGGGGCCTCCGAAGAAGGTGAGAGGGTTTCCACGCCCAGGCTCCCCTGTGCCTCTCAGTTCAGCCCCTTGGCTATGCCATCGGCTCCCTCTGGATGGCGTGCCCAGTCCTGGTGAGCATCCTGTCACACGCCCCTCTGAGGACAAAGGTGCAGGCAGCATACTCAAGGTTTGTAATGTCCGAAGAAGTATCGGTCGTTCTGAACGCAGTGGGGCTGAGACCGGAACCCGGGTCCCCCTGACTCCGAGTCTGCCGTCTCTGCCCCCTTCCAGGAGCTGTCACCCCGTGTGGCTATCTCCCCGGGTCCCCAGAGGTCCTGAATGACACGCGAGGCCAGAACGTCTCTCAGCCACAAGGACAGCCTTTCCTGCAGCCTGGCCCAGGCCCCCTTTCTCAGCTGAGCACCAGGTGTCCGCAAGGGCCACACTGCAGGAAAGACGTGGGTCTCTCTGTGCCACAAACCCGCTCAGCACAGTCCCCTCCCCGGGGCACCTGCAGAGCCTGAGACGGCCCAGCGAGGGGCTGGCTCCTTCCCACATCTCACGTGTTGCTACGGAGTCGCCCCAGCTTCCCCTCTGGAGGACCCGCCTCTGTCGCAATCCCAGGCACCTGCACGGCCACCTCCTTTCCCCGGGTGACTCCGCCACCCCCACGAGCTGGGGGAGGCCAGGACGACCCCCCGCAGGCCCACCATGGGCCCCCTAGCCTCTGTGGTCGCTGCGGACGGCTCAGAGGTATTACTCAGGCCCGCTCTGCTCAACAGACAGCCCACGGTCTGGATTCCTCTTTCCAGTCTCTGGTCACGCCCTGTCCGAGCGCACCACTGTCCGCCGGAATCCGGGGCTCTTCTTGCTGGCGGAAAGAGAACTGGGGCAGACCCTGAGCTCCCCCGGAGGCGGCACTGAAAACTCTGTTCCTATCAACGGCAAAGACCCGAAGGAACCTCGGACGTGCTGAGCACAGGCGGCCCGAAGCAGACGCGCTTCCCAGCGTGAGACGGGCGTCCGGCTGACGCGTCAGCCCCCCGCGGGACCCCCGGCCCCGAGGACTGTCGGAGGCGTGTGGACGTGCCCACAGCTGGGGCAGAAGCCCACGGACCTCGGCGCTGCGTGTTACCATAGAAACAGCACAAACCGCGGAGACGAGGCTGCTGAGGGTCCAGCAGGCGCCGGGTTGTAACGGGAGTGGACTCTCGCTGCTTCTCCGCGGGGCTGTCTGAAGTGCCCACAGGGTACCAGTGAGCGCCTTTCGTCTCCTTCCGCCTCTAATTGGTTTTGCTGGTGGACCGACCGCTCCCGGACGAAGGGGGACAGGAAGCCACGCGACCGAAGGCAGAATCCCCGGCGAGGAGGGCCAAGGGCAGAGTTCGGGTGCTTTGTCCTCGGAGCAGACCCCCCTTCCAGACAGGGCTCAGGGCCCCCCTTCTCTTCCGGAATCACCCCGACCCCCAGGCCTTCCACCGTCCTAACCTGTGCTTTCGGGGACTCCTGCCAGACACCCGGAGCCGCTGCTTCCGCGGGAGGCCGCGCCTGCTGGCTTTCGGGCCTCGGGAGGGCCAGGCAGGGGGAAGCTGTCCTAGGCGGGAGGCCGGCAGGGGCCCCTGCTCTGCCGACAACGTCGCTTCCCTACCTGAGTACAGGCCACCACGTCCTCCCTTGGGAAACTCTACCGGGCTGTGCACCCGTGGTTGGTCAATTCAACGGCGATACGAGGAAAGAACCGGATCTTCCCCTGACAGGATCAGGGCGCTCTTTAGGAGAGGGACTGTGACGGGCCCCACCCACTGGCTTGATCAGCTTCTCCTCCCGGGACAGGATTCCGTATCCCAACCCTGCCGGACTCAGGCGGGCCCAGGGATCCTCCTTTGGCCAAAGCAGCATGGGAGGGAGTTACGTGCGTCACCTCCCACCAGAAGCTTGAAGAGGCCCTCCCCCTGCATTTCTCTCCTCCTTCCTCCCTGTCTCTCTCTCTCTCTCTCTCCCCTCTCTCTAGCCACTCTCGCCAGTCCTTTGGTTGGCGGCATCTTACACGTGTCACTGGAGGGCATCTCTTGGGCCAGAGGCAGAAGGGAAAGTCCACTGAGGGGAAGGCAACAGCCCTGGGGTGTGTTGGGGGGGCCTGGAGGTGTAGTGGGGGAGGGGGAGGAGGGAGGAGTGGAGGGGGATGGAGCAGTGGGGGGAAGAAGGGAAAGGAACAGGAGGAGTGGAGGGGGAGACAGGAGAGGAGATGGGAGGAGGGAGAGGGGAAATAGGGAGGAGGGGAGGGAAAGGGAACACAAGGAGGGGGGAGGGAGGAGTGAGAGGAGGAGGGGGGAGCTAGAACCGGAGCCAGCATAGTGCAGGCCTGGAGCTCCCGCCCTGAGGAAGAGCCTGGGAGGGAGGGAGTTGGGAGCGGGGGCCGGTGAGTGAGCCCAGGAACAGGCTCGGGTGGTGCCGACCCCGCGAGCGCACTCAGGGCACTTCAGCAGTGGCTGGGGCTGGGACGAGCAGATCCCCGGCCGGCGCCATCCGCCCGCCCAAACGGCCCTCACACTGGGCACAGCGCACCTGTCTGACAGCCTCTGCTAACTTTCTTTTTTCACTTTTCACTTAATGACTCCCTTTAACGAGGGGAATTTGAAACACAATACCATTTACATTACAACCCCCAAAATGGAATATTTAGGTATAAATCTAACAAAATATGACAAGCTCTATATGAGAAAAGCTATGAAACTCTGATAAATGAAATCAAAGAACTAGATAGATATTCCATGTCATGAACAGTGAGACTCAACATCGTCAAAGTGTCAGTTCTTCCCAAATTGATCTATGCATTGGGTGCAATCCCAGGGAAATCCCAGCAGGTTACTTCGTAAACATTAACAAAGTGAATCTAAAGGTTATACAGAGAAGCGAAAAACCCACAACAGGCAACAGGATATTAAAGGAACAGACTAAGGGGCACCTGGGTGGCTCAGTCAGTTAAGCATCCAACACTTGGCTTCAGCTCCGGTCATGATCTCAGGGTTGTGAGATCGAGCCCCACATCGGGCTCCCTGCTCACCAGACAGTCTGCTTGGGATTCTCCCTCTCCCTCTGCCTCTCCCACTCATGTTCTCTCTCACTCTCTCTCAGATAAATAGTCTTTTTTTTAAAAAGGCACAGAATAGGATTATAGGACTGATGGTACCTAACTTCAACCTGCGAACACAGCGTGGCATTGGTGAGAACACACACGGAGATTGACGGACATAGTACAGAGCCCAGAAACAGACGCACATAAACACAGTCAACTCATCTCCACCAAAACAGCAAACAATGGAGCAAAGACTGTCTTTTTTCAGCAAATGGTGCTAGAACAACTGGACATCCTCACAGAAAAACAAGCCGAATCCAGACACAGAATCAACTCAAGATAGATCTATGGCCTCAAGTGTGAAATTCTAAGGTTTCCAGAAGTTGACTCAGGAGAAAACCCAGGTGACCTTGGGCAAGGTGATGACTCTTCGGCTCTGACCCCAAAGACACAACCCATGAAGGAATAAATTCATAATCTGGGCTTGATTAAAACTAGCCTCGGTTCCGGGAAAGGCACTGTCAAGAGATTGAGAAGACAACCCATGTTTGACACAGTGCTGTGATCCAAAAGAGAAAAACTCTTATAACACAGTGATAAGGCAAGAAGCCAATTTAAAAATGGGCCAAAGACCTTAACAGACACCTCATCACAAGAGAGATACAGATGGCAAATACACATGTGAAAGACGGTCCACATCATGCAGCATCAGAGAGATGAAGATCAAAGTGAGGAACCACTATACACTTATTGGACTGGCCAACATCCAGGGCACTGACAGGACTGGTTTCTGAAACTGCACCCCTCTCATTTGCCGCTCGCAAAAATTAACTTGAAATAGATGAAAGACGGTAAGATTTTTATTTTGGGAGTGGTTGGAAACAGTGGTGGCAGCGAGGAGGGGAATTTCCTTGTGCCTCCATTCCTGGGAGAGAGGAGCGGCGTCGGAGGCCACCGTTTCCAGGAGATCGAAGAGAAGAAGAGCAGTAGTTCTAGGAACAGAAAAGCGACCACTTTCAGGAAGGTAGAGAAGTGAATCCAAGGCAATACATGCAAAGAGAGACCACGGGGGGAGGGGCCAGCTCCCAGCAAGTGGCGGAGCAGCGGGGCACAAAATCCGAAATTCAGAAGTCGGCTCCATGGAGGGACATCACTCCAGAGGCAGAGCAGGGGTGGGAGGTGGAGGGGGTGTGGAGCCCTCATGGGGACAGTGTGGTCTCAGGTCCCCGGGGTCACAGAAAGACCAGGAGTGTCTGAGTGGCAGAGCCCCCAGGTATCAGAGGGGGGAAACCAACAGCAGACACAGAGCCGAGGGGGGGCTCTCAGATCAGGGTTACTTTCAACCGTGATCCAATGCACAGTCGGGACACTGCTCTTCAAGCAGGGACCACACAAGTGGCCGATCCATGGAGACCCCCCTCCTTCCTCTTCCAGGAGGGGTGGTACAAGAGTGCACGGCAGGAATCTGCTGGGTTTGGAGACTCCAAACGGGGCCATGCACCAGAGACAGAGATGCTCGGTCACAGGCCGGGTGAGCTTGGAGTGCAGCCGGAGACCAGGAAGACGGGAGGTACTGACGGCTTTTCTCCGAGGGCGCACTGAGGAGCGGCCCAGAGCTCTCAGCTCCTCCCGGGGGACTGGGCGGCTGCCATCTTCATTCCCATCCTCCAGAGCCCTACGGAAAGCGCTCAGGGAACAAAAGCTCCTGAGAGCAAACACGAGCAGATGACTTACCCAGCCCCTGGCAAGGGCAGTGCAATTCCATCTTGGGCAAAGATACTAGAGGATCACGGGCAACAGGCCTCTCCCCCAGATCAGCAAGAACATCCAGCCAAGACCAAGTTCACTGATCAACGAGAACTGCAGAACTCCAGAGCTAGGGGAATACAGCACATAGAATTCATGGCTTTTTTCCCATGATTCTTTTGTCTTTCGAAGTTAAATTATTTTAATTTTATTTTTTTCTTATTCTATTTTGTAAAAATTTTTCCTCTTTCCTATTTTAACCTTTTTACACTATTTTATCAATACCTTTTTAAAAAATCTTTTCAAATTTTCATTGTTATAGTCATATTTAATCCCTTCATTGTATTCAACCTTATTTTTTGCATACGTATAGGTGTTTTTTTTCTTTAAAATTTTGGGATATAATTTCTTCTAATAGATCAAAATATACCCTAAATCTAGCTTCAGCCTGATCACATTCTCTTTTTTTCTTTTTCCAACCAACTTATCAATTCCTTTTTTAGAATCCTTTTTAATGTTCACCTTTACAGTCACAGTCCATCCCTTCCTCGTGTTTACCCTTATTTTTGCATATATAAAAGTTTTTCTTTCTTTAAAATTTTGGGAGGTAGTTTCTTCTAAGAGACCACAATACACCCAAAATCAAGTGGATGGCTCTGTTTTATATATATATATATATATATATATATGTGTGTGTGTGTGTGTGTGTGCGCGCGCGCGCGCGCGCGCATGTGCACGCACATACACATATTTATTTATTTATTTCCCCCCTTTTCTTCTCCCCCCGGTTTTAGCTCTCTTCTGATTTGGTTAGCATATGTTTTTCTAAGGTCTTTGCCACCCTTTTAGTATTTTACTCTCTCATTCATATATTCTTATCTGGATAAAATGACAAGGTGGAAAAACTCACCACACACACACAAAAAAAGAACAAGAGGCAGTACCAAAGGCTAGGGGCCTAATCAATATGGACATTGGTAATATGTCAGATCTAGAGTTCAGAATGATGATTATCAAGGTGCCAGCTGGGCTCGAAAAAGGCATGGAAGATATTAGAGAAACCATCTCTGGAGAGATAAAAGCCCTTTCTGGAGAAATAAAAGAACTAAAATCTAACCAAGCTGAAATCAAAAAAGCTATTAATGAGGTGCAACCAAAAATACAGCCTCTTGGGGGCGCCTGGGTGGCTCAGTGGGTTGAGGTCTCTGCCTTCGGCTCGGGTCATGATCCCGGGGTCCTGGGATCGAGCCCCACATCAGGCTCTCTGCTCGGCAGGGAGCCTGCTTCCCTTCCCCTCTCTCTGCCTGCCTCTCTGCCTACTTGTGATCTCTGTCTGTCAAATAAATAAATAAAATATTTTAAAAAAAAAATAGAGCCTCTTACTGCTAGGAGAAATGAGGCAGAAGAAAAAATTAGTGATACAGAAGACCAAATGATGGAGAATAAAGAAGCTGAGCAAAAGAGAGACAAACAACTATGGGACCACAAGGGGAAAATTCAAGAGATAAGTGATACCATAAGATGAAATAATATTAGAATAATTGGGATCCCAGAAGAAGAAGAAAGAGAGAGGGGGCAGAAGGTATATTGGAGCAAATTATAGTAGGGATTTTCCATAAAACGTCAAAGGGAACAAGCATCAAAATCCAGGAGGCACAGAGAACCCCCTTCAAAATCAATAAAAATGGGTCCACACCCCATCATCTAATAGTAAAACTTACAAGTCTCAGTGACAAAGAGAAAATCCTGAAAGCAGCTCGGGACAAGAAGTCTGTAACATACAATGGTAGAAATATTAGATTGGCAGCAGACCTATCCAGAGAGACCTGGCAGACCAGAAAGAACAGGCATGATATATTCAGAGCACTAAACGAGAAAAATATGCAGCCAAGAATACTTTATTGAGCTAGGCTGTCATTGAAAATAGAAGGAGAGATTAAAAGCTTCCAGGACAAACAAAAATTAAAAGAATTTGCAAACACCAAATCAGCCCTACAGGAAATATTGAATGGGGTCCTCTAAGCAAAGAGAGAGCCAAAAACTAATAGACCAGAAAGGAACAGAGACAATATACAGTAACAGTCTCCTTATAGGCAATATAATGGTACTAAACTCGTATCTCTCAATAGTTACCCTGAATGCAAATGGGCTAAATACCCCAATCAAAAAACACATGGTATCAGAATGGATAAAAAAACAAGACCCATCAATATGCTGCCTACAAGAAACTCATTTGAGACCCAAAGACACCTCCAGATTTAAAGTGAGGGGGTGGAAAACAATTTACCATGCTAATGGACATCAGAAGAAAACTGGGGTGGCAATCCTTGTATCAGAAAAATTCAATTTTTCTGAGGAAGGACACTATCATACTTAAAGAATCTATCCAACAAGAAGATCTAACAATTGTAAATATCTATGCCCCTAACATGGGAGCAGCCAATTATATAAACCAATTAATAACAAAATCAAAGAAACACATCAACAATAATAAAATAATGGTAGGGGACTTTAACACACTCCCCCCACTGAAATGGACAGATTATCTAAGCAAAAGATTAATGAGGAAATAAAGGCTTTAAATGACACACGGGACGAGATGGACATCACAGATGTTTTCAGAACATTCCATCCCAAAGCAACAGAATACACATTCCTCTCCAGTGCACATGGAACATTCTCCAGAATAGATCACATCCTGGGTCACAAATCAGGTCCCAACCAGTACCTGATTGGGATTGGGATCAGTCCCTATATATTTTCAGACCACAATGCTCTGAAGCTAGAACTCAATCACAAGAGGAAAGTTGGAAAGAACTCAAATACATGGAGGCTAGAGAGCATCCTACTAAAGAATGAATGGGTTAACCAGGAAACTAAAGAATTTTAAAAGTTCAATAAAACAAATGAAAATGAAAACACAACTATTCAAAAGCTGTGGAACACAGCAAAGGTGGTCCTGAGAGTAAAGTATATAGTGATACAAGCCTTTCTTAAGAACCAAGAAAGGTCTCAAGTACACAACCTAACCCTACACCTAAAGGAGCTGGAGAAAGAACAGCAAAGAAAGCCTAGGGGCACCTGGGTGGCTCAGTGGGTTAAGCCACTGCCTTCAGCTCAGGTCAGGATCCCAGGGTCCTGGGGTCGAGCCCCGCACCGGGCTCTCTGCTCAGCAGGGAGCCTGCTTTCCTTCCTCTCTCTGCCTGCCTCTCTGCCTACTTGTGATCTCTGTCTGTCAAATAAATAAATAAAATCTTAAAAAAAAAAAAAAAGAAAGAAAGAAAGCCTAAATGCAGCAGAAGAGAAATAATAAAGATCAGAGCAGAAATCAATGAAACAGAAACCAAAAGAACAGTAGAACAGATCAATGAAAGTAGGAGCTGGTTCTTTGAAAGAATTAACAAGATTGATAAACCCTTGGCCAGACTTATCAAAAACAAAAGAGAAAGGACCCAAATTAATAAAATCATGAATGAAAGTGGAGAGATCACAACTAGCACCAAAGAAATACAAACAATTAAAAGAACATATGATGAGCAACTATACACCAGCAAATTTGACAATCTGGAAGAAATGGATGCATTCCTAGAGACCTATAAACTACCAAAACTGAACCAAGAAGAAATAGAAAACGTGAACAGACCATAACCAGTAAGGAGATTAAAGCAGTCATCAAAAATCTCCCAACAGGGGCGCCTGGGTGGCTCAGTGGGTTAAAGCCTCTGCCTTCAGCTCAGGTCATGATCTCAGGGTCCTGGGATCGAGCCCCACATCGGGCTCTCTGCTCAGCAGGGATCCTGCTTCCCCCCTCTCTCTCTGCCTGCCTTCTGCCTACTTGTGATCTCTCTCTCTCTGTCAAATAAATAAATAAAATCTTAAAAAAAAAAATCTCCCAACAAACAAGAGCCCAGGGCCAGATGACTTCCCAGGGGAATTCTATCAAACATTTAAAGAAGAATTGGGGCACCTGGGTGGCTCAGTGGGTTAAAGCCTCTGCCTTTGGCTCAGGTCATGATCCCAGGGTCCTGGGATCAAGCCCCACATCGGGCTCTCTGCTCAGCGGGGAGCCTGCTTCCTCCTCTCTGCCTGCCTCTGCCTACTTGTGATCTCTGTCAAATAAATAAATAAAATATTTAAAAAAAGAATTAATTATACTCCCGAAACTGTTCCAAGAAATAGAAATGGAAGGAAAACTTCCAAACTCATTTTATGAGGTCAGCATTACCTTGATCCCAAAACCAAAGACCCCATCAAAAATGAGAGTTACAGACCAATATCCTTGATGAACATGGATGCAAAAATTCTCACGTAATACTAGCCAACAGGATCCAACAGTACATTAAAAGGATTATTCACACGACCAAGTGGGATTTATTCCTGGGCTGCAAGGTTGGTTCAACATCTGCAAATCAATCAATGTGATACAATACATTCATAAAAGAAAGAACAAGAACCATATGATACTCTTGATAGATGCTGAAAAAGCATTTGACAAAGTACAGCATCCTTCCCCGCTCAAAACTCTTCAAAGTGTAGGGATAGAGGGTACATACCTCAATATCATCAAAGCCATCTACGAAAACCCCACAGCGAATATCATTCTCAATGGAGAAAAGCTGAGAGCCTTTCCCCTAAAGTCAGGAACGCGGCAGGGATGTCCACTAACACCACTGCTATTCAGCATAGGACTAGAGTCCCAGCCTCAGCAATCAAACAACAAAAAGAAATTAAAGGCATCCGAATCGGCAAAGAAGTCAAACTCTCACTCTTTGCAGATGATATGACACTATACGTGGAAAACCCAAAAGACTCCACTCTAAATCTGCTAGAACTTGTACAGGAATTCAGTAAAGTGTCAGGATATAAAATTGATGCACAGAAATCAGTTGCATTTCTTTACACCAACAACAAGACAGAAGAAAGAGAAATTAAGGAGTCAATCTCATTTATAATTGCACCTAAAACCATAAGATACCTAGGAATAAACCTAACCAAAGAGACAAAGAATCTGTACTCAGGTAACTATAGAGTACTCATGAAGGGAACTGAGGAAGACACAAAGAAATGGAAAAACGTTCCATGCTCATGGATTGGAAGAACAAATATAGTGAAAATGTCTATGCTACCTAGAGCAATCTACACATTCAATGCAATCCCTATCAAAATACCATCAATTTTTCTCAAAGACATGGAACAAATAATCCTAAAATTTACATGGAACCAGAAAAGACCCTGAATAGCCAGAGAAATGTTGAAAAAGAAAGCCAAAGTTGGTGGCATCAAAATTCCAGACTTCAAGCTCTATTACAAAGCTGTCATCATCGAGACAGTATGGTACTGGCACAAAAACAGACACACAGATCCACGGAATAGAAGAGAGAACCCAGAAACAGACCCTCAACTCTATGGTCAACTAATCTTCAACAAAGCAGGAAAGAACATCCAACGGGAAAAAGACAGTCTCTTCAACAAATGTTGCTGGGAAAATTGGACAGCCACATGCAGAAGAATGAAACTGGACCATGTCCTTACATCACACACAAAAATAGACTCAAAATGGATGAAGGACCTCAATGAGAGAAAGGAATCCATCAAAATCCTTGAGGAGAACACAGGCAGCAACCTCTTCGACCTCAGCCACAGCAACTTCTTCCTAGAGATATCCCCAAAAGCAAGGGAAGCAAGGGCAAAAATGAACTATTGGGACTTCATCAAAATTAAAAGCTTTTGCACAGCAAAGGAAAAGGTCGACAAAACCAAAGACAACTGACATAATGGGAGAAGATATTTGCAAATGACGTATCAGATAAAGGGCTAGTATCCAAAATCTATAAAGAACTTATCAAACTCAACACCCAAAGAACAAATAATACAATCAAGAAATGAACAGAAGACATGAACAGACATTTCTGCAAAGAAGACATCCAGGTGGCCAACAGATACACGAGAAGATGCTTCACATCACTCGGCATCAGGGAAATACAAATCAAAACCACAGTGAGTTCCCACCTCACACCAGTCTGAATGGTCAAAATTAACAAGTCAGGAGACGACAGACGCTGCCGAGGATGCGGAGAAAGGGGAATCCTCCTACACTGTTGGTGGGAACGCAAGCTGGTGCGGCCACTCTGGAAACCAGTGTGGAGATTCCAAAAACGGAAATAGCCTATGACGCAGCAGCCCCATTTAAGGGCAGATTTCCAAAGGAAATGAAACAAGGTATCTTAGCGGTGTCCGCACTCTCACCTCCACGGCAGCATTAATTCACGACAGCCAAGATACGGAAACAAACGGGGCGTCCATCAACTGGTGAATACAGAAAACGCGGTCTGTATGTGCAGCGGGATGTTATTCGGCCACAAGAAAGCAGGAAATCCTGCCATTTGTGGCAACGTGGATGAAAGGCAGCGTGCTCAGTGAAACGGCCACACGGAGAAAGAGGAGCACGCGCGTAGAAGCTGAAAGGTCCAAGCTCACAGAGCAGAATGATGCTTGCCAGCGGCTGGGGAGTCAGGAAGGTGCTGCGCAAAGGACACAGCTTCCAGTTTTACCGTCGGTGAGTTCTAAGGAACGGTGGTGGTTATAGTTAATGATACTTTATCGGATACTAGAAAGTTGCTAAAACAGATCTTAGATGTTCTCCCCACACAAAAGAAATGATAATTATGTGCTATGCTGCAAGTGTTAGCTTTTCCGTTACAGAAGTGTTGCAAATTAACACTTAGACTCGCACAGTGTCGACCGTAACTCAGTACAACTGGGAAAGGAAAAGAGGGAAGTCTGAGGGGTGCACCGCTCCGTGAGAGCAGCCACTCTGGAGAGACCAGCGGGTGCGTGGTTCCCACCACGGGACACTCTGGGAAAGGCTGAGCCAAGACGACGGTGAGAGGACCCAAGGCTGCCGTGGTGAGGGCAGGTGGGAGCGAAGGGCAACTAGCGGAGGGCTTCCAGGGGAGTGAGAGCACTCTGTGGGACCCTGTCGTGATGGGTCCCTTCTGTCACACAGTTGGGCGCCCATGAGCCCATAGGACCTCCAATGCCAGGAGCGAATGAGCAGCAAACCATGGGCCCCGGGGTGTGACGACCTGTCCCTGTGGGTTCAGTGGTAACAAATGTCCCGTCTCGGGGGAATGGTGCCACTGGGGAGGCTGTGCATCACATCAGGAGTTCTGTGGGACATCTTTGCACCTTCCTGTCAATTTTGTCACAGACCTAAATTTCCTTCTTAAAAACTTAATTATTTCAAAATAATGACTCACTTTTTACATAAATACATGAACATGCCTCCAAGCACCCCTGTTATTAAAAGCCAGGCAAACACCGCAGCCGCCGAAGACTCGGAGACTTGGGCCCGGTCTGACTGGGGAGGAGGAAGACCGGCAGGCGCCTAGGAGGGGCGAAGGGCAGGCCGGCCCCCCGCGGAGGCCGCTACCCCATCAGGAGGCTGAAGGGGACCTGAACAAGGAACGCAGTCACGTGGGCGTCCCCGAGCCAACGCACGTCACCTCCTGGAAACAGAGGAAGCGTGATGAAGACTCAGCTCCAGGCTCTCCCTCCGCGGAGTGGCCATGGGCACAGCACTCGCCCCGCCGCCCTCTCCCTGGCCGGCTGAGCTGGCACAGCCCCCCTGACGCCAGAGCTGGGAGCCAGGCTGGCCAAGGTCAAGATGACCGTCCACAGGCGGCACAGGGGCTCTCTGCAGGGAGGAGGCCGGGCCGGAGTCTGGTGCTGCGGTTGAGGGTAAACCCACGGGGTAACTCCAGGACAGAAGATGGAGCGGATGGAGCTCTGGAGAAAGGCAGAATCCGAGGTCCCACCGCCTGCGCCCCGCCTGAATCAGTCTCCATTTCAACAAGCAGCCCAGTGACCCCCACATGGCACTGGGTTTGAGAAGCGCTGGTTTGAAGGTCAGACGCCCAAGGAACTCCTGGGAGCCCCACCGGCTTAACCACTCGTGTCCTGAGAGGAGGCTGGACAGCGCCCGTCAGGGATGGGAGCTAATGAGCTTCCGGCCCCCAACGTCCCGGCAAGGTGGATGGCGCCCGACTCTTCCGTTTGTGGGGTGACTGGGTCACGACAGTCAGGGGCTCAGCTCCCTGCTGAGCAGACAGGATTGGGGACCGGGCCTGAGTCTCATTTGGGTTTGACCGCGTATTTCAATGAGCACACCTTGTGCCAGGGGCTTGTCTTGCCACCTGCCCAGTCTCATCTCGGGGAGACGGTTATGATCACCCCCAACCTGCAGGCCTCAGTCACACCTCTAGGGGGTGGCAGCCCTGACCTCTGCCCTGTAACCCAGTGCTGCCCGCCCAGCGAGGACACCTGGCTCGCTGCACGGGGATTTCCCCCCCCACTCATCTCCCTGGGCAGCTCCAGGCCCCCACCAGAGCCACCTGGGGCCTCAGACACGTGTCCTAGGGGTCAAGGTGGGGGGGGGGGGATCTGTCCACACGGCCTCGCAGCCTCTCCTGGGGGAGCCCATCGGCCCCTGCTGAGGATGCTGCTGGGCAGCAGAGCCCGCCGTGGGAGGCAGGTACCCAGTTCCTGTGCCAACCTGGTCCCTAACAGCCTGATCATCACCGGCGAGGCTGTGGGACTCACTGGCGCTCTCCGGGTTACACAGCCCAGCCGGACCCTGGGAGAAGGCGCCTCCAGGAGCCACGTGGTCCAGGGAGCAAGGCTGTGACCAGAGGACCATGCCGTTTTGCTCCCGGCGGACGGAGCTGGCCGCTCACCTTGTTCCCCTGAGCCCGCGGCCCCACTGTGCTCGTGCTCAGGAGCCCGGGCCTCCTCCAGGCCGGAATCACGCCTGCATCTGTGGACCCAGCCTGCTGCACCCCTGATGACCAGGCGGGCCCCCGAGGCTCGGCGCTCAAGCCTCTGCTTCGGTGACCCTGCTCCGTGCAACCAAGGTGCCCAGTGGGGACATCTTTGCCACCGTCCCCTCCCCGGCTCCTGCCTCCCTCTCCTTCTCAGGTCAGGGGATGCGCCGCTCCTTTCTCTGAAGACCCCAGACGCAGAGAGCGGGGGTGCTGCCTGGAGTCTCCGAGTAGCCAGGACCCGCCCCCGGAGTCAGGGCCTCAGGAGCCCGAGAACTGCACTGGGCTTCCCTCCCTCGGCCTTTCCGAGAAATCAGAAACCTTTCATTTTAGAAATCAGTATTCATTAAAAAACTAATAATACAGATTTATGGTTGCACTTGAGGAAAAATTAAGGGAATAAATAATCCAAAGTCTTCACGTGTTGTCCTTAAGCAAAACCACGTCCAGGTGATTTTTATGCTTCCTACTGAATTATTTACATTAAGATGCTCAGCCCCCAGAGTGCTTCTCTGCAAACCGCAAGTACAGCCCCCCGATCGGCCCCTCCACGGGGTGCAGACTCAGGGGCAGCACTGGGCAGGAGGCAGGTGGGAAAGAGACCCCCGCCCCCCCCCAGGAGAGTCACCACCTGGGGCATGAAGCTCAGGTGCCCCGTGAGGGCTCCAGCTCAGGCACCCGAGGGTGCTGTTCTGGGAACCTCACCTGAGAAGCCTCCCCAGGCCCCTCTCCCCACCCCTGCAGGGACTCTCCAAGCAGGAGAAGTCCTGGCCTGGTCAGCAGAGCCCGCATCCTTCCAGCCTCTATGCTGCCCTGGCGTCCCTGTGAGCAGCCGACAGCCGGTGCTGGGGTCACTTCCTGTGGGAATCTGGGGCCCCTCCTACCACACCTTCAGGAGGGACGAGGGCGCCAGGGTGGCCCTGGGGTCCTGAATCAGAGACAAGCCTTCCTCCTGACAGTCCATCACACACACACACCTGAGGCCCACGGAGGCTCCCCCTGGAGTCTGACTCCACAACACAGACCCTCTGCCAGGTGCCCAGGGAGGGCTGACCCATCAGCACGTGCTGAGTCCTCACAGGAGAAGACCCCTCCTGAGGGACCCCACCCTGGGCTGGGGACCCGGCTTCTCCAAGGGCTGCCTCCTCCCCGGGGTTCCCAGGCTGGGGCGTCCCCGTCCAGGGCTCGTCTGCACATGCCGGACGCTCTAGCCCCACCATCGGGGCTCCCGGGTCAGAGCCCAGGCGCTGGCAGAGGGAGGAGGCCCGTGCCTCCCTGTTTGTGCAGTCTGTCACACACGCTCAGTGAGGGGCCGCCCGGACCTGGGGTGGTCGCGGCCCCAGGGATGGGGTGGAGGATCCAGGGCAGAGACCCCTGCCCTCCTAGAGCCCCGGCCACACGAGTAAGTCCTGGGCCTGGGCTCTCAGACCCCAGAGCAGCTGCAGAGGCCGGGGGTCCTTAGGCCCCACCCCGGCCCCAAGGACAACTCTGCAAGGAGAGCCCTTTCCCAGGGGCCACTGCAGGCATTTATCATCAGGGAACCCTCACGGTGATGTGATTGGTCAGCCTCTCCATGAGGACCGAGCCCCTGACTGCAGATCCATCACCCGTGTCTGCCTGAATCCTCCCGGCGACGGGGAGCTCACCACCCCTTGAAGCAGCCTCCCATGGGATGGTGGGAAACACCTCCCTGCTGGCCCAGCTCTGCAGACACACGGCTCCATCCCGAACCCCTCTTCCTGCTTTCCTGAGTCTGGTCTCCACCTGAGCCCCTGCCCCCAGCCGCCCCTGCTCCCAGAGGCCCCCACGGCCCCTCAGCTCCTGAGTAGCCGGGTGTCCCAGGACCCCTGCTCAGCCACTGCCTCTGCCCACAGACTCCCTCCCTCCTGCAGTGTCAGGGCAGAGCAAACTCCCCACTGCCCATGCAAGGCACCAGGCAGGGCTCCCTGGGACAGCTCAGAGCGAAACCGTCGGGGCCCGGAGGGATCCAGCCCGACGCTGGGCTTGCTTTCTGCCGCCTCATTGCCTCTAACCTGCCCCGACGTTCATAGCGCAAGGGAAGGACTGAGTCCACAGCCTGGGCTCCAGGCTCCGCTGCCCCCAAACGTGCGGCCCCACGGGGGGAGGACGAGGAAGCAGGTCCCCTCGTGGTTCCAACCTCAGGCTGGGCTCTGAGGCCGAGGCCTGCTCTGCCTTCCAGAAACCTCTGAGCCTCTCTCTACAAAGGAGTCAGTTCCCCCTCCCTCTGACGTTCCAACTCCTCCCTCTGCTGCTCAGACCCGCAGTTAAGGCCGCAGGAGGACCAAACACGCCTGCCTTCCTCCTCGGGTTGAGCCGCAGGTGACACGCAGCCCCAACCCACACTCGGGACAGTTACTGCAAGGCCACTCACCTGGGGACTCAGGCAGGTGTGAACGATGCATGAGGACAGGCCTCCTGCCCCACAGCCGGGGGCACAGAGGACAGGGAGCGGTGGGACCCTGGTGACCTCCGTGTGTTGGGGCCGCGGCTGGAGAAGCCCTGCTCTCTGCAGACACGCGCAGCCCCGTTCCCACCGGCAGAGAAACAGTCTGAGGGAGAAAGCAGGGGACGCGTCAGCCTCCCTCCCACACGACCTGCTCCCCTTCTCGTCTGTGGGCTCAGACCCCGGAGGGCAGCTCTCCTGGGTCCTCACCTGGGGCCGGGGGGGAATCTGTTCCTGGTTGGACCCTCACTGGGGGACCTCATGGGGGCGGGGGTCCTTGCTTGGGGCCTCACCTCGGGGAACTTACCTGGGGGGACCGCACCCGCAGGGAGGAGCCTCACTTAGGGGCCCCACCTGGGAGTCCACACTTGGGGCAACCTTACCTGGGGGGACCTCCCCTGGAGGGGCCTCACCTAGGGAGCCTCACAGGAGTTCTCAGAGGCCTTGACATTGGGAAGGGGCCTGAACTCTCCTGGCTGCGGCCTGAGATGCGGGGAGAGGCGTCTGGGACTCGGGCAGGTGTCTCACTCTGACCGCTGACCCCAACTCACTTTCCTTCCCTCGGGCTCGGCGTGGGAGTTCCAGGGTTGCGGGGCTGCCGCTCACCCCGGGGGCAGGAGACCCGTCCTCGGGGCCCGGGAGGAGAGCTCCCCTCCCCCAGCAGGGCTGCCTCCGCTCAGCGGCTCTGGCCCAGGCGGCCTTGCGCTCAGCGGACAAGCGAGCTGAGAGCCAGAGGGTCGGCACCTGACCCAGGGCTCCGGTGTGAGCTGTTAAGTTGCTGACAGAAGAGTTTGTCTGAAACAGATTCACAGGCGGGGAAGGGGTCGGGAATCGATGCTTCCAGACTGGAGCCAGTGCTCCCGCTGAGAACCCTGGGGCTGTGAGTGGGGAAGAGCTACAGGCACCCGCTCCAGGTGCCTTTACTAGGAACCCTCCATGCAGTTCGTGTGCCAATGCAGGCCCAAGGAGCTCGGGAGCCATAGCAGGCTCAGTGCAGACAGAGCAGGGGAGAGGGGGAGACCAATGGGTCAATGCAGACAGAGCAGGGGAGAGGGCGAGACCACATTGTCAGTGTAGACAATGCAGGGGAAGGGGGGGTTGGTGTGGAAACTACTGGATTAGTATAGACAGAGAAGGGGAGAAGGGGAGACCACCGGGTCAGTGTAGACAGAGCAGCAGAGAAGGGGAGACTACTGGGTCAGTGTAGACACAACAGGAGAGGTTGGGAGACCACTGGATCACTGTAGACAGACCGGGGAGAGTGGGTGACCACTGGGTCAGTGCAGACAGAGCAGGGGAGAGGGGGAGACCACTGGGTTCAGTGCTGACACGGGGGGGGCAGGTAGTAGACCACAGGATCAATGCAGATGCAGCGGGAGAGGTGGAGAGACCACAGGATAGGTGTAGGGACACATCCCCCATTGGATGTACACACCAGGAGATCTCCCAGGTCAGTGTGGGCCCACTAGGAGAACTAGGGAATCATCCTAGGCCAATGTAGACACACCAGAAGGACTTGGGATACATCAAAGCAGCACAGACATAACCCTGGAACTGATGTGACGTCTCAGGTGAGTGTAGACACCACAGGGAACCTCAGAGCATCCCTGCTCAGTTCAGAAACACCCAAAACTGGGGAGCTGCCCTGTCACTGTGAACACAGTTGAGAAGGAGTAAGACCCAGGACATCTGTGTAGACATAGCACAGAGACTAGTGTGATCTCCAAGTCCTGTGTAGACATCCCATGCAGTATCAATACCCCAGGGAGAAGACCCACCAAGTGCAGCAGGCAGACACCCTCCATCCTTCAGAGGAACT
This sequence comes from Martes martes, assembly GCF_963455335.1. NCBI lineage: Eukaryota > Metazoa > Chordata > Mammalia > Carnivora > Mustelidae > Martes > Martes martes. Next base: position 92,194,205 of record NC_137901.1, read on the forward strand.
ATGGAGACATCGCTGGTGGGTGTAGACACACCGTGGGTGCAAGGAAGACACCCCTGGTCGGTGTTGACAGTGATGTCTGAGTATGTATCTCCCCTGGGTCAGGCACACGTATCTCTCAGGGGTCAGGCACACGTTATCTCCCCGGGGTCAGGCACCCATATCTCCCCGGGGTCAGGCGCACGTGTCTCCCCGGGGTCGTGTGGCTGGTGCAGACTTGGAACTCTCTGGAGCGGATGTCGGTTTTCACCTTCTGCCGTGAACCGCTGCCCCTCGTCTGCAAACCTCCTCGTGAGAGTCCAGATCCAAGTTAGGAAAAGCTCCGCCGCCAAGTGCATGCCCAAGTGCACGCGGGGGCGTCCGCTTCTCACAGCTGAGTGCTTCGCTGCCACAAGAACTGTTGTCTCCTCCTCCTGGACCCTCTCCGCCCCCTCCTCCCGCAGGCCCAGACATTTGGGTCTCTGTGTCACGTTTCCTTTCATTTTTCTACAGAGAGTTTCCTTTGTGACCTTTCTTCCCAACACTGAGCTTACAGGAACTGCACTTAAATGGGGCCAACATTTCTGTATTTAATAATTCAAAGCTTGGACACGCTGTCAGGCCAAGTAATTTAGTGACAGAGGGGAAGCGCAGGCTGCCTTCCTCAGTAGATCATGTTTTGCTTTGACTCTAAAGCACCCTTGCATTTGTGCAAGGACACTGTCCCTCCTAAAAATAGCTATGACTTTTACAAGGCTGTTGAACGCTCCAAGCTAATGCAATGGTGTGAGGACAGTTCCTGCAATGAGAGCTGTCCTTGCCACTTATAAATTCATAGGATGTTTACCATATATTACCCAAGGACACCGACACCACCTCCCCTAACAGCCTGGGAGATGGATGGCTCTGCCCTAACAGCCCTAAGACCTCCCATTCTGCCCAAGGCAGAGACAGCAGCGGTCACCCAGCCTCGGGCCCTGGCCTGACCCGGGGACGTGCTTCCCCCCGTGTGGTCTGCAAACCGGCTGTGTCAGAAACAGCTCAGCGGTGGAGCAGGAGCCTTTAACTGCAGATCTTTGGTCCCTACGTCTTTTCTCTGAATGCTCCGTGAGAAAGAGTCCGGGAGCCCCATGTTTAATACTTTCCACAGTGTTACCAGGACCTTACGTCCTCTAAGTTCTGGGACCACTGCTCTGTGTTCACCTTGACCACTGGTCCGTGCAGGTAACGGCTTCTGACTCGCCTACCTTGACTGTGATGCCCACATAGGTGTTTCTGTACCTCATCCAGCCCAGGACCCTTTGGGGTCACTGCCACTCAGGGAATGTGAGGACCTCCGTGCAGCGTCCTCACGGCACAGCCCCACTTGTGAGTGACTCGATCATCGCACAGTACCAACTCTTCCCTGAAAAGTCGTAAAGGCAAAGTCGGTGGGGCGGAGAAAGAAGTGTCATACGGGTTAATTCACGCGAGCGTAAGTGGGGCCATTTCTGATAATTAGCAAGACGGACCAACAGCAGGTGGGGGGGAGGGGAGGCCCGTTGCTGCAGGGACACGCTGGGGGATCTTGGGCATGCCCCTTCTTTCCGCCCTCCTTTCCTTTCTTTCATGGAAAGTGGGGCTAAGGTGGGGTTCCGACTCTGGACTTTTACAGACAAAAAGAAACAGATTCCGGAGAGCACATCTGATTTCCAGTATGACAGAAGAGCTGCCCAAGGAAAGCCCCACCTCCGTCTTCGGCCTGTAAGATGTACAAGAGTATTAGCAACCTAACGAGTACGTATCTGGAAGAAAAGGAGCATTTCATAAATGATGGATTTTGATGGCAACATGAAAGCGAGATATTTCTCTTTCTTTTTTGTGGATTAGTAGAATATTATTACAATGGGGTAATACAGGTTGGTTACCCCATTGTAATCTGGTGTGCTGAGTATTATAAGCAAATGACCTGATTTCCTCCCTTTGCTGAGCACAGAGGGAGAGCAGCCGCAAAGCAGCCTCCAGGCAGATGCTCAAAGTCAAGGCCGGAGATTCTCATCCTCCTTTGTAGCTCTGAGTGGCCCCGGGCTACTCACCCCAAAACCATTCAAAAACCTGCTGCCCAGAGCCCACAGGCAGCTTTATGGGCCCAGCGTCTTTGACTCAGAGTGCAGGGCAGGCTCTGGCCCCACGCCTCCTGCGGGGCCTCTTCTGGCCTCCACTAATGAAAAGGAAGCTCCCTCCCCCACCCCCCCTTCGCCCGGGGTCACACACCCATCATTAGATGTCTTTATTTAGAGCACTCTCCTGCCCAGGCCCGCTCCCAGGGCAGGATGGCACTGATGTAAAATCCATCATTTAATGGGCCTGGACACTTAATCAATGAGGCAACACGGAGTCCCACGTGACTCAGAGCGCAGGCAAGGCTGGAGGGCTTTCCAGAGCGGGCAGGAGGGTGGTTTTTATTTTCAACCCTAAAGGGTCCAGACTCAGCAATCGGCAGTGCATTCCAGTGATGCTGGCGCTGCAGCTGAGTCCCACGGCAAATGCAGCACGGGCACGTGTATTCGTTCAGTAATCCCACACGCGGTCCGTACGTACTTCCACGCCTACCACGTGCCAGGCATGTCCCGGACACTGGGGAGAGTGCTCTCCCCGAGCATACATTCCTGCGGTGAAATAGTGATGGTGGTGAGGACGACGGTGACGATGGTGGTGATGGTGGTGATGGTAGTGATGATGCGGATGGTGGTGGTGGTGGTGACGACGGTGGTGATTATGGTGATGATTCTGGTGATGCTGGTGACGACAGTGATGATGGTGATGGTGGTGATGGTAGTGATGATGGTGATGATGGTGATGGTGGTGAAGGGGATGACTGGTGACGGTAGTGATGATGCTGTGGTGGTGACGACAGTGGTGATGATGATGGTGGTGATGCTGGTGGTGAAGGTGATAGTGGTGGTGATGACAGTGGTGATGCTGGTGATGATGATGGTGATGATAATGGTGATGATAATGATGGTGGTGGTAGTGGGGGCAGCAGCAAGGGAAGAACAGAGGAATAACCATACAAGTAAACACCTACAAAGGACTTACACGCACCAGACATTCTAAACACCACACATGGGCTAAATCACCCAACTGATGCCCTAAAACCTGAGGTAGGGGCCCTCATTACCTTAACTGCTAAATGAAAAACTGAGGGACAGTGAGGCCAAGTCACTTCCCAAAGATCACACAGGAAGTGGTGATGCTGACACTCAGAGAAGGCATCTGGTTCTGGGATCAGTGGACTCCGAACTACAGTATAAACAAATAGGCGAGTAATCTCAGTAACAAATTTGGGCAGCAAATGAAAGAAGCTGATGTGAGTGTGACTTGGTGTGCGGAGGTTGCATTAGACAGGAGGTCAGGGAAGGCCTCTCTGAGGAGGTGACATGGCTGAGACTAGAAGGACGGGGTTTGTGCGAACACTGTTCAAGCAAGCAAACCAGCAAGAGCAAAGGCCCTGGGGTAGGAGTGATTTTTCTGTGTTCAAGGAAGAGCAGGAAAGTCAGAGGGGCTGCAGGAGGATCCGCAGGGGGACGGCGAGCACTGAACTGAAGAGGCAGGCAGGAGCCAGGCCCCGCAGAGCTCTGCCGGCCGCGGGAGACAGTGTGGTGCTTTCACAGTGGGATGAGAAATGGCTGGTGCCCTTGCAGGAAAGTACTCCACACATCCCATAACCATGCAGTCTGGGACGCCACATCTGGACCATGGAGGGAAGTAGGGGGTCTCTGGGGTGTCCCACGGCAGACGCTGCTCTCCAGTATTTATAAGCGAATTTTGTAAAGGGAGCAAGAACCCTGTCTGACATTATCGTGTTTTGAAAAATCAATTTTTTTAAAAAGATTTTGTTCATTTATTTGACAGAGAGAGTCACAGCGAGAGAGAGAACACAAGCAGGGGGAGTGGGAGAGGGAGAAGCAGGCTCTCCACTGAGCAGGGAGCCCGATGCGGGGCTCGATCCCAAGACCCTGGGATCATGACCTGAGCCGAAGGCAGACGTTAAGGCAGAGCCACTCAGACGCCCTTGAAAGATCACTGTTAACAACCCATTCCCAATAGCTAGTTCCCTGACCCGTTCCAGCACACTAATTTGCGAATCAAGGAAAATGTGTTCATTTGAGTTGTACACAAAAGCCCAGGGTTGGGAAATTAGATCCACTTCACGTGTCTACAGAACGCTCTCCACGCGGGACTCGATGGCTCCACGAAAGCCGTGTTCCCCTCCCGGGTCCACGGGAGACTTCCGTGCAGAATTTATAAGGCACAAGCTCTGCCCACAGGGAATCGTCCCAGGCTCCTGGAGGCCTGAGTCAGCCAACATGCGTCCAGCAGGACCCACAGGCGGGCGGGCAGGCGGGTCAAGCTGCACCTAAACATCTCCTTCCCTGGGCCCTGCCACCTGCAGGAGAATCCCCGCCCAGACAAGACCAGAGGTGAGAGAATAGGAAGCCTGGACACTCCTGGGGGCCTACAATAAACTCCCCTCGTGTGCCTAGGCTTCCTTTGTCCCGTAAGCCAACTCTAATTTGAGTTAGAAGTCTGTTACTTGCTGCTGAAATGAGCCTGAACTCGTACAGTTACGGAGAAAAGGAAAGAATTAGCTAAAACACAGCAAATAGCCGGAAGGAATATTCGCTCTTTCAAACTGACCGATTCGATGTGGTTGATGGAAAGAGAAATGGCTTTTTATCCAAACTGGGTCACTGCTGGCCCCACCAAGTGAGAATCTGGCTGGTGCCATCCAGGCCACCTGTGGGCCTCCCGAGGGACCAGGGACGGGGCGGGCTCCGGGGATCTAGCCGGGGAGGGGGCCCATGCTAATTTTCTAGTCTCTGCCTTCCCACTAACGGCCTTTTCCCAGATTGCCATTATGCTGCGCTTCCGTGTTCTGCCAAGATAAACTCTCATTCACAGGCTCATTAACCCCCTGCTATTCTTGGTTTATTGGATGGGATGTCCTATGGCTTAGGAGCCCTCGGGGGTTGTGGGCGCTGAATCAGGGCTCCATGCTGCCGTTCCAGTCAGCCCTCTGGGGACTCGGATAGGCCTCTCACCAGCACCCAGCACGCCATGTTGGGACTGAGCCCCAAATCCCGTCACCAGAACCGGGCCTCAGGGAGGGTCTGCTGTCTCCCAGCCTGCGAATTTGCTGCTCTCCAGGGAAGGAGCCCGGATTCTTGCTCAGTCTGTGAGGGGCCCAAGTTCATGCAGAAAGACCCACGGGGACCTTTGGGTCAAAAGAGGGAGACTTTCGTGATCCCAGGGTCCTGGGATCAAGCCCTGCATTGGGCTCCCTGCTCACTCCCCCTGTCTGTGCTATCTTTCTCTTTCAAATAAATAAATAAATCTTAAAAAAAAAAAAAAAGAGGGAAACTTGTTGATCCTTCGGATGTGACCTGATGAGACCAGAGGGACTTGAACCCTTCTGTCTGGGCCTCAGTTTCTCTCCCCATAAAGGAAAGGCGTTGGAACAAACTCATTCAAACTTTCAGCAAACTTACATCCAGTGGCAGCATCATGCTGGACACAGGGTAAGAAGGGCTATTTGTTCCGCACAGAGCTCACAGTCTACAGAAGTTCTACCTTGAATAAATAATCACATGAAAGCAATATGTCATTACAAATTGTGGTACATGCTAGGAAGGAAATACGACCAGCCCGTCAAGGGGACAAAAAATGAAGGATGAACATGGAAGGGCAGTGAAAGCACTTCCCAGGCAGTGACACTTCAGCTGAGATCTAAAGGATGAGCAGAAATGAGCCAGGAAAGGAGAGGGTGGCTCAAGTCACAGGAAGGGCATGTGCAAAGGCCCTGAGGCAGCAGGAGAGGGTCGGTGTGGCTGGAATGCAAGAGGGAGAGAAGGCAAGAGGATTCTTGAGAAAAAGGCAAGAACCAGAGCATGAAGGACCCTCTGGGTGGAAGGACATACTCCCAGGACAGTCCCGGTGGCTGTCAGTGGACATGGGTAAACAGAAAAAGTGGCCCCTTTCAGTCTTGGAACTGTCACAATTTGGATGCTGAATCATATGGCAGAGAACTGAGTGTGTGTTGTGTGTGCACACATGTGCGTGTGTGGGGTGTGTGGCCAGGTGCGCGAGGGTGTTGGGTTGGGGGTTGGGAAGGGGTCATGTAACCTGGGATTCCTTAGGAAGACTCCACCACCGCCCCCCCACCCCTGGTCACTGCACTTCCCCTCAGCTGATGGAGAGTAGCCTGAGGACAGGGATTTGGAGGATTCACTGACATTTAGGCAAGGCCTACCTGAGACCGGCTTCGAGAACTGTGTATCGAGAGGCATGGTGGGCCTGGCTGCTCCCACAGGGGACACGATGACCCACTCGTTCCATAACAGAGTGTCCACGTCTGGGGCAGCCTGAGGCAGCGGGACACGCACTGGGTCTGGTCAGCAGGGGGGACAGGCCACAAAGGCCTGGACCAAGTGAGGCGAGGACCGCCATCCCTAGCAGCACCATCCTGGTCAGCAGAGCAGAGCGGGGACCCTTCACTGGGACCTTGTGCCAGCACCGCTCTCCCCTGTGGGGTCCTGGAGGGGACGGAAGTGACAGGCCAGCTCAACGCTGCTTCAGGGGATGAGGGAGGCGGGGAGAGCTGGGGTCCACTGCCTGCCTGCTCTGCGGTCCTCGGTGGCCGCCGGCTGCCAGCAGCACTCAGGGAGCACCCGAGCCGCGGCAGGCAGTGCTGCTGGAGGACGTTCACACACACTCGGTCCAGGGAGAGGCTTCGGGCCGAGGCCCAGCCACCACGGCAGCCCTCGCAGGCACCGGACGCAGCCTTTCCAGCAAAGGCACCGAGGACGCTCTGGGGGGCCTCCCACCATGTCGCTTATACTTCATCTGCTTATACAGGGCTTCATGGTGGGAGGTTTGGAGAATGGACAGCAGCGGAGAAGAAACGAAATTACAACCCCCGTGCAGAGCTACGTAAGACCGGGGGATGCCACGAGGGATCAGGAGAACGCCGGCTTTTGTTCTCTTCTCCAAGTTCTCGTTAACTGCAGTGAAGAACCCATCACATACAATCTACGGGCTCAGCGGACCTCAGCACGCGGTCCGGCGGCATGAAGCGTTCCCTCATTGTGCGACCGTCACCACCAGTGCTGTGTCGTCCTGCGGGCCTGGAGTACTAACGCCCCAGCCGCAGCCCCTGCTCTGAGTGGGAGTCTGACTCTCCCGCGCCCCCACGAGTGCCATCAACCGGCAGTTGTCTTTTTGTTGGTGTGGCATTAGAATGTCCCTCCGTCGTCCGGCAGAATAATGTCCAACTGCACGCACGGACCACATTCGTCCATCAGGACACACGGGGGCTGCTTGCTCGTCTAGCTGTTGGAGTGAGGCTGCTGTGTAGACATGTGTGCAAACATCTGCTGAGCCCCTCACGCCCGAGAGGCTCGTGCTGTGTGAGCCGGGTCACCTCCGTCAGCCCCACCCATCCCTGCTCAGAGCGCCCCCGGCGAACGCCCCCAGCCTCAGAGTTCCAAAGTCGACTGCTAAAACCGACGTTGTGGTGCCAGCTTTGAGTATAAAGGCATCAAAAGGCATCAAAGGGCAAAGCTTTGACAATGGCGGGGGAACATCAGCCAGGTTTGACCTCTGGCCACGCCCTGGGGTCCTGATCCCAGCTGCCCCCGCGGTGACATTTCTCCACCCCATGACCCTTGTCTTGCCTTGTCTCCACTCTCCGCGGGCGAGCTTATTCTGCACCTTGCTCCCCGCGCCCCACATGACTCCTAGGCTCAGAGGCCCTCACTGCCAGGTTCCTGAGAAACCCAAGGGAAGGGTGTGCCACTCCCTGTGACCTCCAGGACCCACCTCTTCTCTCGAAATGACCTGCTCCCCCCAGGCCAGTGCCCCGCAGTTCCTGGAAGTGGTGTCCCAACCCCACATCCACCACCCAGCCATGCAGAGAGACCCACACGTGCTGCTGAGCTCACGACGGACACGGCCCCCTGGGGGAGGTGGACGCAGTCACAGGAATGCCCAGCAAAGGGGCTTCAACACAGCCCGGGGCCGGGGAGAACACGTCCTGACCTACCGACCCATCTGCGGCTCGCTGCCTCCCTCCGAGTGCTCCTGCGTCCCAGCGGCACAGCGGGGCAGGCTCCCCGTGTTAGGGGAGGCTGCTGGCTCGGATCACCCTGGCTCTGATGTCCACACAAAGGGGGCTGAGCTGGCCCCGCACAGCCAGGAGGTTTGGAAGCGATGTCGGAGAGGTGGGGGAGAGGGGAGGGAGACAGGGTGGCCTGATTCAGCAAATAAAGGATGTGTTGTTAAATGTGAATTTTTGGCAAATAATATATGTGCTTGTTAGTATAAAAATGTTCCATGAAATTGTTAGGACATATTTATAATAAAAATAAATTGCCTGGAAATCAAATGTAAATGGGAGTTCTGTCCTTTATCTGCTTTATCTCCCTAGTTCCCCGGGATCCTACACCCAAGACAAGCAGAGGCGAGAACACCGCTGAGACAGCACAGCCCAATCTGGAGCTGGGGAACTTGAATGGAAACCTCAGTCCTGATCGGAAATTTTCTCCAAAATGTTTTGGGGTTATTTGGAGAAAACTATAAGGCAGAAGTCACGAGGATGAGATTAAGGGGGGAAATGGGACTTTTGGAGACCAGCATGATCCAGTCAGAGAGCGAGGAGGGTGATCCTATTCTGCACAACTGAGCGGCACTGCGCCTCCCAGACACATTCCTGGTAGAGCACAGACTGCCTCCAGCTCTCAGGGGACCTGGGGGAGACTCCGGATTCCAGAAAATGGAGCTGGGCTGTGGCTCTGAACGGGGCCAGCTGTCAGGCCCTCTCCCGCCACCGAGGAGGGGTGATGTTTTGTGTAAATCAGTGGAGACGCCCGCAGACATCGGTGCCCGCCGGGCACGCCGCAGCCGTTCCTGCCCGAAGCTCTGGGGCTCCAAGAAAAACAAAGGAGACTGTTGTCTACCCCGCACACAGACACAGCGGGAAGAGCCGGAGCCCCTCTCTGGGGCCATCTGGACGAGGACAAAAAGAGGAACGTTTGCCAGACCAATGGGAGCCCAGCTCGCCTCCACAAAGGGCCTGCGTTTTACAGCCCTGACATTATCTCCAGATGAGGTTTTACACTTAATGACCGGCACACAGGGAGGACTGAAAGAAAATGACCTTAAGCCCGTGTCCCTGGACCCAACACGCCACCTGGCCGGGTTATTAATGGACTTGTGCAATAAATTCTCCAATGACCCTGCAAACAGAACAATTAGAGTGCACTGCACATTGGGATGCTAAAAATATGCCATTTTAAATGCAGTCCCCTGTTGACGCTACTAATGAAAAACTGATGAAAGACTTAATTATAAGAAATGAAACAACACATTTTCAGAAAAAATTCAGGAGGTCCACAGTTCTGTATCTGTGCCCAGGTGTGAGTAGAAAGAAGTCAAATACAAAGATGGGGGAGGGAAGAAACGGCTCTAACAATTTGCACCGTAATTTATATAACCCTGTCTTAGTATTCCTTTACTTTTATGTCTTTAATTCCATATCAAATTATAACAAATAGGAAAGTGTATATATCGTAAGACAACCGCTTGAGGGATTTTCACAAAGTGAACGCACCTGGGCAAGCGGCACTGGATCCAGACACAGAACCTCCAACAACATGCCGCCCCATCACCGCCGCCGCCGCCAAGCCTCCACTGGCACCTCCAGGTCACCGTCTTCCCCTCCTCCCCCAGGTCACCACCATCCTGACATCTAACACAGTGCGCACATGTCACTCATTTTTAAACACGTTACAAGTGACAAGTGGATGGTCATTTCCATTTGCTGGTCTTCATTCCTTGACCTCCGCCCCTCCAATGACCTTTACCTTCACCCCAGCTCCTGGGACCCTGCCACCCCGAATAGCCGCTCTGCTCCCGGCATCTCGTATGCAGCTGCTGCGCTCCTGACTCTTCACTCCACAGGATGCGGCGCCCCATCCAGGTTCTGGCCACGCTGTCCCCAGGAGAACAACAGGTCTACCAAGTTCTCACTGTCCACACCTCCCTGTGCCCTCACTGCCCGGCTCACCTTAGAGTCCGTGCTCACAGGACACCATTAGCTCCCCTGCCCCCTCTCCCTCTGCTGTTCTAACGGGCAAAACAGAACTCGATTATACTTAACGAATCAAACATTGAACACTACATCAAAAACTAATTACGAATGGACCTTGGGGAGGGTATGTGCTATGATGAGTGCTGTGAAATGTGTAAACCTGGCGATTCACAGACCTGTACCCCTGGGGGTAAAAATACATTATATGTTTATTAAAATAAAGTAAAATTCAAAAAAAAACCCAAAACTAATTACATACTATACAGTGGCTAACTGAACATAATAAAAAATCCATTTCCCCACTTAACCTGCACCTGCCCCAAGCTGAGTTGCCTGCAGGAGGAGCACACTCTGTGCTAACTGGTCTCATTGTCAGTTCGAGTCTTTAGATCTCAAATTGCACCACTGCATTCCTCTGACAAAGTTCACATCCATTCTCGAAAACGATGCTTTCACTTTCCCTTCTGTCCTCAAGCTTCCCACGTACCTTCTCTTCTCCAATCTCAGCTGATCATCTGGCCTCACAGTTCATGGAGAAAACAGAAACAATTAGTTGTCTCGCCAGCTTCTCACCACCAAAGCTTCATTTTGCCTCCTGTGCACCCATGCCTCCCACCTTCTCTCCTGGCGTAACATGTGCTGTGTGCCTTCCCCTTGCGGCATCCGATCCCTCCCTCGTGCCCTGGACCTCACCTTCTCTAACCTCCTCAAAGCCTTCTCTGGTAACCCTCCCCTCTAATGCACCAGCATCAGCTTCCCCCTCTATCTGGATCTGTCCTACCAGTGGACAAACATGCCTCCTTCCCTGCCATCGTAAAAACGGTACCATTCTCCATCTCCAGCTCCCACCCTACTTCTGACAGCTTCCTGGTCAAACTGTACACGGCGACCGTGTCTGCATCCTTACCTCCTGCATTCCCTTACCACCTTCAGCCAAGTGCCTAATCCCCACTCCTACTCAAACTGCTCTTGTCAAAGCCCCCTAGGACCTCTATGCTGCCAAACCAATGGTTTCCTTCCGTCTCCACCGTACTGCTCTTAACAGAGCCCGACTCAGCTGACCGCCCTGCTCTGAACACGTCCTTTCCCACCTTCCACACTAACTCACAACAGTTCTCATCTCACCCCTCTGGCTCAGGCTCTGCTCGCTCCCATTCCTTCCTTGATTTCTCAGTATTAGCGTGCCCCCAAGGGCTTGGCCCTAGGATCTCCTGACTTCCCTTTCTACGTGCGTAGAAATGTCATCCAGATTCAGTCAGTGAGCATCACCCATATCCCAATGACCCCTACATTTGTTTCAGTCCTGATCTCTGGCCCTGTTTCCCCATACCAACATAGTGCCCACTCAATGTCACACCACGATTTCCAGCGGGACACTCCAGCGCTGGTGTATATACTGAATCACATGTGTCCTGATCTCAAGAGTGCTCCTTCTTATTAGCAGGTGCCTATGAGAGTACTACCTGTCATTTTACTCTCACTCCTGGCATCTCAAATTTAACATGCCCCAAACCAAACTCTTCGCCCTCAAGACAGTCCTTCCTCCAGCCTGCACCTCAGCAAGATGGCGCCACCACACCCAATGTGCTCCGTTCCAAAATCCTGCTCACTCCCATGCTCTCTCCTACCCTGCGCCCCCGTTGCCACTCCCGCACAGCAGGTCACTGAGTCCAGCTAAATCTACTTCCAATATATGCACTGAATGCACGCACTTCTCCCCATTCCCCTTGCTGTCACCCTAGTCCCCGTCACTAACACCTCCTGCCTGGACTACAGCAACAGCATCTCCTGCAGCCTTCTCGCTACGCTCAACATCAAAATCTCCATCTCTTCTTGCAACTTAACAACTCTAACATGCCCTGGGCCCTGCCCTCCTTTGAATTCGTTCTATAGCCCCCACTCTTTCCTTCACTCACTTCCCCCAGTCACAGTGGCTGCATTTCGAATGCTTCATTTTGCTCCAGAAAGTCTGAGCGACGCTGAATTTTGCCCTAAAAGTGCCTTGATGTCTGCTGCTGTTATTGCTGCTTGAAACTTGCAAAAATGTTTCTTTCTCTGTGAAGTCTCGTAAAACTAGGACATATCCTGGGGTTGATAAGCCCGTATGGATTTTATCTGGAATACACAACATGCTTTCAGTCTGTGGATTCAGCCTCTCTTTGATTCCAGAAAAGCTCCCTGAAACTACAAGTCTGGGTATTTTACTTCTCTTTTTGCTTTTTCGCTTCTTGAGGAACACACACCAGAGACACCCTGCACCTCCTTTCCCCCACATCAATACTTTCCTCCTTCACTCTTCCTAAGGGTCTTTCTGTTCCGTCCGTTTCTCAAATCTATGTCCCCATTGCTGCTCTGTTATCCTCTGTACCCTTTCTTCTCCTGTGTTAATATGACCTCACTTCCCGGAAGGTTTTACTTTTTTCTTCCTCCCCTTTTGAATATTTTCTTAAAGATTTTATTTATTTATTTGACAGACAGAGATCACAAGTAGGCAGAGAGGCAGGTGGGGGGGGGTGGGGGGGTGAAGCAGGCTCCCCGCTGAGCAGAGAGCCCGATGCGGGGCTTGATCCCAGGACTCCGAGATCACAACACGAGCCAAAGGCAGAGGCTTAACCCACTTAGCCACCCAGGCGCCCCTCTTCCTCCCTTTATTTGAGCACTGCTAACTCAGTCTCCACCATCTTTGGTTGTCTTGTTACTCCCTCCTTGAGCCTGTGTCCCTCCCTGAGTCCCAGACTCACACAGGCTGTGAGTGTCACCCAGTCCCGAGACCCCGCGAGCTAGTGAGGGTGCGTGATTCTGCTGTGGGCTCTCACCTGCCTTCCACCCTGCTCTTCTCACGCCCCTTCCCCTCCTCCACGGTGAGGCTCCTACTCAAGCCTCCTCAGCTCAGACACCTGAACTGGCCACTAGCTTCTACCGTGGCCCCTCACTGGAGCCACAGTCACAGGAGCTGGCGTTTCCATCCACGGCGCCTTCCTGCCACTCCACAGCTCACTTCTCAGAGGCTCCCAGGGCGCTTTCCTCCTTGTTCCAGTTGGGACTGCACGGTGGACTCTGGATGCTCATTGCCTCCTCTCTCAGACATGCAGGGTACATATCACATCAGACGTCATCTGTCAGATCTAGGTCCCACGTCCTGTCCCGGATCCGCAGGACACACATCACATCCCGGACTAGCACAGCACAGGTGCCGACTTGGATCCGCACGTCATCGCATCCCCCGTCCCAGACCCGCACATCTTAGGTTCTGTCATGGATCTGCACATCGTTCCATGTCCCATCCCGGACCCACACGGCACACATCCCGTCCTGGATCCACCAGGACCTGGGCTAGTACAGTCCTGGATCACACTGTGGTCCAGCAGAGACTCATGGAAATAGACCAAGTCATCAGAAATCCTGGTTTCAGGATGCCTGGGTGGCTCAGTGGGTTAAGCCTCTGCCTTCGACTCAGGTCATGATCCCAGGGTCCTGGGATTGAGGCCCACATTGGGCTCCCTGCTCAGTGGGGAGCCTGCTTCCCCCCTCTCTCTGCCTGCCTCTCTGCCTACTTGTGATTTCTCTCTCTCTGTGTCAAATAAATAAATAAAATCTTTAAAAAAAAAAAAAGGGAAGAAAGAACTCCCGGTTTCTGGCGACATAAACACAATTCCAAATGCCAGGGGTCAAGGGGCGTCTGTCCGTCAAGGACCAGGAGGAAGGGTTCTGCGCTGGCTGTCCCCTGCGCCCCTGCTGCCCTGCTCTTCCTCCGCCCGGCTCTGCTCTGTGCAGGGAGGCTGGGCCCAACTCTGCCTGAAAGCGGTTCCTCCGCTCCTCGTTGGCTTCGGCCAGTTGGGGGGAGTTGGCAGGAGCCCGGAGGGCGGGAGGAGAGGGAGGCTGGGGCATTTCTGCTTCTGTCCTGCTGGCCTGTGGCTCTGACAGAGGCTGCATTCCTCTAAGGTCCCAGGTCCTGCCCACGGCCGCTCTCCCCAGGCTACAACTGTCCCCCAGAAATCCTGCTTCCTCCCTCGTCATTCAGACAAGCCCAGGATAAAGACTCCTCACTCCTGCGAGAACCAGGGGTGCTTCTGTGTTCGTCTGGGTCCCCTGAACTTGTCTGTACCTCTGAGGATAGCTCTAGACTCTTCAGTCATGCATGTCGGGTGGGTCATCTGGTCCCACCTGGGTCCCACCTAGGTTGGGTGGGCTAGCTCACGACAGGCGGCAGACGGGCACAGGCTTCGGGAGCAGCAGACACCAGACGACAGAACACCATCGTGTCCCCTTCAGTCCCTGCTCTGACTTTATTCCCTGCCGTGCTGGAACAGCTTCTCCAGGGGGCAGGTAATGTGGGAGTCCACATCCCCTGAGCCTCATGTCATGGAGTCGTGCCCACTGCAGAAACACACAGTGTCTGTTCCACCTTCAGAAAATCTCAGCGAAGGACTCTGATTGGCTTGGTCCATCCTCAACCCCAAGCAGGTATTGGCTCCGTGCTTCCTAGAGATCCCTGAGCACTTGCCAATGTTAATCTGAGAGTCAGCTTGACACTGGGGCTTCTCTGATGTCTTCTCACCCTTCCAGAATAGACCAGAAATTGCTGATTCTCTGGCTCCAATTTCTCTCTTCATGAGATCAAAGAGTGATGTACTGGGCAGGGAGCATTCCTGAAATGTGTAATTGGAAACAGACCTGGGCATTGAGTTTCTAGGTCATCACCCCAGGTTTGAGCCCAGGTTTGTGTGTGTGTGGCTGGGCCCCGTCAGGGCTGCCGCCCCAGGAACAGACTCAGGTGTGTGGCCGCACAACTCCTGAAGCTCGTTCAGGAAGATGAAGCGGACGTCTGAGAGCTGGAGACACATCATCATCTCTGAGACAATTCTATCTCTATCTGACATTCAGGTGGGCAATTTTTTCTAGAAGTGAAAGCCAAGTGAGAGGCTATTGTGCAGGAAAATTGCTCACAGACAGAGAGAGGAGCTCGGTCCTCCCCCATGGCCAGCACTGACTTCTGTGTGTGCAGATACGAGGAGCGCTCACTTACAAATGGCTCAGGAGACAAGACTGCTCAGCAAGACCAGCTACACATTCCAACGCTCCTTTCAGAGGACAGTTTTCCTACATGCAGTCTGGGGCTGGGGTGCACACTGAGAAGGGGGTCTGGCCGGTTGGATCCCCATGGCTGGGGGGACGAAGCATCCCACGTGCACCACGGTGAGATTCGCCAGGCAGTACCAGAGACGGTGGAAGGGGAGGGCTGTCTGCGGGAACGGTGTTCGGATTTACACTGCAGAGGGCGGACGGCTGACACGTGGATGCTGGGAACGCATGAACTGGCTGTCACAGTGACGCATAATAAAATCAAGGACTGTTCAGGAGAGTGAAGCCGCACAAGAGCTACTTTAAGATGTCATCAGCATTCCGTGGGCTCTTCTGCCTGCAGCGGTACAAATGTTTTAAGAAACAATTTCCATCTCCCTTCTAGTTGGAACTGTTGTCTGTTTCGAAATTCAGATCTGTACCATCTGACGACTCAGGGATCTCATGGGCCCAAAATTACAGCTTGTCTTAAACCACCGGTCTGCTTTCTCTTCCTAACACTGCTGGTCATCTCCTGTCCCCAGCTGACACCACTGCTCAGCATCTACCTCCTTCATTCGAATTATTTGGTTATAAATAGAAAAGGCCCTCAAGGCTTGGAAGCCTCCCTTGGTCCCTCCTTAGTGCTGTAGCAATGAGCACCATGGGTTTAGCTGAACTCCTTTCTTCCTGAATAAAGACTACAATTCCCAGCCGCCCTTGCAGCAATTTTGAGTCAGACGACACAACCTTGTGTCAGGTTGAGAGAGAACATGATGTAAGCTGCTTCTGGTTATGCCCGGACGGAAGTGGAAGAGTGTGCCATTTTGGGTCACTAGCAGTATGAAGGGTCGGACAAGGTTCATGGAGTAGAGATGTGGGGCTCGGATATGTTTGTCAAATTTCCAGGCATATAACGAGCTGACTCAGAAAACAGAAGCCCCCTCCCTGCACCGCGCATCCAGGGTGTACCGGGTGCTGAGCAGCAGCGGCAGCAAAGACGGCCTGTACCTCGTCTGGCCACGTAAGACCCGTGGCCAACGCTGACCTGCAGTCCTCCCAACCGTCCTGTGCATACCCAGGACCCATGATGGAAATTCAGCTCGGACCTGATCAGCGAAGTCGCCATGTGAGCTGATGACTGCTGCGTGGGGTCACGGGACACTGTGACACTGTGGGCGAGGAGCACCTGGCCTCGCTGTGACACCGTCACTCCTGTATCGGGAGTCTGAGGTTCCCCACCCCTGAACGGGTAAAGGTGATCCCTGGGTGGGGGAAGTGAAATCAGAGAGAGACGAGACACAGAGGAGGGTCTGTGAGAGACCCTGCCCCACGCCCCTCCCCCAGAGTTACCTGTGAAGCGGAGAGCAGGGGATGCCCCGATCCATCGGAGGGCTCAACACGGACAGGACTTGGGTTTGCTCCTACGTAAGATTCTGGAAGCACCGACCTCACGGGGACCCCCCACAGCCAGGGGGAGGGCAGGGAGAGAAGAGCTGGCAGGTGGGGCTTCAGGGTAGAGGGGACCTGGGAGACAGCCCTTGGGTTTCCACATCCCAACAACGGCGGGGGCAGTGTGGTGCACCCTGGGTCCCACAGAGGACGCCTACGGCACAGGAAGGGATGCGGCCCCAGGAAGACATCTGGGTCAGGGGATGTGACAGCAAGAAAGGCACATGGACCGTTGGGATCAGATCCGGAATGGTGACGTGCACAGTCAGGAGATGTCAGCACAGGAGGTGAGGGTTGAGGGTCCCACCCTGACCCCACGTGAACCAGCTGCCTAAGAGCGGAGGGAGGAAGTTCTGGGTTGTCTAGAAAGAGCAGCTCACCGCCCTGAATTGATGCCATTCACCTGGAAATGAATCTATTTTCTTCTGCCATTAGGCAGGGAGAAGGCTCTGGGGAGAAACCACAGTTAGAGAGGAATCAAGTTATTTTACACACCTGAGTTGATGGTTCAGAAATCTGTGCCTCTATACTTCTGAACAGGCTTTAGGGAAAACAGTTACTTTCCGCTTAACAAATGTCCAATTTGCATTAAGGTCCAGGAGGAACAAAATCCATTTCTTTCTTAACCAGGAAGAAGGGACTGCCCAGGACCGAAGACGCTGGTCTGGGTCTGACAGCGTCTGGAGGGTGGGATAAGGGGACATTCAGTGACTTCAGGGGTGTCTAAGGGCTACTCAGCCGAGTTCAGGGAGCAGCTGAGCTGTGGAGGGTGTGGGAGAAGCAGAGGACAGATGGAGGAGAGAGGAGGAAGAGAGACAAGAAGGAAAGAGAGAACTGGGCTGGGGGAAGCAGACTTGGTGGGAAAACCGTAGGTGGGGAGCTGACCCTTTCCTCAGCCTCAAGACTTGGAAGCAGCTGCCCCTACAGTCCGGGAGGAGGGAGGAAGGATGGATGGGATTGAAGGAGGAAAAACCACCAGAACGTCCTCATCAGATTCACGAACAGTTTCATAAATCCCCGGTTCCTTTGGCCATTCACGAGAGCTTTACTGGTCATGTACTGTGTTCCTGGCACTGCCCAGTCACTTTGATAAATGGTGATCAGGGCTGACAAGGTTACTTAGGACACAGGCAACAGACAGACAACAAACAACAAAATATGTAACAAAAAAAAAGATGATTTTACATAGTGATAGCTGCTACAACAGAAATAGTGAAGAAATGGCAAATAGCTCGGGGAGGCCGCTTAGTGTCAGAGAAGTTGTGAAATGACTTTTGTTCTGCGAATGGAAAGGAAAGACGGAACATCAGAAAGAACATTCTAGGCAGAAGGAAGGCAACTGCAAACTTCCACCAGATGTACCCAGCTAGAACGAGCGGTGTGAGCGGCAGACACCCTCACATGAGGTCAGGCTGGACAGCGCGGTGGGGCCAGGTCAGGGGCAACACTGTAGGTCCTGGTGAAGAATGCGGACGCGCTCCTCACAGCAGGAGAGAGGCGCTGCCTTCATCAGACCAGCACCCCACGGTCATCCCCCAGAAGCTCTTCTCTACCATCTCCTGGTGCATTCCACATTCCTGGTTCAACTGTCTTCTTCTGGAAAGTGGCCTTCCTCTCTGAGACCAGCTGCTCCACTCACGGTCCCCTCACACTTCATAGAAGTATTTCCAGCTCTTTGAGACACCTGGGGATTTGCAGTGTTGACAGGATCTCTGGTTTGCAGAAAGTTGACAAGATCTCTGGATACCAGTAAAGCCTGATGGAGGAATGCCAACCAGATGGCAGCTCAGAAGGGGACACAGGCACGATGGGCCCTGAGGGGAACATAAAAGGAGCTGCAGGGCTCCACCTGGATCTGTCTTTGTCAGTGATCCCACTGACTGGGTTCGTGCCCAGAATGGAGCGTCTATGCCTGAGCACTGCTGCGCTGGGGCTTTGTGATGGGGACAGAGGATGCCACGTCTCAGAACTCGAGTACTCTTCTTTACAGAATGGGGGAGATATCATGAAGACTGAGAAGACAGGGCAGGCCAAGCCAGCTAGTCGCCATCAGGAAGCAGTCCTCACATCCTGCGTGCTCATGCTCATCCGGACACACAGCTGTGTGGGATGCAGACTCCATTTCCAGCGTCCTCTTCGGCCGTGCACGGGCCAGACGATTAGTGTCTGTCCCACAGGCTATGAGGGAAGGTAACACATCCTCAAAGAGAAGGGTCATGACCGTTTGGACTCTACTTAGGCTGCAGAATGCCATAAAGGAGGCCATCCCCATACCAGCGACAAGAAAAGGCCAGGTGAGGGACAAAAGCAGCTTTGCTGGGACCCATCGGAGAGTCGAGGCTGCAGGAAAACCAACTAACCTGAAATCCTAGGAAGGCGCCTCCAAGGAGAGATGGGGAAGGAGCACGGCTTCCCTGCCTCAGGGTAACAGTGACACGGGGCTGCTGTAAGAGCAAGCAGGAGCCTTTCTTCTAAACTGTTTTGGAGGCTTCTAAAGTCTCAGTACGGGCCGGCCCGTGAGCACAGACTCCTAGAAGCCCCAGACACACAGCGCGTGTGTAAGCACGTGTGGATGCTCCCGGATCTTGCTACAGACTCAAGAGAAAGGCTGGATGGAGCACTGGGTGTCACACGCAGACAAGGAGTCGTGGACACTACATCAAGACTAAAAATGCCCGGTACAGTGACTAACACAACATAATAACAAAAGAAAGAAAAAGGCTGGAGACAGGCAGGACACTGGAGAAAGCTGCCCTCTGCTGTGCCGGCCTGGGAGAAGGGCACAGTTGTCACTGCGGGAAAGGAACAAAGCCCTTCCCAGATCCTTCTCCCCTGCTCACTCCTGTAGCAAAAACCTCCAACAGCTCAGGGGCTCAGCCAACCCCGCCACCTCCGTGTCATGGCTGGAGACCCAGTGTGGCCAGAGGAAGGGCTCGGACAGACACCCTGCTCGGGGACAGCTCTAAAAACATCCTGGGCCCAGATCGTAAGAGATGCCTTCTGCTGGTGGAGGGCAGGGAGTTCCCACACACGACACATCAAAACGACAAGGCAGCGTGTGGATGGCCCTGGGGGGTCCGGATCACTGCAAGAGCCTCACCCGAGGCCTGGTGACATGGAGTCTGCCTAGCCCCGACAATTAACCAGCACCAGAGAAGCCCCACTCCCCCACCACGAGGTTAGCAGGCAGAGTTCAAGTCACAGCAGAGGACCTGGGAGAGGGCAAGTGTGTACACAGAGACCCTCTCTGTGGCACAGGCTCACATTTAGAGGCTGGACTAAGGACATGGAGAAAAATGCTCCAGTAACTTCAGCCAACCACAGGCACAAGGTGGCACTAGAAGACTCTGGAGGCTGTGGTACAGGGACAGTAACTACGAAACCGTAACATCCAGATCCAGCTCAACTCCAGCTGGGTTTGGAGCCCAACCCACCCCCCAAAACAGGCCTGTGTAGAACAAGATGCAAGCACGTTGCCAGGTATAAATACTATTATC
Source organism: Martes martes (assembly GCF_963455335.1). Taxonomy (NCBI): domain Eukaryota; kingdom Metazoa; phylum Chordata; class Mammalia; order Carnivora; family Mustelidae; genus Martes; species Martes martes. The sequence goes on from NC_137901.1 coordinate 92,214,320, forward strand.
TCAGCTTCTGCTGTCCATTCCTGTGTCCAGCGTTCAACTCAGAAGTACAAGACACAAGAAAAGACAAGGGGAACATCCATAGTCAAGAGACAAAACAACCAACACAACCCGACTCAGCTACGATGCAGATATGGGAAATTTAAGTCAGTAAATTTAAAACAACTCTGATTAATAAAGCCTCTAACAGAAAATATGCAGAACACATATGAACTGATGAAAGAGAGATGAAAATTATAATGCTCATGTAAGAGAAATTAAATCAGTAACAGACATGCAGAATGCTTTCTAGACTCCTCTATAAACTTGACCCACAGCCAATAACAGAATAAGTCATTGTGAACAGCTGATAAACATTACACTGAAAAAAGGAAAAAAAGGAACTAAAACATATCTTTGACCTAGGCTAGCACTCAGCAAACTCTGAAATTAAGACTTACTGTTATTTTCTTTGTACTATGCTACAAAAATTCATGGGTTGAATTTTTCTTCTTTTAATTGTGAATAGAACAGACTGACCACATGACACAGAGGGAAAAAACACAGACTTCAGATTCGTCCCATCTTTTGTAGAAGTAGCGGCTCTGGCAGGCCCGTCACAGGACCGTCTCTGCAGCTGGCGTCTTGCTGCTCGTCCGTGTGGGGTCAAACACTGCCAGCACTTGAATAAATAACAGACAGAGCCTGTCGTCCTGAGCGCTGAGGGCACAACACGGCGTGTCACCTGGAGACGGACACGTGTGTGAACTCACCGAGTGTGTGGGCACAGAACCATCACCCTGCGGCGGAGGATGCCTCGAGTCCCTCCTCCGACCGCCTCAGGGAGGCCCCCACACCCACCACCGGGTGCTCCCTGCAGCGTCTCTCACCCAGCCTCGCCTGTCCAGCCACGGACTGCGTGGGGGCGGATGGGGGGCATCTCAGCCAGTACTGCCGGGGGTCCTCCTGGGGGTTGCGAGCGAGGAGCCCAGAGAGGCAGGAGTGGGGTGGGCAAGGGCGGAGTGAGGCCGAGCAGGGGGGTGGAGTGTGCTCCCACGTCAGGCCGCTGACACGGTCTCCAGCACTGGGCCGCCAGTGCCCCAGCCCACTCGGGCTGTTCACACCGGATTCTCCAGGGAGGAGCCAGGAGCCCCTGTGAACGTGACAAAGTCTGCATCGGGGGGGGGGGGGACTCAACTCCATGAACGTTCCCACATTCGTGGTCTTTCCCTGGACATTGCGTGAGGCCTCACAGGCTCCTGAGGCACAGAGGTTGCGCAGGAGGACCGCAGAGAGCACCTGGCCCGGGTGAGAAAGGGGCCCTTTGGGCAGGTAAGCAGCAGCCCTGAGCTGGGACGTGGAGACCTGGGAGCGCACCTGCCTCTCGAGAGCCCTGAGAGACAAACAGCCAGGGTGGGACGGTGGCCTTCCCCAGCCCCGGCATGTGGACTGTGTCTGGATTTGGGGAATTACACACTCTTGGCTTTACCTAACCCAAGAGCCCGGCACGGACACACAGGTTGGACGTCACTGCCCAGGATGCTCTCACTTAGGAAAACTTTTCTCCCCAAACCACCCCTTCCCCCATTCTCCAGAAGATGTGAAGATCTGACGGGAAAGTGCTTGGGTCAAGCAGATTCCAAAGCTGTAGCAAGAACCAGCGCACGGAACACGTGGGTTCGCAGAGCAGAGCCGGGCTCTGGTTTCGGGGAGAGAGGACATGAACGAAAGCCCGTCCACCAGCGGACGTGCCGTTGCAGTGTGGGCGCCGCTTCCGTGTGAATGTGGACGGGCCCTGACCCCAGGTCCCTGGGGAGGACGGCACCTGCCCCTCGGTGTCCCTAACGACAGCTCCTTAGCAGCTCTGGCTCTGGCCCCACCGGGCCACGTGTGACACGGAGGTGCGCCCGTGCTGGGAGGCCCCTCTGCTCAATCACAGATGAACCAAGACACCCACGTGCCTGCAGGCGTCCTGGGGTACGGAGGAAACCACCCGAGCCAGGTGGGGAGACTGATGTCGACGTGTCACCGCTCACTGATGGGAGGACTCGTGGAAGCGGACGAGGGATCCGAAGGTGCTGCCAGCAGGGCGAGCAAGAACCCCTGCAGAAGGGGGCTCGCAGGGGGCGCACTGCAGCCGCAGAGCTGTAGATCCCCTGGAGCTGGGGAGGGGGTCGGGGCCAGGAGGAGCAGACAGCCTTCCTGGGAGCCCCTCCCTGCCCACTAAACCCCAGGACACTTTTTCTTGTCCAAGTTTTTTGTGAAGTGTTAGGAGAGTATTTACATGTTCAGCGCAGTCACGTACGTGTGTCTGCCTCGTTCCCCTTCCCGTCATCGAGAGGACTGCGGTGTCGATGGCGCGGCCTCCTCCCCACACACCAACACTTCCCTCTCGGAACGGATGTTCATTCTCAGAATTGAGCTGCCCCTGCCACGCGGCATTTGGGAGCCAAACCTCTGATGACTACGTCAGTTCCAGGGTTTGCCTTCATCCCCGTCCGAAGCACCAGGGGCCCCGGGTTCCGCTGCTACGGTTCCAGCCGCGCCCCAGCCCTTCCTGCGCCCCCAGGTGGACCGTGCGTGTGACTCGTGAGAAGACGCCGGTGGCCTTGGAGTCGCAGTGCCTCGGGCCGCGACGGGGTCAGGGTGTCCCTGCTCCAGAGCCGCAGCTTCCTGCACGGCGCCCCGGCAGCCTCCGGAGCGTCCCGCCGCGCCTCTCCGGAGCAGGTGAGAAACAGCCTCTTTCTTCGGGGAGTTCCCGCCTCAGGGTCTGCCTGCGTCTACACGTGTACCCGGAGGAGCCTTTTGGTCAGTATTTTGTCCTTCATACTCGAAACCATATCCAGGTTTCTCGCCTTCGCGTGCTCTCAGACAGCAGGGGCACCGTCCGCGTGGAGATCGGGAGGCCTGACTCCCAGGGAGCCTGCAAAGACCAGCTGCTGACGGGCCCAGCCGTCCCCTCAGAAAGCGCACTCGAGGCTGCCGCGCGCTCCCTCCGGCACTGTAGGGCATTTAAGTGGCTTGGCCTCATTTCCTGTGCTCTGTGAGAGTCTTCTTCCTGCTGAACCGATTCCGCAACTTCTGGGAATGGACTTCCTTTTCGCCTCGGTCAAAACTCATCAACGAGCATTAGATCACAAGACTTGTTCTTTCCCTCTGGTCTAGCACCAGCCGGAAATGTTTCCAATCCTGAAGATTCTTCCAGATTCACTCGGTGTAAGTGGGAATCCAGTCCCTCACGCACCCGAGGATGGCGTTAAGGGAGCTGCCAAATCTGCGCCTGCGTCAACAGGACGAATAAAGACCTTTGGTGGCTGAACTGGGCCAGCTCCAAGGGTGTCGCCTGCAGGGACACTGCTCCCTGCACGTCTTACACACGCCTGAAGCTCCGGGTCGCGGTTCACTGTCCTCTCTTCTGCTGCAGTTCCTCCTGAACATGAGGTTCTAGAACAGGACCCAGCGTGACAAAACGGCAGACAAGGCCTTCAGTGACACTGTCCATGTGTCTGTCGTACCTGGGCTGTTCATTCTGCAATATGACATATCTCCTTACTTTGATTACATAACACAAGCATATCACATTCCAAAGGAATGCAACTGAGCTGTGCATCAAAAGTCTGCAGCACAAGCGGCCACGTGTGCAGTTACGACATCTACCAGCCTACTGCCGAGATAGCAGAAAGAAAACTTAAATGGTATGACTCAGACTCGACTTCAAAGATCTACGTTACTGGTTTATTATAAAGGCTACAACTCAGGAACGGCCAGATGGGAGAGATGCACAGGGCAGGGTACAGAGAAAGGGCCTGGAGTTACCCTCCCCGCTCCAGACACACACGCTCCCCAGGTCTCCACCTGTTCACCCACCCAGAAGCCCCCACCCACACCTACCTTTCTCCTCCCACTCAGAAGAATTCTTCATCTCCCCAAGACACCCTCTCGCACCCCCCTTTCCTCCCCTGCTGCCTGCAGAGCCTCCTGCCTGCTCCCCTCCTGCTGCCTCCTCGCCCTGGCGTGCTGAAAACCGGATTTCTCTGCCGCGTCCCCCCCTGACCTGCAGGCTCCACTGTTCCCACTCATGGAAAATCTTGCAGAGAACCTGGAGCCGCAGGAGAATGTTTCCATGGATCATCTAAGTGCTTTTCCCTCCCACTGGCTCCTGTCACTCTGGGCTCGCCCCCCCACCCCACCCAGGCGGTCTGCGTTCAGGGGCTCAGGGGGGCATCACAAGTGGTGGTTCCCGTCCATAGGCCCAACCCCTCTGAACAGACCCCACGTGTTCAGGAACACACCGCATGGGACCTACACAGAGTAGAGCTGATCTGTCATTCGTTGGGAATCAAAACGTAACTGGCATCGTGTATTTTTGTTGTCCGGGTGACCACCTGCAATGACACGGGTATGTTCCTACCACGTTCCCCCGCCGTACCAGCTGCACGCTGGGATGTGCACTGTGCACCCTGACCTGCGTGGGTGGGGGTTCCCTTGTAACAAAGAGGTCCCTGTAATGAGATCTAGTGCTCCCCGGCTGGGATCTCCTCACAGCCCCGGGCGTCTGGGTGGCAGGTGTGCGGGACCCTGGGATCTGTGGGAGCAGGTGGTGCCAGGGTCACACTGTCCTCTCCTTCCAGCACGCACCTAAAGAAATGCAGACCCAGGCCCACGGAGACATGGGGCAGGGGCTTCCCTGAGCGTGTTGTGGTGGCCGGGAGGTGGTGGCCTCCTGGGATAGCGACAGGGAACGTGGAGAAGATGAGCCTCAGAGAATGATGGGGGCGTGAACAGACGTCCTGTACACTTAGCAGTGGGAGCGACGGTGCAAAACATAACCACTTGTAAAACTGAAATTCTTGCAAACAGAAGAAAAGACGTAACACAGTGCCGTCCAATGTATTTAAAATATATGCCCACCACACAGCAGTGGACGGTCTGCAAAAACACTTCCAATTAGAAAGACAGTCATTACACAGTTCAAGACTTCCCAGGAAGGAAATCTTACAGGCTCAAATAAGAAAAACTTCAACAAAAAGTAAAAGACACTATTAAACACAGCTTTATGGTTTCCAAATAGGAGGAGTGGAGTAAAGCTTAAGGCCAGTGGCCTGAACATTAAGGCTGGTGGAAAACACCGGCGGGGGCGACTGCGCACGTGCGGACGCTACAGTGTGCTTCCTCTGCCCCTTACCCTTGAGGTCCAGTGAAGGTGACGCCAGAGTCAAGTCAGGAGAAGCTCTGAGACCCTCGGAGGCTTTCCTCACTTCTCCTATGCCACTCCGCAGGGAAGGACTATGGACCCCGCCCTACTGGCCAGGCCCATCCAGCTGCCGGGTCTCCCCTCTGACCCAGCTCTGCCCTTACCTCTACCCAACCCCGCTGTAGCCCTGCCCATTTCCTAGGACAGCCCCTCCATCCGGCTTTGACCCTGACCCAACTCCACCTTTCTCTTCTAGCCCACCCAGATCTGGCCTGATCCCTTGGCTTCAACAGCCCCGTGGTCTGAACCACCCCTGTCTATGCCGGCCCCTCTGCTCAGACCCCCTGGCTTGGCCCCTCTCACCTTCTAAACCCCGCTGCTTGTCTGGCAGTGCCCTACTGTCTGCCCCACCTCTCTGTCTTACCCCCGAGTCCTCTCTCATCACACTCTACCCGACCTGGCTTCCTGACCCAGCAGCTGCCTCCACCACGCCCTCCCCCCAACCCCCGCCCTCCTCTCCTCCGGCCTCTTCATCAGTCACCCAGTACCTAGGGGAACTCAACTCTTAGAACAGTCATCCATTTTTTGTTCTTTTTCAGACTTTTTTTTTTTTAATTCTTTAAGGACTTTTTGTTTCATTTTGAGAAACACAGATTGGCACAGTGGAGGTGCCGGGGGGAGAAGAAAATGACCTCAAACACACTCTGTGCCCAGTGCGACGCGGATCCAGGGCTCAATCTCACACCCTGAGATCATGACCTCAGCTGACATAAAGAGCCTAGCACTTAACAGAATTAGACACCCAGACGTCCCTCATCCGATATTTTTTAAACGAAATTCTTCTGCGATGAAATTATCGCTGCAAAGGGAACTGATTTATTCGCAGGCGAAGCATAAATTATGGGGGAAGGTTCACTCAGAGGTTATTTTGGTCCATGGATGACACCGTGAGACACACGGAACTTCGTGCACAGACGAGCAGTGGCGCCCTCCGAAGCTCCGCTCGTGCGGGGACGGCTGCGGCCCAGTCTGACCGCTATTCGGATCATCTTCGTGGGGCTGCGGTGCCGGTGGGAGATACCGCACACGCATTCCACAAAGGTGGGGACGTGCAGGGCTCGCCAAGACGCGTGCCCGGGGAGGAAGGTGCCAGCAGGCAAAGCCAATTTTTAAAAGCTTCCCGTTAGCTTAGCCGCATGAGCCGTGCATATTACCGGCACGGGAAAGGAGCCCAGAAAATGCAGGGAGTCGAAGAAGAACTAGAACCACCCACAGTCCCGCCATCAGAAGCCCATCGCCGCTGCCAGCTAACGCTGCGCCTTGCCCTGACTTTTACTTGGTCTTAGAAAAAAACGCAGATAGCAAGCCTGGAATGATCCAGAAGATGGGCATGGCCGGGGCGTCAGGATGAAACACATCCGGGAGGTGTCACAGAGACGGAAGGCCAGCATCGGGACTCTAGTGCAATCACACTGTGTGGTGACAGAGGGTAACGACGTGCACCGGGGAGCACGAGATCACGCACGGAACTGCTGAGTCGCTACGCCGTCCGCGTCACACGGACACAGCGTGTGTGTGAGGGACGCGTCACTAGAAGACAGCACACGTATTCTGCGTGCACACACACGACCTTCTGCCCACCGAGCCGGAACCGTACCATCGATGACACGTCCCCACCCCTGTAGCACTCCATACACGGCAGAGACCACTGGGTGTAAATGACACAGATCCGCAAGGCCACCTGGTCTCTGTAGAGCGTGCCATCGAGCAGCGGCCCAGAGTGCACGGGACAGTCGCTTTTGGTCCCTCGGGACTCCCCAGGGTCTTGCTATCACACGCTGAGACGCGGGCCGTGACCCCAGGGCATACGCTCACCCTCCAGCATGACCCTGGCAGGGGGATGTGCGCTGTGCACACGGACACCTACAACCTTGTCTCCGGGCTGCACCGTGTCCATCACGGGACGGAGAGAGGCTCTGGAACCTTCCATCTACACCCTCCCTGCCACGAACACCCTGACACAGTGGCTGCATATAGGATGGAGTCGGGATTGGGGCCCCATGGAGGGTTCTCAGGCTGCAGGGATGAGACCCCTCCATCCCCTGACTCCACCCCTACACCAGTGACCTCTCCTCTCAGCAGGGGCAGCACAGGACGGGCCTAGGCAGCACCACCTCCTTGGGTTCGAGCATGGGAGGCACAGCACCTCCTGCTGCCCAAGCACCAGTCGCCCGATCAGGGTCACGGCTGTATACCCCTGGTGGCTGGGACTGCATCACAGAGCTCCCACCACACCCCCCCTGTACGTTCCTTGGACCTGGTCTGAACTCCCCTAGAATTCAGGCGCTACAGGGCACCTGGGTGGCTCAGTCGTTAAGCATCTGCCTTCGACTCAGGTCATCATCCCAGGGTCCTGGGATCATCCCCACATCGGGCTCCCTGCTTGGCATGAAGCTTGCTTCTCCTTTCCCACTCCCCCTGCTTGTGTTCCTCTCTCGCTGTGTCTCTAACAAACAAAATCTTAAAAAAAAGAATTTACGAAACTACACTTTTCACATCAGTCCGACTCGTCTTGTGTCGGGGCCAGCGATGGTGAACAGAGAGCGAGCATCTGGGCGCATGCGTCCGAGGCTGTGGACGGAGAGACCGAACCGCCTGGCACACTGGTTCTTCCGTCAACTAGGCCACTCCATTTCCTCGTCCTTCCCCAGATGCGCTTCCCTGCGGACACCCCCGTGCATCTGCACCCAGAGTGGGGCGTCGTCCCAAAGCACCTGTTCCTGGGGTTGGGCCTGCGAGGACAATTCTGTCCAAGGACAAGACACACAAGGCCTTGTGGGTCGGCCCCTCAAGCCTGTTAATTTGGGGAACAGACTCACTCGGGCCTCCTGCCGCATCCCCAGGGCCACCCCCTGTTGTCTGACCGAGCCAGCCTGGCTGTGCCCCTGCCTCAGGCTGAGATCCCGGGCCACACCCCATGTCAGTCAAGCCACCCAGACAATGTGGGGTGTGAGCTCAAAGAGACACGGGACTAGGGTACACGTCGGGCAGAGACTACTCAAATGAGCCCCGAAAGGAGCCCTCTCTTCCCGCTCTGTGCGGGGCTCGGAGGCTGGTTCTGCGGCCCCAGAATCCCTCTGCAAATCCCCTCTTCCCTGTCACCTCCACCCCTCGGGGCAGATGCCATGCCCCCCTCTCCCTCACACTCTGTCCTTCCAGCTCTCCGGCCAGGCCCCCAGCGCGCTCTTCTTCGTGGGTGAAGATATGTCCGTCCTCCAGGTAGTAGCCAGCTGAGGCTGGGAAGGAGCGACACCCGACCCATGACCTTCCACAATGTAGGGGGAAAATAATGTTTTTTCTGGTGAAACTGTCCAGGGTGGATGTTCAGCCTGACGGGATGCTTCTCCTCCAGTCAGGCAGGGACCCTGTGTCCTGGCTGCCCAGCCGGCACCAGCCTCAGGTTTCTCAGGGCATCACCCCCTCGCTCAGCAGGTGGGCAGGAGCCTCTAGGGCCCAGCCCTGGACAGGGTGCCCCTCCCTTCTGCTCACGCACCACTGGACACAACAGGGTCACGTGAACACGGGAATGCAAGGGAGGCTGGGAAAGGTAGTCCCACTGCGCGTCCCGGGGAGGGGCTGGATTTCAGTGGACAGCTGGGGGCGTCAGCCACAGCTCCTTACAGAAGTCTGCTCTCTGGTCCACACGTGCCACCTGTTCTCCCAGGAAACGCACCGGAAACCCTCAAGTGCACGGAACAGCTCTCCGAAAACTCCGGAAGGCCCACAGCTTGGAATGGGCGTGGTGGATGTGGGAAGGCAACGAGAACTTGAAGGATGACCAACTCCGGAATCACTTTCGTTCTCTGCCCCCCACCGCCCCTGGTATCCATGAACCACAACATACACAGGATGTGAAAACGTGAACCGCAGACTACAATCACATTAGGCCTGAAACACGTACAGGGTCTGTGCTCTGAACACTGAAAATCACTGGTGAGACAAGCCACAGGTCTAAAGAAACGGAGGGGCGCTCCACACCCACAGGTTTGAGGGCACTGGAGTGGGGACACCTTTTCACCAAATAACCCCTTGTGTAGTGTGGCACAGTCAAATTCTCATGGTTCCCATGCAGAGGGAGTGACAGGCTGACCCTAAAATTCACATGGAAAGGCAAATGAAACAGAACCGTCAGAACAATTTTAAGGAAGAAAAGGAGCTGGAGGAACCCCCCCCCATTTTAGTTATTCCTTCCGGTGACAGTAATCCAGAACAGAACCCTAATACTGTGGTCACTGACTTTTCACACAGTCGAATAGTAAGTCAGTGGAGTAACTCTAGTTTTCACTGCTAACGGTGTTGGAAAGATTGGACATTCACATTAAACAAAATAAACACCAACCAGAAGCCTCATACCTTGACCAACAAGAGCGCAAACGTAGGGCAGAGATATAGATCAAAAGTTCCAAAACTGTACGGCGCTGATGGTGTGGTGATGGAATTGACTAGGAGTCACTGAACCGTAGGCTCCAACAAGTCAGTGTGTGGTTCAGGAGTCATCTCCCTTCTGGGTGTCTAAAAACATAACTGCACACCTATCAGAACGGCCAACATCTCAGACCCGTAGATACAGAGTGCTGTGCAGCGTGTGGGCCGACCAGAACTCTCGTGCCCTGCTAATGTCCGGAGACGTGGCAGGATTCCAGAAAACAATATGGTAGCTGCCTAAACAGTCCCCACATGTGACCCAGCCAATTCACTCCTAGATTCTCACCCCAGGAAAATGAAAATGCCTAAGTAAAACCACGTCCGCGCATGTGCACAGCAGCGTTGTCTGCGATGAGCCAAACTGGAAATAACTGAACGTCCACCCACAGCCGAACGGATGCACACGCCGCGGTCCGTCCACACGCCGACCTGCTCAGCCACAGGAAGGCCGAACCACGGACACGCAGCTGCGTGGATGAGGTCAAAACCATGACTTGGGGACGCCCGGGTGGCTCAGTTGGTTAAGCGGCTGCCTTCGGCTCAGGTCATGATCCCAGCGTCCTGGGATCGAGTCCCACATCGGGCTCCTTGCTCAGCCGGGAGCCTCCTTCTCCCTCTGCCTCTGCCTACCACTCTGTCTGCCTGTGCTCGCTCGTTCTCTAACAAATAAATAAATTAAAAAAAAAAAACACCATGACTTGGAGGAAAAGGAGCCCAAGTGGGTGCCAATGGCAGGAGCCTCTTTATAAAAAACCCTAGAACGTGGAAACGCGTTCCAGCGACAGCACGCGGAGCGCCTGCTGCCATACAGCAGGCGGGGGCGAGCACGGGAACGAGGGAAGCTGGGGGGACAGATATGCTCACCGTTCTGACCGTGGGGATGGTTTCACGCGGATACACACGAGCACAGTCACCAGTTGGGCCTTCTGTCTCACGTCCACGGTAACTCCACAGAGCTGTCAACAATAGAGACGAGAAGCAGTGAAAGATCCAGGGCGTTTCTCAGAAAAGCCGAGCGCCCACAAGTCCAGCCGGCGTGAGCTGAACGAACCACGCGGGGCCCGGGCGACCTGACCCGCGATCTCTAAGAAGACGGTCGGGATGCAAGGGCCACCGTCGGGAGCTTCTGGGCCTGCCTGAGCCACTGCTTCCCCCACAAGGGGTGACAGAGGGTGCGGGGGCTGCCCTTGGGAACGGGCCCTCTGCCCGGGAGCAGGCTGCTGGGGGCACGGCCTGTGCGGGGGGCGGCTGGGAGAAGCTGCCGTGCCTGAGCTTCTGCAAACAGGAGGAGCAAACCCACCGTCCACAAATCTAATCCTTAAAATTGCAATTTTGTGAAGGGCTCACCCTCAGGAGAGAATCCCGTGGAAGGGAGACTCGTTTCACGTGCGAAGCTTAGTCTGTCTCAGGCTCGAGAGCTGTCACTCAGGCCTTTCTCCTTGGCAGGGAGCAGCCGGTCCAGGCTTCCGAAGGAGGCCATTTCCGGCTCAGCTCCGACAGCTCATCAGCCTGAAGGCAGGAGCTCTGAGCTGGGAGCAGGTGGCCCTGAAGGCAGCGGCCCCAGGGAAGACACAGCCGGAGAGGCAGAAGCGGGCGCTCTCAGGGAGCTCGGCGGGGCTCGCCCAGGTGAGGCGGGACTGAAGGGGCTAAGCCGGGTGAGGCTCCTGGTGAGCAGGGCAGCCCTTCCGGAGCCTGCTGGGGTCAGCCTCGCGGGTCTCCTGACCTCCTGGATTGGTGGGCTGGCCGGCAGGCTCCTCTCACGGCTCATCATGGAATGCTTTTCTAAATGCGGTGACATCCTTCTGCAGTGGGCCCACACACATTCCGTGGCTCTGCCCGACATCGGGGGCAGCACAACTCTGCCCATGCCGCGGGGAGTAAGGACAGAAGTCCTCTACCCTCCAGGACACAGCATGTGTGGGGCTGTGAGCGCTGCCTGGTGGGCCCAGGCAGCGCTCACAGCCCAGACCTGTCTGTGTCTGCTGCTGGCCGGGAGGTCCCGGCTCCCGCCGCCCCATCGGGGGACGTGATGACTCCCGGTCCACTTGGTAAGTCGTGCTGTTTCCCTCCGATGACGATCCAATAAGCATAAAGCATTTTCGCCAGGTCCTTCCCACCTGCCACAGGCTCTGCCGCCTCAGGGTCCCCAAACTAGTTCACAGCGGGGGGGTGAGGATTACAAGTGTCTTCATCAGCAGCGGGATGACCACTCACATGTCTGATACGTTCCCAGCCTCATCAGACCATCCCACCGAGGACAGTTTCCCGAGTGTGCCCTGCGTGTGAACATGAAAGCTCATTACAGCCCGATCCCTCACTGTGAGTAACACATCACACATGACTGTTCAGGAGGCTTGGCTGGAGACAGTATCCCCCCCCCCCACTAACTCCTGAGCAGAAATAGATCTTTCCTATAACGCAGCCATAAAACCTTCATAGGCAATAATAACGTGTTTATTACACGAGTTGTCAATTGCCTGTTAAGCGTCTGGAACACAGGGTCCACACATGCCTGGTGTCTTCGGAATGCACCAGAAAAGAGGCTCCCCCAGCTTTTCCAGAGTTGCTGTTTCAGTGGGATGAGGGACCCGGGCACTTGGGGGGCAGGGACGCCTGTGTACTCCTGGGTGCCCACACGGGGAAGGGGACAATGTCTGTCAGCTCTCGCTACAGGATATTGTGTAAGAAATCACGTTGGAACAGTGGCCTAAAACAGCAGCCTTGTGTCCTCACGGGTCTTTGGCTCGGCTGAGGGTCGGCTGCTCTGAGGGGTTCTCCCTGGTGCTTCCCCGTGTCTGGTGGGACCCACTCGCAGTGGGTCAGCGGTGGTCTGAATTCCAGCCTGGTTTGGGCTGAACCCACTCCAGAGACTCTGTGCCTCGAGTCTCATATCTCCTGGGGCTGGTGGGTGAGCCCTGGCATGTCTTCGGGGACACGGGTATGAGGGTCCAGGAAACAGTGGCAGCTCCTCGGTCCGAAGCTGGGCCCTGGCCCCACCCCGTCAGACTCCGTGTACCGGCCCAGGCACCACAGCTGTTCCAACCGAAGTCCCGACACAGGTGAGGACACGGGAGGGATGAAGATGAGGAGAGCACACAAACCACCACAAGAAACAGAAACACGAGAAGTCCCACGCCTTTCTGAGTGGGACGCTCACCGTGTTCTGTGAGTTAGCGTGTACGCAGGCACAAGTAAAATGCCCACAGTTATCCTGTGTTTGAATCAACTATATTTCACTCTACCTCTGAAGGATGAATAGAGTCAGGGGTCACTTGAGGGAAGGAAAGCTTTTTTATTCGTCTGCACGGGGATCAAGAGAGCACCATTTTCTTCCACGGACCAGGAATTTCGATGATAGACACCTCCTGCACCTTAAGGCCCACCATCGGGGCCCTGAAAGACCAACAACAAGCTGTTCCAGATGTCCTAGAGAGAAGCTCAGGGCACTCGGCTGGGACAGTCTACCCACCTGAAGGACCACCTCCTGGGTCATCGGACTGTGCTTCAGGTGGCTGATGTCAGGAGGGGACCGAAGCAGTGCTGTGAGCTGCTGAGGAGAGACACTAGAAGAAGGTTCCTGAGGAGGTGAACCAGAAGGGAGCCTGAAGGAGGGTGGGTTGGAAAAGGCCTGGGGGTGGGAGGTGGCATTCGGGAGATAGCCAGGTGAGGATGGAACCCTAGTGCAGAGGACCAGGGCTCTCCATGGAGAGCAGGGGTGTGCTCCTGTCAGGAGGACCTAGGGGGAAACTGCCGAGCGTGAGCCCAGGCTCTGTATCTCACCACCTGTGCAACATGAGGAGAGTCTCATAACCTCTCTGTGCCTCAACTTGTTCATTTGAATGGGGATGGCAATGATGCTACCTCATGGACCAGTGATGATGACAAGGGAAAAATACACTGAAAGCACTTAGAGCAGTGGCAGCTGGGATGGTGCTGGTGATGACGCCAACACGGATGAGGAAGACAGTGGTAACAGTAATGATGGGGACTGTGGGGCACCTGGGTGGCTCAGTGGGTTAAAGCCTCTGCCTTCAGCTCAGGTCATGATCCCAGGGTCCTGGGATCGAGTCCCACATCTGGCTCCCTGCTCAGCAGGAAGCCTGTTTCCTTCTCTCTCTCTGCCTGCCTCTCTGCCTACTTGTGATCTCTCTTTCAAATAAATAAATAAATAAAAATCTTAAAAAAAAAATGATGGGGACTGTGATGTCGATGATGATGGCAATAGGACAGTAACAATGATAAAAGCAAAGGGTGCAAGACAGATGTCATGTCCTTCCAGACTCGCCCTCCAGAACAAATGCCAAGACTCGCAGAGAAGACTAGAAGGCCCTGACAGCACTGCTCACTTCCAGAAGCAACATGAGAAAACAAAAACGCTCTAAACAAGTAAGACAGAATGCCTTTATAAAAACATATTCCTCCTAAGAGCAGCAGAAAATGTAATTAAATAACCAAAATTCAATTTCTTTTAGTCTAGACATAACCAATGAAATTTCACAGGATTATAATTTGAAGTGCAATATACTACACACGGACTTTCTCTCAAATCTGATTTCCTTCCCCTGTAATTGATTCATGGGATAGACTGGCCTGGGTATAAACAGTATTTCCAGCTGATGACGACAAAAGCTGATGCCCCCACTATGTCAGAACCCCCCGCTGATGCACAAGTAACACAGCCAAATCACAAATCTACGGTCACACCACATGGCAGCCCACTCTGCCCCGAGGACAAAGGTGGCCACTGCTGGTACAGTGCCTAGGGTTCCATGCTGGTCACCACCAGGCCCAGCCATAGAGCCACCACTGTTTGATCCTTACTGCTGTGCACCGCGGGGAGCTGCGCCCAGTGACCCTCCCAGGCAGACGCAGGAGCTTGGGCATTCCACGTGGCCTGGGGCTGTGGCCGCTTATTACGGCATCTTTCTCCCAAACCCGGCCCCACGGGCTTGAGGAGGGTCAACATCAGCGGAAAAGTCAGAGGATGAGGGGCCACCATTCAGGGGACACGAGAGAGACCAGGATGAAGCACCCACCCGAATGTCTGTGGTTCTGCGTCCAGGGGAAAGTGTCTGCACCGTCGCTCGTGTGGTGTGTGCACGTGGGTCCCAGCGTGTAGGACCGGGCCCGCGCCCTGGAGGGGCCACGTGGTGCTGGCGCAGCGCCCGACGAGCACCGGTTTCCTCCGGACCCCTACTGGCCGCCTGGCCGCCCGCGGCCCCTCCGAGGCCAGCGGCAGGAGGGACCCTCAGAGGACACACCGCCCCCTCCCCAAAGTCCCTCCCGCGGGGTGGACACGGCCCAGACGCCCTTCCGGCGACCGCGCAGCCACCTCACCTGCGCCCGGCGGACACGCGGAGCCCCACGCGCGTCTGGGCCGACCTGAGCCCGCGCATTTCCAACACGCTCCGGGGCAGGCCGACGCTGGGCCGCAGCTGTGGACGTCGGGACACTCTGGAGCCCGTCGTGGGCAGAGACTCGGCCTCAGTGCCTCCGAAGGCCACTCAGCCAGACCCCGGGCTGCGGCCCCTCCCCGTGCCCCGGGGACAGCGCGGCCTCCGAGACTCCAGGGGCTCCCTCAGTCCCCGACGCCATCTTCCTCCCGGCTCCCTTCCTGCGCAGAGGCTCACGGGAGGCTTCTGATGGGTGGGCCTGGATCACGTGGGAGGGGAGGGCCGGCTGCAAGGGAGGCCGGGAAGGCAGCACGTGGTTTTAGTTTTGCAGGTGACTCAGCTCCGAGGACGAGTCCACGTGGGAAGGGAGCTGCTGGGGGACGGGCCGGCGGGGCCTCCTCCTGGCGGGCTTCGCCCAGAGCCCGAGCTCGCGGGCAGGACCTGCGGGCCACCCTCTGCCCCCAGCAGGCGCAGCCCCCTCCGCACGGCAGCACACCGGGCCTGGCCCCCACCAGCGTTTCTGGAACATTCTCTTCTTCAGCTCCATGCAGGCCTGGCTCCCATGGCACCCCCTTAGAGCGGCTCTAACACAGCCTGAGCTGGTGCCTCCATTGCCGCCAGTCCAGGACACCACGCCAGACCCTGAGCACTGACCACACTGCACACGTGGGACCCCACTGTCCTCCTTCTTTCAACACAACATCAGAGACAGGACAAGTGGTCACTCCCCCAGACCTCAGAACCCCAGCAGAGCCCTGCCATGGATGCTCTGGGCACCTTCCGAATACTAGAGGGCTCCTCCCAGAAGGACCCTGGGGCATAAACCCAGCCAGTCCTTTAGCAGACTTGTGGCTCCATAAGGGGTCTGGCAGAAATGCCTTTCTCTCGCAGCTGCTCGCACTTCTCTGACCCAGCTTGGAAGGGTGCAAGGCTGAACGTCACATACATGCCATCTTTTTTTTTTTTTAATTTTTTTATTTCTTTTCAGTGTAACAGTATTCATTGTTTTTTCACCACACCCAGTGCTCCATGCAATCCGTGCCCTCCCTAATGCCCACCACCTGGTTCCCCCAACCTCCCACCCCCCCTGCCCCTTCAAAACCCTCAGGTTGTTTTTCAGAGTCCGTAGTCTCTCATGGTTCACCTCCCCTTCCAATTTCCCTCAACTCCCTTCTCCTCTCCGTCTCCCCTTGTCCTCCATGTTATTTGTTATGCTCCACAAATAAGTGAAACCATATGATAATTGACTCTCTCTGCTTGACTTATTTCACTCAGCATAATCTTCTCCAGTCCCGTCCATGTTGCTTCAAAAGTTGGGTATTCATCCCTTTCTTATAGAGGCATAATACTCCATAGTGTATATGGACCACATCTTCCTTACCCATTCGTCTGTTGAAGGGCATCTTGGTTCTTCCCACAGTTTGGCGACCGTGGCCATGGCTGCTATAAACGTTGGGGTACAGATGGCCCTTCTTTTCACTACATCTGTATCTTTGGGGTAAATACCCAGTAGTGCAATTGCAGGGTCACAGGGAAGCTCTATTTTTAACTTCTTGAGGAATCTCCACACTGTTCTCCAAAGTGGCTGCACCAACTTGCATTCCCACCAACAGTGTAAGAGGGTTCCCCTTTCTCCACATCCTCTCCAACACATGTTTCCTGTCTTGCTAATTTTGGCCATTCTAACTGGTGTAAGGTGGTATCTCAATGTGGTTTTGATTTGAATCTCCCTGATGGCTAGTGATGATGAACATTTTTTCATGTGTCTGGTAGCCATTTGTATGTCTTCATTGGAGAAGTGTCTGTTCATATCTTCTGCCCATTTTTTAATATGATTGTCTGTTTTGTGTGTGTTGAGTTTGAGGAGTTCTTTATGGATCCTGGATATCAACCTTTTGTCTACTACAAAGCTGTGATCACCAAGACAGCATGGTACTGGCATTAAAACAGACACATAGACCAGTGGAACAGAGTAGAGAGCCCAGATATGGACCCTCAACTCTATGGTCAAATAATCTTCAACAAAATGGGAAAAAATATCCAGTGGAAAAAATACAGTCTCTTCAATAAATGGTGCTGGGAAAACTGGACAGCTATATGTGGAAGAATGAAACTCGACCATTCTCTTACACCGTACACAAAGATAAACTCGAAATGGATAAAAGACTTCAACATGAGACAAGAATCCATCAGAATCCTTGAGGAGAACATAGGCAGTAACCTCTTCGATATCAGCCACAGCAACTTCTTTCAAGATATGTCTCCAAAGGCAAAGGAAACAAAAGCGAAAATAAACTTTGGGGACTTCATCAAGATGAAAAGCTTTTGCACAGCAAAGGAAACAGTCAACAAAACAAAGACGCACCCCATGGAATGGGAGAACATATTTGCAAATGACAGTACAGACATACATGCCATTTCTTTTTAAGATTTTATTTATTTATTTGACAGACAGAGACCACAAGTAGGCGGAGAGGCAGAGAGAGGGGGGGAAGCAGGCTCCCTGCTGAGCAGAGAGCCCGATGCGGGGCTTGATCCCAGGACCCCGAGATCACGACCTAAGCCGAAGGTAGAGGCTTAACCCACTGAGCCACCCAGGCGCCCCGACATACATGCCATCTTTAAAAGGCCTGTCCTCAGGCCAGCATGGACTCTGGAGGATGTCCCAGGATCAAACTCCCTCTGTCTCAGGTTAGACTGTGAGAATGCGGGCTGTGTTCTGGATGAATCCGGGGAGAAGCCTGCAGGCGGGTGAGGGAAAAGCTGTCCTGCATGTCCCCAGCAGGCCCTGTCCCCACTCCTGACTCCAGAGCACGGCCTCTCAGCTGCAGCCTCCAGGAAGGGGAGGAGCCAGTGGTGATGGCAGCTGGGCCAACGGGAGGCCCGCACCTCAGCCTCTGAGGGCACTAGAGCGACTCTGGAGTCAGCTGGGGGAGCTGGCGATGCCTGTGCTGGTTTGTCCCCAGGAAAGCCTGGGGCGGGGTGGCCTGGGGGGCTCTGGAAGGACGTGTCCAGTGGGCAAGGAGTCTGCTCCCTCCCTTGTGTGGGTGAGGGATCAGCAAGGGGAGAGGATGGAGAGACACCTGCCTCCCGCAATGCTGTGAACACCTGGGGCCGACTGAAGCTCTTCATCCAACTCAGTCCTCACCGTGGGGAGTTCCAGCCTGTTCCAATGATCCCCGGTTCCCTCCTGAGCTCGGCGCCAGCGCAGCATCGTCCAATTTCCCAGCCACCTGAGCCAGCCGAGGCCGAGCTGCTGTCACTCCAGCAGCCGTAATAAATGAGCCCAGTGGAGGGTGGTGGGAGACAGAGGAAGCCCAAAGCTGGTGAGCACATTGCTGTAAATACTAGTGCTTTCCACAGACCTTGTTTAGAGGGACAGAATTACAAGGGTTTTCTGAGCGCTTCACCCAGAAAATAATAATCTGAATTTACAAAATACCCCTAAGGTGTTACAAAATAACCCTAT
Source organism: Martes martes (assembly GCF_963455335.1). Lineage (NCBI taxonomy): Eukaryota > Metazoa > Chordata > Mammalia > Carnivora > Mustelidae > Martes > Martes martes. The sequence continues at coordinate 92,232,837 of NC_137901.1, forward strand.
TGGCGTGCCACCAGAAAGTGCATGGCTTTATAGAATATCTCATCTGTGCGGGGCGTCTGGGTGGCTCCGTCAGTGACGCTTCCGACTCTTGGTTTCGGCTCAGGTCATGATTTCATGGGTTGTGAGATCAAGGCCTACCTCGGGCTCCGAGGCCAGCAGGAAGTCGGCTTGAAGATTCTCTCCCTCTGCCCCTCCCCCCACTTGTTCACGTGCAGTCTCTCTCTAAAAAAAAAAAAAAACAAATAAATCTTAAAAAAAAAAATCTCCTCTATGCATGTCTATTTAATTTGTGGGGTTTGGAAACCATGGTGTCATTTTATACACAAAGGAGTCCGTCACCAAGCTGCTGGGGTGCTGAGTCCAGATCTCAAAACTGCTTTACTCGGACTCCATAGGGTATGAACTTTTTTTAATTCACATGCTTTCAGGGGGGTCACCTGTTGCCCCGCCCCCAACAGCCTATTCTCCTACACCTAGCCACTTCACAGGTATATGTGTCCTGTCTGGTCCCGGTGGACATGTGGGTTCACAACCACGATTTAGAGTCCTTGAGTAAAGCGACCGTACAGACAGGGGAAGTAGAGAGACTTCGTCTTTATGACTATGCCCCATCCTGGTTATCACAAACTGGTAAAAACCTGTTGGAGTCCCTTCCTTGTGAGGAGCACATCTATTGCAAAAGGGAAGATTCACATTTTCTTTTTGACTTTGCAAATAATGGAGTAGATTTCCTCCTTGCTCTATTTTTTATTCAAGTATAATGAACATATAGTGTTATGAGTTTCAGGTGTACAATGATTCAACAGTTCTATACATTACTCAGTGTGCATCACGATAAGTGTACTTTTATTTTCTGTTTTATAGAGAGAGCATGCGGGGGAGGAGGCAGAGGGAAAAAGAATCTCCAGGAGACTCTCCCTGAGCACGGAGCCCAGCCGGGGACTCAATCTCACAACGCCGAGATCAAGACCTGAGCTGACATCAACAGTCGGACTCTCAACCAGCTGAGCCACCCGGGCACTCTCGGTAAGCATACTCTTGATCCCCGTCACCTAGTTCCCCATTCAATAAAAGATATAAAAGTTTCAGTTCGTACTGCAGGACAGGACGTACAATTTGTCTACCAGCCTCCCTCCCCCTCCTTCTTGCCATGAGGTGCCCCTCCCTGTTGTGGCCCCTCCTTCAGGACCCCTACTCTCTACCGGCTCCTTGAAGTCCAATGTCTCCATCTTCCTCCCTCCAGGGGACTAATGAAGCCACGCGCACCTAGAAAACCAGAAGCAGAGAGGTATATTTTACCTCCATTTTCTTCTGCAAGAAATTTGCCAGTTCAAAGCGCACAACTCGTTATCTTCATGTACAATAAACCCATGAAAATTAAATCTATCCCCACCTGTCCCATCTTATTCCCTTACCCTCACCTGCCCCATCCCATCCCCACCAGCCCCACCCTTCCCCACCTGCCCCATCCCACCCCTCCTGCCCCATCCCACCCCCTCCTGCCCCACCCTTCCCCACCTGCCCCATCCCACCCCTCCTGCCCCATCCCACCCCCTCCTGCCCCATCCCATCCCCACCTGCCGCACCCCTTCCCCACCTACCCCATCCTATCCCATAGTAGTAGCGGTGCTTGCTGTCCTCTGAGCCAAAGACCTTGATCACCATGTTGTAGAGATGCAGCCCTTCCACCAGCATCCACGCAAAGGCGCCCAGGAAGAAGTAGTGCAGGAGCATGGCCATCACCCGGCAGGGGACCTGCGATCAAAGACGCAGAGGGCCACGTCTTTGGGCGTGAGCCGTGGGCGGTGCCTGGCATCCCGGGTCACGTGTACACACGCGCGCGCACACACACACAGACACACACACACACACACGCACACGCACACGCACGCGCACACGCACACGCACACGGGAAGGCGCGGGGCCCAGGCTCCTGTTTTAGTCCCCACAGTTTGGATGCGACCTGCGACTCTGGCACAGTGATTGGCTCAGGAGAGCGCATCAGCATAAGGCCGGGGTCCTCTGCGGCAGGATTGGCTCAGGCTGGCCACGTGAGCTGACCGGCCCAATGGGGTGGGCTCTGGGGAAGGGGCGGAGCCGCCAGGGAGCCAGCCTTCGAGCTTGGGGCTTGCAGACACCTGGGCCAGGCAGCTGCTCTGAGGTCCCTAAACCCGACCTGTGCCGGGTCTGGTGCCCAGAGCCCGTGTCCACGTGGGGCCGGGAAGGGGGCGCAATATTGGGAGGGAGGAAAAATAATAATATGTTTAAATAACACCTTCAAGAATTAAAATAATGAAAAGGAAGGAAAAATAAAAGAATTAAAGGCAGAGCCCCAGGTACAGCGTGATTTCTGTCAGGCACCCCAAGCTCTGTTGTCCCAGACTCCCCGAGATACCAGCTCATTCTCAGGACAGCATCGTGTCCCTGGCACCTGGTTTCCCAGGTGCAGCTGGAGGTCCCTCATCTGCCCCGGGTGTGCGTCAGAGGTGGGTGTCCCGTGCTCAGCGCTCGTCCCTGCGGCCCCTTCCCAGGGGTGCCACCGCCCACCAGCCGCTCCGGGACCGGCCCCCAGGGCATGCGGTGGGGCCCCAGCCCTCCCAGAGCGGGGTCGGCACTGTACAGGCAGCATCCGCATCATCCAGAGGCCTGATGGAAATCCGGAATTCCAGCCACACCCAGAGCTACAAACCCAAATCCGTGTTCTAAGGAAACCAGGGTGGACGCACCCGGAGAACGCGGCTGGCACATGGCCGGTCCCTCCACGGCCCGTGCGGGGCTCTTTAGATGCCGCTCTGTGCCCCTAAACCGGGAGGGAGGGCCACCCTGCAGCCCAGGACGGTGGATCTCTCCCTCCGTAGCAGCCCCAGGACGGGCAGTTGGGGGCTGAGGACACTGCTGGGTCCATGTCACAGGTGTGTGCCCGCACACATGGCACCACAGGCAGGCAGAGGAGAGGAACAGAAGTGGGGCTTCCTGGGCCAGGTCCCCAAGAGGCCCGCCCATTGGAATATGCTCCCAGACCTCTGTCTCGGGGAAATCATGGCGCCTCAGCTCCACTCCCATTAGGCAGGAGCTCAGGGCAGCCTGATATTACCAGAATCCAGGCCCTCCGACCCGCTCTCGTTGGCCACTGGTCTTCCCTGCTAACTGTGTTCTGAGAAATTCCCCAGGAGTGAGGCCATCCCACTGCGTTTCCCATATACATAATCCCACTGGTGAGGACATGAGGCCGGGTGTGTGGCTGCAGAAATGATCCTTCATTTGTCTTTCACCTTGACTCCTGAGCCCCTTACTGAAGGTGATTTCAGGCAGCATTACGTTGCTGTCTTTTCCAGCTCAGCGAATCTACATCAACCAGCAGTTAAGCTTTTCTAGAATCTTCCCTGACTTTTCCATTTAAGGACTTTCATAACTGGCTCCTACCCTGCCTCTCTGTTTTTTGTTTTCCTCCCCCCTCCTACTGGATTTCCTTTGGGAGAAATGGTAATTCTCCCTGGACACAGCCCGAGGTTCTTTTTTCATGTCCGCACTCCAAGCCAAGAGGTGGGCATGTGGCTCAGGCTGTCACTCAATCACATTACTGTTCATGAAATGTTCATTTTTAGCATGGATAACTTCGAGCCATTTTCAAATCAACCTTTCCTGGCAATGAATAGATGTGATTTGCTCCCACAAAGACACCCACAGACTGTCTAAATCTGGTGTCTTCAACACCGAGTGGTGACAGATTTGGGGGGGAAGATATATTTAATCATAAATACCTCTGTGACTTCGTTTTTTTAAACCGATGGACTGAGCTGCCTCCCTTCTCCCCCTCCCATATACTCAGACTGAACGACCCCCTCCGCACATGCCCGCCACCCAGCAGACTGTCCCACACCACAGAGGAAGACAGCTACACCCAGACGAGGAAGCTTTGCTCACAGGCCATCCAGGGTCATGGTCACTGTCACACAAGGACGTAATGCTACCTGCATGTTCGGGAGATAAATGACATCAGACACGAGGGACGCAGAATATTCTGCAGTCACCAGCACTCCAGATGGGTAGCAGGAATGTTCCAGAATAACAGCTGCAGAACTGTCGGTAGACACTGTTGGTGTTGAGCTCTCACTTACACATAGACCCTGGAATGACACTTCCTAGATGCTTCCATCTCACAAGGAACATGATAAAGCAGCCTCAGACCCTTTTCTAGAGTGAGGCCCCACTCTAGACCTGGGCTCAGCCAGGTCACGACCAGAGATGCCCCCTGGGTGGACCTGCTTGAGCCTTCCCGGGTCTGGTTCCACCCATCCCGCAGCAGCCCGGGAGGTCCCACCAGTCCCAGCAACGCAGAAACATCTTTCTGATGGGAGGTTCTGCTTAGAGCCTGGGCAGCAGCTCCCCTCAAGCCTGGAGGAGACGTCATGCAGAGGGGCTTCTCATGGGGACAAGGAGGTAGAACGTGTGGGAGGGGGGAGCTGAGCCCTGGAAAGGCAGAGGACAAGACCCACCCCCACCCCACCCAGGGGTGCCCTGACAGGCCAGGGAGGAAGCAGCCATGGACCACAGGAGGAGCCCTAGGAATGCTCAGCACAAGTGGGAGGCGAGCACTGTTCCATGTGACCCCGTGCATGCCACAGGGGTCCCCGGACCCCACATACACGGGGTTACCCTTCTCCAAGGAAAGCCAGGAGCAGAGCTCCCTGGCAGCGTCGGGCAGGGTGATAGCCTGGGGGTGGGGGGTGCCTGAGGTGTCTTTGCTCATGAATTCTTCCAGCCACACTCTGAGGGTCTCCCGTGGCCACCCCCTTGCTCAGACAGGGAGCTGCTGGAAACAGCTATCAGCCTCTGAAACCATGGGCTGTGTGAGTGAGTGTGTGTGTGTGTGTGTGTGTGAGTCAGAGACCGTTGGCCAGTCTCTTCCCTCTCCATGAAGCCCCTCCGGGCTGCCTGAGCAGCAGGGACATTAGGAGGGGGACGGGAGGCGTCCTTCCAGCACAGCCGGGGAGGAATGAAGACGCGGGTCCATCGCTCACTGCCCGCTCCTTCCTTCTCCTGCGGGAGTGCCCGTGGAGGATCTCCTCCAGGACGAGTCCCTGTTTCCAACACAAATGGGCCCTTGAAGGGAGCACACCCGGGACACTCATCTCTGCCCTCGAGTCCTGCAGAGGGCAAACCACCCCCACTCGGGGGCTCGGGTGCCACGTGGTGGGACAAGAAAACCCCATGTCTGACCCACTAAATGGAGCATCACAGCTCTAAAACAGGAAACCCAGAAAATCCCCCAGATTGAACACAGTCACATGTGTGCAGTATGTGAGTGGTGGAGAGCTGGGCAGTGTGGGGTAACTGAGGACACACCCGCGTGCTGCACTCACCGTTCACCCCAGGCTGTGTGGGGACCACAGGCACCCTTCAACGTGTCAGTCAGGTCATCTGAGGACACCCCGAAGGCCCTGACCCAGGCCCTCCCCCCACCTCCCCTGTCCAAAGGCCGCCGGACCGCCCTCCTGCCTGGACCCTTCCAGGCGCATGAGGCCCCTTTGAGCTGGACGTGGCTGGACTCTGGTCTGTCCTGTCAAGGGACACGTCCTGGCCAGATGCTGTAGATGCCCGGGAGATGCCAGCATGAGCTCGTTTTTATCTTCAGGTGACAGCCCAACCCCCCACAACCTGCCTCTTCCGTGCACCTGCAACTGAGCACAGCAGGAGGTCAGCACATACCAGGGCCACCTGGGACCAAGGTCAGAGACACCCATGAAGCCCTGGGGACCAGGGGCCGTGGGAACATGGGGCCCTCATATCTCTGAAAACGAGCTTGCCCGTCCTTCCTCTGTCCCTGTGGGATTCTGGGACCCTCCAGAGGGAGCGGCATTCCCAACAGTGTCCTTCCCACATCCTCTGTCCTGAGGACTTGGGACCCTCCCCTGGCAGCTCCCGGGTCAGCCCCGCGGGAGAGGACACCGCCGGGACATCACACGGGGGCTGCCATCAGAACCGCCTGCTGCAGCATGCAACCGAGAGCGTTTTCAAGTCCTCCCCCGGGGCCCAGGTGACCCCGAGTCCCGAAGTTCTCGGTGGACAAGGCGCCAACAGAGCCGGACGGGACCCCGTGTGCAGCACGGAGCAAACCCGAGAAGCCGGAAGGAGGCGGGGGCGTGGGCGTGAGGATGGCTGTGAGCTCGCTCTCGTCTTGGGGCATGACCGCCCCGGGGACACCGGCGTCTCTGAAGGTGCCATCAACCTTTCATGGTGACCTCCACCTGCTCTTCCTCCTCCCCAAAATAAACCCCTCGACCATCCTGAACGTAGGGAACTTATCATCTCACGCACAGGTGACCGCCCCTTCTCCTGCTCCCGATGTGCTGGGGCCACTGTGATGGGGCCAGGGAACACCGTGAGGGGACCTGTCAGCAGGAGAGAAGCCTGTGGTGTTCTCCACAGGGACAGACAGAGAGGCCTTACGCACACTCACCTGGCCCCGCCCCCTCTTAAGTTTGGCCCGCCCCCTCATTTGGCCCCGCCTCCTTTCATGGTGACCCCTACCCACCTGAAGTCACAGGACCCGTCCACTCCAGTTTCTGCTCCTCCCGATGGTGCTGCCCAGCGACCTGCATGTCCCTGCCCTGTCCACAGTCCCCTGCTCAGCCTCAGGCCCACTGTGACCCCAGAGCTCTTCTCCACCCACTCCACGTGCTGTCCACAGAGCCTGACTCTCCAGGAAGTCCCTGTCCCAACTCACCATCCACCCGTGTGGATTTCCATATGAATTTTAGAATCAGCTTATCTATTTCTGCAAAAAGGCAGCTGGAAGTTTGACAGGCCTTGCATTGAATTTGTTGATTGCTTTGGGGATTGTTGCCGTCTTAACAATAGCAGAGTCCCAAACAAGGCAGCCTTCTCTCTGGATACTAATAGCAGAAGGAATGTTCCAGCAGCAGGGATATGGCCCTCACTTACAATAAAGAATGAGCCTTTGGGGAGGCCCGGGGACTCATTTCCAGGAGAGAGTGCTTTATGCAGATGGCCAGGCATCTGGCTCTGAAGAATCTGTGAGTTAAGGGAGACTTCGGGATTTAAAATAAACACAGACCTTGTCCGCCCTCCTCGTGTTCCCCAATCTTTCCCGCACTTTTCTCCATACAGACAATCAGTCGGGTCGACAGGATTCTTAAGTGTGCAGAATCCTTGACCAGAAACTGGTAATCAGGAGGGAATGGAGTGCAGGGAAGTGATAGGGGTCGGTTTCCACGCTAATGGGGTGGCTCCTATCTGGGTAGTATTCAGCGGGGCACGGGCCCATCAGAATGGAACAAGGTCAATCATGTCATCTCAGGAACTCAGCACACACAGAACAGGTGAGCATCTGTCCTCGTGCTACAACCCTATCGATCCCTCTACCCCAAGAAGGTGAGTCAGGAGACACAGGTACCCGGAGGCTATCTGAAGGAGTCAAGACGGACCCCATGTCTGCCTGCAGGACTGGACACCCACTTTGAGCCAGGGCGCCATCCTAGGACAGGAGCCCATGTGTGGGAGCCTCGGAGACCACAGGCAGCCTCAAGGCTTCGAAGTCAGTGTCTGTCCTCCTCTGACTGGGGTTTTCTCCGGGACTCACTGATACTTACGGCTGTGGAAACGGATGCAGCTGTGTCCAAAAGGCCTGACCCTATAAGTTGGGTGGGGGGGGGGTAATTTTTAATAGTCATTTGATGCTTACTGTAAAAGATGATTAGTTCTCACTGTTCATTATGTGCCTCATCCTTGAGATTTGGGGATGAACATCATTTTAGTTACAAATAGTACGAGTTTCCTAAGACCTTAAGGCTCTGTTTCTAAGGTTAGCGTTTGGAGACAATTTCATAGCATTTGCTTGCTGGACCCTGGATGTACCGGGCTCCTTGTCAGGCTCTGGGTAAAGAACAGAACGGGGAGGGCCTCTGGGGAGCATCCCTCATGCCCTAAGCTGCTCCCAGGCTGATGTGGGGTCCAGGTCCTGATGCATGTCCTGGGAAAGTGCAGCACGTGGTCAGAGCTCAGCCGGACAGGTGGGGTCCAAAGCCCGGCACTGACACAAGACCTGTGTGGTCCTGGGGTGTCCTCACTGCCAGAGCGGTGGCCTTCTTTTTTGTAAAGCAGGTGAACTGCCCATTCTGGAGGGGTCTATTCTGCCATTCCTCCAGTTCCTGTAACGGACGGAAGCATGCCCCTCTAACGGGTCTCAGACAACATGGGTGAGGACCTGCCCAAGCCAATGGCAGATCCCGTGACCTGGCCCCAGGCAATCAGCACCCTGCCCCCTCCCCGGCAGGCGACTGGTTCAGACGCTGGGGTGCGATTCCCTCGGGGCCAATCAGGTGTGAGAACATTTTGCCCAAGGGCCCCCGATCCGTCTGTGACTCCTGATTCTTCTGCCTCCCCAGCCTCATCCCTGCTCCCCATCCTTTCCTCCTACTCTCTCGACCCTCATCCTCGTGAGGCCTCCACCGTCCCCCCAGCATCAGAGCCAGACTGACCCTCCCCTCCCTTCGTGGCCACCAGCCCCTCCCCACACCCACTTCAGCAATCCCATATCCACTTTCCCACTGTGACCGTCTAATTCAGGGAGCACAGCCCCCAACCCCAGGGACCCGCACACGGCCATGCGCCAGGGAGAGTCCGGGGTCCTTCTCAGCTCCCCTCCCACCAAGCTCTGTTGTGCAGAAGAGAAGAAACGAGCTGCCCAGACCTCGCCACAAGCCGAGAGGTCGCAGATGGGGGCTGTTGGCAGTGCGGGGTGTGTGGAACGCGTTGTGCGGCCCTAGAGACTGAGCCGCCTCTGGGGAGAAAAGAGGGGCCCCTGGGAACAGTCCCTCCATAGCTCACAGCCCATTGGCCAGAGCGGGTCACGTGGCACTGCCACCTGAGGGACCTCGAAGCCCGAGGTCCTGGCGTAAGGACTGGCGCCTCGGGCGGACCCAGCAGTTTGCTGTGGTAAATGCTCAGCCACCCCCTGCCTCCGGACCCTCCTGTAGAGAGTCCAGTTTGAAACAGGACACCAGCCTGCATCCCCCAAATGGTCAGGACCGGGCCCTTCCTGCCCGACTGTCCCCCACTGCTGCAGCCGGGTTCTGGGTCCTGCACCCCATCACGGCTTTCCGTCCCAGCACAGTTAGAACCCCGGGCCATGACGTTCTGCTTTCCCCTAAGTGGCAGATGAAATCTCACGGTGACCCTGGGAGTGCACCCTGCAGTCTACCTGCGCTCACGGAGGGGGTTGCAGACTGTGCTCAGCTGGGCCGCCATCGGTGTCCCAGCTCCAGCGGGCTCCGAACCCCTGGGAGATTACCAGCGCGCAGGGAGGGGTAGGCTCTGCTGGGCCCCAGGAGCAGGAGACCGGAAGGGAGCGGGGAGAGCCCTGGGAGACCTCGCACATTCTCTGGGAGGGATGCAGGGAGCCCCTGGGAGGCCACCTGGGGGGGAGCGATCCCCCACTCTCCTCAGGAGATGTGAGTTCACGCCCCAGCATCCACAGCCCTCATTCTGCGAGTAAGGACACTGAGGCACAGAGGGTAAGTATCCCTCCTGCCCGCAGCAGATGGGCAGAGTCAGGACGTGAGCACGGGACATCGGCTTCCGGGCTCCCACCCTCCCACTCACCACGTGCAGAGCTCACAGACTAAGTGGGGGGCCGCTCAGAATGGAGGGGGCAGGGTGCAATCCAGAGGACCAGGGGTAGGGAGATGCTCCACGGGGGCGGGGGGGCGGGAAGGGGGAGCAACAAAGCTGCCACCTTGCAGATCATCTGTCCTCTTCCGGGGGGCTGCACAACTCCCTTCCTCGATCTTCAGACATTCCTCGTGAAGGTGTGGGAGAGTCACATGGAGTCGCTGAGGCCCAGAGGGGCGGTGATGTGTTTGGTGCTCGGGATGGGCAGAAAGATGGACAGGGCCTAGATCCCCACTCTGCAACACTACGTACAATGAAATGACACACACAGAACGGTCCCCAGTAGCACATGCACCTGTGCCTACATTTTGGACAGCACGTTACACGGAGCAGGTGGAGGCTCCTGGGGTCTGAGCGGGGAGGGTTCGGGGTGACAGATGCTGGGAAGGGACCCCAGGCTGCTGCGTGGGGAGCTGTGGGCGTCTGTGTGAAAGCAGGAGCCTGTGGACCTCATGCAAGATCCAAGATAGAGCATGAGAGAACTCCAAGGTAAGATTATTATTATCTTAATTGGGTGAGTGATCAAATTTAATTTCTTATTTTAATGATGGATTAATTGATGAATCATCTAGGACAGTAAATAGATCTCCCTGATGGAGACTTCCGTAATGATCCATAACCACCTGTGACGGAGCAGCCAGCAGCAGGGATGGGAGGGACATCGTGAGAGGCATCATGTAATCACATCTCTGTGTAAGTAATTCAGGGACTGGGGCAGAGTTACCTTTGCCCGGTGGGGTGCCTATTTGCTGTCTCTGCAGGAGACAGAGATGAAGCAGAAAAGCAGGAGGCAGGAGGAGAGGTGCAGGAAACGTATCATCCTGCTGCCCGAGCTCTGTCTATGCAGGCCGAACCGCAGCCCTCTTACCATCCTGGGAGGACTGGGTGATCTATTTTTTTTTTTTATTATTTATATGCCAGAGAGAGAGAGAGAGAGAGCACACAAGCAGGGGGCCTGCAGGCAGAGGGAGAAGTAGGCTCCCCACTGAGCAAGGAGCCTGACACGGAACTCAACCGCAGGACCCTAGGATCACGACCCAAGCCGAAGGCAGCGGCCTAACCCACTGAGCCACTCAGGCGTCCCTATCCTCTATTTCTTAATCCTTTTTCAGAATTTTTCTTTTTTCCTTTTTTAAAAGATTTTATTTATTTATTTATTTGACAGAGAGAGAGCACAAGTAGGCAGAGAGGCAGGCAGAGAGAGGGGGAAGCAGGCTCCCTGCTGAGCAGAGAACCTGACACAGGGCTCGATCCCAAGACCCTGGAATCATGACCTGAGCCGAAGGCAGACGCTTCACCAACTGAGCCACCCAGGTGCCCCAAGGGGTGATATTTTTAGGTAGTCGGGCTCACACAGAGCTGGGAATGCATTCACCGCACGTCCCCCTTGCTGATCTGGGTGGATGCGATCAAGGCATTTCACTCTTCTTGCTGTTACACAAATCTTGGCCGATTAATTAGCTATGGGGGATTCTAGGTGGTTTTGTTTTCAAAAGCAGTCAAACAAAATAAGTATATATTATGCTTGGCCCATGGCGAACTTTCTAATTAAAATAGACTGCAGTGGTATCATCAAACAAAAGCAAATAAATAGATCAATAAATATGCATGTGCACATGTGTTCAGAGAAGGAAAGCGGGAGCTGAGACGGGACCCAGCAGAGTGATTGCCAGCCAGGAAATGAGCCCAGGGCCGAGGGTGCGGGTCCCAGCAGCCAGGAGGATGCGGGAAGTGGGGCTACACTAATACCCCTGCCGTGGCCCCCAGAAGGGCAGTGAACAGGGAAAGATGTCTTGAGTCTTATAAAGAGGCAAGTGTATGTTTGTCTCGGGAATTCTCCGCCCTGCGTTGGGAGGTAATGTTTCCTTCTCCTCTGTCCTTTTCAGGTCCAGTGCTCAGTGCATAGTTACATGCCTGTGCTGGGCCCTATAGAGCCTGCCTAGGAGACGGCCAGCCGGGGAGGGCCAGCGACGCTGGAGAAGTCTGCCCACACGACCTCAGCGAGGGTGTGCCCTGGGTAACAGGGCATGAGCCACCCAGAGGTTCCCCAGGTGGTGGTCTTTAGCCGCTCCTCCCCCAGAAGCCTCTCTGTCCTCACAGCTCTTTCAAAAGTTCCTGTCACAGTCACCTGCAGACATCATTCCTGGGTCCCCCATCATGTCTCCCGATGGAATCTTCCCCAACACCTCCCTCCAAGACGGAGTAGCCTCTAGGTCCGATCCGGGCATTTGGTCTTGTCCAGGGTGCTGACAGCTGCTGGCACACCAGCATGGAGCGGGGGCTGCCGACCCACGGTGAACACACGTGGGGGTACCCTGGCAGAAGCGGGTGTCATTTTAGGGATTCCTCCATGGCCTAAATCCAACAGGAAGGAGCTTGAAAGTACACGATGGAGGGACGTCTTGGTGGCTCGGGTCACAATCCTGGGGTCCTGGATTGAGTCCCGCACCCAGGCTCCCTGCCCAGTGAGGAGTCTGCTTCTCCCTCTGCCTCCCGCTCCTCCTGCTTGTGCTCTCTCTCCTTCTTTGTCAAATACATAAAATCCTTTTTTATCTTAAAAAAAAAAGTATGCAATGCAAGAGATTTTCCGACTAAAAGGATGCTTCTGAGCTGAAGCCTGGGGAGATGATGCCTTTATCCTGAATGTCCTCAGAGACAGTGCATACACTGAGACACAGCGCATTTCCAGATTGGCGCAGTCGTCTGCAAACTGTAAGATCGATGGGAGTGGAAATAATGTTAATGCGATTATCCGCCAGCTCAGCAAATGTTTATCAGGCCCTCCCCTTCATAACACTGTGCTGGGCCTTCAGGGCCTGGTAAAGACACGTGAGGTGAGGTTTGGGTCTGGGGGTTATAGGTAATAAGGCATCAACCTTCAATACAGAGTATGAAAGATGAGGGAACATGTATTTCAGTGCTGTTACCATCCAGCTGGTAAATTTAGGAAGTCACGGGTCTTGTCAGGAGCTGGCTTCCGGAGAGCTCACTGCCGTCCCTTGTCTAGGCAGAATTTGAGGTTGACAAGCGTGTTAGGCGTAGTTTCCTATCGCAATCCCACATCTCCGTGAAGTTGACTCTAAGACTTACTTTTGCTGCTGGAGCTTCAGAAGAGAGTCCTCTGTGAGCGGTGTAAACCTCAGGGAAATGAGGCAATTGTGTCAGTACTCAGGAGCAACCACATTTCTCTGTGTGTGTGTCTCTGACTCTGACTGTCTCTGTCTCTCTCACCGTTTCTGTCACATGCATGCAATCTTCTCTTTCTTTCTGTGTGCAAATTTTATTTTTTTTAAAGATTTTATTTATTTATTTGACAGACAGAGATCACAAGTAGGCAGAGAGGCAGGCAGAGAGAGAGAGAGAGAGAGAGAGAGGAAGGGAAGCAGGCTCCCTAGAGAGCCCAACTCGGGGCTCGATCCCAAGACCCTGAGATCATGACCTGAGCCAAAGGCAGAGGCTCAACCCACTGAGCCACCCAGGCGCCCCTCTGTGTGCAAATTTTAATATCCTCTACCTCACACTGGCTCTTTCCCATGGACCCCAGCCACTGACTTCCGTAGAGACTCATTCTTCTAACATAACGCATAAACATCTAACAGGTAACGTCCTTCCCTCTGGATTCGAGTTCGGAGCTCTGCGTGTGGTCTAGTGGTGTCAGCAGCCCTGTTCTAGCCAATTACCGTGGTGAGGAAAAGGACTCTATTGAGAAGGCTGAAATTACGTGGGAAGGAGAAGCATCTTCCAGAATGAAATGATGTGCTGTCTTACGGCTCCAGGGACACGGGATGATAAGCAGCAGCTGCATGAGTGAGACGTTACAGAGCGCCTACACGAGGCTCTCTCCCAGCAGTTCTGTGTGAGATGCTGCTTTGTTCTTAAAACATCACTGCAAAGTGCTTCAGTTTTACAAGTGATTCATATTCAGAGAGGAAAAGCTAGTTTGCCGCGCTGACTCGGGCTGTGGGACAAGGATTCTCATCCAGATCCTACTTCTCTAGCCACCCGCCTGCTGTGCCACCAGGGACAGTGGGCACGGCTATTAAACTTCTGCTTTTCATGGTCTTCCTAGGACACTTGCAAGTTGTTCTTCTCCATAATGGCACTTCCTAATCGCACTCAAAGGTCTCCCTTAACATTTTTCTTCTGCTCTCGCATGTGCATTGATGGCGTGCTTGAAATCCCTTCCCGTGTTTTCATGGGCTCGACCGCCTCTGATGAACAGGGTGTGTTTCTGTCGGTGTGTGACTTCTGACCTTCGGGAGGAAAGATGAACAAACATACACGAACACACACGTACACACACAGAAACACACACAAACACACACGAACACTCACGCCCGTGTGTGCGCACATGCATACACACTCATGCACACTCGGACATGCATGCCCCTACACATATGCGTGCACATGTGCACACATACGCAGCCACATGCATGCACACCCACACACTCATGCACGAGCACCCATACATAGATGTGAACTCACATGCACACTCACAAATACACACCTACACACTCATGCCTGCCTGCCTATACACATGTGTGCACACACATGCACACTCACACATACACCATCAGCTTTGAGGAGTCACCTCAGAATCCAGTTCCCCTTCCTTCTGAACATACGCCTTCCTCTCCCCATGTCCCGCGCAGCCTGGGCTCAGGCACTGTGTCACATTTCTTCCTGGAGGAGAGGAGCCAGCACACTCCCGCACACGGAGCTGGACATGCTGCGCGCTTCCTTACGGAGCCCGAACAAGTGAATGCTTACCTCAAAGCAATGGCACTCTGATAGCCGAAGGCTACTAGATATGTGAAAACTAGATAATACTGGTCAGGAACCAGGTCCTCCTCTGGCCAGCACCACCTACACGAGTGCTGCCTGCGTGTCCTATCGAGGGTTGGTCCTGTGTAAGGTGACACTTGCAAAGCAGCATGACCTCATGTGCATAATGTGAGTGAGGAGGGACTCCAAGTCCTGCTAGCCCCCAGCTTTCCAGGACCAAGTGGTGGCCACTGCTGGGCTGAGGACTATGGCACCGTCACACCATCCATCCGTCCATCCTGCCATCCTTATTGACCAAGCTCCCACTATGTGCAGGGAAATGCTCCACGCTGGTGTGCAAACGGGGAAAGGAACTGGAGGTGTGGTGGGCAGAAGAGGCCAGGCTGCTACCGGAACAATGGATGTTTGAGGTCTCCTTCGGTCCTGTGACATGTCATCCAGGTCATGCACGGGGAGCAGCCACCATGTTGAATGCCACCAGCTGGTGCGCCAGAAGGAAAGAGAGTCCCCAGGAGTCCCGCGCTGGCAATTAAGTGCTTTGATTAGATACGACATGTGTCATGTCCATTCAAAACTCAGTGACCAGGACCAGTCACTGTCCCCACCCGACCCCAGGAGACCTGAAAGTGCAGTCCTTCCGTGCCTACAGAAGGTAAGAACCAGGCACAGCTGGGGAATATCACTACGCTGCCATGGGGGGACGTGGGCTCCTTTACCATGGTGTCTCCCCCGTGCTTTCCAAGACTCGCACATCACCGAGACCTGGAGCGTGGAGGATCTTTCTTAGCCAATCGTTTGGCCCCAGAGCCCTGTCCATGGAGAACGGGACCTGAATTGCTACTTCCTCTAAGGACCAGACATGAATCCTTTTTGATGATCTATACCGACAGGCACTCACGGTGATGAAGGCTTTGGCCACGCCCCGCCCCGCAGTCCTGCGCTATACAACTTGCCGAGTCACCCGTGAGTGACGTTCTTCCTGGGGGATGCAGGTGGTATCAGGTGAGTCAGATGAACCTAGGAGAAGGTCTTCAATGACTGCAGACTTGCCTGAAGCAGGCAGCTCATCTGCAGTGAGAGATTCCAATGTGTAAACCTGAAGACTGCAGGATTTACCTTTAATTCAAGTGCTAATACTTGCTTTCTTGTTTCTCTGGAACGCTAGGTTGAAATGCGTCACTCACGGCTTCACTAAAGAGGAGGCAGCTTGTGACTGAGTACCACGGGACCACCCTCTGTCCTAATTCCCTCCACTGGTTTGGTGGAGGTTTTTGGTCCTCAGGTTCAGTGTGGGGTCTCCTCCTGGGGGGGATGGCAAAGGGGCTGCTAAGCCCATTCCCTCTAGAAGATGTCCTTCTCCTCTTGGCTGCACAGTGGCCTCAGTCAATCTTGTCCAGGTTTGGGTATGTGTAAAGCACGAACCACCTCGGTGAACTCTGTCTAGGGTTAATCATTTCATTTTACTCATCATACCTGGGACTTCTATCAGTGCCATCCGTGGTTCACACTCCTCACCTCCTTCCACACTGCGGTGGGAAGAACCGTGGTCCTGACAGGTGTGGGCCCCATCTCCAAATCTCGTGGACCACAAGCCTTGGCGAAACCATCTCACACGTCTTGAGACTCGGGGACCTCCTCTGCTCAGTGACCTCATAACACCGGCTCTCGGGGCTGAGACGAGGGTCAGAGAGGGTGTCAGCTGACCAGCGGTGGGCGGATTTGCCTTGCGCTGGTCTTCCCTGTGGCTCTGGCCTGAGCCCTGTGAGGGCTGTGAAAGCTCCTCCGTCATCCGGGGCTTCTCCCCTCTCAGCTTCCCCCAGAGGTAAGCTGCTCTTCACTTGCCCAGAGTTAGGGACGTGGGTGGGCTGCGTGGGCAGTGGCTCTGGTTGACTTTAACAACATCCTTTCAATCTGCTCAGGAATCGGACATGTCACTTTTCAAACCTTTCGAGACCTTGACCAGGAACCAAGGTCTTAATAAACCTGCGACAATCGGACAACTTATAGAAGCTCATTTTCTGTCATAGTCGTGAGGAGGATCAGAAGGGTCCCACTGGGGGCACCTGGGTGACTCACTCAGTTAAGCGTCTGGCTCAGGTCATGACCGCAGGGTCATAAGATCGAGCCCCACGTGGGGCTCCAAGTTCAGCACAGAATCTGCTTGAGACTCTCTCCCTTTCCTCCCTCTCCCTTCTCCTCTGCCCCTTCCCCACCTGATGCGCTCTCTCTCTCTGTCTCTATCTCTCTCTCCCTCTGAAATAAATAGATAAATAAATAAATAAAATACTTCTTCAAAAAAAAGAAGCAGCATGGGGCACCTGGGTGGCTCAGTCGTTAAGCCTCTGCCTTCGGCTCAGGTCATCATCCCGGGGGCCTGGGATCGAGCTCCCCATCGGGTTCCCGGCTCGGCGGGAGGCCTGCTTCTCCCTCTCCCACTCCCCCTGCTTGCGTTCCCTCTCTCGCTGTGTCTCTCTGTCAAATAAATAAATATAATCTTAAAAAATAAAAAATAAATAAAATACATCTTAAAACAAGCAGCTGTTCCACTGAAGGGAAGCAGCTAGTAAAGAGGGTCTGACATCCCCGTTATGAAGGATATTGGATGGAGATTGTGGCAAACACATGAGACAAGGAAAAATGTGTAGTTGTTGAATAAAGAGACATAATCATCCATATTTACAGAATGTATGATTATGTACACAGAAAAGGCAATTGCTCAACATCACAAATCATTAGGACTTAAAGGAAAATTCAAAATACAAAAATAAAAGCTGTCTTCATGATGAGCAATTACTAGAAGATTCCACAGAAAAAGTAAGTTTCCCCAAACCTGAGGGTTGATGGAGGGGAGGAGAGTGGGAGGGATGGGGTGGCTGGTGACGGACATGGGGGAGGGTATGTGCTATGCTGAGTGCTGTGCATTGTGTAAGACTGATGATTCACAGACCCATACCCCTGAAGCAGATAATACATGACATGTCAATACAAAAAAATAAAAAATAAGGGGTGCCTGGGTGGCTCAGTGGGTTAAGGCTCTGCCTTCGGCTCAGGTCGTGATCCCAGGGTCCTGGGATCGAGCCCCGCATCGGGCTCTCTGCTCAGCGGGGAGCCTGCTTCCTCCTCTCTCTCTGCCTGCCTCTCTGCCTACTTGTGATCTCTGTCTGTCAAATAAATAAATAAATAAAAATACTTAAAAAAACTAAAAACTAAAAAAGTAAATTTCGCTTTACTATAGCAGCAAGACCGGTGAAAATGGGAGATTTTTACAAAGATGCCTATAAGACACCCCTGACAAAAGGAAGCTGACATTTGCTGTGTTTGTAAACAGAAAGCCTCAAAATCGTATCGCTGACATTCTTCCCGTTTTAATGCATGTCTCACTGCTACACCAATCAAAGCCTCAATGCAACGTTTCGGGGACATTGACAAATCAATTCTAAATCCATCTGGAAAACGTGCAAGAACTATAAAGGCAAAAAGGAGAAAGTGGCAGTTCTCTCCCAGCATTATACACATAACAAATGCATTGTGTAAGCAGGCGCAGACATCAGTAGAGCAGACAGATCAATAGAATATAAAGAAAAGTCCAGAAACAGAGACATTAACCTCCAAGAGTTTAACAGACCAGAAAGGAAGTACTTCGAATCCATAGGGGAGTGATGGCAATAAATGATGTGGAGATAGTTGTCTATTACTGTGGGAAAATAAAATTAATCTCCAACCTCACCCCATTTCCCAAAGTAATTTAAGATGGATTTAAGACGTAAATATAAAACAAAACTATAAAAAAAATTGGACAAAAATATAAGAAAATGTAACCTGGAGTGACAAAAGACCTTGAACAACAACAACAACAACAAAAAAAAAATGTAGAAAGAGACTCTTAACTCTAGGAAACAAACTGAGGGTTGCTGGAGGGGTGTGGGGTGGGGGGCTGGGGTAGCTGGCGATGGACATTAAGGGGGGCACGTGACGGAGTGAGCGCTGGGTGTGATATGCAGCGGAAGAACCACTGCACTCTACCTCTGAAACTAGTAATACACTAAATGTCAATTACATGGAAATTAAATTTTTTAAATTTTTTAAATGCAGCAAGGTAAAATAAAGAACACATAAGCTTGACGACACCAACATTTCTTACCTCTGCATGACTGAAGATACAGCTGGGAGATTGCCCACAAACTGGAAGAAAACATTCACACAACTTGTAAAGAGGGTTTCACAGGTACGACGTGTAATCGCCTTCACACGGTAATCCGAGAGAGATAAGCAGCGACAGAAACTCAGAGGATAGAAGCACGCGACTCAAGGGCCGGAGATGACAGCCAGCAAACATTCAAAATGGTTGTCTGGCGGCGAACGTGGAACCAGGGTTCTCACCGCCACCAGGTATCGTGGCGGTGAGAACTTCAAGGTTGAATAACCTTTTGTGTAGAACAGAAACCACAGACGCCCTGTGGCTCACCAATTCCTCTTCTCAGAATCGACCCTGGGGAAATGTTCACATGGCGGCGGGGGTGGGGGGGGGTGGCCCCGGGGGTGCAGAGACGGTGAGATGTAGGGAACCCGCAACAATGTTGACAGAACTAACGATAGCCTGGAGGGAAAAAATGGAATTAAATATCTCCAGGGGTTAACTGCAAGATTTGGTTAAATGATGACCTGTCTGGGTAGTTCTGGTTCACCCTACAGGACTGGATGGTCCTCACAGCTGTGGGTTGACCCCACCACGTGTGGCACAGTGTGGTCATAGGAGGAGGGGCACAGCGAGAGCTGCCCCACCTCACTGGGATGCCCGGAAGCTGGATCTGGGTCAGTGAGTCCTTCCAAGCGGTTACTGCCACGTGTGGACGGCTGACGCCCAGGAAAGTATTGCACGTCCTCCCCTGGCTGGGCCCGAGCAGCGCAGCGGACAGTGACCTGACATCATTGTGTTTGCAGAGCCCTGAGTCCTGTGGAATTAACATTTAGGGTGCTCTGTCACACTCCACTGGGGAATGACCAACATCTGGGCATGCACGGAGAAAGGCGGGGTGTCCCGTTCAAGGTGGTCCCGTCCTGCCCGGTACCGTCCACACCCTGAAGGCATACGAGTCTCTGCCCACAGTGCCACAGGGGTCCTCCGCCCTCCTGCAGGGACTCGGCATTTTCAAGTGCCCCTGCTGGAACCCAGACTCTTCCCCTCTGAAGCTTGAGGCAGATATTGGGGAGGATTATAGGTTCCCCTCTCCGAGCACATTTGAAATTATAATGAGCAGGCTTGGTGATGCACGGAGTGTGTTTGATACCAACAGGAGAAATTACCCCTTTCTAAGCCAGCTCTCTGCTTTCATAACACACATCGAATCAATGTCTGGAAAACAAACAGTCACCAGGTGACTCGGCAACCGTCCAGGGGTGGAGGGCACCACGGGAAGCGCTACACTAATGAGCTGAAGGAACCGTGCAGCTCTGTCCTCAGGGGTCAACCGAAAGCTCTTCAGCGTGGCCCCTGGGTGCTGATGAGTCACAGGATCAAACAGGAACCTCCCACGCGAGCCTCAGCAGGTGCCCCCCGCAGGGAAAGAACACAGGGATGTCTGAGCCCCTAAAGTTTTGCACGTGAGCCTGGGGTCTGTGGACCAGCAGCATGAGCTCACCAGGAACTTAGAAATGTAGGCTCCAGGCTCTTCCCTTGACATCTTCCCTTCTGGGTATTAGAAACCCACTAGGATCAGGGCACGTGGCTGACCAGAAGAAAGACTTCATTTCCCAGCTGAACTTCATTGCTAGTGACCATGTGACCAGCCCTGGCCAATGCACTGTGAGCAGAGGTCATGGGAGGAACTTCCAGGTCATGGCCTGAAAAGATGGAGGTGAACCCTCCCTCCCATTCCTCCCTTCTGCTGGCCACACGAGGCTGCGTCAGCCTAGGGTCACCACTGCTCATGTTGGTCCAGGAAAACCAAAGGGCAAGAGGGATTTTGTGAGCTTTGGAGCAATTTAATTGCTTTATCGTGTGGTGATCACTGAGCTCCCTGTGGCTGGGCTTCTTCAGCTGTGAGGTAAGAATGATGATGGTGATGATCGTGAAGATGGTGGTGATGATGGTGAAGATGGTGGTGATGATGGTGATGATAGTGATGTTGGTGGTGATGACAGTGGTGATGGTGGTGATGACAGTGGTGATAATGATGGTGGTGGTGATGGTGATGATGATGGTGATGATGGTGATGATGATGGTGATGATGGTGGTGATGGTGGTGATGATGGTGATGACAGTGGTGATGATGATGATGATGATGGTGATGATGATGATGGTGACAATGATGGTGCTGGTGATCATAATGGGGATGATGGGAGCTCTTGACAGGGAGAGGAGGAGATGTGATGGAATCATGGGAGGGCATGGAGCATAAGGTGTGCCTACTATTACTACCATCATTATTATTATCTCACACTCTTGGTGATGTGGAGCTTTCCCTCACCCAGCAGCTGTCCCTCTTGTCCTGGACACCTCTATATAAGACAGGAGCTGAGCCCCACCTCTTCAGCATCTCCTTAACAGAAGTCTACCACAGGGAGCATGAACATCCCCGGGACAAGGAGGAGACACTGGTGGGTCACTTGACCCAGAACTGAGACCCCAACTGGCCCAGCATCCTGAGAAGACTCACTGATCTACAATCTCTGTTTCCTGGAATAGATGATGATCAGTGTATTCACATCATGCTTGGATAAGAGCAGTCAGGAATCGACATCAGAAGAGAGGTGTTGGATCACTTTGAAATAAGCCACTGATGTGCCCACCTTCTAGGACATTTCTGTGGGGGTCATAGGAGCTGCCACTGCCCAGGGAGGCAAAGAGCCTGAGGATGGGGTCACTGGGGGCTCTTGGGAAATGGGTTGGGGACATCTGGGCCCTTCCAGGGCCCACTCTGTGCCAAGGCCTTTGTGGGGCCCCAGGACTATAGGCCGCAAACAGGGTTCCTACAGGAGGCTGGGGAGGCTCTAGGGGTCCCCTGACCAGGCCGTCCCTCCCTCTGCCAACTACTCCCCCTCCCCTCCTCAAAGCCTTTTGAGCCAAGGGCAGTGCTGAGCCCAGGTCTGTGGATGGAGGTGAGCAGAACAGCTGGGAGGCTCTCTGTCCAGGATGGCCCCTTCCTGCCCCATGCTCCATCCTGGCTCTCCTGTCCCCACAATGGCTCTCCTGTCCCCATGATGGCCCCTCAAATCGGAATCATCACCAAGGTTATTCTCGGGAAAGGACACCCTCCTCCATATTCGTGCTAATCACATACTTTTTTGAAAACATTCATGAATTAAAACATTTTGACAAGCTGGGGTAATGCACATGGTGCCTAGCGAATTAAAAGAGAAACGGGAAAAATGGATGCCTTATTTCATTCTGTGTCACAAAAATGAATGTGCTGTTCAGGCTCATAAATTTGGGGAAGGAATTTTTGTGGAAATATCGCGAGCTTCAGAAACGTTCTCTGCCCACACAGCTGGACACAAAATCCCAGCCCTCCTCAGACCCAGAGAAAGCCCACTCGGCCCCCAGACGCAGGGACCTGCACCCTGTGCCCTGAGTGTCCCGATGGTCCCGGTGCTGGGACCCAGGGAATCTGAGAGGTTTCCTGGAATCCCGTAATGCCAGGAAGAGCTCGTCCCTTCTGGGAGAAGCCAGAGCAGAAACGGCGGGACGGGTTATTGATGGATCACAGAGAGGTATCACGTTCCAGAGGAGCCGTTCAGAGAGGGACGGAGGTGGGGGCCGTGCCTGTCTTCCTTGTGAGGCCTTCCCACCCACATACACATTCCGGGCCATCCTCTGATTGGGTGAGGCCCACCCACCACGGAGGCAACCTGCTTTACTGATTCTCTCTGACGTCACAACCAGCCTCATCGAGAAACGCCCTCACAGAAACATCGACCACATACCTGGGACCCGCAACCCAGCTGGGCTGACATGCGAATTCCTCACCAAGACCCTCACTGGGGGTTGCATGGGGCACCGTGTCCCGTCTCCCTGCTGGGGAGCCCATTCCTGATGTGAGGCACAGGACCGGGAGTCCGGAGGGTACAGGGGGCAGAGCTGCTGCTGGCTCAGGGCGTGGGCAAAGCAAGGTCTTGGCAGAATCCTGTTTGTGGGCACCTAGGGGAGGGGCAGAGGTGAAACCACACCCTTGGGACCTCCACCCAGTGTAGACACAGGCCGGAGCTCTCGGTGGGGAGCCATGTGGACGTCTGCTCCTCCAACATCCCAGCAAAGGGTCCCTGTCCCAGTGCTGTTCTCTGGACCCTCTTCTCAGCTCAGGGTGGGCTTGGGTCCTTCATGTCCACGCAAGCCCATGGGGCTCAGGTGTGAGCCGTGGGGGGGCTCATCCTCCTGCCACCAAGGTGGCTTCTGGCATGGCCAGGGGGCCCATCAGAGCCCATCGGACTCAGGCACCCTCCACGTGGACCTGGGGCCCCCGGCCAGGTCTTGTCCCCGCACAGGAACCTGGGAGGCTGTGGGCATCACTGCCAGCCACTGCCTCCTCTCCTCCAGGATTTCCCAAACTCACGACTTTAGGACAAGTCAATTCTGTTTTCTTTTATGATGAGAATAAATATGAACTCGTTAAAGCCCATTACCAGGGTGTAGACACGATGACCCATTGTGGGGGGAAAGATGACAGCTGAGCATTTTCTAGAATAAGCGAGCGTACAAGCAAACATCACCGTGATTTACGCATCACAACATACGGAGACCATTTCCCACTCTTGCTGTTCACAGAACAGGGAAAACGCCCCCGAAACCGGCTGTGGACGGGACCCCTACAGACTCTGCCTGAGAATTTACAATGTCATTATCACGACGGCTACCCCACACCGTGGTGCACACCGCGTGAGAACGACAGACTTGATGCCGCCCTCATTCCCGTGCGATGTGCCCACGAAATATAATCAGCTAGCTCGGCATTGCTCGCCTCAAAGAAAGTTTAATCATGTTTAAGTAGGTGTAATTAGGAAGAAATGAGAAATCCCTGCTTCCCATGCCCCCTTGCCCTGGTTGAGCTCCACAGCAGCACTGATCCTAACAATTAAGTCAGTAGCTCCCAGATACACTGAGAATAAAATCCAAACTCCTCCCCGTGACCTGTGGGTCAGGACACGCCTCCTCTCCCAACCGCGGACATCCTCCTCCTCCATCCCTCCCACCACACTGGCCACTTGTGTCCCTGAGACACCTGTCTCCCTGCCTCGGGGCCTTTACACAAACTGTTCCCTCCCAAGTGCTCTTCCTGTGTGGGGACTGAGGACATTGAGTTGATGGCTCATCCTGAGCCCTCTGGGGACTGACACATGTGGTGTCATGATAGGAGCTGCCTGAGGGCAGCAGAGCTGCCTGGAAGTGACATTCCCAACTCTGTGTCATCCTGACAGGACCCCCACTCCTCCCACCTCTGTGAGCCCAGGACATGGCTCTGGGCAAACTACAAGTAGGCCCTTCCTCAGACGCGTTACTGCCATCTGCCGGGAAACTGCCCTGGGAGGGCACAACTCTAGGATGACTGATGGGAACTGTACTGGCAGACTTGGGCAGTGCACAACCTGGCCAACAGCACCCGGCAGCCCTGCCTCCTCCTCCTCCTCTGCACTCCCTGACTCCTCCTTCTGACCCAGACCTCTAGTCGCCAGCAGACGTTCTGTGTTCTGTGAAATAAATGTGGGTCTCACCTCTTGACTAGGACGTCTAGGAGGGCTGGGGTTTGGTGGTTTTATTCAAGGCTGTGCTTCCAGGGCAGGAAACACTGCGTGGTACAAGGTAGGGACTCAACCAACGCGTGTTGAAGAAACGAATGAATGACCGAAGGAATGGTTTCTCCTTCCTCCCTTCCCCTGTGCCCGTCCGAGGGCGGGGTCCCTGGATTGTGAGCCGCCCCCACCAGACCCAGGGCCCTCCGCGTGGTCCCGGGAACCGCGGGGCAGGCTCTCGGGTGGGCTGCTCTGCGCACGCGCAGCCGCGTCTGGGCTGGGCCGGGCCGCCAGGTGTCCGGGGACCTCAGGCGCAGCCCGGAGGAAAGGAGCCGGATTCTCTCGTCGCGGGAGCGTTTGAACAACCGCACAGGCGCGGGGCCACGTGACTGGCAGGTGCAGGGGGGAGGGGTGCCGCCTCCAGTCTGTGGGCCCACGGGGTGCACCGGGCACCTCTGCTGGTCTGTCCCCGTGTCCCATTCTCTCTGCCCTCCTGTGCTGTCTTCAGGAGGTGACCTTCCCCTCCCGGTGCAAATGTCCACCCCCGTCCAGGACGCACCTGCCCTCCCCGCCCACCTTCCCAAGTCCCAGATCCTGGAATCTCATCTGCCAGGCCTACTTGGGTGGGTCCCCATCCGGAGCCCATCCTGTGACCAGGACATGGAGCTCAGGGACTGCCTGGGTCTGGGGTCCCCTCGGATCCTGGCTGCAGGCCTGGGGTGCAGAGTCTGCCTCCTGCCCACAAGTCTGAAATTGGGGGAGGGGCTTCTCCCAGGGACAAGACTGGGGGTGTGTGAGGGGGGTGGAGGAAGGAGGGGGTCAGCAAATCAGGGGACGCCCCCTGCCCCCAGCTCCCAGGACAGCAAACAGGGCTCTGCATGGGGACTGAGCTGCTCCTGGCCACACCGCCGGCAGAAAGCCCAGCGAGTGTTCACCAGGGCTGTCTGTCTGCCTGTGTATCTGCCTGTCTGTCTGCAGGGCCCCTGTCCTCACCCCCTGGCTGTGTGGGCAGCAGCTACTTCCCACGGGGGCATCGAGGTCCTGCTTACTGACATGGAGGTGAAAGTCATGTGTGTGCCCGTGACGGTGAGAACATCCCAGAGTCAGGAGGAGCCACAGGCAGCTGCTCAGAGACGGTGACTCAACCAATTGGCCCGCGCGGTGCCTGGGATGGTGTAGGGACGGCGGGGGCCCATCCCTCTGTCCCAGCTGAGCCCCCACCCCATCCTCTGGGGAGCACGTCTCTGAGGGGGTGAAGGGTAATGGTCAGCTCATTCCCACCAACCAGATGCAGGAAGCTGGGCAGGTGCTTAGCCTCCAGCACTTTCTAGAGCAGCATCATCTGCCCTTCCCCGTGGTGCCGGCTGGGGAAGAGCCAAACCATGCTTCCAGTCTAGGAAAGACCAGGAGAAAGCAGGGGCAGGGGCAGGGGCAGGGGCAGGGGCAGGGGCAGTGCCTGGGGGCACAAAATCTCAGGAAGGCGGGTGCAGGAGGAGGATGAGTTCTCCCTACTTTCTGTGGCCACCCTAGACGCCCTCTGCGGGGTGACGAGGGGCGCGAGCAGGTCCCCGTCGGGGCAGACACAGATGTGAGTGCCCACGTCCTGGGGGAGGGAGCAAGTAGGGTGTGGCCCTGCCGTGGGCACCCGGCCCCGGGCCCTGGGTGCAGGCGGAGAGGAGGTTAGGAGCCTGGATGCCCCAGGACAGGGATCGGGGACAAACATAGCCAGAGTCCAGCTCTGCTGAGGCCCCTCCAGGGGCACCTCGCGTTCAGTTGCTGGGCGCCGGCTCCATGGGAACAGAGCCTTAGCAACCCCCACACGTGTCCCCGTGGCACAGGCGGTATTCAGAAATTCAGTTTAATTTAGAAAAGGAGTCTCCTGGAGAGTCAGAGTCTAAAGCCACGTTGGACGCTGGGGCCTGAGGGTCCAGAATGGCTCACAACAAAGCAAAGTGGGCAAAATCGTGCGTGGGACGGGCGAGGAGCACAGGCCCTGAGCTCCGGCCTCCCCTGTGTGGTCACGGCGGCCTCTGTGGCGGTGGGCAGCGGCCGGGACAGAGGCGCCCTGAGCCGTGGCACGGGTTACACTCACACAGCCCCAGACCGCGGCTGCACGCGGGCCTGGGGTTCAGCACGGCGGGACCGCAGGGGCCCCTCCAGCCCACGGACCGGGGTCCTCAGCGCGTGCCTCTCTCCCCCTGGCTTATTTGTGCTGTAGTCCCGGCCTGCTTCCTAGACACACGGTCTGTCGTGGACGGGGTGTTGCCCACTTTCGTGATGACTCCGGGGCCTGAGGCCTTCTGGGATGGACTCACCACGTGCAAGTTGTGCTTCTGAGCCTTCGCTGCCGTACGCGAGTCGCATGCACTACACTATCATCTCTCCCACGAGGTTGTTGGCTTATCTGGCCGAGAACAGTGCTTCTACAAACACGTGGGTTCTAGAGACCGTAAAGTGGATGTGTTGTCTGTCCATCTCTCCTCAGTCCGGGGTCCAACGAGATCAACAGCAGTAATCAAACGGGGTTGTTCTCGCTCAGCGGCAGCTGTGCATGTGCGCACGCATACACACACACACACACACACACACACACGTTCACACTCACGGGCACATATGCACACTGTCCATGGCTGGATTCCATCCAAAGGCAAGACAGAATGACATGAGAGTGAGGCCTCACCTGTGCCATGGCTCTGACCCGTGACAGGCCCCTCCAGGATGTGGGTCCCAGACCTGTGCAGCCCGGCCGTCTGGGCCAAAGCAGGTGCAGGCTCTGGGGTCTGCCAGGGGGATGCCAGGGAGGAGGGGCCACGGAGGAGCATCTAGCCTGGACCAGAGTGCTCAGGCCCACAGGTGTGACAATGTCATGGACCTGAGCTGTGCCCTTCGGGGGGACCTGAGGGTTCCAGGGAGACATATTGGCACCCATCACCCCACAGGGACTCATGGTGAGCTGTGAACCTCAGAGCATGGCCACAGACACATTCCCACCAGGCTGGAGAGCCCAGTTGGACGATCCCACACCCTCTAAGAACCCTCTTGCTCTGTGAGGCAAACCCACAGATCCAAACGTGCGGCTCCGGAATGAAGCCAGCCCCCGGCTGTGAGTGTCTTCTGACCCTCCAATTCCAGCTCTAGGAGACAGGTCCCTCCCCCGCGCCCCAGTGGGTGCAAAGGGGAGATGGGGCTGGTGGGTACCCTCTCTGCCCCCAGGACTCACAACGCTGCAGGGGCAGTCTGGGTGTGACCCAATGCTGGGCATATTGCTGGGCGGGGCTGTCCTGTGTCCTCACTGGCGTGTGCCCTCCACTCCAGCCATCTTGGCACATAGCGCACACTCAGTAAACATGTGTCAGGGACAAGCCAAGTGTGGCTCCCTCCACTTAGGGTGTGCAAACCCCAGCAGGGGTGGGGCCTGCAGGCCTGATCCGGGTTGACCAGATGACTGGAGTGGGAACCTCCGGAGTTCTGGAATGAGCTCAGGATTTGGACTGGAGGAGCCAATGCTGAGCCACCACAAAGCAGGAAGGAAGGGCCCCCAGGAGGGGCGAGATTCTGGAGGTGAGGTCAGATGAACACCCACCACCCAGGGAGCACAGTGTGCCCATGTGTCCGTGCCGCCCCCACCCACTCTACCCGTGTAGTCAGACTGCCAGCCTGAGACACAGGGTGGGTAAACTGAGAGCCCGGTGGTGGCCTCATCGCCCCAGGTCCCAGGCCGCTGAGTTCTGAGCCTTGCCCTTCCCCTTCTCCCACCCCAGAGCCAGGGTCTGGCCACCTCTCCTGGAGGCCTGGCCTGTGGGGAGCTCCTGTTCCAGCAGGGATCCTGGCTTTTCCTCTGCCCGCCCCCAGCGCGCAGGCACAGACTCTGGGCCGCAGCTGGTGATGTGGGCACGAGGCCGCCTGGGGGGGCATCAGCGGAGCCCCCATCTACTTGCTGTCTGCAGGCTCGGGGTCACGCGGGAACCAGCTGCAGCCTCATCCTGGGGCAGGAGATGGCAGCAGGCCCAGGGCAGGAAAAGGAGGGCCTGCCTCGTCTGCCGCCCCAGGGGTTGGGGCCCGAGTGATGGGACAGACAGACCCTCCATCAGGAAACCCCCCCCCCACCCTGGAGTCTCCCTGCACGGAAAGCCTTCTTGGGTCACTTGGGTCCCACGTAGACCAGGGCTCTCTGCCTTCTCCCAGGGCCTGCCCTTGATGGATGCAGTGCCGGGGCTCACTAGACAGCCTCTCCTGAGGAGCCAGAGAGCTGGTGCAAGGATGGGGCGCAGCCGCGGACACTGAGCGCCGGGAGGCCTTCAGTAAAGTTCCCTCTCCACGGTTGGCACCTGAGGTTTTCCTTTCCCTATCCCTCCTAGTGTTGGGGGCGGACCCTCTCCTTTCCCTATCCCTCCTAGTGTTGGGGGCGGACCCTCTCTGCCGCCAGCCGCTCTGGTGTATATAGGGCCCTTGCCTTTTCCTACACGTGAATGCTGGGACCTGGGTCACCCGACAATGCCCAGCATCCCCCGCCACTGCGTCATTTAGGGTTTGGGCATGCACCCTGATGCGGACCAATCAGAGTCCTATTCGGGCAGTTGCGGGAGCTATTGGACGAGTCGGGGGTCTTCCTGGAGAGCATGCGAGGTTGGAGGGCCTGCCGGGCTGGTGAGGTCACGGCGGGAGGGGACCTGGGGCTGTCGGGGGACCCGTGCGGGGCCTGAGGTTGAGGCCCACAGGTGACAAGAGGGAGGGAGGGGAAGCTTCCTGCGGGTGCACGGCGGGCCGGCCACAACACGTAGATCCACGCCCCTCGCACGCCCCCGGGGAGCCAGCCGGGCTGTCCCCCAAGCGCAGACCGTCGGATGGCCGCGCTCCGCACTGCGGCCGTGCGTCCCGCCCCCACGAGGCGCCGCGGGAGCGGGGTCACCGAGCGCAACTCCCCCGGCATGCGTCGTGTGTCAAAACCCAAAACCTTGGCGATTGATAAGTAACGGTTGGGGAGACCCCACGTTGGGTCGGAGCAGCCGGCAGAGCCCGTCCGTGTGGGCGCGGCTCCGCAGACGCCCCGCCCCTTCCCGGCCCCGCCCACCCGGCGGAGGCGGCCGTGCCCCTCCCCCACCCCCACGCCCCCACGGAAGGGCGGGCTCGGCCGCGGGCCAAGCTCTGGGCGGGGCTGTAAGGGACACGTTTCTGTCCTGAAGGGGGTGGGGAGGGTCTTCCCTGGGAGGGTCCGGTGCCCCCTCCTCGGTCCTGCTCGTGCCGACGAGAACGGAACCCTCCGCCGCGCGCTCCCGGAGGGGGGGGCGGGGGGGGGCGACGACCTCGCGACACGCCGCGGGGCCTGGGGTCGCGCGCCCTCCCTGCAGGGGGATGCTCGCCTGCTCGAGCGGGCCGTGCCGGGTTCTGGGGCTCCCCGCGAGGAGCCGGGACCGCGCACCCGGGCTTCGCCACGGAGCGCCGAGCCGCGTGGACCGCCGGAGGGTCGCGGCGTGAGGACACCAGCAGCAGCCCGAGTCCTCTGGCTTCACCAAGCCGGCGAGCCCCAGCCCTTGAAGACGGTCTCCTCGCTCCCGGAGAGGGGAGCCCCGGAACGCGGGCGCCCCCCAGGCCCTTGCTGCCTGGTGAGCGCGGAAGCCACGTTCACCTCCGGCGCACTTCAAGTAGGGCTTGAAATGTCCCCAATTGGGGAAATATTGATTTGCGCATGATCAAGGAAATGTCACAGAAAAATCTGTTCAGCTGCAGAAGATGGCCCGGTCCTTGGCGCTGACCCCAGAGGGCAGGAGGAGGGTGGCCCTGAGAAAGAAGCTGTTGGAGTCTCCGTCCCGCTCGCCGCTCCCCGGCCTCTCAAGTCCTGTCCTCTGGGGGCGCTTCCTCCGGGCTTCCGGGAGTCCCTGCCAAGTGATGGCAGAGAGACGCGGTTTTGGAAGATGGGCCGCGGCGCTGCTGTGCCCTGTCCTGCCTCAGGAGAGCCAGACCACAGACTAGGTGGTGTTCTGGGAGGGACCTGCCAGGTTAGGGTGAAGGGGGGATCTGGGGACAGGCAGGGGATTTGGGAATGGGGAAGAGAACGCACCTCTCCCTGTCTCCCTCTGCCTGCGCCCAGAGAAGGACCCGGTGAGGAAAAGGCCCCAGGTCCTTCCCAAGACAGCTCCTCCCTGGACGTGCTGGTGACACCCAGGGCCTGGTTTTTGCCTGTGGAGTCGTCCACACCTCATGGTGAGCTAGCCCATCCCAGGCCCTGCGTCTAGGCACCGTGAGGCAGCTCTCGTTAGGAGCCCACAGTTAGAGGAGGCCCCTGCGGGAGGAGTGGGGGCTGCGGATCTCCCAGGACCCTAGGGCAGCCCTGGAGGGCTGACAGGACCGGAGGGCATAAAGGAAAGGTGGGAGGTGGAGCCGGGACCCAGGAGGGGACCGGCAGGGAAGACAAGCCAGCCATGCGGGGAACTCCCGGGAGGGAGAGGTCCCAGCCCCAAATTCAGAGTGTGAGACCTAAGGCACATTGCATCTGCCATAAACTGATCTAACTTCTACTTCAGCCCATGCAGCACGCGGTATCCGTGGGCCAGAGTCCTCTGTGACCCATCATCCCCCCGCATTGTCATGGGGCCTCACCCCCACAAACGACTCTCTGATCCTAACAGCACTGATGTGCCGCTTCCCTCGAGGGACAGGAAGGAGGGACTCCCTGGGCATGTGTGTCCATCATTCCAGGAGGAAGAGCTAATGCCAGGGCTGGGGCAGAAAAAGGGTGAGTGGGGACGATCCGGCGGGGCCAGAGAGGGAGCCCCCGTCCCGGCAGGGCTGGACGCATCCCCAAGCTGACAAGATGCCCTCACCCCGTTATTTTTGCATATCAGGGTATGTTTTGTTTACTTCCTTCCTGAATTAAGTCCCATGGTTAAATAGAGTGCCAGGGGGACCCAGGGCAGGGATGTGAGCCAGAGTGAGCTGCTGGCCTCAGCAGAGCGAGTCTGAGCATGAACGTGCTTACACACCTACATCTATAACCACACGTCTTTTTCTCCAGATGGTAGCACGCCTCTGGACATTTCATAAACATCTCGAGGATCCTTCCGCGTCATGAGGCTGCAGCGCCCTCGCCGTGGGGAGATGGCAGAGCCCCGCTGCGCAGACGCCCCACAGTTGAGGTGGGTCCCTAACAACAGACGTTTACTTCAGCCTTTTGTTTCGACAAATAAGCCCACAATGCATGTCCTTGCACAGACGTCCTTGCGCACATTAGAGCATTATTTGTAATGCATGCTTGGAATGCTCAGAGAATATTGCACAATAATTTACTTAATGGAGCCCTATTTTTAAACATTTAGATTGTCTCCAATTTTTCCACCATTATAAACAACACTGCTATGATCATAAATCTTGGCACACACTCCTGATTACTTCCCTGGGATGAATTTCTAGAAGGAAGGCCTGGAGTGCTTTCAACCTTCAAGCTGCTTCAAGCCCATTTTACAAGGGCTCAGTCAGGGCCGCCCAGGCTGGTGGAGCAGGCTGTGCACTGCTCAGGATGACCAGGAGGGGGCACGAGGGGGCCAAGGAGGAGCCTGTAGTGCATAGGCCAGGTAGCTAGGTGTCCCCTGGAGCAGGGGCCTTTTCCTGGTCTGCACAAGGGTGCTGTGGTGCCAGCAGGGCCCTGGCCGAGTTGTCAGAGGCAGAGTCTGGGTCACAGAAGCCCTGACTGAGACCACCCACCTCAGGCACGAGACAGTCAGGGTGTGGAGTAGCTCCAAGGACTGTCCAGTCTCATTCAGGTGACTCTGCATCGTCCCTGGTGAGAGGCAGTGTCATCGCTCCCATCACAGTCCCCTGGGACTGTTCACCACCCGCAGGAACAGAGTCGCCCACCTGTCACCAGCTGACCGATGCCTGTCTGGTCCTCAGTGGACGCTGTCCCCTAGATGCTTTGGTTCCTGGGTTCGGGAGCAGCCCTGTCCCTCGGGAGCCAGGCCCAGGCTTGTGCAGAGAGGCCCCCCAACCCTGGCTGACCCCACGGCTCTGGTGCCTCTGCCCCAGGGGTGAGCGAGCCAGCCACATGGTCTGGGGTCCTCACACTTCACCATTTCACTGCAAAGCCGGGCCCTCAGTAGTGACTGTGGTCATCACAGAGCAGGGCCTGGCAGATGGAGACGGGCTTTGGGCAAGGTATCTTCGCAGATGATGCTCTAGACCCAGGGGCCGCCCAGTCAGTAGAGACAGAGAGACAGAGACAGAGGGACATAGACTGAGGGATAGAGAGAGAGAGACATACAGGGACAGAGAGGGAAGGAGGGACAGAGACAGAGAGAGACACAGGGAGAGAGAGGGATAGAGACAGAGAGAAACAGAAACACAGATGGAGAGACAGAAATTGACAAAAATAGAGAAACAGACAGAGACACAGAAATATGGAGAAGGCAGAGGCAGAGAAAAAGAAACAGAGACACAGAGACAGAAAGAAACAGAGACACAGAAATAGAGAGGGGGAAGAAAGAGTCAGAAAGAGACACAAAGACAGGCAGAGAAGATAGGGAGAGAGACAGAGACAGAGGGACACAGGTGGAGAGACAGAAACGAAGAGACAGAGAGAGGCAGAGAGAGAGACATAGAGACACAAAGAGATAGGGAGAGGGAAAGATACAGAGACACAGACTGAAGTGGAGAAGGGAGAGACAGAGAGGAAGAGACACAGGTGAAGAGACAGATAGAGAGACAAAAGACCGACAAACACAGAGACACAGATGCAGAGACGGAGACAGACAAGAGAGAGGAGACAGCATCAGGACTGTCTTCAGGAGGCTCAGGGTGGACCTGGCAGGACCCTTGCCCTCTGGTCCCGGGAGGTGGGGTCTGGGCAGGCAGATGATCTTGCATTTTTCTATTTCCTTCCTCTGCACAGAGAGAGGGAGCCACAGCCAGAGAGGAGGGTGGAGGGAGGGAGGAGAAGCAGCTGGTGTCTGCTCTGGTGACACGAAGCCCTTGGACCACGTGAGGGCATCAGACCCTCTGAGAGGCCAGAATGAGAAGAGGGGGGCGGGGGGGTGTCAGTGCTCGGGATGCAGTCTGCTGGCTGCCACCAACCCCCAACCCCTGCCTCCCTGTCCAGCTTCCCAGGAGGCTTTGAGCTGCCACAGTGGCTGGGGCGGGTAGAGACCTGTGCCTCCAGCAGGTGGTGACCGGGCACTGGCCCACGCTCCCAGAAGACCTTGCAGCTGACCTCTCCCAGGCTCCCCATAGACCCCTCAGGAGCAGTGCTAAGGAGGGGAGGGGGGCGGACTGTGTCCACAGGGACAGCCGCCCTTTGGCCCAGAACAGTGTCTGCAGGCCGGAGCCCTGGCCCAAAAGTCTAGGTAATTCTATTCCTTGAGATAAGTTTCCAAATATTTAAATATTGCTTTGGATTAAAAAAAAAATCCTCTGTGGACTTTGACCCATCCCCAACTGAACACAAAATTCAAGGAGAGAATTTACAGGTAGACGTCTCTACGCTAAAACCCACCTGTGTCCGTGCCCACAAAACCCTGCAGACCCGCATCAGGTTTGTCAGACCCCTGAGTGCGCTAATTCTCACTTCCGTACGCGTCGGGTACCGGTGGGGGGTCTCGGTGGGCTGGGTGGAGCCCAGGCATTCGGGGACATTGACCAGGGAGTGCTGGGGTGGGTTTTGTCCCAGTAAAACCCCACTCGCCCAGCCGACCCTAAGGACCCTATGGCAGGGCCCTCAGAGAGCGGGGCAGAGCCCCGCCAGCGGCATTTCTATGCTAACCAGCCTCCGGCCTCGCCGCCTGGACCGCCCCCTGCTCGTCTGCGTCTGGGTCCCCTCAGGCCCTCACCAGTTGGACTTTCCCGACGCAGCCCACCCCTCACCGCCTCCGCAGGCGCCCTGGCTGAGCGCCATCACGCCGCCCCTCCGTCCCTTCAGCGGGACGACAGTGGTCCTCGGTCACATCGGCCCGTGGGCGGGACACTCTTCCAGGGGAGTGCATCCCGGCGAGGGTGCCCTTCTCAGCACACGCCCAGGGACAGGGAGAAGGGCCGGCGGCACTCGCGCTCTCCTTGGGGTCTCTCCACTGGAGCCCCCGCTTTGAAACGCTATTCTGCGGGTTCAACCCCCTTCAAAAGCATTCGGAACAGAGACTGCAAAGTGCTGGCCAGAGGGCAAGGTGCCTTATTGGGTCTGCTTTTTCCGACTTAAAAAGCGGGAGGCACATAAAGACCAGACTTTTAGCTTCTCCCTGAGCCCCTGGGCATGGGGGCAAGGGTCCTCAATTCCAGAGAGAGGCGCTCCCAACCACCCCCCCCAGCACTGAGTGACCTCATGAGCATCACGTCTGGCCCCTGCAAGCACCTGAGTTTAATACCCATGGTTGAGAGGAAAAGATCGTTTTCAGGACTCAAAACACTCAGGTTGCTCCAGGAGGATGGAAGGACGTGGAACTGGTCCACAGCCGGGTTGCCCAAACCGCATCTGCTCCTGGTGGAAGCAAATCATGAAGTGTTGGGCTCAGTGTTTCGGGGAAAGACAGCGTGTCACTGTTTTGCTTCCATCCCTGATCTGGAGAAGAGGTTTGGCTGTGGTGTGGGTTCGCCTGAGGATGTCCCTGAAAGAGCCCTTTAAGGCCACCATTGCCACCTGGTCCTTTGCAGGTTCATTTGACAGACAGCAAAGGTAACCTGGCAACAGCAGGGACGCCTCGGTGCTGTCACACCTGTCTACCAGTTACAGGCGGAGTCCCCCCCAACCCCCCTCCCTGGGAAATGGTCATGGCCCTACGTGCCTCTAAAGTAAATTCTCCGGCCACACCTGAGGCCACGTGCTTTCTGCGGTGGTGCTGAGCAGAGTCGCCCCGAGCAGACGTTTGCAGAGTCATCTGCACGCCGGCGGACCCTCGGTCTCACCCCATCCCCCGGTCCAGGTTCCCAACCTTGACACTCGTCTGTGCCACGACGACCAGAGGATGACCGTGGCAGCTGCCCTGATCGGAAACAGGGTCACCTGGGAAATGCCCGATGACAGAACCACCAGGTCCAATCCCCACCGTGGGCAAATGCCAGGGTAACCGCACGCCGAAAGGCAGGCGTGAGCAGGCTCGCAGCAGCGCTGTCTGTAAGAGCCCCAAACGCAAGCCACTCCAATGCCCGGAAACAGCACAGCGGATAAATAAATGATGCTGTTACCGCGATCGGGTGTTATTCAGCCGTGAGATGGAAGAACCCAGAGAAGAACACGATAGGAATGACTCGAAGACGTTATCATGAGCAAGACGCCAGATACGATAGCATTCCATTTATCTACAGCGTAAAGACAGGCAAAACTCGGCTACCGTGATATAAAACAGGGAACTAGTTCATTTCAAGAAGGAAGCCAATCA
Source organism: Martes martes (assembly GCF_963455335.1). Lineage (NCBI taxonomy): Eukaryota > Metazoa > Chordata > Mammalia > Carnivora > Mustelidae > Martes > Martes martes. Next base: position 92,268,392 of record NC_137901.1, read on the forward strand.
GTATATCCTGATATATGGAAAAATACCATGATTTTAAAGAGATTTTAGGGGACACTTCACCAGAGAATATACCTGCATGGCTAATAAGTACGTGGAAAGATGCTCAGGTGGCTCGGTCGGCGAAGCGTCTGCCTTCGGCTCAGGTCATGATCCCAGGGTCCCAGCTCGAGCCCCACGTCTGCTCTCTGCTCAGCGGGGAGTCTGCTTCTCCCTCTGCCCCTCCCCCTACTTGCTCTCTCTCCTGCTCTCAAGTAAATAAATAAAATATAAAAAAAAACAGATGCTCAACCTCATTAGTCACTAGGGAAGTACAAATCGAAACCACAGCGGGGTTCACACCTGCTAAAATGGCTCAGATAGAGAGGACGGACCACACCGCGTGCCGTAGACATGCACGTGGTACAGCATTTGGGCAAGACTTTGGCGGTTCCTCAAACAGTTAAATATGGGGCTGCCACCATATGCATTGATTTCCCGAGGCTGCCGTAACGAACGACCACATATTCAGTGGCTTTAATGCAACACAAATTTGTCCTCTTGTAGTTCTGGAGACTGGAAGTCCAGAATGAGCCTTCAAGGGGCTCCAATCTGGGTGTGGGCGGGGCTGGTTCTGTGGGAGCCTCGGAGGGGGGCGGAATGCTTTCTGCCGCTCCCTTCTAGAGGTCGCCACAGCGCCCAGCCTGCTTGCATGTTCCCATGGTCTGCTCCCCCGACGTGCCCTCGGCCACCTCCCGGTTATAAAGACCCTGGCGATCACATTGAGCGCCACTCCCCCCCCCCGATAATCCAGGCTCCCCATCTCTAGACCTTCAACTTCATCACGCCTGCAAAGCCCCTCGGCCGTCTGAGGCCTCTTCACGGTGCACGTGTGTGGGCTACTGCCCTACGTGTCTAACGGAACGACGGCGGCCGCAGTTCAAGGCAATGCAAGACACGGGACAGCCGCGATCAGGGGCCCACGGACCACACGAAGGTAACCATGCTCCTGTTTCTGAAGTCCCCCGGGGAACCCCAGGCCCGGGTAAAGTCTGACCCAAATTTAGCCTGATGGCTCAACTGAAATGCCGGTTCAGGAATGGTGCCCAAAGTCCAGCCCGAATACCACGCCAACCGGTGAGTGAAAAGATGACCGGGAAGAATTTGGTGAGGAGTAAAATACACAGTTTCCTATCTAGTCGGTGAGTCGGTGCGATCGGTAAATGAAGGTGACCAAAGCCTGGGGTGTGATACGGCGGAGCCGCACGAAGCTGGCACGCCTCGGAGCTGAGCACGCGCCCCAGCGGGAACACTGATGCTTCCCGAAGGGCTGCCCCACGACGGCCCGGAGACTCTCACGCCAAAGGGACAGATTGGGGATGACATGGGCCAGAGCGGGGGGGTCAGACTGGGCTGCTTATTTGGGGGGGTCGTCTTGTGGCGGTTTCTGAGCCTAGCAAACAGCACAGGCCGGTGGGGGGGTAGATCTGTGCATTTGGATTTCGGTGTGTTGTTACTGCCCTCGTTTTGAAAGAGTGCTTTTTTCTCCCCGAGCTTTTGAAGCTTCTGGAAATGACACGGTGGGAAGACAGAGAACCGGTCACTAAGGGCAGAGCATGTGATCTGTCTTTTGTCTTTACCAGAAAACCTCCCCAGCCGATGCACAGGCTACTGTCTTCAGCACAACCTGGCTTCATCTTCAGACTCAGCAGTCACAATGCCGGCTTGAGGGGTGCCTGGGGGCTCAGTCAGTTAAGCATCTGCCTTCGGCTCGGGTCACAACTCCAGGGTTCTGGGATCGAGCCCCACATGGGGCTCCCTACTTGTTGGGAAGCCTGCTTCTCCCTCTCCCACTCCCCCTGCTTGTGTTCCCTCTCTTGCTCTTTCTCTCTGTCAAATTAAAAAAAAATCTTAAAAAAACAAAAACAAAAACAAAAACACACCGGCCTGAAGGAGGCAAGCCTGGGTCACAGGACAACCGAGACGCCTGCTATCGCGGACACGATGGCAGAGGCGGGCGGACAGAGACTGAATGAGAAAACGTCCTACGAAAACCCTCCCTCTGCTGTGTCCCAGCTACCCGGGCATTTCAGATGTGCGCTCCCAGCTCTGAGCCTCTCAGCGACAGGGGCCGCGTGCGCCTTGCAGCCAGCACATAACACCTCCACCGCGGTCAGGAGCACAGGCTCCGGGAGGCCCCTGCCTGTCCGCAGCCTTGGACGGGCCCGCGAGCTCTGCACGGCGCCTTCTTCAGGAAGAGGCTGTGAGAAAACAAAATTCAACTCGCCAAACCGTCAAGGTCTTTCTGGCTTGATTCAAGGGTTCGAGACTCGGGCGGCATCCGGCCAGCAGAGAGACAGGAGCTCTGAGGAGCTGAGCGGACTTTCACAGGCAGAGGGAGCAGGAACGAGGCCATCACTACACAGATCAGTGGGTTTCTTGGGGCACCCGGGAGTCTCAGCAGGTAAAGCGTCCAACTCTCAGTTTCCGCTCAGGTCACGATCTCAGGGTCGTGGGGTCGAGCCCCACATAGGGCTCTGTGCTCCAGGCTGAGTCAGCTTGGGATTCTCTGCCTCTTTCCTTCCCGCTCATCCTCTCACTCTCTCCAAAATACATTTTTAAAAATAAAAATAAACAAAAATAAAAGCGGTCTGGTTATGGCGACGTTACTCCCTTCGGGGGAAGGCAGGGGTCTAACAGGACCCAACCAGCGCTGACCAGGCGGGTCCTGACGGACCGGCTGAAGAGTCCGTTTCTGGGAGATCTGAAACTGTCATTGTCCTGGTTTGGGGACGCGAGGCTCAGCACACACGACTCCCTCCAAGGCCCACTGCCTTCTTTGTAGCACGGCCTCGTGGGGACTGAGTGGGTGACACAGGTGCTCCGGGGTGAGGCAGCCACCGGTCCTCTCATCAACCACTGCCTTGGGCCCGGCGTCACAGCGGGCTCAGCCCCGGGTTCCACCTGGCTCCAGCCAATGGTGGCACCGCAGAGCTGTCGGGGGCAGGAAGAGGGGGTCAGGCCGTGGGCTTTCTCCATCATCAGGTGCGGCTTCTTTCTCAGTTCCTGCCTCCAGCTCCCTCAGGGGCCCCGTCTGGGCTCCGGTGGGGTCACTGCTGACCTGTTCCTCCCTCGGAGCGTGGCGGGGGCTTGGGGCTGCCCGGCCCAGCTGTTTGTAGCTCTCCCTGGGACTTCACTATGTGCTCACTAACTTCCCTCCGCGGAACTGCCTCTGTTTTCCAGACTGAAACCTGATTGACGAAGCGCTCGGTAACACGCGCTCCTGTTTTCCAGCCGAGCACTTGCAGATTCACAGACCGGACGCCCCTTTGCAGTAATTATATGTTTACGTGGCTTCCCCCTCCCACTTGATTACACATTGAGCGGGAATAATGTAAAACGCAGCTGCTGCTGGCTGGGCCTCCCAGTACCCATTCTTTGTTAGCAAGAGAATCTTCCTTTCATTCAAGCAGACAAAGCACCTCGTTAGAAACACAGCTCTCCGCTCCATCCGGCTCCTGGAGGCCGCCGTGTCATTTGTCACGGAACAAAATTCCCAACCGACGAGGAGTCATGGATTTTTGTGGCCATTGGGATACAAATCCGTGTTTTCTGCCACACAGTGGTGGGTATGCGGGCAAGATGGCATGACTGGTTCGCTTTTCATCACCCTGAACCCAAACTGGGACCCAGGGCCCACCACTCTGACTTACCGCCTTCCTCACAGGAACCCTTCCACGTGTACAAAGATCAGATCCCATTCAGCTGAACAGAACATAAATGCAAGACAATAGACTGTCACGAAAATCTGGACATATGGACCCATTTGTGACTGTTGACTTCCGGCCTCTGCCTGTCACCGTGGGTGATCTTAGCACAGGCATTCCCTCTGCCTCCCCCAGACCAGCGTGACTAGTCAGCATGCAGGGGGGGACCCCGCCCCGCTAGGTTCTTAGTCCCACAGATGAGGAACCTCCACAGGGAGGGAAGGGGCTGCCGTCCTGCCTAAAACCCGCCCTCCCTGTGAGACGCCGGCTGCGCCCCCCGACACGCACTCCCCTGTGGGAACGAAGCTCACGTAAGCTAGCGACAACACCCCATCACAGAACAGGAAGGCGCCTTCCAGAGAACACAAGCAGCTCCCCAATGTTTACAGCAAGCCCCCGTAAGAAGTACAGTCGTGTGTGCGTGGGTGCAGCTGAGATTAAAATATAGAAAGTAGTAACAACTTACAGCCGGGATGTCCTTTTTCCTTTTTAAAGGCATTAGAGAAAACGGCGCTTGACAGTTTTGATCACCCACACAGTGACCCCCCCCCCCAGCTCGGCAACGCAAACGGGCATCCTAGGGTGACCATCTGCCTCCCCCTCCCCCGCTGTAACACCTGTAACACCACTCTGCTTCTTTTTAACCTCACCAGCCACATACTCACCCCTAAACACTACAGGGGGATTCCGCCTGTTTGCCTTTTATGCGTGGAATCGTGTGTGTACTCAAACACTGTGTGCACTTTTCTATCTTGCCTCCTTTGCTCAAAATCGTTTGCAGGGCCCATCAACGCTCTTGCCGACAGCGGCGGCCCGTCTCCCTGCGTTATATCCCATCACGTATCTCCACACCCTGCAATTTACTCATCCCTTCTACTCCTGACGGACACAGGCTCTTCCCAGTGTGTGGCCGCTCAACGAACGGCACCAGAAACATCTGTGTCCAGGTCTCCTGCCGTGGCTGTAGCAATAAACAAATAAACAGAATAAAAACTGAATAAACCAAACAGAGGTTTTACCCACTTCCATCCGCGAGGGGCCAACGAAGGTGCGCATTGCCGCACGTCCCTACCCACTCTTACTCCCGTTGGGGCTTACATTTCTGGGGTCCAAGCAGTATCCCATTTGCATTTCCCTGACAGAGATTAAGCTCCTTTCCATGTGTTCATTGTCATTTACGTGTCCTTTTTTAAAAAGCCCCTGTTAATCTTTCACCATTATTATTATTATTTAAAGAAACACTGAACACACCAGTGCGTGGGAGGCAGAGGGAGAGAGGGCATCTCAAGGAGATGCCCCACCAAGCGTGGAGCCCAGTGCAGGGCTCGATCTCACAACCCTGAAATCATGACCTGAGCTGAAACCAAGACTTGGATGCTTAACAGACTGAGCCACCCAGGTGCCCCTCACCTATTTTTTAATTAATTTTCTTACTGATTCATACAAGCTCCTTACATATTTTGCACTTCTGTCAACTGTAGGTCTTCTCCCCTCTCAACAACAAAATTCCTAAACAAAACGTTGGCAAATCAAACCCAGCAATGTACATATAGAATAAAATATCATGACCAAGTTGAGATGATCCGAAAAACTCAGGGTTACTTTAACATTAGAAAAGCAATGTGGGGCACCTGGGTGGCTCAGCGGGTTGGGCCTCTGCCTTTGGCCTGGTCATGGTCTCGGGGTCCTGGGATCGGGCCCTGCATTGGGCTCTCTGCTCTGCGGGGAGCTTGCTTCCTCCTCTCTCTGCCTGCCTCTCTGCCTACTTGTGATCTCTGTCTGTCAAGTAAATAAGTAAATAAAATCTTTAAAAAAAAAAAAAGAAAATCAATGTAACTCACTTACTGGATTAAAAGAGAAAAATCAAATAATCACCTCACTGCAAAAAGGGCATTTGATAAAATTCTACTCTTTCATTAAAATACACACACACACACACAACCTAACAAACTAGGAATACAAGGGAATGTTCTTCTGATAAAAGGTAGTCTCCAAGAACCCCCACCCTGAGCCACACTCAACAGTGGAGCTGGTAAAACCTTCACACTGAGATCAGGAACAAGTGAGCATGTGCACGACACCCACGTGTCCCCCGCCAGAGCAGAGGCGCTCATGCTACGAGGGAGGGGAGAGAGAGAATGGAAGAATGACCGGACGGGAAAGAGAGGGTGGGACTGGGAAGAAGCAAAGTGGGCATCAGTCACAGACCGTATGATTGTCCAGGTCAGGAATCCAAACCAAGCTACAGATAAAGAACAAGAAATAATGAAGCCGGACAAGGCAGCCAAACACACACTCAGTGTGTGAAGACAGTCTTCTCTGTAACAAGCTATTTGCAAGTGGGACTTAAAAGGGATCACGAGTTTGCGGAGTAAACACGGACAGAATTTTTGGCAGATGCGTGCCCAGTCAATTGCAGGAGCAAACATCAAGGTGTCAGCCCTCCCCGGGGAGTCCCAGCAGCAACACGTGGAGGCCTCCGGGAAGAACCGGGCGGGGCCGATCCTAAGATTCACTTGGAAATGGGAGAACCGACGTAGGGGCTTTTTCTTCGTGTTTCATGCAGGTAATGAGCCTCTTAATGGATTCCATAGGCAGCGACGGACTGCAGCCCACCGTTCAAACGCCACTGAACCAGTTCAACACCGAACCTCCTGCGTCCCCCAACACACACGCTTCAGCGCTTTTGTTTGAAAACACACTTGGGGGGCGCCTGGGTGGCTCCGTGGGTTAAAGCCTCTGCCTTCGGCTCGGGTCATGATCTCAGGGTCCTGGGATCGAGCCCCGCATCGGGCTCTCTGCTCAGCAGGGAGCCTGCTTCCCCCTCTCTCTCTGCCTGTCTCTCTGCCTACTTGTGATCTCTCTCTGTCAAATACATAAATAAAATGTTTAAAAAAAAAAAAAGAAGAAGTTATTCTGTAGGGATAGATTTAAAAAAAAAAAAGAAAAGAAAACACACTTGGGGGCAGAATGGACATCCTCGGCCATAAGCGCTAAGACCTCCAGCAGCTTTCCAAGGGACAGAGTCCTGTCCTGTCCCCTCTTTACAGAGAAGAGAGGCTCAGAAAGAACAGAACTCAAAATTCCAGTGGAACTGAAATCGGGGTGAGGAGTGCAACCCAGGTCTTCAAAATCCCGTGCCAGGCTGAAAAAGCCATCTGCACAGGGTCTGAAGGCTTCCAGAATCCCTACAGGTCAAAGGACCAGAGGACTTCGGCTGGGAGCGTTGGGCCTTACCCAGCTCCCTGACTCCAGGAAAAGCTCGACGCAGAGCCAGCATCCCACCAGACCTACAGGCGCCTAGAGCATCCGGTGGGACTTACCGAGCAACTGAGAAAGCTACGGTACGCCCCCTCGGTGGTAGCAAGGCAGCCTTGTAGAGCCAGATAGGACCATGACTCCATCATGTTCATTCTACAGCTAGAAATCCATGCTTGGCCAACTGTGTGCCAGGCGCTAGCCCAGGAACTGGGGATGCTCAGGAGAACCCACAAGACTCCTGCTCTCCTGAAGCGAATACTGGGGGGAGCTCTATGTAGGATGTAATGTGAGATGGTGGTTGGTGCTCCAAGGGCAGATCAGCCTCAAGAAGGGAGGACCAGTGCAGGAAATTCTACTTAGTGTGCACAACCACAGCCAGGCTGAAAAGGGGACAGAGTTGGGACCTGGATGGGAAGCCTGGCCCAGAAAAAGCCAGAAGACTGACACAGCCAAAGAAATCACAAGAGCAAAGGCCCTGAGGTAGAAACTGCTCGTGCCTCAATTTTTAAAACCCTATTACTGTTTATATGCATTACCTTATCTCAACCTTATCAGCGGAAAGAGCTGTATTTCATGGACAAGAGATGTGGGCTGGCGGAAAGAACATCTACTTCCCTGCCAGTTGCGCAGCTCGGAGAGCGCTCGGGGCCCCAAGAAGTGCTTCTGCACTCCAGCCACCGGGCAGTCTGCCCTGAAGCTCTAGACTGGACTGGAAGGTGCCACTCTGCTTCAGAACACACAGGTGGGAAAACCGAGGCCCAGGTGGAACCCACTCGAGGAGCAGTCGCTTCACATCCAGGTGGCTGGTCTCCCCGAACCAGGCTCCCTGTACCAATCTCCACTACTTTTTTCCCACCCGAGTCCCCAGACCCTGAAGCCGGGCTATCAGGGGAGCCTTCACGGCTTGCTAAGCCCTTCGGTTTCTGCTACGGAAACATTCCCAGATGGACGGGATAAGGGTCCCGATCCCCAGGACCCAGAAGTTACCAGGGCCTCAGAAACCTGGAGCGACTGCCTTGGACAGGGCAGGGCCTGGCCCCCAACCCCGGGTCTCCCCAGCCCCCAGCCTCAGAGCTCCCTGGCCCTCCAGCCCCTAGCTTCAGAGCTTCCCAGTCCCCCGACCCCAGACCCCAGACCCCGGCCCCCAGCCTCAGAGCTCCCTGGTCCCCCAGTTCCTAGCCTCAGAGCTCCCCGGCCTTCGAACCCCCAGCCTCAAAGCTCCCCCGCCAGCCCCCAGCCTCTAGCCTCAGAGCTCCCCGGTCCCCTGACCCCCAGCCCCCAGGCTCAGAGCTCCCTAGCCCCCATGCCCTTGGCCTCAGGGCTCCCCGCTCCCCCAGAGCCTCTAGCCTCAGAGCTCCCCGGGTTCCCCAGCCCCCAGCCTCTACCTTCAGAGTTCCACGGCCCCCCAGCCCCGGCGCTCCCCGAGCTTCCTGCCCCTCGGCCCCTGGGGCCCCCAGCCCTCCGGCCCAAGAGCTCCCCAGCCCCAGAATCTCCCGGTCCCCCAGGGTCCAGCCCCTGATCCCCAGTCCTCCGCCCGAACCCACGCCCCAGCAGCGAGTACCAGGAGACCTCGCCCCGGCGCAGGGAGGGGCCGCCCCAGAGAGCCGCGCACTCGGCCTGCGCAGCCCCCGCCCTCCTTCCGCCCAGCGCCCGGCAGGCCCGATGCAGGTAGCGCGCAATCCGGCGCCGCGCTTTCGCCACTGCTCTGGACAACGGTCTGAGAAAACGAACACCGCACACGCGCTATCCTTTGATCGCATCAACTCCTACCGTGGCGACGCCTCCGAATGCAAAAGGCTAGAACCAAAATACTTTCTGGCGCCTCGAACGGCTCCAGGGAGTAGCGAATCTGCGGGATCCGCTCGCCGGAAGTAGGGCTGCCCCTCGCCGGAAGTTGCGCTTCCTCCATTTTGTTGCCCGCTATGGCGGCGGTGTCGAGTTTGGGGCCGGGATGCGGCGCTTTTGACTGAGGGGGTAGGCCAGGCGGAGGCATTGGGGACATCCGCGCGGCGCAGAAGAGGACCAGCCTGGACGCCGGGGACGCTGTCATGTACGGCGCGAGCGGAGGCCGTGCCAAAACCGAGAGGAAAAGCGGCGCGAAGGAGGAGGCCGGACCCGGCGGTGCCGGCGGTGGGGGGAACCGAGTGGAGCTGCTGGTCTTCGGCTATGCCTGCAAGCTGTTCCGGGATGACGAGCGAGCGCTGGCCCAGGAGCAGGGACAGCACCTCATCCCCTGGATGGGGGACCACAAGATCCTCATCGACAGGTCGGTTCCTCCCCCCACCCGCCGGTCCTCCCCTTCCCTCGCCCGCTCGATTTCGTCTGATGTTGACTTGATGGCCAGGACTAAAAAGGGGTTCTGTGGAGCCAGCGGGGATCTGGGGGACCCCCTCCTCTGTCCTTACATCCCCCAGGTTTTGGAGGGAGGGGGACGGTGAAACCTGCCCTAAGACACTGGCTGGAGTTGCGCGCCGCGTGTGTCGCCGGAGGGATCGTCTCTGCTCCTGCAGCCCCTGGCGACCCCTCACCCCGGTCGCTGGTTCCGGTTGGCCGCTCTGCGCGGTGGAAGCGGCCGGTGCGCTGGCCTCTCCCGATCGGCGTTCTCGTGGGGGTAGTGCGCTGCCTCCCTCCCTACTCGCGGCCCTCCCACGGCTCCGTGTGGTGGCAGGGCAACCGCGAAATGCTCACGCGGAGGCCGCGCGGTTAGAAAACCTTTTGGATCCCGAGAGTTAGCCTTGAACCTCGTGTGCCGCCTGCGCCCTCCTTGTGGAGCGCCGGCATTTTGCCGGCATGACATTTGACTCCGCCAGCCCCCTCCTCCCCACTGGGACAATCTGGCGGAGCTGACTTGGTTCAGACCGAGGTTGTAGGTGCCAGTCAGTTGGAAGCCGGTTGACTTGGGGGCAGACACTGGCTTTGGTGTTAGAGATAGTGTTCTTAGGGCAGGTTTCACGGTCTCTTAAAACCGAAGGGTGGAACTGGGACGCAGATGTGTTTCTTTTCAAATCAAACCTGCTTTAGGTAATCGCCCTGGAGGATGTTTAGCCACTTTGGGCAGAGGGGTCCCGGGACTGGGGATTTCTAAAGATGTTTGGTTTGAAAAGGATGGCATTACATGGTGTAGGTTGTTTGCTCCCCACCCCCCCCCCCAGCCATATTTTCAGTCCCACTTTCCTTCTCCTCCTTGGAGTTTTGGTTTGTTGGTTTGGGTTTTTGCCGGTTTGGCAACTCGACGTCTGGGGCCCGGACTGAAAAGCTAACGATGACCAGCCATTTAACTGTGGAATAGTGTCTCCGAGTGAAGGAAGCCCGTCGTTTGATTAAAGCTGGATTCTGCAAAGCCCTGGGACATGACTGTAGGGATGACCTGTGAGCTGGCCAGAATGGACACATTCATGACCAAATAGGCCTTTTTCCATCCCTGACATTGCCGTTTGGAGTTAGATCTAGACAACAGTGACTCTGGAAGGGAGGGTTGCGGAGCAGGTCTGGACCTGACGCTCCATGCTCTGCTCAAACATGCTGTGCCTTTAAACCGTAGCTTCTGTGATCAGTGATGCCTGAGTTGTCAGGCAGCTTGCTTTTCTAAAGTGTTACAAAGTGCTACTTGTGATATTTATTATTAAAGCTTGCTTGGTAAGCAACTAAGTCTGAGCTCCTTATGCAGTTTTCCGTATCATTCTGTACATGATTGGAGTGAGGTCTTCCAAAACTAATGGGGAGCAAACGCTACACATGTACATGTATAATATTTTCAAATAATGATCTACATTTGTAAGTTAAGGAGGTTTACAGCAAAGTAAAAATAATTTTGAAATTTAATAAAGTGCAATAACTTGGCTACTCTGGAATTTTGGCCTTTTTTCTTGTAAACGTCTTTTTTTTTTTTTTAATACTTTTTGGTCCGCATTACAAAAGTCAGCATTAAAAAATCAGGCAGACTTTTGTTTGTCTCTCTCTGTTTGTTTTTGCAAGCCTAAATCTGAGTGTTTCTAACTCACTCGTTTATTATCTGATATTGCACATCAACAGCAGCTTCCCTGAATCTTTATGTTAAAAGCATAACAAAAAGTGCCCTTCTTATTCCTAATTTGGCTGCTGTGCCTGTTGGTCCATGCACGTAAACATGGATGCGTCTTGACGTATGTGATTCCCTGGGGGTGTAAAGTTTAGAAGAAGATATTTATACTGCACCTGCTAATAGTTTTGCTCTGTTTCCAGTGAACCTCCTTAAACTGCACGTATATGTCACTGTTCCTATGTATGTGTGTCTCTCTATCACGTAACCCAGCACTTATTTCCTCAGCCAAGTGGCTAGGGGGCGAGCCTAGCCAAGATTTTACCTCCAATGGACGCAAGTTTCTTTGGTGAAGATTTCTCCTGAGAGTTCGGGACTAGCAGAAAGAAGCGAGGAAATTTCGACCGTTGGGTTCTTACGGATAGGTATTTATGTATTCGGTTTGTGTGAATGTAAGCTATGATATTTGACTTCTCAGAAAAAAAAAAATTTCTAGTTTTTATTTTTTTGCAAATGGCATTGAATGGTTGACCAAACCATAAACGGTAAGCGCTGCCAGTGAAGTGGGCACCATTTATGCTGTTCAAGAATTGTTTACCTTTAATTATAAGCCTTACCCTATTATACGAAGGAATGTAGACTTTGTTAAGATAACTTGAGTTTTAAAAGTAGGTGAGATGTGACTAGCCAAATTAAATATAAATCGGAGAAGATTTTTTTATGTTTGTTTTCGTATTTTTACTTCTTTGTTTTAATGGGTAAGTATGTATGTGAAACATCCCACACGAACCAACCCAGACGTTAACTTCTTCCCGGTGACCAGCGTGTTCATATTACAGATATGATGGGCGCGGTCACCTGCATGACCTTTCTGAGTACGATGCCGAGTATTCCACGTGGAACCGCGATTACCAGCTGTCTGAAGAGGAGGCTCGAGTAGATGCCCTGTGTGATGAGGAGAGGTATTTAGCCTTGCATACGGACTTGCTTGAGGAGGAGGCAAGGCAAGGTACTGCTCAAGAAAAACTTACTTAAGCAACAAACTTTTTAAAATTTTTTAAGTATTTAAAATTTACTCCCATTCATTTTTTTATACTCACTCTTTCTGATATTATCTTGACAGTACCCAGTGGATTGGAAAAACAGGAGTCTTTGCGTTCTGAGAGGACCTCAGGATAGTTTATATATAGAGAGCCACAAAGAATTTTCCCAGCTTTTGAGGGCAGACTGGGATTTGAAAAAACAAAAACCAAACTCTTTAACTGTTCTTCTTTAACAGTATCGTATAAACTAAAATTGATGTTCTTGTCTTTGCCTTAACAATCTTTAATACAGTTCTTAATCCCCACATTTCTCAGCAGGAAGAAATTTTCCACAAAAGACGTGTATTCTGCTATCTGTGGTAAACGTGTACTGGCAAAAGTACATATTAATAGATGTGAGGTGTGAATTTGTAAAAACATTTTTGCCTCCAAAAGAGGCTGAAAAAAGTGTGTTGTATGCTTTACTGATAGCCACAACTTTAGAAATATGTAAAATTTTTCTCAGTAAGTTTCCATTTTTGTTAATAAAATTCTCATTTTTATTCAAGAGGAAGAATACAAGCGATTGAGTGAAGCCCTGGCAGAGGATGGGAGCTATAACGCGGTGGGCTTCACGTATGGTAGTGACTACTATGACCCGTCAGAGCCCACAGAAGAGGAGGAACCTTCTAAACAGAGAGGTGAGGGGAGAACACCGCACCGGGTGACGTAGTATTGGCGGCTACGGCATACGCAGTGGGAAAGTCTTCAAGGTACGGGTGCGGCCGCTGAGTTACTTGTGACCTCACGGCGACGCAGGCACCATTAGCAGACTCCTTCTCGGGGTAGAACAGAGCTAGAAGCCAGAAAATTAAGTGTTCTTGGAGGTGGAAACTGAATGCAGGCTCGTGTCTGCATTAGACCCCGTTGCCTTTCGCAGATTTCTCTTGGACTCCAGTGACTGGAAATTACTTACTCTGGAGTCTTTGTTCCTTAACTCTGAGACCCAGTGATTGGCCCTCGGGGCGTTGAGAGAGTAGGCGTTAACTACCCTTGAGCGAACCCCGTTCCCTGTGCCCTCCACACCTGAAGTGACGGCCGGGCTCAGCAGAAGGCTGGCTGTGGAGTCCCTTGCTGCTCAGCAGGGAAGAGCCGGAGACCAGACCCCTCCACCCCCCACCCCCGGTTGGACTCAGTAGGATCCGCAGCGCGCGCGCCCGTGGAGCGGTGCGTAGCCATAGTGATGTGAAATGGGAGACTTTAAAATCCTACTCGGCTGTTTTAACTCCGGGAACTTTGGATATAAAAAAAGAGTGCCCCAAAGTAGCTGGACTGTGAGCGCAGGAACAGGTACCCTGCCGCTTTGGTAGGCTCTGAGAGCACCGTTGTCACAGCCTTGCGCAACGATCAGACGCTAACATCGGTAATGACAACGTGAGCCGGAAACTGCAAGGCTGGGTCACTGTGCGCAGGACACTCTGTTTAAGGGGAAGGAGAACTGTGGGGGGCACCGGCTGGCCCCGTCCATAGAGCGCGTGACTAAAGGGAAGGAGAACTTTCACTTTTCGAATGTTTAACTTTATTCGAATGTTTAAAATAATGAACTTGAATCACATCAACCAGGGCTTTCGTTTTAGGGCTAACACTCGGTTATTTGGGACTTAATTGGTTTCTCCTTCAGTTTTGCAAACCTCCTCACAAGTCTAAAGTGGTTACGACCGCTCCGTGATGCACCGTGGTCTGCCCAGCCTGGTGCGGCTGCCTGGGGGCTCCTGCGGCCTTCAGGGGCGGGCATCACGTGGACGGGACGGGACGGAGGGAGGCCTTGCACGGGTGCTTCCTTGTTGCCCCTCCCCTCCTCCTGCTCCCTGCGTTGTGGGCAGCGGTCACGGCTGTGCGGCTGTGTCCTAGAAGCTTGTGATAAGACTTCCAGCTGTCATTGGGACTGTGATCAGTTAAAACCTCGTTAAGGCATTTCACGCCTTCAGAAGTGAGGACGCAGTGGGAATGTTCTTACAGGTCCGGAAGTAAGCGCTCGCTCCTTTGTCCACACTTACCTCCACTAGAGTTCCGGATAGTAGATTCCGTTTTTTCGTCTCCGAAGCGTGTACATTACGTCTGCTTTAAACACATAGCGTTTTTGATCAGAAGGAAGGAATACGTACTATGTAACTTTGTACCTGAAGAATGGAAATTTATAAAAGCCAAATGTCATTTGCAAGGTCAAGTGACAACCTTTGGAAAAACCCATAATACTAATTTCTTAACGTTCTCGATTAGGGCTGTGCACACTGCCACCATCACCCCAGACGGCAGGTTTTGTCAGAGAAGTGTCATGGGGTCACAGCCGCACTGGTTTGTGCACGCAGCGTCTGGGCAGCCTCTGTGTCTCAACCGCAGAGTCGAGTAGTTGGCCCACAGGGCGCGTGTGGCCAGAAGTGAGCTTACCGTCTGGCATTGTCTAGAAAGTTGCCAACCCCTGTTACACATGTCGGATATTGTCTCGGTATAATTAAACTTCTTCATAATTATTGAAATTTAAGAATTTCAGTGTGATTTAGTTAGCTTTCGAAGTTTTAGTATGCTTTCACTTCAACATTAAGTTCTCTTTAGTATTTTATAATTTATTTTTCTTTCTGTGGTCATCCTCAGGACTTTACCTTATATGCTGATTAAATTTTTTTTGAAGATAGATTTATTTGAGAGAGAGCACTACAGAGCATGTGCCTGGGGGGGGGGGGGTGTGGAGGGCTGGATGCACAGGGAGAAGGAGAATCTGGAGCAGGCTCCACCGAGTGCGGAGCCCAACTCGGGGCCGGATCCCAGGAGCCGAGATCTGGCCCGAGCCAAATTGAAGAGCCAGCGCTCAGCGGACAGAGCCACCCGGGTGTCCTGCTGATCCGTTTTTCCAGTGAAAGTCAGGCCCATGTGAAACTTACATCTCGGCTTTTAGTGCTTCGCTTATGCTAATGTGGGAAAATGCCACATGTACCTG
The DNA here is from genome assembly GCF_963455335.1 of Martes martes. Taxonomy (NCBI): domain Eukaryota; kingdom Metazoa; phylum Chordata; class Mammalia; order Carnivora; family Mustelidae; genus Martes; species Martes martes. Next base: position 92,283,431 of record NC_137901.1, read on the forward strand.
CACACAGTAGAATTCAGGTTGGTGCCCGGTACCACTGACAAAGAAGTTCTACTTCAGTGTTGCATTATTTAAAAAAAAAAAAGTTGGTTGTTTTTGTTTTTGTTTTTGTTTTGGGGTTTCTCGGTGCCATCAGCAGGTCTAAATATTCCCTGATTTTCAAAGTTACTCTGTTGTCCTGGCATTCTGGGGACACTTGAAGTTTCATGCTGAGAGCCGGCGGTGGCGGTGACTTTGTGTCTGTGCATCATTTCCTCTTCTTCCCGCATGGCAGATTCTCCTTTTCCTGTTTTTTTTCCAGTCATTATTAAAGTTTTTTTTTGTGGGGGCGCCTGGGTGGCTCAGTGGGTTAAGCCTCTGCCTTCGGCTCAGGTCGTGGTCCCAGGGTCCTGGGATCGAGCCCTGCATCGGGCTCTCTGCTCAGTGGGGAGCCTGCTTCCCTCTCTCTCTGCCTGTCTCTCTGCCTACTTGTGATCTCTGTCAAATAAATAAATAAAAATATTTTTTAAAAAAAGATCTTTTTTTTAAAAAAAGGGGATTTGAATTTATTTGAATCTGAGTGTTGCAACAGCTATGTTTTGTTCTGTGCTACTAAAGCCATTTTTCTGTAAACTAAGGTGTGTGTAAGGACAGAGGCGTCCCGTGTAACATCCGTGTTCCACACAGCTCTTGATTTGGGCTCCGCTACTCTGGGAGCAGCGGCCCCAGGCTCAAGGAGACTGTGAGATTTGAAGTTGCTCCTTGACGTGTTGCAAACCAGGGTGTCCAGCATCCTGCAGCCACACCAGGCCATTTGGGCCCTACTTCCAGGCTGCAGGGCTGCTGATCGCAGGAAGTGATCAGGCCTGAGTGTCTCTGGTTCTTAGGGGAGAAGAAGGCTGCCTAAGCAGAAACAGATGGGACAGACGGTGTTAATCCTCCCATATCTCATCAGACTACAATTCCCAGGTTTTTAGGTACGATGAAACCTGCTTACAAGCCCTCCTTGGCTTCGTAGAAGAATTAGATTTGATAGGAAACCTTCATCTCATCAAGAAAACACATGTGGTGGAAACGTTGATTTTGATGAAGATTTCATGTTTACTTAATGTTATTTTTTTGGCAGGGAAACCTAACTGTGCCTTGAAATCCTTTACAATGTTAGCTTTGATAAGTTTTCTCTTAGGTTTTTGTACATTTCACTATGTCCTTTCAGTAGGTGATCCCCTGAGAGATTGCGAGATACGCAGGTCCCCTCTCATTTGGGAGGCTCTGACGAGCAGTGATCCTGTGTGACCCATCTGTGTGACCCACAGATGGAAATGGGAAAGAGGCGTCTGGTTATTGATGGTAGGGGGGTGGTTTGCGTGTGTCAAGAAGTCTTGGCAGGTACACTTAAGGGCTTTACAGCTCGATGGTGAAATCAGCCTGCCATCTGGAGGTTGGGCACCCGTGCCGTGCTGTCTCCCTGGGGATCCTGCAGAAACAACTCAGAGGAGGTCTTAGTGCCAGTTAAACACACACACAGATCACAGAGCTGGGAGCGGGGAGAACTGACCACAGGCTGAGTGCCCACTAAGCAGGGCGCGTTGTGGGGAGATGCCTGGAGCTGGGTCTCCGGGAGATCTCCGTGCCTCAGTGGCCTCATCCAGAGGGGGTTGGTAACACCCGACGGGCACAGGCCGGGGCGGAAGAGGAGACGGGCGAGTGTCTCTAGAGGTGATGATGCGAAGGTGAAGAGCCAGGGAGCACCACTCGCTCTGGTCCCTCTGTCGTTGCTTACTGTTGGTGGCCGCCTTCCTTCCTGGTCATTGTTCTGAAGTTTTATATTTTCTTTTTATACAGAAAAAAATGAGGCTGAAAACATAGAGGAAAACGAGGAGCCTTTCATTGCCCCCGTGGGGCTGAACGTGCCGCCTGACGTGGAGCTGGTACGTGTGTCTCCTGTCCTGGTGCTGCCCGTCGTTCCCGCTGTGGGTTAGGATTGCCGGGCGCATGGAGCCCGGCCGCAGCCCTGACAGGTCATGGTACTGTCAGATGATCTGTGAGTCACGGACACCAGACCACACCCTGCCTGTCCTCCTCCAAAGAGAAAGGGAGGAGTTCTAGCCCAGAGCATCAGGGACTCAAGGAGCTGGCCCTGGCGGCCGTAGGGCTAAGCCCGCACATTTACCAGCGTGGAGAAAGCGAGTCAGGGTGAGCAGCGAGGAAGCCGTCAGCCACATTCAGGCCCAAGAACACACTCGATCACAGCAGTGTGGCTTGTGGGGAAGAGGCTTTGTCCTGGCTTTTGCCATGGTGGCTTTGGCAGGGTCTTAAGGGAAATGCCTTTACCTTACCTTGCTGCTCTCGTGCCCAGGCTTCCCGTCCCTGGGGACGAAGGCCCAGTGGCATCTCCAGGCCACCTGGCACTCCGGAGGAACCCTGGGCGGGACTCGGCCTGAGTGCTCTGCAGCTCGAGCCTGGCCGAGCGGCATGGTTCCTGCTCCCCTCACGCCGCTCTTCCAGCTGCGTCCTGAGGGGTTCAGGCCGGGTTACAGTGGGCATCCCTGGGGGTCTCCTGCACTCCCAGCCCTGCACTGGCTGCTTTGTATCTTCTGTGTCGTGTAATGCTAACGGCCCCATACGCTAGCTGCTGTGCCTGGCCCCCTTCCGCAGGAGAGGACCGCGGCCGTGCGGGTGGAGGCCGGGAGTGTTGCCTGGGTGCACTCCGCAGAGGCCGGGGCGGGGGGATGATGTTGGTGTTCAGGTGGTTTTTCCCGTGACATTTTTGTGACTGAATTTCTAGTGGCATGGATGCAGGCCTGCCCTGGTTCTGAGCCTCTGGGTGCACGGGGGGGGGGGGGGGGGGGGGCGAACTCTTGGTGGAAAGTTCTAGCCCCTGTTTTCACATGTTGATGGCAAGTGGCAGAGCCTCCACCCCGTCCCTTCCTGCATTTACACACTCACACTCTCTCCCTCCTTCGCTCTCTCAGTCTTCGTGCAAGTAGGAGTGAAAATGTCGGTGGATTTTTTTTTTTTTTTTAAGATTTTATTTATTGGGGTGCCTGGGTGGCTCAGTGGGTTAAGCCTCTGCCTTCAGCTCAGGTCATGATCTCAGAGTCCTGGGATCGAGCCCCACATTGAACTCTGCTCTGCGGGGAGCCTGCTCCCCCCCCCCGCCTGTCTTTCTGCCTCCTTGTGATCTCTCTCCCTCTCTCTCTGTCAAATAAATCAAATCTTTAAAAAAAAAATAAAAAGATTTTATTTGTTTATTTGACAGACAGATCACAAGTAGGCAGAGAGGCAGGCAGAGAGAGAGGAGGAAGCAGGCTCCCTGCTGAGCAGAGAGCCCGATGCGGGGCTCGATCCCAGGACCCTGGGATCATGACCTGAGCCGACTGCAGAGGCTTTAACCCACTGAGCCACCCAGGCGCCCCATGTCTGTGGATTTTGCTGGGTGGAATTATCGTATTTGTTTCCCCATTTCCAGCGTTCAGTTAAAGCTGAACGTGCCAGTTGAACGTTGGTTATCCTGAGCCTTGTGTTACTGGGCTTCCTGTGTGTGGTTCTGGGTTATATTCCTTCTTGTTCTGGAATGTGCTTTTTATTTTACATGAGAGACCCATTAAAAACGAGTTGCTCCCTTACCTATATTTAATGCTGAAAGCTTTTATTTAAGGTTGACTATATGGAATTTTATTTATTTTTATGTGAAAGTGTATTTTTAAACTTTTATGCAGATATAAACACGGAAGTATAATAGGTTTTATTGCGTTGTTTACTTTCTATTAAAGTATTTAATGGCTTTGCATTCTCAGCCAGAGTAAGCGTCACTAAGCTGTTTAATGGTCTCCTGGAGCTAAAAATAGTTGCTACCCTTTGGAGACCAGAATAGTAATTTGCCTTCTTGATGTTAAAGAGTTTCTTGTGATAGTATCGCAGAGCGGCCTCTCAAGTGGGACATTGTTTGATTCTGTGGAAACCATGTCTGAGCACTTTGGGGCGCTGCCGGACAGGGTCATTCCCTTCGTGCTGGCGTCAGGGCTTGGGGGCAGCGGTTGGTGGTCTGTGACTCTCACTGTGATGTTCGGGGCAGGGGGGTGCGGCGTGGAACACAGGGTGCTTGCAGTGGAGGCTTCTGGCCTGTGGGAGGGGGGAGCAGTGCTGCCTCTTGTGCGTGGGGCCCCCCTCGCTCGGTAAAGAAAGCAGGCACTTGAGTGTTCTTGATGTTGAAGCTGGGCTTTTGGAGGAGAGCCTAATGACGGGATCTGTGGGGTTGTGTGAAGAGCGAGTAGTTAGAAATCGTGGCACTCGGGAGACGGATGTTGGTGGGTGTTCGAGACAGGCCGCGGCTGGTGCTGTCCTCCACAAAACCCCAGCAACCCTCCCAGCTCCACATCCCACCAGGCCCCTAAAGCGACCTCACAGCTTTGTTTTAGCTTTTCATAGTGAGTCTCTGTGTGTTTTCTTGTGTTTCTCCCTTGGTATATAGCCTGGCATCGTTTGTCTCAGGGTTGTGTTTTCAGCCCTCTGTCCCCTTCTCAGGGACCCGGATGCCCATCTTGGTCACCTCCTGAGCTCTCCGTGTGCCTGGTCCCGACTCAGGGTGTACTCCGCTCCCACCTGCTCGTGTTGAGTTGTGTGCCCCCACACCTGGCGCACACCTAGAGCCCCACTGGGAGTGGGGAGGGAGCGTTGTTCTGGTCAGCCACGGGGGCTGGAAGTGCTGCTGCCCCACAGATCCGATTAGAAGTTCTTTCTGGGGGAAACACGCTCATCTGAACACACTTTATGAACCAGAGGAAGAACAGGGCAGGACTCAGTGTGTAATCACAATCGTGCTCGACATTTCCCCCTCTGGCCGTGCGGCTAAGGCCGTGCGGTGACAGTTGCTGACCGCGTGCTCCGTGCTTTGCTCCTGTCCTCAGTCCTCGCAGCACGGGCGCCTGGGGAGTAGATGCGCTCGGCCGCCGCGCACTGGAGACGCATTGAGGTCTAGAGGGCTCAGAGCTCTGGCTGATGGGTGTTGAGATTAGAGTGTTGTTGTCATCATAATTCAGGGGTTCTGTCACCCCAGGATAGGGGCGGGAAGCATCCTGTGGAGTTCTTGCCTTTGGGATCCGTAAGGACTGTTGACGTATGATGAGTGTGCCCCGTGTGCTCCGTGCATGCGTGTTCTCCGAGCACCTTGTCTTCCAACATCTATTTCCTCGCAGAATGTGGATGTGTTTATGGAGTCACACACGTCACTAGGTCCCATTGTAGCGCCAGGATTTTGAATTTTGTTCTGGAAGTCCCTTCCCACCCCTAAGATTTTAAAAATATTTTCCTGTTTCCTGCTGTTGCATTTATAGTTTTTTGGTTTTTTTTTTTAACAATTGAATTGTGACTTGATGTAATATTTATTTTGGGCTGTGAATGAAGTGGGCATTTGATTATTTCTTCCCTGATCACAGCAGAGGAGAGGGCCAGCCCAACCGCTCCAGGGGCCCATCACTGTTCACCCTGCCTTCCGTTCCCGTGCTACCCCATCCTGGTCCCTCCACTTTTCCAGAGCTGTTAGGAGACCTGACACTGGCGTGGGTTTTCTCACCTTCTTCCATTTCCCACCGCCTACCCCACAGTTTTTAGAGCTGTGTCTGTAATCTGCGAGGAGTGAGGAGGCATGAGCCTGTCTTCTCGGGCTCAGGCACCTTCTTAAACCACAGGCCTCCCTGTATAAGACAAGCATTTCCCCCTTTATCATTAGTTTTTGTAACATATCATGTACGCGTGTGTGTCCTTGAAATCCCACTCTGAGGTAGGGATACTCGTGGTATAAATAGGGAAAGACCTGCGTAAGGATAGTGTGATGAGGAGAGCAGAGGCTCTTCCCACCAGGTGCGGGCATGTTACCCACTTGCTCTGGGGGAGGCTCAGAAGTGCGCTCAGCACGGCTCTCTCTGTAGTCACCAGCCCCGTGGCTGCGTCTTTTCACCACGCTGTTGTGTCATGAATAGGCCTCCTTTTAGGGATTTTAAACCAGCAGCTTAGTGTGGTTGGCGGAGAGCGCCTCTCCATAGAGGCCATTGTGGTTTCCTTTCAAGGTCACTGTTCTGAATCCGCTGTTAATGATCGACGTGTGCGTGGAACACAGATCCGAAGATTAATCCTGCTGTTAGCACGAGCCGTTGAAAGTCTGCCTCAGGAGCCGTACTCAGGCACAGGGGGCCTGTGACGTGGAATCTAGTTTATTTTGGGAACAGTAAATAACTTTAATTGTAGGTACTTATCCTATTTAAGTGTGAAGGACTATCACTTCAGGCATTAAATTTGAGAATTAAGGCATTTAAATTTTATGAAGGATGTGGTTCTGGAATTATGGAAAGCATCTTGAATACTTAACTGCCCATTTTTAATGAATAATTTCCCACTTTGTTTGCATGTAATTTCTAAGTGTTAATCTCTTCGTTATTATTAGAAGTATTTTTGAAGTATGGCTTTCAGCGTCTGGTCTGACGAGCTCCGTTGGTGGGTGGGAAGTGCCACGCGTGTCACGTGGCGGAAGGAACTTCGCGGCTTGGTCAGGAAACCGGTTGGCAGGGTCTGATTCCTGGTAGTAACCTCACTTGGAGGCAGCAAGGTGGTGCCCTCTGTTCCCACGGGTGAGGCAGACCCTCCCTGTTGTGGCCGGACCGTGCCCACGTGGTGTGGGGGTGAGTTAGGTGCAGGAGCAGGTGAGAGCATGAGGCTTTCCTCAGATGCCCAAAAAGGCTGTTTCCCAAGCTAGGAAATCTAGTCCCGGCTCAGAAGGCAAGAGGAGTGCTGTGTAGACCCTTGAGAAACTGGGTGAATGTGTACACCCTCCCTAGAATCATGCACATGCACATAATTTGCATACGGCTTCTGAGGGTTCACAGCCGCCAGCCCCATGACGGAACCTGTTGAATGTGGAGGTACAGTGAGCTGGTATAAAAAAGGTTGCCTCGAGGGGTGCCTAGGCGGCTCAGTGGGTTAAACCTCTGCCTTCGGCTGTGGTCATGAGCTCAGGGTCCTGGGATCAAGTCCCGCATCGAGTTCTCTGCTCAGCAGGGAGCCTGCTTTCCCCCACGTCTCTCTGCCTGCCTCTCTGCCTACTTGTGATCTCTATCTGTCAAATAAATAAATAAAATCTTTAAAAAAAAAAAAAAGGTTGCCTCGAGTCAGTTCTGCTCAAAGCTGGAGTGGCCTGCCTTGGTCTGTGAGTTTTCTCCCCGTGAGATACTGTAGAATCCAGAAACAGACCAAAGCGTCATGGAACCAACCAGGGGCTGTTCAAATGGGTCTCTTCTGACCGAAATGGGTCTCTCTCTTTTTTTTTTAATTTAAAGATTTTATTTATCTGAGAGAGAAAATGCAAGTTGGGGGAGGAACAGAGGGGGAGGGACAAGCAAACTCCCCGCTGAGTGCAGAGCCTTACATGGGGCTCGATCCCAGGACCCTGAGATCATAACCTGAGCCAAAGTCAAGAGTCGGCTGCTTAACTGAGCCATCCCGGCACTCCTTGAAATGTCTCTTACTTCATGTATTTGACAGTAAAACGAGGTTTTTCTTCTGTTTTAAGTCACGTGACCAGTGAAAAAGAGGAAAAATTGATCATGTGAATATGTATGTTTTTCCATAGCCACCAACAGCCAAGATGCACGCTATCATTGAGCGCACGGCGAATTTCGTGTGTAAACAGGGAGCACAGTTTGAAATAATGCTGAAAGCCAAGCAGGCCCGAAACTCTCAATTCGACTTTCTACGCTTTGATCACTACCTCAACCCCTACTACAAATTCATTCAGAAAGCCATGAAAGAAGGACGCTATACGGTGCTGGCAGAAAACAGAAGCGAGGAGAAAAAGAGTATGTGAGACTGTGTGTCCTGTGTGGACATGGGGCCTGTGCTGGGGAGAAGCAGGGCTTCCAGAATGTTCGTGTGGCCTACCACCGTGGCATTCATCCAACCTGCTGCTGGGGTTTAGGATGGGGTGAAGCTCTCCTTGAGGAAATCTTGACAACACACTAGATTCTTAATTATTTCCAGAGACAGGGAAATATAGTTAATTATTGGTGCTATCAGAGAACACAGTCATCTGGGTTGGAAATTTTTCCTCTCATTTTGGCTGTTTCACGTTTCCCGGAGAAAAGAGTAAATCTGCCTCCTGGGATGGTTCCCGCCATACACGCACCGCGGCTTTAGGGCCTGAGGTTAAGTAACATGTGCACAAAAATGGAAGTTAGTTCTACTCTCCCTTTTTTATTCATGTCTACCTTAAGCAGTTGTTTTTGTTAAATATCTAAATTGGGAATTCTTACCACAAAAGCCAAGTAACTTTTGCATAACGTTCAGGGACAGCAGTCTGTATGTGTCTGCCGTGGAAACGTGATTTTCAGATTCATTTGTACAAACCTTGGTTACAGATCTCATTTTCTCACGTCCATTAGTTTTCTAAAGTATCTGTTGCCTTGTTCTACCTTTCATCCATCAGCACGTTTTGCCATTTTTCTAAAAAATTAACACACAATGGCCCCAGACTAGGCGATGCTGGACGGCTATGCTGGGTGGGCCCACGGCGCACGCCTGTCTTCGTGCGTGGGGCGGTAGTGCTGCGGGGGCTGCTCCCCAGGGGTGCTTTCTGGGTGGAGAACTGCCGCACGGTTGCCTGCAGCCCCGCCTTTGTCTGCTTCTGAGTGTTCCCATCACATATCTGTGCCCTGTCTCTCCCCACACACCAGAATCTTGAAACACGCTTTTGCTTTCCAGAGTCGGGGGTCAGCTCTGATGATGACGATGATGAAGGAGATGGGAGTTACCTGCACCCGTCTCTCTTCGCTTCCAAGAAGTGTAACCGCCTGGAGGAGCTGATGAAGGTTTCGATCTTCTGTGATTTTTATGCCATAACAGAACTGGTGTTAGTCTAGTTTTGGGAAATCATGAAGCGGCCATTTCTTTTGTATCTTACTTTATCATCATCAAAGTCTGTTTTGCATTTTTGTTGTTTGCTTGGTGGCTCACACTTTATGGGTGGCAGTATAGTCCTGGCCATCCCGCCTTCCTTTCCCGAGTGGTTACTAGAAGGTGGAAGCCATGTGTTCCCTCGCTTCCCCTGGGACTCATGAGCAGCCACATAGAGCATGGCCGCGGTCATTCGGGCTCTCTGCGTGTCCTGAAGCACGTCCACCATGCTCTGAAACACTGTGTCCTGTGGTTGAGTTGAGCCTTCTTGGCCACAAAAGGGTTCTCCCTGACTCCGGGTACGGGAATGATGTGACCACACATCCTCTCTGTCTGCAGCCTTTGAAGGTGGTGGACCCGGATCACCCCCTTGCCGCGCTGGTCCGTAAAGCCCAGGCTGACAGCCCCGCTCCCACCCCCCCCTCGGCAGACGGCAGTGCGCAGCCCTCCCAGGCGGAGTACGCCCCTGACTGTGAGTACCTCGCTGTGCGCCTCCTGGCCCGTGGCCTGCTGTGCCGCCAACCCAGCCGGGCCGCTCGACAGCCGTGCATGCAGTGCGGGGCTGGTGGAGGTGCTGGGAGGACTCGGTCCCTTGGGTCTTTGTGGGTAGCGGTCCTCAGTATGTGGCGTCATCCTGTCGTGCGTCCTAATGGTGACAGATGGCTGCTCTGTGTCCAGTGTCAGCCGTGCCTTCCAGGAAGGGTGAAGAAGAAGGGCGAGGGCAGAAAGCACGTGTTTGGGGACTTTGCTCTTCTTGGAAGGGCGCCCCGCCCCTCCCACCCAAGAAGCCATGCCTGGTGCCTCCCTTTGACCCTCGCAGACAGGACAGTGTCATGTGGTCTCCCGGCCTGCGGTGGGGGCTGGAGTCAGACATGCCACGGCCCTAACTGAAGTCGAAGCTCTGTTACGAAGCCCAAGGAGCATGGACACTGGCGGGCTGTAGTGCTGTCTGCATGGTTGCTTTCCTGCAAAAGACGCAGCTCAAGCTAGTGTGCGATGTGCGCCTCAGCGTTCCGGCTTGTACATTCCCTCCTGTCCAGCCTGCTTGCTGGCCTTTTGTCTTCTTAATTACCGGAAGATTATTCATGGAAGGCAAATCTTGAGGTTTTGTTCAAGTAATCATTTGAAAGTATTGGAGCTCGGTCTCTTTATCCGATCTTTTTAAAGTTACTCAGAAGTTAACAATGAACGAGGGCAGAGGCTTCAGGGTGGCTGCGGGGGTTCGTGGTCCTGCCCTGGCAGATCCGATCGGATGATCTATCTGTAAAGCTCGTCACCATCAGAGGGCGAGAGGTCATCCGGAGAGTAATTCTCTTTTAAGACATAGGCTGCTTATTATTTGAGTGTCTGTCCGAAAGAGTAGCCAGGCCCTCCTGCGCCCCTGTCCTGGCGCGGCCTGTGGCCATGTGTGACTGATGGGCCAAAGTGACATCTGCAGGCTTTACAGGTCAGTGACTTGAGGGAACTTAATGCGCGTATCCTGAAAGAGCCTCGTGAAGGACTGGGGGTTTGCAGTGCTCACGGCGGGGAGCGCTCTGTGGACGGCAGGGCCCCACAGGTGAGTGGGAGCCAGGAGTGACCGTAGAAATTGGCTGAGTGGACCATCCCTCAGCTTCCTCGTTCTCCTGTTTCGCACCCGTCATTGAACTTCTGCAAGTTAAACACCTTGTCATGTGCATCCACTAGATCTGTGGAGCTGTTGAACTGTCTGGCATGGAAGAGAGGAAATTTGGGGGCAGGTGACCATCACCAGATCGTCGCTCTGTGTCATGGAGCACATGCTGTTCAGCACCCAGGGTGGTGGCGGGCGGCATGTCTGCTGCCCCCATGGCACTGGGTGGGGGGACCCTGCCACACAGCTGGCCCAGTGGTTGCTCTGTGACTTGGGCTCCCTGTGGGCTCGCAGAGCCCCACTGATGCCAGTCCCTCCTCGGACAAACGGCAGGTGCACCAGGTGCGACTCCCTGCCGGGACCCCAGCCCCCCTCCCCCAGGGAGTGCTCCAGCAGGAGGCGCCAGTTAGCGCCCGCCTCCTCACGCAGCCCTAGCCTGACAGGCGGGTGCGGGTGGGTGTCTGGGACTCGCGCCTGGTGCTCAGCCTCCCAGCTCAGCTGTCTAACCCAAGAGCTGAAAGAACAGCGCTGACAGGACCCATGGCAGCTCACACGTGCGTCGCGGCTGTGCCAGAGTCAGGGACCGGGTGCCAGCATTTGCCGAGAAGCAAGAAATCTAAAACGTTCAGGTGAACTTTCTCAATTTGCAGGTGTTGGCAATGAGATCATATTCTGTAAAAAATGCACGGCAGGCCAAGAAAACACATGGCCCCGTGGGTGCTGCTTGTAGACATCGCCTTACAGGCAGCCTCTGCTGTGGAAGGGGCCGCGGGCGCGAGGGCGACAGGCCGTCCCGGGGCTGCTCTAGAGTCTGTGCTCAGCGGAGGTCGGGGCTGCCTAGAGAGGCGGGCTGCGAGGTGTCCGCACTTCAGGCAGACACCTTGTTGCCGGAGCGAGAGCCGTCCCGTCGATGTGGGGATGGCCAGAAACCGGACAGCAGACGGGGTAGAACTGCATGCCTGAGCGCGGGCCCTCTGAAGCCGGGCCATGCAGAGGGAGAGGGGCCGTGCCTCGTGGGGACTGCGAGAGCGTCAGCCCCAGGGTCGCCGCAGCGGCCACGGTCCAGGGTCCAGGGCTCGTGGGGTGAGGCAGCAGGCCTGGACGGCTGGACACACTGATCCAGTTTCCAGGAAAAGGCCCAGTACAAGTACGTGTGAGCACCTGTACTCAGGTTTTCAAAGATGTTTATTTTCATCTGTAGATTCTATGGTTATCTTAAAAAAAAAAAAAGCAAGAATACGAAAGGTTTGAGAAGGAGGCACAGTGAAGGGAAACGAGTCCTGTCAGGCAGTCCGTGAAATGTTACAGGGAAGACCTCTTGGGGCCTGACGAGGTGGGGGTTCAAACCAGCTCTGTGCTAAGAACCGGTCTAGAAGTGGCGCCTGCAGACCTGAACCATCTCGCGACGAGGACACGAGCTGGGCTGTTGGCCAGTTGCCTGGGACGGTGTGTCGAGCTGCCCCACTCCACGCTGTACGCTGTGTGGTGAGGGGTGCCAGCGCCCAGAGCAGAGTTCGGGTGGCATCTGTGATGTGACGGCTCTCACGCCCCGTTCTCTTCCCTGGTTCTGCGCAGTCTTGTAAGCAGTTGTCCTTCCATCCATTTGCATAAATTTTAATTAAATATGTCATCACGGTAGCTTCTGTGGAAGAAATCACTTCACAGGAGAGCTCTGTTGGGCAAACAGGCCCGGCCTGCCGGAGAGGAGCCTCCCGGCCCTAGGGTGCAGCGTGTCCTGTTACCGGCTCACCCCACACGCAAACCAAGGGTGCCTTCAGAGTGTTCGGGAGCCAGAGCCCTGAGACCCGCGCTCAGAAATGGGTGGGGAAGGAGATGCAGGCAGTCTGGAAGGAAGGGGGTCCCCGGGGAAGAGCCCCGCCGTGACCCAGCAGCCTGGCAGCTTCCAGGCGGAGGTGCTGCATGGACAGCTCCCCGCGAAGTCAGGAGACTTTAACCAGCGAAGGATTCTGTTCTTTAAGCCAACAGATGACTAGATTCTGCTAAGAGAAAAAAACTGATTGAGGAAGCAGAAGAGTCTAACACGCCAACAGCTTTTATAGTCAAATGGGAGAGAAAAATGTGCAGCAGAAACACAGACTGCCGTGTGAGTAATTCAGGGAGGTAACATGGCCATGCAGTTTTTTCCAAGGGTTCCCCTCGCGGCTCCCCCGAATGGCATCGTTCCTGCTGGCTCTAGAGCCCGGCCCGCGGGGAGTGCAAGCCAGGGTCGCCGTCGCGCCACACCACAGCGCACGTGTGCAGGATGCAGCACGGTTCTGGGCCCTGGGCGGCACGCGCGAACCCGAGAAGTTTAAGCCTTGGGGTGCAGTCAGGGTTTCTGGGCTGTTGAAAGTGTTATTTGACACCAGTGAGCTTGAAGTCCTTCGTGATGGGAGAGGTTACAGAGAAGCCATGCTGGTGGGACCTGTGCCGCGGCGGGAGTGAGTGCGGGTGGGCTGGTGGCCTCTGTCCGCCTGGGACCCGCACGGGAGGAAGGGGCTACGGGAGTGTCCTCACAAGCCAGATTTCTAGTGCTGGTGGGAGACTGACGTACCCCGTGTGCCCTCGGGAGAGGATGCCCTCCAGAGAGGACGGAGGGGACCTGGTCCGTGCACAGGGGCGGGGCCAGGGGTGGAGCAGGTGTAGAAGGAGGGAAGCGCCTCCAGCAGGTCAGGTGGGAGATAACCTGTAGGAGTGGGGCTCCATGGGGACCCGCTGCGTGGCCTGCCGGGCTGCGCCTCTTGGACTGTGTTGGTGACTGTCCCCTTCCCAGAAAAAGCACAAGGATGGGTGGGACGATTCTGTGAGACTACCCCAGCACCCTGAGGGGCTCTTGCAGGCCTGTGTTGTTAACGTGCAGTCTGAGCACCATCTGTCAGCTCTTCCCACAGGAGCCTGGGGCCCACAGGGCCCATCAGAGCCGGAGTCACCAAGCTTTTCCCATTCTTTCTGTTAGCCCGTGATTCAGAATCCCCTCGGGCCAGTACTTGGGATTGACTTCTTTCCAGTGAGAGATTTTCCTGGTTAGAGGCATCCTCGGAAGAAAATCGTCTGTTTTTATTTGGAAAGAATTATTTTAAAAGATCCTTAAATAGAGACGTGTAAAACTAACAATTCGCTTGTATTAGCTTGACAGTCATTTTCTGTTATTTGGTTCTCTCCTGCTATTTAGCTGTAAATCTTTGCTGAAGAGGGTTGTAAATACAGTTAATTATGCAGGAAACAGTGATACTGAAATATTGCCCACTGGTGTTGCATGCAGTTTTTTAAAAATAAAATGCCAACCCAGTTTTTTTTTTCATGTTTCATTCTATAAATAGCTGAAGTGAAATTGAACCGTATCGGGTGGCTAGACTAGATATTTTCTTGTTTCTGCTGTTTTTTTAAAGTGTGATTTTGCTGGGGTTGTTCGTAGCATTTCTTTTTTCCTGCAAAATCATGACCTTGAAGTGCTTTGTTTACCTTTGAAACCCTTTTTTAAAAAAACGCCTTTATTGTAAGTGAAGGGAAATGGAAGAAAGAAAGTAAAGATATTACCCAGGATTCCACCACCCAGAAATAGACATTTTTACCATGAGGGAGCGTCCCTGATGCAGTGGGAAACACTGACGTGAGTGTGGTGAGGCAAGGGGAGAGTGGGAAGCTCCCAGCCGGGAACACAAAGATGAGCTTTGTGCCGAGTAGGGATTAGAAGGTTGGACGTACAGAGAGAAATATTTGTGTTAAAGTGGAAGTAAGCTTTTTAAATTTTACTCGAGTTTAGCAGAAGACCCTGTAATCAAAAATCAAAGGGAAGTGGTTGCTGATTTTCAGATAAAAGTTTCTTCCGTACATCAAGAGTTCTGTTCTGGAGATTAGAACATGTAAAGAGATTGAGAGTGTAGGTTTTTTAAAAAGTTCTGTTTTTATCTTAGATGTTCTTAATTAACTGTGAAACCGGAGGGAATTAAAATACTCCTAAATCCCTTCCCTTTCCACGCCCCCAGCTCCAGATTTTCAGGAAGCGGTGTTTGTGTTTGTGTTATGAGAGCGTGAGCCGTGCCGCTGCGGGCTCTGCAGCCTGCGCCCCCCGGTCGGCTGGCCTCGCTCCTGAGGGCTGGGCTTCCACCGGGGCGCCTCTGCGCATTCGGGCCTCGCGGACCCGTGTCGTGAGGGTCTTGTTCACACGTTCTCACGTGCCCGAGAAGTGCCTCCTGCCCTGGTGCAGACAGGAAAGCCGGTCTGGGTGTACAGTTCTGGGGAGCGTCTCCCTTCCCCGACTTTGTAAGCTAGCATCCAGCCTGGCCTTTCCTGGCCCAGCCGGCTGCCGCCACCGACCAGCCGTGTAGAGTTGTTAGCTGCTTGGCTGTCACTCGTTGCCCCTGGCCGCCATTCTCGGAGCTCGGTCCCATCGCTGAGCGCTGTGGCGGAGAGAACCGTACTCCGTCCCGTTGCCTGGAGCCCAGGAGCACTGCCAAGAGGGCTCTGGACTTGGACGTTGTTGGGAAGAGGAAGGGGCTGGCCACTCCCCCACCTTGCCGCCGGGGGCCTGGTGCACTCTGGCTGGATGCCTGGTGACCTGACGCACACTTCCCCATTGTCCTGGAGCGTGTCCTGCCCCCCTTGGAGATTCGGTTCTGGGTCCTGGAAGCTGTTTTCCGTTGTGTCTCTCTCATGGGTCCGTCCGTCTCTGTCCGTCTCCTTCCATGTCAGTGACCAGTTTTCTCACTCACGCTCTTCAGTCCGTTGCCGTCTAAAATGTGTTGGTCCGGAAAGGTGTGGTTTGGGGCCTCCATTCTCGCAGCGCCACAGCGCGGTCTGTAGACTTGCTGGGAAGGTCCCCATGTCACGTTTTGGGTCCTGCGGGTCCCCGGTCTCTGTGGGCCAAGCACCGGCAGGAGGGCGAGGGGACGTGGCTGGGCTGCAGCAGACCGGGGTCACGGGTGCCCGGACTTAAATTCCAGAGGACATTTGTGTCTTGAAACGTTCTGTTTTGTTTTCAGCGGCTGAAATGCAGAACGGTTCTGAGCTCTCCCGGGCTGTGCGGAAGCGGGCGGCAGGCCCAGGTACCAGCCCCGCTCGGGCCCCGTCCGGCTCGGGCGGCTCGCTTTCCTTTCCTTTGTGCTCCGTGGAATTCTCTCTCACCAGATTCATCTGCGGCTCCGAAAACTCCGAGCTTGCGTGCGTTCTGTTTTCGTCCAGACTGTGGTGGTCGCTGCCGGGCTGTGGGGGCCACACAGCTCCGCGCCCATTCCTGGTCGTCTCCTGCCCACGCCGGCAGCTCTGTCCGAGCCTTTTACCCGATGCTGCGGTGCTTCCTCGACACTGTTCCCGCTGCCTCCGAGACCCTTGGTCTTCCTTTCCAAGCGCTGCCTTCTCCGGAAAGCCCGTCTTGGGCTCTCCTGTGAGTTTCTGAAAATGCCTCCAAGGGGGTGTGGAGCGGCTGAGCCGGGAGTCGGCAGGCCGTCCCCACGCATCTGCAGGCGCCCCGCGGTTCAGGCCCCGCGCTAGAGCCGCTCCTTCACCCAGAACTCTCTAGAGCCTGTTTCGATACAACAGGCTGCCAACCCAATACAGTATTGAAAACTCAAAACTTGCCGTGTGAGGGTCACTGATGAAGGCTTTACATAGTGGGTGGAGACAAGCAGCCTTTCTAGAAGAAGGTGTTATTTGCCAGAAAGAGAGCGATTGCTTTCAAACACTGGCAGAACATCCCTGAGTCCTGTATTCGTAGAGCGAAACTGCGGGTTTGGGTGGTTTTCCAGCTGAACAGGTGACATTCTTTGTCATTGCAGCAGCCGTTCAGATTTTCATAGTCTAAGGCTTTGGTGACTGAGACAAGTCTCCTTTTGTTTGGGGAAATTTTTTTAAACATTTTATTTACTTGACAGAACACAAGCAGGCAGAGCAGCAGGCAGAGAGAATGAAGGAAAAGCAGGTTCCCCGCTGAGCAGAGAGCCCGATGAGGGACTCAGTCCCAGGACCCCGGGATCATGACCTGAGCCAAAGGCAGACACTTAACCCACTGAGCCACCCAGGCACCTGTTAAAGACTTTTTTTTTTAAGATTTTATTTATTTATTTGACAGACAGAGATCCCAAGTAGGCAGAGAGGCAGGCAGAGAGAGAGGAGGAAGCAGGCTCCCAGCTGAGCAGAGAGCCCGATGAGGGACTCAGTCCCAGGACCTTGGGATCATGACCTGAGCCGAAGGCAGAGGCTTTAACCCACTGAGCCACCCAGGCGCCCCAAGAAGAGGTAGTGTTGTAGAGTTTTATGTTACATGGTGAGATCACCGTGAAAATTACTTATTCTGACCCTGGTCTGTCAGCTCTTAACTACCAGGGAGGGCCGTGATCCTGCTGTGCCTGCCCCCAGGGCCTGTGCAGTCACTTCTGTTACCCGGTGGCTCCCCCCTCCCCTCCCCACCCTGCGCCCTGAAGTCTAGCTTTAGCTTGAGTGTGAAGTGTAGGGTAAAGGAACCTCATTTGTGTTCTGGGAAATTGTCTGCAGTGTTGCACGTTTGTGTGTTTACCGGATGACTGTGAACCCAACTCGGAGATCAGACCCCTGAGTGTTTGGGAATACGCCTCCCATCCTCTCTCCAGAATCCACCCATGTCTCAGGAACCCCTGAATGTGTGGTCACAGAAGGGAAGGGAATACAGGGAAACCCAGATAATGGTGGGCCTGAGGACAGTTGTTACTCCTGTGTCTTTTCCGTAGGTTTGAATATGCTTTTGAAGTTATTAACCGCTGGTTAGAAGAGTCAGAAAGTGTGACTTTTGGAAAACAGAAACAAATATTCCAGTTTGTGGAGGGGAGGGAGGTGTAGCTAGCATGAACGAAGCTGCCAGGTGGGCGGCGGCCTGCAGGCCGGGGCCGGCACTGCCTGGGTATGTGCGACCAATCTTTACAGCCTGCTTTGAACCCCAGTTAAGTGAAATGTCGTTCTTTGTGAAAAGACTGTCATTCTTCCCATTTGTACACCTGTATCCCCCAAAAAACCACTCAGGTATTTTTATTATGTTTGGAATTTCATCAATTAAAAGATGTGTGGGATTTTTTCTTATTCTCTGAGTATATCATGCCCCCAGTTTTGCCTCTTGGTCCACAAGGAGTAATATATTTACTGTCTGGCTTTTTGTAGGAAACATTTGCCAACTCCTGCTCTATCCCAGAATTAGTGAGAGACCTTACTTGAATATAAATGTCTTCATTTTATTGACTTCTTTTTATATGAAAATCCTTCACAGCAAAGACCAGTTTTGGTAAAATTCAGCTCTCAAGTATGTTGTTTGTATTCTTGGGAAGTGTTCTCACATCCTGTTGATACAGATCTGTGTCTGTAGCCCCTGCCTCCCTGCCTTTTTGCCGTCGCCCCTGGGCTGGGCAGCAGACGTCTTGAATCCGCAGCTTCTGTAGCAGGACCCCTGACTTGCCCTCACACCCCCAGTTTAGGCCAGAGCAGCGGGCGCCTTGCGAATCTCCTAGTCCCTCACACCCATGTGTGATCACATTACATGCCCTTGGGGATCTCCTTCAGGATCTTCCCCCCAAGTTTGGCGCTCCTCACCAGGTCCACTCGTGGTCTCAGCCGCTGACTGTCAGCAGCCTCATCTGCCACAGCCCCCGGTCCTCGTGCTGCCTTCCTGCAGCCCATGCAGCCAGTGTGATCCTGAAGGTGAACCCTGTGTCATTATCTCTCTACTGAGAACCTCCTTGTGGTTTCCCATCCCATTTAGATTCCAGAAACTCACCTCCACTGCCCCCCAGTCTGCTCTTCCTGTTCCTGAAATGTGCTAAGTGGGATCTGACCACAGGGCCTTTGCACAGGCTCCTCCTTGGCCTGAAACACTGTCCTCTGAGGTCAGACCTCCCCTGGCTGTGCTCATGGTCTTCCCCAATTCATGTCCTTCTCACAGGGTTTCACGTTGTCTTGGCCATTCTCCGTGTCTGAGCTTACTTTGTTTCTCATCTGGTTTCCTTTATAGCCTCACTTGTAGCAGCAGGAGGGCAGGACTGGTCTGTCATGGATACTGCGGGGCCTCCAGCCCCTAGACTCCTCTCTCCTGCAAGGACGTATTTAGTAATGGTGGCTGGATGGACACACGCAGTAATACCTTGAAGAGGAGCGGGAATAAGGCTGTTTCTGGGCCTCCTCCCTGGCGTTCAGGGGGCGGTGGAAAGTCAGACGCTCGTTATCTCTCTGATTGTAATTAAGATATTTTTAAAATTATTTGAGTCAAAGTAATACACTTTGAAGTCATGTAACAAATGCTTTTTATGAGAAGTATTTGTCGAACCCCCCACACTTGTTTCACAGTATTTACTTTCAGCCATTTGTCTTTGCATTCTTAGTGGTTACCCTGCGCCTCTAAGTCACGGGTCTGTACTGCTGTTTCAGGGTTTATCCTCCCTGGGTTAGATTTTCTCTGTTATCTTCCTGCTGTTACAGGTGGTAATTGAGTTCATTTGTGCTCCTCTCACACCCCAAATTTTACTTACCTTAAGTGTTTCGTCTCTGATAACTTGTGACTTGAACTGATAGACTTAAATCTCTACTTTATAATCGAAATTCACAGAAGGATCCCGAAATGGCTTACTCCTCAGTCTCCTCCCCTGACTCCTCTGTAAGTTTGGGGCCTGTCTTTACGGCCTGCATTCGCGGAGCCCCAGCTGTCAGCTGCTGGAGGCCGTCGCCCAGGCAGAGCCGCCGTGAGTGCCCGGCCTGGCATCCGCGGGGCCGCCGGGTGGTGGGCTGCCTCTCCCGGCATATCGTCATTTCGGACGCAGCGGGTGACCTGCGGGCACTCTCAGAGTGGTGCGCGCTCCGATCTGTTGTGGGTCGTGCCTGCGTTCCGGCGACATCCACGGCTGTTTGCTGAGCCCCCTCGCCCCCGCGCCCATGTGAAGGGGCTGTGCTCGCAGCCTGCAGCCCGCTGTTCTCTGGCTTCTCGCCAATGGCCGGGGTCACTGCCTGCGTTTCCTGGGGCGCGGGAATGCCTTACTCCTGCACTCTTGGAGCTCATGCTCCAGTGGCGTACACAGGAAGGGGTACGCAGGAGCACAGATGTTTTAGTCCTCAAGTGTCTGAAGGTGCCCTCATTCTGCTCTCGCTTGTGGTAGTTCGGACAGGCCTAGAACCACGGTTGGATACTGTCCCTCCGGCTTTGGAAGATTTGGGCCTCCGTGTCCTAGGGGCCCTCGCTACTGCCGAGAAGCCTCCCGCCATCCCACGTCTCATCCTTGTGCACATAACTCGTGGTCACTGAGCAGATGGGCATTGTGCTCGCGCCCTGCTGGGATTGGCAGTGAATGAGGTTCCTTCCGCCATGGAAAATCGTGGAGATGGAGTGCCCGAGAGCAGGTCACCGTGCCGGTGGACGTCGTTGGGGAAGCCCTCCAAGCCAGAGGCCTGAGGAGAGTGGAATGGGAGAGCGGTGGGACAGGAGGCAGGGAATGTGGCTTAGGCCTGGGTGGGGGAGAGGGGAGGGTTTCGGGGTTGGGAGGGCAGCTCTGCCTGGTGCAGGCAGTGCTCCTGGAGCTTTAGAGCAGGGGTCTTGGGGGGCAGGGAGCGAGCGAGTGGTGCAGCTGACCCTCTAGCAGGAGGCACTCCTTGAGAGAGTGGCTGTGCCGGGAAGAGGCAGGGATCCAGATCTGGACCCGAGCGAATTGTTTATCAGATGTCCCAGTGGGAGAGTGGAGTGGGCGGTTAATGTGCAAGGCAGCCCAGAGCTGGAGGTAGGAATTCTGGAATCCTCAAGCACGCAGAGGGTTCAAAGCCATTAAACTCACTAGGAAGGCCCCCCGGGCGCATGGGGAGGACCGTCTGGAGGACCTGGACTTGGACGGGTGAGACAGTTCAGTCCAGGCCCCGGGGCCACCGGGCACACTCCAGCCTCCCGGCTTCTTGTGTGAGTCAGGTGGATTGGTTCCACGGCCCTCGGTGAAGCTGTTTCCATGCTCAGGGCACACGCGCGCTGTTGGTCTTCCCCGGCCTGGCTCTCAGGCCAGCTCACGCGGAAAGGTTTGCTCACCGGCCCCGCCCTGAACCCTTTCAACGCCAGCGTTCTCTTCTGGGAGTTAAATGTACATGAGATGAAGAGCACGTAAAGTATCAGTAAATTGACTCTGATTTTTGCGGGAAGCCAGTTGAATAGAAGGGTTTTGGAAGGGAATTAGGTGTGTTGCTCTGCCCCCCGCCCCCCGTTAGGATGCTCCGTCCATCTCTGACCAGCTGCAGTCTGGGAAGGAGGGGCTCCCGAAGGCGCCTTCCGCTCTGAAGCAGCTGGATTTGTTTTCTGGCAGCTGTGTCTGCCCTTAGGAGATGTAGGTGCCCGTGGAAACGTCTCTCTTGGATTCATTTGGAGTAGGCATTTGTGGCACCCCGCATGCTGACCAGCCATCCACCTCCAACTTCCTGTAAAGCCCACCCGCCTCCCAGAAATTCGACCTAGAGTGTGGAGAGCAGTGAGCCTGGTGAGGGGTGTGAGGTCTCTGAAGCCTGGTGCAGGAGAGAGCGGCTGCGGCCCTTCGGGACCCTGCTCCCCGCCAGGACGACGACGACGACTAAGGGAGCGCGGTCTTGGAGCACCAGGCCTCTGGCCGCCCTGCCTGTGGTCGGGCCCAGCGATTCTCAAAACTGGGTGTTGGTGACTGTCTCTGAGTTGGGGGGAAGGCACGTGTACAAAAAACCCACGTGCTCTGACAGTCGTTTTTAAGGGTCTGTAATGTCGTCGAGCCCTGGTCTTCCGAAAGCCTCTGTATAAGCGAGTGAGGCCTCATGTGCGCATAAACGGAGCATCTGGGAAGGCTCCCGGCCCAGCTGTCAGCTGGCTGCGCTCACGAAATGCCGGGCGACTGCCTGTCGTGCGCCAGGGCTGTGCCCGCTGCCTGCCACTAAGCTTCAGATGTGGGGCCCTCGCACCTCGCAGTGCCCCCTGGAGTCGGCCTGGGGGGGCGGGAGGGGGCCGTGTCCTGTGGAGGACACTGTGGGATGTCCCGGTGTCAGAGGGGAGGGAGCGAGGCACTCTTCTCGGGAATGGGATCCAGCGGTGGTGGGACAGGCGAGGCTTGTGTGTCAGGCTGCGGGTCACCATCACTGTCACACCCAGCCCCCGGAGCTGGGGGAAAGGGACAGAAAGGACCCTCTCCCTGAGGCGTTTCATCCCTGACAATCCTCAAAGTGAGGATCCTGCTGACAGGGGACCCATTTCACCCATGTGGCACGTGCATCCCGCTCCGGAAGGCCTGCTGGCTGGCGAGCCGCCCCGCATCTCACCAGGCGGCCGTGTGGGCTGGCCGGCAGCATTATTTTTAGGTAAACGGAGATTGTCAAGCTCCTGTCTGCCTTTGCCGTGATGAAGACTCTGCTGGAAGGCTCACTGCACGGCTGTCGAGAGGGTAGAGACTGGCTGCTTGGGTGGCTGGGGACACCGGCTCCGCGGGACCCCTGCCGGGGTCCCCTGCAGACCAGCCCAGGGCGCAGCAGGTTTGGGCGGGCTCGCATCTCCCGCCTCTTTGTGAGCTCGGCTGTGCTCGTAGAGCTTCTGCTCTATCTCAGCCAGCATCTTCCCGGGTTCTGAGCGTGGGTCCCTGAGCGAGTCTGCCGGCTTGCCAGGAGCAGTCTTTAACCCTGGTTAAATTTAACATGATGGATGGTTCAGGAGAGTCCTATGGACTGATGGCCAGCCTGCATGTAAGTACTTTCCAAAGGCACGATGCTCGGTTTTGAAAACCATTTGCTGATTTCTGTTAACACGAAGAATGCCTGACCTACACCGGTAGTCAAAACTGGTAAACTCTTCTATTTTTATGCGTTCACATGGCTCACTGGTTGTGGCCGTGACTTAAAATGTGCTTTGGCTTGCTTTCGGGCAGGAGGCTGACCGTCCCAGACAAGAACGGAGTGTCTGTCCTTCCACTGAGATGTGACACTCTGGACTCGGCGGTAACAGGGGTCCCGTCCCCTCTCCCGGAGACCCTGGGCTGCATATGGGTGTTCTCCGAGGCGGGTCAGGGTTATGCTCTGTTCTCGCCGATGCCGTGTTGTCTCCTCTGTGGGGTGGCTCTGCCAGGGCCTGAGAAGAAGGACCCCGGTAGCGTGACTGCCTGAAGGCGAGTGGGTAGGAGCTCTAACTGCATTCTCGCAAGGACAGCGCATCTGACAGAGGCGTAGGCTTGTGAGCGAGCACCTGGCCTGGTTAGGAAAAGCTTCTACTGGAACCGCTGCATCCGTCTGTCCATCTGACGAACACCACGTGCTCTGTGCTGGGTTAGAGTGAACGTGCCTTTCCAGCCGTCCCTGCTGCCCCTGCCTCCGGCCGGCGGTCTTGGATGGGCCCCGGCCTCCCGCAGGGATCACGCGGACTGGATCCGGGGCCACGTGTCTGACTGTGAAAGCTCAGGGTGTCGTTGTGAATGTGTAACCGAGGTTGGTGTGTGACTTAGCAAGGACAGCAAGCCGAGAGCTCACGCCCAGCTAACAGAGCGCGTCGCTGTGGGTGGGCCTGCAGCCCGGTCACCTGTGCATCGGTCCAGCCTTGGGGGGACGGCAGGGGCCGAGCTGTCCAAGCTGCCGTCCTGCTGCTGTTTCCCTGCAGAGCACCCGTCACTGGGAACTGGGGTCGAAGCGTCTGCTGTTGATAAATGCTCTTATTTAAAAGTGAATTCGTTGAAAATCAAAATAAATTTTTTTTTTTCTTCTGAGAGGGATTGAGAGTACGAGAGAGCACAGGCAGGGGGAGCGGCAGGCAGAGGGTCTTGCCACTGAGCAGGGAGCCCGATGTGGGACTCGATCCCAGGCCCCCCGGGATCATGACCCGAACCGAAGGCAGATGTTTAACAACTGAGCCACCCGGGTGCCCTCAAAATGAAATCCCTACTTGGAAAATTCTTTTCACCATTCTGCAATGAAAAGGAAATTAAATCTTGGTGTAGTTGGCACCATTTGCATATCTGTAAGAGGATTAGAGATAAAATTCTTAATTGGATCACTGAATCTTCTGTGATTTAGCTGGTTTTCCAAAAAAAATTTTCCAAAAAAAAGATGAATAAGTTGATAGGACTTTTAATTATTGAAACAGTAGGCTGCTTCCCTACAGATATTTGCACATGTGCTCCAACTACGTAGGAAACTGTCATGCGTCGCTGTCTGTGATGGCAGGGTGCCCAGCGACCTATGTCCATGGGGTGTGGTAGGCCCACTGCTGGGCATCTTGGAGGGGGGCCGTGTATGGTCATGAGCACAGACAGCGTCACAGACATGTGAGGGAAGCGCGGCTTCCCCGGAATAACCAAGAAAGGAGCCCAGCGCTCAGCGGCATGAGCTCATCGGCCTGGTCGGCACCTGCTGCTGGAGGGGGGCTTCTCGTCAGCACGTTCACTGCCCCTTCGCTGTCTCGTGTCCCCGGGCGTGTGTCCCAACGTTGCCTGCTTCCTCCAAATCGCGTGTCCCCGGGGCTGCCTGTCTTGTATTAGAATAATCTCTAGAACACGGTGCGGTTGCTGATGGCTGGAGTGACGTTGCACCTGTCTTCCCACAGCGACCGTGGCCGCCATGTACTACAGCTACTACATGCTGCCCGACGGCACCTACTGCCTGGCGCCTCCCCCGCCGGGGGTCGACGTGACCACTTACTACAGCACCCTGCCTGCCGGGGTGGCCGTGCCCAGCTCCACCGGGGTGACGACTGCTGCCCCGCCGCCCCCCGGAACCACGCCCCCGCCCCCCCCAACCACAGCAGAGACGAGTAGCGGGGTGACCACCACCATCACCACAAGGTAGGCCCACTTCTGCCCATCGTCTGGCACTTCTGGGCTCTTGGTTTGGGGTCTTCAATCTGGGTCTCGTGTAGGGTCTCTTTCACCTGTGGGTTTAAGCGTCCAAATACCGGAGTTACGGAGTTGATAGTGCAGCGGAAATCATCGTGACGTAAACACTTAGAAAATTGACTCCCAGTGACCCCACATCACCCCCAACTCTCACATCCTCAGCACCCCACCACCCCCCATAACTTCTGGGTCCTTAGCACCCATGCCGCCCTGATCCCCCGCAGCTGGCCTTTCTGGTGTTACCATCTCAACTGGGCAGTACTTCGTAAAGTCAGGCGGAAGGGACACTGCGGTTATGTGCGAGAAGTGCAGGATTTATAAAATTGACGGAAGTGACTCCCACAAGCCGTGGGCAGGTGGGTGCTGGCGGCCGGGCCAGCTGGGCATTGAACAAAAGCAGAGTGGACCAGGGACTGGGCCCCCACACCTTACGCCAGCGTCCGGGGTCTGCAGAGTAGGGGAGCGCGCTGTGGGCGCTGTGTCAGGGGCCCGGGTGCCTGTGGTTGAAATTGGACTGAACACTTGGGTGTTCCTGCAAGGACTTCCCTTTTTTTTTTTTTTTAAGATTTTTTTTTTTAATTTTTATTTATTTGATAGACAAATCACAAGTAGGCGGAGAGGCAGGCAGAGAGAGAAGGGAGGAAGCAGGCTCCCTGTTGAGCAGAGAGCCCGATGCGGAGCTCGTTCCCAGGACACTGGGATCGTGACCTGAGGCGAAGGCAGCGGCTTTAACCCACTGAGCCACCCAGGCGCCCCTAGGACTTCCCTTTTGACGGTGCTGAGGAAGGGGCACGTTGAAGGCCACGTCCTCTGTTTTAACGTGTGAAAGACTCCGTGCGTGACTTATTCTTGGTTGCTTCTAAGAGTTGGCTTATCACTGCAGGGAAACGTTAGGGGCAGAAATGAACCTGTTTTCGTGGTTTTAAGTCTTATTTTCCATAAAACCCCATTTTTATCATTGGCAAATGATACTTTGGTCTCTTTTCAAGGAACTGACTTTGTGGTTGAAGTTGTGCTCAGAGCCTCCGTGTGTGCGTGTTTGTGTGTGTGTGTGTGCGCGCATGTGTCCCTGGACGCTGAGAGCCCCCCACACCGCACTGGTTGGCCAGCTGGTGGTCTCGGGGGGGTCCCTGCACATGAGTGTGATGAAGCTCTTCTCCGCAGTGCACTTGCCCCCGTGGCGGCCATCATCCCCCCGCCCCCCGACATTCAGCCCGTGATTGACAAGCTGGCAGAGTACGTGGCTCGCAACGGCCTCAAGTTCGAGACCAGCGTTCGTGCCAAGAACGACCAGAGGTGAGGGACGGAGCATGGGGGCAGATGCGTGCGCGTGGCGTCTCACGTAGCTTGTTTTTAGTCTACCTACATGATTCCTTTCTTTTTAATGTTTTAATCCTCACGTGTTTACATAAATTTACATAAAATTATTTTGCTGAATTACTTACAGCTGTGTGGTGGGGTTTTGTTTGTTTTGTTTTGTTTTTTTTTAAGTAAGAATGTTCAAGCTACCTAAAACAGGGCTGGTTCCTGCTTTTCGAGAATCTGCCATTTAGGGGGTGGGGACTGGTGAAGTAGGTGCCTGTCGTGATGAGCGCCGGGTGGGTATGGAAGTGTTCAGTCACTACCCCGTGCACCTGAAACGAATGTCACACTGTACGGTAACCAAGTGAAGGAAAATAAAAACTGAAAAAATACATGCGCTAGGTAGAAAAATACCAGTTTAAAAAAGATGCGTATTTATAAAGAAACACAAAACAAAGAACCAGGGAAAAGAGTCTGCCATTTAATCAAATAACGTTCCGTGCCTCGGGTAGAAGCCATCAGCACAGGGTTCCGCTTACGTGTGATTCCATGGCCACAGACGAGCGTTGGACCTCCTGTGCCTCTGTCTCCCATGTCCAAGAAATGGGTAGGATCCAGCCATCCTACTGCACACGGCTGTTGCCATAACTGGCTCGAGTTAGTCGTTGGAGAGTATGTGGGACGGCGTCTGCTCGCAGCGAGCCATCGGTAGGTGCCCTGCGTGTCCGCATAGCCGACTCGCCTTGTCTCTGCTCCTAGGTTCGAGTTCCTACAGCCATGGCACCAGTATAACGCCTACTACGAGTTCAAGAAGCAGTTCTTCCTCCAGAAGGAAGGGGGCGACAGCGCACAGGTACCCGTCTTTGGGGGTTGGCAGGGGGGAGGGGCGGGGTAGTGCTGGTTCCCCTCTGCAGGGGCCGGGGAGACCGGAAGCCTCTGTGTCGCTGCTGCACAGATGCGGGAATAGTTCGTACTTATTCTCGGGATGTTAACGAAGGGCTCTCTGGCCGTACTGTGTCTTGGAGGGTCGTGCTCAGCACGTGCAGTCTCTAACTTTTCCTGCCTCTCAGAGTGGAAGCCTGTGTTTGGCATCCCTAGAAAACTTTGACCCCCGTGCAGTCCATGGATGATCAACGTGTTCTAAACAAAGAGTCCTGTCTCTTGAAGCATGTAATGTTTTGGTTGGCTGTTATTTTTAACAGTTCTTGGTGGAGGCCACGTTCCCTATTTCTTTTGCATTAAGCGCCCCGTCCATAGGCAAACTGTAAGCGTGTGGGCTCCTGGCCGACGCCGGTGCTGCGCGGCGCTGTCCATGGTGGGGCCTTTACCCTGGGGGGGGCGGCCGGCTGCACTGCTGCGTCCCCCCATGGGACCCTGAGGCCCGCTGGGTGCTGCTCCTTGTGTCCTTGTGTGCTCTTTCCTGCTCCGCTCCCCCAGTTCCATGGGCGCCCTGACGTTTTGCTCAGACTGTTTGGGTAGCGGATGTAGGCCTTGCTTCTTATCAGTGGCTTTCTTCGGGCTTTTCTCTGTAATTGCTCCGACTGAGCAAAAAACGACTCGTGTGCAGCCGACGCACACCGCCTGGGGTCTGAAAGCCTTCTCGGACACCTGTCTCCGAGGAAGAAGCAGTGCGCCGTGGCCCCCAGCACGGCATTAGAGCTTTGAGAGGCAGTCTGCCCTTCCACAGGACAGGACTCGCGCTCCCCTCTGTGTTGTGTTGTAGCAGAAGGTGGCAAGTCTTAGTTTCAGAATGGAGTCTGTCTGTCTGTGACCAACCCCGGGCGTCTCTGACGCTGCCGTTGATCGCCGCATTTCATCTCTAGGCTGCGTCCGCACCGGAAGAGGCTCCTGCGGAATCTGCAGCTGAGAAGCCGAGCGACGGGGCGGAGGAGGGTCCGTGTGAAGACTCGGCCGCCGACGCAGGAAGAGGCGGCCCCCCGGGGAAGAAGGAGGCGTCGTCCAGTAAGACGGTGGCGGACGGGAAGCTGGTCAAAGGTAGGCCGCTGCCAGTCCCGCCCTCGTAGACGAGAGGTGGCGGCAGGGGCCAGGGGAGGGAGTGAGGGGGTCGCCCCTCCTGGGAGGTCGCTGTCGCTGTCGTAGATCCCCCACCTCGCAGCGCTTTCCTCAGCTGGGGCGTGGGGCCATGTGGATAGGGGCTCAGCCAAGGCGTAGCTTTGTCCCGGTCTGTTCTGGCGAGTTTAATGGGAAGGTTCAGCACGGTTCCCGGATGTTTGGCTCCTCCTCCGACTCCCACAGACACACTCATGTGCGGACCCTGGCACCAGTGCAATTAGTTGACTCTGGGTCCTGAGGCTGCTCCCAGGCGCCCTCCGCTCCCTCCGCTTCGGCGGCTCTTGTGTTCTCAGCGGGAGTTTTCCACCTGCTCAGACAGACGAGCACAGAAGGAGCCAGTGTACTAGGATGGGGTTGGGGAAGCCACGCACGTGCCCCAACAGGAGGCTCAGTTTGGGTCAAACGTAGGACGCTGCAGTGAGTCCCGCCTGGCGGGGACGGGAGAGGCTGCGGAGTACCAGGCGCCCCAGGGCAGGGCCGCGGTCCCCGGCAGAGGCTGCGTGGCCCGAGCTGCGGGCGGGCGCGCACAGGAGGCGAGGTCGGAATGGCGGGTGGGTCCTGGGGGAGCGGCTCGCGTAGCAGCCACAGCCAGCTCATGGGGACCCGGGACTTGGGTCGTCTCAAGTGCCGCGTCAGAGGAGTGAGTGCAAGTGGGTGACTGAGGGCACCCGGGGGGATCACCTGGAGTGCCGATGGGGCTGGGGCCGGCTCCGGAGCTGTAGGAGAAGGTGGGGTGGGGGGAGGGGCGAGCTGCGGGGGCAGAGGGTCGCAGGACTGCAGGAAGGCCGGTGCCTTGCCTCCGGCTGCCGTGTTGGGTGGGGGGCGGGGGTGATCTGGAGTAGCCAGCCCGGCCCGCATGGACGACTGACCGGGGAGACTCAGTATCTCTGAGCCTCTCCTCGCACGAGTTGGCCAAGCACGCGTGTTGAGTTGCTCACCCTTCCAGCCACCTGCAGACTCTCACTGAAATAACAAAGGAACGTAATAGAGAATAAGATCAGTTTTTGCCTCAGAAGTGGGGGAAGGTATTCGCTGGCCGGCGTACCTGGAATTTACTTGACAGAGAAGAGAAGAACACCTTGGGACACCGTGGTGGTGACCCCCAGGCTGTCGCAGCCTCTGCCAGCCAGAGTGGCGGTGGGCGGGAGGCCAGGGCCGCGGGGAACGCGGCGGCAGGTGGCTTGCCTCTCGGCCACGGCTGCCCCCACACCACCACGACCACACGGCCCGTGCCTGGGACAGTGCGGCTTGGAGCCGCGGAGCCCATGGGTGCCAGGGAGGCGGTGGGACTGAGCGCCAGGGCCTGGCACCACCGGTAGCCTCACACCTGTGGGAACGGCCTGGAAACAGCCTCCGGGTGGTACAGTGTGGTGAAAGCCTCGGGAGCACGGTGGATGCAAAGACGGGCTGAAGATGTTCTCAGATCCACAGGGGAGGAGACAGAGGTGGCAGAGAAGAATCCAGAGGGAGAAAGGGGCAGGTTGTCCCCAGGCAGAGAAAAGGACGATTGGCCCATCACACCCACGTCTGCGGCAAGAAGAGCCGATAAGAGGGTGTCTGGAATTCTGAACGGAAAGTCTTCCGGGTGCTCCCGAGCTCAGACTCTTAACAGATGCGTCAGCATTTCCGGAATAGTGAGTCGGAGTCAGTGCTGCTGATGAGAATGATGAGAATGTTTCTTCTTCTTCTTTTTCTTCTTCTTTTTTTTTTTAAGATACTTTTAAGTTCTCTTTACATCCAATGTGGGGCTTGAACTCAGGAGCCAGAGATCGAGTCGCACGCTCCACTAACTGAGCTGGCCAGGCACCCCCGATGAGAATATTTATCAAAAAATTATCAAATGCAGCAAAAACGTCAAACAAAAATTTACATAGCTTTGTATGCTTATGTTGGTAAAGAAAATCTGTGACAGCCATTCAGCTCAAACCTAGAAAAACTGGGTGGCTCAGTCAGCTAACCATTTGCCTTCTGCTCAGGTCATGATCTCAGGGTCCTGGGATTGAGCCCCACTTTGGCTCCCTGCTCATGGGGGAGTCTGCTTCTCCTTCTGCCTCTGCCCTTCCCCCGTTTGTGTGCTTGCTTTGACAAATAAATGAAGTCTTAGAAAAACGAAAAAAACAACCCAGAAGGAAAGCATTAAATGCATCTGAGGAACGCGGTGGGGTGAGGGGCAATGCGTGTCAGCAGGGACCAGCGAGGATGTAGGGAGAGGCTGGTGAAGCGTGCTGTTTTGCCGGCGGATACACCGCAGACAACGGGTAAAGAAAAGCACATTTTCGAAGTGCACACGAATCATACGTGTAACCCTAAATTTGAATGAATTTGAAAATAACTGAAAAAATGGTCTAGGAAAGTATTAATCGCTACTGTCATGTCAAGAAGAAGCAGTGTGATGGATGCACAGTCTGGAAGAATTTCGGGGACGTGCACCGGTCCGTGAAGTCCCGGAACACAGGCAGTTGGCAGGATCGCATCAGGTCAAGTTTGCTCCCGCAAGAAAGAGGAGCCTGGCCACCCAAGGAGTGGGAATGCAGGGCGGCCCGGGGCCAGGTGGGGCCTGGGAGCAGTCCATGGGCGCTGCCCCGGGTGGGAGCCGATGAGCCTGGCCACTGCAGCAGATCCCCGGTCGGTGCAGGTATGTCCTGGGGTGTGGATGGTGCGCTTCAGTGCGACTAACTGATGGCTGGAAGTCTGGTCCCCCGTTACAGAAAACAAGTAAATACGACTGCTCCTTCACATCTCACAACAATAGTTCCAGACAGATTATGTATTTAAATGTAAAAAAAAATCATGAAGGGGTGCCTGGTTGGTGCAGTTGCTAACTTGGTTTTGGCTCAGGTGGGATCTCATGGGTCAGGGTCCATGCTGCGGGCACGGTCTGCTTGTCCCTCTGCCTCTGTTCCTCGTACTGCTCCTACACACACTCTCTTTCTCTAACATAAAATATTTTTAAAATTAGGAACACGAAGATAGAAGAAAATAAAGGCAGTTTCTTTTTCATAATCTAAGAGTTGGGATAGACTTTCTAGAAATTGAAGCCATAAATCCTAAGGAAAGGTAAGGAAGTCTGATGGGGGCAGGACCTGAAAGAAATTAAATGACAAACGTCAAAATGTTGGTGACGGTTCACATGGCCTGAGAAGGGGCAGTGTGCACGCTGTGGGAAGAGCTCAGTGACCAGTAAGGAAAGACAGCGCGGCAGAGAAGTACTAGACCAAGGACATGGCAGATCGCTCACCGAAGAAGAAAAAACGATGGTCAGGAGATACATTTTTAAATTTGTAAAGTGTATCTGCATTAAAAAAATGCTGTCTTTTGCCTCTCAAATCAGTCAAGTTATGCATAATGCTCTGCAAGGGAGAGGCTCAGGGCGGCGGGAACCCGCGCCGTCTATGCAAGCACGCGTGGGCGCAGCTCCTAGAATGGCCACGTGCTCACGCCTGACACCTGCGGCTCGGCCGGCGCCCCGACCCAGTGCTCCCTGCGGGGCTCGTGCTCTTAGAGGTAAACCTTCGGACATAGTCGTGGGAAATTGAAATACATTGGAATGTCCAGACCAAGAAATGAAACTCCGGTTTTTAAAAATGATCTCTGCTGACACGGGAACATGGCACAGTGTGGCTCCCTGAGTGGAGGAGGCTGGAACGCTCGAGTGTGGCCCCATGCACGCCTGCGTGCCTGGGAGCTGTGCAGGTTACTTCTCCCACGTCTGCCACGGCTGATCTTTCATCTTGTCCACCTGTGCTGTCAGTTTTCCGTAGAGAACTCGGTCCCTTCAGAAGGCTGACCTTCGTCACGAGGCTTGATCTCTCACCTGCGGGAGCGCACCTGTGCAGGACGGAGGCCTGGGGACCGTGCGTGCCCGCACACGCACTGACCGAGCTCCCCGGCCCGGCTCCCAGCCGCCTGGCCCCACGCCCCGCAGCCCAGGGTGAGCAGGCTGTGGATACACGATGCGAAACCCGCAGAGGTGTGGAGGAGAGAGGCCAGGCGGCGTCTGTGAGCTGAGGTTGGAGGAGGAAGCAGCAGCACGGTGGAGGCGGGGGAAGGGAGGCTGTGCCGGCGGCGGAGGCGGGGCAGGAGCTGCCGCATCCTTGCAGCAGGGGAACTGGGCTAGGTTTCCTATGTGAAGGAAGGGTTCCCGGTCCCCCGCTCCCTGGCTCAGCTCCCTGGGGAAGTTACTTGGCCTTTGTAGCCTTGGTTCCCCGCCTTTAAGCAGGAAGCCCAGCAGCATCCCAGACGGGGCTGCACGTTCGTTAGGTGCGGCCCGGGGCGGCCCCTTGCCCCAAGCCGTTGCTGACTGGCTTCAGTGTCTGCGTCAGTAATGGGGCTCTTTGGCCTTGCGTTTCACGTGCATACATGCCGGGATCCACACACGTGTTGTGTTAGCATAGAAGGTGTTCCAGAAGCGAATATTTTAAAATACGGCGTTTGTTGACGGCTGGTTTATTCAGTCTGGAGGAAGAGATGTTTTGAGAATCGTTAAAGTTATCTTGGGATATGCTGCTGTAGCCCCAAGTCCGTGAGCAATTTTGATTGACATTTAAGTGACTATTTTTGCCTTTAAGGTCTCTTGGCTGTATGTCGTTAAGGAGGTCCTGTTACTATAGGCGGTAAAGGGTAACATTAAACTTGTTTTCTCACAGAAAATGTCAGGGTATACAAACACAGCATGCCATGATGAGCGCAGCACTCCAGTCCCCCCACTGCCCACCCGAGTCCCCGACATCGTAGCCTGTCACCCATAGACGATTTAGCGTGTCCGCGGAAGAGGAGACTGTGTAACAGTTCAGCGGTTAATGTGGGTTCCCCTAACGAACCTTCGTCTTCGTGGCCCCTGTGCGGGGTGTGTTGTGCACGGAGAAGGGCGGTGCGCCGCGGATTTTCCGGGGGACTCACCAGCTGTGCCTTTCACAGCATGTGGCGTGTAGCTTTGCTGTAGCCCGAGGCAGTTGTGGACAAAAGGTGGTTATGTGGCAGACCTGGAGTGCTTACGTGCTGCAAGGCTTCCGCGGTATGGAGCCGCAGAGTGCGGATGGTGGGGCCCTTGGGGGCCAGCTGGGCCCCCTCCCTGCAGACCCACAGATGCAGCCCTTCTGGAGCCTGCCGGCTTTCGTAATGGAAGGTTTCAGGCGCATCCAGGAGATGAGCACCTTCCCAGACCCGCTCCCTGCGTTCTCTGAGGCAGCGGTGTGTGCTGCACTTGAAAGTTTGCCTTTGCAGCACGCCTGGGTGGCTCAGTGGGTTAAGCCTCTGCCTTCAGCAAAGGTCATAATCTCAGGGTCCTGGGATCGAGCCCCGCATCGGGCTCTCTGCTTGGCAGGGAGCCTGCTTCCCCCGCTCTCTCTCCGCCTGCCTGTCTGCCACTTGTGATCTCTGTGTGTCAAATGAATAAATAAAATTATTTTTTTTAATTTCCCTTTGTTGTCGTTTACTTGAATGTCTTTCATTAGGTAATGGTTCGTGGTTTTTAAGAGTGAAGTAGCGCAGTACAGTGAGGCAGGTGTCGTTCAGAATCACCTTCATCATAGAGTCCAAAGGAGCCAGGGACTCGCGAGGGCGTGCTGCATGGATGGGGACGGGGAAGGTTATTTCCTTTCAGGCCTTTGTATTTCTCTTGGTAAAATTCGTAGATGTTCTTGGGGAGAACATGGCACCACCTGACATTTTGTGGCGGCCGTAGAGTAGTCAGACATCACGTCTTACACGAAGCAGGGGCGTGTTAAAGTGTTTGCTGAATGAGGCACCGGGCCTGTAGCTTTTGCTTTGTAAGAAGAGGCTACGTTACAGAGTGGGGGGTTTTAGAAATACCTTTCCGTAGTCGAGTCGCATCCTGTGCCGGTTTGTCCTGTGCAGATTCAGCCGTATGCTGAGTCTGGGAAAGGAAGGAAAACCCCGAGAGCAACTGACCCTTTATAGATGGGGTGACCCTGGCTCACCCTCAGTGCCTGCGTCCTGGCAAGGCGTGTGTGGGGTCCCCCGCGGGCCAGCCCAGCCCCCCTGCGTGCAGCGTGCATTTCAGCGGCCCTCTCTGACCACACAGGCGCTGCCCGCAGCCCTAGAACCTCCCTCCATGTAAGATGTGGCTCTACTCGGGACGCTACCCCGCCGGCCGATGCACTTGTGGATGGTGGGGCCCCTGTGGGTTTCTGCTCTGTGCTTCCAGATACCTAACAGTCTATCACCGTTTTCACTTTTCTCAACAGCTTCATTTGCTCCGATAAGCTTTGCAATCAAGGCCAAAGAAAATGATCTACTTCCCCTGGAAAAAAATCGTGTCAAGCTAGATGATGACAGCGATGACGACGAAGAAGGCAAAGAAGGCCAGGAAGGTTCTAGCAGTGCTGCAAGCGCTAACCCGGCGGTCACCCCGCCCTGTGTAGTGGTTGAGGAGAAGCGGCCTCAGCTGACCCAGGAGGAGCTAGAAGCGAAGCAAGGTTTGTCCATATGTTTTCAACTTCTTGAAGGAAAAAGTACGTAAACCCAAGCTTAACCCGCTCAGCCCGCAGGACAGAGGCTGCCGGCCGGGACCTCCAGACTTCAGACCCCAGAACCGCGGGGGTCCGGTGGGGGTGTTGTACACAAGGAAAGTTCTCGGTTAGAGCAGTGAGCACTGCTCTTCACTAGGCGTCAGACACAGCGCCTTGGCAGCATGTTTCCAGAGTCTGCCCAGAGTGCTTTCGTGGGGGCGGGGGGCCTGTGTGCTCTGACCACAGCCCTGGGCCGAACGCTCGGCCTGTGCTCCCAGCTCAGACCCTATACCAGACAAGGAGATGCCCCGCCGTGAGCCCGTCCGACCCTTCAAGGTGACGCGGGCCCCGGCCAGGCCACCAGCTGCTCCGCCACCACCAGTGGCGTTGGGGCAGGTGCCCCCCGGCCTCCCACCCGCCCCCAGAACACACCGCGCTCCGCACTCACATAGTTAATTAACGCCAGCATCAGCTTCTGCCTCTGCTCCCCGGGGTGTACGCCGTGCTTTCTGTACGCGCGCGCACGGGTAAAGCCACATTCGTAGGAGGATGCCTCCCTCAGACCGGGCCTGGTGCGAGTCGCCCGCCCTCGGCAGGCTCGGCTCTGTGCGTGTGCGTCTGAATTCGAACCAGCTGCCGTAAACCAAGCCGCATGTCCAGAGTAAACCTTGTAACGCGGCATCCCTGGCTGGGGTGAGTGGCATTCTGAGGTTTCCCCGATCCCCGCTCTCCCTGCTGTGCAGTCCCATCAAGTTTGTGGCTTTGATTCTGAAGGTGGAACGTTAGAAATACTAATGATAAGCGTTGTGAACTAAGTCTCTCAAAATTCAGTTTGCCTGATTCGTCTGTCCCGAAATTTGGGTCATGTTAATCTTTCAGAACAACTGCATTGTATTTCGTGACCCTTTCACTGCCTGTGAAAATCAAAATAGCAAGGTGTTTAGAAAATACCACGTGTTGTAAACATTTGCTTTTTTCTGTTTATTCCTCAAGCAAAGCAAAAGCTGGAGGACCGACTCGCGGCCGCGGCCAGAGAGAAGCTGGCCCAGGCGTCTAAGGAGTCGAAGGAGAAGCAGCTTCAAGCAGAACGTAAAAGGAAAGCAGCTTTATTTTTACAGACCTTAAAAAATCCTCTGCCAGAAGCAGAAGTCGGAAAAGTTGAGGAAAATCCTTTCAGTGTGGAGGTGAGTTGAAGTCCACATCAGCATTCCGGGTAGAAGTGGGTGAGTGTGGGCCTCCTGCCCTGGGGGCCCCGGAGCTCGTGGCCGAAGCTCCCACCAGAGCCCCCACCGCAGGTGCCGGGCGCGGTCACAGAGACTTGGGCCTCTCTCCCCAGCCGGGAACCCTTGCTCCTGTGAGCACATGAGGCCGCCGGGGGCTTCCCTGGGAGGGACGTGCGTCCGCCTGGGGACACATTTGGCCGGAACAGTGACTGCTCGGGTCCGTGTCAACATCAGCACTTGAATTCGAAAACAAACTCAGACATGGTCATGGCCACGACCGGCCCTCCACGCTTCACCCCCGCCCACCCACCCCCACCCCCCCCGCCCCGGGCTCGGGACAGCGCTTCCCATGGTCCCCAGCCTGTCTTAGAGTGGCGTTTCCCGGTGACGGGGAGAAGGTGCCCTGTGCTCTTGATCACCCGGACTTCTCTGGAGAGTCTAGGGCCCTGACTCCAGATGGATTTTGGCCACACATAGCCTCTGGGTGTATTTGTTTTCCGAGGAAAGCCTCACGGTGAGTTCCCGGCTCCTGCCTCCTGCTGCCGGCCAAGCCTGCTGTCTCCATCAGGAGTCAGTCTGGGGCTCGGTCAGGGAGGGACAGAGGCCAACATGCCTCCGCTGGGACGGTTGCGGCTTGCGGGGGCCGGGGAGCTGGAACTCTCCCAGCGGGGCCTCGGAGGGGGCCGTGTGCACGTCCTGCAGTCCGCCGCCATGTGTGCACGGAGTAGATGGCATAGCTCGTGGACATTTGCGTGTGGGGCTGTTGGAGCCGATTCTGTCACGTGGTCACAGCTGTGCTTCCGACAGCGCTGTGCTCGAGCAAAAACTCAGTCACAGCCAGAATTGCTCCGTGTCAGTGCGCCGCGCTCCCCGGTCTGCCGTGTGGCCTCCTCCCGGCAGCAGAATTCCTCCCTATGAACTCGAGATAGGCTTCAACTCGGGCTTTTTTCCTTATGAACTCGAGATAGGCTTCAACTCGGGCTTTTTTCCTGTTTATCCATGCACGGCGAGTCCCACCTTTCTTGTTTTCGAGCGTGTGTTCTGAATCATAATACGTGGAAATAAGTGTTGATGCTTCTTGTTTAAATCACTGGGTCATTCCCCTTGCAGACCTAGTGGGGGAGATTGTAGCTCCTACACTGTTTCGACAAAAATGTAACAGTAGTAGCAGATGGTAGTAAACGTCTTTAATTGCTTTGAAACAAAAATAAATATGTTGGCAATTGTCATGAGTGAGATTCAACGTGAAAGTGTAGCCGGAAGCAGCTTCTGGAGACCGGTTAGCCTGCCTTTGTGGGCTGCTCTGTGCACACGTCGCTCGCCGCTGCTGGCACACCTGTCCCCCGCCGGCCCGGGTACAGCCCTTTGGCGTGCGGCCCCCAGGTCTCTGTGAGCCATCGTGCGCAGGGCAGCTGGGGATGTCCTCCGAGGGCTTGGCTCGAGACCCTGCAGGGCTTTTCGGCAGCTCATCTGCTTCGACTTCCGTTACAGCGCCACGTGTGCGTGACGCAGACCATTCACGTGCAAGGACGAGGCGCCGAGGGGAACGCACCCTTCCCTTCCCCTGGGTTCCTGTTTCCTAATTCCTAGGGAACTACCAATTTCTTATTCATTGTAGTTTTTATTGTGTAAAACTACCATACCTACAACTGGTCATCTTAAGCCTTTGCGAGCACACCATTCAGCGGCACTGAGTACACTTCTGTCGCATGCCGCCATCCCCAGCTTCCACCGTCAGGACCCTGGTACCTTCCCGAATGAGACTGCCCCGTGCACCGCTGGCTGGGGGCCACTGGCGCCCATGCCGTCCATCTCCGTCAGCCTGGCTGCCCTCGGGGCCTCGTGGAGGCGGGGGATTGGTGCTTCCGGAACCAGCTTGGGTCACCTGTCACGATGTTGGTTTTTAAGCTGAATAGTAACCCGTTGTATGCGAATGCTGCATTTTAGTGCTTGTGTATTCTCAAAGGAGAACGATCTGTTTCTACGTGTAGATTTAAATGTCACAGTCCGGGGTGCCCTGGTGGCTCAGTCGTTAAGCCTCTGCCTTCGGCTCAGGTCATGATCCCAGGGTCCTAGGATCGAGCCCCGCATCGGGCTCCCTGCCTAGTAGGAGGTCTGCTGCTCTCTTCCCCTTCCTGTGCTTCTGTTCCCTCCCTTGCTGTGTCTGTCTTTCTGTCTCTGTTAAATAAATCAATAACAATTTTTAAAAAATTAAATAAATAAATGTCACAGTCCTCGGACTGCATCCTGTGCATTACTGTGCGTGCTGGGCTTTTCACCCCGCAGAGCTCTTCCCTGTGTCCATCGGGCTCGTGCTTGTGCGTGTTTATCGGGTGAGCGCCTGCTGCCAGCCCATAAGCTGCCCCAGCCTTGGGCGGACGTGCAGCTGGCCCGGTCTTAGCGCTGTGACTGTGCTCCCATGTCCCGCGCACTCACTCCAATGAGTGGAACCTTAACATGAGCCTCTGACCATGGAAATGGTTTCTAAATCTCAGGCACTACTAAGTGAGCCCCTGACACGAGTGTGGCAGGTTTTGTCTCTCTCCCGGGGCTGTGAAAATACCCGAGTGGGTGCCGGCTGTCAGCAGGCTCTGGTGGCTGTCGGTCTTGACCGGTGGAAAGATGGCATCTGTTTCATTAGCTTGTGTACGTTAGCTGTCCTGACACGAGGGACTTCCTAGGGGTTTCTGGTGTCCTGGCCCCTGCCCCCCGAGCGCCGCCTCCATAGCCTCTCCACATGTTCTCCTGGCTGCCAACCTCTCGCTGGGGATGGCTTTTTGTGACCAGTTTCCCTGATGGTCTTCCTCTTTGTCCTCCATGGCCTGGCCGCCTTGGAATTCAGTTTGAAGAACGTACAGCTAGACACAGTGCATGTCGCCAGGTCCCTCACCTTCCCGCTCGTCGTAGAGGCCTCCTGGAGTACACGCCCGCTCTGTCCCCCCCGCTGACCTGCATGTCAGGAGGGGGGTCTTCCGTGACCGGGTACGATCTCACATCCTAGAGCGGGATTATCGCCACGGACAGATGGGGCAGTACATTGTGGAGCGGTCTCTAAGGCCCAGAAAAGCACATACGTGAGTCCTCAGAAATTCACATACGTAGCTCGTTTTGGGGTGTGCTCTTGGTTCAGAATGAAGGAAACCAGCGATCCTAAATCTGAGCTCCTTTGCATTGTCATGTGATCATTTGCGCGGTAACAGCCTTCAGGACACCTTCAGATGCTAGCGGTTTGTTCAAGGTAATGGTCCTGCCGAGTTTATGGGGCCAGCAAGCGATTGCAGGGACACGAGAACAAAAATCAGCCTGTGTTGGTTGAGCCTCTGTTGTATTCAAGGCGCCAGTGCACCTCGGAAGATGAACGGGGAGCCTGTTTCTTACCCAGTGACCGCACAGTCGCGTCTGTCCCCCAAGGTCGTCCTGCAGGGCAGCTGAGCAGATGAGCGTGTGGATGTGCCTGGGCCTCCGGGAGGTGGAGATGGCATCTCAGCCGGGCTTGAGGAGCGTTGGTCCTGTGAGAGGTGACCCTGTAGGGAGGGCCGTCCGGGGCCAGGGACCCGCGCGGGCAGGAAGTGGGCACCGCCGCCGGAGGCAGCAGCGATCAGCACAGCCCCGGGGTCTGCAGGAGCAGGTGCGGGCGGAGTGGCCGTGCGGCCGCTGTCTGCCGAAATCAGAGGGACGCGGACAGGGAAGAGCGCTTCCACGGGAGGAGCGCGTGCCGGCTGCTGTGTCAGCAGGGGGGCCGGCGGGAGCCTTGTGCAGGCCCGTGAGTGACCGGGTGACCAGCGGCGCCCACGCAGCGGAACACGCAGAGAACAGCGTGGGCGCTCAGCTCTGGCTGTCGGATTGCGTGGGAGGGGGCCGCGCAGGACATGTGACTGATGGGAAGGAAATGGAGATTCAAAGGAGTGGGTTTATTTATTTATTTTTTTTAAGATTTTATTTATCTGGCAGAGAGTGTGCGCACGAGCTGGGGGAGCGGCAGGCAGAGGGCAGAGGGAGACGTAGACTTCCCCTGAGCAAGGGGCCTGAATCGGGGCGCGATCCCAGGACCCCAGGATCATGACCTGAGCCAAAGGCAGGGGCTTCACCGACAGCCCCCAGGCGTCCCCAGACGGGCAGTTGCAGAGGACGTGTTTCAGTCTGCAGCGTCAGACTCACCGTCATACCTTGCGACGTGTGTGGGGTTCCCCCACTCTGACAGCTGACGAGGCCTTCCTTCCCGGGGGAGGTCATGTCTTCAAGTACATGCTCGTCTGCTTCTGGGCAGTTCGTTTCCCCGCGGCGGGACGTGATAGTTGTTGGGTTCGTGCCAGCGTGTTGGCAAGTTCTTCTTTGTGATCAAAGGATGGGCTCGTGTCGTTTCCCCGTGTCCTAAACTGGGGCACTAAGGTTTCCCAGAGTCTCTCCTTGAATTCTCCCAGTGCCGCTCAGACCTGCCCGTGCGCTCCCCTTCCCCCTGCCAGTTTGGGCTTCGCTGGTTGTTGCTGGAATAGTGACATTGCAGCCCGGAAAGGCAGCTCTGCTCGTTCGCTGCCGGTCCACTTGCACTCCCGAGGCCGTGCCTCC
Source organism: Martes martes (assembly GCF_963455335.1). Classification (NCBI taxonomy): domain Eukaryota; kingdom Metazoa; phylum Chordata; class Mammalia; order Carnivora; family Mustelidae; genus Martes; species Martes martes. The sequence goes on from NC_137901.1 coordinate 92,323,407, forward strand.
CACAGGCCTTCCTATCGGCCTGTCCTTGATCGTGGCCGCAGAGGGCTCGGCTAGGTGCCGTCGGAACCCAGAGTGGGGCGTGGGGAGCCACGGAAGTCTGTCTTCCAGGCTGCTGGTACGTGCCATTCAAGCTGGCGAGGCGGTGGAGACTTTGGTCAAGGCAGAAACTGCATTTGTGTGCGGGGGTGTTTTCAAGGCGTGCACTGTCCTACATGGTAGCCGCTAGCCACCCGGAGTCATTGAAATTTAACTTGATAAAGATTAAATTGGGGTGCCTGGGTGGCCCAGTCACTGAAGCACCTGCCTTCGGCTCTGATCACTATCTGGGCCCATGCCGGACTCCCCGCTCCAGAGGGGCCGGTGCTCCCTCTGCCCCTGCCCTTCCCCCCACTCGCACTCTTCACTTCTCTTTCTCTCGGTCTCTTTCAAATAAATGGATAAAACCTTTTTTAAAAATTAAGTGAAATTCAAAATCCAGGTCCCTAGCCGCACTGGCCGCATGTGGCCAGTAGCTGACCGCCGTGCACGGGCCGCGGCACAGACGCTTCCGTTGTTGCGGCCGAGCACAGAGGGTACGGCTGGCCGGCTGTTGAGTCTGTCTTCTAGTGGTTGAAAGTCCGGCTTGGCTGCGCAGTCAGGCTCTGACTGCACGGGGTCAGGAACCGACCCCACTGCCCCCACGTGGCTCAACAAAACCAGTAGAGAGCGGCGCTCGTGTTCTGAGGTGGGAGCGTGGCACAGCCCCCTCGGGGCTCAAGGATTCACCTCCAGGCACAGCGTCCCCTGGCCAGCTGCGTTCTCAGCCCTGACTCACCTCATTGCCCACTCAGACCTGAATCCTGGACAGCTTGACTGGGCTCTTGTGCTTCTCCCCCAACCTGGCACAGCGACCAGGGAGTTGGAATGTTCTGGTCTGTCCCCTGCTCAGGTAGTGTGTGTCCTCTGGAATTCATGGATTGAGGGGGCAGGAAGGGCCGTTGCCCACACGGGCAGGATTTGCTCACGTAGGGGAGCAGGCGTCTACTGCACTTGTCCAAACATTCTGCTTACATTTTCTGAAAGAGTTTTATGGCCCAAGTCGTTATTTTGCATCCGCGAGAAACTTCCCTCGGTGTCCCTTGAATTTCCCTGGCCTGTCTCCCTGTGTAGCAGGAATCCCTCCAGGGTAGCTGACAGCCCAGTGATGCACACCTGTCCCTTAGCGAGTGATGGGACACCCCTGAGAGGCATTCGGGTACCCTGCCCTTGTGTTTGCGCAGCCAGAGTCTCAGGCCTGTGCCTGGAGCGCCCGAAGCACGTCCCCCCGCCCCCGCCGTCCTGTCGGTGCGGAACGGACATGGCCGGAAAACCTCCAGGTGGCGTGTCTCTGAGCTTGGTACCGGCACCTGCTCACGGGCGGGGGTGGGCACAGCCTGCATGAGACTGTGGTGGAGCCTGCCCTTCTCCTGCCCTGGCGTGGACCGGGCTGTGGGCGGGTGAGCGTCTCCGCCTCCCAAGTGTGCAGGGTGGCTCGGCTGGGCTTCAGAAGCAACAGCTCAGGCCCCGGCAGCAGGTGGGGACATGGCCGAGGGGGGGGTTATGGCTTTAGCAGGAAGCGCTGTCCCCTTATCCAGTGGGCCTTGTCCACGTGGACCACAAGGACCCAAGGAGAGGACAGGAGCAGTTGCGGGATTCCGCGGGCCCTGCCCCGCAGGTGCACCCCTCCCTCAGGCTCAGCACCCGCCTTGCGCTGTCCCCAGAGCCGCCCAGCTGGGTCCTTGGATGCCCCCAGTGTTCAAATGCAGAGTTGCGGGGCGTCCCCCGGTCTGTGTGGTGTTCAGTTAGAGCGCATCAAGGACGTTTCTCGGGGACGAGGGCAGGCAGCTTGTGAGCTGGGGTTCGGGTTCGGGTTTGGGTGGGTTTGGGGTTTGTTCTGTTTTGTGTCCGTGAACTTGGATATTTTACACTATGATGCGGACCGTCAGTGGACATAGTAGATTACCGCCTTATTTGTAAAGGCTGAGCACTGTTTCACTGTCCAGCTGCAAGACATGCGACCAGTGCCCTCGAGGGTCATTTGCATGGTTTGCAGGTCATGGTCGTTCCAGAGTGGTGTGACATGGGGCCTTGGGCGTGCAGCGTGCACACTTGGCTCTTCAGAAGGAATTGCTAGAACTGGCCTTCCCCTGGATGACGGTCACAGCTGACGGGCTCCCCTGTCTTCGTCCACCTGCGGGCCTTCCCACCGTGGGGTCTCGGGGCGCATCCCCTCTGCATGTTTCGCATTTATGGGGTTTATGGTAAACAGCGTGTTGAGTGCAGGACCGTGCTGGGTCAGCACATGCAGACTGGCTTGTTCCCGTGGAGCTGTCTGGGTGCGGACCACCGTGAGAACCGTGTTTTCCCGCTGGTCCTGAGGCATGACTGGTGCATGCACCGTGCGTGTGAGGTCCGCGGTGTGATCACCGAGTGTGTGTGACATGATAGCCACGATGGGTTTAGTTAACATCCATCAACTCAGACATAGGAAGGAGGAAGGAAGGTTTTTTTCTTTTGACAGAGTTCTTAAAATCAAAGAGGAACCTCTTAGTTCAGGTCTTCCTTCAAAAATTACTTTCAGATTGGTGTAGGGATTCATAAAAGCCCAATGCTGGAGGTCTGAGAGTCTCTCGGTCAGTGGAAGGTCACGGTGATTTATGAAGGCACAAGCACGGCTCTCTTCCTACCTCGGTGTCCTTGCTGCCACGTTCCCTTGATGAGGTCGAGTGCCGCCGGCTGGGGTTGGTGAACGAGCACAGGCTGGGGAAACTGTCACGTTTACTCCCGGCACCTGCCACTTCCCCGGAGACCAGGGTGATGTTTTAGAGCCATAGAAAAAGATGTGCTCCTTTCTGAGAGGTGTTGGTGCGTTAAATGGTATGAGGGCCCCAACGTTGAAATTTTATGTGTGCGCGTTTTGAAATGTCCTGCGTTTCCTCTTAACATCCCGATGTTTGCTTCTGTCCCCAGGAAGCCAGTTCTGTGCCCTGTCCGCTACTGGCCGGAGGCAGACCTCTGCCCACTTCAGATGTTAAGCCCCCGGAAGGGCCCTCCAGCAAAAGTAAGGACCCGCCGAGGGAAGAGGAGAAGGAGAGGAAGAAGAAAAAGCACAAAAAGCGGTCTCGCACAAGGTCGCGCTCCCCCAAGTACCACTCGTCCTCCAAATCCAGACCCAGGTCCCACTCGAAAGCAAAGCACTGTCTCCCCAGTGCCTATCGGACGGCGCGCCGTTCCAGGTGTGTGTGCAGGGTGCCCGTGGCGCGGCACTGCCGTGGGTGCTGGGTCCTCCTTCCCCAGAGCGGCAGGGCCAGCAGGGGCGAGCACAGACCTCCTGACAGCTCACCTGCAGGTCCAGCTTGCAAACCCCAGTGACATCTTTCCAGGTTGTCTCGGAGTTTGATTTCTAAAGCTACAGCCAGGTTTTTTAAGAACAGATCTATATAAATTTTAGCGGGTTTGTTCAGTATGTAAAACTCACAGGGGCGGGGTGTCTCGTTTTGTCCATGTGGCCTTTCCCGTGCTAATTGCCCGTGTGCGTGCTGTGACGGGGGCTCGGCGCGGCTCCTGCCCGGCGTCCACGCGGGTGGCACCTGTCTCTTCCCTCCGTCCATTTGCCCTTCTGCCCACCCATAAGAGGTGCTCTTAACCGCCGGGTTCGAGAGCAAGTGAAGACTTGAGGCCGCAGGTACAACCGCGGCCCTTAAAGGGTCACAGAATTCCCTGCCCAGTGAAGCAGTTTTGTCTGAAACAACTGGGTTGCAGCGGGTTTAAAACCTCTGGCTTTAAACCATGCATCACGGCCTGTTACTCGGCGTCGAGTGGAGTCCGCCGGCTCCCTCTCCGGCGCGGCGCTCGGCCTGCTGGCACCGCGTCTGTCCTCTGCAGCTGATGCACGTTCGCCTCCTTTCCTGGGAAAGCGCGCGCCCGGCGCGTCCTCTGTCTCAGGCGCACCCGCCTCTCTGAGTACGTCCCTGTTTCTAGCAACACCAGACCTCAAAGGCCTGACAAGTATGGCAGCAGTGAAATTGCATTTTCTCCACGTAAACACGTTTGCTCCTCGGCTGTGTGCGATTCTGGTCGTTCTTTCGAAGTTCCGTCTTGCCACACAACCCCCCACGCAGACACACACGTGCACAGCCAGACACACACCCACACTCCTTGCTGTTCTTTCATTAAATGAACAACTTTGCTGATAGAATTTCAATTTTGGGCAGCTCCCTGGAATTTGTAGGTAAATATCAAAATGTTTTAAAGTTTCTTTTTGAGAGAGTTTCTTACGGTACCGTGTAGTGGACATAAGTCCCGTCGGCCCGCACCAGCCCGCTGAGCGGTAGCGTGCCCGGTAAATTCTGGCCCGCTGTCTTTCACCGCACAGCTTTAACAAGGGCGACCGTGAGGCATCCCTGACCCCTCGTCCGGGGGACTGGCAACGATGAAACTTGTCCCGTCCGCAGTGCGAGCTGCGAGCTATGCTCTGATCGCGAGTGTTCAGCGCGTAGAGCGTCAAGTGTAGCCCATCCCCAGCTGTGGGGGTGGGGGGGGGTGGCCGCCAGCATCTCCCCAGCTCTTGTTCTCGTCACGGCTGCAGTGCTCTTTTGACTCTCAGAGTTGTGAGATTCTAGGTTTTATGTGCTTTTTAGTTGACTGTAATAGAGTAAGGCATTTTATATGTCGTTTAATACTGTTTTTAAGGTTTTATTTATTTGAGAGAGAAAGAGCACACGAGAGGGAGAATGAGCAGGGGAGGGGCAGAGGGAGAGGGAGAAGCAGGCTCTCCGCTGAGCAGGAAGCCCGATGCGGGACTCGATCCCGGGACCTTGGGATCAAGACCTGAGCCGAAGGTAGACACTTAACAGACTGAGCCACCCAGGTGCCCCTATTTTAATACTTTTTAAATAATTGCTTTTAGGGTTTTTTTTTTTTTTAAGATTTTATTTATTTATTTGACAGAGGAAGAGAGATCACAAGTATGCAGAGCAGCAGGCAGAGGGAGAGGGGGAAGCAGGCTCCCTGCTGAGCAGAGAGCCCGATGCGGGGCTCGATCCCAGGACCCTGAGATCATGACCTGAGCCGAAGGCAGAGGCTTAACCCACTGAGCCACCCAGGAGCCCCGTGGTTTTTATTTTTTGAGAGAGGGAGAGGAGGGGCAGAGGGAGAGGGAAAGAGATTCCCAGACAGGCTCCAAACCCAGCGCAGAGCCCAACGCGGGGCTCCGTCTCGCAGCCCCCAGACCGTGACCTGAGCTGACTGAGCCACCCAGGCGCCCCTAAATCATTGTTTTGGAAAAGATTCAGAGTTACATACTTTGTATCTGAATGTATTTTATATTTTTCTGTATGTTCAGTGCTGACAAGTACAAGAAGCAAAATCCTAATTTTTAGTGTGTAACCTTGAGTTACAAGAAAAAGGTTAAAAATTCTCTGCTTTTGAGTTCTGCGTTGGCAGACTGCCAGCTTCCCCTTAATTTGACCTACAGTTACATTACGTGTCACCAGGGCAGATGTTTTCATGACTCAGGCTGTTGCAGGTCTGGTGGCTGAGCGTCTCCGTGCTCCTTCCGGCTGACTGTGGGGACGTGGGCTGACTTCTCTGTCCACCGAGGCAGCCAGACCCTCCGGCCTCGGACGGGCAGTTCATAGGATAGCAGGGCAGAGTGCACTTCATTATAAAATCATAAAAATTGTATCGTGACACAAAGCCCTCCAAGTGTTTGGTAATCCACGATGTTTTGCCTTGAAAAATCACATGTGACAACGATGCTTTTTGAAGCCAGACCCCGCCAAGCTCGGGGCTGCGGAGCTGAGAGGAGAGACCAGCCCGGGACTGCTCAGAGGAGATGGTGGCTCACGCCAGTCCCCAGGGGAGTCCTGCCTGGGCTCGCGGCTGACAGCCTCGAGTCTGCTTCGTTTGGGAATGGGGCATGTATCCCCGGGCGGTCACCCCTGCTCTCTCAGTCCAGGCTCTGCCAGCTCGGATGACCCCAGTGGGTTTACACTGCAGCAGGTTTAAACCAGGAGACACTGGTGTTCTCAGTAATTGAATCTGGATGTGTGAAAAATACGTCAGTTTTTAACCAAATCTTGAAGTTGCTAAAGACAGTGTCATCATTGTTAACTCTCTTTTCAGATAGCGCTACCCTTTACAGTAAGGGACCTGTCAGACTGTTCCCGGGCCTGACGCACGACTTGATTATTTTATTTTTTTTTTATAAACTTTTTAAATTTATCTGACGAGAGAAAGACATCACAAATAGGCAGAGAGGCAGGCAGAGGGGGAGGGGAAGCAGGCTCCCTGCTGAGCAGAGAGCCCAATGTGGGGCTCGATCCCAGGACCCCGAGATCATGACCCGAGCCGAAGGCAGAGAGGCTCAACCCACTGAGCCACCCAGGCGCCCCCCGACTTATTTCAGAAAGACTCCTGTCAACTCCAAGTAAAAGGCACATTTTTTTGTCAGTATTTGTACCTGTGGAGTTCTGTGGTTGAGATGTATTTTCTTTTACATATTGAATTATTGAAGTGCTTTGTAAGGCGTAGAAGGTTAGGGTTAGAGGCCCTTTCCTAGCAGCAGTGATCTCCATGTTCTGAAGATAAGTGGCGTTCACATGCCTGCGGTCCGAGTCCGAAGCTCATCGAAGCTGTAGGTGGCCCTGGGTCTCCAGAGGCAGCCGGGCCATAGAGTAATCTTTAGCTTCAGAAATTAGTATGTTGCTTCTTAGAAAGCACAGCGATTATGCATAGTGCTTAGTGTGTTTTAAATCAACATTGATTGAAATGTAAGACTTTTTTTCCTCCTTTTTTGTGTGAGGATTTATTTATTAGAGAGAAAGCACATGCAGGTGGAAAGGGGCAGAGGGGGAGGGAGCGAAACTCCAGCAAGCTACGCGCTCGGCCAGAGCCCAGCGCGGGGCTCAGTCCCACGACCCTGAGACCAGGACCTGAGCCAAAATCAAGAGTCAGAGGCTTTGCCGACCCAGGCACCCAGATGCCCCTCTCTGTGCTTTCCGCTTCTGTCTCACCAGGTTCTCTGCCGTAAATGGAACGAAGTAGTACTCGGGCCATTAGTGTATCGCCTAAAAATTGAGCCTTAATAGTCAGGTGTTGTTAAAATCTTATAAGACTCTGAAGCTTGAAATGAAGCTTACTTGAAGAACGCTAGAGAAGATCACCTTGGGCCTTTGTTCCGTCGGCTCGTCAGCATTTAGGGGGCAGCCAAATGGGGGCAGGTTCCAGATAGAACTCTGTGCCCCAGTTTACAGTATTGGGGGCAGCATCCACCGTCCCCAGCTCCCTCCAGACTTCTGCTTGGGGACGAGCTAGGGATTAGAATGACGTTTTTTTTCTTTTCAAGATTTTTTCTTATTTATTTGACAGAGAGATCATAATTAGGCAGAGGCAGGCAGGGAGAGAGGGGGAACGGGCTTTCCGCTGAGCAGAGAGCCCGATGTGGGGCTCGATCCCAGGACACTGGGATCATGACCTGAGCCGAAGGCAGAGGCTTAACCATCTGAGCTACCCAGGTGCCCCTAGAAACACATTTTTTAAGTCAGAGTTAATATTCAGAAACAGCTTACGCCAGCAAAATTGGGGTAATGATGGTCATTCTTACAATCTCCTCATCCTGCACAGGGTTCCCAAGAGGTGACGCTCAGTGCTTAGTGTGCGGGCGAGGGCCAGGGGTTCCCCGTTCTGTGGAGCGGAACCTAGCCCAGCAGATGCCTGCGGGCTCTCCGCATCCGCAGCCGTGCGGGGACATCTGGCCCCTTGGGAGCCGCCTGGGCGGAGGGTGGAGTATGGTCGGCTGCGGGAGCTCTTGGCTGCTCAGGCCGGTGAGCACTGCACCCTGCTGCCCCACGCCCGCCAGGAGCAGCTCCGGAGCGGTGGAGGGACCGGGGCAGGGGGTGCTTTCAGTGGTTAAACGCAGGAGGAAAGAAGCTTTTTGCAAACAGCACTGTCATCGAGGTGAAGAGCCGCGTTCCGCCGCTATCTGAAAGCAGACCGCTATTTATGAGCCGCAAGAAAAAGTGTCTGAGCCCCATCGCGCAGGTTATTTACTTATAAAACGGAGCTCCTGTTTCTGGCGTTGTTGTGATACCAGTATTAACTGCCTCATTAACAGAATTAAAGCATCAGTGCTTCTTTCATATAGTAAAACCTAAAGGGGGCCTAGGGAGCTCAGTGGGTTAAAGCCTCTGCCTTCGGCTCAGGTCGTGATCCCAGGGTCCTGGGATTGAGCCCCGCATCAGGCTCTCTGCTCAGTGGGGAGCCTGCTCCCCCCTCCCCTCTGCCTGCCTCTCTGCCTACTTGTGATCGCTGTCAAATAAATAAATAAAACCTTAAAGAAAGAAATAAAACCTAAGTTATCATCTGACGACGCTTACTGCCCTTGGTACTGAGCAGGCTACTTTCCCAGATGACTCCACATCTACTGGGGACAGCCACCTCCTCTCAGAGACCTGGAACGGTCACTGCAGAGTGGTATTGTGTGAGAGTTAGGAATCTGCAGGCACTAAAAACTAATGCACGTTTCCTGATTATCGAGTGTATCGTTCTCCGTGTGAGCATTCCACGGGTGTAGAGGTCTCATTACGCAGAGCTTTCTCTGGGGCTCTGGTCCCACCCCAGCCAGCACCCTGAATTCTCAGTGCAAAGTGTGCGCCTCCATGTCGCAGGCCCCAGCCTCCCCGGGGCCCCCGAGCCCAGAGTGCCGCAGGGCCGCTCGCCCAGCGGGAGCACCGACCGCAGCAGCTGTCAGCAGCTCCTCTCCCCGACTCCCGGAGCTCTTTGGAGGGGAAACCTGGTAAAATGTTGAGGTGTCTGATGGACCTCACCCTCAAAGTTTGTAAATATTGGGAAAGGTCTGGAAGAAAAACCATCAACACCATTTTGTAAGCCAGAACACGTGGTGCTGGAGAAGACAAAGCCGATGACGGTTTACCTGGGGCTGTTCACGGCCTGTCTTTCTCAGGAGTGACGCAGGGTTCTCTCTGTGACGCAGGAGCGGGGACCGTGGTGATAAGCTGATGTTTGGAACAACGGTGTGTGTTATTTGGGGGGTTTTTGTAATTAAAATGATTCGGTGTGGAATCTTTTATGGCAAAATCAAACTGCTCTTTATATTATTTTTGAATGGGTTGTCATAGAAACAGAATGAAAAGAAATTGGTTTTTTGTCCAGATTTCTGCTTACTCTTTGTCTTCTTAAAACAGTAATTTCACTGAATGAACAAAAAAGGAGAATCCTAAACGTGTCATTACAAGACCCTCCTCAGAGGGCCTTGACCCCCGGTGGGTGAGGGTCTGGAGTCGGTGCTCAGAGCACTGGTTGCCTTGAGTGGACGAGGTCACTGCCCGGATAGAGCGAGTGTCTCTCCAGGAACCCGAGAAGGAAAAATGAGATATTTTAAAGGATGGTTTTAATCCAGGGCATCTCCCAAATGTAAATTACCTTGAGAGGCGGCTTGCTGGGAGTTGAACTGCTGTGGCCGGCTCAGCATTCACGCCGCGATGCCGTGCGGTGGGTGTGAACGAGAGAGGGTTTGAAGTAGTGCCTCTGGTTCGTCTGCTTTCTTCTGCTGCCAGTGTTCAGAACAAATAGAAACAGCTCCCCTGAATATCAGCGATTTTCCTTGTGTCATTTGGATCGAGAGGTCTGTGAGCTGAAAATGGCCGAGGGCAGTAAAACGCAGAGGCAGAAGGAGGACGCAAAACCGCAGGCCTGAGTTGGCCGTCAGTCACCCGTCAGCCCTGGAATCGGGCAGCGTTGGTGCTGCGGGCCGTTCGGACCAGCCTCGCGTGTGCTGTGCCCTGGTTACGTTGGGCGGCTGTGTGCTGAGTGTTCCGGACTGGGAGCAGAGTCTCTGTCCGCTTCTGCGCCTGGACTCAGTTCTGTCAGTGGGGTAGTGAGGCCAGGGAGGGGGCCACTATTGTGCCCCCCGGAAGCACAGAGGCGGCTCCTGTCAGGCACCTGCAGACCCAGATGGGGCCCATCCCTGCCTCAGCGTAGACATGATCGCCTCCCGGCCACACAGACTAAAACTCCTCTGTTCCTCTGCCCAGGTCACGATCCCGGTCCCCTCGGAGAAGAGCACACTCTCCCGAGAGACGGAGGGAAGAAAGGAGTGTCCCCACTGCCTACCGGATGAGTAACAGCCCAGGTGTCAGCAGGAAGCGGACCCGGTCCAGGTAGGCGGCTTGAGTCCGGAGACACAGTCTGCGCTGCCGGGAATGCGAACGAGTGTCCGCAGCGTGTCCGGAGCGCTGCACAAGCCAGGGAGGCGGCCCTCGGCAAACACCCAGCCCTAGCAGCTCTTCTGTTACTCCTGGAGCTGACTGCAGAGGGAGCTCTGTGTCCCTGGGGTCGGGGTGGCATCGGGCAGCGCCCAGCACCAGCCCCCGAGTCTAGCCACCCTGCCGGACCCGCACACACAGATGAAAGGAGAGGAGGAGGTCGAGTCCCAAGTGAGTCCCTGCCACTCCCGGGCTAGCAGGTGCTGTGGGCAGGGCCACAGGGTCCTCCCGGGCTGAGAGCAGAGAGAGCTCCTCCCCTTGACACCTGTCATGGTTGCGGGACACTAGCGAGACTGGCTGCCATGTCCGCTACAATAGGCCTCTCAGCCGGGACGCCTGGCCCCCGGCCTCCGACTCCCGGCCCGCCAGCGTCCCCAGCCCCTCCAGTGAGAGAGCACCACCAAGTCACAGCACGGAAAGTCCTGGCACCCCGCCCCCGTGACGGGATACGTCTGGGCCGGGTGGGCCCATCTAGGGCCTGCTGGCGCGCCTGCCGGGAGCATGGTGGAGGACGGGGCTGCCGCCAAGTGTTTCCGTCTCGGCCATAGGGCACTGCGGGGGCATCATCTCACGTGGGGGCTGCCACCCCCATGGTCTCCCATCACTCATTGTTCCTTTGTCCCCGAAGGGAGGAGCTCTCGTTTCTCGTGTCGTTGCATGGGAGCGCGCCCAGGCCCCGGCTCAGGTAGCTGGGTGAGGAGCATCATTCTCCCCGTGACAGACCTGCCCAGAGGAGGCTGGGGCCGGGGGTTGTGTGCGTCTTTGCTCCGGTTTCGTGACTGCTTCGCATGTATGTGAGTTGGGACACTCTGGGTTCCCGAGCCTCCCAGACGACACACCTGAATGACAGGTTCAGGGGCCCTGCCCTCTCCAGGTCCTGCCTGTCTGCAGAGGACACAGGCCGAGCAGCCTCTGGGGCCCCTTTGCAGCAGGGCTCATCGCGGCCACAGCTCTGGAAAGACGTTCCTAACGGGGAAACGGGCCTGCAGTCTGCTCGCTGCCGAAGTGCGATCTTTCTCTGGAAGCCGCGGAGTCCGCGCAGGGGCGCAGGCGGCTGAGCCGGCGGACGGGCTCGCCGCGCAGGCCGAGTGCGCTCCGCCCGGGGCCCTGCTCCCACGTGCGGCACCCGCCCTGGCCCGGACAGCGTGATGGGCTCCAGGTCCACTTCCCGTTGTACTCCTTGCCCTCGTTACTGTTGAACATTTGAAATTTATTGTCACCTCCGGTGTACGTAAAGGGCATGGTCTAAAATTAGTTCCTGCAACAAAAGATCTCTCCCCACAGAAGCATTCTGGCTTTGGCCTCAAATTAACCTTTGCATTTCAAGGAGCCGTCTCAGGAGAAGGCGGCGGTTCTATTAGGAATCGTGAGAACTTGTGTGATCGCTGGAGTTTTAATGAGTTGTGCGAAGCAAGTGAAGGCTCCGCCGACCGCAGAGCCGCACTCCCTGCCTGACCCCGGGCAGTGGGAGGCTGTGCCGGGTCCAGTGGGGCCAGGAGAGGGCACGTGTGCAGCCACGGGTCCAAGCCCGTGAACCCAGCAGTCACCGCTCCCCTGCAGCCTTCCACAAAGAGCAGGGGTGAGGCCGCTCCTTTCCCGTGGGGGCCTGTTCACCCCCCAAGTTGAAGGATCATCTCTACAAGCTGATCTCTGAGTGCCCCTTTCACTGACTTCTTGTTTCAAAATTTTTTTGGTTTACTAGATAGTTTTACACTCACCATTGAAAACAGTGCAGGGAGCGTGCGTGTGTGTGTGTCAGCCCGACTGAGCAGGGTCAGCGTGGTTCCATCCGGCCGCCTCTCCTTCCTTCCCGACCTCTCCTGCCCCTCCCTACTTGTGTGTCCCATGACTTGGACTTGTCTTACTGCGTGACCGTGGCTGGGTTCACGGGAAACATTTTGGCAGGAGCACCACAAAAGTGACATGTCACTTCTTTTGTGTCACACCAGCTGCCTGTCCCATCGTCAGTGACGCTGCACGCCCCACACAGGTCATCAGGCGATGGCACCGAGATGCCACGCGAACACCCCACTGGCCTTAGCGTTCACTGACGCAAAACTGGTTCGCACAGTGGTCACGGCCAAGTGGTGCCTTTCAAATTCTGTCGTCTTCTACAGGAGACACGCCCCTCACTTTTGTGTCACTGTGGACTTTGGGTTCAGGGTTTTGTGTTTTTGTCGGTGCCGCGTGAATCCATCGCCAGGGTTGCTCTGACGGCGACATCCACCCCACGTGGCCCCGTGGTTCTTGAAGCACTTTGTTGCTTTTTGGCCCCAAATATTCCAGGCCTTGCCAGTGCTTTCCCTGCCCCAGCACGGGGGTCCGCTGCTTGTCCAAGGATCCTTGGTTCCTTGTACTGAGCTTTTGAAGATCAAGATGTGGTTACAGTGAACTTTTTTAAAGAGTAGAATCTGTGCGAATGGCCACATCGTACCCCAGCACACCTCGCAGGGTCCCCATCCTCTTATTAGAGTGAATAGTACGTGGTTGCTCGGGCTGGTTGGCCACGGACCGCTTTCGCTTAGCGCTGCAGCGGGCACATCCGTGAGCATCGAGTGACACCCGCCGTGGCAGGCTCTTACACGCTACGTGTTGCCCGTCCACAGTAGACTTTGTCAGCGAAGCCCGCGTGTCTTCGTTCCGTGGGTCAGCCACTGCAAAGGAAAAGGAGTTAAAAGCCAGGAGAGGACACAAGGCAGAAGCTTAAAATTGCTTGGCGCAGTCCGCCAAGCTTCCGTCTCTTGATTTGAGGCCGCGTCCTCATCTCTCGGGGTTGTGAGATGGAGCCCCACGGCGGTCTCCGTGCTGGGCGTGGAGTCTGCTTAAGATTCTCTCTCTCCCTCTGCCCTGCCCCAACTCGTGTGTGCGCACTCTCTCATGCTCTCTTTCTCTTTCTCTCAAAAAAACTAAGTAGAACGGGCACCTGGGTGGCTCAGTTAAGCCTCTGCCTTCAGCTCAGATCATGATCTCAGGGTCCTGGGATCCAGTCTCGAATCGGGCTCCTTGCTCAGCAGGGAGCCTGCTTCTCCCCCTGCCTGCTCTGCCTGCCGCTCCCCCACCTTGTGCTCTCTCGCTCACTCACTCGCTCTGACACATGAATAAAACAAAATAGTAAGAAGAAGAAATAAAATACTTGAAGCAACACTGAGAGAATTGGGGACAGGCAGACAACCAGACCGTGCGGATATGGAAACCGTACACAGCCACGCGCTAGCTCGTCCACTGTGCTGGTGCAGAAGGCTCTGGAAGTCCCCGGAGACTCAGGTGGTGCAGACTGTGTTCCCTTACCATGTGGCAGCAAGTCTAAAAATCTATAAAAAGATACCTGGAAAATCCCCAAATATTGGGAAGTTAATACATTTTTAAATTACCCATAGGTCAAAGACAAAATCACGAGGGAAAAGAGAAAATATTTTTAAATGATAGTGAAAATGTTACAGCCAAATCTGTGGGCTCATTTGGCTAGAAGGAAGTTAGTAGCTTTAAATGTTTGCATCAGGGAAGAAAAAAGGTCTAAGAATAATGATCTAATCTTCTGTCTTAAGAAGCTAGAAAAATAAATAAAATCTTAAAAAAAAAAAAGAACCTAGAAAAATAACAGATTAAACCCAAAGTAGGTAGAAGCAAAGAAATAATGAAGGTAAGATCAGAAATCAAGAAAATAGGGGCGCCTGGGTGGCTCAGTGGGTTAAGCCTCTGCCTTCGGCTCAGGTCATGATGTCAGGGTCCTGGGATCCAGCCCCGCATTGGGCTCTCTGCTCAGCGGGGAGCCTGCTTCCCCCCCTCTCTCTGCCTGTCAGATACATAAATAAAAACTTTTAAAAGAAAGAAATCAGGAAAATAGAAAAATGCATATCTTAGAATCTGTGTGGAACAGAAGATCCCGATTAGTCAAAGCAATCAGAAAAAAAACAAAGTCGGCGGCATCACAATTCCGGACTTCAAGCTCTATTACAAAGCTGTCATCAAGACAGCATGGTACTGGCACAAAAACAGACACACAGATCCACGGAACAGAATAAAGAGCCCAGAAATGGACCCTCAGCTCTATGGTCAACTAATCTCCGACGAAGCAGGAAAGACCATCCAGTGGAAGAGGGACAGTCTCTTAATAAATGGTGCTGGGAACCCGGGACAGCTATGTGCAGAAGAATGAAACTGGACCCATTTGCTTACACCACACGCAAGAACAGACTCAAAATGGATGAAAGACATCAGTGTGAGACAGGAATCCGTCAAAATCCCAGAGGAGAACACAGGCAGCCACCTCCGTGACCTCAGCTGCAGCGACATCTTCCTAGAAACATCGCCAAAGGCAAGGGAAGCAAGGGCAAAAATGAGCTATTGGGACTTCATCAAGATCAAAAGCTTTTTGCACAGCAAAGGAAAAAGTCGACAAAACTAAAAGACAACCGACAGAATGGGAGAAGATATTTGCAAATGACGTATCAGATAAAGGGCCAGGATCTAAAATCTGTCAAGAACTGATACAATTCAACACCTCCCCCCCCAAAATAATCCAATTTAAAACTGGGCAGAAGGTTACCATGGTGGCTTGGTTAAGCATCTGACACTCACTCTCTCTCTCTCTCTCTCTTTTTTTTTTTAAAGCATCTGACTCTTGATCTCAGCTCAGGTCTTGACGTCTTGACCTCAAGGTCATGAGTTCAAGCCAGATCAGAACCACAGTGAGATCCCACCTCACACCTGTCACAATGGCCAAAATTAAGACAGGAAACGAATGGCGGGGATGCAGAGAAAGGGGAACCGTCCTACACTGCTGGTGGGAACGAGCGCGGGTGCAGCCTCTCTGGAAACCAGCATGGAGGATCCTCAAGATAATAAAGAAAAAATTACAATCGGGTCATCTCATTATTGGGTATTTACCCAGAGAAAATGAAGATCCTGACTGGAGACGACACGTGCGCCCATATTTATCGCAGCAATATTTGCAACAGCTGAACTAGAAGAAGCTGCTCCCGTCGGCTGATGAGTGGATGAAGAAGGCGTGGTCTGTACCGGGGACTGTTGCGCGGCGGTCGAAGAGGAATGAACTCGTGCCATTTGCAGTGACGTGAATGGAGCTAGAGGGTATTGTGCTGAGCGAAATAAGTCAGAGAAAGACAACTACCACAGGATTTTACTCGTCTGTGGAATTGCAGAAACGAGCAGACCCACAGTGCAGAGAACAAGCTGGTTGTCGCCGCCGGGGCCCAGGAGGTCGTGGGCTGAAGGCGTCCTGGGGACAGAAGGCCCAGCACAGGGAGTCCGGTCAGAGTTGTTGGTGACAGAGGGCGGCTACACCTGTGAGCACAGTGTCACACACTCGCGTGGGGACTGGAAACTAGCGTAACACTGTGTGTCGTCTGTACGTGGCCTCTTTTAAAAGAGGAGGGGAGGGGCGCGTGCGTGGCTCCGTGGGTTAAGCCTCTGCCTTCCACTCAGGTCATGATCTGGTTCTAGGATCAAGTCCTGCATCGGGCTCTCTGCTCAGCAGGGAGCCTCCTTCCCCCTCTCTCTCTGCCTGCCTCTCTGCCTGCTTGTGATCTCTGTCTGTCAAATAAATAAATAAATAAATCTTTTTAAAAAGGAAAGAAAATGGTCAAAAACCAACGTCTTTCTTTAGGTTGATCAAGAGTGAAAGAGCCTACAGACCTTAAAAGGAGAATAAGGAAATTTGTTTCTAGTTAGTTTGGCAACTTGGGTGAAGTGGACGAATTCCTGAAAGATACAAGTGACCACGCTGTCACCAGAAGAAATAAAAAATCTGAATAACCGTGTCTGCCAAAGAATTTATGTATCATTTAAAACCACCGGACTCCAGACCCAGATGCTTTCCATCATTAAATTCTAACAAGTGTTCAAGGGCAAGGAGAGACCAGTTTATAGACCATCTTGAAAGAACACGAGGAGCACTTGGCAGCTCATGGTGCGAGGCTCCGTGGCGGGGGCTCCTGCAGACCTAGGCCGGCGGGCGTGTCAGGAGGGGCGTGCACATGTGCAGAGGGGCGTGTGTGTTCACAGACCAAAATGCTCAGGGACAGAGGTGGAGAGACCTGTGGAGCGTCTGCAGTCTGCGCCCAGCAGCGTAGTACAAGGAGACGTGTCCCAGCCGAGTGGCTCTGAGGACCGCGAGGTCCGGTAGCGCCCACCGGCGACCCTGGTAACTCACTGTTCAGAGTCAGGGAGGAAAGTCCCAGGACGTCCCGGCAGAGGCAGGAGAGCTGTCGGACACACGCTTCACCCGTTCACTAAAAAGAAAACACGGAGACAGAGCCCTGAGCGAAGGGAGTCGGGGGAGGCGTCTGGCGGGGATGGGGGCGCGCTGGCCGCCCAGACAGCGGGCCGAGAACAGGGCGGAAAGGCAGGAGGACTGGAGAGGGTTTCCTCCCGCGATCCAGTCTGGAACGGGGGGAAGGTGACCATAGCCCTACTCACGTCGACTTCTCTACACCGAAAGCCGCCAACATTTTCGAGAAAGCTAAGAACCGGAGGTACACAGAGAGCCCGTGTTCGTGGATGGAAGCCTGGCGTCCCTCAGGTTTCTTCTCCCTGAACTGTCCTGCCCGCGCCGTGCCGCCCCGGCGGGACTCCGCGAGCGGACGGGACGCTCGTGTGTGCGCGGGGGGACCTGGAGTGGGCGCCGCGGTCTCACAGAAGAGCGGGCCTGGGGGGCGCTTCCTGCCCGCTCCAGACTCGAGCCTCCCGGGGAGGCCGTGAGGGTGACGTCCTGAAGCGGCAGGGACGCCCAGCAGGTCGGGACGAGCGCTGTGCCCTGGACCTCACTCCGGCCGGCTGTCCCGAGGGAGGACGGCGGCGCGGTCCGCAGGCACACAGCTGAGCTCGGGGAGGGTCCCGCACGCCCAGAAGGTCCCCGCCAGTGGAGAACCCCGCCCGGAGGGAGGAGAGCGCTCGCGGCGTGTGTCTCTGCCAAGGGCCCGTGTCCGTTAGAAGCGACCCGACCGAGGAGCTGGCGGTGACCAGAGTTCACGAAACAGTCCACGGACGCGGCCTCCGGACTTGGCCTCCGAAGAGCGGCCGAGCACGCTGGCCTCTTTCAGGTTCGGCGCGGAGTGGCCGCAGCGGGGACCGGCGATGGGGCCGCTTCCTGGGACACCGAGCACTGGTCCCACTGCCTCACGGTCCTTCCCGCCGCTCCCCCGCCGGGAGCATTCGTCCTCGGGAGGACCTGATCTGTCATTGCCACAGCGGGCAGCAGTGCACACGTCTGCGCCTGGGAGAGAGCACGGTCGTGGCAGCAGGTCGCACGCTCCTCGGCGCGCCCGAGTGTCCGACGGCTTCCTCGGTGCGCTCGCGTGCCTCTGCGCGAGAGCACCGTGGGGAGCCCAGGGGCAGCGCGCGCGCGGGCGTGTGGACAGGCCGTGGGTTCCCCAGGTGGGGAAGGGTCCAGGAGCCGCTCTGCCTCTCAGAGGCGCCGAGCAGAGTGGGCCGTGTGGGCTGGCCCCGGACGTCGAGCTCTGAAGACACGCAGGTGCCTACCCTCGTGAGTCCCATCACCCACAGGACCCACGTGGGCACATGGGAGGGTCTCACAATGGCACTGACCGCACGTAGACTCTCCAGCAAGTACTCGGTCGCCTCTCGGTCACTTGTCTGTCATGTGTGAGGGGGCACAGCTTCCAAACAGCAGTGACCATCAGTTTCCAGAGGAAGCAGAGAGGCCACGAGCAAGGAGGCCCGGTGTCCATCTGGGCCTCCCATATATGTTCTTTTTCCTTCTGAAATGTTCTCTGGGGAGTCACAGGAGGGTCACAGCGCAGTGTGGGCACTGGAGCTTCGCCGGCCGGAGCGTGGGGAGCAGGCTGTGTCTGCAAGGGGACGAGGGACGGAGGGCCCTGGAGGGGGATGTGGGCCGAGTCAGCTGCTGGGCGAGCAGGGACGGGCTCTGCAGTCCCGGGGAGGGCAGGTCAGGGAGCAGGAGCGGCTGTACGCGCGGCCCCGGCTGTGATCCTCCCCATCTCGCGCGAGGAGTCATCCTCACGTCTGCGTACGGACAGGCGATGTGAACGGCACTTGGTGACTCTCCTTCGGTTTTTTAAATGCAGATAAAGTGCTGACCATGTTTCAAATCCCATAGGCCTCTTGAAATGGGGGACAGACCTCCTACTGGGGAGGGGGAAGGGGCTTCCTTCTTTCTGTGTGTGTGACTTGCTGCATCTGTCAGTTGCGAGCTAAGTAAAACGTGCACAGCTTTCAAAAGGAGTTAGCCGACCCCACCAGCTGGCCCTGGGAAGACGCTTGAAACCGCTCCTCCGGAGTCTGCTGTGTCTTGGTCTGAAGCCACTTTCCTTGCAGAAGCCCCCACGAGAAGAAGAAGAAGAGGCGCTCGCGGTCCCGGACCGAGTCCAAGGCTGGGTCCCAGTCTGCATCCCCGAGCAAGCAGGCCACACGCCGGCACACGGCCCACTCGGCCAGCATCTCTCCCGTGGAGAGTCGGGGCTCCAGCCAGGAGCGCTCCAGGTAAGCCCACCCTGAGCCCGGCCTGGGCTCCCCGCACGCAGCTGCTCGGAACTGGGCTCAGGCCTCGGGAGCGCCGGTCCGGAAACTGCCCCCGGTGCCCTGGCTCTAGCAGAGGGAGTCCCCGCGCAGCGGCCCTGTCAGTGGCGGCCCCCGGGGTGGGCCGGCGACCCCCCCAGGTGCTGGCTAGAGGACTCCCCACTGTCTGATCCGCTGGGAAATGGTGCCTGGTGTGATCACAGCTGTTCTGAAACCACCGACAATGGCGCCTTTGTCCTCAGCAAGGGCCGCCTGGGGCGGGCGTGGCCCCAGCTGCAGAGCCCGGCGTGATCCCGGAGACGGCGGGCGTGGGGGTCGGTGGTGAGCGGGACCCAGCCCAGTCACCCTGTTCACCCCAAGCCACATGAGTCGGGGTCGAACATCAGAGTCCACAGCTGACTGTCACATGAGCAGCCTGCCGGTGGCACGGATGTACGTGTCCTCGATGCCTGTGGCCGTCAGGAAGCGTTTGCTAGATGCCCCTGCTGCCCACCCACCCAGAGCTGGGCAGGGGCTCCGGAGCCGGTGGTTCGGGAACAAGGCTCCATCGTTGTTGGCTGCGGACCCGCTGCCTTCCTCCGTGTGGGTTGCGGGCCCCGAAACTAGAGAACCGGTTCGTAGGTAGCAGGCGTACAGCTGGCTCCCAGGGTGGGTCGCGACCTGAGACGTGGCTCTGCAGGTGCTGGCCGAGGAGTGCGTGTGGCAGCCCCCGAGGCCAGAGTCGGGCACGCGACCCGGAGCGCCCGACTCCACGGGATCGCCGGTCCGAGCGCCTCCGGCTTCCGCCGCTTCTGTCCTGTTCTCGTCCTCGCTACCTGTGGCTCACAGGGTGTTCACGGGAAATGCTCTCAGCGTTAGGTTGCAGTTTACAAAAAATTTCAAACGTCTGTAATGTGAAACATGAACGCAAAATACGTATTTATAACTTCGGCATCTTTAAACACGCTCGTAATAGTTGACGACAGCACGTCTAAGCATTTTTCAAGACTGTGACCTCTCTCTGTTTACATTAGGGGAGTTTCTCAGGAAAAAGATGGCCAGATCTCCTCGGCAATTGTCTCCTCCGTGCAGAGCAAAATAACTCAGGTAAAGTGGCACCCCCCTTCTCCGGGAGGCTGGCTTTCCCTCAGCGCCCCCATCTCGCCCCCGCCGGTGGGCCCTGACTGACGCTGGAGGGCTGCGGCGTCCCCAGCCAGGCCGTCCCACCGACGTGTTTGTGGGGCGCTCCTGTACCCGCCGTCTGCATGCCGGGTCTGAGCGGGAAGCCACAGGGACCCCATGCATCTCTCCGTGCAGGATCTCATGGCCAAAGTGAGGGCGATGCTCGCCGCGTCCAAGAACATGCAGACCAGTGCCTCCTGAGACGCGGCATCGCGCCGGCCCAGCGCCCGGGCCGCGGGGGCTGGAGAGCCAGGACGCTTCTGCGCGCACAGACCCGTCCCACGCCGTCCACGTTCTCCCCCAGGACTCCCCTGGGCAGTTGGTGGTTTTTGTAAATTAATTTTTGATGACATTTTCAGTTTAAGATTTTTGACCAGCAGTCTCTTACCTGTATATTTGTAAATAATATCATGTTTCTGTGAAAATGTATTATCAAATAAAATGGGAGGAAAACACCTTTTCTAGCTGCGACTGTGGGGCGGTTTCTTCCTTGTTTGGCTGAGTGCGTTTTCACCCTTTGTCATCTGTCCTGGGTCTCCCGTCGCGTCCTAACAGAGGCGGCGGCCTGGCGGCGATGGGCGGACACATCCCAGCCTGGGCGGCAGGAGGAGCGGCGCCCGCGGTCCCTCCTGAGCCGCCGCCACATCCTCTGCGGAGACCGTGCGTCTCCACCCGAGCCCTGCGCAGCTCAGCCCCCCGGTTCCTGGCGCTGGGCAGGCATCCCCCTCGGGCAGGAAAGTGCAGACTCGCTGCCTCGCCTGGGGTCTCGGGCACTGAGGGTGCCAGCAGGCCGGGTCGCACAGGAGACACCGTTCCTGGTACGGTTTTAGTCAAAACACCAAACACGAGGGCGTACTGGCGGCGGCCCGAGGTTCGGAACGGCACTGCCGCAGTCTGCTGCCCGTGCGCGTGCCCCGCCTGTCCACAGCCCGGTCCCCAGGGTCCCGCCTGCTTCCCTGGATCTCCTTCTGCCCCAGACGGTCGGGAGGGGCTGGCAGCGGGTCTTTGGGGGCCCCGAGCCGGAGGGACAGGTGCAGAACAGAGGAGGAAGCCCCCGCCCACCGCCAGGTGTCCGTCCAGATGTGTGCGCCCCCTGGCCAGCGTCTGGACACGCACCGCTCAGCCTCCAGTACTGCTCTGGGCTCTGTCTTCTGAGCCTACCAGACGCACGCGGTGGCTCGCAGGGACCGGCCCTGCCCTGTCTCCTCTCGCCTGTCCTGCTGCTGTCCCCCACTGGGATGCGCCAGGAGTCAGCCTGCGGCCTGCCGGCGGCTTTGCCTGCAGAGCGGGTCCCTGGCTGTGCGAGGACGGTCGCAGGTTTGAGTTCGGTAGGAACACGAGCTGTCCGGAAGGCTCTTCCCCAACCCGTCTGCGCGCCCTTGTGCTCCCTCCCCAGGGCGGTGTGACCTCAGATGCTGTCTCTGATGCGTCATTTCTTACCAGGGGTGCCGTGGAGCAGCTTCTCTCAGAAACATCCACTTGTGTTTTCTTCTGCGGAGCAGACCCTGTGCCTGGGCCGCCCGTCACTCAGCGTCTGCCTCCGTCCTGGCGCTCCAAGTGTCCCGCTGAGTCCTGTCTGCACCGTTTATTATTTTTTTTTAAGATTTTATTTATTTATTTGTCAGAGACAGCGAGCACAGGCAGACAGAGAGGCCGGCAGAGGCAGAGGGAGAAGCAGGCTCCCCGCTGAGCAAGGAGCCCGATGCGGGACTCGATCCCAAGACCCCGGGATCATGACCTGAGCCGAAGGCAGCCGCCCAACCAACCGAGCCACCCAGGCGTCCCTGCACCGTTTATTTTTAAGTTACTTTTTTCTAATTTGTCCCTTGTTCTCGGCTGCAGGTCCCTTGTTTCTGTGCAGACATTGCTTTCAGAGGCGGCTGTTCATTTTCCTCATGGCCTCGAGCAGGCCCTTGCTTTGTCCCTCGTTCCTTGTTCACAGGGGCCCCGTGCAGCGGCGTCGTTTCCCCTTGAAGGAGCCGGAAGCGAGTGTGGATGGGGAGGGAGTCGCGGGGGCCGACACAGCAGGACGGCTGCGGCGCTCAGCGTGGGCCCCGTGTCCCCAGCGGTGCCCGCGGTCGGACCCCGTCTGACCCAGCGTCTGGGAGCGCGCCGGGGATACCCCAGCTTTGCACAGATGCTAGCAGCGCGCCCCGGAGAGCCCACCAGACAGGCACGAGCCATGGGGATTGTGCTTGGGGGCCGCCACACAAGGGGACGAGCGGAGGGCCCCCCACACAGGCTTCCTGGCCCCTCCCAGGTCCCCTGCGGAGCCTCCGCGGTGCGCCGGCTGCAGCGGGGGTGCCGGGACACGGGCCTTGTGGTGGGACGCATCTGTCATTCTGCCCCACCACCGCTGAGCCCGCGCGCCAGCCCCAGGCTGTCGTGCTCTGTGGGACGGGAGAGGTAGCCACAGCACCCCTGCCCTCCCGGTCTGTGCCCCCCACCCGACACTGCCCTCCTCCTCCACACGGGACGGCTTCCACGCGGTCCGCCACAGACACTGCCATCGGCGTTGGGTCAAGAGTTTTTCCCGTTTAGAAAGATTCTCTCAGGATGAATTACTGGATTTTTAAAAATATTTTATTTATTTATTTGACAGAGACCACAACTAGGTAAAGAGGCAGGTAGAGAGAGAGGAGGAGGCAGGCTCCCTGCTGAGCAGAGAGCCCGATGCGGGGCTTGATCCCAGGACCCTGAGATCATGACCTGAGCCAAAGGCAGAGGCTCTAACTCACTGAGCCCCCCAGGCGCCCTTTACTGGATTTTTTTTAAGGCTCTTAAAAATGGGCCAGTAAAATTGTTCTCCAAAACCTCTTGCTGCCTGTTCGCGGCGCGGCCCGATGCTCCAGCAGATTCCCGGAACAGTCCGGAGCCGCTGGGAGGGCCCCTGACGGAGCGGCGCGGAGCCGTGGGAAGGACCCGGAACACGGGCGCTCCAGCAGGCGCTTTCCAGCAACACTGGGGTGTTGGCGTGAGTGACCCGTTCACCTTGGTGCACCCTCCCTGCACCCCTGCACAGACACGGGCAGACCTGCTCTTGGCTGCCCTGCCCCACCCGCGGCCGTCCTCACACCCGAGGGGGCGCGTCACCCGCCAGCGTCCTCTCCGGCCGGGGTGACTGTTGCCTTGGAGCGATTTTGTACCTGACTGCGAACCTCCCCCGCGGTGTCTTCTTCATAAACATTGCAGCACAGCTGTCGACACGCGCGAGAGCGAGGACCACCCAACAAAGTGCTCTGCGGTGGGGCCTGACCCCAGCGTGGCCCGTGCGTCACGATGTGGGGGCTGGAGTGGGCCGCAGCGTGCAGATCACCTTCCCTTCTGCCCGCCCCCACCGGCGGCATCCTCAGTCCCGCGGGCTCAAGCCCAGTGCCGCGGGACCTCCTGCAAGGGACCCCGAGCGCCCCAGTGGCTCCCTGGGGCCCAGGGGACGGGCAGCCGTGCGAGCCCACGGAGCCCAGGAGCGGCAGCCCTTCTCAGGCTTTTCCAAGGGTCAGGATCCAAGCTCTGGCCCAGGCCTTCGGGGGGCGCGGCACAGCATGGCCCCCAGACGGGAGCGGACGAAGCCCGTGGGGACAGCCCAGCGCCCCCCAGACATCGGGCGCTGCTGTCCAAAGAAGGTGGGAAGGACGCAGGCTTCCAAGAACGGACGGTTCACCCCATCATCCAAGAAACCAGAAGGTCTCCACGTGCTGCTCAGCCTTCACAGGATTTGCCGGGCGGGCGGCCGACACCGTCTTTCTGTCCTAAGCAGTGCATGAGGTCGGTGTAGAGTGGGCTGTGCAGAGAAGGCGAGCGAGGGGGCATCTCTGAGGCGCTGACACAGGGACGGCGACCTGCTAGAGGTAACACGGTCCGCAGGGGTCCGGGGGGCACTGCGGGGTTCTGGGCTGCTGGTGCAAAGGTCCTGAGGTAGGAATGTGCCTGAGTGACAGGGAGAAGCAGAAGGGCGGGGGCTCCAGCCAGTTTAGGGGAGAGGGTGGGGATGAGGAGCCTGGGCAGGACCCGCAGACCAGACGAGGAGCTGCGATCCGTCTCCTGAGTGCAAGGGGACGCCCCTAACGGGTGAGGCAGAGGGCCCCACCCCTGCTCATGTAGGGAAGGCAGCCCTGACTGCGACTAAGCAGGGCAGGGTGTGTGCAGGGGCAGGGAGGTGGTATGACAATGTCCAGGCAGCTGTCCCAAACCACAGGACCCCACTGTCTTAGCTCTGCGGTTTGAGGTCCTCATGCGGGCTACGCGGTGGCTCCCACTGGATGCTCTGGGGGAGATGCCCCCGCGGCTGCTCCCTCCGCTCCCCCTTCTCAGGACACAGTCCCGGACTCGGGACCCCCCCCGCCCCCGCTGGGGAAGCCGGACGGTCTCCTCTTGGGAGCCACAAGTGTGCTTCCGTCTGCAGAGCCCTTTCCCCAGATCGGCTCACGTTCTCAGGTTGGGGCGGACATAAATCTGGGGGAACACCGTTTGCCACACTTCAGGGGCCCCAAAGGAAACTCCGAGACCCCAGAGTAGTTGCTGTAGCTCCCAGGAGCGCTGGGCTGAGCAGGGTGTGGGGAGAGAGTCGCCCCGCGCCACGGCCTTCGCGCCACGGCCGTGCTCCTCCGGGCACCGGTTAGGAAGCGCCTGTCGCGCGGGCCTTGTCTCGCGGCCCCGGGACGACACCCCCAGACCCGTCTCCCTGGTCCCAAGACGACACTCCCGAGCCCGTCTCCCCACCAGCGCGGTGTCCCCTGGACGCTCGTCCTGTCGCCCTCAGTGGACCAGCGGTGGTCTGTGTCGCCCACAAGCTGGAAACCAAAGGCGTACCCCAGAGCCGCGCGTCCTGGTTTGCCCGCAGCGCTCTTGCTTCTGGAAGCCTTCGACATCCCCGCGCCACTCAGACCTGGCGGCCCACGGAAACTTGGCTTCTTGCGGCTCCCCAAGGTGCCGCTCATGCAGCGGGGGCCTGAGTGCAGGGGTCACGGGACAGGGACATGCGGCTCTGGGGCCCGGAGCCGCCCTGACCACTCCTTCCCTGGGGGTGGGCGCACCTGCATGGCATCAGCGTCCGGGCCCCCGCTGTTGGATTCCAGAACGTTCCACCTCCCCCAGAAGAGCAGTTGCTCCCCACCCCTCCCCCAACCTCTGGTGCCCCGTCTGTCGGCTGTGGACACGTCATATTGGCCCCACCCACGGTGGGTGCACCCCCTCCCGGGGGTCCATCCACAGGCCGGTGGTGTTTGTGCTCTGCGGCCCTGAACGACCCTGCAGAGACCCTCCCGCTCTGTAGCTCCGCGGTTCTTTTTTTGTTTGTTTGTTTTAATTTCTTTTCAGCGTAACAGTATTCATTGTTTTTGCACCACACCCAGTGCTCCGTGCAATCCGTGCCCTCCCTAATACCCAACACCTGGCCCCCCTCCGCGGTTCTTTTTAAATTGGGGGACCTCTCGGTTCCCCCCGCGGGGGGTGCCTGCAAGGACCCACCCGAGCGGGGTCCAGATGCAGAGGCCAGATGCAGAGAGGGACTGTGGAGCTCCTGGGGGACACGGCCTGGGCACGGGGACCAGCCCCGGGACAGAGGTGTGGCAGGGCGTGAGGAGCAGGCTGTGTCTCCAAGCACAGCGAGACACCAACGGGGACCCTGGCTCCCACGGCCACCTCACCCGAGCCCTCCACGCCGGACCCGGCTCCCTGACCTCACACCCTCCGTCTGGGCTCAACTGGCCCCCACTCCGACCCCCGTACCACGGCATGTGACTGCGTGCGCAGGGGGACAGGAGACGGGCGGTCCCCCAGGCCGGCCCGTCCCACAGGACTGAGTCCCCGCGGAGAGCAGAGCGGGACGCAGACACGGATGGGGCTGGATCCCTGAGGACGGGGAGAGAAGACGCTGCCTGCAGCCCTGGGGGGTGCCAGGGAGGGGCCAGCCCGCCGCTGGGGACGGGACCTGTGCCGCGCCTGGACAGGGGCCCTGCACCTCCGGACAGTGAGAAGCACACACGACACAGTGGGCTGGTACAGCTCGAGGCCCGTGGGGTCGCGGCCATGGGCGGCAGCACAGAGCTGCTCTCACCGGCCCTGACGGCCCCCTTGCCCCCGGGCTTGGTGCCTGAGCCCAGAGCAAGTATGGGGGGGTGGCTGGGACCGCCCTGGTCCTGGCCAATCTCTGTCCCCTCCCCCCCCTTCCCCGCCCTTCCCCCCTCGCCCTCTCTTCCTCCTTCCCTACCCTCCCCCTTCCTTCTCCCCTCTCCTCTCCTCTTCTTCCGCTCTTTCCCCCTCTGCCTCCCCCTTCCTCCCCCTCCCTCCCCCTCCTCCTTTCCCCTCCTCCCCCTCCCCTCTCTCCCTCCCCCCAACCCCTGCCAGGAAATGTCTTGCTTGAGTGCGCAGAGGGACCCGGTAAGCCAGCTCCGAAGTCATCACATGAGTCCCCGGCCCGTCTGCTCTGGAGGCCGTCACAAAGGGCTGCTCTGTCTAGAGCGGAGGGCAGTGCCTCCCTGGGACAAGAGTCACAGTTTCAGGACATATTTTAATTTTTTTTTAAAGGTCTACTTATTGGGACGCCTGGGTGGCTCAATCAGTTGGGCGTCTGCCTTTGGCTCAGGTCATGATCCCCGGGATTCTGGGATGAGCCCCGCGTGTAGCCTGGTGTTGAGTTTTCCCACTCGGTTTCCTGCCCCTCCCCCACTCGCTCCTTCCCTCCTCCCCTCTCCCCTTCTCCCTCCCTCCCTCTCCTCTCATGTGCTGTCTCTCTCTCTCTCAAATAAATAAATGAAATCTTTAAAAGAAAAAAAAAAAAGATCTATTAAATAGAGAGAAGGTGCATGCCAGTGCAGGCTTGTACAAGAGCGGCTGGGTTGGGGGTGCAGAGGGAGAGCCGAAATCAGGGTCCACACCTAACCGACAGAGCCCCCCAAGCGCCCCTTAAGGACATGTTTTAACATCACCTCCCCCTCTGATCCCACCGCCCGGCCTCCTCCCCCTTGGCTCCTCTGACACACAGAGGCTGCCCCAGGGACTGGGCACAGGCTGTCCTGCCTCAGCTGAGCTGACTATCCATGTCCTGTCGCTGTCCTGCCCGTCCCCACTGCCACCCTGTCCCACAAGTAAGGGTTCGCATGGCCACTGTGACACCGAGCACACGCTCACTGGCATAGACATAGTCGGGCTCTCACGGCCCCGAGGTCAGCAGACAGAGCTCAGCTTTGCTGGAGTGAAAGCAGGTGCCCAAGGGGGTCCAGGGCTACCGGCTGTCAGGGACACCCGCATCCCCAGCTGCTGGCTCACTCTGGCCACTGCTTCCTTTGTCCGGTGACCTGCTGCCTCCTGTAAGGCCCCTGGTGATGACACTGGGCCACCAGACCCTCCAGGGCAGTCGCATCCCAAGATCTTTGACTTGATCACGGGGCTTTGGAGCCAGTTTGGCCACATGAGGGACCACGATCTGGGATCCTGGGGGTTGGGACGGGGCATCTGTGTTCCGCACTTTGCCTACGTGATTCGTGTCCCCACACTAGGGCAGGGCCTCAGGCCCGAGCCCCAGCGCCCTGCTAGAGTGCAGTCAGGGGCCCGGCCTAAGGGCACCACCTCCCCCGGAAGCCCCCGTCTTGGAGGAGGGCCCCTCCTTGAGTAAGTCTGCCTTTTGCATCCAACACACGTAGTTAACACTTCTCTTGTTCTCACTTTACTGATTTTCAGTTACACAAGCAAACCAGAAATAGCTGCTCCCGGTAGGAGGGTAAAGCAGGCTGAGAAGCTGAACGCCTTGCCCCGCCCCCAGCCCTGTGCCCGCTGTCCTCCCCGGTCCCTCCAGCAGACCCCAGGCCGAGGATCCCAGGGACAGAGAACCCGTCCGGGGCGTTAGGGACGGGAAGGCAAAAGGGGCCCCCGAGAGGCGGTGTCCCTGGAGGGGGCAGGTCACATGCGAGGGCCTGGAGCATCTCCCGGCGGCACTCCTGGGCCTGACACTCAGGGCCCGGGACAGAGTGGCAGGGGCAGCGCCCAGTGGAGGACATGGGTAGAACTCGGGTCTGAGGCTGCTCCCTGCCCTCCTGCCTGGAGTCCTCACCACACGCTGGGTTGGGTTCTCTCCAGAACTTTCCCTCTCACACACACAGAGCCCAGGTAAGCGGCAGCCCCCATCCGTCCAGCTCAGCAAGCCCAAGCCACCATCCCAGGGCTGTCCCTCCTTGCAGGACGTGGGCTGTGGGGGCAGCCCCGGACCAGTCGTGGGGCCCGGAGATGGTAAGGAGGGATGGGGCCATCCGGGCTTCTATGCTCCAGGCGGCGGGGGTCCGTGTCCCAAACCCCTGGGCGGACAGGGGCCAAAGGGGGATTTTCTAAAGGAAATTGGAGATGCTGACACCAGAGAAAGGGAGATGGGCGGCAGACAAGGCGGGATCAAGAGCTCAGAAGGATAATATCATTATATGTGCTTGTGGTTTTGCGGGTTTTCCTGACTTCTTTTCCCACACTTTGTTTTTTTCACTCAACAAGGTGTGGGGGGGGCCCGCTGGGGCACCCCCCATCTAGTCCTTTCTTTCTGACTTCCAGGTAGTTCTGTCTTCTGGGTGTGTCTGTCCGGGGCACCTCCCGTGTCTTAGAAGAGGCGCCTGCTTCTCTCGCGGGACACACCCCCGCGCCAGCAATCACAGATCAGAGGGCAACGCCCTCAGCCCCGTCCTGGGCCACAGCCGGCACGAGCGACCCAACACGCTGTCCTGCTTTAGTGGGTCAGCCCTGCATGGACATGCGGGCAGCTCCTGACGGCGAACTAGTACGTCCGGTCTTCGCCTTCTCGTGCAAAGATGGGAGTGTTTCTCTAGGGCAGACACCAAGAACGCTAGCCACAGAAAATGTACTTTTTAAATTTTAATAGCTGTTCCCTGATGGCCTTCCAGTAAGTCTGTGCCCCACCCCCACCCCATGGCCCCAAAGTCTCCACTTCCCACACCCTGGGTGCACAATGATCTATCACTTTTCCAACATCACCCGTCGGACAGTGAAAAGTGGCTGTTCATCGGTGCTTGAACTCTGTCCATGTTCAAACGCCAGAATTCAGCGGCAGGCTCAGAGGGAGCAGCAGCTGGGCTGGCATGGGCCCTGGCATGAAGTGACGCCCCCCTCCAAGTGTGTCCTAGCCCAGCTTCCCCAGATCTCGTCGAGGTCGCCAGCCACCATCTAGACCCACCTAAGGTCCACGCTTATGTTTGTGCTCCTGAGGCCACGGTCACAGCTACCTCTCCTCGCACCAACTGGAATGAGCCCCCCCCCACCCCGCCCCAGCATCCTGCTCCAGACCCTCAAATGCAGGAAGAACCCTTACACAAGGGTGGACTGCTCCGGCCTCCCTTTCTGAGCTCCTTGATCCAGCCCTGCCTGCCATCCATCTTCCTGAATCTGACTGCAGCACCTCCAGTTTCCTTTAGAAAACCCCCTCTTTCCCATGGGCTACACAGGCAGGTCAGCTCATTTCCATCCCCCGGCCACATGGTTGACTCAGGGACAAACACACAATCCACATCATCCGTGAAAGATGGCCCTGGGTCTGTGGCTTGTGGGTCTGTGTGTGGCTGGGCTCGTGCCATGGCAAGGATGTTGGCTGAAGCTGCCCGGCATCATCTTGGCTGCCGTTCAGAGAAACCTTGCCCGAGAATGAAGCCAACGCAGAAATGGAGGGAGGAGCTGAGTTCTGATCTGGTCCTTGTGCAACCTGATTCAGCCTTGCCTGCCCTCAGTGTGCTCCCGGCTGTCCCAGCCAAACAAACCCCTAAATTTTCTTTCCTTGACCAGCCTGTTTGAGCTGGTCTCTGCCACTGGCAACCAGGTTGTCCCGATGCACATGAGCAAAATTCGGGGACGTGCCGGTGAAGGGTCAGTGTGTGCGGGGCTGCCTCGCTGCGAGGGGTCTCAATCAGTCAGTACAGAGCCGTTCCGAAGCAGGTGCAGAGTCTCCTCGCTCTGAAAGGGGCCACTGAGGTTCTAAGAGTAACAGGGAAGGATGGTGAAGGGGGGCTCTGCCTGGAAACCAGCCCTCACCATGCCCCCCCAGACTGGGTGATGGGGATCCAGCGGAAGTGCCTGGGCCTCAGTTTCCCTGACCTAGGGCCTCAATCTGACAGCAGCAGCGGGGACCAGAGGGTGAAGGGGCCGTGGCTGGGAAGCCGTTGTAGACCAGCAGGATGAGAAATCTCACTCAGGTGTGGGGACGTTTGCATCTGAACTCCGAACCTCGCAGCAACACCCCCGCCCTGCAAATTACGTAATTCCTCTGGACCTCAGTTGCCTTGTCTGAAACATGGGAATAACCGTTCCCATCACACGTGATGCTGTGAGAAGCCGGTGAGATGATAAAGGCGCCGGGCTGGACATGTGCCCCGCGCACTCTGAGCTCCAGTAAACGTCAGCATTCCCACCCTCCTCCCCAGCCCAGACCCCAGGAGATTCGCGCTCCGACAGCGCCCCGCCCCGCCCCCATGGTCGCCCCCTCCCGGCAGCCACCCCTTTCTTTCGCGGCTCAAGGGCTCCACCAGGCGTCTGCAGGGCGTGCTGCGACTGCCGCTTGGGGTGCCCAGCCGTGACCGCGAATCCGGGCTCCGGGTCTGGGTCCGGGTCCGCGGAGCGCGCGGGTGGGCGGGGGGACCGGGTCAGCCCCCGGGGGGGCACCCCGTCCGCGCACCGCCCGCCGCCCCGAGACCGTCTAGGGACACTCGGCAATCTCCTGCCTTCCGGCCACCGCAGCCCCAGTCCCCGGTGCACGCGCGAGGCATGGGGCGCGGGTGGGGTCCGAGCACCCGCGCGGGACGCGGGGCCTTTAAGGCGGTGGGCGGGGCGAACGCTGCCGGCGGTGATTAGCATATATTAGCATGCCCCGCCCCGCCGCTGGGAGGCGGTGCACCGGGCTCGGGCGGGCCGGGAGCGGCGCGCAGCAGAGCGGGGCGCACGGGCGCGGGGTGCAGGGGCGCAGAGCCGCGGAGCTGGGCGCAGCGGCGCCGGGAGCCAGACGCAGGGCCGCGGGGAGCCGGGCGTAGCGGGGCGCAGGAGCGCGGGGACCTGCACTGCCGACGGCCCCGCGAGCGGGATGGGGCGCCGCGCTGCCCCCGGGCCCGGCCCGTCGCCCCCCCGGCCCCGGCTCCCGCCGCTGCCGTTGCTGCTGCTCGCGCTGGCGGCCCGCGGGACCTGGGGCGCGCCCGCGCCCCGCGCGGAGGACCTCAGCTTCGGAGTGGTGAGTGCGCGGCTGGCGTGCGGGGTCCCGCGGTTGGGGAAGACCCCGCCCGTGCCCCTCGGCGCCTGCGGGAGCGCGGGAATGGGTCGGGGAGCCCTGGACCCATTTCCTAGGCGGAACGCTGAGGCCGGCGCGCAGGCTGAGCGGCTGACGCGCGCGCACCCGGGGCTGGGAAAGGGGCGCCGCGTGCCTTCCCGGCTCCTTGCGCTCGCCGCGCGCCGCAGCCGCCGGAGGCAGCGGAGGTTGAGGCTCCGGCCGGAGCCCTGTGCGCGGCTTAGAGCGGCCCCGAAGAGGTACCCCGGGCGAGTGGGACAGCCGGCGCAGCCGCCGGAGGCAGTGCGCCCCGCGTGCGTTCCCAGTGGGAGTGGCGGCGGGGGGAGGGGCGCGCACCCACCGCCCAGGAAAGGTCGGGGCTGCGGAGTGTGGGCGCCCCGGAAAGCCGGTGGCTCTCGAGTTTGCTCGGCGTGGGGTGTTGGGGAGCAAGAGAAGCGGCCCCCTGCCCCCGCTGGGCATGAATCTTGGCCCTGTTCCCTGTCCCCTTCCGCCTCCAGGGCGGCCAGCCTTGCTCGGCCGCCCCCTTGGCCCTGTCTGAGCTTGATGGGGTCCCCCTTCCATTCCCAGGCTCTGATGCAGCCCCACCGCCGTCCCCAGCGCCCCCTCCCGTAACGCCGGCTGTCTCCCTGCCTTGGGAACCGTCCTGGGGGCGGCGGCAGTGGCCTCTTCCCGCACCCCTCCCCCAGTCAGACTCCTCTGGACCCGGAGGATTGAGCTCAGACTTTATGGGTCGCCGTCCCCAGGTTCGAGAAGCCAGGGAGGGCTCGAGGGGCCGCTGGATCCGAACGATTTCTTCTGGGGCTTCCGCCCCTGCTGCTGCCCACTCCGCCGAGACGCGGGGATGCGCGGGGGCCACGGCCTCCCCACCCCCGTACACGGCCCGCAGCAGTGTCTGAGGGGTGCCGGCCGGACCCCTCTCCCAGCGCCGTGGGCACTTGCCGGCTGCAGGCGGGGTTCAGGCAGGCGGGGGCATTTGGGTGGGGGCAGTTGGGAGTCATCCGCAGCCCCGTAGACTTGGCAGGACTTGGCCACAGGTTCTGGCTGAGAAACAGGCTGGGGCCACCCCCGCCCAGCTGGCCAAGCTCTCCAAGCCGTCTGGGAGGGCGCAGCCGCGGTCCCTGCAGACGGCGTCCAGATGTCTGAGGGACCCCACACTGGGCTTCCTCGCAGCCAAACTGCCCTGAAGTTGGGGTGCCTCAGTTCACGCTCTCTGGGCCCCTTTGTAGCTGGGGGCTTCCTGGACCCGCTCCTGGGGCGCTTGATCGGGGGGCAGCAGGTCTCGGGGTCCTCTCTCCCGCCCAGAAAGGCCCTGCTCCGGAGGCTAAGGAGGACCCACCTCCAACCTCCTGCGGTCAGGGAGGCTAGTCCCTGCCGGGCCAAGTTCATTCTCAGATCCCCTGCAGTTCTCAAGTTTTTCTCTGCCTGCCTGGAGACAGTGGGTGGGCACACTCCTCCCAGCTAGGGCCTGGGCACCTCCTCGTCTCCCTCCCCGGGGTCCCCAGAGCTTCCAGGGGGATGGGGGCAGGCAGTCCTGGGCCAAACTCTGGGGGGTGCACTGAGGGGTGGGGGGATAGGGCTCCTCAGCCTGGAGCCCCAGAGACAGTAGGGCCCCGGCATCTGGCCCTGTGGGGAAACAGCGGAGGATTCTGCCCCGACCCTAGAGGCCCCCCAACCCAGGGAAGGCAGGACTGTCCCTCCTGGTGTGGCCTTGCCTGCCCACCTCCTGCCCTGTTTGTGGGTGGAGGGCGGCCTCTGGCGGCCTTCTGGGGAATGACAGCTCAGAGCCCCGGACCCGGAGGTGCAAGAAGTCTCCCAGGCAGGATTTACGGGGAGGAGGGGGCTCCTCCCCGTCCCCTCCGTAGACCAGCACCCCCCACCCCCCCACCCCCCTCTGCCCCGCGCCCAGGCCCCACTGACTCTGCATATTCAGATCTGGGGCTGCCAGGGAGGAGAAGGGCCCCTTTGTCAGTGTGACCAGCTTCTGCCCGAGTTGAGCCCAGCGGGTCTGGAGCCCTGGCTGGTGTCCGGGACAGGCCGGCCCGCCCAGCCCACCCGCGGCTTTAGTGGAGGACAAAGCCCCGGATTGAGTCCTGCTGCGCCCAGCCGGGGCCTTCGGGGCGCAGGACAGAGGAGTGCGCTGTGCTCCCCCGGGGCTGTCGGCTTGGAGTCCTTCTGGGCCCCAGCTTTTCCCTGTTTAATTTCTGGGTAGGTTCCCAGTGTGGCACGATATCCGGGCCACACGGAGGGGCCTGCGGGAGAAATCCCATCTTCCCTGCCCTCCCTCTGTTCCTGAGAATCCTTCTGGAGGTGGACTGGGCACTCAAAAGGACGTGGGGACCTGGGCCCCTATCTTTGTGGGTGACGAGCCGCTGCCCGCGGCTCCGCGCCGGCTGTTTTCCCTTGGCAGTCCGCTCGGTACCGGGATGTCTGGGGCTGCCCGCGCTCGGCGCTCAGCCCCGCTCGCTTCACCCGGACGTCACATCCTGCAGCCAGCCCTGGGCACAGACGTGCAGGCTGCTGCTGCTACTCTGCCAAGCCGGCAGCAGTGCTGGGAGCACCTGGCACCTGGCACCTGCCGATGAGTGGGTGGGACCCGGGCCTGGAAGGGGGGGGCGGGCGGGGGCAGTGTGAAGGGGATGCCCCGTGTCTTGGCATCCCCTGGAGTTTCTGCTCAGCTTTCTGCTTGTAGCCACAAAGTTCCCAGGGCCCCGAACCACGCAGCATCTTGGCGGAGCTTGTGGTCGCTGACTTCCGGGACAGGTGGCCGGTGTGTGGCTGAGAATGGCCAGGAACGGGCAAGACCCTCCCATGGCCCAGGAGGCCCCAGGAGGCCCCGCGGGGATGGGCAGGATGAGGCTGGACAGTGGCGACACTGGTCGCCAGCCAGGACCTCAGAGCGAGTGTGAGCCCCGTGTCCCCCTCCGGGCCCAGGGGCTGATTGCAGCAGGGGTGACGGTCACCCTCACCAGTGGCCTCTGGGTCCCTACTCCTCAGTTTCGGCACCCAGGGGTGCCTGTGGGCCCTGCGCCCTCGGGACTGAGGTCACAGACCTGGCTTGGGACAGGGACTGTCCCTCGCACACCTCAGTGACAGACACCTGGGCCTGGGCCAGACTGCACTCACCCCCAGGGCAGAGAGCTAGCCTGCAACCTGCCCTCAGCCCGCTTTTGTCCTGAGCCTTGGAGAGGGAAAGCTCCTGCCAGCACCTCTGTGGAAGGTTGAATTTAAATGTGAAGGACCTAAGACCCCCACCCCAGCCCTCCCGAGCACCCCCCCAGGCGTGCTGTCCGCAGGGAGTCCTTGCCCCCAGCACCCACTGTCTTCGGGGCTTCAGGCCAGTCTGAAAGAAGTCTTTGTGGGGCTTTTGTCCTTCAAGCCAGTACGCTGTGGGGAGGGCTGTGCCCTTGGGGTGTGGACCAGCTGGCCTGGGGACTTAGGATGCGTTTTCTCTCATGTGGGCCCTTGACACAGGGGGGTCCGGACCCAGCCCGGGGGCCTCAGGCTCCTGTCGGTGAGCCGGGGCTGCTGGGATGTTCTGGTGAGGCCTCCGCAGTCCTCTCCACGGCGCTGGCAGGGAGTAAGCGGCCTGCGTGTTGGGGATGGGGGTGTGTGGAGAGGAGGCTGCACAGGATTTGGGGCCTGGCAGGGGGGTTGACACAGTGCCTTCCAAGGGTGTGTGCTTCTTGCCTGTCGGCGGTGGTCTGAGTTTCTAGTGAGATGCTCTGGGTGTAGGGTCTGTGCTTTGCTCACGGAGGGTGAGGCATCTGCTCCCCATAAGCTGAGAGCCTGCGGGGTCCCCCAAGCACTGTCCTGCTCTCAGGAGGGGCAGAACAGAGTGGTCTGGCAGGACGCACAGCCCGACTTCCCCACTCGCACAGACTCAGGTCCCACTCCTTCCTGGTGGCCGGCTTCTGTAATCTGTCTCCCTCCTATAATCCACAGAACTCCTTTCTCCGTGGAACTTCCCAGGCTTCTTCCTGCCCCAGGGCCTTTGCATCTGCCACGCCCACCTCCCTGAACTTTTGTAGGGTTTGTCACCTGACCAGCTCCTCATCTTCCAGGTCTTAGCCTGCTGTCAGGCTGCCAGACACATCTGCCCCGACCGCCATTTAATTAGTGCCTGCACCCTGTCACATCCCCTCCTAGCACAGAGGTTATGGGAATAGGCTCTGAGGCCAGATTCCCCCCCCCCCCCCCCGCCCCGGCTCCAGTCCCAGCCCTGCCCCGTGCTGCTAGGTGACTGTGGTACATGTCCTAATCTCTGTAGACTCCTTGTCCCATCTGTAAAATGGGGATAATGGTGCCCGCCTCATCGGATTCATTTAGCAGGTCCTTACTTAGTGTCTGCTGTGCGCCAGGCATGGATTGGACACTGCAGGCGATGCGCCCCGGCCTCATGGAGCTCTGCCCTGAGGGGTGTCATGAGCACTGAGTGGTTAGCGAACGGAGGAGTTCTCGGTGACTGCTGGCTGTTGGGATCACTTCTGCTAAAGATGGTCACGCATGACACAGTCACAGTCCGGTGTCCCTGTTGCTACGTTTGCTCAGCATTGTTCTGTCCTAGGACACTGTCTGGGCCTGGAGCCCTGTCTGCAGGGTGGGCTCTCCCAGGCCCTCGCTGTCCCCAGGGTGCCCGGCCCAGCCAGCGCCCAGCCTGGGAGAGACAGATGGCTGGACAGGGAATGGGGGGCTGTCCAGGGGGGGACCTAGGAGCATCCCCACGGGGAAGACACTGGGGTTGACACTGGGGCCTGGGCCCCTGGCAGCCTCCCGCCATCAACTCCCAGAGGAGGACAAGCACAGGGGTTCCCGTCCTGAGGACCTCTCAGGTCATTCCCCTCCGGGATCTATAACGGCCCCCGAGGCAAAACAAGCCAGACAGGGACAGCGCCAGACCACCGCTCCGGGCTCCGCTGCTGGCTGGACATGGGATGGGGTGGGGGGGCGCATTTCTCAGGGGCTGAGTGGAGGTGGTGGGCACGCTGCCCCCCCCAATGGGTGCCAAGTGGGGGTGCGCCGAGCAGGCAGCGAGCTGGCACCGTGGGGGTTCCGGCCGGGCTCTGCTCTGCATTCTCTGAGCGTTGGGGGCCTGAGGGTGCTCTGAAGCCACTGCCTGCCAGCGCCACGGCTCCTGAGCCACATTGCCGTGGGTGGGGGTTGGCATCTGCACACAGCGCGGCCCCATGGTGGCCTCTGAGCCTGGGTTCCGTCATCTGAGCAGAGCCGCGAATGCTAACGACACCTGCTCTCTGTGCCCCGCCCCCCAGAGGCTGGGGGGTCCAGCCGGAGATGGGCTGTGCAGGGGAAGGGCCCACGGGTCAGCCATCCGCGGCCATGGTCCCTGGCACACCTACAGGCACCCAGGCCCGGCTCCAGGGGATCATGGGTCTCCTGGTCACCACAGGCTTTATAAAGGCCCCCACCTGTGACCTGTATGTGGGGACGACAGCAGCCACACGGTGGGGCAGTGGGGAGGACCACATGAGACCCTGCACACAGTAAGCACTTCTTGTTTGTGGGCTTGGTGAGACACAGGACAGCGCAGCTCAGTGCCATCCCTCTGGGCTTCCTGGTGCCCACCTGCTGGGGCTGCCCTGGGGCCAGGGCTGCGCTTCCCTGTGACTCTGAAGAGTGGGGGGGCAGTTGGACCTGTTGGCTGGACACCCCGGTATTAACTGTGATGAGCACACAGGGGAAGAGTAAACCCAGAGGCCTGGGGCCGCGTGGGCGCACCGGGAAAGGCCAGTCTGATGCACTGCCCCGTGTCCTGCCAGGGCCTGGCACCAGGCACCATGACCCCAGCCTCAGTTTCCCCATCTGTGGTAATGGCTCAGCTCAGGGGTCCCTGGGAGGAGGCAGAGCTCATTTCCTCGGCTGTTGGGGATCCTCCCCGCTGGGGCAGCAGCTGCAGGGTTGGGGCACCCCTGCTTCTCTCCTCCCCTCCCCCCCCTTTCCCTCCCAGCCCCACCGCCTTCTGGAAGGTTCACCTCCGCGGCTGCAGCCTGGTTGCCCTGGAGACGCGGTCGCCGTGGCGACGGCGCCGGGAGGGCGGGGTGGGCGCGGAGGGAGGGGCCGCCTGGGCGTGCACCCCGCGGGCTCTGTAGCGACTGGGGGTGCCGGGACCCCCGGGGGCGGGGTGGGGACGGGCCCCCGCGGCGCGTGCCCGCGAGGAGGAGGCAGGAGCAGCGTCTGGCCCCTGCTGCGACCCCCGCCACCCCCACCCGAGAACCGGTGCAGCGCTCGCCCGCCCGGCGGCCCGCGTCCCGGGTTAACGCCCCCGCCGCTCGCCCCCGCCGCTCGCACCGTTAGTCTCCCGGGCCTCAAAATGTAGCGCTGCCCTGGAGGAGAGGAAGCCAGGCCGTTCGGGAACTGACCGGTCTCCTCCCCAGATGGAGATGAGCTGGCGGGTGGAGGGAGCCCGGTCGTAGCCGCCCCCTCTCCTCCAGGACCCCTCATTGCCTCTGCGGGGGCCACCGAGCCTTCCCCGGCTGTCCCGTTCCAGACACTTGGGCCTCCACCCACGGCTGTCCTGAGCAGGGACCCCACGGGCTGGCAGGCCCAGTGCCATCCCCCTGGCCACCCGAGGGCCAGTGGCCGCCAGCGTCCCCCCACACCCACCAGGGGCTTATCCTGCTGTCAGATTCCTCCTTAGGATCTCCCCTGGCCAGCTGGTGGGGTGCTCCGGCCCTCC
Organism: Martes martes; assembly: GCF_963455335.1. NCBI lineage: Eukaryota > Metazoa > Chordata > Mammalia > Carnivora > Mustelidae > Martes > Martes martes. The sequence goes on from NC_137901.1 coordinate 92,361,337, forward strand.
CACCCTGCACTGTCCAGGAATGGACCCAGAAGCCTCCCCCCCAGGACTGCAGGGGCCTCTGGGGGCCCCAGGGAGGAGCAGCTGGGGCTTCAGACGGGACTGCTCTGTGATGCTGATGTCGTCAGGAGGGCCCACACTGGGGGCAGGTGGGAAGTGTGATTGAGGACACAGACACCCCCAGCCCTTGCCTGCGGGTGGGGGCTCCCTGGCCAGCCCCTCGGGTTCGGCCCCATCTCAGGGTCCCGCACTACGGGGGTGCTGCAGGGTGCAGTGTTCCCAGGGCCAGGGCAAGTGGGGGTGGCCACTGACCTTGGGGGCAGCCGTCCCTGTCCGGGGCCGTGCCTGCACTCAGCCGCCTCTTCTTCTGCAAGTTAACCCAGGCTGGCCACTCGGACCCGCGGCTAAAACCTGCTTTTCAGCATTGGCAAATGTTTCAAAACTGCCTGAAGTGCTCTTGGCTTCTCTAAGCCCGAAAATGGGGGTCTCCTGCCAGACTTCCCTGGAGACCCCGGGAATGGGGCGCCAGGACTCCTTCCTGAGCAGAACCCTGTGGGGGGCGGGGGGGACGTGGAGCCTCTCAGTGCAGAGACCAGCTCTTACCTTGACCCACAGGCCAGGCAGCCGGGGCAGGGCGGTCCTTCTCTCTCACGCCTCAGCCCCAACCTGTCAGAAGCAGCTGGCCTGGGGTGGGGAAGGCACCCGCTAGCATGGACCCTTCCCCATTGAGGAGGGTGGGGGCTGGCACCCTTGCGTGGCATCCTGTATGGCAGGAGACTCCTGAGGGCTTCCTGGAGGAGGCAGCCTTGTGGTGTTGAGCAGCAGGGCTTTGAAATGTGTGTGTGTGTTGACATTCAGAAAGAAAACTGCAAAATCACAAGTTTCAAATATTTGTGAAATTTTCCCCAAAAACGTGTGTAGCCTCAAATATACATGTTTTGTGTTGAGTATCTCTGGTGCCTAGCCGGGTACTCGTCGCAGGACATGGCCCATCTTGGAGCCTGAGATAGACATGCCTTAATGCGTTCCAAGTGATGCGAAGGGGGTCCTCCCAAAGGAAGAGGGGTGTTCAAGGATGGCAAAGATTTAACCCTGAGGGGGGTTAGATCTTTGGGCAGGGTGGGGAGGTGGGCTTGTCTCAGCCGATGCCCACCTTGTCTGAGCATAGGGCATCACTCCTCAGGCCCCTCTAATCAGGAGCGTCTCCTGATTTCTGTCCATCAAGGACCAAGTCACTGTCACCACTACCCAGTCCTGTCCGACAGCCTCCGAGGGCCCCAGGTCTGCACAGTCTCTAAGGGGTCTTCTGTCAGGGCTGGCGGTTCTGGGCCAATAAGGGTTTGAGGGGTTAAAGGAACAGAGAAACCCAGGAAAGACTGTGTTTCCTGGAAAGAGAGGAATCTAGCTGGTTCTCTGCAGGTGTGTGCAAATTGTATGCAAATCATGGAGGTGGCTCCTCCTGGTCCATTGAAGCTCCTGAGAATTCTAGGAGTGTGGACTCCCTCCCATCGAGCACCTGCTGGGCCCCCTGTGGGGGCAGAGCCTCCGGGCAGGGGTCCTACTCGCAGGGGCCACAGACTCAGAAGCTTCCGGGGACCCTGCAGGTAGCATACGTGAGCCACCAAAAAACAAAGAGGCGTGCAGTTTGCTTCCTTTCTTGGAGCCAGACCTGGGAGGGGAGGGGCTCAGGGAATTCCTGCAACCTTGCCCCCCACCCACCTATGGGTCCTCCCCCTCTGGGGAGCCCACCGCCATCGACCTGGCCTGAGGCTTTCATGTCACCTAGGCAAGGAAGTGGGCGTGACACCATTTGGGGGTTGAAGCTGAGGCTCCCCCAATGAATGGTGTCAGCGCCGCCCTTTGTCCCCATCCCCCCACAGGGGTGAAGGTGCTGGGGCTTGGGGAGGGGGCTCTATTTGTGTCCGTGGGGAAGGGTCACCTGCCATTCCTGTTTGGCTCAGGGGACCCCAGTGCCAGTGCGCTTTTTGGCAGAGCCGTCCCCTGACAACGCCATGTATGCAGTTTAGAGCACCTGCATCAGGTGCTGCTGTGAGCACTTTCCGTGTTCTAACTCATGGTACCCTCACATCCACAGGCAAGGAGACCACCCAGAGGCGTTGAGGGACTTGTCCCAGGAGCCCAAGAAACTGGTGGCCGAGTGGGATTTGCCCCCAGACAGCCTGGCTTCGGAGTCGGGCGGCTCATGACCAGATTCTTAAAGCCGAAGTCTGAGCCTACTGCCCTTCTCAGTGTGGGTTTCAGACCTCGGGTCCTAGATTGTTGCCTCCCAAGGCAGCTCTGGGCCTGAATTTGGCACTTGCCACATGTAATAACCTTTTTATCATTTCACTTTCTCAAGTGTGCCCTGGGTATGTCCTGGCTTAGGAGAAGTGAGGTGGGATGGGCTGCCATGGACAGTCGTACAGGTGGTGCACTGCATAAGCTCACCCCTTCTAAGGGGCATCAAGTTTATGAAGATGTTTCTCCAGCATCTGTCCATAAAGTAACTTAAAGAGAGGGCGAGGGCACGAGGTGCCCTGTGGACTAATGGGGGGCCGGGGCTGGTGGTGATCAGGGCCGGAAGAGGCCTGCCCCTCACCTCAAGGGCAGGCAGCTCTTCTTGTGGGGCTGAGCCCACCACCTCCGCGCCTTACTCTGCTCTCTGCTCTCAGGAGTGGCTGAGCAGGTTCGGCTACCTGCCCCCTGCGGACCCCACAGCAGGGCGGCTGCAGATACAGGAGGAGCTGACCAAGGCCGTTGCGGCCATGCAGCGGTTCGGAGGTCTGGAGGCCACCGGCATCCTGGGTCAGTCCTCCAGTGGCGGTGGGAAGTGGGGTTTCCCCTGAGTGCCCCCCCACCCCACCCCGGCCGCCCCTTGGGGCCCTTGGCCCTCCCCAGCCTGCCTGTGGGGAGTGGGGTTAGGGCTGGGCCCGCTGTCCCTCAGGACATGGGATCCCCAGCACGCTCACCACCCCCAGATGTGGGTGCGGTGTGGGGAGAGTGTGAGCCAGCTGTGCCCAGACCCATCTGCATGCCATCCAGCAGGGTCTCACACGCTTGAGCCCATGGGGACCTAGGGGGCCAGCTGTCGGGGCAGGATCTGCCACCCACAGTCCCAGTTGATTCTTGTCCCGTGCAAGTGGCAGATCTGTGCAGCCAAAACTTGCAGCTTTCCACGGGAAACCGGAAATCTGGGGTGTTTATGTGAGCGCACCAGTTTTTACGTGTTGGCAACAAATCCCTGGCTTGGAGAGCCCCTTCCATGGGCGGAGGGAGAGCCTCTGTGCCCAGGCCTCGGAGGAGGCGTGAATGTCCATGTCACAGCAGAGCTGGTCAGGTGCCTGTGCTCTGAACTGCCGGGAGCTTCGGCCTGTGGGATGCAGGTCGGGGCCGTGCTGCCTCCCACAGCCAGGGCCCCGCGGCGACCCCTCCGATGGGTCTAGGCCCTGCCGTGGTTAGTAAATGCTTCGCATGGCCCCTGTGGACATTCCCCCAATGGTGAGGCCTGGCACGCTGGAGCCCTGGGTAGGGAATGGGGAAGAGGGCCTGAGCCTGGCACCAGGTCCAGGGGACCTGACCCCCAGCCACCCCTGCAGACGAGGCCACCCTGGCGCTGATGAAGACCCCGAGGTGCTCCCTCCCCGACCTCCCAGCCGCAGCCCCAGCGCGGAGGAGGCGCCAGGCTCCAGCTCCGACCACATGGAGCAGACGGAGTTTGTCCTGGAGGTGGGTGGGTTGCGCCGGCCGGACCCCCGGGGGCCCAGTGTGGGGGGCTGCCGAAGCAAGCCCCCGCGAGCCAGGCTTCGTGGACGGGGAGTGTGTCCTCAGTTCCGGAGGCTGGAAGCCGGAGGTCCGGGGCTCGCGGGGCTGGCTCCTTCCAAGGCTCCATGGCGGGCCGGTGGGGGGACCGCCCCCAGCCTCTCTGCTGGGTGCTGCTGGCCACGTCCGACCCACTGCAGCCTTCTCCCCGGTCCCTGCGACCCCCGCTGTGCCCTCTGACTCACCCCATGCAGGAGGCCTCATCTCACTCTTAACTCCATCCGCAAAACCCTGTTTCCCAACAAGGCCTGGATGGGCAGCCCTGGGGAAGGATGTGGGAGCTGCCATCGGCCTGGGGTGGAGACAGGGCCTGCACCTGGTGGACAGACCTTGGTCCCCGACCCCACCCCACTAGGGTCCGCACGTTCCCACGGGACTCGCCCCTGGGCCGCGACACGGTGCGGGCGCTCATGCACTATGCCCTCAAAGTCTGGAGCGACATCACGCCCCTCAACTTCCACGAGGTGGCGGGCAGCGCGGCGGACATCCAGATCGACTTCTCCACGGCCGACCACAACGACGCCTACCCCTTCGACGGCCCCGGCGGCACAGTGGCCCACGCCTTCTTCCCCGGAGACCACCACGCCGCGGGGGACGCCCATTTCGACGATGACGAACCCTGGGCCTTCCGCTCCTCAGGTGTGTCAGGCTGAGGCTGAGTCCCAGGGACCCCCCCAGGTTAGAGGCCCAGGGGAGGAAGAGCCCCCGAGGCCCAGAGCGGTGTGTGTCTGTCCCGCGCAGGGAGGCCGGCCTCCCCCCGCCATCCAGATGTCTGGCTGGTGTTGAGCTCACAGGCGCGGCTCGACGTGTCTCCCCCATGATGGGCTGAGCGGGCTGGTCCTTACCTTGGTCCCAGCTTCCGAGAGGCGGCGGAAGCTTGTAAGCCTCTGTGGGCCTTCGCGCGCTCGTCCCCTCGCTCCCTGAGCCCCACCGGCCCTGGAACAGGCCCCCAGGCCCAAGGTGGGCAGAGGGGCGGAGCCATGTGGCCCAGGGCACGGATATGGGCCCAGAGATGGGGGCCACTGCGGGGTCAGTCCACACTCCGGCCTGGGGGGAGCCGGTCCCAGCCTGAGGAATCCACAAGGACCCCACAGCACCTGTGGGCCCTTTGCATGTCGGGAACTCAGAACTCAGGCCCAGGAGGCCCTCGTAGACCCCTGGAGGGCCTCGGCAGGAACCAGGACAGCGTACTCCTCACATCACTCCCCTCCCCATGGGTGCCCCCTAGCCTCTGCACAGGCTTGTCCCATCCTTGTGGCCCGGCCCGGCTGGCCGTCCCTCCCCTGACCCACTGCTCCCCGTGTTCCCAGATGCCCACGAGACGGACCTGTTTGCTGTGGCTGTCCACGAGTTTGGCCACGCCATCGGACTGAGCCACGTGGCGGCCACAAGCTCCATCATGCAGCCCTACTACCGGGGCCCGGTGGGCGACCCTCTGCACTACCGGCTTCCCTACGAGGACAGGGTGCGGGTCTGGCAGCTGTACGGTGAGTCCTCCCCCAGAGTCAGCCACCGGAGTCCCCAGGGATGGGGACAGAAAGGCAGGGGACCCCCAGCGCACAGAACGCCCTAGGAGGAGGGCTTTTTCCGCCTTGTCCGTCCGCGCGGGCTCAGCGTCTACACTCTGAATGGCGCACCTTAGCTGCGCCCCCCGTGCATGTGGGGTGAGGAAACGGCCTGTCGCCGGGCTTCCTGGGTGCGGGGCCTGCAGTCCTGCTAACAGAGCTCGCCCCGGAGCCTCTGAGCCCTGGGCGAGATCCCGGGCCGGCCCCCAGACAGCTGTCGGCGGTGACCACGGTGGGCACGGACGGCGCCCCAGGCCTGTGCAGACCACACGTGTGCCTGGCGGCTCCCCGTCTTCCCACCTGTGAGGGAGCACCGGCCATCCCCACTTGCAGATGGGAGGCTGGGTGGCAGCCGACAGAGCCTGCCTTGGGGACCTGCTCTGCTGCGGACGCGTCAGGGACTGGCACAGGAGGCCCCAGCCTGCCAGCCTGGGCCAGAGACGGTGGTCCCATCCCCATGTGCGGCTTTGGTCTTGGACCCCGGTGTGCCCCCCCACCGCACCGTGGCCAGACCCTGCTCCCATCCTGCTCGTGGCAGCCCCTCCCCCACTGCCGCGAGCTCCCCAGTGCCCTCCGCCCTCGGTTGCCTCTGGGCTTCTCCTACTAGGGTAAAATGTACCCCATTAACCACTCAGGGCATACAGGTCAGTGGCCTTTACCACAATCACAGTGTTGCCCATTTGCCACTTCTGCCTGGTTCCAGAACATTCCTCATCACCCCTGTTCCCCCCTCCCCCACCCGGCAGCACTGACCTCCTTTCTGTTTGTGTGCACGGCCATGGACTTCTCACACAAATGGAATGCACCTGCGTGGCCTTTTGTGTCGGCTTCTCTCCCTGAGCGCCCTGTCCCCGAGGCTGTCCGCCACCCACCCACGTCCCACGCCACCGCTGCCTTCCCTCGGTGGCCAAGCGTTATCTGTCCACTCGAGCTGGTGGACACTTGGGGCGTTTCCCCCGTTTTGGCTGCTGTGCTTGTTCACAGATGAGTTTTGGTTGTAACCCTGTGTTTGGTTCTTTGGGTTCTCTCCCCACGAGGGGGTCGGGGGGATAACCTCATTCTGCACCCACGAAGGAGCCTGGGGGGATAGAGGTCAAGGAGCGTTCCTGGGGACCCACGTGTCTCCTACTCATGCTGCAACGCTCTGGGTCCCGCTCACGTGTCGGGCCTGCCTCCCAGTGGCCGCAGTTCCGCACGGGGGTCCCGGGGAGCTGGTGGGGTCTGCAGGGAGGTGGACTCACAGGTTTAATGCGTCCTCCTGTCTCCACAGGCGTGCGGGAGTCTGTGTCCCCCACGGCGCAGCCAGACGCCCTGGAGCCCGAGGAGCCTCCGCTCCTGCCAGAGCCCCCCGACAATCGGTCCAACTCCCCGTAAGCCGTGGGCCCTGGTCTGCACACTGTGGCCGGCACCACCCCTGACTGTGGCTCAGAGCCTCCAGGCTCTTCTGAGAAAACCACAGCTCCGGGGGCCACATCCCTTTCCTTAAACCCCAGACAGCAGAGGGGCACCTGCTCACCCCGACCCCGGGCAACAGAGGTGGTGAACCTCTCACCTTTATCCCAGATATGCACCCCGTAATGCTCCCCGATGCCCCGCTCCCTCTGCACTCTGGACCCCGGAAAAGGGGTGCAGGCTGTGGGTTTTTAGTTATTAAGTGTCGTTGACACACAAAACTCCTTTTAATTCCTTTTTCTGTCTTTTTTTTTTTTAAGATTTTATTTATTTATTTGACAGATCACAAGTAGGCAGAGAGGCAGAGAGAGAGGAAGGGAAGCAGGCTCCCTGCTGAGCAGAGCGCCCAATGCGGGGCTCGATCCCAGGACCCTGGGATCATGACCTGAGCTGAAGGCAGTGGCTTAACCCACTGAGCCCCCCAGGCGCCCCATCCCTCTTCTGTCTTGACACACACCATCGTCCCGCATCTCCGAGCCTGCAGGGGGTGATGTGGGGGCTCTTTCCGGGGTTTCGTAAAGCCCAGCTCCTCAGAGCGGCTCAGGAAGGGGGTTCCTGCCAACCTGCCTGGGTCTGTGCCCCCAGCCCCCACCCCTTCTCCCCGCCCCCAGCCCCAGCATCCCCTCTCCCCCACCCACCCCCCTCTGCCTCCGCCCCAGTACCCCATTTCCCCTACCCACACCCCTTCTCTCTTTCCAGCCCTCACCCACCTCCCTCTTCCCTAGCCACCCCCCTACTCTTGTCCCAGCCCTCACCTCTCTCTGCCCCACCCCCTCCCTTCTCCCCTACTCTGCCCCAGCCCCCACCTCTCCCTCCCTCACACCCTCCCCCTTCGCTCTCCCCTTCTCTGCCCCCAGCCCCAGCATCCCCTTCTCCCCCACCCACCTGCCTCTCCCCCAGGCACCCCTCCCGCTGCCCCTCCCCCAAGCCCCTTCCCCAGGCCCCCTGGTTCTCTCTGCCCCCAGGCCCGGGAAGGACATGCCGCACCGCTGCAGTACGGACTTCGACGCGGTGGCCCAGATCCGCGGGGAGGCCTTTTTCTTCAAAGGTAACCACCACCAGGTCAGGCGCCCAGTGAGTGGCTGACCGATGGGAGGGTGGCCCCCTCTCGTGCAGACGCAGGGGGGTGGTCTGCAGCCCCACGCCCTCCCTGTCCCCCCAGGAAAGTACTTCTGGCGACTGACGCGGGATGGGCACCTGGTGTCACTGCGGCCGGCGCAGATGCACCGGTTCTGGCGGGGTCTCCCGCCACGCCTGGACAGTGTGGACGCTGTGTACGAGCGTGCCAGTGACCACAAGATCGTCTTCTTCAAAGGTGGGCGGACCCCCACTCGGCGCTCTGCCCGCGGGGCTGCTGGAGCCTGGGCCGTGCCCCGGGAGCCCCGCGGCTTGCTCAGGGCGGGGACAGCTCACTCATGGGCACAACGCCTGAGTGTATTTACTGAGCACCTACTGTGTCCTCACACCCTGATGGCCATGGCTGCTGCTGGGTGTGCAACACAGGCAGGGATCGCCCCTCGTTCCCACAGGAGGCAATTGGCACCTGCACGTGATGAGGGAGTTAGGGTCGGGGAGAGCTGAGGGGACAGCGTTCAGGCAGAGGGAATGGCCAGTACAAAGGCAAGAACCATCCTGCTGGGCACCCAGATACCCAAGGAGGGGGTGAGGCCAGAGTGGGGGTGCGGGAGCCCGGAAGCGCAGGTGTGTGCCCACGGGGAGGGAGCTGGGTTTGTTCTCTTGACCATGGGAGCCCCGCCCAGGTCCCACATCTTCCACGGGCTCCCCGTGGTTGTGGATGACAACGACGGTCTGCTGCCCGCTGGGTGTCGTTCGCCCCCCCACACCCCGCTCCCTGGGCAGGGTTCCCTGGGCTGAACTGGGGAGGCACTGCCTGCTCTTGGGGCACGGGCTGGATGCCTGCGGCAGGAGCCCCATGGGTGTGTGGGCACCTCGGGCAGGGCGCCTCGCGTCACACATACGCTGCTCTGTGTGCTGTGTTCTGGGGTGGGCCACCCCACTTCCCCGGGCTGAAGCCACACTCCTGCCCTGACCCAGGCTGTCCAGCCCAGCTTTGTGCAGGCTCCAGAGGCTGACCCCTCCCCACCCAGGGACCCCCGGAGCCACATACCGTGGGCCCCCCGATGGCAGAATCACTGCCTCCTGGTCCTGCACCCCAAGGCCACAGGCAGGGAGGTGGGACCTGCAGGGCACGGTCTTCTAGATTGGGGTTATTTCTCAACATTTGAACATCCAGAGACCCCCGCGGCACCAGCATCCAGCTCTCGGACGGTGTGGCCGCCTGGGGCCTGAGCTGAGTGCAGGCGAGCGGGGCAGATGGAGCTGGTCAGCCTCGCGCCCCCCGCCCTTCCCGTGTCCAGGTCCCACCGAGCGGGGAGAGGAGCCGTGGAGGCCCGAGCCCCCAGGCCCGGTGCTGGCAGGACTGGTTCCTTCTGAGGCTGCGTGGGCGACTGTGCCCCGCCACCTGGCCCTGCCTGTGTCCCTCCGGGCTCTGTCCTGTGTGTCTCACTGCGCCCCCTCTGTCGCGTGCGTCCTCTCTGACAAGGACACCGTCAGCGGATGTGAGGGCCCCTTGACTCCGGCGCGACTTCACTCTTAACTAATTTCACCTGCAAAGCCCCCATTCCTGCGTGAGTCTGATGCCGAGGTCCAAGTGGGCGTGCGTTTGGGGGAGCACCGTCAACCCGCCGGGGGACCTGTCTCTCTGAGGAGGTAGCAGATACTCCACACATTTCTCGTGCTCCTGCCTGTCACCTACCAACGCCTGGTTGGGGTTGCGTGGCTGTCAGCTGTGAGCTGTTGGGGCGGCCGGTCCATCCCCACCGGCTCCCGTGGGTCCGGTCCCCGTGCGCGGGGCGAGTTGGAAGCCAGGCTCCGGGGGGCTCCCTGTCGATGGCCCCTGTTATTTCAACCTTCAGGAAGAGCAAAGCCAGACAAATGGGACACACCACCTGCAATGCCGTTTGTGCTGCCCGTTGGCCTCCCTGGATGGGGCCCCGCCTCTCAGAGCGTGTGGTGCGCGTGGGGGGCCGAGGGGCGCACCTGCTGCCTCCCTCCTCCGCGCAGACAGCAGCCGTCCCTCGTCTCACGGCGCCCGCGGGAGCTGGGAGGTGGCTCCCCGTCGCTGCGCGGTGATCTTGGACTTTGGGAACGTTGCAGAAACAGCCCATGAACGCCGCGTGCTCGTCATCCAGCTTCACCCCCGTGTTCACATTTTACTCTGTTTGCTTCCTTTCCTTCCTACGGACGGTTCCGGGCCTGTGTTTTCCTGAATCGGTGGGAGGGAGCGGCCAACACCGGGACCCTTTACACAGCGTCTGCCTGCCCCGGGCGCATCCGCGGCATCCAGGCCGGCGCCCCTTGGGCAGGTCACCCAGCAGTTTCTCCTGAGCGACTTCTGCTCTCGCACATTTCCGGCGGAGCGACGAGGACAGATGTGTCCTAGGCCGCCCCATCCACAGCGGGGGCCGTCCGGCAGCGTCCGCTGCGCCCACCCGGGCAAGCGCACCCGCCAGGCTCAGCCCTCCCTCACCCCGTGTCTTCTGCCCTTGTGTTGTGGGCACAGTTGCTCTCCTCCCCCCTGTGTGTGTGGGGGTCTGCTTCATGCACCCCCTCCCCACTCAGGCAGTCCAGTTGTCTCCTGTCTCTGGCTAAGGATTTTTTAAAATTAGGGTTTTAATTGTGGTAAAAAAAAAAAAAAAAAAGAAGAAGCACCTAAAACGTTATCATCTTAACCACATCCACGTGCCCCTTCCCACGGGGTGCGGCCACCACCGTCCATCTCCAGGACGCTTCCGTCTTCCCAGGAAACACCGACCCCCCCTCCCCCGGCGTCCATCCTTTTCAAGGTGATCTATCCTGTGGTCGGCCCGCCTGGTGCGTGTCCACCGCCTACCCGTGGACGCCTGGGGTGCCGCCCCCTCGTGGCCCCTGTGAGTGATGCTGCTGGGAACGCAGGTGCGCCCGCACCCCTCGGAGACCCGCCTTGGGCTCTTCCAGTATCTCCCCGGAAGTGGGATCGCTGGAGCCTCTGTGTGGAATATCTTGAGGACCGTCCAGACGGTTTTGCCAGCGGTGTTCCATTCCAGCAGGGCTCGGTTTCTCCACATCCTCGCCAACACTGTCTTTTCGGTTCTCTGCTTGAGGCCATTCTCGTGGGTGTGGGTGGTACACCCCCTGCTGGTGTTGATTTGCGTGTCTCTAATTAGTGACCTCAGGCATCTACCCATGTTGCCTTTTGGCCATTTCAGCATCTTCCTTGGCGAAATGTCTGTTCTAATCCTTTGTCTGGCAAAAGGTTTTTACCTGTTTCCTTCCCCACCCCAGCCCCGCTCCCCCCTCCTCTTCTGCGTATTAAAGAGCGGCTCACGGCCGGGCCAGAGGGGAGAACTTGACTGGCAGAACAGCAAAGTGGTGTTCCCAGAGCACAGTCAAGGATGTGCCCCCCCAAATACCCTAAACCGTTTCTTTTCAGTTTGACATGTGGAATGCAAGTTCTTGGTGATTTCTAAACGTCTCGCTTCCGTGTGAACGCTGACAGAGGTGCACCGCGCGTCCGCGTCAGGCCCTGACCAGTGGCCTTCCTGTCTCTGCCCGTGAAGACGCCGCCACCCCGCCGGGTCAGAGCCCAGCGGCCTCTGGGGGTCGGGCCGTCGGTCCCCTGTCTGTGGAGCGGGTGCCTCATCACACCCGGGTCCTCAGGCTGCCGGCAGGTGGGCCGACCCCGTGCCAGGCACAGAGCAGGTGCTCAGTAAATACACGAGAGGCCCCCGGGGCGTGGTGGGGCCGGCGATGGCACGGGGCTGGCAACAGGGAGAGGGACGGCTGGAGCCTGCGCCCTGCGGGGTGGGCTGAGCTCTGGCCCACGGCGCTCTCTCTCACCCCCAGGAGACAGATACTGGGTATTTAAGGACAATAACGTAGAGGAAGGATACCCACGGCCCGTCTCAGACTTCGGCCTCCCGCCGGGCGGCGTCGACGCTGCCTTCGCCTGGGCCCACAATGACAAGACTTATTTCTTTAAGGACGAGCTGTACTGGCGCTTCGATGAGCACACACGGCGCATGGACCCCGGCCACCCCGCCCGGAGCCCCCCGTGGAGGGGCATCCCCCGCACGCTCGACGATGCCATGCGCTGGTCTGACGGTGAGCCCCGCGCAGCCTCCGTCTCCCTGCCGGTGGAACGGGGATCAGGGCGGGCTCGTTGGGAGCCGGCTCGTGCACCTGTGTGCCCCAGGGCCGTTGCACCTGCCCCGCACCCCGCAGACACAGCCTGGTCACCCGCTTCAGGCCCATGTGGTGCAGCCCCGCCTGGCAGAGGGGAGAACACATCTCCCTCGCACAGGGGCTGCTGATGGGGCCAGATGCTTCCTTTCTGTTTTCAATGCTCTGTCTCCAACACCTAGAGCGGCCTGGCACATAGTAGGCCCTCAACAAACATCCAGTGAGAGAGCGAGCGTTCCTCTCATTTATCCCCCTGTCTCCTGGCAGGCCCCCCGGGCTCTCCCTGGGAGGCCCCGGCTGCCCGCAGAGAGCCATCAGAGCTGAGACAGACCGCTGTGGCCGACGCCGCTCCCCCATCTCCCCGCTGGCCTGCGCTCTGCTCCCTCGGCCTCACCCCTGCGTGCTACGGGGCCACAGCTCACAGTCTCTGCTCCCCCAGGTGCTGCTTACTTCTTCCGCGGCAAGGAGTACTGGAAGGTGCTGGATGGTGAGCTGGAGGCAGCCCCCGGGTACCCGCAGTCCACGGCGCGGGACTGGCTGGTCTGCAGCGACCCGCAGGCGGACCCGGAGGCCGCGGGCGGAGAGGCCAGGGCCCATGCCCAGCCAGGACAGCACGGCCAGAGCCGCGCCGAGGACGCCTTCGAGGTCTGCTCCTGCACCTCGGCTGCCTCTCCTCCCGCGGGGGCCTCAGGCCCGCTGCTGGCCGCCTCGCTGCTGTTGCCCCCGAGCGTCCTGTGGACAGCGGCCCGGGCCCTGGCGCTCTGACCGCCGCCGGCCTGCGAGAGGGCAGAGGGGGCACGGCTGGGGTCTCTCCGAACATGGGCGATGCCCCCACCCCTCCGGTGCCCGGACCGAGAGTTCCTGCAGCGCCACACGTGGCCTTGGGGCCCCAGCCTGGCGGAGAAGGACGCGCTGCCGACTCCCAGCAGAGGCCACCTGGTCGCACCCCCCATGCCCCGCAGGGTGCGAAGCGGCCGGCAGAGGGCGCTGCCCCTCAGGCGCTCGGCCGGCGCGGGGGTGCTGACTGCCGGCTGTTGAGCTGGGGACACTCCGGCAAGGCAAGGCTCGCCAGGCCAGGCTGGGGACGGGAGCCTGCCGCCGCACCACCAGGACGCAGGGATGAGCCCGGGGACGCGGGGCGGGATCGGGCGTCGGGCGGGCCTGGGGACCTCAGCCTGCGCGGAGCCAAGCCGCAGCCGTCGCCAGCACCAACCAACGCCGTCTGGCGCCTCAACTGCGGCCGCTGTTGCTTCCGCCCACCCCTGGGGGGCTCTTGTCCACCCCCGACTCCCGCTCCTGTGGGCCCGCAGCTGCCTCCAACCCACCCATGAGCCCCCAGGCTGGGGCTGAGGCCGACCCCCTTCTTGACACATTTCAGACAAACACGACCTCTCCCTGCTTCCTCCTGGCTCGGCCTCGGCTCCCTGAAGCCCTGCAGGCGGGGGCCGCAGGGTGAATGTCCTTGGGGCTGGAGGGGCCGGGCAGACTTGGCCCCAGACCCTTCTGCCCTTGGGAGGGGCCCGGGCTTCCAGGAAGAGGCCTGTGCCGTGCTCATTTCCTCGCTGGGGCTCGCTGACCCCTTCCTGTCCAGCACCTCCCGATCCCTGTCCCTCGGTCCTTACACCCATATCCCAGGCAGGGGACTTGAGGCTCAGTCCCGGGACAGGAGCCTGCGTCCCGCAGGCGGGTCTCAGAACGGGGGCTCGGGCGTGTGCGCCCCGGGCTCGCTGACGAGGCCCCTCCCCGTGTGCTTGCTGCTCTGAGGGGACGTGCAGAGCGAGACGGTGCCTGTTCTCGGGGAGGCGTCTGGGACACCAGCTGCCAAAACCAGGGAGCCACCCAGCAGGAAGTGCAGGGAGGCGGCTGGGCGGCTAGTCTGGGGACCGCCCCCTCACCTGGAGAGGCAGTGAGAGGTGCGCCCCACAGTCAGGAGAGACGGCCTGTGACGGGTGTGGCTGGCCTTCCCCAGCGGGCTCCTCCCTTCCTAACCCAGGCCCGCCCCCCACCTCTTCTCCAGGTGTTGGGACTCACCCCTTCCCCAGCGAGAGGAGGTGACCAGTCTGATTCCAGAGGCGCCCACAGGCCTGAGGGTGGGTGCGCAGAGGGCCTGCCAGGCCCCGTTAGAGCGAGCACCCCAGGCACCGGCATGACCGGGACCTGCTAGAATGCAGAGTCTCAGCCCCGCCCCCCGCGATCGGAGCACAGTGGGTGCACCGGCCGTGTGTGTTAACCCCCAGCTCCGGGTGACACACTGCTCTCCTGGGGGTCCGGAAAGCCTGAGCACGATGGGCAGAAGCAAAGGGAGGAGCTGGTTATGTGGTCAGATGGAAGAGGTTGGCCAGGGAAGGAAGGTGCACGTGTCGGGGGTGTGGGGGACCCGGGAGGGCAGGGCCAGCCCATGGGGGTTCCCTCCCTGCAAAGGGGGGGGCTCGTCCAGTCCCACCCCTGCCTTGCAGCCACCGGCGGCAGGGAGGGACAGAAACGTTCATGCTTCTCCACCTGCCGCCCCACGCCCCACCCCCGCCTGACACCCAGAAAGCAGAGGCAGGTCCACAGCCCACCCTGGACGCGGAGGCGTGGCTGCCCCCGCCCAGCAGGTGGGGCGCTCCAGCGGGGTCCCAATTTCCTCCTGCAGCTTTGTGAGGGCCCACCTTAGGCCCTTGTGCGGTTGAGGCAACAGCCCAGAGAGGGTCCCCAAGTCCCCAGGGTGCACAGCCAGCACGGAGCTGGGTTCTGAACACGGGCTGTGCTCCTAGCCCTGGGTTAAAGGCAACTGCTCTTCTTAAAACCTCCCCGCCCCTTCCGTGCTGCGTGGAGAAGTAAACAGCAGGAAAGTCCCGGAATGATGCTGCCCGCACAGTCTTTCCATTTTAGGTGAGTCACCACTTCGGCACCTAGACATTTTGTGTGGAATTTGGGATTTTTCAGCCAGTCTTTACCTCAGGTGTGCTGGTTCTGTGCGGGGAAGCCGTGGCCCCCCAGGGGACCAGCAGCCCTGTGACCGGCCCGAGAGCCCTCTGAGAAAGGCCAGAGGACGGCACCACAGCGGCGCGGACGAGGACCCCCCTCGTCCCACACGCCAGGCCCAGGTGCTGGCCGGCCTCCGTGTGCGTGGGTGGCAAGTTTATAAAACACACCCGCACAGGTGACTTCAGGGTCCAGAACACAGCGGTTCTGGCCGCACAACCCCCCACCCCCAGCAGGTGGGGAAACGGAGGCACAGGCACGGCTTGGCTCGGGCAGTGCGGCAAGTACCACAGACAGGCCCAAATAGCCGACACGGCTCTAGAGGCGGGAATCGGCCGGCGACAGGTGCTGGTGGCTTCCGTCCCGCGCATCCTGGCTCACAGACGGCGTATTCTCGCTGTGTCCGCGGGGGATCCACCTCTGGGACCTCATCTAATCTCACCACCCAGGGGATCCTGCTTCCAAATGCCATTCCTCTGGGGGCGGGGCGCCCACCGGGAGACTCCAGGGGGGACACAGACATTCTGTGGACACACGTGGGAGTGTGGGCCACAAGGCCAGACTCCGACCTCGGCCACACTGCGCCCCCTCCTGCCACCTCCCCTGGGAGTAGGCTGTGGGGCTTGGGGGGCTCCTCACCCCAAAGAAGAGTACGATGGCGCTGTCCTGTCCTGGTCCTGTTCTGCACTTTACAAATACACACTCATCTGGATCCTTTTCATGTTGTGCAGGGAGGGCATGTGGTCGCGTCTCCCTGGGAGAGGGGCTGTGAGCCGCCAGGACTGGGCTCTGGGCAAGGGGCCTGGGAGTGGAACCCAGGGGACCATGCTCAGAGCTAATCCATGTGGCTCTGTGTGTGGTGGGTGAATGTGGGGGCGGCCATCGGATGCGCTTGGGCAGTCCTCCCCACCTTGGGGACCAAACCAGCAGCCCCCAGCCGCCACGTGCCTGCAGCTGGGAGTCGGGCCCTTGCTGGCTCTGCTGTCCCTCCCTGAGCCTACGAAGGGCGACAGGAACCTGGCGCATCTGCAGGGATGAGAAGAAGGCACTGCACACAGACCCTGGTGCCCACTGCCCTCTCTCCAAGGGCATCTGCCAGATGCCGTGACCGGTCACCAAATCTTGGGGCTTATAGCCGCGACACCCATCGACTCCTGTCCTGTGTCCAGACGTCTCTCGGCTCAGCAGAACATTCTGCCCCGGCAGCTGTCCAGTCTTGCCGCCGGGCGGTGGCCAAGCCCAGGGGGCAGAGGAGCCAGCTGCCGAGGGGCCTCTACGGGCCTTGGGTCCTCATATGGCGGCCGGTGGGGGGACCGCATCACTGCTGTGACCTTGTCTCCGAGGTCAGGTGGGCTGGCTCCTGCCGAGGTCTCGGGCCGCCCTGAGCCGCAGGATGGGGACAGATCCCACCTCTCCAGGTGACTGAGCGTCCGTCCACATTCCACAAAAGGCACATGAGACTCGAGGTCTTGTGGCGGGCAGCTTGGGAAATCCAACAGCTCCCACTGCACAAGGGAGACAGCAGGGCCCCGAGCTGCCGTGAACGTGGACTCCAAACACGTTTTTGCTGAGAGCCCAGTTTCAGGTGTCTGGGGTGTGGATGCGGGAGGAGCCGGAGGGGACTTGTCATGGGGTGACCCCCGCACCCCCCCTCCAGGCTGGGGCAGAGGAGCCCCACCCCTCAACCTCCTGGACGCGTCTGTCACTCAAAAGCATGAACCCATCTCAGGCCTCTGCCTTTGCTTCTGCAGCTCCCTGGGCTCTCCCCAGTCCTATAGAGGCCCCTGCAGGCCTGTCTTGGTCCCGAAACAGGGCGGGGGGGGGCCCCCAACAGACGGGTCCTGGAGGGTGAGGACCTGTGACCCTGGCCCAGGTGTGGACTTGGTGGGGAGGCCCGGCTGAGCCCAGGGTCTCGGGGGGTGAGAGCCGCGTGCCGGGGGGCGAGCTCGGCTGTGGAAACCACGTCTCCGCACGGTGATCGGGAGCACGGGCCCAAGCGAGCCTCCGTCCGCGTGGGTGGAAAGGGTGCTTCTGGGGTTTGGAGCTGGGAAAGCAGGGCGCCTCCCCAAGCAGACGCTCGACTGACCTCATGTGGCCCTACAGCAGCGGGCAGGTGAGACGGTGCGGGGGCAGCCCAGGACCCTCTTCCCCAGAGTCCCCAGGCCCAGCAAGGAGGCAGGACCCGCGGGCACTCTCAGCACAGCTGCCGGCCATCCCCAACACCCCCAAGCAGGAGAGCTGATCTCCAGGTTCCCCAGCCACAGCTGCAGCCTGTGGGTGACTCATGGCCTCCGCCTCTGGGCACGACAAAGGACCAGGAGAGGGAAGGACAGACCTGCACCCATGCATCCCACCCCTGGAGACGTGTGGCGGCCCGGGCCCCCTCAGCTTTCCTGTCCTACCTGCCCAGGGCAGAGCCAAGGTCCTGTGGCCTCCCGCAGAGTTGGCTGCACGCCTTGGGCACACACACCTCCCCGCGTCCACCCACCGTACAGGCGCTCATGGAGCACCCACTCCATTCCAGGTGCTGTTCCAGGCAGTCCCCGTGGGCAGCTCCTCCTCCATTCGGACCTGGCCTGCTGCCAGGTGGGGCTCTTTGAAATCAGTATCTGTCGGGCGTGTCAAGGGCTGTCCAGGCCTGTGGTGGGGAGGGGCGAATCAAGGGGAGCTCTGAGGGGTGCGCCCCCTCTTTGCATCTCCTCAGGAACACGGATTGGCATGTTTTGTAACGTCCCTCCAATCCCACCCCCAGATGCCTCCCAGAGAGACTCATGTGAGGAAACAGGAGTGAGACACTAACAGTGTCAGTCTGGACCCAGCTGTCCGGGCCATGGTCAGAGCAAAGCACGTTCCAGGATGGAGTGGCGGGGGGCAGCCTGGGCGGCAGGGGGGGCGGCCGCCCCGCACGCGGCCTGGAATGGAGCTCGTCCACACCACGGTGAATGAGAAAAGCATGTGCGACACCCTCCCCGTGCTATTGTTAAAAGACGGTCAAAACAGGGAAAATCATGACTCACAGAGCTATAAAAACCAAGAGGTGTTAAAGATTTCGCTCAAGGAGGGAACCAGGCAGATGTTAGGAAGTTGAGAGAAAGATCGAAAGACACCCTTACAGAGAAGTGCTGAGACGGGTAAGTGAATGGAAGAAAATCTGGGTTTTCCCGTGGGGTGGAGAGGAGAGCGCGGGAGCCCGGTGGACAAGGAAGAATTGGCTCGTCCGTCCCTCATGTAGCTCGTGGAGAATTTTCTAAGACAGCTCGCTGGCTCAGGAGGCGGGGGTGCGTACTGGCACGGGGGCGCCGTGGGAACCCCCAGGGCAGCCTCTGGACTCCCCGGAGGGCTCCTCTCCTGGGCGGGCCGCCGCGGGCCCCAAGTCTCAGGAGGAATCTAGCGGTCAGCGAGTTGGGTCTGGGTCTCTCATCCGCCAGCCTCTCCACGGCGGAGAGGCGTTTAATCCGTTTAGGATGGTGGATCTGCGCGGACACTGATGGGATTGTAACCCAACTTGGCACACGGGCTGCTGGCCGGGAGGACCTGGCCGAGGGGCGCTGTCTCCCTGTCCTTCTGTCTTCCCCGCCGGCTGGCTGTCCTCCCTGCCTGTCTCCATTGTTTCAACATGGATCTGCTTTGATTCCTCTTTCTCTAGGAACTTTTCGTGGTTACCCCCTGACCTCCACACACACCTTATAGTCGCAAAAGTCTATTTTAAGTTGAAAACTTGTGTTCAGCCACACACAAAACCCGTCTGCTTTAGCTCCCGTCCCACACACACGTTTTACGGTATTTTGGTCACAGTCTGTATCTCTTCCTACTGTGTGTATTTTAACATATTTATTAGTCATCGTTATTTTTAATACTTCGTGTATAGCTTCTGTACTAGGATTCGAAGGGGCTTACCTCGGCCGTTGCCGTCATTCGGTGTCACCTGTCTATAGAGTCACCTGCACGGGTGAGCTTCTCACTTTCTTGGACTATTGTGTTGTCTTTTTCCACACGGTGACGCCAGTTTTATAAAGCTCACAAGCAAGCAGACCTGGAAAATACATCTAGTTAGACGCCCGGACAAACCCTTACGGGTCCGTATCCCCTATGCGCCCGCATTGCTTTGCAAACCCCGGGGGATGGGTGCCCCTGATGGAGAGGGTGCTCTCTGAAAGGGGCCAGACACAGTGAGCTCTGTGTGACCCGATTCTATCAAGTTCAAGACCAGCGGGGCTCCTGCTCCGGCAGGAAGTGCAGGGCAGTGAAGGGGAGTCTCCCGACAGCTTCTGGGGTCTGGGAAAACCCTGTGTCTTGAGCAGAGTGGTGTAAAAATTATCCTTAAGATGAGAGCACTTAACGCGTGTTGGGGTCGCCGGGTTGACAGTCACAACAAAGGAAGGACAGACACGAACCGGAGGCCGCTGCCCCCTCCAACTGGGATGCCCCCTCCCCCAGCGGCTTCAAGGTTGTGCGGTGTCCCCCTGTGCTTTCTATGTGCATTGAATCCTAAGAAAAAGTTAACATATAGGAGTGCACAATAACACTAGGTATTCTTAAATTTCTCTCGTGCAGTATCTTTTCCTTTTCGTGAAGATTTACGGGCTTTAGAGAAGCTGGACGCACAGCACTGGGTTCCGTGATTGGCCGCATTTTGCCACGTTGTTTCGCTTATTTCTGTCTTTGCCAAAGGTGTTTTCGAGTAAAATACAGACATCAGGACATGTTACCCCTCCGTACCTGGTGTATCTCGTGACAAGTAAGGGCGTTTTCCTACCAGAGGACAACCTCATTGTCTCCTCTCATGAGATGAAGACGAGTGCCCTGATGTCCCTTGACTCCCACCCACAATCAAATCTGACCCCTTCGTCCCTCCAAACGTCTTCAGGGTCGATCTGTCCAACCGAGGACCCGGTCCAGGACCACGGGATAGGTTTGTAACTCTTTGAATCCATGACAGTCCCCTATTTCCTGCCCACCTTTGCCCCGATGACAGCTGGGACTCTGGCTCGGTTGGGAGGAGGGAGTGTGGACTGAGTCCCGGGAGGTGGCCAGGCCCAGCGGCAGGGGAGAGTGAGCCCGCAGGAGCGCCCAGGGGAGGAGCTGGGGCCGGCGTGGGCGGGGCCACGAGGCCGTGGGAGGCAGGTGAGGCGGGGCAGGGCAGGGCAGGGCAGGGCTGGGAGGCCCTGAGTGAACACGTCAGGCCTGACGCTGCGGCTGGAGGACCCACCGACTCCGTGAATCACCTGTCGGGTATGCACGTGCGTGTGCGGGGTGCTTAGACTCGGCTCCTGGACCCGCAGACAGCGATGACTGCCCACCGGTCCGTCAGGACAGGCCAGGTGACCGACGGTCACAAGCAGCTCCCCCAGCTCAGCCACTCAAATCCGTGCAGGTTTGTTTCTTGGTCCCACTACGTGCTCCCTGCCGGCTAGGGGGTGGTGCTCGCTGGAGCCCGGTCCCTCATGAACATTTGGGAGCCCTTAGAGCTCTGTTCCAGAGGCAGAAAACATTGCTCCCACTGACAACTGGTCAGCCAGAACCGATGATGGGCCTCGAAGCCCCAGAAGGCAGGAGGCCCGTGAGCACCGGGCCCCAGGAGCTGGGACGCCGGAGGCACACTCGGAGGTCAGGGCCCCCTTGTACCCAGGAGAAAGCAATTTAAAAAGGATAAAAGTAGGTTGCCTAAGGAGTCACACCTAGTTCTTGGGACGCAGGGAGGGTTGGTCCCAAGGAGGACAGGTGTGGTGGGTGTGGCTGTCCAGGGCCCGAGCTCCTGCCCAGGACACCTGCTTGAGAGCTTCGCCTTGCTGTGTCAGAAGGCTGGAATCTGGCTCCGGACACTTGGCTTGCTAGCCTGGAGGGCCCTGGGTCCCTGGGGAGGCCGTGCTGTTGGTGAGGTGGGCCCTGGACCAGGGCCTCGTGGCTTCTGTGGAGCCCCAGCTCTGCCCGAGCCCTGGCTCTGCCCAGCGCCGGGGGGGGGGGGTCTTTTCACCTCCCCCAGCCTCCGTTTTGTCCCCTGAGTCAGATGTCCTGTGCCATCTCTGTGCCCCTACAGCCAGACCTGTGAATGGCAGGCCAGGCTCAGGTTCCTGGAGGCTGGTCCCTTCTCCTGGGTTTGGCCAAGCAGAGGTCCACGGCACTGAGTTCTACAACCAGGGCCCCTGCCGGGCCCCGCCCCCGCCCCTCCTCGCCGCCCCCCCCCCGCCCCAGCTCCAGCCCTTCCTCGCAGGCCATGCAAGGCCCCAGGTCCCCGCATGTAGCCTCCTCACGAACGTCCCAGGAAGCTCTTTGGAGCAGGACTGTTTCCTACCAGGAAGCTGATGGATACGAGGGACTCATAATGCTACTCATGGGGTCTGGGAGCTGAGACAGGGCCCGTGCCTGTGACCATTCACACAAGTGTCCCCTGAGGGCTCCCTGGGGCCAGCTGCCAGTTTATGTCCTGGGGAATCCCTTAGGTCTTGGAGTTCCGGGACAGAGACAGACCATACACCGTAATAAGTGAGACAGAAGTTCTGTTAGATGGTGAATGTCCTTCTCCAAAGTGATGTCACCAAGAACCACGGGCACTGAAGGAAAAAAGTCGGGCACTAACATTTTCCATATGGCCAAAGGTGGGGAAAAAATCCCAATACCCGTCAACTGACAGTTAAAGAAAGCAAGGGTGTTCTACCGCAAAGTGGGACGTTATTCAGCAGTAACGCGGTGTGAAGCCGGTTTGGCTACCATGTAGACGAGCCTGATAGATGTCACATGGCACCAGATAAGCCAGCATCTGCCGAATGACGGGCAAACCCGCAGAAGAAAGCTTTGTGGCTGTGCGGCGTGGGGGGTGCGGTGCTGTCGTGGGGATGGGGGTTCCCCCACTGCGATGAATCCATTTGGGAATGAGCAGAGGTGATGACTGCAGAACCCTGAATTTACCCCCAAACCCCTGAATTCGATGCTTTTAAATTGTGAATTTGATGGTATATGAGTTATAGATTTTTTTTTTTAACCTAAAAGAAAACGGAGCGCAGCCTCATCTGCCTGCCTCCAGACAGGGAGCGTCAGAAGCATCTGGGGGCGTCTGCGGGAGGTGTGGGCAGCACCTGCCCCCGGTGCCCGTGCTGGGCTCACGTCCGAGCTCCTCATGTACCAGCAGGAGACCCTGGGCCAGGCCAGCCTTGGCTTTCCCACCTGGCAAATGGGGAGGGTGGCAGGAGCCCCACTCACACCAGAGCCTCAGAGCCCTTCCCCAGCCCCTCAGACCCCTCCCCCTGCGCTAGAATCCCCCCAACCCAGGACTTCCCAGGGCACGAGACCACCCACTCCATTGCAGGATGTGCTCATCACCCCAAAGTAAAGCCCTGGGCCCCTTGGCTGTAGCTCTGCGCTGGCCTCCTCCTCCTCCGGGCCCTGGCAACCAGCAACCTGCCTGTTTCTGCAGTTTCCTGTCCTGGATACGCCGCAGAAATGGACCGTGCCCACGCGACCTTTGACTCTCTGTGGCCGGAGGCGGCCAGTGCGGGGGAGAGTACACATGCGTGTCCGCACGGTTGCATAAGCTGTCTTCTAGAAGATTCTAACCTGCGTGCCTCTTGATTTGCAGGACGTTGTCACCATCAGGCAGGACTGATTTTATTTATACTTTGCAAATCTGTGAATTCAGCAGCCCAGTCAAGAGCCAGAGTATAAACAGCAGCTCCCAGCGGCTTCTGTGCCCCCCACCCTCCTCACCGCCCCCTCCCCCTGTGGGTGGACCGAGGGCGCTGCAGCACAGAGCAGGGGCATGAGAAGGAGGGGGCCGGCTCACACCAGGCAGGAGGGAGCCTCAGCCTCATCCCAGAGACACACCTGGGTGGCTCTCGAGGCGGCAAGGAGTAGAGGGAGGACAGCTTTGTCCATTGGGACAGTTCTGGAGCTGGGGTCCAGGGCTTGGAGGAAGCCCAGGCCCTGGCCCCTGGCCTTTCCCCGTCCAAGCCGTGTGGTGACTCAGGCCACCAGGGTGTTTCTGCATGCCTTGAGGATGTCCTGCAAGGCTCGTGACTCTCTATCCTCCATCAGCGGAGTGGCTGTCCTCGGAGTCAGGCTGAGTCACCCACCAGCAGGGTGCAAACGCCCGGGGCCGCCCGGGAAGGCCTTCTGCAGGGGCCCGTCCCGGTCTCCTTCGGGAGCTGCTGAAGGACACGGACGGGAACCCTCTGGGCCTGGAGGGTGCCGGATGGCGCTTGGGGTCCCTGGGCCCAGCAGCAGCTCCCTCCTTTCCCCTCCAGGCCGCCCCCGGGGGACGTTGGCACCAGACGTGCCCCTGAGGCCGGGCAGCACGGCAGTGCCCCCATGCGGGGTGGGAAGCCGTTCCCTCCTGCAGCCCCTGTCGCCCACCACCCTGCTTCCCGTCTCTGGGTTTGCCCCATCGGGATATCTCGGGTTCGTGGAATGCGCCAAGGTGTGGCCCTTGGGATGTGGCTTCTCTCGCTTCCCAGGAGGCCTTCCAGGTTCCTGCGCACACTCCGTGGGTCAGTGCGTCCCCTCAAGGCGAGCTGCACGGGGTGTAATTCAGTCATGATGAAAGGCACACAGTTCACTGCGGGTTGGGTTTTTTTGTTTGTTTGTTTGTTTGTTTGTTTTGTGAGAGACGGGCAGCGGGAGCAAGCAGCAGAGGCAGAGGGAGACGCTCCAGCAGACTCCCCGCTGAGCAGGGAGCCGGACGCGGGGCTTGATCCTAGGACCCTGAGATCACGGCCCAGAGCTGACACCGGACGCCTCACGGACTGAGCCCCCTAATGGCCCAGTTCAGTGCGTTTCGACAACTGTATGAAGCCAAATGCCCAGCACCACCCCGGTCACCCCCGACGCTTTCATCAGCCCCAGAGGGCCCAGCTCTTTTCCCACGGGTGCTCCCACCCCTGAGCAGCGAGCCGGTGTCTGGCACCAGCACCAGGAGCCTCGGAGCCTCCCAGCCGCCAGCCCGCCGGGAAGCCGCTGCCCTCCACGGGGGCCTTTGTGTCGCCGCTCAGCGGCTGGTGCACGCCGCTGCTGGCCCAGACCTCTGTCCAGTCCTTCTGGTTGCTGAGAAGTCGTCCTGCAATTTGTTTCTTCTTTGCCCCTAACGGACGTTGGTTCCCAGCTCTGGGTCATCAGCTCTCCCAACCATCTCCCTCTCAGGACTTACTGGGAGTACCTCAGGCCTGGGATGGCCAGGTTGTCAGGGACGTTTACGTTTTGAATTACAAAACTACCGATTTTCTCCGCCTGGGGGAGGCAGGTGTTGGGTTGAAAGTGGCCCAGAGCCTCCTCGGAAGCCCTCAGGCTGTCACCCTACCCCTGTTTAGACAGTGCAAGAGGCAAATTCCCATCCCCCCCCCACAGTGCTTAGAGACAATACCGGCTCCAGGGGCAGAGTTGGGGGGTCCTTCACTTAAACAAAGTCTGCAGGCCTCGGGGCGCCTGGGCGGCTCAGTTCTTGATTCCAGGGTCCTGGGATCCAGCCCCGCGTCGCGTCGGGCTCTCTGCTCAGTGGAAAGCCTGCTTCTCTCTCTCTCTCTGCCTGCCGCTCTGCTTACTCGTACTCTCTCTCTGTCGATTAAATAAATAAAATCTTAAAAAAAAAAAAAAAAAAGAAGTCTGAAGGCTTGAACGCCAGCCTGTGCTCTGAGAAGCTTTGCCTAAATTCCCCTGGAGGAAGACAAAGACCTTTCCAGAATGAGCTCAGGGGCTGACAGGAGCTTGGGCCCCAGGGGCAGGGAGGTGCCCTGTCCTTTTGGAGGAGAGAAGCTGGCTATGGTACATTGTTCTCCTAATTCTCTCCGGGACCTCGCCCATCTTCTAGGGAGGTAGCTAAGCACCCCCACCGCTGCGCAGTGGTGGGGAAGGGGTCAGGGCCAGGGCAGGGGTCTTTGCTGTCCCCAGGCCCACCTCCCTGCCCGCAGGCTTCGGTCCCATCTGACAAACAGACCCGCCCCGGCTGCTGCAGTCTCGGAGACGGGCAGGAACTACGTGGAGCTCGTGGGGCTTTGCTGGGACCCGCCCGCGCTGTTGGGGAGAATGACCCACAGCTGGTAAAGAAGGGCGGTGGCCTGCCATTTCATCGTCGTGTCCCGCAGGGTCCTTGCCCGGGCCCCTCCGAGGATGGCTTGGAAACTCAAGGCGAGGTGGGCCCATGGCTTCCATGAAGCCAGGTGGAAACACACGGCTCCGCAGGCCGCACAGACCCCCGGCTCCTCCTCTCTGCAGCCGCAGCTCTAAACCAGCCGCCATGAGACACGGGGGACGCCGTTGGGTTTCATCTAGAACGTATAAAGAACTGCAGCTCCAACAACCTGATTAGAAACTGGCCAAAGCCTCGAGCAGGCGCCTCTCCCGGGAAGACAAAGGCCCCACGCACACGGGAAGACGCTCGGCGTCGCCAGTCACCAGGGAAATGCAAATCAACACCATGCGAGAAGCCGCTTCACACCCACTCGCCTATTTTTAAAAAAATCAGAGACTCACGAGTGTTGGTGGGGACGTGGAGAGCCTGGAACCCTCTTGCCCTGCTGGTGAGAAAGCAAACTGGGGCGGCCGCTCTGGAGGACAGCACGGAGCTCCCTCAGCTGGTTAAAAAGAGGGCTCCCGTTCGAGCCAACAATCCCACACCTGGGGGTACGCCGCCAAGAGTGGAAAGCAGGATCCAAGACATTTGCCCACCTGTGTCCGTAGCAGCGTTGTTCACAGCAGCTGAAGTGTGGAAGGGACCTCAGGGTCCATCAGTGCACGAGTGGACAGTCAAAACGTGGTCCGTCCCTACAATGGACTACCGCTCAGCCTCAGAAGGAAGGGACTTCGGACCCCGGCCTCAGCATGGATGAAGCTTGGGGACTTGATGCTGAGGGCAATGAGCCGGTCATCATCGGACGCTGCGTGATCCCACCTAGCCGGGGGGCCCCAGAGCCCTCGGGCTCCTAGAGACGGAGCGGATGGTGGGCGCCAGGGGCCGGGCGGGGTCCGTGTCTAGTGGGGACAGAGCGTCAGTTTGGGCAGACGAGAAAGTTCTGGAGGTGAACCCCAGCGGTGGCTGACAACGGTGTGAATGTGCTTAGTACCCCCGACTGTCCACTTAGATTGTAAGAAGATGCCAGTTTTCAGGTTATGTTTATTTTACCATAATAAAAAAGGAAAAGAAAAAAAATCACGAGCGGGGCTGGATTTGGCCCCTTCCATGGAAGTTTGCCAGTCCCTGATGGAGGGGTTCTGCGTGTGTCTGGGTTTCTGTTACCCATTGATTGAAGGCTCTGGGCCTGCAATACTATCTCTGTGCAAACTTGCCGGTTTCTGTGATGCAGAGGACAGATGATTCCTCCACACTGAGAAAGATCGTCGCAGGTTAAACATTCGTCCTGGAGAGCAAGGAACAGTTTCATATCTGATCAGCCAATCTACTCTAACAGTCTTCACATCTGCAAATAACCGATTCTTCAAATTCCACTCAGCAACCGTCTCTCTCTCTTTTTTTTTTTTTTTGCTTTTAAGTAGACTTCACACCTAGTGTGGGACTCAAACTCACAACGTTGAGGTCAAGAGTCACATGCTCCACCAAATGAGCCAGCCAGGGCCCCCTGCCCCCCACCCAGCAACCATCTCTACCATCCTGCGGTTTCCTTGTTAATGAATTCAATAAACTTCCAGCCCCTGCTTTTTCCGTATTTGTAAGGGTTTTAACTTTTTGGAAGTTTGATTTTTTTTTTAAAGATTTTATTTATTTATTTGACAGAGAGAGACAGGGAGAGTGGAGACACAAGCAGGAGAAGCAGGCTTCCCACCAAAGCCCGATGCGGGGCTCGATCTCAGAACCTTGGGATCATGACCTGAGCCAAAGGCAGACACCTAACGACCGAGCCACCCAGGCGCCCTGAAAGTTTGACATCTTTGAAGTCATGGTGACCCAAGAATGTGGACTTCGTCTGTTTGAAGGCTCACAAACCACCCCTCACCCCAGCGTCTGTGACAGACATTACTAAGTGATCACAGGCCCCCCTCCTAGCTCTGGCCTTAAGGCTCTGGAGAGGCAGCACCAGGCCCTTTGAAATGACACCAGTTTGTCATGCCTGTTGTAGAAAGTGGCGGTGGCCTTGGCACCCGGTGTGGGTGGGTAGCTGGGGTGGGGTTTTGCATGTTGCGTGAGGTGGGTCTTCAAGTTCATTCAACTTCCTTTCCGAGTGTCCTTACTGCTTTGCCAGGCTGTGGGCTGGACGCTGGGGGTCAGAGATGGATGGCACTCAGTCCTTGCCTTGGGGACCCAGGAGGACAAGGAGCACGTGCGTTCAGTGGAACCGGGATGCCTGGCTTCGGTCCGAGAGCGGCCACTTAGCCATGTGACCTTGGGTGGGCGCCTACACTTCTCTGGTCCTCAGCTCCTACTCCTACGAAGTGCGGACAGGGACCAGAACCTGCTTCCTAGGGTCAACATGGGCGTGAGAGCCCCTCCCTAGACAAGTGCCGCCGAGCCACGGCGCACACAGCCAGTTTGGAGTTGCGGTACACGTGCCCTGGCTTGCACCCGGGAACGAGGAACAGGGAGTTAGCAGGACGCCACGGAGGGGCAAGGCTCGGTCGCTGTGGGCCTCTGCTCACCGGGCCTTTGTCACTGCTCGATACGTAGTCTGTTTTATATGCGCTTCTGTTTTGTTTTTTTTTTTTTAAAGATTTTATTTATTTACTTGTCAGAGAGAGTGAGCACAGGCAGACAGAGAGGCAGGCAGAGGCAGAGGGAGAAGCAGGCTCCCCGCTGAGCAAGGAGCCCGACGTGGGACTCGATCCCAGGACCCTGGGATCATGACCTGAGCCGAAGGCAGCTGCTTAACCAACTGAGCCACCCAGGCGTCCCAATACGCACTTTTGTTTAAAGACACCTTACTTAAGACATGTTGTTGGTTCAGTAACATCCCACGGACAGGCGACAGAGCTCCCTGACGCATTTGCTCCGCCACAGCCTCCCTGTGCTCAGGAACACGGATAGCCCTCCACCGCGCCCCTTAGGGGGCTGTTTTCAACAGCGAAGTCACCCCCAAAGGCACAAAAATGCAAACTGTGTGGCACCTAATGGCCCAGAAGGTCGCTTAGAGTAGCAAGCTGCAATAGGGTGGAGGGTCCGGTGGCCGAGTCTGCCCCCAGCTGGGAATGTGCCCCCAGGGGACCATGCTGCTGCCAACTGACTGGGAGGTTACGGAACAGCTCAGTGAGTACACAGATTGCCAGATGGGAGTAATGAGGATAAAAGCACTGACCATGAGACAGAGGAGGACAGGAACCTGGCAGGGACCTGGCAGGGCCCATGGGGCGGGGAACCGGGCGTACCCAGTTTTGGGGGAGGGAGGGGGACTCTTCTCCTCTGGGGCCCAGAGACGTCTTCCAAATGCAAATCCCACCTCCACCCACACACTCCTAACTCCACCGACCTTCCCCACCTTCCCGGAGTTGAGATTGAAGATCCCCTTCCCAGTTGGGCGGGGCCCCTGCCCCAGGCACCAGCTCCATCCAGCACCCCTGCTCCCACAGCCACCCCCACCCCACCACCCAGCCGGCCTCGCAGTGCGCTTCCTCCATTGCAACTTACGACCTTTGGTGCAGTTACAGCCCCTCTCGTCCCCCCACCCCAACCGTTGCTGAGGGCGGGCACTCTGTGCGGCTGCTGCTCTCTGGCCCTGGGCAGACGTAGCTGGTGTTGGAGCATGGAGGGAACGGAAAGTGACCTTAGGGGTGATGTGGGTGACCTCTCCCCTGAAAAGCAAGGTGCTTGGCCAGGACACCCCTGGTCCCTCTCAGTTCTGGTGGCCGCTGGCCTCAGTCCAGGCTCAGGAGCCTGCACGTTCTGGGGCCTGGAGAAGGGCCCCGAGTACAGGTGAAGGGGCTTCCGGGAGATCTGAGTGGCGTTCCTCCCAGAGGTGTGGGAAGAGCAGCCGCCAGGCAGCTCTGTGGAGGCAGCAGGGAGGATCCAGCCCAGAGAGCTGCCCACTGGCCCCGCGGGCAGGGTGGTGCCACCAGCCTGGGGTGTCACTGCGGGCGGGGGCGCAGAGAGGAGGACTGCTCATACTCCCCATTTACAGAAGCAGGACTTGACCAAGACTAGAATAATGCACGCTGGTGTGCAAGGTAGACGGTGAAAAGCACCGGCTCCTCCCCGGGCAGACCCTGCTAGCAGTTTCTTGCATGAGAATCTGTTCTCCTTGCTTGCTATGTGACTTTGGGTACATTTCTTTGGGCCTCAATGTTCTCATCTGTCACACGGTGATAGAACAGCATTCCAGCATCTCATGGAATCCTTGGAGAAATAAATGAGTCACTCTGGGGACGGACTGTCCGGTGGGAAGCCCTGGGCTCCGCGTTCTCCTGTATATTACATTGCATTCACAGCCTCACAGGACTTTCTAAATGACAGCTAGTAGCCCAGTTTTTAATTCTAAACTTTGGGGCACTTTAAGCCCGAGCACATGTCTAGTTAACACTGCATCTAGGAATCTGCTGGGTATCACCCCAGTGAAAGGATTTATGGGAACTTTCCCTCTGATTTCCTATGTTTTGGTTCAATGTGGCAGACAATTTGTTACTGTTGAATACAATTTAAACTGCATCACCTCAGGTGCCTGAGTGGCTCAGTCGGTTAAGCCTGCGACTCTCCAGCCTCTCAGGTCTTGATCTCAGGGTCCTGAGGTGAAGCCCCGCAGTTGGGCTCAGCGTTCGGGTGTGGAGCCTACTAAAAAAAAGAATAATAATAAAAATAAATAAAATGCGACAGCTCTAAAGCAGCCCGATTTATTCTGTGCGGTCCCTAGCCCGGGGGTACGCAGGCCACGTCCAGATACTAACACCGCTGTGCAGAGATGAGGGGCTCCAGGCTCTGTCGCAGCGGGGAAACCTCCCCTCCCCCCGACCCCCAAGGGGCGAGTCGAGTGCTGGCCCCGCCCCCGGCACGGCCCCGCCCCCGAAGGGCCCCGCCCCGCCGCCTGCCCCACCGCCCACTTAGCGCGGCCGCCCCGCCAGGCCCCGCCCCCGGCCCCGCCCCCGGCCCCGCCCCCAGGCGCACTCTGCGCCTGCGCCGGCGTCTCAGGCTCTGGGGCCCGGCGGCCGCGGCTCTTTTGTTTCCCAGTCGGAGTCCAAGCCGGAGCGCGGACCCCAGCCGGAGTCGCAGCCGGGAGGGGATTCGGATCAGCAGCCCGGACTGCCAGCGTGCCCCGAGCGGCCCGCGGGGCTGGAGGCGGACCCAGCCTGCCCGATGGGGCGCGCCCCCCGCCCGCCACCCCCGGCCCGAGCCGCCGCCTGAGCCGCCCGCCCGCGCCATGGAGCCCGGCCGCGGCGGCCTGGAGGCCGTGGGCAAGTTCGAGTTCTCGCGCAAGGACCTGATCGGGCACGGCGCCTTCGCCGTGGTCTTCAAGGGGCGCCACCGGGAGGTGAGGGGCGCCGGCGGGCCCGGACCAAGCCCCGGCGAGGGGGCGCCCCCTCCTCCCCCCGCACGTCCGGGGCGCCCCATCCCCCATCCCTACCGCACACCCGGGACCCCCAGCTCTGACCC
The DNA here is from genome assembly GCF_963455335.1 of Martes martes. Lineage (NCBI taxonomy): Eukaryota > Metazoa > Chordata > Mammalia > Carnivora > Mustelidae > Martes > Martes martes. Next base: position 92,391,886 of record NC_137901.1, read on the forward strand.
ACAGCCGGGGACCCCCGATCTCCGCCTCATAACCGGGACCCCCAACCCCGCCCCACACTCGGGGACCCCCATCTCTTCCTCACGCCCGGGGATCCCCATCCCTGGGCCCATCCCCACCACACACCGCGGGGGTTTCATACCCACCCCACCACATGGGCCTTCATCCCCATCCCCACATCCTGGTCTCCCTATTTCCCCGGACAGTCCATCTTTCCCACCCCACACCTGGGGCCTTTCCACTGGCATTGGAATCCCCCCCCCCAGGTGCTTACTTGGCCTGGGGGTGGCCCTCTACGGATTTCTGGGTTCCTGGTCCCTGAGGAACATCCATGCTTGCTTTTTAGAAGCATGACCTGGAGGTCGCGGTCAAGTGCATTAACAAAAAGAACCTGGCCAAGTCCCAGACGCTCCTGGGGAAGGAAATCAAGATCCTCAAGGTGAGCGGGCTTTGGAAGCGGTAGGGGCGGTGGTGGGGGTGAGTTAGCTTTCATCCTAAGAAACTTGGTTTCTGTCCTAGGAATTGAAACATGAAAACATCGTGGCTTTGTATGACTTCCAGGTAAGGCTCTGGGTGCGTCGGCGGTGGGGAGGGGGTGTGTTACCCTCCCTGGCGGGCTGGCGCACAGCCTCAGGCCCCACAAGCGTGGGTCCCAAGCCAGCCAGGTGCTGAGACCCTGCTGGGTCGTGGAAGGTTCTAGGCCAGGGTCTTGTGTTGGAAGGAGCTGGGCACCCCTGGGTGTAGATCGCTGTCTGGCCTGTCCAACTGAGAGGCCTGAGCAAGACCCTGGAGACTTCTTTCTCGGCCCAGTTCAGGGCCTGCTTCCTCTGGGCATTCGGGGAGAGTCCTGCCGGCCCTAGCAGCCTGTCTGCCGCCGGCACCAGCAGGTCACCACGGGTCGCCTTCCTGGGACTGACGGAGGTCAAGCCGGCTGCGGCGTGGGCCTCGGGGGGATCTGACCCAGTGGCCCGGACCGTGGGTCCTGTCCCCCGCGCAGGCCTGGGGCAGGGAGGTGCCGGCGGCCTGGCCCACCTGTCTGGGCCGGCGGCTTGTTTGTTGACACTGCTCCAGCCTGGCATTGGCCGGTCCCTCCCTGCGTCAGGCTGGGGGAGGGGAGGGGCCCGAGGAGATGCCTTCTAGCTGGCAGTCGGGGCCAGACAGCCCAGGCCGGAGGCAGCCGGCAGGCAACCAGGCGGCAGTCCACCTCAGGCCCAGCCGGCTCAGGAGGCCCCTTCCGGGTCCCTTCACCGCCCCTGGGGCCGAAGGTGGGGCCCGGCTCCGGTGAGGGTCCGGGACCCTGGAGAGCCAGTTTGGGGACTGGGAACCTGAGGCGGATCTGCGGGCCAAAGTGCTGACTAATGGTTTTGAAACCTGTTTACTGAGGCCACGGGACCTGCCCCTGGCTGAGGGGAAGTTCCCAGCCCGGCTGTCTGTGTTTGGGTGGCCTCCGCCCTCCCCCTCGAGAGCCGGGTGGTGGCCTTGGGGGCTGTGGCATGACAGGAGGTGACATGGGAGGGCACGGGTCCAGTGTGACGGCGAGTACCTGGAAGCCGGGTACTGGGCCGCTGAGACACGGTGTCCCAGGGCCAGGAGGACCGTCCCCCTCTTTCTCCCCCGTGTCCCTGTCCTCTCCCTCCTGCCCCCTCCCTCCTGCCCCCTCCCGGCCGGGCCGCACACCTGGCTGTGGGCAGTGGCTTCCTCTCGCGTGAGCGGCCCCGGCTTCCCCCGCCTGGAGGAAGTGCACGGGGGCCCGCGCCGCCTCTCCCCTCGGAGGCCTGGCTTCTGCCGGGGCTCTGTGCCTCACTCCCTGGGGCGTGCGGAGGTCCCTGAGTCCTTAGACTTCTCTGAGACACACGGAGAAATAGCTTTTAAAACTTTGAATAAGTAATTTGGCACAAGAAAAAAAAATCGATTATAAAAGTGGCCTGGGAAAAGGTAACCCCTCTCTCTCCCCGTTGGCCCCACACCGACGTTGGCGTTTTCTGGGTCTCTTCAGGGGCAGAAACACGTTCTCACGTACGGCTCTGCCACCACGCCGTCCGCTTCCGGCAGTCAGTGCCGTTTTCACCGGAGCCTGTATCTCAGGGAGGATCTCTGTGTCTCTGTGCGGGACATCACACCCCCCTCCCGGGAAGGTTACCGCTCCGGAGCCCAGACTCTGAAGCTAGGTGACCTAGTTCCAGTCCTGGTCTAAACTAGCTCTGAACTTAAACCAGCTGTGTGTCCTTGGACAAGTATCTTAACGTGTCTGTGCCTCCACCTCTTCCGGGTGGAGACCCTGGTGTTGTGGACTTGAAGCCAGCCGTGGTGAGCCCCGAGTGCTTGGTAGCTGTTGTCTCCACGCGGCTGTGGGTGTTACTGGAGGGTGTATTGGGTTCCGCTGACCGCGTCCGTCCCCCACTGATGAGATGTGGGTTTTTCTGGGGTTCCGGCACACTGGCAGTGTGGTCGTGACCTTGCGCTCAGTTTGGGCCAGGTGTGTATCTGCAGCGCAGGCTCCTAGACAGGGGTCCCTGGGTTAGAGGGCTGTGTGCTTCTGGTTTGGTACAGTTGCCAAACTGTGGTCCCCAGAGGCTGGACTGGACATTCAGCAGGGCTGCGTATGGAAGAGCCGGTCTCCCCACAGCCTCTCCGGGAGGTCGGTTGTCAGACTTTGATCTCAGCGGAAAATGACATCTCCGTGTTTCTCACTTCCTGTGAGCGAGGCTCGGCATCTCGGTATGTGAATATTTGGAATCCCGCCTGCCCTCGGCCTGATTCCTTTGGTCTTTTTTTACTGAGGCTGAGTGGCGCCATGATTAGCGGCATGGGCCCTGAACCATACTGTCTTTGTCTGAGCCCAGCTCCTCAATTCGCTTACTTGTGTGACTGACCTTGGGCGAGCTCCTCAGTGTCACCTGTAGAATGGGAGACGGTAACAGTACGCCTGTGTGGTTGGGTAGTTGTGCTGAGATCTGTGCCTGCCACATAATAACTGCTGTGTAAATGTTGTTGCTTTGTGGGAACTCTTTACATTTTAAGGAAAACCTTTGTGTGATATGTTGCAAGTATTTTCTCTGAGATTGTTCCTTTTCTATTGTTGTTTTGTGGCCCTACAGAATAGCGATAAAGACGTTTGTCAGGTGATGTGGGTGCTGGGGGGAGGGTTGTACTCTATTCTGAGGCCCCCCCCGACCCATGGAGAGGCGCTGGAGCCTGTGGTCTTCTATTGAGTCTACACCTGTGTGGTAGGTGGTATCTTGGACGTGCTTTTGCTTAGGGAGGGTGGCCATTGCAGGAATCAGGATTAGGACTGTACCTGGCATGCCCTGGGAGGAGGGCTGATGCTCCCAGTTCTTGCTGGCAGGGACCCCTCCCCCTCCCAAGGCCGGCTGGTTCCCACAGCTGGACATTGACTCACTCAGGGCCGGCCTGGCCGCAGACAGAGCCAGCCGACCTCCTGCTGACTTACTCGAGGGCCTTTCGGGGCAGTGCCGGTCTGCCGCCTTGCCTTTCCTTTCCAAGAGGGACCATGGGCCCGGGGTGGGGTGGGTGGTGGTGGGCAGGGTGCAGGCTGGGTGGCAGCCCTTCGTACCAGGTTCCAAGCTGGGAGCCAGTGAGGAGGCCTCAGAGAGAGTCCAGGTGCTTCTGGAAATGCCTGTAAGGTTGTGTTATTAGGGTCTTACCTATTTTTCTTTTTTTTTTTAATTTTTTTAAGATTTATTTGTTTATTTATTTGACAGAAATTACAAGTAGGCAGAGAGGCAGGAAGAGAGAGAGTGGGAAGCAGGCTCCCCGCAGAGCAGAGAGCCCGATGCGGGGCTCGATCCCAGGACCCTGGGATCATGACCCGAGCCGAAGGCAGAGGCTTTAACCCACTGAGCCACCCAGGCGCGCCCCTTACCTATTTTTCTTAACTTTAAAACGTTTTTAATTTAGAATTTTGAAGTAGAACATATACTGGGCAGTGGGAAACGCAGATCATGAAATGCTTTGGGGACCTTAGGTGAGGAAAGAGCTCGAATGGCGCTGGCCCCAGGAGCTCGGAGCCCGAGTTTCTCTGAGCAGGTGTGGGGGGGCCTGTGGTGCTGCCTTTTGTGGGGACGTCTCTCTGCCGGTGCACCCGCCTCTGAGCCCTGGACACCCCCCCCGCCCCCCGCCCAGCTCGGCTGCCTGGCCGTGTGCTCTTGGCGTGGGGGCTCTGGGGCTGTGTGGTGTCCCGTCGTCAGCCATCTGGGTCAGTGCCCTAGGACGGAGCTGCTCAGGGATCTGCGCAGGTCACGTCTGCAGTGTCGCCGTGGTGTGTGGCCACTGGGGCTTGGTGCGTCTCTGGGAGGAGCATGTGGTTTCTATTTTCCGAGGGCTCATACCAGCTCACGCCTCCCCTGCCCTCTCCCCTGCGTTTCCCAGGCAGGGCCAGTGTGCCGGGCGGGGTGCGCCGTGGGGTGGGGGGCAGGCCACCCTGCGGCAGCTGCAGGAGACTCCCCAAGCGAGGAGGGTGGGGCCGGGCACCCGTCCCTGCTGGGAGCTGGCTGGAAGAGGCCAGCCTGGGGCGGGGAGCAGCCCTGCTCCTGTGGGCGGCTGCGCTCTGGCCCCCGCTGGGGCTTTTGGCACCTTCCAGAGCCAAGAGGGCCAGCGTCCCCTGAGTTAACTAGGTCAGCGCCTGCCCACCTACCAGGCCCAGCCCAGGCAGGCAGTGGGATCCTATTAAGCAAAGCACCTTAGTGCTCCATGGCGGGGTGGCCTTCTACGTGCCTGGATGCTCGGGCCGGCCCCGTCCCTGGGGCCTGTGGGCACCCTGCCAGGGGATGCGGAGGGCTCCCTGTCATCTCCCTGTAAAGGCTTTGCCATGTTGTTCACGGCAGGTGCTGGGGCGGGGACACCCCCCCAGCCGTGGGGGAGGGGGACTGAGGGTTCCCCGCCCAGCCCTGCCCCTCCCTTGCCCCGTATGACTGTGTCCACGGCCCGTGGGCTGTGACACGGACGGGAGCCTCCACGTCCTAGGCCAGCAGGGCAGCGGGGCATGTGAGTAGCTGGCCGTGGGGCCGTGAGGGCGGCTCTGTGGCGTTCCCCATGGGCCGTGGGGCGGACCCGTGCCTTGGCCACGCGTATGTTTCTGTGTAACGTTGTGATGAGTTTCCAAGAACTTCCCCTGAGGATGAGAAGAGGCCACCTGTTCCCATCTGCCTCCCCTAGGGGGGAAGCTGTCCTGGTGGTTTCAAGTGTGTACTGAGTATAGACTGACCCTGAGCAGGGGGCTTGGTGCCCGCAGCCGTGGGGTCCCTGCTCCCTCCCAGGCAAGCATGAGGCTGTGGTGGGTGGGCAGTGAGCTGGGCAGGGGCAGCCTGGCCATGGCCACCTAGGTAGTGCCGACCAGCCCTTTCCTCCTAGGGGGCCCAGCCAGCTGGCATCCCAGGGAAGGGTGGGGGACACCCACTAACAGTGCCAGAGGGAGGGTCTGACCCCAGGTGGATGGTGCAGCCGCTCTGGGGAGGGGCCTGGGAAGGGAGCTTGTCTGGAAAATGGGGAGGGGCCCGGGCAGGGAGCTTGTCTGGAAAAGTTCCCCACCCAGGGGTAGGGAGATGCGCTACCTGCACCTTCTCCTGGTGCCTGTTGGGGCTGGTAGTGGTGTGGGGGGGCTCTCTCGGGACCTGGCTTGCTGTCAGCACCCAGGCAGGCTGAGGGCGCCCTGGAGCTGGCTTCTGCTTCCCAGGCCTGGCCATGTTTCCTGAGCTCACCTGGGAAGTGGCCCAGCCAGGGAAGGCCAGTGGAGTGAGGGTGTTGAAGGTGGGGAGACAGATGCCGGCAGGAAGGGGCTGGTCTGAAGCTGTGCTCTGGCCCAGGTCGTGGGAGACCCCCATCTGGCATCCCTGGCTCACCCCAAGCCTTAATGCCTCATGCGAGGTTGGCTTGGCTCCCTGCCCTTGGCCCAGGCCTGCTGTGCTCTCTCCCTGCCGGCCCTCCGTGCTCCCCACCTGGAGGGCCTGCTGGGGTGAGGCTGGGCTGGCTGATACAGGCTGCAGGTGGAGGGACCGCGATCAGAGCGGGGAGCAGGTGTCTAGGTCCCCAGAGCCCCAGTGGCCTCCTGGCCTGCTGCTCACGTGCTGTCCAGGGAGGAGCTGCAGGCTGTGGGGAGGCTCAGGGTGGTCTTAGGACGGGAGGCGTTGGAGGAGGCCATCAGTCCTGATCTCCTGTGGGGAGGAGTGCAGCCCTGGGGAGCACTGGGAACAGTGGGCCACAAGGATGGGGCATGTGCAGGGGTGGGCACGGGCCTGGGGCCCCAGGGGCCTGTGGGGTGCGGTGTTTGGAGGGAGGACATCCACCGTCACATTTGAAAGCCTGCTGTGGTTCACGTGTGGGGACAAGGCTGGGAGCAGGGCCCAAGCCCTGTTGGAGGGTCCCGTGGGCTCTGAAGTACAAAGGGGACTCTTGTCACTTCTGCCAAGGGGGGCTTCTTTCCAGGGGAGGTGGTCGTGGGGTCTGGGGCACTCCCAGATTTGGGGGAGAGGGAGGCAGGCCAGGGGTTTGCACTCACTGCTCCCACACAGCCCTTGCCTCCCTGCCAGTCCTGGTGGGTCACTCCCTGGGGGGACTTTGCTTTGTATTGCCTGTCACTTTGTCTGTGCCTGGCCTGGGTTGGCGGGGTGAGTTTAGGGCTCTTCCTTCTGGAGGTGCCTGGGCCTGAGTCCCGGTTCTGCCCCTCTACTGTATGGCTCCGGACAGGGGACTTAGCTTTTCTGGGCCACTTGAGGCCAGAATGCTCCCGGTGCTCCCGGGAGCTCACTGGTGAGGAGGAACCAACCGTGAGGCATGCCCATGACGCAGCGAGGTGGCCCAAGGGCTGCTCTCCTGGGACGCTCTTAGGTTCCTATCTCCTGCCCCTCTGGCCTCTGCTGGGTCCTCTGCCTGCAGGCCTCCCACTCCCCTTCTGGCTGTCAGCCCCTGCCTGCTCTCTTCTCTCCACGTGTCTAGCCCCCCTGGCCCCGCAGGAGACCGGGGACTCTCCTGGAGTTGCCCCTGTGTTATCTATCCCCTGCAGCTGGCCTGGAAGGACCAGGCCTGACACGCAGGGTGGGGTACGCTGGAGCAGGCCTGCCCGCCCTGGGTGGGGGGGTGGTCAGGGTCGCCCCCTGAGAACACGCCCCACTATCCCACCTGCTGCCCAGGCTATGTCTTGAACCCACGGGCCTCTGTTGCTTGAGCTCTGGGGGGGCTTCTCATTAGGGGGGTACTGACATTATAACATGGGGTGTCCCCGGGGGCGCCTGGGTGGCTCATCTGCCTTCAGCTCAGGTCATGACCCCGGGGTCCTGAGATTGAGCTCCACATTGGGCTCCCTGCTCGGTGGGGAGCCTGTTTCTCTCTCTCCACTCCCCCTGCTTGTGTACCCTCTGTCACTGTGTCTTTCTGCCAAATGAATAAATATTTAAAAAAGCACAAAGCCAAAAAACATGGGGTGGCCCCCATGTAGTCACTTGTGTCCCTGCTCCATACCCATTGAGTGTGGTCTGGGCCCAGGTCCTGCCAGATCTGGTGACAGGGTGGCTGAGCTGGGGGACCTGTGTCCTGCCGGGAAGGGCTTGGGGACATCCCTGGGACCTGAGTCCACTGCTGGAGGTCAGGGCTTTGTGGATAGGTCTCAGGGGACTCCCCCCCCACAAGGCTGTTTGGAGATGTCCCTCTTGGAGTCACTTCCTTGCCTCCTCCCTTGCTGGCCACTGCGTGGGGAGGGGCTGGGCTGACTGTGTGCAGAGACCCCGCCTGCCTGGGCGACTGGGTCTCCGGGGCCTCAGATGACGTGGATCCTGGCCGGAGATGCCGAGGGTCTCGGCAGCACTCCTGCCAGCAGCTGGAGCCCGTGGGTGGCATAGGCCCATGTGGATGCTGGTGGTGGGGCTGCCCGTGGACTGGCCGGGCCTCGAGCTCGGCAGTCTCGTTGGGGGGACCCCACTGGGGATGTCAGCAGCACCCTGAGCCCATGGGTGGCTGGGTGCTGGGCCGCAGGGGCTGGCGCAGCCCTCTGTAATCTTGTTGATTGGGGTCCTTGGTCCTGGAGTCAGGAGTGGTTTCTGAGCTTTGTGGGTCAAGGCTCTCCTACTCTGGCCGTGTCCTTCCTGGGGATCTGGGTCCCCCACTGGGTGGGTAGAATGCGAAGCTGACCCCTGTTGAAACTTCAGGGCTGGGCTGACCCTGATCTTGCCGGGGACCTGGGCAGTTGAAGGTTGCTCCTTGGAGGCGGGGCAGCATCCACCCCAGACCGCGCTCCGGGGACCTCAGGTTCTCCCCCAGACTTGGCAAATAAGAGTGCTCTGATTGGCTCCTGCTCTTGTCAGTCGCCCACGTGCCGGTGGCCTCAAAACCAAAGAGCACAGCGCGGTCCTCATCCTCTGGCCACTCCCCAGCGGGCCAAGCATGACACACAGTGGCCTGCCGGTGTCTACCTTCCCTGGCCTCGCTTGCTTGCAGCCCGGGGATTGTGTTGGGGACATGAGTGCCAAGTGCTGGGTCACACTGAGGCCGAGAGGAGTTTCTGGAGCGCTGCTGGGGTGGGGGCAGGGAGTGGCCCCTCCGCCTCTCACTGCTGCTTCTGTGTTCCGCAGGAGGTGGCCAATTCTGTTTACCTGGTCATGGAGGTGAGTTCCCGTGGCCCCGGCTGGGAGGACAGGGAGGCCGGGCTCTCCTGGGTCTTGGTTCCTTGTCGCCTGGGGAGTGGAGGTTAGTCGCATACTCGTGGGTGTAGGGCACCCCATCCACAACTCCAGTGGCTGTGGTAGGTATTTGAGGGGCGATCAGACCCCTACTGACCTCTTCAAGTAGGAGTTGCGAGGGATCCCTGCCCCAGGAAGGAGCCCAGGAGCAGGGGGGCCGGTGTAGGGTGGCGGGTGGTCCAGGAAGGGCCGCTGACCAGGCTGTGCCGATGGTCTGTTGCAGTACTGTAACGGCGGGGACCTGGCCGACTACCTGCACAGTGAGTGGATGCCCCTCGGCCGGGGGCTGCGCACCCAGTCTCGCCCTAACCCAGCCTGCAGGGCAGCCTGACAGAGGTGGGGGGCCTCCTGCCCCCCCCCCCGCACTTGCTGCAGGAGGTGGACCGGCTCTGTAGGACATGTGGGTCTGGAAGGCTCCTTGTGAGCAGGGCCCTATGTGCTTGGTGGGGCTGTGGTGCCTTCTGATGGCCACCTGGCCCTACAGGGTCCCCGAAGCCCCTGGACAGCTGCTCTGCGGGGCGCTGGGCTGTCCTGAGCATGCTGGGCCCCCAGCAAGGCCTGGCTGACCGTGGGGGGGTGGGGGGGCAGGGGGCATGCACTCTGCCGGCCTCCGGGGGAGGCCTGGGGACAGAGAGACGGTGCATCGGTGGCAGCACGTGCTGGCGGTGGCATGGTGGCTTGGGGCCCCGACAGCAGATGGGCCCACGGGGTGAGCGCCGGGCACGGCCCCCGCGGGCTCTGGGGCGGGGCTGTGGAGGGGCGCCGTGCGGGAGCCTGCGGAGCGTGGAGCCCCTCACCTTGGTGCCTGGCTGAGCCGCCGCTCCCCCTCCCCGCAGCCATGCGGACGCTGAGCGAGGACACCATCCGCCTCTTCCTGCAGCAGATCGCGGGTGCCATGCGTCTGCTGCACAGCAAAGGCATCATCCACCGGGACCTGAAGCCCCAGAACATCCTGCTGTCCAACCCTGGTGGGCGCCGCGCCAACCCCAACAATATCCGCGTCAAGATCGGTGAGGCCAGGGCCGGCGACGGGGCTGGGAAGTTGGGGGGCAGGGGGCCGGGGCTGCCCTCCTCACACGCACCCCCCCCCCCCGCAGCCGACTTCGGGTTCGCTCGGTACCTGCAGAGCAACATGATGGCGGCTACGCTGTGCGGCTCCCCCATGTACATGGTAGGCGGGCCACCTCTGCCCGGGGCCCCGTGGGAGGGATATGAGTCATGACCCACCCCAGTCCCTCGCCGCCTTGAGGGGGCAGTCTGTGTGGCTGGGCCGCTGTTCTTGACGACACCTGTGGAACTTGAGTGCCAGCTGGCTCGTGTCTCTGATGGGCTGGTGTTGTCACGAGACTCGGGTCACGGTACACTGTGTCCGTCCCAGCCACGGTGCTGACTCGTATGCTTCACACCCTGCAGGCCCCCGAGGTCATCATGTCCCAGCATTACGACGGTAAGGCAGACCTGTGGAGCATCGGCACCATCGTGTACCAGTGCCTGACGGGGAAGGCGCCCTTCCAGGTGAGCGAGCCCCAGGTCAGGCGTGGGCCCAGCGCCACTTTGCACCCTGCACCTGACGCTTGGCTCTGGGTCCCAGCTCGGCTGCCGAGCACTGCAGGCTGGCAGCCTTTGCTCACGAGAGTCGGGTGGTCTCGTGGCTCCCTAGCATACAGTCCTGTGGGGCCCCGTCCTGCTCCAGGCCAAGCTGGAGTCCGTGAGCTCCAGCATTTATCCGAGTGTGCCCAGGTGTATGCCTGAACCCAGCCTTGTGCCCTCCCTCCTGCCCATGCCCTGTTGGCGTGAGGCGCTGAACGGGGGTTAGGCCCTGAGGGGCACCATGTGTGAAAGCAGCGGGCTGGGTCGGCAGTGGGGCTCCATAGGGCCAGGGGCTCTGAGCCGCGCTGTGCCGGGCTCTACATCCTGTCGTGACTTCTGGCTTCATGGCGTTGCCGCCTGGTGACCTTGGCTGGCCCGTAGCTCCCTGTACCCCCTGTCTGCTATTCCCTCCCCACGTGAGCATGCACGGGGCTGTTCCTCGCCTGTCAACCCTAGAGGGTTGGGTGCTCTCCGGCTCTTGGCGGCTTGCTGGTGCCAGGAACGCGGCCGCGTGCGGTGAGCACAGATGGCGGACCATACACGTGCCCGCCAGGCGCTCCCTGGGGGCACGGTGCCCACAGAGAGGGGAAAGCTGGTGCTGGGGTTCTCTGCTGGGGTGGGGTGCAGGGACTGTTGTTTTCTTTCAAAAGGCAAACATCCAGTCCCGCCAGATACACAAGACCACGCTCACCAGTCTGCCCTGGGGGGGAGGGAGGCCTGGCCGCTGTAATGTGGTCCCTGTGGTCTGCAGCCTGGATGGGGCAGAGGAGGGAGGCCATCCCCGGGAGCACGGAGTGCCTGCGGTGCTCGGTCCAGGGCCCCAAGCTCTGGCCTGCTGTCGCGGCTGGGGGGGCCTTGCGTGGGGCTTGGAGGCTCTGAGGGGTGCTCACGCTGCCGTCCCCTGCCAGGCCAGCAGCCCCCAGGACCTTCGCCTCTTCTATGAGAGGAACAAGACGCTGGTCCCCACGTAAGTGCCCGGTGTTGCCCGCTCCCGCCCCTTCTGCTGACCCCGGGTGGGCAGCGGGTCATGTTGTCTCTGCCCGCCAGCATCCCCAGGGAGACGTCAGCCCCGCTGAGACAGCTGCTGCTTGCCCTGCTGCGGCGGAACCACAAGGACCGCATGGACTTCGGTGAGTGGCCCCTGGCCGGCCCGCAGCGCGCGTCTGCTCCTCGCGGCCCACCGGGTCGGGGTACGGCCTCTTGGCCGCGTGCCGCTCTCCCTCGGCTCCCGGGCACCCACAGGCTGTGAAAACCCCGGTTTTACAGTGGGAAGTGGCGCCACTAGGAAAACCCATCAGGCGGGGTGGGCGGTGCTCAGCCGGCAGCGGCGTGAGGAGCCACCTGCGGGGGCCGTCTCCGTCCGCCTGCGCGGGTTCCCGCGCCTGTGCGGGCTCAGGCCCCAGCGGCACTGGGGGGCCGGAGCCCTGGGCTCGGGGCTCTGAGGCCTCTCCCGGCCTTCCTCCTGCAGATGAGTTCTTCCATCATCCTTTCCTCGACGCCAGCGCCACTGTGAAGAAGTGTGAGTCCCTTGAGGGTGCTGGTGCCCCCGAGGCCCTGGCGGGGCTGGATGGGGGCGCAGGTGCCACACCTGCTGGGGGGTGGGAGCCTCCCGTGTGCTGACCTGTGCCCTCCGCCAGCCCCTCCCGTGCCTGTGCCCTCGTACCCGAGCTCGGGCTCCGGCAGCAGCTCCAGCAGCAGCTCCGCCTCGCACCTGGCCTCCCCGCCGGTGAGTCCCCCGCTGGCGGCCGTGCCCGGGCTTCTTCCCCTGGGGTTCGTCCCCACGCTGGGGACACTGTGCCCTCAGGACACCCGCCGTTTGCACTAGCTGCGGACAGACACGCTTGGGTTGTGGAAGGTCAGAGCATGACGAGTTGGGAGAAACGCTCATATCCCCCACCGCCAGCCCTCGTGTCCCAGAGGCCGGCTTGCTAGGTGTGGGTCTGTGTGTGCTGGCCTGTGCACGCGTGGGCACAGGAGCGGGGTGGCCCTGCGTCCAGGAGTACACCCCCGCACGTGTCCCCAGCACCTCGGCATGGGTTGGGGGGGGACCTGCCGAGGGCACACACACACCCGGGGCGCCAGGGCCTGTGGTGCAGAGGATGGCCCTCGGCCACGCCGAAGGCAGATGTGGGATGCCTTCTGTCCTGAGTGCAGAGCAGCCCTTTCAGGCCTCTGCAGGACTGATGGAGATGCGGGGGACGTCTTCCCAGGAACCCTGGGAGCTGGGTGGCTGCGTCCAGGGACTGTCCCTGTGCGGCCCAGCTGGCGGTAGACCGTGCAGGAGCTGATGGGGAGGAGGGCGTGCTGAGCCCCATGTCAACACCCCGCAGCCCTGGTTTGCCCCAGGCCCTGGGGCCGCGTCTCAGTGACCTCCCCTTTGACCCCAGTCCCTGGGAGAGATGCAGCAGCAGCTCCAGAAGACGCTGACGTCCCCGGCCGACGGCGCCGGCTTCCTGCAGGGCTCCCGCGGCTCCGGCGGCAGCAGCAAGGACTCATCCTGCGACACGGATGACTTTGTCATGGTCCCGGCCCATTTTCCAGGTCAGAGGCTGGGAGTGGCTTCGGTGTGAGAGTGTGTGTGTGTGCACGCGTGCGCATGCTTGCAGACCTGTCTCCGTGTGTGTCCTCGGTGGTTCTGGGAGCTTCCCTACCAGGTCGGCTTGGCTAGGGAGTCCAGACCACGTCATCCCACTTTTCCGTGGCTGGTCTGTGCGCTGAGTCCCTGTGCTCTGGCCCTGCCCTCTGGTGTCTGCTCCCAGGAAGGCAGCTGCTGTCAGTTTAGTATTTGTCGAGTACTGGTTCTCAGGCCTCTGTGACCGGCCCAGCCCCTCCCAAAACTCTGTCCCAGGGTCTGAAGTTCCTTTCGTGACCCTGGGCATTGATAATTCCTTTTGCTGCCCATGGCCATCCCGTGACTCTGGGGACGAGGCAGGGTTGGTGTGGCCCTACGTCTCTGGGGCAGGGCCAGGAGGGCAGTGAGCTGGGAGACAGGGCTATGAGAGAGGTTGATGGGGCAGATGTGGGACTCAGGGTCCCAGAGAAGGGGTCAGGCCAGGCTGGGAGCCGCAGGTGCCTGGCCTGGAGGGAGCTGAAGGGTGAAACACGGCGGGCACACCCAGGGTCTGCTTCAGAGCCCGAGGTCGGGTCAGGTTGGGGGACAGAAGTGGGGACTTGGGAGTGCTGCCACCTCGCCCCGCCTGGAGCCTCGTCCTGCCATCTGGAATGGAGTGTGGGGCCATCAAGGAGCCGTGGTGGGTGAGGTGGCCCAGGAGCATGGAGTGGACACTTGGCCTGGCGTGAGAGGTACCCAGGCCCAGCCTCACCCGTATCCCGTCCGCAGGTGACCTGGTGGCTGAGGCAGCCGGCGCCAAGCCTCCTCCGGACAGCCTCATGTGTAGTGGGTGAGCCCCCTGCCCTGCCGCTGCTGGTTTGGGGAGAGGGACATGCTGGCTCTTGGCAGTTGTTTCTTTGTCCTGTCTATGTTGTCTGTCCCTACCAGGAGCTCACTGGTGGCTTCTGCTGGCCTGGAGAGCCGTGGCCGGACCCCATCTCCTTCCCCGCCCTGCAGTAGCTCTCCCAGCCCCTCAGGGTGAGCAGGGCCTGGGGTGGGGTAGGGCTGTGCGGGGCCCCAAGCTGGGGTTAGGGCCCCCAGCCCCAGGCGGGGCTTTGCAAGGCCTGTGTCCACAGGTCCTGTCCTTGCTCGGGCCTTGCAGGTCACTGGCTGCTTTTGGGCGGCCCGGGATGGGGGGGCTGTGGCAGGAGGGATGTAGATCCGGGGGGTGGGGAGGGAGCTGCGGGGCCAGGTGGGCTCGGGGCCCCAGAGCCAAGCGGGGGAGCAGCCCCAGCCTTCTGTCACGTGTCCCTGTGGCACAGGGTGCTTGGGATGGGGCGTGAGCAGTTCTGGGTGCCGGAATGGTGGCCTGTGCAGAGCTGAGGAAGCAGGCGGCCTCTGTGGCCTCTGCCGCCTGGTGTCTGGGGCTGGGGTTCAGCTCAGTATGCTGTTTCTGTTGACAACCCCCCTCCTCCCTGCTTCTCTTCCCACTACAGCCGGGCCGGCCCCTTCAGCAGCAGGTGCGGCGTGTCCGTCCCCATCCCAGTCCCCACGCAGGTGCACAACTACCAGCGCATTGAGCAGAACCTGCAGTCGCCTACCCAGTACCAGACCACACGGTGAGCATAGTCCCCTCTTACCCCCCGTGGCTGACTATAGAGGTCCCCCTTGGGGGCAGAGGGTGTGCCCTAGGGAACCACAGTGAGAACGCCCCCACCATAGCTCCCTTGGAGTGATACAGGGTTGTCCTTTATGTACAGTTGTGCAGGCTGTGCACTGTATAAATCTCATTGCTACTGTTTTAGGATGCGTGGAGGTTTTAGGTTTATTAGGATAGTTTTCTGGTAGACGTTAGCAAGGTATCTTGAATTTATAAAACTCAGCATTGACTTTTAAAAAAAAAGGTTTTATTTATTTGGTAGAGAGAGGGAGAGACAGAGAGGGAACACAAGCTGGGGGGTTGGGGGAAGCGGGAAAGGGAGAAGCAGGCTCCCCACTGAACAGGGAGCCAAAGGCAGGGCTCAGTCCTAGGACCCCAGGATCATGATCTGAGCCGAAGGCAAACGCTTAACAACTGAGCCCCCCAGGCACCCCTCAGTATTGATTTTTCACAAATTTCAACAAATGGTACAGGAGAAGGCCCTGTTTTTTTTTTTTAACTTCATGGAGAGTTCCTGTGGGCTCGTGGTTGTCCTGGCAGGGACTGTGACCACAGGTCTGAGGATACCCAAAGGAGACACTGGGGTTCTTTGCTCTCTACTTGCCGCTCTAGGCAGGAGGGTGAGCGGCCCGTTCTCCTTGGAGGCTCCTGAGTGAGACCCGTTATTTGGATGGAGGGTTGAGCCATCCGTGTGGGCATGACCCTTACCATGTGTGGCTGGGGCCTCACCTCCCCATGCCTGCTCCTGTCCCCAGGTCCTCCGCCATCCGCAGGTCAGGCAGCACCAGCCCCCTGGGCTTTGCCCGCCCCAGTCCGTCCCCCCCGTCCTACGCTGAGCACGGCGCCACCCTGGCCAGGAAGCTGTCCCTGGGAGGGGGCCGGCCCTACACACCATCTCCACAAGGTGAGCCTGGATGCCCCTGGCGGGAGCTGCTGAAGCGGGTGCCCCCTGGGCTGGAGTGTCAGGGGAGGGGACTGGCTCTTTCTGTCAGGGCGTGACCCTGGTGACCCCTCTCTCTCCTCAAGTTGGAATCCTCCCTGAGCGGCCGGGCTGGAGCGGGGCCCCCTCACCGCAAGGAGCCGAGATGCGGGGAGGCAGATCCCCTCGTCCGGGTAGGTGCGGCCGTGGCCCTGGGCTAGAGCCTTCTTCCTGTTTGTGACGGTCACTGGTGCACATGGAGGGAGGGTTGGGTGCTGGGGTACTGTTCACAAGTTCGGGCTGTGGCTGTGGAGGGGCACGGGGGCCTCGGTGTCCGCGCCCGCCGTGCGGTGTGACTGGGTGGGGGCAGGAGGCCGGACCGGGCGGTGGGGGCAGGAGGCCGGACCGGGCGGCCTCACGCACGCTCCTCCTGCTGCCGGGCCAGGCGGGCCCCACGTGCGGGTGACCTGGCCTTGTCCTGTCCTGCCCCAGGCTCCTCTGCACCTGAGCACTCTGCGCACGCCGCTGGGCTGGGCTGTCGCCTGCACAGCGCTCCCAACCTGTCCGACCTACACGTCGTCCGCCCTAAGTTGCCCAAGCCCCCCACGGACCCCCTGGGGGTGGCATTCGGCCACCCCCAGTCCAGCCCCCCACAGCCGGCCCACGGGCTGCAATCCTGCCGACCCCTGCGAGGCTCGCCCAAGCTGCCCGACTTCCTGCAGCGCAACCCCCTGCCCCCCATCCTTGGCTCCCCCACCAAGGTAATGGGCCCCAGAGTTGGGGGGGCAGGGAGGGAGCAGCCAGTGTGGCTCTGCCCCGAGGACCCCTTCCCGTCCGCCTGGCAGGATGCCCGTGGGACGTGCTTCGGGCCCCAGCAACGCAAGTGCCCCATGGGCTCCGGCACTGCTCGCGCCAGCCGCTTAGCTCAGTCTCCGTAGCGTTCTCGTTGGAGAAGCAGGGCCGGACCCGTAGCGACACGTGGGGTTTCTGAGGGCACACATGTGCCTGGGCTTTGGGCATGTGCGGGGCGCGTATTGCTTTCCTGCAGCAAACGAGGTCTCGCGCCTGTGCCGTGGACACGTGGTGATGGAGGCGTGGGGCCATGGCCGCGCCGGGCTACTTGCGCCCCCGTGGTGGTCCGTCTTAGCTCCCCGCCCGCTCCTCCTAGGCCATGCCTGCCTTCGACTTCCCCAAGACCCCCAGCTCCCAGAACTTGCTGGCCCTCCTAGCCCGGCAGGGTGTGGTCATGACCCCGCCGCGGAACCGGACGCTGCCGGACCTCTCCGAGGCAGGACCGTTCCAGGGGCCGCAGCTGGGCCCCGGCCTGCGGCCCGCCGAGGACAAGAGCCCCTTTGGCAGGTGTGTGGGAAGGGACTCTCCCGACTGGACTCGCCCGCCCGCACTCCGGGAGGAGAAGCCGGGAGTAGACCCGCGTGTGTGTAGGGCCGCCGTCTGCGCCGCCCTCTCTGGGAGCCTTGCTGAGCTCACCTGGCGTGTCTGTTCACGGGGGCCACTAGCAGTGTCCAGGGCGGGCAGGACACGGCCAGCCAACAAGAAGCCGTGTGTGCCTGGCGTGCCGTGAGTTAGGGGGCGCTGGCTGGGCGTTGCGGGCCAGGGCCCGGGCCGTCTCCTCAAGGCTCCTCGCCCTGCAGGTCCCTCAGTACCGGCCGCCTCACTGATCTGCTCCTTAAGGCTGCGTTTGGGACCCAGGCCCCTGACTCGGGGAGCACGGACAGCCTGCAGGAGAAGCCTATGGAGATCGGTGGGTGGGCGGGCTGCCTCCCCGGGGTGGGGGCGGGCGGGGACCCCCAGGCTCTGAGCCTTTCCTCCTGCTCTTGCAGCGCCCTCTGCTGGCCTCGGAGGGACCCTGCACCCAGGAGCCCGTGCTGGGGGGGCCAGCAGCCCGTCTCCCGTGGTGTTCACTGTGGGCTCGCCCCCCAGCGGGACCACGCCACCCCAGGGTCCCCGTGCCAGGGTGTTCTCAGGTGAGGACTGCACGGTGCCCCTCCAGGTTGCAGGGCATAAGCGGCAGTGTGGGTCAGAAGGCAGAAGTGTGAGGCAGTGTCGGTCTTACTCGGGGAGCAGGCCTAGTGCCCACAACACCCATGCCTGCAGCCGCCCTGGGAAGGCTGTCCTCGTGGGTCAGGGGTCCCGGGCTCAGGCCCAGGCACGCCCACAGCTCCTGCCTCAGGATTGGAGGGCCCACCTGCTTCAGGCCAGGAGGCAGGAAGGATAGGGTGTCCGCCGTGGGCTCTGCTCGGGGGCGGGGGAGGAGTGTAGACCTAGGTGTGCGGAACAGGTGGGAAGGGGTTTGCGTTGGGGAGTTGAGAGGAGCGCGTCCTGAATCGGGTGCCCGCGGGCCTCTCCCTGCAGTGGGCTCCTCGAGCTCTCTTGGCTCTGCCGGCTCCTCCTCTGCCCGTCACCTGCCCCCCGGGGCCTGCGGGGAGGTTGCCCCGGATGCTCCGGCCCCTGGCCACTGCTGCGGCTTTGCCGACCCTGTCACCGCCAACTTGGAGGGGGCTGTGACCTTCGAGGCCCCCGATCTCCCTGAGGAGACGCTGATGGAGGTGAGGGCCCCCAGCCGTGGGCGGCGGGTCCTGGGGAGGGGAGGAGTGAGGGGGGCATGTCCTGGGTTGGGGAGGTCTGGGGAGGGGCCCACCACCTCGGCTTCCCCCCCCCCCACCCCAGCAAGAGCACACGGAGATCCTGCACAGTCTGCGGTTCACGCTGGTCTTCGTCCAGCACGTGCTGGAGATCGCGGCCCTGAGGGGCAGCGCCAGCGACACGGCCGGGGGGCCCGAGTCCCAGCTGCAGGAGAGCGTGGTGGCCGACCAGATCAGCCTGCTGAGCCGGGAGTGGGGGTGCGTGGGCCCTGCAGGGCCGGGACAGGGGGGCGGGGGGCGGCCCGGGCTCCAGGCCCCTGCGCCTCCTGACGTGTCTGCGGCCCCGCAGCTTCGCGGAGCAGCTGGTGCTCTACCTGAAGGTGGCCGAGCTGCTCTCCTCGGGCCTGCAGACCGCCATCGACCAGATCCGGGCCGGCAAGCTGTGTCTGTCGTCCACCGTGAAGCAGGGTGAGTGCTCGTCCCCAGGGGCTGGGACGGAGGCTGGAGAGGTCGCCAGGCGCAGAAGGTCGGGGAGAGGTGGGGGAAAGGGGAGGAAAGGCCTTCGGAGGAGTTGCCTGGAGCAGCCAGGGCTCCCGGGCACGGAGGGGGCCGCGCTGACGGAGGCCGTGCTTGCCCTGGCCCTGCCCGCAGTGGTGCGGAAGCTGAACGAGCTGTACAAGGCGAGCGTGGTGTCCTGCCAAGGGCTCAGCCTGCGGCTGCGGCGCTTCTTCCTGGACAAGCAGCGGCTGCTGGACCGCATCCAGAGCGTCACCGCCGAGAAGCTCATTTTCAGCCACGCGGTGCAGACGGTAGGCCCGCGAGGCCGGTGGGAGGGCCACCGCTTGCTGGGCTTGAGGCCGGGGTCCCCCCGCCGGCGCTCGCCTCTGGGCTCCCCAGGCCCAGCCCGTGCTGGGGACCTGTCTGGGCTTCGGGTCCAAGGAGGAGGCCCGGTGCTCAGGCCTTGCGGGCGTGTGTCCCCCAGGAGCGGCCAGGGCACGCGGCCCCGCTGCAGCGTGCCCCGCGGGAGCCCAGGCCTCCTCTGCTCCTGCGGCTTCGGGGTCTTGGTGCTAGGAAGAGTTGGCTGTGAGGTGGAGGCTGTGTTTGAGAATGTTCGTTTATAGCGTAAATGTGCAGGCACAGCAAGCGTCTGAGAGAGAGCGTGCCGCCTCCTCTGCAGGGATGACGGGCAGCGAGGTAGGCCGGCACAGCCGGTGCTGCCGGGGGGCGCTCTCCATGGCGGCGGCAGCCCGGGGCCGCACGAGTCTCCGTTCAGGCCCCCACGTGGCCCTGGGGGTCCTCACTGTGGGCCATGTCGTCACTGGAGCCGCCCGCTGTGTGTGCCTGGTCCCTGTGTGCCTGATGCGGGGCTTGGGCCAGCTGGCTCAGCCCCGGCCTCCCGCGAACAGGTGCAGTCGGCCGCCTTGGACGAGATGTTCCACCGCCGGGAGGACTGCGTGCAGCGCTACCACAAGGCCCTGCTGCTCATGGAGGGGCTGCAGCACATCCTCAGCGACCAGGCGGACGTGGAGAACATCGCCAAGTGTGAGTGCCGCTGGGCCGGCCTGGGGAGGCCGCAGGGGAGGGGGGGAAGCGGGGGCCTCCTAACCCAGCCGTCCCTCGTTGCAGGCAAGCTGTGCATCGAGCGGAGACTCTCGGCGTTGCTGAGCGGCCTCTGTGCCTGACCTGCGGGGTGCCTGGCTCATGGGGCCCCAGGGGCTGGATCTCCTCTGCCAGTCCCCCAGACTGACAGGCGGCCGGCTGGCCAGGCTCAGTGGAAGAAGCCTGCGGCCGTGGTGCTGCCTTCTGCTGCCTGGGAGAGGCCGGGGGGCTCCCCGAGCCAAACAGCTGAACTCTGTTGTGGGGGGTTTGGGGGCGCCCGAATCTGGGCAATCCCTCCCCCCTCCGCCTCACCGGTGGGCTGAGCTCCTGGCCACCTTGAAGGCAGGCGGGCACACGCAGCCGGTCCCCAACCCCAGCCAGACCCTGGGGCAGCCCTGATGCCGGCCGCCGTGCTGAGGACAGGCGGAGGCACTGAGACAGCTCTGCCCAGGAGAAGGTGCGGCCGCCTGGTCCCCCTCCTTCCCCGCGACCACCCACCCAGCTTTGTGAATCACGGAGCACTTTACGCCGCAGGTGCAGTGCTGCCTGCTGCGCTAGGAGGCGTGTGTACATACTTATATACATATATACATATATAAATAGCCGTGCGAGCGTGTGTGCTGTCTGCCCGGGACCTTCCCGGGGAGACACGGACGTCTTATTTAAATGTTCTTTTAGGGACGGACAGTATGAAGCACCAAGCTTTCTGAACCCAGAACAGACGTTGAAGTCTATTACATTTTACTCCTGAAACGTGTCTTATTTTTCTGCAGCTCTTTTTTTTAACAAAAGAAGAAAATTTGTAGAAGTTTAGGGTTTGTTTTGGAAGCGAGAGGCAGGATGGGGTGGGTCCTCAGTGTCTCGTGGAGGCCGGTGGTGGCTGAGAGGGCAGCCCTCCCCCTCCCCTGCTGCGCGGACCTGGAGGCGGTGGGCGGCCAAGGGGGATCGTGTACAAGGCCTCCCATCGGCTTTCACAGACAGTTTGATGCCAAAGTCGTGCCCCACCCCCAGGCTGGGTCTTGGCTGCTCTGGGGGGGGCGGCAGGGAGGCTCTGCCTCGCCCCCCTCATTGTGTCCTAGAGAGGGCAGACGAAGTCTGCCTGGGTCCAGGCGCCCTGGGCGAGGGGTTTAAGGTCTCACATCAAGACGCGGACATCTGTGTGTTCCTTTCTCTGCAATACTTGAAATCTCGGAAGCAGCCCTGTGAGTCGTTCCCTCGCCGGCCTGTGGCTCTGTTCTTGCTGCCGGAACCTGTGCGTATTTACTGCTTTACGGTCGGCTGGGACCCAGGCCACCAGGAGGCTGGTGCCCCGGGAGGGAACGCAGGCAGTGGGCCGCCACGCCGCCCGCCTCCTGGCGTGTGCGCTCTCGGCCCATCCTGTTTCCACGACTCGGCACCCGACCCTTGGTCTACTTAAAGGAGTTTCGTGTGATTCCCCCACTCCCTCCATTTGCATTACATTGTGTAATACCGATTGAAGGAAATAAACCTTTGGAACTGAGTGGGAGTGGCGTCTCTAGTGTGTCTCACGCTGTGGCCCCGGGGGCCTGCAGCAGCGCAAGGAGTCACCCTGTCCGTGACCCCCGGGGCACAGACCCCTGGGCTACACTAGGTGCTCTGATGTGAGTTTGGCGCCGCGTCGACCCCCACCACCAGGGACACAGTCTTAGTCCCTGGGGCGACACCTGCGAGGGGGGGTGTGGGTTGAGAGGGGAACCGGCTCTGCACTGCGTGGCTGCTGTGCCACGTCGGCCCCGTCTCTGGGGCAGGAGGGCCTGCTTTCTCCGCATCCTCCCCGATACCATCTGTCTGGATCCTGGCCCTGCTGCCGTTGGAGCGGTGTTTCCTTCATGCCTGGTGGCCTCCAGCACCGTCTCTGGTGCTTGTTGGCCATTTCTAGGTAGGTTCGGTGCAGGATTTGCATTCTTAAGACTGTATACTGTTTCTGTGAGTTATAAAAATAACTCATTACCAGAAAGGCTAACCGCAGGATTACATGAAAGTGCACGGAGAGCGAGCCTTGGAGGCGGTAGAGCGTGGGGCCTGGGAAGGCGGGGCCCTGGGGCTTCGGGTCCTGCCTGCCTTCCTGGCCTGTGCGTGCCGTCTCTGCAGACAGGAAGGGCCGCGCGGGTGGGAAACTGGGGCCGGGAGGCGGAGCCCCTTCCGCTCTGTGGGGCTCCTGGTCTATCAGTAACTGGAAGAAATGCCCAGAGGATTAAGAGAATTGTGGCATTCTGTTCCTCAACTAAGAGGCTTCAGAGCTCCATTTCGTCCTCTGCCCTGCCCCCATTTGTCTGCGCACACCTCGCGGCGGTGGGGGAGCCTACACGGACGCGCGTCATCACCCTGGTCCGTGGCTGCTGCGGTCCGTTCTGTGGGCCGACACCTGTGCACGCGTGTCCCCCACCATGGTGTCACATGGAACTTCACTGCCCGCCATCCTCTCTTCTGCCTACTCCTTCCCTTCCCCAGCCCTTGGCAAACACTGGCCTTTTTATTCCCTCTATAATCTCGACTTCTCTAGAACGTCATAGATTTGGAATCCGCGTGCAGACTTTTCAGACTGGCTGCTTTTCACATAAGACACATCTGAGGTTTCTGCATCCGTAGCTCATTTCCTTCTAGCCCTGAAGAATACTGTATTGTTTGGGTGGGTTACTTTATCCAGTCACCCAACTGAAGGACACCCCAGTGCTTCCAAGTGTGGGCAGTTACGGCTAAACTGCTAGAAAGTTCCCCGTGTAGAAACCTGGTGGTGAGGGCTGGGCGTGGGGTGTGGCAACTCTGCAGGAGGGGCTGGCTCCCTCCTTTCTGTCCTAGGACCTCCCCATTCCCCAGCTCATTCCAGGCATGTTTACCGTTGCCCAGGCTCACAGGGGCCCTTGGCCAGGAGGACCAGGCTCAGGCTGGCCACCGTCATTGGCGGGGTCTGAGGAGGGAGCAGGTGTGGTGGTCTGCTCCCCACGTGACAGGTGACCAGGAGCCTCTCTCCCCTAACAGTGGGCAGTTCTGACCTGTCACAGTGCTTACCTTCCTGCCAGTTTCATTCCTACAAGGACTCTGGCATAGGCTCCTGCAGGGACACATGCCTCCATCCTTCCTACCTGATGTAACTTGGCTGGGGGCTTCCCAGTCAGGGGCTGCACATGGCATAGTCCGGGGGGTGTTGGGTCTGCCCCTGCCACAGCTCTCCACATGGTCTGGGTCTCTGTTCCAGCACTAGGGAACCCTCGGCTCCCATGTGGTGGGGAGGGAGAGCCTCAGCGTCCAGCCTTCCCGGCTCCCTGGCTGGGTTAGTCCTCTGCCCATCTGGAGCCGTCCCAGTTGTCCAGGTCCTGGATTCCTGCGGATGCCCCCAGCCTGGGACCCCATGTCTATCTCCCTATGCTGGGTGGGGCCCGTGGCCTCAGCGCTGCTAGGGCTGGGAGGGAGCATTGCCGGCAGAAGGAATCTTCCGGAAGAGGGTGGGGGGGTGCCCTGTGTGAAGGTCGGGGGCTCTGTGGAGCTGGCCCAATGCTTCCTACAGCTGCTGAGCCAGCAGAGCTCCCCAGGTCACCCAGCCCTGGCACGGAGACACTGTGCTTCCCCTCCCGCCCGCATGGTCTCCTTGTCAACCCATCCTCGCTTTTGAGCTTAGTGGAGCCTGGTTATGGTGTGGTCCATGGAGACTCTTGTCCGCAACCACCAACCCACTTTCTGGACCCCGGCCTGCCCGTTGTGGACGCGGCGCATGAAGGAGAACCTACACTACGTGGGCCTCCGATCCGGTCTCTAACCGCGGGCAGTTTCCAAGACTCACATCGTGGGCGCACCAGTGCTTCGGCTCCTTCTGCACGGGGCGTTTACGGCTTCGGGACGCCCCGTCTTACTTTTCCGCTTGCGTTGGTCACCGGGCGTCCCCCCGCGAGAACGTGAGCTCCCGAATTGCTCTGGTCGATGCCCCGGCCCCGGAAGGAGACTGGTCCGGGCCCGCGCAGGCGCCTCCTGCCGCCTCCCAAGTCCTCCCGCAAGGTCTTCCCGAGGCCCGCGGCCCCCCGGTGTGAGCCGTGAGCGCGCGCGTGAGCAGACGCTCGGCCACCGCGGATCCGGGAGCCGCAGAGTCCGGGGACGCGCTGGTGGGCTCGCCCCCCCGGCAGGGGCTCACGCCCGCCCCCGGGGTCCTCAGGAGCGCGGCGCCCGCGGGACTCGTCCGGCCGAGCACCTGTCCGCACCTGCTCGCTCCGGGAGCCGCGCGCGCTCGGGCGGTGCGGCCCCGCCCCTCGCCCCGCCCCCGCCCCGCCCCTCGCCCGGCTCAGTAGGCCTTTCGTCCGCGCCCGGCCGCCGTCGGGCGCGCGTTCCACTTCCGCCTTCGCCCACGTGGTCCGGCTCCGGCTCAGTCCGCGGCGCCGTGAGTGGGGTCGGGTGGGAGCGCGTCGGTCTAGTTCCGGGAGAGTGGCCGGAGGCTCCCGGACTCCCGAGGGGGAAGCCGGCCGGGCGGGGCGGGAGGGCCGGGGAGGGCAGGCGCCGCCGGGGAGGTCGGCCGCCGGCCGCGGGGGCGCCCCGGGGGAGGGGGCCGGGCCCGTGCCACCCCCGCCCCCGACACCCCGCTCCCCGCCGCGCATGGCGGCGCCCAGCCTGCGGGCGGCGGCCGGGGCCCTGCGGAGAGCCTGCGGAGCGTGGAGCCCGCGCCCGGGACGGCGTCTGCTCTGGTAACCGCGGCGCGTCGCCCGGGCCCCCGCTGTCCAGGCCGCGCGCCCCGGCCGCACGCTCACTCGGGCCGTGTCCTTGCAGCTCGCCTCGCATGGCCGGGAACGCGCAGGCCCCCGCCCCCGTGGGCGCCGCGCGGGAGCAGGACCGGAAGGCCCGGAGCGGCTGGCAGGGCGGGGCGCGGGTCTGGGAGGACGCGGAGCAGCAGGCCAAGAAGCTGCGGAGCGGTCCGGACGGGGAGCTGCAGAGGAAGCTGCCCAAGCGGAAGATCGTGCTGCTCATGGCCTATTCCGGGAAGGGCTACCACGGCATGCAGGTGAGGGCGCCGCGCGGGGCTCCCTCCTCCCACCGGCCTCGGGCTGGGACCTCGCGGTGACAGCTGTCCCGCTAGGGCAGCGCAGGACACGGGGCCTCGCTCTTCAGCGTCGTGGTGAGTCCCCTGGGCGGGGTTTCCGCTGGAGCCACAACGGCCGGAGCCGGGCTGTGGCCCCGAGCCCTGCTGTGGCCCCGGGAGGTGTCCAGCTGGGATTGTGGCCGAACAGCCTGTGGCTCCAGGCCCTGACGAGGCTCTCCCTGCTCCTCTCTCTCCTGGAGGCGGAAGGGCTGGGAGGGGCAGCTGCTGGTGTCTGTCAGACGCTGGAGCTCAGAGGCTGTGCGGAGGTAGAATTCTCAGAATTCCTGGAAGTCGGGGTGCGGGTGCTGCACACATGCACGACTCTCCTTGGTCCCGCAGTCCGCTCTGCAGCATGGGTCCCGTGTTCTGTAAGCTTGCTGAAGTTTGACTCAGGCATGGAGTTGCCTGCCGTGCCCGGAGCGTCCAGCACAACCGTCCTGGGCGCTCCAGGTGTTCTCATAGTTCTCACTATGAACAGTGGGAGACCTGGGGTTCTTCGGGTCTCATTTTAGGGAAGAGCGTGGGTGGCCCCGGGGAAACTGACGTGGCATGGGGTCAGCTGTGCCAGCGGGTCGGTGACTGCCTCAGGAACGGAGGGACCACCCCTGGTGCTCCACGTGGGCCGTGAAATGCTTTTGCGACTGTGATTTCGACGTGCATTTTTGCCTTAGGCGCCGTCTTGAGAGCTTTGCTGAGGCTCATTGACTTCTGGGTGCCTCAGTTTCCCCGTTAGGGAAATGCGGGGGGTTGGAGAGTGACAGTGGCTCGCCGTGCTGATGGAAGAACGTTCTGAGAGCCTGGCACTTGGCCGCCTTCCCCACCGCCACATCTCCGTCCCCCGCGTGGGTGTTTGAGCAGCATTTATGACTTGATCGTCTCGGTGAGGGCTGTAAGGTAGACCTTGGGAAGAACTTCCCCTGTGGTGATCGTGGTGGACTGCTCGTAGGCCCTCGTGTGCCTGGTGTGCAGGAGGCTTTCTCTGAGGAGCATCCTAGTGGTCGTGTGACCTCATGGATGTGCAGGGACCTGCAGGCACTGGGTTGTGGTTGGGGCACGCTGAGAGGGTAGCGTTAGGGGGTTCTAGAAGCAGTGGCTGTCCTCTTTCCCTTGCACACAGTGGTTCCAAGAAGTTGTACAGGCTGGTCACGTGAGCTGAAGGGGTGCCGGGATGCCAAGGCTGGGTTTCCTGCTTTGAGTCAAGGGGTCTGCCTCCCCTTGGTGATAAGGGGGGGTGTCCCTCTGTGGCCTGCTGCTGCTGACCAATGGGTCTCGGGTAGGAGGGGCACTGGTTTCAGATCCGACCGGGTGGGAGGCAGCGGTGTCTCGGGTGACACCCTCTGTGGGCTGTTTGACCTGGCTGCCCAGGGTGGGAAGTTTCTAGAGACTGTGTATGCTTAGGTAACTCTCTCACTCGCTATGGAACAGGGAAGTGCCGTGGTGTGTCCCCCAGGGCCACAGGTGTGGGCCCAGTACCCAGGCGCCCTACAGGGAGCAGCGTAGGCCCAGAGCTCCCATCTGTGGGCAGTGACTAAGCGAAGAAAACTGGTTTTCTCTTCTTTCCTTCAGAGGAATGTTGGGTCCTCACAATTCAAGACCATCGAAGATGACTTGGTGTCTGCCCTGGTCCGGTCGGGTTGTATTCCTGAAAATCACGGTGAAGACATGAGGAAAATGTCCTTCCAGCGGTGCGCCCGGACAGATAAGGTAGGCACTCCCTGTCCCTCCCCTGCAGGTTTGAGCAGCACCTGAAGCTGCCACTCTGTGCGACACACCACAGGTCAGTGTCTGTTTGTCAAGACTGTTGTCTGCGAACGACAGATGCACAGACCAAACTAGCCAAAACGGACAGAAAGCCATCGCCTTGTGTCACTAAAAAGTTCTCTAAGCATTTCCAGTCTGTGTGTGGCGGGATCTGGAGGCTCAGTGCTGCCCAGACTTCGTGTCTGTGCATTTTCTGTGGCTCCCGCAGGTGGCCACATGGTGGTCACAGTGTCCCCGTGACTCAGGCTTGAGGGTACACATAGGATCGAGTGTCCCGTTTTCTAAGAGGGCAAAGGAAACAGATGACCTTGGAGTGAGTAAAGTTTTATTTAACTTAGTTTATCCCAGATAGTTTTTTTTCACTGTGTAATCAGCAGGAATACAACCGGCAGATCGCAGTTCCCATTCTGTGTGGGTGCGGGTGTGTGTGTGTGTGTCGCGGCTTGGTAGCCCACTACGTACTCCATGCTCATGGTGCGTCACCACTGCTCTGGTCACGTCTCGCGGACTGGGGGGCTTCAGTGGCTGTGGCCCTGTGTTGTCCATTCGGCCCTAAGATTGGGCGCCACTGCAGGGACTCACTGCCTCACACATCTGTCCCAGGCAGCGTGGCAGCCGTGCCGAGTGGTCTTGTGTTCCTGGGTGTGGGTCTGGCATGGGCAGGAGGTCGCCAAGGGAGAGTGGAGGGGAGCCGGGCAGGCAGGTAGGGCAGAGGCACTAACCTCACGCTCCTCTCTAGTAGATAGGAAATGCAGAGTGCACCGCATGCCCTCTGTCCTGCTCTGCATCCCGACCCTGAGCGGCTTCTGTGGTCTCCTAAGGTCCCTTGGGGGTGTGACACAGACACGGGCAGGTCAGGGTCCTGAGCAGCCGAACCATGGGCATGTCTGCAGGTACGAGATTCCCTGGGTTCAGGCACTGGGTGGAGACCGCAGAAGTGGCACGTTGTACAGATAGTGGAGGACAAACACGCGGCTGCGGGTTTGCGTCTTGTAGGTGATGTGGTAACGTTTCTCACGGCTCAGGCTAGGGTCCTGTGGTTCCTTACAGTCTCCCTTTTCTCTTTAATTGTTCCAGTGACAGCTCTCTGGGAGTTTTCTAGGCCAGAAAAAAGCAGATGTTTACCTGAGCTAACGGTGGGGCTTAATCCGCTGTTGTTACGGTTGCGTTCGGATGCGTTTTCCTCTCCCAGTCTGGGGAACCCGAAGAAACCTGAAACTTCCCATACCAACATCCTAGCTCGTCTCTCCACTTAATGCATCTGGCCCGATGGAGGAAGAAAAGATTGCATTTTCTTAGTTGTTTTGTTTTTTTTTTTTAAAGATTTTATTTATTTATTTGACAGAGATCACAAGGAGGCAGAGAGGGAGGCAGAGATAGGGTGGGTGGGGGGAGCAGGCTCCCCGCCAAGCGGAGAACCCAATGCGGGACTTGATCCCAGGACCCTGGGATCATGACCTGAGCTGAAAGCAGAGGCTTTGACCCACTGAGCCACCCAGGCACCCCTATTTCTTTAGTTTTTATTTCAGGTTTTTTAAGAAGTAGCTTTGTTGAGATACAGTCCACTCCTTACAGTTTGCCCACCCAGAAAGTGCGGGTCAGTGGGTTCAGGAGTGTTCAGAGCTCTGCGACCATGCCTGCAGCTGGTCTGGGGACACTTCCAGCTCCCCAGGAAGGACCCCAGGTCCGTTAGCCGTCTCCTGCGCCAGCAGCACTTCCAGAATGTTCTCATTTACACACGCAATTGACAAAGAAACAGCCGTGCTATCTATCTTCGTTCCTTTTTTTTTTTTTAAGATTTTGTTTTTTTAAGTAATCTCTACACCCAACATGGGGCTTGAACCCACAACCCTGAGATCAAGACTTGCACGCTTCACTGAGCCAGCCAGGCGCCCCTTCCTTTTTTTGATCTAAGTGTTTGAAATCCATTGTGTAGTTTCGGCTACTGGAATGGTTGGGACGCTCTGTATTGCAGGACGTGGATCTGGGATCAGTAGATTTAGTCTGGGTAACATCGTCAGTGTTCATTTTTTGTTTCTTTTCTTAAATTTCCAGTTGTTTTTTAGAAAGGGAGAAGGGGCAGAGGGAGAGGGGGAAGCAGACTCCCCGCTGGGCATGGAGCCCGGTGCGGGGCTCGATCCCAGGACCCCGGGATCATGACCCGAGCTGGAGCCAGATGCTTCACCGGCTGAGCCCCCCAGACGCCCCCCCGTCTCTCCAGGTTCTCATTGGGCAGAATGTTAGCCCTGTAGGCGTGTGGGGGTGCCGCGGTGGACGCCAGACCGGCCCTCTCCTCGATTCTGACGTGATATCATTTTGCCACATTTCTCTTTCCGTCCTTTCTTCCCCTGAAACTGTTTGACAGTTTGAGAGTCTGTCATGGACCTCATTACCCCCCGAAAGCCGCAGGCCTTGAACGTGCAGGGATAGTGGTGTCCCGGGGTGGGTCTCCCCTTGGGCAGTCCAGCACTGATGGGACACCACTGCCCGCGTGCCCCGGCTTGTTACTGACTCGGCCCCTTAGCTGAAGTCCGTGTGCGCATGTGTGCTCCCATCCTTTGAGTTCCCTTTAATCTGTCCCATCTTTTCTTTTTTGGTCTTTTCTGACATGTTTTTGGACACTCGAGGTGAGTTGTTTTAACAGATGTCCTCGGGATTTGTCCGATTGTTTTCTTGACTGATCAACCAGAGTTTCGGGCAGGGATGTCCCATGTGTTGTAGTCTGACCTCTTGGCACGGGTTTGTGGGGTGTCTTCAGATGATGTTCACGTGGCGCCGTGATGCGGGTGGTGCTGAGCTGCATGCCTGCCCGTCTGCACCCAGGACAGCACCCTGTCCCCCGCCCGGCCCCCAGCAGCCCTCCCGTCTCCTTCCCTGTCCCGGCATGGTCCTGCCATGCTGACTGTCTGGAAAGCCAGCTTCTAGACGAAGGTTCGGCATGGGGTTGGGACACGTGCTCACCCTGATGGGCATTGCCTGTGTAACCAACTCCCTTTCCCTGTCCACGTCGTGCCCCGTCCCTGTTCACAGGATAATTGCTCTCCTGACTTAGATGGCACAGTGGTCCTCCCCCGAGTTTGAGGGGGACGCGTTCCAGGCCCCCTGGTGGGTGCCTGGCCTGTCGATGGAGCTGAAGCCCCGTTATGCAGCGTGCTCGTAGAGGTGGCCCAGGGACAGACGAGCAGCGGTCCCTCAGGGCAAGCCAGGGTGATCATAGCTGTGTGCTGGCCTGGAAGTCACACGAGGAGGGGCTCTCGGAAGGCTGCTGGGGCATACCTGCTGTCCCTGCGACGAGGGCAGACAAGATGAGCCTCCGCGATGAGATGGGGGAGATGCAGATGGCACGGGCTTGTGCTGGAGCCGGAGGCTGGTCCTGGTGGAGCGCCAGCAGCGCTGGTGACCGGGTGCCTGGAGCGGGGATGGCGGCGCCATGGGCGGGGCTGGGCGAGCTCTTTCTTGCTCGGCCTCCCATTCTCCTGACGAAATCGCTTGCTCTTCTTCCCCCATGTCACCCGGCGTTCGGTCTGAGGGAGCCTTCGTTTCCTGCCTGCATGACGTGTGTTTTGCTGGGCTCTGAAGCCATCCGTGATCCTCTCCTGGGTGTGCTCGCCTGGCTTCTTGGGGGGGCCGAGCGCTGTCCTCAGGTCTCACCAGCCTCTCAGATGCGTTTCTAAAGCTGAACTTGTACGGGAAGTGGCCTAGCGTTGGCGCGGTCCTTCTTCTAGGAACCAACTTATGGAGGGGTGTGCCTGACCCTTCTGCTTCCTTTGCAGGGCGTGTCGGCGGCCGGCCAGGTCGTGTCCCTGAAGGTGTGGCTGATAGACGACATTTTAGAAAAGATCAACAGCCACCTTCCGCCTCACATCCGGATCCTGGGTAAGTGCAGCAGGGCACGGTCCTGTGCCCCGTGGCGGCGGGTCTTCCTGGGACGTGAGGCCGCACCAGATTTCTCTGGTGTGGAATTAGGACTCTGAGCGGCTGCTTAGCGGTTGGTAAGAGCGGTTGTGAGTTATTTCAGAGGTCGCCGTCCCCTCCTCCTGAAGGATGCGCCCTTCATGGCAGCGCCTTGTTTCAACCAAACACCGGACACAGGAGTCCAGATTTGGTTGAGTTAAAACGGGTGATGATTCTCCTTTATAACAAGGCTGGTAAGCGGGGTTTTTAGGTCTTTGTTAAATGAGCCCCATCTGACCCTGCTTTCGAGTGGCGCTTCCGGGCCGTTTACGTTTCCCGGCCATCGGGTTCGTCGCTGTAGACCTCCCTGTCTGTCGCTTTTCGTCTCTGGCGTTCTGTGCTCTTCTTTTGTTCTGTTTCCTCTTTTGGATTAATGGACGTTTTTCACAGTTCCATTTCATTATCGCCGTGGTTGCCTTCTTAGGTGTAACTCACTGGTTTTTTAGAGATTGCTTTGGGGGCTAAAGCAGGGGGTAGAAGAGCCTCTGTAGCAGGTCAGGCTGTGTGGCCGCCATGCGTTCCTTGACTGTCACTGCCCCCGCTGCCCGTGTCTTCGCAAACAGGATGTTTGGTGGCCTTGGTGGCCGTCTCTGTTGGAGCATCCTTCTCACCTCACTTTCTGTAGCGTCCGAAGACGACAGCCGCATCCCTGCATCCGTCCCCCAGCCTCGCAGCTAATAGGTACCGTATGACCCCGTGTGGCGCCCACGCCGCCTCGTTTTCCTTCTAAGCTGCGAATTGAAAAAAAATCTTTTGAGCCATAAATGACGTATAACGAAGCCTGTATTTAAGCGTACAGTTCTGACGTGCGCGCGCCCGTGTGCCCAGCCCTGTGGAGCATCCCGGCTACTACCGTGAGCCCCCCGCCCCCACCCCTCCTCACCGGCCACCACTGACCGGCGGTCCGGCGCCGCGGGTTAGTTCGTGTTCTTGCCACTTTACGTGAACAGAGTCAGGCCCCGGGTGTGGCTCCTTTCATGGAGCCAGGTGCTGTGTGGACCTGACACGCGGGCGTGCTGCACGTGGTTTCTCCGTGGGCCGCCCGAGGGTGCTGGGCTTGCACGCTGCCGCGGACACAGCTGGCACGGGCATTGGGTGCAAGTGTGAGGGCTTAGTGTGAGGTCAGTAATGCTTCCTGTGACTCTCTCCGCACCGGATGTCTGTTTGCTCTGTTGCAGAGTTTCTCTGCCTCTAGGGAGGGTCCCCCCCGGGATACTCCTCATCTCGTAAACCCTCGTGAAGGCCAGTTGACGCGCTTGCATGGGAAGGTCTTCCGTGTGGTCCGTAGATCGGGCCCCGGTTTTGCTAAAATAACGCTGAATCCCGTACAGTTACCGTAGTTGTCGGCACTCCTCGTGCAGTGTGACATGCAGGGTGGTTTTCCTCGTTGTGGCCCTGGAGCGCGGCCATCAGGCAGCCTGGGTGCTGGTCCTGGCAGGCAGTCGCCTGCACGACGCTTCTAGGTGGTGCTTGGTGCGGATGAAAGTGTTTAATGTCGGGCAAAGAAGAAAACCTGAAATTACCCCCAAATGAGGCCTGAAAGTAGAGCGAGAGCAAGGACGGTGGGAGCCCTGGGGCTGGGCCGGCTGGAGGTGCAGGCCCAGACCCACCCCTGTAGGCCAGTGGGGCCCTGGTGCAGCTCAGGCTGCACGCAGGGTCCTCGCTGGAACTTGTGTGTCCTTGGGGAAATTCTCTACGCACACAGACGTGTCTGCTTCACACAAGTGGTGCCCTGCGTGCTTTGTCCTGTCTTCATTCTTTCCCTTCCCGGTTAACGCATCTGTTGGGCACCTGCCGGGCTGTCAGCGCTCAGAGTGCGGGTCTCTGCAGGCCTGCTTCCTGGTGCTCGGGCTGCCTGCTGGTTTATTCTGCGAACATGCGAGAATGCGTGTGATCGCTTCTCTTCCCGGTCTTCTAAGTTGTCTTGAGTTTCTTCGGTTGTCGCTGAACTGGTTGTTGTTGCTGTCTGGTGGCCTCGCGGAGGACAGTTTGTAGAGTATGGTTTCAGGTCCGCAGCACATGCCGTGGAGAGCTGCACAGAGCAAGAGCACATGCTGCCCTGCCCCTCCGTGAACCTGGGTTTTAACATCAGCGTGTGGTTTTGATGAGTTGGTTTGTGTATCTCTGCTGTGGAGCGTCTGGCGTGGGCGGGTTCAGGGCGGGGAGGCTGGGGGCGCGGAGGCTGGGCCCGCGTCTGGTCCAGGCGCTTGTTGGTCTGGAACCGTTGTCCTCACTTGCCTTCTCTCCCCTCAAGGACTGAAGAGGGTCACGGGTGGCTTCAACTCCAAGAACAAGTGTGACGCCAGGACCTACTTCTACATGTTGCCCACATTTGCTTTCGCCCACAAGGACCACGATGTGCAGGATGAGAGCTACCGGCTGAGCGCGGAGACGCTGCTGCGCGTGAACAGGCTCCTCGCCTGCTACAAGGGCACGCACAACTTTCACAACTTCACCTCGCAGAAGGGGCCCCGTGAGGCCAGCGCTCGGCGCTACGTCCTGGACATGTTCTGCGAGGAGCCTTTCGTGCGGGATGGCATGGAGTTCGCGGTGATCAAGGTGAAGGGGCAGAGCTTCATGACGCACCAGATCAGGAAGATGGTCGGCCTGGTGGTGGCCATCGTCAAGGGCTACGCCCCCGAGAGCGTGCTGGAGCGCAGCTGGGGGGAGGCGAAGGTGGATGTGCCCAAGGCGCCGGGGCTCGGCCTTGTCCTGGAGCGTGTGCACTTCGAGAAGTACAACCAGCGCTTTGGCAATGACGGGCTCCACGAGCCGCTGGACTGGTCACGGGAGGAGGCGGGGGTCACGGCGTTCAAGGAACAGCACATCTACCCCACCATCATCAGCACCGAGCGCCACGAGCGGTCCATGGCCCAGTGGCTGAGCACCCTGCCCGTGCACGACTTCAACGCCACCGCCAACGCCGCAGCCTGCCCAGACGCCAAGGTGGGGGCTGGGGCCGTGGGGCTGGAGGCTGGGGCTCCGGGGAGGCCACAGACCCTCCCTTCTAGGTGCTCGGATGAACTTGTCACCAGCTGCACATGGGCATCCTCGTGTCTGTTGTGCAGATGAGCAGGCTGAGGCGCTGGTGTGTCAGCTTTTCGGGGTCACACAGCCGGGGGTGAGCAGGGGCAGGGCATGGGACCAAGTGGCTGGTGGCCCCACAGTGCTGCTTTGTGTGCGCTCCCCGCTCTGTGCCTGGGGACCTTCGACAGAGGCTGGGCTGGGTGGTCTACCTTTCTGTTTGTGGGACGGTGCTGTGAGGATGAGCACTGTGGGGTTCTCATGTGTGTGTTGTCACACCTGTTCTGGAATGTGGGCTCCCTTACAAGAGGCATGTGGGATGCTTGGTGGCCGCCCCAGGAGGCTGCTCTCTGACGCGCCCTCCTGCTAGGGCCGCGGCTCCGGGTGGATCGTCTCTGCCAGTGGTAGTGTTAGGAGGAGGGCGCGCGTGTGAGGCGCTGGAGCTCAGCGTAGTCTGCGGCAGGAGGTCTTTCCCTGGGCCGGAAGGCGTCCCTGAGCCTGGGTTCTCCGCTGGCCCAGCAGTTCTCCACAGGCGCGGTCCCACCTGGAGTGCTGGGACAGTGCTTCCCATCGTCTACACGCCCAGAAACGCGTGCTCCCTGCTGCACGCCTGGGTTGTAAACTCGCGCATGCTGGGGCGGTGAGCCAGCCAGGTGGGCCAGGTGTGGAATAGCGGGTGTGTAGGCGGGAGGACGACGGGCAGCGGCCTCGGGGTGTTGGGGATCGGACAGTGGAGACGGGAGTGGTCCTGCTCTGTCTCAGGGCCACGGCGGGGGTGGGGTCGTGGTGGGGACTGCCACGCTGGGAGAACTGAAGCTCTTCAGGGGAGACGGCCTGCCGGGAGCTTGTGTGAGCTCTTCCGCTCTGGGTGTTGGTGGGGACTAGTTCTCCCGGGCACTGAGGCTGGACGGCATGTGTGTGCAGGTTCGAGCTGGGGGCCCGGCGTGCCTGTGCTGGACACCCACCAGGACAGGCTCTTGCTGCCTGTGCTTGTCCAGTTTGGAGGAGCCTCGTTTTCCGTCCCCTGGGGGGATCTGACGGAGCCCTGTGAAGACTCCCTTGTCCCCAGCTTTGACTTTCCCGGAGCAGGTCAGGGGTCCGAACTGTTGGTGTGGAGACCAGGTGTTGGGCAGAGACCGGGCGCCTGTGCGTGTCCCTGATGCGGGCCAGGCCAGGCGGCCCTGGTGCTGAGCCCCCCGCGGACAGCCCGCCCCAGGGAGGAAGCACCCACACTTTTGCTCTTGTCCTGCAGGTCCCCGGCCCCCCAGGAGACAGTGATTGAGGTGGCGGCCACCTGCTGGAGCGCCTTCGGGCTGGCCCAGTGTGTGCCGGGAACCGCTGCTGCCTCTGCGGGCCGTCCTCACCGACACAGGAGAGCCTCGCCGCGGCCCCGCAACCTCAGGGTCTTGAGACCTGCATCACGTTGGGCTTCATCCCAGGGAGGACCTGCTGTGAGTCTGTTCTCAGCTCATGCGTTAACCGTATACACCTCAGCATGTAAAGACACTATTTTTTTAAAGAAGTAGTTTTTCTTATTAAATAAGTACAAACTTTGCTTAAGTCATGCTGTTTTTTATTTTTCATTTGGTCTTTGGGAGGGGGTGGCGCATGCTGTTAGGAACAAAGTGGCATCGGTGGGTGGAGGCCGGAGCAGGTGGGCACGAGAGGCTCTATGGGACCAGCCGTCAAGCCCTCAGGACCGGGCTTGGTGGCTTGGCGGCATAGTAGAAGGCGGCACGAGCAGGGCGGGCCCTTACCCCGGTCACATCCACCCCAGCCCTGCCCACATCTCAGATGGGAAGAGTGGAACAGACGAGGGGACCAAATGTGCCCCTCGGTGAGGCACCTTCTTTCCTAACAGAAGACCCACCAGTAGCTTCTTCCCCTTGTGGTCGAGGACATATCACGCCATCTAGTCTAGCTGCAAGGAATGCTGGGAGATTCCCTTTACCAAGTGGCAGGCGCTGCCGCACAGCCCAGGAGTGACCTGTCAGTGAGGAAAGGGGGGTCAGGTGACGGGCAGGCTGTGGGCAAGTCTGCGGAAGGCACGGGCAGTTTCCAGTGGGGGAGTGCGCCACCGGAGTGGGTTCTGTGTGTGCGTGCTGGTGTTCGTGCATGGGTTCGCAAGTACGCACATGATAATGCGTGCACGCGCGAGACGTGTGGTGTCTGTACCGTGGGTGTGCACGTGTGCTTGTGTGTCTTCACGGCTGCCTCTGTGCACACGTGGATACATGCATGTGGGGGCACAACCCTGTGTGCACGGAGCTGGGCAAATCTCTTCGAGAGCTTCTGGGTGCACAGATGGGGGGGGCGTGAGTATCATCAGGAAAACCGCCGGGGAGGCTGTTGTGGCCAGGGTGGGGGTGTGGGGGCAGAAAAGCAGTTGGGCTTCCTGCCACCACGGGGATGGAGGTGAGCACAGGAGAGAGGACTGAAGGCTGAGCTGGGCTTCAGGTTTGAGGGACTGATGAGCTGGGGCCATTCGCAGATGGGGCCATTGGGGAAGGGCGGTTTGGAGGAGGTACGGAGGAGGTTGGCATTAGGTGTGGTAATGGGCCTCGTGATAACAAAGGCTCTTTGCGAAGACATTTCCAAGTGTAGAAATGAGCCTAATAACTGCTGGACGACAGCTTCACCCATGAAAGGCTACAAAGTCTTGATTTCTAGAGTAGATAACTCCCAGCTGTGACTCCAGGTAACAAATGGATGACCTGTGTTAGTCACCTCGGAGGATCCCTCGGTGTGCGGCGTTTTAAAGTAATGAATGCACTTGAAGCAACAGTACAGAAGAGAGCAGCTCTCATCCTTCGTTCTAGGGCTTCTCCCAGAGAGCTCTGTGCATGGACGAGCCCATCTGATCGCCCTCTTCACACAGATGGCGACTCACAATACACTTGACTCTTGCTTGCCTCAACATAGCGTGGCTTTGCGGTCACGAAAGGCTGTACTGTTCTTGCTGGTGGCTCACTGTGTCCACGCCGCCCAGCCTGCTGCCAGGCGTTTGTCCAGACCGTCCCTATACGTCCTTGTTCACAAGTGTGAGTAGCTGTGGATGCAGAATCAGCGGTCTGATGGGTTTCAAATCAGTTTCAAATGCAGAATCAGTGGTCTGATGGGTTTCCCTTGACTTTAATGGCTCCGTTCCTCCACAGAGCTCTGCAGATATCACATGATGGTGGCTGTTCCCTACTCTCTCCAGAACCTTAGGGGAGCAAGTCTGACCTTGGGGCCAGCCTTTTCCTGGGTTGCATGATCCTTCCCTGAGTATGGAAGGCACAGAAAGTTAGGGCCAGGATCTGTGTGGTCAGGGCGTCAGATGCCAGAATGCAGTGTTATCCCAAGGACACAGGAGACCAAGAACCCGCACCTCCTTTCCCTGCCTGCTGGGTCCCCACGTTGGCCGGCATGTAAGATGGGCACGTGAGTCAGCACCTGGGAGCCATGGGAAATCGCGTGAGCTGCTCTCACCTGTGTGTGTTGGGAGCACGCAGGTCTCCGAGAGGAAGACGTCACTGGTTCTGTGCGTGGTTGGGAGAGGTTTTCTTCAGGAAATTTGGGGCTTACAGATGGCTGGGGGTGGGCGGCTCAAGTACTTGGTTTGGGACTGGACCCCAGATCCCCCGGAATGATTCCTGGAACAAAACACAACTGGCCCACTGAGGCACCTGGCTCTGGGGCTGGGGGGCCCGGAGGACCCGGAGCCCCCCACCCACGGCCACACGCCTGGAGCTGCTGACAAGCTACCCAGAGCTATGGCCCTGGGGCAAGTGTTCTTGTCAAAAAGCCACCACTGTCCACAGCTCCACACTGATGGCCACCCAGCACTGGGCCACCCTTGCAGGAGAAACATGGGTCAGACCTGCTTTTGGGCAGCAAGTGCAGCCAGGAGCAGCAGGAAGTCTGGGGCCACCTCCTTCCACCTCCAGTCTTGCACAAATGTGGCAGACAGAAGGGCCTCACTCAGCCGGGCCTCTGGCAGACCGAGTTTTTAACTTCCCGGCTTCACCAAGTAGGAGGGTGGTATGAGGGTTCAAAGAGCCAGTCCCCACCCAGGCAATTCAACAGGACAGAGAATGTTCTTTGACCATGGTTCTGGAACGACTGGTAAGTGCAACTCCCTTCATAGTCGGGGTTTGTCTTTATAAAATTTTCAGTTTAACACCAGAGGGCATTTGTACCTGCACTCTGCTGAGGCGCTTTTATCCCATTTGTTTTCTAATTCTTTTCTCAATTTTTTAAGATTTTATTTTTATTTATTTTTTAAAAAGATTTTATTTATTTATTTGAGAGAGACAGTGAGAAAGAACATTAGAGGGCAGAAGATCAGAGGGAGAAGCGGACTCCCCATGCAGCTGGGAGCCTGATGTGGAACTCCATCCCAGGATCCCGGGATCATGACCCGAGCTGGAGGCGGTTGCCTAAGCAACCGAGCCACCCAGGTGCCCAAGGTTTTATTTTTATTTATTTATTTAAAAGATTTTTTAAATTTTATTTATTTGACAGAGATCACAAGTAGCAGAGAGGCAGAGAGAGAGAGGAGGAAGCAGCCCCCCCCACCTCCCCCCCCACCCCCAGCAGAGAGCCAGATGCAGGGCTCGATTCCAGGACCCTGACATCACCACCTGAGCCCAAGGCAGAGGCTTAACCCACTGAGCCACCCAGGTGCCCCTTATTTTTATTTTTTATTTATTTTATTTTTTAACAGTAATCTTTTTTTTTTTTTTTTTAGATTTTATTTATTTATTTGACAGAGATCACAAGTAGGCAGAGAGGAAGGCAGAGAGAGAGAGAGAGGAGGAAGCAGGCTCCTCGCCAAGCAGAGAGCCTGATGCGGGGCTCGATCCCAGGACCCTGGGATCATGACCTGAGCCTAAAGCAGAGGCCTTAACCCACTGAGCCACCCAGGCACCCCTTTATTTTTATTTTTAAAGTAACCTTCACACCCAGGGTGGGCCTTGAACCCACAACCCTGAGATCAAGAATCGCACACTCCGCTGGACGAGGCCAGCCAGGTGTCCCTAGCCTTCATTTTTTAAAATGACTTTTTTTAGGGCCGAGTGGCTCAGTGGGTTAAAGCCTCTGCCTTCGGCTCAGGTCATGATCCCAGGGTCCTGGGATCGAGCCCCGCATCGGGCTCTCTGCTCAGCAGGGAGCCTGCTTCCTCCTCTCTCTCTGCCTCTCTGCCTACTTGTGATCTCTGTCTGTCAAATAAATAAATAAAATCTTTAAAAAAATGACTTTTTTTAATTGAGATGTAATTCACATACCATAAACGCATCCTTTCAAAGTGCGCAATTCGGTGTTTTTTGGTACATTCACGAACTTGTGCAACCATCGGCGCTACCTAATTTCACATTTTCATCAACCGCCCAAGGAAATCCCGGGTCCAGCCGCAGGCGGCCCCCCGCCCCCCCCTCCGCAGCCCCCGGCCATGGCTAGCTACTGTCCGCCGCCCGGACCCGCGCCTTCTGCGCCCGCCACGGAAGCGGCCCCCTGCAGCGCGCGGCCTGTCTGGCTTCCCCACCGCGCCGGTGCTTTCCGGGCTCATCTCTGTCGTAGCAGGTGTCCCCTGGGTTCGCCCCATTTCCCCGGCCGTGAGCCGATGGGGCCGCGGACCGCGGGTGCGAGCGAGCGGAGTGGGGGCGCGCCCACCGCACTTCGCCCCCCGAAGGTTCCTCCGCACCGGGGCGCCCGGCCGCGGGGTGCACAACAGGCGGCGGAAGCCGGGAGCGGAGCCCGAGGCCCCTCATCTGCTCTGCGGCCCGCCCCGGCCCCGGGGTCTGACTGGGTCTCCGCCGGTTCGGGGGGCGTCTTCTCTCGGCCGTGTTCACTGCGCCAGCCCTCTGCAGTCTGACGCCGTCCGCGGGCCCCCGCTCGCCCCGTCCGCCCCGTCCGCGCCCGCCCAGCCGACCCCCGCGGCCCCAGCCTCGCCCCACGCACGACTCGGCGGGGCCGGTCCGCCGTCGGCCCGTCGGCCCGCCCGTCGCCCGGCCGCTCTAGCCCGCTGCGCGTCTCGACGTCTCCCGCCGCGGGACGTCACTTCCGGCTCACCGTAGCGGGCGCGCCGCCGCTTCCTCCGCTCGCGGCCCCGGATGCGCCGAGCGGAGCGGTGCCGCCTCGACCCTCGCCCCCAGCCCTCGGCCGGACGCGGCAGGAGTGCGGTCCAGGCCCGGGTACGTGGGGCACGGCGTGGCCGGGAACGCCGGGGGTCAGGGCCCGGAGTCGTGTGGCTTGCGCCCGCAGCCCTCCTGGAGCCCTTCCCCCACCTCCGGGCTGTGTAGTTGGGGGCCCGCCGGAGTGGGCGGGCGCTGCCGGGCCTTGGGTGGAGGGACCGGGGGTGGAGGTGGCCCTGGTTTGGCGCGGAGACGCGGCCCGAGGAGACGGGAGCGCCGGGGGTGGGGGGTGGCTCGGGCGCCGGGAGTGAGGGTCGGCCGGGGTGGGTGGGGGGCGCTGGCGCGGCGCGGAGACGCGGCCCGCGGTGACAGAGCCCCGGCGCGGTGAGGGGCGGCCCTGCGGAAGCGCTGTCGGCCGGAACGGGGCGCCGGGGGCGGGTGTGCGGCGCCGGCGCGGGGACGCGGCCCGCGGTGTTGGGGCGCCGGGGGTGGGTGGGGCGCTCTGGCGGTGCGGAGGCCCACCGGGACGCGGGTGCCGCGCGGGGGCGGCTCTCCAAGCCCCACTGCATGCCCGGCTCTTTGGTTTGGTTTGGGTCTCGGGTCTGCGTGTCCGGCCCCTTCAGCAGCAAAGGCATCCCCGCTGCACTGGTCCTCGGGCGCGCGGCGTGTCGCCTTCACGGGTGTGGGGACAGGTGCAGAGGAGAGCGACTTGTCCAGGCCGTTCGGGGTGGGGGGGGGGCAGCGGGCTGAATTCAGGCCCCGCTCACTTTGACGCTGCTGCCCGCTGCGCAGCGGTGTAGTCAGATGTCTTCCTGCGGAGCCCCCTGGCGCCCCGAAGAATGGTCAGCCCCTGACCGCCAGGCCATTCCGCCCGCGGCTCCCTCTGCCCTCAGCGCTGTGGCGCGGAGATCCGTGGCCCTCAGGGCTCTGCTCCGTGTCGCCTTATCAGTGCAGAAGGTAGCGCTGCCCGATGCCAGTGGCGCTGCCCCTGCCGTTGTCCACGTTGGAGTCTTTGTGTACTTTCCCATGGGTTGTTGAAGTGGTGTTTGCGGTAAAATGGTTTTGGTAACTTTTTTTCGTGGAACCAATAAAACAAGTAGGGTACCTGGATGGTTTCAAAAAATGAAAAGTGTATTTTGAAACTGTCATCCTACCACCCAAAGACACGCACAGTTGATGTTTTTATGGCCCGTTGTTGTAGCCATGTAATTTTTCCTTTATAATTGAGATTGTATGATGTGATTTTATGTGCTTTTAAAAATAGCGCCACCGCGTTAAGCCCTGTCGTGTCCACAGACCAGCATTAGGCTCTTGCGTGTCATCCAGCATTTCATGCTGTCTGCGCTGTGGCTCTGACATTCTGGTCTCATCTTCAGTTTATCTTCTCTTCAGATGTTATTATCGACATTCAGATCCTCCATCTAACTCTTTCCAGGTTTTAGCTTCCTTTTATACCACGGTTAGAAAAAAGATCATGTGTTCTCTGTCACCATTTTTTCTTCCCACTTCTCTTGAACCAGCTTCACTTAAGCTTCTGGTCCTTCCGTCCTGCCTCTTCTCCAGCATCACTCCTCTTGGGGTCCCTGGTGCTGGTACATTGCCAAGCCCTCCTGTAGGCAGCCTTTCACCAGGCCGCCCATGGCTTCCTTGGAACACTGTCTGCTCGTGGCACGGGGACGCCACTCTGTTGGTTCTCCTCTTACCTTGCTGGTTGCTTCTCATCTCCTTCCCCTGTAAATCTTCTAATGCCTCGGGGCAGTTCCAGACCTCCTCTCTGGTGTGTGCACCTGGGTGATCTCACCCTGTGTCAGGACTGTAGGTCACATGTCGTCAGGTCCTGAATGTGTATGTCCTGGCTGGGTCTTCCTGCTCCGGGTTCCACACCGCACTTTCACTTGTGTGAGACCTGCTGCTTCCTGGCCGTTGCATTTCTCTTGGAGGCAGCCCCACGTTCGAAGTTGCTCAGGTCAGAACTCTCCTGTAATCCCTGCTTCTCTTCCACATCCTAAATCTGATCTGTCAACACTTTTACGATCGAATTCAAACCTGACTGCCCCTCACTGTCTTCCTGGCTACCGCCGTTCTTCAGTCCCCTCGCCCCCCATCTCTTATCTGGGTTATTCCAGTGCCTCCTCCCTGCTCTGCCTGCTCTCCTGAGCTGCTCTGCTCTTGAATCTCAACACAGCAGCTGAATGATGTTTTTAAGACAGAAATCAGATTGTGCGTGTCTTTTTTTTTTTTTTAAGATTTCTTATTTATTTATTTGACAGAGATCACAAGTAGGCAGAGAGGCAGGCAGAGAGAGAGAGAGAGAGAGAGGAGGAAGCAGGCTCCCCGCAGAGAGCCTGACATGGGGCTCGATCCCAGGACCCTGAGATCATGACCTGAGCTGAAGGCAGAGGCTTTAACCCACTGAACCACCCAGGTGCCCTGCCCCCCCCTTTTTTTAATAAAGGTTTTTTTTTTTTTTAAGATTTTATTTATTTATTTATTTGACAGACAGAGATCACAGGTAGGCAGAGAGGCAGGCAGAGAGAGAGGAGGAAGTAGGCTCCCCGCTGAGCAGGGAGCCCGATTCGGGGCTCGATCCCAGGACCCTGAGATCATGACCTGAGCCGAAGGCAGAGGCTTTAACCCACTGAGCCACCCAGGCGCCCCTCTGCCGTTACTTCTTGTGTGCCACCTACTACTTTGTGTGTTGTCTGGCTGCCCCCCTTCTGGGGTCAGGGACTATGCCGCGTTCACTCTCGGATCCCCTGTGTTTCAGAATGATGCCTGATGCAGTCAGCCTTCAGTAAATACTTACTGAGTAAATACAATAACAGTCAAATTCTTCTCTAGAGCAGGTGGATTTGGTGGGAACCTCGGTGTACAGGGTAGCGAACGATTCTGGGGGATGCTGAGGCATGGAATTCACATGCTTAGAAGAGGGAAGCTGGCTCTTCCAAGAGGGACAGATGCATGCGGGGGGGCGAGGTTGATGGGGGTAGAGATGGAAGGGAGGTAGCTTGGAGGTGGGAGAGCGTGAGGCCATTCAAGGAAGGGGTCAGTCACCTGACCCTGCATTCAGTAGGAGGTTGGGCGCGGCAGCTCCGCAGGGACTCTCTGTGGGGCCTGCCCGGAGGGCTGGCAGTGAATTCTCTGTCCCCCCGGCCCCCATTTTATGTCTCAGTG
The DNA here is from genome assembly GCF_963455335.1 of Martes martes. Taxonomy (NCBI): domain Eukaryota; kingdom Metazoa; phylum Chordata; class Mammalia; order Carnivora; family Mustelidae; genus Martes; species Martes martes. Next base: position 92,434,602 of record NC_137901.1, read on the forward strand.
CTCCTCGTGCAGAGGACGGAAGCTCTCTTCTGTCAGGGCTTTGTGGCTGCCCAGCTTGGGCTCTGGGGTCCAGCCCTGGAACCAGGTCTTGCCGTCGCTGAGGTTCTCCAGTCCCAGTGTGGAGGTGTTCTGCTTGGCTGGTCTGCTCCTTTCCTTAGGGCCTAGGGCAAGCTGATGGTTGAGCCTCTTTACGGGTGAAAGACCAGCGTCTTCCTCGGGGAGCCTGGCTCTGCTCCTCTGCCACTTGGAGGGGAGCCGTGTGCCCACTGCCTTCAGGAGTCGGGCCTGGCCCTCAGTGTTTTCTTCTGGGCGGGGCCTCTGTCCTTTGGGCCTATATTCTCAGCCCCGCCCCACCCTGGTTCCTGCTTTATTTCTAGTCATTGGAAATTTTTATTTTGTTTTGGTGCATTATTGTAGAAATAAATTTAAAAATGTACTAAGTGAAGGGAAGGACTCTGCATAACCTCATGTTCCTATTTTACTTAGGTTTTTTTTTAGGTTTTCTATTTTTTAATTTTTTTAAAAAGATTTTATTTATTTGTTTGTCAGAGAGAGAGCACAAGCAGGCGGAGTGGCAGGCAGAGGGAGAAGCAGGCTCCCTGGGAGCCTGGTGTGGGACTCGATCCCAAGACCCTGGGGTCATGACCTGAGCTGAAGGCAAACGCTTAACAACTGAGCCACCCAGACGCGCCCCCCCCCCTTTTTAAAAACACTTTACACATCGTAGTATTCCCTTTTGTTGAAGTAGAATTCTGAGAATTTTGATAGATGTGTAATTTCCAGGACAGTCAGGATTCAGGACAGTTTTGGGGGCACCTGGGTGGCTCAGTAGAGCATCTGACTCTTGTTTTCAGATCAGGTCGTGATCTTAGCGTCATGAGATCGAGCCCTGTGTTGGGCTCCGCACGTTGTATGGAATCCGCTTGAGATCCTGTCTCTCCCACTGCCCCTCTTCCTGCTGGTGCCCGCATGCGTGTGCTTTCTTTCTCTAAAGTAAATAAATAAATATAAAAAAAACTCAAAAAACAGTTTCTTCACCCCAGAGAATTCCCTGGCACTGCCACTCTCCCGGGCTCCTCCTCCTCAGCAGCCGCTGATCTCTGTCACTGTGTTTTCTGTCCTTTCTGGGATGTCATTTATTTATTTTTTTAAGATTTTATTTATTTACTTGACAGAGATCACAGGTAGGCAGAGAGGCAGGCAGAGAGAGAGGGAGGGGGAAGCAGGCTCCCCCCTGAGCAGAGAGCCCGATGCGGGGCTCGATCCCAGGACCTTGGGACCATGACCCGAGCCGAAGGCAGAGGCTTTAATCCACTGAGCCACCCAGGTACCCCTCTGGGTCATTTAAAGGAACTCTGGGGTGAGCCTCTTGAGTCTGGCTTCTTTCTTTCCTTTTTTTTTTTCCTTAAAAGATTTTGTTTATTTAATAGGGACACAGTGAGAGGGACCACAAGCATGGGCAGAGGGAGAGGGAGAAGCAGGCTTCCCGGTGAGCACGGAGCCCGATGCGGGGTTCAATCCCAGGCCCCTGGATCGTGACCTGAGCCGAAGCCAGATGCGTAACGATGGAGCCCCCCAGGCACCCTGATCTGGCTTCTCTCATTGAGCATAGCGCATTTGAGGTTTACCAAGGTTACTGCTTGGACCAAGAGCTCGTGTCTTGCCGCCGGCTGGGCTGGACGCGTGGGTGCGCCACACTTTGTCCAGCCCCCTGCTGTTGCTGGTCCCCTGATGGGAGCGCTGCCCGCGCGGCTCCTGTCGTGTGCTGTTCAGCCGATACACAAGGGCTGCAACTCGAGGGCCGAGGGAAGACAAATTCCTCTTCGTTTTCTCCCGGCCCCTGCCCTCCTCCCCAGGGCCAGCCGGTTTGGTTCCACTTCTCCAGGTCTCTGCGCGTTAGAACTGCGTTCTCCATGGCGGTGCTGTTTCTCACACGGGGCTGGAAATTGGTTCTTGGCGGGAGGGTGAAAAAAATCTTAGCTATGACAGTGGTTTGTGGCCTCACATAGAGTCACAGTGCATCCACAGATCTATGCTAGGGCTGTGGCATTAAAATTTCACAGCGTGTCGGGGGGGATTAGGAGAGAAAGGTGGAAGCAGGCCCCTCGAGGGCTGTGGGTGAAACGTTGAGGAGCGGTAGCCAGTGGGACAGTGTTTGGGGACTGCAGCTGTGTGGCTCGTGTCTGAGGAAGGACTTCCGTTTCTCTGGCCTCTTCCTCCCAAGCTGAGATCGGTCCTGCTCTGGGGAGCACGGGGCTCTCTGTCCCATCGGGTTAAGGACCTGCCCCCGCCACCATGACTGTAAGCTCCTGGCATCGTGGCCTGTTAAGTTAGAAGGGGACACGGGGCCCTCAGTCCTCGTTTCCGCACCGTGGCGTTGTGACGTGGCACGTGGCACAGGGAAGCCCGCAGACTTGTAAAACTCCGTGTGGCCCAGTTTATGTCACTCGGAACGTACATAGTTCAGGAGTGAGTGTGGAGCCTTGCTCGTCTTCTCTGAGAGGAGAGGAGTGCATGTTTTGTTAGCGTGGGGCCTTCTGTTTCGGCCTTGACTTTCGGAGCGCTGTCGGCATTGCCGTCCCGCGAGGAAGTCTCCTTCCTGTGGTGTGTACTGCGGCCTTGTTTCTGTTCGTGGGCATTTTGGTGCGTCTGCTTTATCGCCCAGCCGTCTCTCTGTCTTTTGAGGCTTTGGGACGCATTTCAAGGTAAGTGAAAGCCACGTTCGTAACACATTCAAGCGTCGCCCCCTCTCTTTTTCCTTCTCCCTCAGGCAGAGGCACTTCCACGCTTTGGTGTTTGGCAGGGTTGCCTCGGGGGTGCAGGCCCTCCTAGAAAGCGCTGGGGCGCGGGCTGACCAGGGCGGGGCGGGTGGAGAGGGCGGAGAGCGGTCCCTGCCGAAGGAAGGTCGGGAGGGCGGCAGTGCGGAGGGAGGTTTCGTGGGGCTCGGCTTGGGTGTTTGGGGGGAAGGTCCTTGTGTAGCCGCCGCTGCCGGGGTGGGCCTTGGTGTGCATCCCCGCGCTGGCTCTGCCCAAGCTGCTTCCTCCCAGAACTGCAACGTGGTGGCCAGACCTTGCGGGCCTCAGACTCGACCTGGCCGACAGGGAACGCGTTCTAGCCGCGTTCCCTGGACACCTCAGCAGCGTCCCTCCCCCGGTCCTGGTTGCCCGCCTGTGGCCATTTCCTGGTCCTGCCAGGCTTCCCTGTTGGCTGGTTTTCCGGGGTGTGAGTTGGGTGTGCGGCAGCGTGTCTGTAGAGAGCCCGAGCTGAAGGGAGAAGCTTTGCTTTAGTCTTACTGCCTCGACTTGTTTTAGTCTCAACATTAACTTCAGGTTGAAATTCAAAGGATGTTAAGTGACGGTGTAATTGTGTTTTCAGAGATGGATAAGGTTAAAACAGCTGGGAGCCACTGTCCTCAAATCCCGTAGCCGCCTTGCCCTGTGTCCTCTGCTGAGGCGAGGCTGCCTGCTTTGCTGCTTGTCATCGTGCCTTGGCCCTGGTGCCCCTAGGGTCCTCTGTTCTGCTAGGATGTCACTGCTTGTAGGCCATTTCCGTAGGCAGAACGAAGAGATGTGTTTTTTTTTTTCCAAAGATTTTTTATTTATTTGACAGAGAGAGAAATCACAAGTAGGCAAAAGTAGGCAGAGAGGCAGGCAGATAGGGAGAGCAGGCTCCCCGCTGAGCAGAGAGCTCAACGTGGGGCTCGATCCCAGGACCCCGGGATCATGACCCAAGCCGAAGGCAAAGGCTCAACCCACTGAGCCCCCCAGGCGCCCCGAGGAGATGTGTTTTAAGGGAAGAACCTGAAAGCGCACACTGAGTGCTGGTTCTCCTCTGGCTACGTGGAGTTGTTCCGCTGTCCCTTCCTGCCCTGTCCCGTGGGTGACTCTGTTGTCCTGCCTAGTGTTTGAGGGTTTGCGTCTGTGCACGTCAGTTTTAGGGAGTTCTTTGTCCTTATCAATGTAGTTTTCGAATATGTGACTCTTTAACACGGTTCTGAAGCTCAGAGTGTTACAAGATGGTGTGCTCGGGAGTGTCACTTTCTTCCCTGCCCTGTCTGCTCACACCACCCTGAGGAGGTCATCAGTCTCATTCGTTTCTAACTCAGTCTTTGCGAGTTCCTTTTCTGCAGAGTAAACAGATACTTGGGGGATGTCAGTGCTTGTAGACTGTCGCAGTGCATATAACTAGGAAATACGTTTTTGAGAAAAAGTTGTGTATATGCAGATATGTGGGTATATGCTTTTTTTTTGTGGGAAAAAATGCAGGCAAGTTGTATCTATGTGTATATATCTATCTTGTCCTCCTATGTAGGGATGGTGTCCCACGTATAGTCTTCTGTGCTTTATTTGACTTAATGTTGGAGTCCTGGAAGTCACTCTGCACCGAGTTCGCAGAGAGCTTTCTCACCCGTTCTGCAGCTGCGTGGTGCTCCGTCGAGGGGCCGCACCAGATGGAGTCGCCTGTCTCTGAAACGTGCAATGTAGTGTATTTCCAGCACTGTGTTTGCAGAGAATGCATAGTGACTGACTTGGTGTTTACGTGTTTCTTTCCTGGAGGAGGCTATTGGGGGAACTTGCGGGGGCACTAGCGGGTCCAGTGTGTGGAGGAGCGCACTTGTGAGGTGCTGCCGGAGCCCTGGCGGGGTAGGGGGGACAGCTCCCCCTGCAGAGCTGAGCGGCCCCTGTCCCCACCACCTCGCCAGCACTGTGTTGTTGGGCTGCTGAGTTGTTCGGTCTGGGACATGAGAAATGGCATTTCAGCTTAGTTTTAATCCAATTCTTTTATTAGGAGAGATAATTTACAAGTTAACGTGCTTGAAAAATCAGCTTCAAGCCTTGGAGTCTGACTTTGTTTTACTGATTTTTATAACAGGGAATGTCATTTCGTAAGGACTAGGAGGGAGTGAGTGAGTCAAACATTAGCTCATTCCTTGTGAGCAGCCTTGTAGAGATACTCCGTGTTTTGATGGATCACGAGGCCCAAGTCTAGACTCTGACTTATGCGTTTGGAGCCATGGACTTGTCTTTACTTTCATTTATTTTTTTAAAAGATTTTATTTATTAATGTGACAGAGGGAGCACAAGTAGGCAGAATGGCAGAGGGAGAGGGAGAGACAGGCTCTCTGCTGAGTAGGGAGTCCGATATGGGGCTCGATCCCAGGACCCCAAGATCATGACCTGAGCCGAAGGCAGGTGCTTCACTGACTGAGCCAATGAGGCGCCCTGTCCTTATTTTTAGCAAGCTGGACGGTCTCTGACCCCTCCGTGTCTGCAGCTGGGTGTTTGCTCACAGCTCGCAGCGGGCTCTTTGGCTCATGCTCTGTGTGCTGGACATAGGGGGTGTCACGGATGGGCAGAAGTACTTCCCTGCAGTAACAGCAGTGCTCCCTGCGTGACGAGCGGTGCTCCCTGTGTGATTGGTGCCTGGGCCCTGGCTTTGGCCTAGGGGGTGCACCGTGACCACAGTGACAGTATTGCAGAACTGCCTGAAGCAGGGGGGATTGCCTGGCTGCTCTGGGAAAACGTGGGGACAGAGAAGGAGGTGAGTTTGGGAAGGGAGCCAGGCTCATGGCCCAAGTCACCTACTTGTTCAAGGGGAGGTCCAGCTGCCCGGACTCTGGCGGCTCCCACACAGGAATCTGCGAGTGGAGGGTGGGCAGCGGGAGTAGTTCCAGGCTTCAGCAGGGGGCCCGGGAGCAGCTGCTGTAAGTACCCAGTCTCTCGGACTCTCTCATTGGTTCTGGCCTGGGGATCCCTTCCCTACACCGACAACAGGGCCCGGGTAGTGTTCTTTAGAGTGGCATTTTCCTGGTGTCTAGTTGTGCCTGTTTATGATGTCTTGGTCACCCTGACAGCAGCAGCGGGCAGAGAGGGTGGGCCTGTGGCCAGCATCCTGCGAGCTCACTGGCGAGTGATGCGTGTGGTGACTGGGGGGGGGGGGGTTGCGCCCTGTTCCTCGCTGGGCTGCGCACCTGCCTTGCCCTTGAACTGCCGACTTCAGCCTTGTCCCAAGCAGCACCGGTGCGGGGCGGCGAGCAGGACGTGGCTTCAGCTCCTCCCGATGGACCTCCAAAGTAGAAACAGCTACTACAAACAAAAGTTGTTTTGCCATTGGTGGTAGCTTTGCTCTCCATTGGGGTAACTGTGGCACATTTTTGGGGAATGCTGCTTTAGATAAGTAGTGTCTTCATTTGTCTTCAAATGCACTTGTGTTTCTAACTTGGCTATAAGCTTAATGAGGTCAGGATCCATTTTCTTACAAGGTTGAGGTATAGTTTCTATGTAGCAAAGTTCACGCTTTAGTGTGTGGCTCCATGATGTTGGACAAACACTTGTAACCATCCTCACGAATCAGTTGGAGAAGTGGGTGCACCCCCCCAGATTCCCTCCTGCTCCTCTCGAGTCCGCCCCTCGCCCACCTTCAGCCCTCAGGATCTGTCTGATCTCTGTCCCTGTCACTTGTTGCAGAATATCATGTCATGTCCGTGACCGGCGCTGCGTGACCCTTGGGTCTGTCTCTGCCCCTGGCATCTCAAGACTCATCGTGGTGTGGGTCTGTCAGTTCTGTCCTTATATCGCTGAGGCCGCTCCAGTGTTGTGTCCCGTCGCCGGGTGAAGGTCAGTATTCACGTTTTCATGTTTCACTGGATAGCTCTTTAATGCACGTCGTTAATGCAGTAGAGGTTATGTTCCATAATTGGTGTCCTGCTTTTTCCACTTAATTTGTCTGTACCTGTTTCATTTTTATTAGAGTCTCTGTCTAGAACCCGGACACTGGATGTATCTGGTTACTTTTACTGCATTCTCCAATGCACGTTTTTATGTACAATTTAAAAAAATACCTGGGTGAATTTCCTCAGGAGAGATTTCCAGAGATAGTAGGACTAGGTCAAAGGTCGTGGGTGAGATGGGTCACTTCTGCTTTTCCAGCCCTGTCGCCCACCCCGCCAGGCATGTTCCGGGCTCTGAGCCCTTGGAGATCTCTGCTCCGTGTCCCCGTCTGCCTCCCACACCCTCTTAGCGGGGTTGGCAGGACGCCAGCTGCGTGATGCAGTGTCTTGGCAAAGCGGGTCTGGGGGAGTCTCACTTCAGTCTGTATGGCTTTTATTAGCAGTGAGGTTGGATGCTTTCCTTCACGCTGGTTAAGAAGATGCTTTCTTTTCGGGAAACTGTCTCTCACTTCACTTTTCTGTGGGACTGCAGTGATGTTCAGCCTGCATGAGTGCTTTCACCAGTACCCATGGTCGCCCTGTCCCGACTGCCCCAAATGCCATGAGCTTGATGATTTACTGTTAAGTCTTAAACATTTTTAAATTTTGCGTGTCTTCAAATCCGTCTGTCTTTTCAGATACAGCTTTACTGTTTTAAGTTTAGGAACTTGAATTCCCTTCAGAGCTTTAGTAAGTATTCATTTTTGTACTCTCTACTTATTTTTGTTTTGACATTTCTGTAATTGGTATAAAGCTTGGATGTCACCTTGTAAGATGCTTCTTTAGTTTGGTGAATGATTTGTGGTGGGAATTTAAATAGGATTTTCACTCTGTGTTTGTGGTTGTGACATATTTATCCCAAGTCTTACCTTCCCCTGGTTTTGTGAATTGTTTTAAGTGGGAGAGCTGGTTTCTGGCCTTCGTTCTCTCTCCTTGCTCACCTTTGATTGTTCTGGGAATGTATCCGAAGGAAATAACCCGAACTGCACCCTTGCGTGTCCGTCTGTCATGTGCGTTCTGTTTTTGTGCCAGTTCCACACAAGTCTCCTCACGGCGCTTGTGCACAAGACTCAGGAGCAGAAACGTTTTTGAAGGCAGTGGGCCGGCGTGCCCGGGCCTGAGCCACCCACCATGTGGGGCTGCTGCTCGGGGGTGAGGCCGGGACTGCGCCAGGGGCTGCTCAGGACGGCCGTTCCTGCCGACTTCCGGCTTTGATGTGTGTGCTCCGGCAGCTTCCCTGTGATCTTGGGACTCTGTCTTCAGAGCCAAAAGCCCCTTTCCTGCTGCTTAAATAGGCACCGCGATGTTTGTGTTTCCCCAGGCGTTACTGGCACAGCCCACGTTCTGTAGCTTCTGGTTGCCTGTATCCATCTAGCTCAGCCAGGGGCCCGGGTGTCTGTCCGTGCGTTTATGTATTTTTGCATTGTAATGTTGGTAACTTCTGGTTTCTGATGTTTTTATCCCTGACTTCTGTGAGATAGATAGGTCCTGATGCTCCGAGGATGACCGGAGCCGAGGCCGGCCCTCTTGCTTGTTTTGGGGGCAGGGTGGGAGGGACACCAGGACATGGGGAGCTAGGTGTGTCAATTAAGACTTGAGATTTTCCAGTGGTGGATAGTTCTGTCCCTTTGATCCTGCCTCAGTGGGGAGCAGACAGCCAGAGGGGGCTGCAGGGGACATCGTGTCCCCAGTGGGTCATCTCCTTCACAGACATTGAGATTCTAGCTAGGTCTGACTTGGGAATGTTCTAGGGTCCCGCCTCAGAACTGGCTTCCTCCTGCTCAGCCGTGTCCTCAGGGCTGACCCCCAGTGCGTGTCTTCCCCTCCCCCAGCACTTGCGTAGTCCTCTGCACAAAGCAGTGTTTGGGCTGGGAGCCTCGTGGAAGCTATGGTACCCGCTCAGGGAGTTTGCAGACCTCGGAGGGAGACTCTCCGAGAGCACGAGCCCGAGTCCTGGCCGCGTTCCTTCTCTCTCTGAGGTCGAGGTGCCTTCCTGTTTGGTCCTGGCTCGTACCGCGCCCGCCGGGCCCTCTCCCTCAGGAGCTTAGGGTCTGACACGCACTGGTTTCTCTGTGTGTTTGCAGTTGATGTAGCCCCGGTCTCGGTGGGGTGTTTTGCTCTTGTGATGGGGTGATGGCAGCATGCAGCCTGTGCCTGCATTCGGCAGCAGTCACTGACTGCTTCCTGGGTGGTGGACAGGGTGCTGTCCCTTCCCGGGGCAGACAGGCAGACAGCCCCACTGCACATGGGAATGGAGAGGGGCCGCTAGGCTGGGGGAAGGCTTCTGGGCAGAAACATGCCAGTCACGAGTGCCAGTGCTGAGTTCAGGTCGTGCTTGGCCTTGAGCTAGCAATGCTGGTTACCTTCCACAGTAACTGGCTGGGATGACCCACCTCTGGGTCCCAGCAGTGACCCGGAAGGACCTGTCCCTCATCGGTGTCGAGGGACATCATCTCCAGTGCTATCTCTTTTTTTTTTTTTTTTTTTAATATTTTATTTATTTATTTGACAGAGTGAGATCGCAAGTAGGCAGAGAGGCAGGCAGAGAGAGGGAAGAAGCAGGCTCCCTGCTAAGCAGAGAGCCTGATGTGGGGCTCGATCCCGGGACCCTGGGATCATGACCTGAGCCGAAGGCAGAGGCTTAACCCACTGAGCCACCCAGGTGCCCCTCCGGTGCTATCTCTTTTATGGCTCGATAAGAATTCATAGGGCTGGGGCACCTGGGTGGATTGAGCCCCGCGTCAGGCTCCTTCCTCAGCGGGGAGCCTGTTTCTCCCTCTCCCTCTGCCCCTCTGCCTACTTGTGCTCTCTAGCTCTGTCAACTAAATAAATAAAATCTTAAAAAAAAAAAAAAAGAATTCATAGGACTCACTGGTGTCAGGTGCCAGCCGGCACGGACCTTCACACTCTCCCCAGTGCTGCTAAATGGCGCTCGCGCCAAGTGCTGATCGGATGCTTACGTTTGTCTTCCAGTAACTTGATTTTAACTTTGATTTTTCAGGAGAACATTAAGTTGGATTAAAAAGAGGGGTGATAATGCACCATGGCAGCGGCCCGCAGAGTGTCCAGCACCAGCTGCAGCGGTCCAGGGCCTTCGCCCCCAGCGAAGGCGAGGAGCAGCAGGCCCACCCAAACCCGCCCCAGTCCCCTGCCACACCCTTCGCGCCTTCGGCCAGCCCGTCCGCACCGCAGTCTCCCGGGTACCAAGTTCAGCAGCTGATGAGTAGGAGTCCCGTGACGGGACAGAACGTGAACATCGCCCTGCAGAGTGTCGGCCCGGTGGTGGGAGGAAACCCGCAGATCACGCTCGCTCCTCTGCCGCTCCCCAGCCCCGCTTCTCCAGGCTTCCAGTTCGGCGCCCAGCAGAGGCGCTTTGAGCATGGGTCTCCGTCGTACATCCAGGTCACCTCGCCACTGTCCCAGCAGGTGCAGACTCAGAGTCCCACCCAGCCCAGTGCCGGGCCGGGGCCGGGCCTGCAGAGCGTGCGGGCCGGCACCCCTGGCCCTGGCCTGGGCCTCTGCAGCAGCAGTCCCACCGGGGGCTTTGTGGACGCCAGCGTGTTAGTGAGGCAGATGAGCTTGAGCCCATCTAGTAGCGGGCACTTTGTGTTTCAGGAGAGCCCCGGCCTCGCCCAGATGGCCCCGGGCACCCAGGTGCAGCTGCAGCACGCGGGGGCTCCCATCGCGGTCCGAGAGCGGAGACTGTCGCAGCCCCACGCGCAGTCCGGGGGCACCGTCCACCACCTGGGGCCCCAGAGCCCCGCGGCCGCGGGTGCGGCCGGCTTGCAGCCCCTGGCCAGCCCCGGCCACATCGCCACAGCGAGCTTGCCGCCCCAGATCAGCAGTATCATCCAGGGCCAGCTGGTTCAGCAGCAGCAGGTGCTGCAGGGGCCGCCGCTGACCAGACCCCTGCTCCCCGGGGTCGGGCTTGGGGGGGCTTCGGCCTTCGGGATGACCTCCCCGCCGCCCCCCACCAGCCCCTCCAGGACTGCAGTGCCCCCGGGCCTCTCCAGCCTTCCTCTCACATCTGCGGGGAGTGCAGGCGTGAGGAAGGCCCCCAAGAAGTTGGAGGAGATCCCCCCGGCCTCTCAGGAGCTGGCCCAGATGAGGAAGCAGTGCCTGGACTACCACTACCGGGAAATGGAGGCGCTGAAGGAGGCCTTCAAGGAGTACCTGATCGAATTGTTCTTCTTGCAACACCTTCAAGGGAACATGATGGACTTCTTGGCTTTCAAGAAGAAGCATTATGCCCCGTTGCAAGCTTATCTTAGGCAGAATGATTTGGACCTGGAGGAGGAGGAGGAGGATGAGGAGGAGGAGGAGGAGGAGGAGGAGGAAGAAAAGTCTGAGGTTATCAACGATGAGGTGAGGAACAGCAGTTTCATGATGAGAGGAGCATGCTCTGCAGATTTGATTCTAGGCAACTGTAAATGAAACCCTGCGAGGCTGGGGTGTTTCTAGGACGTGGTTTCATAAGGTTTTGATCCAGGAGTGAAATTGAAGATGTGTTTGCTCTTTTCCGACATGGAGGGGAGGAGCTGCTCTGGATGTTGGGAGGAAGATGCAGGACAGCTGTGTGAGCAGTGCTGGGCCAGGCCCGAGCATCCAGAGCAAGGTCGTCCGGTGTCCTGAGGCTGGCCTGGCACGACCCGGCCCTCCCCTGTGGTCAGCTGGGGCGGGGGGTCTCGTCTAGCACTGAGGCTTGAGGTGTGGACCCCTTCCGGCTGCTCGTGTGGATTTTGCATTTCACTGCCACTGGTCCACCGTTAAAAACACCGCAGATGTGGTTTTTAAGCAGGCATTTCAGTCACTAGCTTCTTACAGTGTATCAGTCATGATTCCACACCACGAGGTACGTCTGTGTGGTGTTTTCATGATGAAAATACAGTTGTTGTGGCAAAAACTGAGAATTTTTCAATTTTTAGATGTAGTCTCTGGTTTGAGGTATTTTAAACTCATGTGTGCAAATACCTACTGAGTGATATTTGACATAGCATCTTTTTTAGATAGTGAAATTTTGGGGTGTCTGGAATGGGTGCTTTATACACCCCCGGGTGAGATTTTTCAGTACCATAGGGATTCCCGAGGTCCTTCCACTTGTATTTCCTGAAAAAGGAGCGAATCAAACCAGGGCAATAGTGAGGGACGCTGTAGCGCACTGTATTTTGTGCCTTTGTGTTGTGTAGTGTACAGTATGTTGGTGCAGCTCATTTTGTTTTACGATACAGCTAAAGTAATTTGACTCTGTCAGCTCTTCTCCTGCAAAGAAATCAGCCTTTGCTGAGCAAAAGCTGGTCTCTTTGCTCTGCCGTCCTCATTGAGATTTATGGACATATCTGTGTGGCTTTGCCATTTTGTGTTTTCTTTAACACCCTTTCCAGAAAGGATCATTTTTATTTTCCAGAAGGTTTATATTATTTTGAGGGTTACACCTCTGTTGCCACGAAATAGTGAAATTCAGTTCTCTCTCTGTTTGTACACACTGTTGTCTATAGGCTCAGTCCCCCTCCTCTGTGCTAACGAGGAGACCTGACTCCCCTTTTTTGCACCTTCCCGCTCAGAGAGACCCACGCACGGCGGGCAGTGGGGTGGCTGCCACGCCGATGGCGCGTGCGGGCGTGAGGGCCTTGCTGCTCAGAGGCTGCCTGCCGTTCTCTTGATTGTAGTTGGAAGTCGCAGAACCTGAGCTCAAGTTGGAGTTCCCACAAGATGCGCCCTGGAGTGAGGTCATTAGGTTGTAAATCCACCGTCAGTCAGTTCGGTGTCCTTTTACAGGATTTCATGCAAAAGCGTTCCATTTTTATACACCAGACATCACTGAGCTTTCAGCAGTAAAATTCTGACAAAATTTTGAGCAGTCTTAAAAATTATGTTGCCTTTTTTTCTCAAAATATTTTCTCTCAGGTAAAGGTTGTGACAGGAAAGGATGGGCAGACTGGTACTCCCGTTGCTATAGCAACCCAGCTTCCGCCAAATGTTTCTGCTGCTTTTTCATCCCAGCAGCAACCGCTTCAGGTACTTTTCGATGGTTCTCAAATGTAGCCTCATCCCAAACTTTCTTTCATCCAGATATTTTAACCTTCAATTTTACTATTTGCTCTCCAGCATTTTTTTCCAGAGCCCATTCCTTATTTTTAAAACATTTAAAAGACTTCCTGCATATGAAATGATAAAATTAAGTTGCATGAGTAAATGACAACACGGATCTTAATGCATTCTTATTTTTTCTGTGTTGAGTGTGACGCGGTAGTAGCCTTCGCATGCATGTCTCCTAATACAGTCCTGTTGAATGTGTGCTCAGGGTCCCTTGTGTGCTGTGTTTTAAATGTTGGTTCTTACCTGTGTCTTCTATCTGTATCTTTAAGAACAGTGCAAAACAGAGCAAGAAAAAAAGATTTAAGCAGCTGGTAACTTGATATTTTCCGCAGCTGGAAGAAACGCTGAAGTCAGGACCGTAGGCCCCCCCGGGTGTCCACTGAGTGCAGACTGAGTAACATTAATTGTTGGAAACAGAATTGTTGAGTGTTACGTCAGTGATGCCAAGAGCTTGGAAGGGCAGGTCGCGTCCTCTCAGGGGGGATGGGTGGTTCTCGCTTCAGAGACTAGTTTCATCTCGTGGTGATACCTTTTCTTTTTTCAAAGTTTTTATTTTTAATTTTGCTGTAATTTCTAACACACGTGAAAGTTGCAAAAACAGTTTTCCAAAGAACTCCTTTGTGCCCTTTCCCCGGGTTCACCGGATGTGCCCTTTTTGCCCGCCTCTGTTGTTTTCACTCTGGCGTATGTGTAGACACACACGTCTCCACCGAATCGGCCACAGGCCGTTGCAGTTCCCACGTCGCGCACTTTTAAGCCTGATGCCCCGTGTGCCTTAGGTGAGAATGTTCTCTTACCTGACACGGTCCGGGTCACGCCAGGGCCACGCCTAAGCCAAAGCTCATACGTGGTTTTTGTGTCTTGACCTGATGGTGTCCTTGACAGAGTGGACCCTTCCACAGGGCAGGGGCACTGTCCCCGCACAGTGCAATGCCACATACAACTCTTGACTCTCCCAAAACTGAACAACTGTTAGCCTGCTGTTGATTGGAAGCCTTACTGATAACATAGTTGATTAGCATGTATTTTGTTTGTTAATTTGTTATATATATTGTATTCTTCTTGTAAAGTAAGCTGGAGAGAAGGAAATCACAAGGAAGAAGAGAAAATACATTTACTGTTCTGTGTGGGAAAAAAATCTGCGTGTAAGTGGACCTGTGCAGTTCAAACCCGGCTTGTTAGAGGGTTGGCCGTGGTGGTTTTACCCTAGGCTGGGATCGCCTGTTGGGCATTGGGTGTAGTTGTCATGCCTCCTCGGTCATCTTCTTTTTTTTTTTTTTAAAGATTTTATTTATTTATCTGACAGGCAGAGATTACAAGTAGGCAGAGAGGCAGGCAGTGAGAGAGAAGAAGTGGCTCTCTTCGCAGAGAGCCTGATGCAGGGCTCGATTCCGGGACCGTGGGATCATGACCTGAGCCGAAAGCAGAGGCTTTAACCCACTGAGCCACCCAGGAGCCCCCTCCTCGGTCTTCTTTAATCTGGCCTGGCTCCTCAGTCTTTCATGACCTTTACATTTTTGAGTTGAGGCTGCTTGTTTGGTAGAATGCCCTTTGATACTGGATTGCCTGCTGTTCCCTTGTGTCTGATTTGGGCCATGTATCTTTGAGAGGAATACCCAGAAGTGACACTGTGTGCAGCTCGTGCTCCCGTATTAGGAGGCCGTGAGGTCGGCGGTCTTGGAACTGGTGACGCGCACTCTGACCGCTCGGTGAGGCTGGTGTCCGTCAGGCTTTCGCAGTGGAAGGTTCTTAGTTTTTCTTTGGTAAATGATGAATAACCTGGGGAAGATACTTTGAGACTCGGTTAAACATCCTGTATCTCCTTAAACTTTCAGCCACTAATTCCGCCATCTGGCCAGAATCCGTTTTCACCTTCAGGATTGCAGAATGGATTTTCTAGCTCCGTTGTCCCCAACGCGTCGATCAGTTGGCATTCTGCTGCGGGCGGCGCGCTCTCCTTTTTTTTCCATTTACATATTTATATGTGGATTTTTATTTCAGCCATTGGGTTATGTCACTAATAGTATTTGTTTATTTAGACTTACTGAATTCGGTAAAAATCACTCTTTTTTGGTCTGTGGTTCTGTTGAGTTGTGCCAAGCCCACAGAGTTGGGTAGCCACCGTGGTGGTCCAGAAACAGAGCTCCATCACCCTCCCAGAATCTGTGCCCCCTGCCTCTGTGATTTTGCCTTTTCCAGAATGAAATCTGGATGGAGTCCTACTGCCCGTGGCTTCTGTCGCTGAGCGCCCACGCTGTGCCTTTTACCAGTTGTCTGTGTCTGGGGGCAGGGGTGTCCCCGCTTTGTCTCTTCACTCACCCATCGAAGGGCAGTTGGATTGTTTCCTTAGGAGTAAAGCAGCCTCGGTGTTCACAGAGAGTTTTGTGTGTGTGAATCTAGGCCTTTGTCTCTTTCGGGTTCAGACCTTGGCAGCAGATTGCAGGCTTGTATAGGTTCGAGTTTTCTTTTCTTTTCTTATTTATTTACTTATCTGTTTGACACAGACAGAGATCACAAGTAGGCAGAGAGGCGGGGTGGGGGGGAAGTAGGCTCCCCGCTGAGCAGAGAGCCTGATGCAGGACTCCATCCCAGGACCCTGAGATCATGACCTGGGCCGAAGGCAGAGGCTTAACCCACTGAGCCACCCAGGCGCCCCCAAGTTTTCTTTAAAAACTGGCAAAGGCGCCCTGGCTGTGCCCTTCTGCGCTCTGCTGCCCCCAGTGGCGGGGAGGCCCTGGTGCGTCCTGCCTGCTCCTCTCTGGTTGTGGCCACACGCCTGCGCGGTTGTTGTCTGTGAGTCGTCTTGGGGAAAGTCAGACTCCAGCGTGTCGCTGTTCTATTTGAGAATTCTTTGTATGATGTGAATGCAGGTTCCCTGTCAGATACAGATTTGGAGAAGTTTTTCTGCCATTCTGAAGCTTATCTTTCTCTCTCATACTGTTTTCCAGAGCAGAAGTTTTAGGTTTTGATGCGGTCTGTTTTATCATTTTGTTGGTTTTATAGATTATGCTTTTGGCACCCTAAGAACTCTTGGCTCAGCCCGAGGTCACAGAAACCTCTATTTTCTCCTGGAAGTTGTATGGTTTTGAGTTTCACACTTACGTCCACAATCCCCTTTGAGGCAGGTTCTGTATACATGGCAGACATGAACGTGGGAGTTCGCGCTTCTTGTTGATTTCCGCTTGTTCCAGCACCGTGTCTTGAAAAGCCCACTCTGCTTCCGTACACTGACCTTGCCTTGCTGCTGGAAATGAGCTGATTCCTGGCTGTGTGGGTCTCTTTCTAGACTCTCTGGAATTCCCTTCATCTTTGTGTCTTGCTAATGTCACATGGTCTGGGCCATTGTCGCTTTGTAGTAAGTCTTGAAATCAATGTGAGTTCAACCTTTTTCTTTTCTTCTTCTTCTTCTTCTTCTTCTTTTTTTAAATGGTTTTGGTCACTCTAGTTCCTTTACATTTTCGTAGAGATTTTAGATTCTGCTCTGTGGATATTTGCAGAATTTTGATTTGGATTATGTTGACTCTGTTGACCACTGTGGGAAGGAGTGATATCTTGACAGTACTGAGTCATATGAGAATATGCCATATCTCTCCCTTTGTTTTGGTCATCTTTGATATGTTTCATCAGTGTTTTATGTAGTTTTCAACGTGCCCATTCTGTGCATATTTTGTTAGATTTATACTCAGGTGTTTCCAGTGTTTCTGTGGTATTGTATGTGGTTGTTAAAAAAAATTGAAACGTTCATTGCAGATGTGTAGGAATGCAGGTAATTATTTGAACTTGTACTTTGCAGCCTTGCTAAACTTGTCTGTCAGTTTTAGGAGCTTTTTTGTAGATTCCCTGGGATTTTCTACATAGACAGTAATGTCTGCCAAGAAAAGCAAGATTTATTATTTTTTTCCTGTTTATACGCCCTCTGTGTGTTTTTATTTTTTTGCCTTATTGTCCTGGCGAGGACTTCCAGATTTGCTAAGTCCATCGGGCTTTTGCAGTGAATAAGAATACTTATTCTTACCTTCTTCCTGATGTTTTGGGGAAAACATTTAGTGTTTCGCCATCAGGTGTGATAGTAGTTGTAGATTCCGTGGATATCCTTTACCAGGTGAAGGAGATTTCTTTATTTCTAGTATTGATCATGAATGGATATTGAATTTTGTCAAATGGTATTTTTATATCTATTTGCATGATCATGTGATTTTTTTCTTCCTGGGTCTGTAAAGAAGGTGAGTTCTAGCACATTGAGGTGTAATTTATTGGCGGGGAAGGCACAGATCTAAGTGTTTCAGCTTGTGGAATTTGTCAGGTGCTGGTATAACCCACTCCGCTCAGGTCTCTTTATGCCCCTCCATCATCTGCTGCCCAGGGCCCCCCTTCTGTTACCGTGTGTTTTGACCTGATGGAGCCCTTCATGCTGGGCCTCCTGCACAGTTGACGTGTCCTGCTCACTCTCTGAGCCTTTCCTTGCTGGCACACACTAAGGTTCATCTTGTGTTTTCCTTGCTCTGGCCCAGAATCAGTCCTTTCTGCAAGGGGCCCATCCACTTTGGTGGGGAGGCATAATTTGAACCTGATATTTAGTTGCTTCTCGTGATGAGTTTGACACGACTGAAGCTAAGATCTTTGGCATTTGAGATTGTGAGAACCTGTATTAGCTGGGCATCTTTCTTGTTAACGCTTCGTGGAGTGTCATGCGTTACTGTGTTTCTAGACCACATCCATAAGTATTTGCCTAAGGACAGTGGGACAGCGGAAGGCAAGAAGTACCTGTCAGGTTATGAAACGTGTGGCCTCCATGGTGACACAGGTTAAACCACTGTGACTTGACGTCACGCTCACCAGATCACCAGAAATTAAACCGGACAGAATCCGCTGTTGTGGGTCAGTGGGATTCTCATCTGCTTTTGGCGGGAGGGTGGCATGGATGTTTGGAAACATTTTGCCTGACCTAGAAGAGGTGAGCACAGGCAGACCGTTTGTCCTAGAAGTGTGCTGTAAGAAATTCTTGAGTGTGTCTGCCAGAAACCAGGTATAATAGTGTTCCTAGTGGCCCTGGTTGTAAAAGCGTCCAGCTGGTAAGAACCGAATGTCTGCTGGCAGGGAGGACAGTTCAGTGGATCGTGCATGTTCATACAGAGCACCGTCAGTGAGAGCCGTCAGTAGGGAAGGAGGTGGTGGCCCCAGTGCCGACATGCGTGGCTGCGTGTGGGGCTCGGCCACACCTTGTGGAGCAGAAGGGTGTGTGGGGAGTTGTCTAGGAAGCAGAGGCAGAGGACATGGTGTGTGGAGCTGAGTGTGTAGGTGAGCACAGCGGAGACGCTCATACGCGGCTCGGGCAGAAGTGCCCGCGCAGGGCCCGGGCTCTGTGAGGCACGAGCCTGAGCAGCACAGGCATTGCTCTATTTGTATTTTTATTGTGTTCAATGATTTGAGAACGAGAGTACTAGTGGGAGGGCCAGGGGACAGAGAATCTCCAGCAGACTCCCCGCTCAGCATGGAGCCTGACATGGGCTCGATCCCAGGAGAGCGAGAGTGCACAAGCGGGGTGGGGGCGGTAGAAAGAGAGGGAGAAGCAGGCTCCCTGCTTCTGCAGGGATGCAGGGTGGGGGGCTCGATCCCAGGACCCCAGGGTCATGACCTGAGCGGAAGGCAGACACTTAATGACCGAGCCACGCTGGTGTTCCCTTGTTACTTAGATTTTAAACAGCCGTCCTCATTGGAGATGATTTCTCGGTAGTTATGATACTAGAGGAAACAGATAATGGTAGCTCTGTGACCTTACCCCACTATTGCTATCCTTTTTTTTTTTTTTTTTTAAAGATTTTATTTATTTGAGAGAGAGAGAGAAGTAGCAGTGGAGAAGGTCAGAGGGAGATGCAGGCTCTCATCTGAGCAGAGAGCTGGACGTGGGTTATGACCCCAGCACCCTGAGATCATGGCCCGAGCCGAAGGCAGAGGCTTCGCCGAGCCACCCAGACACCCCTGCTGCTGCTGTCTTGCTCTTACATGTGTGTCCTTGTTTTATGTGTATAGTTACAAGCTTGTGGGTGTAGACTGGGTGGAGGTCGGCAGCTTGGTTTGTTGTAATAGGTGTGCTGTCAGGGCAAGTGCTTTTTCTGTTTGTGTTGTCCTCAGTTTCCCTGCCCAAGGTGAGCCTAGGGAGACCGCTGGTAGAACCTCGAGCTGAGACGTGGTGAGCCCTGCGCACCAGAGCTCTTCCCACCTGCGAGTCCTGTCCCCGCTCTGACTGCATGCCCAGACTTGCGGACCACAGGCCCAGTTAGTTCGTAGTTGCTTGGTGGTTGGGTTTATTTAAATTGGGCTGAGATTTACTCCCAGCTGACTGCCAGCTGTCGTGACTACCCTCAGTTTCTTCATCCCGGAGTAACATTCAGGGGGCAGACTGTCTCCCTTGTGAGCTGCACCCCCGTGCCCTCAACTGTTCTTTCCCCTGGTGTAGCTTCCACACTCCCTGGAAATTACACTGTCTTTTATGGATAAAGTCTGTTTTGCTGCTCTCTTAAAATGGGCACTCAGGGGGCGCCTGGGTGGCTCAGTGGGTTAAAGCCTCTGCCTTCGGCTCGGGTCATGATCCCAGGGTTCTGGGATCGAGCCCCGCATTGGGCTCTCTGCTCCGTGGAGAGCCTGCTTTCTTCTCTCTCTCTGCCTGCCTCTCTGCCTGCTTGTGATCTCTGTCAAATAAATAAATAAAAAATCTTAGGAAAAAAAAAAGAAAAAATGGGCACTCAGAGTTCAGTTCCCATCAGAGAATCTCTGTTTTCTCTCTCTTTTTTAAGAGCTAATAAATGATTGCTAATTGAAATCAAGTTTATTTTTTAAAGAATTATTTATTTATTTTTTTTTTGCAATGGAGAGAGCACGAGCAGCGGGAGAGGCAGAGGGAGAAGCAGGCTCCCCATGGAGTAGGGAGCCGGATGCGGGGCTCGAGCCTAGGACCTCGGGATCATGACCTGAGCTGAAGGCAGGCATTTGATGACTGAGCCACCCAGGCGCCCTCAGGTTTTATTTTAAACACTGCAGTATCTGTCCCAGTAGAATAGTCAGCCAGACAGTGTAAGAGAAAGCAGAGTCATTCTGACAGCGAGAGTAGGGGCAGCCGGGAAGCCGGGGAAGGGAGACTGCCCCTACCTGCCCTGGTCTGTGTTGAGCGCAAGTTGTTTATTTCAGTAACGTCCAGTGTTTTAGCCTTTTCCTGTGGATGCCTTGTTTCAGCATCATTTTGGGGAAGAGTTTCCATCCCCTTTGGGGGCTGTACAGCCCTGAGGGGGTGACCGGGCTGCATGGCCGTGCGTCCCCTGGGCTCGGCCTGGCTCTCGTCCTCCCAGCGCCCGGCCGGGCTGCACCTGGGCGTGCCGGGCCTGCGGCTCTGCTTCTCCTGGCGCTGCGCCTGCAGCTCGCGGGCCTCCGCTCCCCGCTCCTCCGCTCCCCGCTCCTCCCTCCAGTGAATCTGTCTTCCAGAGAGCTTGTTGTTCAGTTCGGGCACCTCCGCTTGGTTCTCTTTCTTAATAGTTCCTTCTTTGTGGTCACGGTTTTCCTGTGTTCGTCGTTGCAGTATGTTTTCTTTACGTTCTTGGGCTTCTTGAAGTCACTGGGGTCCCTGCTGCTGAGCCCAGCGTTCGTGTGGCGTGGGGTTTGCGCCCGTGTGCTGTGCTCTGAGCATGGCTCGGGTTTTCCTGCATCTCCGTGTCTGGGAGAGACTTCGGATGTCGTGAACGAGATGTTGCAGACACAAGGTTCAATTATGGTCTTCGAGCAGTATTGCCTGTTTCGGCTTCAGGAGCGAACGCGTTTGAGTTGGAACTCTCCCGAGTGAGGGCACCTGAGACCTCGGCGTGCTTGGAGTCTGTGTGTGCCTGCTGTAGGAGGCAGCTGGACACGAGGGAGGGAACTCGGGGCCTCCCCATGTCCAGTCATCTCCCGGGCTGACTCCGCCTTCCTCTGGTGCAGTGTTGTGCTCTCCGTCCTCGCGGTCTTCCAGCCAGTGAGGCTGTGTGTGTCTGGTTCTGGGCTGGCCCGCACAGCGCGGGCTGGGGCCTGCCCTCAGGCCAGGTGCTAGGAAGCTGTAAACCTCTCCTCGTTCCTGTCCTTCCTCGCAGGTGTCCAGTCCCATCCTCCAGAGTTCATGTTCGTCTGGATTCTGTGCAGTCTGATAGGAATCACTTGGCCATTTCTGGACGTAGAACCTTTTGTCAGTTTCTGTTATTTCAAAAACAGGCTTCTTTTGGTATGAAAGTATATATTCATTGTAGGATGTTTGGAAGATATAGAAAAGTGCACACACACAAATTATGAATTACTTCTAATCCTGTCCCCAGAGATAACCGCTATCACATACCATGTGTTTTTCAAATCCTTCTTTTCTTTCCTCCCTCCTTTCCCCTTCCTCTCTTCCTTCCTCCCCCATCTTCACTAAACGTAGATAGGAGCGCTCACTTTGCCCTCAGTCGGTCACTGCACCCGTCCCCGGGGGAGGCCCTGACCTGTAGCGTGGCTGGCATTGGCCGGTGGTGCGCCCCCCCCCCCCCCGGGGGCATTGCCTTGTGTAGGCGTGCGTGACTTCGGCATCCGGAGTGCTGGGTTCAGCAGGGCCGACCCAGTGGGACCGTGAACACAGTGTTCACGACGAGGGCTTGGTACACATCATCCTTAGCAAGCAGCAGCCCTGCAGGGACGGTACAGAGATGCGAAGGCGTGGGGCGCTCCGGCTCGGCCACTTCCTGTCTGTGCCGGAAGCTCCCTGTGTCAGCAGTGGACATCACCTGTACGCGCGTTACCCGGCGTCCCCAGCTGCGTAGGGAGCCCGCTGGCCGCGGTGCCATCGTGGAGACCCAGGTTTATCAGATTGTTGTCTGTCAGGCAGGGTTTTAGTGTCATTTTCCAGGAGGAAGAAATTTTCAGCTTTTGCGTTTTGGGGGTGAAGTGATGACAGGCAGCGTGATGGACAGGGAGGCGCAGGTGTCGGATTGAGGACCGGTGTTTCCTGACACTGGCTTGTCCTTTGCCGTTTCTCTTCATTTCTGAGGGATTGTAGGTCTGCACTGATAGGAAACTCCATTTAAAACCAGAATAAGATCTTCCACACGTCCTTTTTTTCCCTTCCAGAGGTAAGTTAGAACTTTAAGTTCTGGGTCATGTAAGAACCTACGTTACATGTGCTGCGCAGCTAACATTTCTCTAGTTAGAGAGTAGGGAGGCCAGTGTGTGGTGTAATCACGATAGTTTAGTTCATACCCGTTCTTGTAAGGCACCGACATGATCAGCCTCTCACGTGCTCGTTTTCTCTTTCAGCAGCAAGCTCTGGCGGGGGCCCTTGTGGCAGGGGCCACAGGTGTGGCAGAGACGGACCCCTTTAAGAGGCAGCAGGCGGGGACCCCGGCAGGTACGTCCCGGAGCACCGGCCCTAGTGGCCTGAGGGGGCATACAGCGCAGTGGCTGCATGAATGCTGATGTGCTTAGTTTTGGTGACTTTCTTTCTCCTTTGAGAGTAATTTGTTTGTGCTGATCGGCTGAAGAGAACATTTGTGTGGCTGCATGGGTGTGTACTGAACTTAGAAGTTTGCCCACTGAGTTCGGTAGGTTCCATTTCGGGTTTTTCTGTGCTGGTGGGCTCTTAGTCCTCATGATAGGATGGAGGATAAAACCGCCTTCTTTTTCAGGTTGTCAATCGCTTTTTTTTTTAAACTGAATTTTTTTTCGAATTGTAAAAACACGTTTTTTGTGAAAGATTTCGGCAGTCAAGGAAGTTGTGAGTCAAGTGTCCGTCTGCTTCGGTGTTCCCTGCCTGTGCCCCAGCCACCGAGGTCACTGCCGCTGGCTTCTGTGTGCGCGCCCGACCTCCTGCCCGCACGCTTGCGTTGTCGCCCGTGGTCGTTCTGACGGGGTGTGGGTGCGCTTGCTGTGCCCTGTTTGGTCGCCAGCAGTAACTTCCCAGGCCGCCTCGCCCACCCCGGACCACACTCTCCCAGCGGCCGCGCCTTCCTCCGGCGCGTGGGGCTCCGTCCCTCTTCACGTCCTTGGTAGTGTTCCTCTTGGTAGCCTCCTTTCTCTGAACACTGAGCCCAGATTTTTTTTTTTTTTTGACACGTTTGTCACTATCTAAGAGAGAAGCTCCTAGGAATGGAAGTGCTCGGTCAGACCACGCGGGGACGCACGTGGCCCTGCAGAAGGGCCGGCCCCTCTGCAGTCCCGCCTCCAGTCTCTGGTGCTCTCACGTCGTGGCCAGCGGGCGAAGCACGAGCACTGCTCCGGTCTTTGTTGCTCTGCGGGGGGGGCACGGCTGGCCTGGTGCGCCGTGGAGCTCTTCAGTTTGATGCGGCTGCTTGGTCCTTGCCGTGTCGCTGACCTTCCGTGACTCTGCCTCTGCTGAGCCCGTTTCGCTCTTCGCCTGTCCCGTGTGTCTGGCTGCTGGCACCTCTCCCCTGAACGTGGCAGAGCTTTCCGCAGGGCGGCCCGCCAGCCTCCCGCGCACGCGCATGCCGCACACACCGGGGTCTCCTGGGGTGCCATTCGCCCTTGCTTTCGTATGAGGCTGCTTCTTACACTTGCGAAATTTTAATGGAAAGAACTTGTAGTCATCGACCTTAGCTTTTCTGGCTTCCGGATTTTGGTTCACGTACGGAAGGGCCAAAGGGCCTCCCTGTTCAGAGCTTATTAAAAAAAACACTGACACATGTTTTTCCTACTACTGTTGTTTTGTTTTTACATCGAATCGCACCTTTTCTGAAACTTATTCTAGAGCCGTCTAAGCGGCCTCGGCTTGAGGTGGGCCACCAGGGGCCAGTTTTCCAGCACCCGGGGGCAAACGCAGGGGTTCCTCTTCAGCAGCTCATGCCCACGGCTCAAGGTAAGGCCCGGTGCCCGCACTGGCTCCTCCGGCTCAGAGCGCGTGCAGCGAAGAGGCCTGGTGGCCCGGCGTCTGGCGGGACTCATGTGGTCGCGGCCGTGCAGCGGATGTGGTTCCTGGGGCTGGGACACGGCTCTGAGCTGTGGTGCGGGCGAGGGCAGGGGCCAGTGCAGGCGTGCCCTCTGCCTGAGGGAGTCATGGCTCTCTTCCTCCTCGGGATCCTGTCGCTCGCACGCCAGCATGCTCCTTGGTTGCTTCTGTGGTCGGGGCACCGGTTACCTGCCTACTCGGCTTGAGGCTAGCTTGCAGGGCTCAAGCACCTTTCTTTCCTTCTTTGTGTGCTCGTTTACGACACTAGAGGTCACGTAACAGACGTTTGTACCAGTGGCATTTCCCGTTCGAGTGTGTGGTGGCTCTAATGGGTCTGTGATGAGCACCGGGGTGGGAGACCTGCCGCGCGAGAGGCTGGGGGCTGCAGACTCAGCGCCGCTGGGGCTGTTTCTGTCTTGCAGGAGGAATGCCTCCGGCCCCTCAAGCCGCCCAGCTTGCCGGACAGAAGCAGAGCCAGCAGCAGTACGACCCATCCACGGGGCCCCCGGTACAGAACGCCGCCAGCCTGCACACCCCGCCGCCGCAGCTCCCCGGCAGGCTGCCCCCCGCCGGCCTCCCCACCGCGCCCCTCCCGCCAGCACTGCACTTTCCTCAGCAGCCTCCGGCGGTGGAGCCTCACGTGCAGCTCCAGGTCCCTGCGAAGACGCCACAGCCGAATGCCTCTATCCCCGTGCCCCCGCCCAGCCAGCTGCCGGCGCCACCGCCGCAGCCGGTGCCGCAGTCCCTGCACGCCCCGATGCCTGGGAAGGCTCAGATGCAGGCCGCTCAGCTCTCGTCCCAGCCACAGGTACTTGGTGGGCGTCTGTCCTGTTGCTTAGAAACGGAAGGCAAACCGAGGCATGCGCTGCGTGGGTGTGTGTGCCGTCCTGCCCTCCTGGAGGCTTGCTGTCCTGCTTGGAACCAGTACGTCGCCCAGCGTCCCTTTATCCGCCTCTGTGGCCGCAGTTGCACTGTGGGAACACCAGCGAGCAGTACGGGCTAGTTGCTGCTGGTGGTTTGGTGGCCATGCAGAGGGCGTCATGGCTCTCATCCCGGCTGATGTGTCCAGTGACACAGGTGGATGGCAGGTGCCCTCCCACCAGTGTGCGACGGGGGTGGTGCGAATGCGGGGCTGCTGTAGGCTGCATGGCTATAGCGAGCTCCTGGTGAGGCTTGTCCCCGCCCAGCAAACTGCTGGGCCCTCCACGAGCGCCTCCCCCTTCTGGGTGCTCTGCGCTCTGCAAAGGCACAAAGCCTTCCTTCCCTGGGTTTGTAGCCTGATACTCCTCGTCCCCTATTGATCGCCATTGGCCCAGACACTTTTTTTGAGAGGCGTGCGGGGTTTGACCCTGTATGGTGACGGGGTGACGGCAGTCATATTTGCTTTGTGCTCACCACCTGTTTGGCATTGGGCGCTGTGGGGAGACTTTATTGGCATTATTTTTTCTGCCCGGCAGCTCTAGGATGTGCTATCTTTGTTACCTGTATTTTACCATAAAAAGGCTCGAGAGACTGAAATAATTTGGCGTGATCACCTGGTTGGTGATTGGAGTAGCTGTGATCTGTACCCCTTTGGATTCTGGATCCTTTCGTGCAGGTCTGCATGGCCGCGCTCTGCGTATCTTGGGGACCCAGCACCGCTTTTGTTATGTTTTTGTGGAAACAAGTCTCTCTGGTTCTAGTACTTTGTTTTATTGAGGTACACGGCTAACTTCAGGCCACACTGGGGTTTTGCTTGGATTCCTTTACCTGCCCCTGTTGTTGAGAGGATCAGCTCCTTAGAAAACCCATGGAAACATGTCCCTTCTAGATTGGGTCGGGCTGATAGACTTCTGTGAAAGGCCACCACAAAGAGGGGACGTGAGAACGCGTCAGGATCGTGGGCCACGCGGTCTCCGCTGTAGTCTCCGAGCCCCGCCATTGATGGCGAGCAGCCCCCGAGCACGGAGACGAGGGCCGTGGCGGGTGCCGCTAGGGCTCTTTCTCCAAGGGCGCGCGGCCAGCTGCAGTCGGAGACTGGGTGAGATGGAGACAGGAGTCGCACACTGCCTGGGTGCAGAGAGTTTCCGTCGGTGTCTTCCCCGGGTTCCAGGCTCTAGATGTGCCTCTTACATTGTGGGGGCCACCTTGCCTTCTCTGCTTTCTGCTTCCCCACAGAGTTCCTGTGGGAGCTTAGCTTTTGTCTGCAGCCCGGGTGGGAGGGGTTCCTCAGACTTGACCTGCTCTGATGGACAGAGATGGGATCTTTACCTGACAGATTGCCTGCCGGGAGAGGGGCATGTGGAATTGGTATTCACCTTTCAAAGAAAAGGTACAAGGTGAACATTTGGTACTTTTCAGTTAAGAGGAAGCTTGTACAGGGGCACCTGGGTGGCTCAGTCTTAAGCGTCTGCCTTTGGCTCAGGTCATGATCCTGGGGTCCTGGGATCGAGCACCGCATCGGGCTCCCTGCTTGGCGGGAAGCCTGCTTCTCCCTTTCCCACTCTTATGTTCTCTCTCTCGCTTGTGTCTCTCTCTCTCGAATGAATAAAATCTTAAAAAAAAGAAGCTTATACAATTATAAATTCTAAAAAATAATTTGAACAGGAGAAACAGCTACAAAAAGCAAAAGACAGAGGAAGAGGCTCCCCTCGGATAAGATGGTCCATGAAAGCTGAGTTTGGGATGCGTCCTTGGTGCAGCGTTGTGGAGTGCAGGGATGTGTCCCTGCTGTGGGCGTGGTTGGGCGGGTGTGTCTTTGTGCTGTGTGCCCATGACCTCTGTGCTCTGCCGCGGAGGGGCTCCTCTGTGCGCATCTCTGGGGGCGACGCGGTCTCTGACATGTGGCTGCACTGGTGGGAGGGCGAGGGCTCCCGTTCACTGTTGGCCTGTTTTCTGCCTGCCAGACGGTGGTGTCGACAAGACCGCCTGTGGACCCTGCCCAGCCCTGTCAGCGACCCCCGCCGGCGGCCTCTTCTACCTCGTCCATAGCTCCTGCCAGCGGCTCGGGCCCGTCGCCGGTACGGGTCTCTGCAGGAAATAGACCCTCCTCGGCAGCCAACAAGTCGCTGTCTCCGGTCGCCTCCCGGTCCCTGGGGGCAGCTGTGTCAGCACCACCCAAACCCCAGAGCCCAGCTCAGAATGCCGCCCCGCCCCAAGACAGCTCTCAGGACAAGCTGGCAGAACAGATAGCACTGGTGAGCGCACTTGGAATGTCAAGAGGGTTGTCACACGTGTTCTAGTTTGTGAAGCTCGTCTGCTCTCAGTATCTGCACAGGATGCGTAGCTATGGTGAGGATGGTCAGACATGGGTTCTGATCAGTTGGAAACCAGGGTTACCACTGGGAACCTGGACCTGTCCTGCTGGAAGTGGGCTTGTGGGGGGGAACGTCCTTTCTTTGCTGACCTCCGAGGCGGCGCTCCGTGCGGGCTGCGGGGCAGGGCCGGGAGGACTGCTGAGGCCAGCGTGGCTGTGGCCTGGCCCCTCGTCAGTGCTTGCTGTTTATGGGGTGACTGAGCAGTTCAAACTTCCTGAGGGGAACTAAACATACCGAGGTTGGTAGGATGTCCCAGCCCGTGTTCGCTGTTGTCCGGTGCTCACTCGGTGCTGATGTGTGGCCAGCCTCGGGAGAGCCAGCCCTCCCCTTCGCAGTGGTTTTGGAGCAAGGGCCAGGCATGTGCCGTTTCCCTTGTCAGTGCTCTGGTGTGAACGTTGGCCCGAGCGTTTGATTTGTGTTTCAGAGACAGGGTGTGACCCTGCTTCCCCGGCTTCCGGGGAGGGTGGCATGTCTGCTGACCTTTCTAGGGCCACTTTGGATCTTTGCATCCAGTCCTTTGTTACTGAGGCTTCGTGAATTCGGGGTGGGACTTAGTGGGGCGCACTTAATAATTACGCGTGGGACACACCTTGCCCCTGTACTCCTCCCAGGAAAACCAGATCCATCAGCGGATAGCAGATTTGAGGAAAGAAGGCCTGTGGTCCCTCCGGCGGCTGCCCAAGCTGCAGGAGGCCCCACGCCCCAAGTCGCACTGGGACTATCTGCTGGAGGAGATGCAGTGGATGGCCACGGACTTTGCCCAGGAGAGGAGGTGGAAGATGGCCGCGGCCAGGAAGGTAGGTGAGGCGCAGGGGGCGGCGGTTCCTGGACAAGTGCGTGTTCACGGCTGTATGTGGGGTCTGCAGACCGCCTCTGAGGGGTTTGCCTCCTAAACACGGAGCGTGTCCTGGCGCTGTTGAGGAAGTAACCATGCTGTGTGGTTTCCTTGCGAGGGGCTGTCTTCAGAGGCCCGGGCTGGACCGCGGGGGCGGATGTGTCTGCCCCTGCTGCAGCTTCAGCGTCCGTTCCGCTGCTGCTTGTCAGCCTCTCCTGGCGGTCGGAAGGCCTGCAGCCCCCAGAACACAGGCTGGTGCCAGGGCTGTTGTGATGCGGGAGCCGAGGAGGCTCAGGGTTGGCAGGGAGCAGTGAGGCTGGTTGGCTGCCGGGCAGCTAGGGGGTCGTCCTGGGCCTGCAGGCTGCCCACTGCCCTGCACTGCCTGGTCTTCTGTCCAGCGCCCCCCAGTTCTGGCTGGGAATTGGTTTCCTTCTCACTGGTCCCAAAGCAGACACCCAGTCCTGGGGAGCCTTTGGCAGATGGCACTGGCGTACATACTAGGAATGCAGAAGGGACAGCGTTCCAGAAGCCTTAGGTCTCAGAGTACGAAGCAGCTGTCTTTGCCTGTGTGTAAATGGCTCTGGGCCTTGCTTCTCTCACGTCGCTGCACTGCCGTCTGTTCCTCGGGGGCACACCTGCTCTCTTTTCGTTTCCGGTGCTCTCAGGCCTGGGGAGTGGTCCCATGTGCCCTGCTGTCCACCCCCCTCCCCGAGCTCTGCTTTCCTTACGTAGGCCGGGGTCTTGAATCAGATTCATGGAGTTCAGAAAAACCTGACTGCTCCTTAGGCACGGTTTTTTCATAAAGGACGATGGTCCTGAGCATGTGGGCACCAGGTGGGTTAGGGCACCGGCAGCTAGTGCTAGCCCTCTCCTGTGAGAGACTGCAGACCCTGAGCAGGAGGCTTTGTGCCAGGGCTGTGAGTGGACCAGGACGCGGCCCCAAGGAGTCTGTGAGTGGGGGGGTCCATCCGCGGTGTCCAGCGGGCCTCCAGCAAGCTTCTCCCTGCAACATGTTGGCCTGCAGCCAGGCATGCCCAGGCTCATGAGGTGTCTATGGCCAGGTTCCTTCTCAGCACCTTTTGGAGGGCTGCTGGTAGGAGATGAGAGCACAGATCCTGGAAGGCGGGTTGGGATTTAAAGGAAAAGTCGTGAAAATGATGAATTCCCCCCCACTTGTAGTGCAAGTGATGCCTGTTGAAGGTGTTCGTGTTGGATGGAAAGATACTAATTGTAGGTCACGCGAGGAAAGAAGATTGTGACACAGTATGGTGTACTCTCTGGGGGAAAGTCAGTGTATTTGGTAAACTAGCACTTTGTAGAAAGCCAGGCAGGGTGTTGGCGGCGTTTTGTGCCGGTGTGGGCTGTGTCGGCGGCCAGGGGCCCTGTGCGCCTGCCTGTGGCCGCACGGTGTCAGGTCCGCGACCCTTGCTTCTCCAGCTCATCAGGACGGTGGCGCGTCACCACGAGGAGAAGAAGCTGCGTGAAGAGAGGGGAAGGAAGGAGGAGCAGAACCGGCTGAGACGCATCGCTGCCTCCACCGCCCGAGAGATAGAGTGTTTTTGGTCAAATATTGAACAGGTAAATCCTGGAATTTAAATGGGGTCCTAAAACATAGACTGTGCTTTCTGAATGTGCCTGACCAAGGGACGCAGAAACCCGAGCGGTCATGCCCGCGGCGTCCCTGGGACAGGTGCGTGCGCCCGTGCTGCTTCCTGGGCTCTTGGCTGTGCACCGCGGCCTCGGCTTCGTGCCATCGGCGAGGGGCCGTCCAGTGGTTCTGTCCGCGTGAGCGGGAGGCAGCCCGTTTCCCACGTGGCCGTTGCGCCGCACATCCGTTAACAGAACGTGCTACCCCGCCCCGGCCCATGCGGCTCGGGCCGCGCGTGGCTGTGGAACAGCTGGCGCAGTGCCACACGGCTTCATCCTGACGGGGTGGTGGGACGGCTGTGCTTTCTGACCCCGCGTGAGAGTTCTGACGTCCTGCACAGAGCTCCTGTGACCTCCGTCCCTAACGGCCTGTTTATTCCACTGTTTGTACTCAGGTCGTGGAGATAAAACTACAAGTAGAATTGGAAGAGAAAAGGAAAAAAGCCTTAACTTTACAGAAGGTGCCCAGGAGAGGTAGGACACGTCTTAGAAGGCCTCACATTGCTGCCGGCACTTTGGTCTCCTGCTGTCCCGCAGCTGGTTGCCGTGGTGGCGCTGGGGCACTTATTTGCCAGTCTGAGCCCGTGCTCTGCCTGACATTACACGGCCCCCCGCCTGTGCAGCTGCTCTAGCTGCGAACCCCGCTCTGAGGTTTGCTGACACAAGTCAGCGCCCCGGGCCCCTTGATCAAGTTCGAGCACTCTCGGGGTTGAGGTTCTGGGCCTGTGCCCTGTGGCTGGTGCCAGACACTGAGATGAACTCCCCCAGGGGTTTGCACCTCGTGGGCACCTCTGTGGTCGGGGCATGGCCTCTGCAGAGCTCTGACAGGACCGTCCCTTCCCTGGACACCGTGATGTGGGCCGGGCACCAGCGGATGCAGCTCTCACTGGCTGGGGGGGGCAGGGGGGCACGTTTCTCATTCTGCTGGTGAGGAGATGGAGGAAGAGCGGCAGGCTCTGCTCAGAGTCATAGAGCCGTGAGACTGTAGAGATTCTAAAAGACAAACGTTGCCATTTAGCGCCCAGGTTCCCTTCCCAGACCAGAGATGTGTGGGGAGCTGCCAGAGAACTTGGTAGGTCCAGGGCTGCTGGCTGGTGCTGTGTTATGGCCCGGTTCCCAGAAGGAAGGAGGCAGAGCTGACACTTGCTGTCCTCCCGCGAGGAGGTACCAGTGGGGCACGGCCTACACACGCAGTTTCGGTGAAAGTAATCAGCTTCCTTGTCTTTAGGAAAAGAGTCAAGGCCCCAGGGGCTGGATGCACTGCCGGAAGCTTTCCTGGTAAGTTGAGGCTTGCTCCTGTACTAGGTGAGAGAGGGAGAACACAGAGAAGACATGGCGCCTGATAAAGCAGGTCCCTTTTTTGTCTGGAGAAACGTGTATATCGTCCGTAGTAGCCCTTCTGGGGAAGAAGCCTGGTTTTTGGTGTTCGGCTGTCACAGGGTGTTGGTCTGGGGACAAGGGAAGACACAGTGTCTGGATTTAGTTCCACCTGCCTGCCGCCTGACACCTGTGCCTCATGGCAGTACAGGCTGGCGTGCGTGTTCCAGGCTCGCCACGGTCTTCTGGGAGCATGTAAAGTAGACATTTCTGCTTGCGTTTCCCATTCTGTGTTTGCAGATTTTATTCTCTGTTTCAGGAGTCGGGGTTGTCTGGAAGGAAGAGGAAAGCTAGCACATCTCTGACTGATGATGAAGGTCTGTCCCCTGGCACTCTCTTGCTGTCCGCATGGCGGGCTCTCAGACGGCAGGCCTAGTGCTTGCTCAGTGCTGTCAGGGTGCCTGGGGGCCCAGTGACTTGTGTCGTTGGGGGCCAGGCACCTGGGGAGGGTAGGTGGGTGTCTGCAGAAACGAGCCAGACTGTGGAGGAGGGAGAGCGCAGGAGCGCTCGGAGACGTGTTCTTTG
Source organism: Martes martes (assembly GCF_963455335.1). Lineage (NCBI taxonomy): Eukaryota > Metazoa > Chordata > Mammalia > Carnivora > Mustelidae > Martes > Martes martes. The sequence continues at coordinate 92,466,038 of NC_137901.1, forward strand.
CGTGGAGGAGCCTGCAGGGAAGGGCGGAGGCTGGCGGGAGAGAAGGTGTAGTCCGCTGGCGGGGCCTAGGGGGTGAGGGCTGTGTTCAGATCGGGGGCAGGCCGGAGCTGGGCCAGTCCTGCCGTGGGCTGCCGGTGGGTTCTTCTCACCCAGAGCCACGTCTCTGTTGGACGTGAGGTGCGGGGTATGGTCTGAGGCGCTGATTGCACAGGACGGGAGCCGAGCTGAGGGAACGGCATGCCGAGCAGTCGCTGGGACCCTGGTGTGGCTGATGACAAAGTCGGCATGACCCCGGACAGTCTGCTCCTGGGTTTTTCTGCTGTGGGGTTAGCAGGTGGATGAGAGGTTTGACATCACTCCATGTTCGGCTGGAGACGGTCTGTCGAGTAGCGAAGACCCAGGCCATGTTTCCCGCCCTGCCCACTCAGTACAGCTGCACTTCCAGACTTAACCTGGGAAACAGGCCCAGTTGAGCTCTCACAGCTGGCAAGACCGTGTTGGAGGCTGGTAGCGTTATGAGCAATTGAGAAGACGCAGTGAGATCTGTGTCCCTGACATCTTGTGGTGACTGTTTCAGTGGAAGATGAGGAGGAGACCATAGAAGAGGAAGAAGCAAACGAGGGGGCCGTGGACCATCAGGCAGAGCTGTCCAATTTAGCCAAAGAAGGTAGGCTGCGCGTGTCTTGCTAGAGATGCTCTTAGGAAATGTTGAACACGCACAGAAGAACATGTGAAAATGTGTGAGATCTAAAACCCAACAGATACCTCACGCACCGGCATCAGGGCCACACCGCGCAGCGTTGGGCAGAGTGCCTGAGTGCCACACGCTGGACGGTGACCTGCCCTAGTGGCTCGTCGCCTCTGCTCCGGTTGCCCTGCTGCCTGACATGGCCCGGGGTGCTGCTGGGCTCGCTTGGAGGAACGGCGTCTCAACAGCGTCGCGCCCTGGCCTTAGCGTGCTTTCCCTCAGCTCTCCCGTCCCCGAACTTCGTCTGGCCATGGTGTGTCGCTGCGGCTTCCCTAGCCGTCACTGCTGAGCTGCGTTGCGGGCACGACCGTGTCACTGACTCCCTCATGGGCTGCTGCTGGACGTTCGGGTTGTCCCCTGGTCCGCCTTCAGCACGCCGCGGGAGTGCTCCTGTGGCTGGGTTCAGCACACACGTGCGTGCCAGAGTGGGCGGGCCGGGCCGTCACGCACACAGGCCGCCGGACGAGACTGGCCCGGCAGGGGCTGCAGGGGTTGCTCCAAGCCCCGCCCGTCGGGGTGCTGCTGCTCCCCCGGTGAGGGGCACACGACGTCTCCCAGTGCTGGTGGGTGGCAGTTCTCGGAGAACAGACGAGGTGCGGCACCTTTTCACAGGTTCCTCTTTTCCACTGTGGGCTTGGGCTTGCTTTCCCGTGTCCGCACGCTGCAGCTGTGCGTTGTGACGCGGCCTTTCCGTTGGTCACGTGCATCACAGCCCCTCCCGGCTCGTGCTGTGTTTCTGTCGTCCTTATGGGGCCTTCTGATGAGCGGGTGTTCTTGACTTTATGTAGTTGGATTTGTCAGTCTTGTTTAAAAAAAACTCTCTTTTTTTAGAGATTTTATCTATTTGTCAGAGAGAGAGAGAGAGCGCGCGCACGCGCACAAGCAGGGGAGAGGCCGAGGGAGAAGCAGGCTCCTGCTGAGCCGGGAGCCAGATAGAGGACCGGATCCTAGCCCTGGGATCATGACCCGAGCTGAAGGCAGACGCTCAACGGACTGAGCCCCCAGGGGCCCGGGAAGCCTCTTTCACCTCGAGATCATGAGGCAGTTTTCCTGTTTGTCCACAGATTTTTTTCTTTTACTCTCACATCTGTGTCTATGACCCATTAAGAACAGCATTTGCCTGTTGTGTGGAGTAAGAGGACGATGTTTTGCTTCCTTCCTTCCTTTCTCTTTTCCTTTCCCGAAACGGATCCCAGTCGGCTTGGCCCCCTTTGAAAGGCTGGTGCCTGCTCCTGCTGGTCCCGGCCAGCTCAGACGGCAGGCTCTCCCCCGCCCGCTGTCGTGGCGTCGTGCTGCTGGCCGGCGTGCGGTCCTTGGGCTCCGCGCTGCTTCTGAGAGCGGGCCGGGGGTCCTTCCACATCCGTCCTCTCAGGATGGCCTCGGCCGCCTCGGGCCTCCTGCGGCCCTCCTCTGCCTCAGGACCCGCTCATCGGCTTCAGACAGACATCCACGGGGACTCGTGGCCTGGAGTCGGAGGGTGATAGTTGACACTTGCGTCTTGACGAGGCTGAGCTTTTCCAGTCCCTGATCACGGTGTGCCTGCCCGTCCACTCACGCAGGTCGTCCTCGGGCGCCTGCAGGGACATTTTACAATTGCCGGTGTTTTGTGAGGTTTGTGTTTAGGTGCCTGGTCTGTTTCAGGTCGTAGTAAGTGGTGTGTTCGCTAAGGGTGGGAGTGCGGCCGCCCCGTGGAGCTCACACACACCCCGTGGGCACAGCCTCCCCGCCCCACCCCCCAAGAGCGTCCACTCTGCCTGTCGCATCAGCGCCCGCTTGCCGTGCTCCTTCCCGCGCTCCTTCCGGGGAGGGGTGCTCTTGGGCGAGGTCTGGAAGGGAGCACCTCCTCGCCCAGGGGCGCTGTGTGGTGGCCTGTCGGCTGCTCCCTCCGCTGCTGCGGCGCCCCGCACGCCTCCTCTGTGCCTGCCTGTGGCTCCCTGGACAGCGCGCGCCTCGGGCAGGTCGGACTCCGGGCCGGCGTCTCTGCCGGCGTCTCTGCCGGCGTCTCTGCCGCGCGCCGTAGGCGGACACGGAACAGCCCCGCTGGCCGTCTGCTAGGGCAGGCTCTTGGTGCGGGAGGGTTCACAACTTTTTTATGTGTTTTTTACAGCATTTTTCTGCCTAATTTTTGTTTTGACTTTTATTTGATGTTTCTTTTTTTCATATCACCCATTATTTTCCATCAACAGTGTTTTTATTACGTTTATTAGGTTATAGCTTTTAGTGTTCATTTATGAGGTTATTTTAGAAATTTTAAAAATTCCTTTATGAGTAAAAATTGAATTTCTTCATGTCATGTCGAAGATTCTCATGTTCATAAAGAAGGTGCCTCAAAGCCGGTATCAGTAATGGGCAATAGTTACTTTTTGGAAAAAAGTAATTGCAGGAGGGCTGCAGCTGTGTTTTCTCCCCACCCTGCCGCCGGCTGCCATTCATGCTATAAACTATCCCCCTTTCTCCCCGTGATCCTTTCCAGCTGAATTGCCCTTAATTGACTTGATGAAGTTGTACGAAGGAGCTTTTCTGCCCAGTTTCCAGTGGCCGCAACCGAAGCCCGACAGTGAGGAGGCGAGCGAAGAAGAAGGTCTGTGTTGACATCTTTAAAGATCTCACCCACGACAAAATCCAGATCACACAGAGGAGGGTGCTTACAACAGGGCTTAAGTCACCTTCCTTTCCTTTTAGACGGATGGGAGAAAAAGATGCGAGCAGTTATGTGGGGGCATCTGGGTGGCTCAGTTGGGTGAGATCGGACTCGATCTCAGCTCGGGTCTTGGTCTCGGGTTGTGAGATTGAGCCCCGCCTGGGGCTCCATGTTCGGCGTGGAGCCTGCTTAAAAACACAAAAACAAAAAATAAATAAAAATGAAATAAAAAGGTGCAAGTATGTTTAATGTGTAATTTTGCACTGAGAGGGTTTTGTTAAATTCTATGCTTTTTATTTTCATTTATTAACTTGGCACAATTATTAGAGTATTTGTGAACAACATGGAAATGTTTTTGTCCACGTTTATGAAAGTCATTGTTTTCATAGACTTGGATTTGTATCGTGTGTATTCAGGGTGGACTGTGTTTGTTTAATGTGCTCGTTTTGAGGAGTTTATTTTACTTTATTTAAATGATCTAAACGAACAGCCTGTTTTTCCTTGGTTCCATTCCACTTGTCCTGATCACTAGACGCAGATTCCCGTGAGCAAAGAAGCTGGGGGCTGGCAGGGCCAGAGGGAGGACCGGTGGCCTCCTTGCTTGCTAGTCCTTGGAGACGATTGTGACTTTCCCTTTCCCGATGGTGGAGGGGCGGCCACTAAGCCCTTCAGAGCCCGTACGTCCGCGGGTGGGGCCGGCCCCTGGTTCAGTACAGGTCCCCCGTCTCTGCCTGAGGGCTCTTCACAGCGCTCCCGTGTGTGATGGTTTTATAGGAGTTTATACCCATGGATCTGGGGAGTGTTAGGTATATAAAGTGGGTTAAAAACAGATAAAAAAAAATAGTGCATTTGAAATATTTGGACTCTGACAACTTTTTACCTTGTATTTCTTTTTATAAACAGTAAGTAGGCGCATAAAAGTGTCGCAGCCACTGCAGATCTGTCCTCTTGTTCACAGATGTGGAAGGCGCCCTGGGCAACCGAGAGGGCCGGAAGGATGTGGTTCTCATAGACTCGCTGTTCATCATGGACCAGTTCAAAGCTGCGGAGAGAATGACTCTTGGGAGCCCTCACACAAAGGACATCGCGGAGGTGACCGCCGTGGCCGAAGCTGTCCTGCCCAAGGGCAGTGCCCGGGTCAGCCCCACGGTGAGGCGCCGAGCTGCCACGTGGGGGGGGGGTGTCTTCGTGAGGCCGGGAAGAGGCTTGGTCTTTCCCCACAGCTCTGTGCCAGCTGCGGAAGTTGTCAGGAAAAGCGAGTACTGTCTGGCTTCTCCTGTCACCTCTAGATCTTTTCTGTGGGGCTCTAGTGGGCTCACCGTGTGGCTGATTTGGCTTCGCGTTGCACAGAACTTTCTGAGCATTATTTTGAGAAGGGCGCATTCGGCCCGTGTGTCGCTGCAGGTGAAGTTGAACGCGCCATCTCTGTTGTACGGCGCGCTCAGGGACTACCAGAAGATTGGCCTGGACTGGCTCGCCAAACTCTACCGGAAGAACCTCAACGGCATCCTGGCGGACGAAGCTGGGCTGGGCAAAACGGTGCAGGTCATTGCTTTCTTCGCCCACCTGGCTTGCAACGAAGGTAAGAAGAGTGTCGTTGCTAAGGGCTGACTGGGGGGGGTGCACCTGGCGTGAGGGTGGAGGGTGCACCTGGCGTGAGGGTGGAGGGGACCCTTCTTCCTGCTGCTTTGCTCTGTGCTTTGCTGCGAGACCCAGGAGAACAGCGCTCAGAAATACGCGTGGCGTGAACAAGTGAAAAACTTGCTTGCGATTAACCCTAGAGCGAGCAACTCACTGTGACTCAGAATCTAGCACACTGTGAGGCCCACCAGGCTGCGGCCGGGCTGTGTGACTCCCGCGTCCCCTGTCGGCCAAGACCGGTGTGCACGGCACCTCTCCCCACGTGCCCGCCTTCCCTGTCGCAGCAGCGTGCACCAGCTTGCCTCCGGGAGGGGCCCCACCACCTGGGACCGCTTCTTCACTGCCGGGCTTCCGCAGGGGCTGGTGTGTGGGCCCACAGCTGCACAGCGGCAGAGAGAGGGTGCCTGCCTCCCTGTAACGGGCTGCCCACTCCCGCTGCTTCCTCACCTCTAGACTCTTGGAACTCACACGACATTGGTCCAGGCCCTGTGGCCTCTGTATTGGCATGTTTAGGGATCCGCCTCCCCCCACTCATTGCCCTCCTCTAGGCCTCTGGGGCAGGTGCTTGTCTTGTCCCCTGCTCTGGGCCTTGGAGGGCTGTAGAGGGACACATGCCTGTGTCTCTGACACACGACAGGGTCTTGCATACAAGTGACCCTTGAACAGTGTGTGGTGGTCATGAGAACTGACCTCCCGCGCAGAGATCAGTGCACATAGAGCTTTTGCCTTCCCCGTGACTTAACCACTGATAGTTAACGGTTGACCGGAAGCCATCCCGATAACACAAGTAGGTGACTAACACGTATTTGGTATGTTCTGTGTATTACGTAGCGTGTTCTTATAACAACGTCAGCCAGGGAGAAGAAAACGTCATTAGGAATACCCTAAGAAAGAGAACATACGGTACTGTATATATTGAAAAAAATCTGCGTGTGCTCACGTGGACCCGTGTGGTTCATTCCCGTGTTGTTCGTGGGTTATCTGTAGTGTTTCTTTTGCAAAGGGAGTGTTCCAGATGCAGACTGAGTGGGCTCCTGGATCGCTGACCAGAAGAGCAGACACATTGTCCTCTTTGTGGCGTTTCAGAAGCTGGGAGGGGACTCTTGAAATTAGGGTGGTGGCATCCTGCCGAGGAGCATGGGGAAACCGCCGAGGAGCGTGGGGAAACCGCCGGCGCTCAGCAGACCTGAGAGAGGCGGGCGTGCAGAGGGCGGTGGTTGCCCACCCTTTCCCCACCCTTTCCCCACCCCCCCGCCCCGCCTGGGAAGGCTGCTGCTTCCTTCTCCCCGGGGCTCGCTGCCCTCTTTCTCATCATCGCTAGCAGTGCCTTTTTTTGGTCCTCTGTGAGAAAAGCTTCATCAATCTCGGTTTTATTTTCTTTTAATTTTTATTTATTTTTTCAAAAGATTTTATTTATTTGAGAGAGAGGGCACAAGTGGGCAGGCAGAGGGAGAAGCAGACTCCCCACGGAGCAGGGAGTCCCGATGCGGGGCTCGATCCCAGGACCCCGGGATCATGACCTGAGCCGAAGGCAGAGGCTTCACCGACTGAGCCACCCAGGCGCCCCCTCAGTTTTTCGATACAAATGGATTGATACCAGGGCTTATTTTCTTGATTAACTTGTTTCTGTTTTCTGACCCAGTGTCCTGAAATTTTCGCTGTGGCACTTTAAAATCGGTTTTAGACACAGTCACTTCAGACTATCACCTTGCCTCACTATCTTACTGTTTAGCTGGAAAAATTGTTCGTTATTATATTTAGAAGAGTAAGAAATGGAAGCAGCCTACAGCTCCAAAAATAGGGACTCTTACTAGTTCATCAGTTGAACAAATGAATGCGCGAGTCCCTCAAACTCCAGGTACCCGCCTGGTGCCCGTGCTGTCCCAGGCACTGGTCCGGGCATCAGGCTGTGACTGTGCGCAGAGCAGAGCCCCTCCATCAGGAGGCCCAGCCTGGGCCCCAGCAGTGCGTCCGGTGTGAGGGGCCTTGCAGAAAACCGATCGCGGAGCAATGTTCTAAATGCTGGCTTATAAGAAGTCGTGGTTCTCCTTGGTAAGGGAAAGGGCACCTGGGGCTGGTGTGCGCCTGTCTGCTCCTGGGGGGCACCTTCTGGAGAGTTTTTGTCCTCTTGCATCTGTTTACGTCCTTGTTCACGTCCCTCTTGGGTGGGTCCTCTGGAGCGCAGGACACGGTGCTCTGCACACGAGGCCGTGTGTCCTGCACGCACGAGGCCGTGTGTCCTGCGCGCAGCCTTTCCAAGCTGCCGTTTCTGTCTCGGTGTGGTGTACGTCTTGTTTATAGCACGGAAGTGGAAATTTGTCTTGTGTGTATTCTCATAATTGAGGACATTATTTTTTGGAGGACTGAAGCTGAAACTGTTTCGGGTGGTGTGTTCTGGCTGGAGGCGGGGAGTGGGCTCTGCACCCGAGCCTCAGTGGGCGGCCGCCGTGGGAGGGCTCCAGGCCGGGGCCGAGCACACTTACTGCGCTTTCTGGGCACTGTTCCTCAGAGGCGCACGTTCTTGCCTGTGCTTGCAGCGGGGTCAGCATGTCTTTGAGGAAATACTCACTTTCCTCAGTCCCCGCTTAGCGGCTCTTTGTCGCCCGCCCCTGTGGGTCAGGCCCCTGCCCCTCCTCCGCAGGTCCGGCGGTGGCTCGGGAGGTCGGACACGTCTCCATCATGCCCCGGGGACTTCCCACGTGTACCTGCCCCGTGTCTCGGGTCAGCACAGCGCACGGCATCCAGACCTGACAGATGGTCTTGGTTAAAGGGAGAGTTCTGTCTCTTCTCTCCTTTGTAGGCAACTGGGGCCCTCATCTCGTGGTCGTGAGAGGCTGTAACATCCTCAAGTGGGAGCTCGAGCTGAAGCGGTGGTGCCCCGGGCTCAAAACCCTCCTGTATGTCGGCAGCCATAGAGAACTGAAAGCCAAGAGACAGGTATTTGATTTTAAGCATGAAATAAAACCGGACAGAAATGATCCCCGTTTGTATAGAAGGCAGATTTGAGAATGTGGAGACGATGTGTGTGCTTGTCTGAATCCCTGGTTTGTGAGACCTCCGGGTTGTTCAAGGTTTGGAGCCCCTGGAAAGCACAGCCTACTTCTGGCGAGGAGAGCCCCGTGCCCACGGCCCCTCCCGTGCCTGGCCGTGGCCGCTTTCCTTTCAGAACCATCCCTTCCGCCCGCGGGCCAGTGAGCGCCACAAGCCCGAATGGGAACTTGTGGTGTACTCTGAGTTCTGAGCTGTGAACTTGTGAGGTGACCCCCCGGGACACAGTCCGTAGGGCTACAGGTGACGCTCCGGCCAGGGTTTCCGCCCTGTTCCATCTGGCTCCTGGTTCTGGGTGAGAGTGTGCCAGAGACCACTGTTTTTTCTTGGAGACCACTGTTTTTTCTTGAAGATGGGAAGTTTGCTTCATCATTAGAGTTTTGTGTTGAGTAGTATTTAGTGGAAAAGTGAGTACGTTGAGATGTGTCATCAGTTTCCCCGTTTCTCGTTATTTCTGCGGGTCTCAAAAGCGTCCAGAGCGGTCCGCTGTGGCACGGACGCTGCTGCTCCCTGCCACCGTCCCGGTGCGGTTTCCGTGCTTGGGTTGCGCCTGCAGAAGCTGCTTGCCCTCATGACACTCTCTGGTGACGTCCAGAAACTGTGGTTCGTGCCCAGAGTGGCTTCTCGGTTCGACCTCCCGAGCATCGTAAACCCCTGCAGGAGCAGTCCCGGAGACGAGCTCCGGCATGCTGTGCGCGGTGGGCGGCGGCGGGCTGAGCCCCCGCCGGGGTCGGGGGAGACGCCGCAGGTGAGGCCCGTTCCGTGTGCTGCAGGAGTGGACAGAGCCCAACAGCTTCAATGTGTGCATCGCGCCCTACAAGCACTTCTTCAGGGGCTATGCGGCCTTCACGCGCGTGCGGTGGCGCTGCCTGGTCATCGACGAGATGCAGCGTGTCCGCGGCATGACCGAGAGGCACTGGGAGGCCGTGTTCACTCTGAGGAGGTCTGACCCGCGTGGCCTGCTCGGGGTCCTGGGGGTGGCGGATAGAGGGGTGCGTGTGGTCATGGGCACACCGAGCTGCTGCTTGGCTGCCTGGTTCCCTTCCCTTGGGTCAGTGCATGGGGGCTGCGGGTCCCTCTCCCGGAGGCTCGGTGAGCCCGTTGTCCTTGTCCGTGAACCTCTGCGGAGGAAGCGCACCTGCGGCCAGCTCTCCGGGGTGCGATGTCTGCTGTCGCTCTCGCTCTCCCCCTCCCCCAGCCAGCAGCGCTTGCTGCTGATCGACGCGCCCCTGCACAACACCTTCCTGGAGCTCTGGACCATGGTGCACTTCCTCATCCCCGGCATCTCCAGGCCCTACCTGCACCTGCCTCTGAAGGCGCCGGACGACGAGAACCAGGACTACTACCACAAGGTGGTCATACGGCTGCACCGGGTACGTGCGCGCCGGCCGCGGCGCCGGGCCCTGCACCGGGTGTGGCGATGGGGGCTCGGCACGGGGGCAGCGCACACTCGTCTCCTTCGCAGGTGACGCAGCCCTTTATCTTGAGGAGAACGAAGAGAGACGTGGAGAAGCAGCTGACGAAGAAGTACGAGCATGTGCTGAAGTGCCGCCTGTCGAGTCGGCAGAAGGCCTTATACGAGGACGTGATCCTGCAGCCTGGGTAAGCCGGCGTCGCGCCTGCGGGTCCTGCCCGGCGGGAGGGTGCTGGGCTGCTGTCCTCGGCCTCCAGAACCCTCACTCGCCCCGGGCTCCCCGTGTGCCCACCCGCCTTCCCAGGGCTCTGCCCCTGTGCAGCTGAGCCGGCGCTGGCCAGGCTCTCGCCCGACTCCCTGAGATCACGGGCGAGGCTCACGCCGGCCACACGTCCTGCCCGAGCGGCTTGGTCTCTTATAGCCTGAGGGGCCGCCTGCCTTCCCCCGGGGGAGCTGCCCTGAGGCTGCGCGTGCTGGGCTTGCTGGGGCTCCCGTGGGCCCTCCACCAGCCTGCTGGGCCCCCTGGGCACTGTTCCCTCGTGAGACGAGGGCCGGCACTGTGCCGTTGTGGGCCTCGTGTCGGCACACTCACGCCATCGTCAGAATTGTGTCTGCGTGATTAGCCTGCAGGAAGCGGTTTTGCCGTTGACATTTGTGTTTTTGGGTTAGGTTTGGAAAATTTTAGAACACAACCTAAGTGTGCGCTCATACTCCCCGGTCTGGTGTCTTAGTCCCTGACGGACGGCATCGTTGACGCTGTGCTGGTCAGGTGCTCCGGTGGCCAGTCGGAGCCGTGACCTCCTCCTCCCCCGGCAGCGCCCTCGTCGGCTCCGGGCTAGCGTGCGGCGCGAGCAGGCGGCAGCACGGGCAGGGTGGGGGCAAGGCGGGCTGTCGGGGGCAGCCTTCCTCCAGGTGCGGACTTCAGGTCGTGAAGGGCGGAGTCCGTGGAGGGCGCAGCCACTCCCGGGCCAGGAGGCCTGTGCTCGTCTGTCGGGCTCCCCTCGCCGTCCTTCTGCAGGCGCGCGCTGTGCAGTCGGGAACTCTGGGCCCTGCTTCGGGGCTGGGCCGGCGGCGCGCTGCGCTTGCCCTGGGAGTGGGAGGGCGCCGGCGTCCGTCCTGCCGGGGGAGGGGGGATGCTGGTGACCGCACGCCTGGGCTGTTGTCGGGTTTCGTGACTGTCCGCTTCACGTCTGGGGGCCTCTTCTCCCCTGAACCTGTCAAGTGAAACAGGAAGTATCGAGCACGCCTGTAGCTGAGCGCACCGCAGCTCTCTTGACGGCGCTCGGTGTGTGTTTACGTGATGGTCTCGGGTCCCCCAGGGGCCTTGGAGCTTCACTTTGGCCACAGTGTGGAGCGCTGCAGACCCGCTCTCACGAGGGTGTCCCCAGAGCGCTTGCTCTCTAGGCTGTTCTGTCCTCCAGCGCAGTAGCCCGTTACCCTGCGGCTCATTTGGAAGCCTGGTCGTTCTGTCTGCCACCGCCTGTCCCCTACCCCACCGCCTCTGCTCCTGGGTCTCTGTGGACCAGCCTGCCCTCGGTCCTGGCCTGCATGGCTCCTTCCTTAACCTGGAGACACTGCGCCCTTCTCCTCACCTGGAGACCCTGGAGGTCTCTACTTGGACTGTTTCCTGCCGTGTGTTTCCCGTGTGGTCTGGCCTGCATGGGGTTAGCCTCGGTGTCTGCCGTCTTTGTGGCCACAGAGCCGGGGCTGGTGTCCCACCCGAGGGGCCTCTCCACCCCCCGGACCGGGTGCCCTCACTCTGCTGCCCACCCCTGCCTCACAGCGCTCCTCACTGGGGGGCGGAGATCCGTCCCTGTCCCCGTTGGGTGTCATCCTCCGCTGGGAAAGGAGGCTTGGAGAGCTGCGTGCCAGTCTGACCCTCAGTCCTGGCTCTCTGGCCTCCCAGCCTGCTTCGGGGGGACAGAGAGTGAGACCGAGAGTCAGAAACCCTGGAGGGTGAGTGGGAGTGGACGTTAGGGATAGAACCGATCACTCAGCAGAGCCGGGGGGAGCGTGGCAGGTGCTATCTGGAGTCCGTGGCACAGCGGTGGCCATGCCTGTGACGGCGCCGGCGTGTCTTCCCGCGAGCAGGACCCAGGAGGCGCTGAAGAGTGGGCACTTCGTGGACGTGCTGAGCATCCTGCTGCGGCTGCAGAGGATCTGCAACCACCCCGGGCTGGTGGAGCCCCGGCTCCCGGAGTCGTCGTACACGGCGGGGCCTCTGCAGTACCGCTCGGCCTCCCTCGTCCTCAAGGCGCTCGACGGGGACTCCTGGAAGGTACGTGCCCGCCTGGTGTCAGCAGACGCGCCGTGGCTCCCGCGGCTTTGGAGGCTGCTGTCTGCGCCCACCCTGCCGTTGGGGCTCTCCGGGCGCCGGGCAGCCGTCCGCGGGTGCTGGGGGTGCGTCCGCGGTTGGCCCAAGTGGGTGGGCCCTGGCTTGAGGATTGCAGGGGAGGGGTCCCTAGCATTACAGGTGCCGCCGGAGCGTGGGAGATGGCCCCAGCATCTGGGGTGTTGGTGGGCCCCCGCGTGAGGCCTGTGGAGGACACGTGCGGGGGTCTCCGCGAGCACTGTCACGGGCCGCTCTCGTGTCTGCAATGAGGTCCTGTTCCTGAGTTGTGTGCGTTGTGGGGCCCTGCCGTGTGCTCCTTGTGTCCCCCAACCCTCGCCCCGGCTGAGGGGCTTTGGACCAAGTGCCCTTTGGACATGAATAATCGTGCACTTCCCCTGCCGTGTGTGTGTGTCGACTCCATGAGAAGAGCCTGGCGTGTACCTGGCTTCTGTGATCTTGTTGTGTGTGATGTTGTGGTGTTTTCATCATTTGCTCAATAAGCCTTGAGGCGTGCTAGGTGACTGGTAGGTTTTGTTTTGTTTTGTTTTGTTTTGTTTTTTTAAAGATTTTATTTACTTGACAGCGAGAGAGGAACATAAGCAGGGGAGTGGGAGAGGGAGAAGCGGGCCCCCTGCCAAGCAGGGAGCCCATGCGGGGCTCAATCCCAGGACCCTGGGATCATGACCTGAGCCGAAGGCAGACCCTTAACGACTGAGCCACAGGCACCTCTGTGTGGTAGTGTTTTAGCGACTGGGATGGCAGTAAGATAGCTGGAAACGCCTGCATTCGTCACCACTGATTCCGGAATATTTCGTCATTGCCGAGAGAGCACCCACAGACACCAGCCGTCCTTCCTGTCCCCTCCCTTCCCCAGGCAGCCCCTGCCTGACCTGCCTCACAAGCCCACCTGTTCTGGGCTTTGCACACAGATGGGATCCCTCACCCGTGGTCCTCGTGTCTGGCTTAATTCCCGGAGCGTAGTGTTTTCAGAGTTGATCTGGGCTGTGGCGTGTGGCCCAGTCTCCTTCCTTCGTACGGCGGAGTCGTGTACCCCCGTGTGAGGGACCGTGTTGATCTGGCTGCCAGTTAACGACTTGGGTTGCTTCCACATTTCGGCTGCTGTGAGCCGTGTTAGCGCGCACACTGACAGAGCAGCTTCGTGTGGACATAGGTTTCGGGTTTTCACGCCGTGTCTAGGTGTGGGATTGCAGGGTTATGTGCCTACTCCATGCTTAATCGTTTGAGGAATGCTGGCGGATTTCACATCTCTTACGTGTGCAAGAGTGTGGGACGGCTCACCAGCAGCTGCTGTCGTTCCCTTCGATGCTCGATGTCGCAGTGGGAGAGCGGCTGAGAAGTACACGGGTGCTGGGCATGCGGGGCATCTGCCCGAGCTGGGGACCCAGGCAGCACTTCCGCCCATGGAACGCGTGTCCCCAGGGCTCTGGACCGAGTGATGTGTCACCTGCCCCCTTCTGCTTCTCCAGTACACGCGGGTCTCTCCCCCAAAGTGCCCCTTGCCCATGCGCCTTGGCACTCATGCTGTCCGGACCCCATCCTTGTCTGCCGAGGCCAGCCTCTCTCCACGCATTGCCTTTTCCATTCGTGCTGCTACGAGGGGTGCTCTTAACGATGGGGACGCTGAGGCACGCCGAGATCCAGCAGCCTGCCCGAGCCCCGGGCTTCAGGCCGTGTCCTGGGCAGTGAGGCTGTGTGGGGCCTAGCCGTCCAGTTAGGGATGTGCTTGGGTTCCCAGCCATTTTTCTCCGGTCTCCCAGAGCAACACTTTGCTGTTTTTCTTCTTAGGAAACGGATCTCTCTATATTTGATCTTATTGGCTTAGAGAACAAAATGACTCGGCACGAAGCAGAATTGCTGTGTAAGAAGAAGGTGACACGGAAGCTCATGGACGAGCTATACACCGCGCCGCCCCCGTCGGGCAGGCCGGCGGCCCTCAGACTGAAGCCCAGCAGGTGCGTGGCATGGAGTGGTGGCTCCTGCTCACCGAAATCCACGGCTGGGTCCTGCCTGGCCTCGAATCAGCCGTCGGGGCATGATGTCCCCCTCCCTGGAAGGACCCAGGCCACGGCTCCTCAGGGAGACCTGGGGTGTGTGGTGGGAGTTCACACGAGGACCCGGCTGTGGCTGTGGCTGTGGCCAGGGGGAGAGATGGCCGACCCTCTCACTGGGTCTCCTGCTCCTGGGGTCTGTGCTGGTGTCCTCAGTGTCTGTGGGGCAGCTCACTGCACGTGGCCTGTGTGGCAGTCTGCAGCCCTGGGAGGGACGGTGCGGCCCCTCGCCCTCCTAAGGACAGCCTGGTGGCGGCGGTGGAGCGGCCCCGGGCAGCGGGAGGGGTCTGTGAGGGGAGCGGGTCAGGCTGCTATGCCTGCTGCGCGCTCAGGTGGCCGCTGTGGCGGGGAGAGGGTGCACGGAGGGTGCACAGAAGTCCCGCACAGGGCCTTCTGAAGGATGGCACTGACTTCGACTGTGCTGCGGGGCTGGGAGGGGCAGAGCACACTCAGTGAGTGGAAGGAAATGACTTAATAAGATAGGTTAATCCGGCACGTTGGAGTACACGATCTCAGGGTTGGGTTGAAAAGGAGAAAGAAATGAGAAAATAAAAGTTCAGAGAGAAAGGCGCCTGCTTCCGTTGCCTGTTCTACCTGCGGTCTCCCCGGGGCCTTGGGAGCCCACCGCCTTCTGCCTGGCCCTTCCGGAGCCCGCAGGCCTCTGTCAGACCCGCACGTGGGCTAGCAGAGCTGCGGTGCCCTGGGGGGGGCCTGGCTTCAGGTCCTTGGTTTTCTCCTCGCCGCCCCTAGCTGCTGCCCCGCGTAGGGGATTTGAAAACCTAGAATTCCCGCCATTATGGTTTTCCAGGTAAAAGGGTGATGGAAGAGTGTGTTGCGGTGTGGCAGTACTGGAAACAGTGGCCACTGTCGCTTCCGGGTCTCCAGTACCGCTTCCGGCCAGTGTGCCTGGTGCTGTCGCGTTGCTTGATTGCCGGTTGCGGCTCCCTGCTCACTCCACTTGAACTCGACGCAGTAGCGCTGTGGCCTCCGAGCGTCCCATGCGCACGTTCAGCCTGGGTACCCCAGGCTCGGGGTGGGCGTGTGTGTCCCAGGGTGCGTAGGCCCTCCCCAGACCCATGCTGAGCTTCTCAGTGGTGCATTTGGAACCCCGACCCCTCTTGGAGCAGCACCGGGAGTAGGGACCCTCCCCGTCCCTGGGTGGCCCGAGCCCCGTGTCTCAGTGGTGCTCGCGCCTTCTTGCCAGGTTGTTTCAGCCCGTGCAGTACGGCCAGAAGCCCGAGGGTCGCACCGTGGCTTTCCCCAGCACACACCCGCCCCGGACGGCGGCCTCTGCTGCAGCCACGGCCACTCCTCAGGGCCACGTGAGAGGACGGCCACCAGTTGCCACGTTCTCTGCCAATCCAGATGCAAAAGGTATGCCTCCCGTGCTGGCGCGCCCTCGGGGTTGCCGTGGGTCTTCGTGGCCGGAGTTCCTGGTACTGCCCCCGCCCCTCTGGATGGGCAGCCGTTGCTCTGGTCGGAAGCGGACCGCCTGCTCTGGCTCTGCGGAACACACCTCAGGCGGCTCGCCCTTGTGGTGTCTTGAAAGTGGAGTTTTTCCCTGAACCAGACACCGTGGTCTTGGTTGAGTCGCTCTTGGCGTGCTGCTGAAGACGTGCCTCGGCGGGGGCTCTCGGACCGGGGACGTGCAAGTCACACTGCGGACGCGCCTCGGGAAGGCTCGCTCCCGTTGAGGCCGCCGCTGGCCCGGAGCCCGGCTGTCGCTGTGAAGGAGGGTAGGGCTGACTGGCCGCGGGTCACGGCGGAGTTCCGGCCTCCGTCGCCGGGTCCTCCGCGTCCGGCCCGCGTGCGCGTGCGGCGCGGACCCGTCGGAGCCTGGCTGGCGGCGCGCGCACCGTGCCCTGCGGGAGCGCGCACTCGGCCGCGGCGCGGCGGGCGGACGGCTCTGTTCCACCCGGGTGCCGCGCCCCGCCCTGTTTCCTGGAGAGCGCTTCTCATCTGAGCGACTTTACTGAAATGTTTGTTTTGTTTCTTTGAGTTCGGGTTTAAATACTGCATTTGGTGAAGAGCCTCTAACAGCTTTGCACAAACAAACCTTATCGATTGCAGTGGCGGCAGCCCCGTTTCAGAGCTCCCAGGCCTCCGCCGGCGCGCCCGCTCCGAGACAGCCGCCCGCCTCGACCTCCGGCGCAGCACCCGCCCCGGCCCATCCTGCGAAACCGCGGGCCCCGCCCCCGCCCCCGCCCCCGGGCCCCCCGCACCCGGCGGGGCCGAGCGCGCTGCCTCAGGGGCTGGTGCTCACCTCGCAGGCTCAGGCGCGCCTGCCCAGTAAGTGGCCTCGCCCCTCCCGGTTCTGCCACGTCTTTGCCACGGGAAGTTGTGTTCCGATCAGCGTGTGTGAAGAGCCTTGCTGTCCACTCCCTTTGTCTCCCTAACCCCACGCCCGGGTGCTGCCTTTTGCCACGCTGTCGTTTCTGGCCCTAAGTGTGCAGAGGGACGCCCTCTGCAGAGCCAGCGTCCAGGGCCCTGTCTTCCTCTGTCCTTTCTCCTGATCCCTGGACGTCAGCTCTGCTTTCTTCCCGCGCATGCTCTGCTGGTGTGCTGACGGCCTCACTTCTCCTTAGCGTCAGCCGGAGGCTCGCCCCGTGGTCAGCGGGGCCCAGCCCGGGGAGCAGGTGGCACTCAGGCGAGAGCAGGGGACGCCCTCGCCAGCGAGGGAACTGGAGCTGGTTGTTAAAAACCATGACTGATTTTGACTCTCTTGCTTACCATCATGTCTAAGCCTAAAGTGAGTTCCTGCTCCGCTGAGGCTCTCATCATAACTTGGTGATGAAAACATCACAGTGTTACTACGTGTTCTTAGACCTCTTTACTGTGACCAGTGTCGTTAGCGCATTCCCACATCTCTCACGGGCCCCTGCTGACTGTGCCGTAGCAAGTGTCCTGACGGAGACGGTCGTAGGCACCACTGTTTCTCAGACGCCCCCTCGAGCACTTCGTATCTCGGCGTGACCAGTATGTGGAGGTCTCCCTGGGAAGCTGGGGGGCGGGTGTCCCGAGACCCCGAGTTCAGGCTAGTCCCTGATGATGAGGCCTCAGTTCTACTGTCAGTGAGTGGAGAGTTACAGTCCTGGCTAGCTGCCTGGGGGAGGGCTGGGGTGACACTTCTGTTTGCCAGGGACAGGCGTTGCGGGGACTGTGCCACGGGAGCTGAGCCTTCACTCCGTGTGGGTGCGGCAGGGCCAGGCTGTCCTGTCCGCACACACTTCTCTGCGCCTCCTCCTGTCGTTGCCTCCTGTTCACAGCTTCTGTGGGCAGGACCTCTGGGCATTTTCCTGGTCTCCTGCTGACTGTTCTCTGTATGGTGTCACTGATCATCTGGCACGGATGTCCTTGGGGGGAGCTTTTAGGTGTCATGATCAACCACTGGGGGACAGAACCCTGTACCCTTGACGTTTGCTCAGAGCCCGCAGGGCATACATTTCTGAGTCGGGTGTACAGGACTCCATCCGAGTCACATTTTCACAAACCACGTGTTAAGTGATGTCGAGTCTGGCATGTTTTCAGTCACCGCTCTAGATTGAATCCCACGGTGTAGTCGAAGTTAGTGGGAACCTTGCTATCTTGCAGCTACGTTTGTGTGGCGGATCTGTGCTAGTGACCCGCTCTCTTACACTCGTGGGGGTATAATCTCTCCTGTACATCTGTGCACTGAATCGGACACGTGCTTTTCACACTCTGAAAGGTCTCTGAAGAGGTTGATATTAGAGTTCCAAAGCATATGACAAATAGATTTCTGCTATATTGGACGTTTGTTGCTTTTTCATTGGTTGGGGAGAAAAGGAAAACATTTGTTGGTAGTTTGGTTAATTATATTAAGATTTGATATCTAAAATCTTCGGCAGTTATGAGTAAATAAATCAACTGTTAAGATCCAATGTTAATTTTAATTTTCTCTTTTCTGTTAGAGTCATTTTCTGAAAGCGTTAGGAAGCGATGCCTAGGAAACGTTTGTGTGACTCCTCAGTTTGCCACAGACGCTCATGCTGGACGACAGATGGTCGTCAGCAGAACAGTCGCAGGCTTCTCCCAGACGTTTTAATCCCGTCTTCCTCTGCGTTTCCGCAGGTGGGGAGGTGGTCAAAATAGCCCAGCTGGCTTCCTTGGCAGGGCCGCAGAGCCGGGTCGCCCAGCCAGAGACCCCGGTGACGCTGCAGTTTCAGGGGAACAAGTTCACCTTGTCGCACAGTCAGCTGCGGCAGCTCACTGCTGGCCAGCCCCTGCAGCTGCAAGGTAAGGGCGGGCCGCCGCTGCCCCGCTGTCGTCCCCGCCCCTCTCCTGCTGCTGGACTTGGGCACATTGGGTGGCCCCAGGAGCGCGGGTGCTTCACCCGGAGACGGCCTCGGGGGGTGTTGAGAACGCTGGCCTGCTGGCCTGTGGCAGATGTGTGTGTGTACTTGATACTGTTTCTTGATGAAATGTGCTCTTTGGAAATGTTGCCCATTTTGAAATTTTTTTGCTTTTATTCTCTTTTGAGTAACTGCTACGCTCAGCGTGGGGCTTGAACTCACGACCTCGAGATCAGGAGTCACATGCACCCCGACTGAGCTGGCCAGGTGCCCCAAATGTTCCACGTTTTAAAAGTCGAAATAGAAATATTTGCTGCTCTTTTAACTTCAGTGTGAAATAAAGTGTCCTAAAAACACCCCAGGACTAGCAAGTTACATAGAAGTTATGTTCTTTCATGTACGGATTTTATAGCGTTGACTCCGAGACCAAAGCCTCTTAGACCTTTGAGCACAACGTACTCCTGTGGTAACTGCTTTGTGCAGAGGACGAGTGGTCTGAGAGGCATGCTGGGATTAGCCCTAAGGGACCGGTGGCAGTGGCTCCGCGCTTGAGTCCCCCTTGGCTGTGGTCCTAGGTCACACGTGGTGCCTGCCACAGCCTCCCTGGGACAACGTATGTGCAGCGCCTGTGAGCCAGGGCTGGGACGCTCTGTATGGGCCCTGGGAGGTCACACACAGCTTAGCAGAGTGGAGGCCCCAGGACACCTACAGCAAAGACAGCTGTTAATTTGGCTTAGTTCCCTATTCTTTCAGTTTTCTGGCCGAAGGGGCAAGGCCATCTGTCGATACCTCTGGCGGGCTCTCCTTTGTGCGAAGCCCAGCAGATACCTCTGGCGGGCCCCCCTTGGCGCGGAGCCCAGCGTGGGGATGCTCCTCCAGAGTAAGCGATGTCAGCCTTCCTCACACAGAGGACTAAATGTGGCGAGCACCTTGAACTGAGTGTGGAGAGAGCTGCAGCTTTTGGGTGGAGAGTGGATGTGTTTCTTCGTCGACTTTACAAGTCGGCCAGCACCCGTGTATGGTCCGGAGCTGGGACCTTGGCTCTGGGAGTGACGTGGGGCCTCAGGCAGGCACAAGAGACCCGTCCTGGTGCCCACTGCATTGCCAGAAGTCAGAAATGGCAAAGAATAGTTGAGCGTTTTCTTGACTTTAAAAATGACTGTATTCTTAGTTTTTCATTCGCTATAAATGAAATAGTCATTTTTTCCCAAGTTACTGAACTCGCACTGACTTGTTGGAGTAAATCTAAATTCGGATTTTCGGTCTGTTGCTTCGTTTGTCCTGCACGTCTGGAGGTGCACGTGGCAGGTAGGAGGAGGTGCCTGCAGCCCGTGAGTGACGCCTCTCGGGCCCGTGTCATTGCAGGCAGCGTTCTTCAGATCGTGTCCGCTCCGGGGCAGTCCTACCTGCGACCACCAGGCCCTGTGGTGATGCAGACCATGTCTCAGGCGGGTGCCCTCAATGCCCTGGGAAGCAAGCCCCCGGCCGGCGGCCCGGGCCCAGCCCCCGTGACTGCGCCAGGTAGAGTGCTCCGAGGGCGTCCCTACATGCGGAAGCTTCTTCTGTGTGACTTCGCTTCGAAGGGGATGGGGGGCCAGCTGCTGCTGATTTGTCCCCGTGGTCTCAGAACCTGAACATCCTGCCGCGGCGGCCCCTGCTCTCCGCAGACAGGCTGCTGTCCGCCTGGCTTGTTTCTCCCTCCTTCCTCTCGGAGGTATTTTGAATACGAGTGGTCTGTGCTCGCCTAGGTTTTTGTTTTCTTCTTGTTCTGACAAGACATTTGGACTCATGAGAATTTGGCTTGCTGAGGTCACAAATACATTTAGCGAGCATGCTGGAATTTCCCCCGGGGCAGGTAACGGAGCAGGATCTGGGCCCTTCCGCATCCGGCCTGACTGTGGCCTGCTTCTCACCAGGGTCTTGCCTTCCCTGCCATGCCCAGCCGTGTGTGGTCTGCTGAGGAGGCTGAGTGGGTGGTCGGATGGGGCTCGTGGGTGGATGCAGTGGGGGTCCCCTCCTGACCCGAAGCCCTTGTCCCTGATCAGCCCTGGTCTCTGTCTTGTCTGCGGTGAGACTGGGTGGGGCCCTGCCATGAAGTCCAGAAAGCAGCATTTCTGTGTCCCAGCCGTGGCCCGTGTTCCCACCTGTGGCTGATTCTGTTTTCCAGGCCTCCTCCCACCCCACCAGCACCCGCTGCCAGCACCCATCCCCCAAGGCAGGAGACATTCCCCACCCTCCCTGCGGTCTCCTGAACTGGCTGTCTCACCCCAGGCCCCTTGTAGTCGTTGGTGCCTCCTGCGCGCTCTCCGTCAGGATGTGCGGTGTGGCCTGGCAGATGGGGGCGGGCCACTGGGGTGCAGCGACCGCTCTGTCCTGCTTCGGAGGACAAGGACAGTGCCGACTCCCTGCTGGGGGCGGGCAGGCGGGTGATGTCCCGGGGGATGTGTGCGTGTGGCCACATGACGGCGGTGAGCATGACCACGGGCCTCAGGTGTGGGTGTTTCCTCTGAGTGCGCTGAGCTTTCGCTAGAGGAGAGAGACACCCGCGGCTCGGATGATGGCTGGCAAGCGGGTGCTTTGCGGGCGGTCCTGAGGGGTGTGGGCAGCGCGTCGCTAGAGCGAGCTGCCGGAGGAGGGCCTGCAGAGCCCGCAGACGTGTGCGTTCAGCAGTTCCGTCTCGCTCTGCAGTTGGTGTGCCAGGGCGAGTGGCGGTCAACCCCCTGACTGCTGGAGAACCCGGAATGGCCTCCAAACCGGCCTCTCCTGTTGGAGGGCCAACCCAGGTATGGCGCCTCCCTCACCAACCCTTCGTGGGGTCCCCGGGCCGCTCCTTCACCCTCCGAAGTTGTTTCTCAGAAGCTGCTTGTTGGGGGGCGGTTGTGGTATTTCATGGTGTTGTCGGCATGTGGGCCTTGAAAGCACATCATCGCTCTGAATCCCAGAATTTGACTCTAAAAGCGCATTTCATAACAAGGGAAACGGGGCTTCGTGAGTGCAGACATCTTCCACGTGTTTTGTTTTCGAAGCCGTCTTCCGGGTGTTAGAAATCTCACCCCGTCTGGAGAACGCTTTTTCAGTCAGAGACGCACACTGTGTCGTCCGCCTCCTTTCCGTCGCAGTCCGCCGTAGAAGGGGACGCGGGTGTCTCGGGGTCGCCGTGCGCGAGGGACACTGTGGGGCTTGGCGAGACCAGGCCCCGGGCCTGTGTCCCTCGGTGACCGTTTTCCACCCTGTTTCCCGTGAAGGAGGAGAAGGGCAGACTTCTGAAGGAGCGACTGGACCGGGTCTGCTTCGTCAACGAGCGGCGCTGCTCGCGGGCCCCCGTCTACGGCCGAGATCTGCTGCGGATTTGTTCCGTGGTCGGCCGAGAACAGACGCCTTGGCCCGGGGCTCCTGACAGCAGCCAGCGGAAGGGGGCCGGGCCGGCGGGCGGGTACATGCCGCCCTCCCACGGTCAGAAGGACCTGATTTTGACGCTGACCCAGCGGCAGGCCTGCCTGCAGGATGTCATCGACAGGTAGGGCGGCCTGCGTGGGAGCCCGCACCTCGCTCTCCTCCACGGGCCCTGCTTGTCCTGCCGGAAGCCTGTTCTGTCAGTTCCTCCCTGAGCGGTTCTCAGACGTCGGTCGTGAATTACTTCCCGCGTCTTCGGCTCTGGCACCTGCTTGTCTCTCTGGGAAGGCTGTGTCTCCTCGGGTGGCTTCCTCTCCCCTGGGCCCTGGCCCTGTCCCTGGGGCCCCGCTTGGGTGCACGTTGGCCGGCCTGGGCGCAGGGCCACAGCAGCCTTGTGTGTTCCGGGTGCCGGAACAGACCGCTGTGTGGTTGATGAGTTTCTCTGTGTTTTTTTTTAAAGTAATATTTTATTGGAAAACCCCATGAAAAAGTTAACGTTGCGTGGTGAGGAATGTGTATTTTAGAGTTAAACTCAGAAACGAGCTTTAGGAGAGAAAACGAAAATGCAGATGCTGTGCCCGGGGCCGGCCCACCCCCCCACCCTGCCCACCGAGCGTCTGTGCTTCCTCTGGGCCCCGCCTGGAGCGGCCGCCCTGTTGGTGCTCCGTTCCCTGCATTGAGCGCTGGTCAGGTCCAGCCTGAGGACGGGTCCTCTCTCCCTTCTCTGCTGTGTGCCTGCAGCTGAGCGTTCACGGTGGGGACCCGGCCGTGCTCCTGTGGCCTGGCTGTGTCCGCCGCCTTCCCATGGCCTGGGAGCTGCCGTAAGGCCCCGTGCCCCGCCCGGTCGCGCTTCCCCATGAAACCTGGGCAGCAAGCGACCTCTTTACTGTTCCCGTGGCCTTTCCCAGACCCGTACAGGGCGCGGACTCTTCAGATGCGCTGCTTTCTCCTAGCGAGATGAGGTGAAGGCTCCCCGTCAGCGCTCCGTGGCTCGACGGCCACTTCTCTTAGCTCCCAGTGATGCTCCCTTGTCTCGTGGGTCCGTTTGTCCGTCACCTACGGGAGAACAGCTTGGTTGCTTTCAGGCTGCAGCAGTCACAGACGAAGCTGCTGTTTGAATGAGAACCGGAAGCACGATTGTCGGGTCATCTGGTGGGGGCACGTTTCACCCAGTAGAAAAGGTCCAGCAGACTAGCTGAGTGGCTGCCCCGTTCTGCGTTCTCAGCAGCAGTGAGCGAGAGCCCCTGTGGGCCCTCGTCCTTGTCCCGCTTCTGTGGTCCGTGCTGTGGGTTCTGGCCACTCGGACATGTGTGTCGTGGTGTCTTGGGGCCGATGTCACCCGCACTTCCCTGAGGACATGCCACGTGGAGCCTGTTTTCATAGCTTTTCGCCGTGTGCATCTCATTTGGAGAGGTGTCTGTTGGTGTTTTCGGCCCATTGTTTAATGTTTGTTTTCTCGCTGTTGGGCTTTCAGAGTGCTTGTATGTTTCAGGGGCCAGTCCTTTATCAGCGGTGTCTCTCGTGACCTCCCCCGGCCTGTGGCTTGTCTCCTTACGACATTTGCTTTCACGGGGCGGCCGTGTTTAGGGTTAGTGAGATCCAGCTCTCCCTCCTCTCACTGGCTGTGCCTTTGGGGCTGGGCCTGGAAAGTCATCGCTAGGCCCTGGTCACCTGGGCCTGCCCTGCGTCCTCTTGCAGGGCTCCCTTGTCGGCCTTTCACTTCGGATCTACGGTCCATTCGGAGCTGATGTTTGTGAAGGAACTAGGTCTGTGTCTAGATTCATTTTTCCCGTTTGAAGAATCTCATATTTCAGAAAACCTTTAAACCTATACAAGCAGCCTACTGCGGTGAACCCGAGTGTACCGGGAGCCGGCCTTCAGCCCGGGACTGGCTCCCGCCCAGCTCTGCCCCGAAGCACAGGCTGTTTGCAGCTAGCTCCGGACAGACGGGAGTTCCTGTGTAAAATTTCGCTGTGCTCTGAAAGCAGCGCAGGCACCGTACCGTTAGCCTAGCTAAGGAAAGAACAGCTCTTGGTACCATTAAGTGTCTTTCATGCACACGCAGTTGTGGTTGTCTCATAAGCATTTTTATGGTTCGAATCAGAATGGCAGTGACGTAGAGACACAGCAGTTGGGGATACATGTCGTGTGGCTCTTAATCTGTAGGTTGTGCTTCTGGCTTGCCTTTTTTTTTTTCCTCTTGCAATTTATTTGTTGAGGAAAACTGGTGGTTTTCTCTGTAGAATTTCCCACAATGTGGATTTGCTGAATTGGTTCCTGGAGGTGTAACCTGGTGTGTAGCTTTGTTGCCTGTATCGTCTCTAAATAGATTCAGAGGCTTAATCAAATTCACGTGGGTTGCTGGTTATTTGGGGTTTCTTTGTTTGCAGGAGTGGGGTTTACCGGGTACCGCCGTGAGGAAGCCGGGACGTCCGGTCGAGTCTTTCACGTTCGCGTGTTAGCGTGTGGGTGCCTGCTTGTCGGGCACCGTTTGTTGAGAGACGCTCTCTGCTCCGTTGGCAGAGCTGAGGTGACTGCCTTGGGCCTCTCCCTGGGCCCTCCTCAGCTGGGTGTTGTCTGTTCCTCCGCGCGAGCCCCGGCGCTGGGCGGTGTGCCTCCGGCTCTGTTCTCGCCCGGTCTGGGTGGCCCTTCTGGTGTGGTAGCCTTCGGCTCACTGTGTCGGTGATGTGCAGAGTAACGGCTGGGGTTTGGCTTAGGGCCACGCCAGATCTTCAGGGCGGGTCGGGCAGAACAGGCGTGTCGGCCATGTGGACTCCGGGTTAGTGAGCATGGACTTGCTGTCCACTTATTTAGTGGTTTGATTTTGTCACCAGTGGTTTTGGGCATAGATAGCCTTTTTATTTGCATGCATTTGGTAGCAAATCAGGGAAACGCAGCTTGAGCTGACCTCCAGAGTGAGGCTGTCCTGGTGTGGGGGGCACCCAGAGGTCTGGAGGACGTGTCCTGTGCTGTAATGGCCCGTCGGAGTCATTCTCGTGCTGCTCTCAGCAGGCCTCCTCCTGCTAAGCCTGGCTCCGCTCCTGGCAGCACATGGCTCTCCCAGCTCTGGGGGTGCAGTTCTCCCCCAGACGTCCTGGGGACACAGGACCCGTACTCCGAGATTCCCACCAGAAGATGAGTTTCACAGGGAATGGGGCGTCTCTGTGCCCTTTCCTGCAGGCTCAGTGGGGGTGCCCTGCGCTGCTCGTTTCCAGCTGGGGGCCGGCAGGGGCCAGGACTGGCGGGACTTGCTCCCGCGGATGCTGTGACCGATGGTGCTGTGACACGGCCAGCAGCTGTGTCACCCTGTGTGACTGTGATTAAGCACCTTGTTGTTTCTGGCCACAGCAGTAGAAGGTTCTGCCTGCTTCCTTCTTGGCCCTCCGCTTCCTGGGACAGAGGAGCTGCTGGTGGAGACGCCGTGGGCAGCGCGTCTGACCCAGGTGCTTTCTGCTTCTCAGGGTGGTGTGTGTGATCCCTCCGGTGGTGGCCGCGCCCCCGTCCCTGTGGGTGGCGAGGCCGCCGTCCCTCTACAGCCGCAGGATGAGGCTCCTGAGGCACCGCCTGCGAGAGCACACGGCTCCCTACGCTCAGCAGCTGCGGCGGATGACGGCGCTGCGCTCCCTCCGGTTTCCGGAGCTCCGATTGGTGCAGTTCGACTCAGGTACGGCGGGGGCTCCCGTCTGCGCTGGCCTCGAGGTCGGCCCTCCGCGCCTGGGCTCAGGAGAGACTCGATGTCGTTCGTTCCGTAGGAAAGCTCGAAGCTTTAGCCATCTTGCTTCAGAAGTTGAAGTCTGAGGGACGTCGAGTGCTGATCTTGTCGCAAATGGTTCTCATGTTGGACATTTTAGAAATGTTCTTGAACTTCCATTATCTCACCTACATCAGGATCGATGAGAACGCGAACAGCGAGCAACGGCAGGTAAGGAAGGAGGGGCGCCGTCCTGCGAGGGCAGGGGCTGCTTCACGTCCCCGGGCCCCGACAGGCCCGCAGCTCGTGCATCCTGTTACGGGACGTGCGCGGCTGCTGGGGCGTGGTGGCCTGTGCCATGAGGAGTGGGCTGGTGCGCTTCAGCCGTGGCTGGGGTGAGAGCCTGGGCATGGCCCCCACGAGGCACCCCGCGGGAAATGCAGGTCGTGCCGCGTGCCCCTCTGTCGCTTGTCAGATTGGCTAAGGCTGTGTCCCATGGGTCAGCCCGACGGGTGATCTCTCGCCCTCTCGGCTGGCGTGAAGCCGCACGGCTTCCTAGGAGTCAGGCTGACGGTGTGGGGCGTGCGCCGGCCCAAGTGATTCTGCGCCAAGGGCTCAGTGCGCCTGTGGCACCTCTGCTCCTCCCTGGAGCGACGCACACGTCCGGCAGCACGATGGGTCCGTAGGTCGTGCATGTGCCATGCTGCTGGCTGGCCCCGTGCTGAGTGTCCGTGCGCTGGACTGCAAGTTGGTCATCAAAGCATTTGGAATGGGATGGAGTAGCACAGCAGAATGCTTCCGCTGGGAGAAGGTTCCCAGACTGTGTGATCCCGCACACGTGGGTCTTTCCACCCGCACGCGCACACGTGGAGAAGGGCCTGGGAGGAGATGCAGCGCTGGGTTAACGAGCGAGCTTTGTCGGTGGTGTTTTCACAGATCACACGTGGACTCTCCGGGAAGGAGGGGGTCCCTGTGAGGGTCGGGTTTGGTGCTGAGCTCACTGCAGAGAGCAGTGCTCCCAGGAGGCTGAAAGCCTCTCTGGCCTGTTTCTCTGCTCCCTCAGCCTTACTCCAGGGTCTTTTGCTGTGAAGGCCCAGGCATTGCCTGAGGGTACAGGACCGAGCACACGTCCCTCCCCAGGAAGACTCTGTGTTCTCCTGGGGCCTACGGCTTGAGCTGACAGTCCACGTCAGGTGGAGGCGACGTTTTCCTTTGGTCAGTGAGGCCTGGCCTGTGCAGAGTGCGTGGGGGTGTCTGTGCTCAGTCGGCGGGAGACAGCTGGACGTTCATTGCTGGGAGCGCCGAGCTGCGCCAGCATCGACCAGGGGAACTAACCTGAGGGCTTTGCTTCATCTCAGGAGCTGATGAGGAGTTTCAACAGGGACAGGAGGATCTTTTGCGCCATTCTTTCGACCCACAGCCGCGCCACAGGCGTGAGCCTGGTGGAGGCCGATGCAGTGGTGTTCTATGACAACGACCTGAACCCCGTGATGGACGCCAAGGCCCAGGAGTGGTGCGAGCGGATCGGGAGGCGCAAGGACGTCCACATCTACAGGTGAGGGTGGCGGGCGCAACAAGGGGTCCGTGGAGGTGTGGGGGCAGCAGGTGCTGGAGCGGAAGCACCCCGTGGAGCTCAAGTGTACATTACAACATGTTCTAGAAGTTTCCACCGCTTCATTTATTTTTTCTGAGGCAGACTTCTATTCTTGCTGCTTTCTGTGTTCTTTCTTTAGGCCCAACATTTCCTCAGTTTATAATCAGTTTGCTTGAAACTGCAGTCGAATCACGTTGCTTACGCACAACTTGCCGTGCATTCGACGCGTATCTGTCGCGCGTCTTCTAGAGCCCTGTCCGATGCCCCTTGTCTGTCAGTAAAATGACCGGAAGAGCTCAGACCCGTGTGCATCACCTCCGCCGGCCCCGCACGTGGCTGAGGAGAGCGGAGCAGGCTCTCCCTTGCGTCTGAACTCACAGAAGCATTTAGTGTGGTAGCGCGACAACAGCGGGTCTGCCGTGTGTACTGGCACTGGGTGTGCGGGCGGGTGCGTGGTGCCGGCACCGTGTGCGAGGCCCCGGCCTGTGCCTGTGACCGCTCACTCCTGCCACCGAGGCAGAGTCCTCCGACGGCTGAGTTTGAGCAGCTGTGTCACTGCTTGTCTGCGGTCCGTGGAGAAGTGTCCTGCAGAGACGGCGATGAGTAACAGTTGCCGCGTGTCTTTCCAGGCGTCTTTCTCACTGTCTAGATGGCTGATGCCCACGGCCTTGTTAACCGCCCTTCCTTCAGCGGCGCGTTGTGGACTGTCTCCGTGCTGGTACAGCCTGGCGCACCGTGTGTGTTGTGTGTGCAACATTTTCCCGCGTGATTGCTCTCTGCAGTTACGGAGGCTGTGACCCTTCAGCGCTTACCAGCCGGAAACGGGAAAACTGTTTTCTTCTCCGTAACCGTAGTCCGTGAATCAGGAATAGTCTTGGCAGTAAAGATGCAGGTTGTGTAGGAAACGAGAACCAAATTGTGCAAAACGTGGTAAGATGTGAGTTGGAGACTGAGCCGTGTTCTGGGGCAGGAAGACCTGGTGTGTAAAATGTGCTTTCCCCAAAGCGATGTGAAATGCAGAACAGTGTTTAGGAAGGTTGTCATCGTGGGGGTTTGTGTATATGTATGCGTGCGCACCCGTGAGTGGATCAAGTGGGATTTATTTGCTTTTGCTTATTTTTAAAGATTTTCTTTGAGAGGGAGCGAGAGAGAGCACATGCATGCGTGAGTGGGAGGAAGGACAGAGGGAGGAGGAGAAGCAGACTCCTCACTGAGCAGGGAGCCCAATGTGGGGTGATTCTAGGACTCCGGAATTGTGACCCAAGCTGACACTTAACCGACCAAGCCACCCAGGCATCCCTGGATAAAGTGGTTTTTTAAGTGTATCTGGGGGCGCCTGGGTGGCTCAGTTGTTAAGTGTCTGCCTTCGGCTCAGGTCATGATCCCGGGTCCTGGGATTGAGCCCCACATCCGGCTCCCTGCTCAGCCTGGCAGGGGGCCAGCTTCTCCCTCTCCCACTTTCCCTGCTTGTGGTCCCTATCTCTCTGTGTCTCTGTCAGATAAACAAAATCTTTTTAAAAAAAAGTGTATTTGGAGTGAAGGGTAGCTGACAGCAGCCAATGGAAATGCTGACAAGGGCTGTAGCACAGGGGCTCGGGGGAAGGCACATCATCGGAGGGGAAGCAACGAACGGCGCGGGCGTGAACCAGCAGGGTGGGGTTCCAGCTTCATTGGTTCGCAGGTCGTTTAGCACTTGCTGCTGATGCTGTGAGGACGAGCTGGGGCCGGAGTGCTGTGCCCACTTGATGGCCAGAACACCGGCCCCAGGGTTGGGCATGCCGCTGTAGAAAGAAAGCGGCAGTCTTAGCATAGTACCAAAGAGGTGATACCTGTGGCTTGAAGGGATCACTTTAGCCAGACAGAAAGCTTGGAGGGAAGGAAAGGCAGACATACCTGACAGCAGTTAAAATGAAAGCTGAAGTTTGGTTTTTGCAAGAAGATTCCATGAACAAAGCTAATGCACAAATAATAGATTGGGACAATGATTTGCAATTCTCGCAGCAGACGGAGGGTTAGATCGCTCGTGCAGGTTGAGGAAAAAAAGGTAAATGAGCCCTTCTTCGAGAAAGGTGGGAGGAACCCAAGCATCTGAACGGGCCAGTCCAGCTGCACACACACGTGTGGGATGCGCAGGCTCGCGGGTGGAGGGTAGGTGCTGCACGTGTGACGGTTTTTGTTACGTGCCCCGATGGGACAGCGGTGGGCACAGCTGCTAGTGGTGATGGCCGGGGACCGCCTGCCCCTGACTGGGGACGTAGGGTTGTTGCACTGTTTGGACATCAGGTTAGCAGGGTCTGCTGGACTGGAGATGGTGCATGCCCTTTGTGCCCAGCATCTCCTTCCCAGGATTCGGCCTGTGGCGTCGCTGCCTTCCGGAGCTTGTTCCCAGCGCACGGCGGGGACAGAGAGTGCCTGCGCTTGGGGTACAGCCATGCCCTGGGCGTTGAGCAGCCACTGGAACTGTTTGGGTGCGGGGTGGGGGGGATCTCTGCAGCACACCGCTTGGTGATAACGCAAAACGCAGATACGTGTGCGGTGAAGCAGATGCTGCCCACCATTGTGTGTAAACGTGACCCCTTGAAAGTGCGGGCTGTGTCGTGTAAGAGGGCTTGCCAGGCTGTCCACTCTGGAGGTCTTCGCGGGGGACCCCGGAGGGCATTTCTAGGTGTGGCAGGGGAGGTAGGGGTGGCTAGAGGTGGGGTGGGAGAGGTGGCCCTGACTGCCACATAGGGGATGCCCCGAGCACCTGCAGAGCTGTGCAGCTCCTGCCCGAGTGTCCGGGTGCTGTGCCACCAGCCTCCCCGCCCTCGCACCCCGACTGCTCGTGGCGGCGTGCTTCCGGACGCCCAGCGGTCATCGTACACGGGTCTGTGTTTTGTAGGCTCGTGAGTGGTAATTCCATCGAAGAGAAGCTTTTGAAAAACGGAACCAAAGACTTGATCCGTGAAGTAGCCGCTCAGGGCAATGACTACTCCATGGCCTTCCTGACGCAGGTGCCATCACGGGCGCGCCGTCCTTGGGGTTGCTACCTGGTGTTCAGGGTGGGGGGCGGGGGCAGGCAACGCGGCTCAACGCGTGGGTGAGGAGTCGCTGGGCGGTTTCCCTGGTGATGCGGTCTGACGCGCCGGTCAGGTGCCGACCTGCTTCTGGCCCGACGCTAACGTGTGTCTCGTACGCAGCGGACCATCCAGGAGCTGTTTGAGGTGTGCTCTCCCACTGACGATGCCGGCTTCCCAGTGAAGGCGGAGGAGTTCGTGGTCCTCTCTCAGGAGCCTGCTGCCACAGAAATCATCGCCCCCAAAATTGCAAGACCTTTCATTGAGGTGAGGGCGGGTGGCCTGCCCTGGGAGTCACCGAGGATGTGCTGCACGTGCCCTTGGCCCTGAGCGCGCTGCCCACTCTGCCGGCCCCCCTCACTCAGCCCTGGTCCCCCCCTCCTGCCTGCTTGCTTTCTCTCCTGGGCATTTCCATCTGGAAAAGCAGGTAAAAAGCAGTGTAAAGTCTGGGGGCCTCAGGCACCTGCTGCCCAGTTCGGCAGCCGTCCCTGTCCTCACCAGCTCTCCCCGAGCCGCGCTGCCTCCCCTGAGCCGTAGCGGGCAGCTGACGGTGGGGCGTGCCTCACCTGTCCTGTCTGACCTGCTTTGTCTGCTCTGCCTGTGCCCGTGGCCTGCTGTCTTCCCTCTTGTCTGATGGGAGCCCTGTGAGTGCACGGTGCACAGCTGATTGTCAGGACAGTACAAAGGAGGACGTAAATGATCTCGTTAATACCTTCTTACGTTGGTTGCTTGTTTAAGTAATATTTGGGTGTATCGGGTTAAGTAGAATACTGCCTTTTACACACGTAATGCATGAGCTGCTGAAGTTAACTCACAGGCGTGGCTTATATGCTGCTGTTTTTGGGTAGTGCTGGCTGTGTAGACACGCCGTAGACCTGTTTTTGGGGCCACGTCCCCTCCTGCCCTGCCTCGTGGAGTAGCCTGGCTGCAGCTCCCCCCACGACTCCCTCTTCCCCTTGGCCTGCTTGGGGGGGGGTTGCCCCCTCCTCCCCCTCCTTCCTGGGTGTCAGTTTCTGGGCTCTTGGCCTCGGAGGTACCCCCATGTCCTGGGCCTCTTCCCACTCTCTTGTCCATGGTAGACGGCTGCCCTGGCTCCCCTGTGGTGCCCCTCCACCCCCATCCCCGCGCCCTTGGTGAGGAGGACTTGCCACAGCCGTGGCTATTTTAAAAGTCCTCGTTGGGTTGAGAAGTAATACGTAGGTGGAAAAGCTTCAGGGATTTATCTTGAAAAGCAAGTGTCCCGCACCAGACCCTCCCCCTGGCTCAGCGATGACCACTTGGTGCGGATCCTCCTGCCTCCTTCCTGGAGTTTGCCGTGTATGATGACCCCATCCCCCGTTCTTTTAAAAACAGGTGTTACATGCATGAGGTTAAAAAGAAAAGGTTAGTTCTCTCCCAGAAATACTGACCTTTCTGTTGAAAGTGTTGTACGTGTCCTGGGAGAGAAACGAGAGGCAGGAGGGTGTGTGGGTGCGGAACGTGGCGTGCTGTGCGCAGTTGTCTCAGGGATGTGTGCGTACCGGGCGGAGCAGCGCGCTAGCTCAACGCACAGGTGCTGTCCCAGTGTGTGTGTTGAATGTCTGGCCGCACGTCAGGCACGTTCTAGGCAGGAGGACCCTACTGAACGGCGTGGTGTGCCGCCGCCCCCATGCAGCGTACGTTCCAGCAAGAGGAAAGACTCTAAGCCCGCAGACGGGTAGAACACGGACTCTCCCTGCTGCGGCTGGGAGCGATGTTCAGGGAGGGGTGGTGTGGGCAGAGGGACCATCCGGGCAGCTGTGGGTCAGCAGGGGATGAGGGGTGAGGGTGGTGGGGCCTGGCTGTGTTCTTCCAAACGGTCCTCTGGCTCTGTGCTGAGTCTGGGTCGTGGGGGCTGGCGCAGAGGCCAGTGGCAAGGGCACAGTCGGAGCAGCCGCGCACAGAGCAGCGGTGTCGGGTGACGTCTTCGCTGCCCGGCTAGTCCGGGTCTCCTCCAGCAGGGGCAACGCTTTTCGGGTGCTTCATGCCGGGAAACGGCTTTCAGGGAAGGTGTCATTGAAGCGCGAGAACCCCCTGGGAAGCACCGCATCACAGAGAGAAGCTTGAGAGGGTGTTGTAGGGGAAGCTCCCCAGAAACCACCGCCCCCCCCCCCCCGACACTGCGCTGTGGGTTGCTGTGACATCCTTCTCCGGCCCGTCGTGTTGTGGGCCGTGCGTCTGTGAATATCTTCTTCGTGTCTCTTGGCACATGCGTGCGCGCGTTTCCGCTGGCTTCTGGGGGGTGCACCTTGGGGTGGGGCCCCTGGGTTGTCGGGGAGCGTGCTTGTGACCCACAGGGGCTGGCCAGGCTGATCTGTGCTCTGGCAGCGGCATCGGAGGCAGGGCCTGGCGTGTCCTTTCCGGCAGCGTGTGGCGGATGTGCCCGTGTCTCGGGTGGGATTTGCCTTTGCTGTCGGCCTATGAATTTGGGCGTCTCTGTGCAGTCCCTGGAGTGTCTGCTCACGTCTTTTCCCCGTGGTTTGGTTGACTGGGCTGTTTCTTTTTCTCCGTGGTCGGTGTCTGTGTTCTATACAGATACACACGGAATACCTTCCTGCATTTTGTGGTCTGCCTTCGGGGATGCGGTCATGAGCGGGGACCGCGCATTCTGAAGCCGCCTGGCGGCTCTTCCGTATCGTGGCTGTTGCTCTCGCGCGCTGCTTGAGAGACATTCTGACCCCGGGGCGTCAGGACGTCCCTGTCGCTTTTCCCTGGGCGCTCAGTGTGTTCTGAGTGCGGTGTGAGGTCAGATTACGTTGTAAGCTGCAGATTTTTCCAAATCACCAAGAAAAGAGGTTGTACAGGTCCTAATCGACACCCAGGAACCAGAGAGCGTTGGGTTGCGCCCGGTGCATGAGTGTGTGCGTCCACAGCTGCCGGTGCACGTCAGGCCTGAACTGGTGGCCGTGGGAAGGCACCTCCTTCCTCTCACTGCTGTTTCTCTCTGGGGCCACTGCCCGTCTTAACACGCCTGATGTGTGTGGGCTTGGTTTGGGCAGCCATGGCGTCGGGTCATTTTTCTCCTGTTCGTGCTGTGGACAGAGACCTGTGTCTCGTGCACCATGTGGAATCGTTCTCGTCGGTCAGAGTCACGGCCACGGTGCGTGTCGGGCGTGAACGAGGTGCCCCGTTCCGCTCTGTTCTTGGGGTTGGCAGCTTGGTAGTGTGGCAGCACATGGCTCTTCCCTGGGCCTCACTGTCCAGTGTGGCTGTGAGCCCCTCACATTCGTTCTCGGCCTCCCTCCGGGCTTCGTTTCCTGGGCCCAAGTGGGAGCGCGTGACCACGGGGAGGTGCCACGTGCCGTGCAGGTGTGTCTCGTGGGTGTGACGTGGGGCAGCTCCTTTTCCAAACCCTGGAATTTAAAAATATGTGAAAGTGAGACAAGCACGTAACTTCTTTAGGCCCTTAAGAGCATCGAGTACCTGGAGGAGGACGCCCAGAAACCCGAGGAGGAGGCTGTGCCGGGGGTGTCTGGCCCCGACAGCCCGCGGCAGAGGGAGGAGCCGTCGCAGCTGGAGGAGTTAGCGGACTTCATGGAGCAGGTTTGGGCGCGCGCTTTTTCCACTTCAACCTAATTTTTCCCCATACGCTTCGGTGTTTTGGACTTTTGACCCTTCTGTGAAATTTTCCTTTGGTTGCTTAGAGTAAGAACAATCACTTTCTTGATTCAAGTGCAGGGGGGGTCGTGTGAGGACCTCAACCTTCGTTAACTTGCTTTTCACCCCGTTCAAACGATGACTTTTGAAACAGCTTACGCCTATTGAGAAGTACGCGCTGAATTACCTGGAGTTGTTCCACACGCCGGCTGGCCCCGAGAAAGAGGGAGACAGCGAGGTGAGGGGGTGCTCAGCCTTCAGAGTCAAATTTGGCCTGAAGTCAGCATGACTTGCGCGGGATTAAAGGAGTAAACACCGGACCGAGCAGTGTGGAAACATATCAAAGATCAAGTCTGGGAAAACCCCAGGGAACACTTCTCCCTGGGAGCAGCTCAGTGCTTGATGGAGAGTTACCTGTTGGGGCGGGAACGGGTCCGGAGCACGTGGACCCATTGGTGGGGGGACGCGGGGCGCGGCTGGTGACAGCAAGAGCAGGGGGCAGGGCGGCGGGGCGGGACGGGGCAGCCGGTCTCAGGGCTCCTCTCTGCGGTCTTCCCGCCAGGACGCCGTGCTGACCGCCGTGAGGGAGTGGGAGGCCCAGAACGCGAGGGCGCTGCGGGAGAGGGAGGCGCGGGTGCTGCAGGAGCAGGAACAGGAGCAGCTTCTCACCTACACGAGGGAGGATGCCTACAACGCGGTACGTGCGGCTCCGTCCGGCGCAGGGCCCGAGGCGGGGACAGCCGGCGTGTGCTGTGTCACGCTTGGCTGCAGATCTCTGCTTCTGCCCGGGCTGTCCCCGAGTGTGGTCAGACGGTGTCGCAGGTACTTGGAGACCTGCTGGGCATGAAGGTAGAGAGCCGGTGGCTCGCAGCGCGCATCTGACGTTGTGTCGCTCTGACGCGCTGCCCTCCCCCGTAGGAGTACGTGTGCGAAGGTGCCGACGGGCAGGTGGAGGTCATGCCGGTGAGTACGGTCTCCCTGAGTGCCGGGGTGGCCGCCGGCCCCGGGGTGCCCCGCTCACGGCGCGCCCTTCTCCGTGCAGCTCTGGACGCCGCCCACGCCGCCCCAGGATGACAACGACATCTACGTGGACCCGGTCCTGTGTCTCACGTACGAAACCACGCCCATCCCAGAGTCCAAGCTGCCTCCCGTGTACGTGAGGAAGGAGCGCCGGCGGCACCGCACGGACCCCTCAGGTGCGCACGCGCGGCCGGGCCGGCGGGGGGGGTGGGGGGTGTGTGGGGGGGGTGGGGGGGTGGGGGGGTGGGGGAAGCTGCGCGCCTGCCGCCTGCGCGGCGTCAGGGCAGGAGAGTCGGGTTGTCTGCCCTGAGACGCCTTCGCGCCGGGCCTCCTCCGTTGTGCTTGTCGTCCCCGTCGGCTCGCCCGCGAAGGCAGAGTCCGCTCGCCCGCGGCCGCGCTGAGAAGGACTCTCTGTCCAGTCGCAGGCAGGAAGAAGAAGCAGCGCCACGGGGAGCCGGTCGTCCCCCCTCGCTCGCTGTTCGACCGCGCCACGCCCGGCATGTTGAAAATGCGCCGGGAGGGGAAGGAGCAGAAGAAGAACATCCTGTTGAAGCAGCAGACACAGTTTGCCAAGCCGCTGCCGACTTTCGCGAAACCAACGGCCGAGTCGGGCCCAGACAACCCCGAGTGGCTCATCAGTGAAGACTGGGCGCTGCTGCAGGTGAGCGTGGCCCACGGGCCGCGTCCTGTCCCCTCCTGTCCGCGTCCCAGGGTCATAGCCCTGGGACAAGCGTGTGCACCCGCGGATGCGGCTCGCTGACGGGTGCCGCCTGAAACCTGGTCCCGCAGGCCGTGAAGCAGCTGCTGGAGCTGCCCCTGAACCTGACCATCGTGTCCCCGGCCCACACGCCCAACTGGGACCTCGTCAGCGACGTCGTCAACTCCTGTAGCCGCATCTACCGCTCTTCCAAGCAGTGCCGGAGCCGCTACGAGAACGTGCTCATTCCCAGGGAGGAGGGCAAGGTGAGGGCGGACCCCTTCCACTCGGCGACCGCGGAACTCCAGCCCCCGGGCTCGGGGGAGGCCAGTGAGGCAGGAGGCCTGTGCCGCGCCTGGCGTGTGCTGCGCACAGCTGTCCCGGCTGCAGGCAGTGCAGGACTTGGCCCCGGGCCTGAGAGCTTGCCCGACGTGCCTGGAAAATTCCAGATGCCGTCTGGAGGCTCCTGTGCCACTGAGAGCTTGCTCCTGCCTTCATTTCTTTCTTCTTCTGTTTTAAACTTTTTTAAAGATTCTATTTTTTTGACAGAGAGAGATATAGTGAGAAGGGGAACGTAAGCAGGGGGAATGGGATGGGGAGAAGCAGGCTTCCCACAGAGCAGGAACCCCGACGCGGGGCTTGATCCCAGAACCCTGAGATCATGACCCGAGCTGAAGGCAGAGGCTTAACCCACTGAGCCACCCAGGCGCCCCTTCTTTTTATTTTTTGAAAAGGCATCGGGTGAATGAAGGGGACTTTGGTTCTGTTGGCTTATTTGGTGAGAAGTCTGTCGGTGCCTCCCGTGCGGTTGCTCCGGGTTCCCACCGGCCGTGTCGGCTGCCACGGTGGTGGGACTAGCTCTGGACCCTGGTCCCAGCTGACAGTGCGTGTGCGCACCGGCTGAGTGCACGGAGGCCGGGTGTTCGGTGTCTTTCCCGTGGTGGCGGCAGCCTGACCCCCGAGAGCCAGCCCCTCGGACAGGCGTGTCTGCGGTGTGGTTCCCCTGAGTGCCTCTTGTTGCTCTTGGGCCGAGAGGGTCTCTTTCTGTTCGTCCATCTGCTGCACCGTTCCCCCTTCTCGCTGCTCACCTGGCGGGCTGCCGGCGTTGACCAGGGTCCCGTGGAGCCCACCGGATGGCGCGGGGTAGATGCGGCAGAGGCGAACATGCAGGGCCCAGGTGTGGTGTGCAAATCACGGCTTCAACCGTCCTCTCTGTTTTCGTGTTCCTGGAAACATTTTGTCTTAAGGCCTTTATTTGCTTGTCGCTTAAAAACAAGAAAGCAAGTATGTCTCGCAATACCATTTGTGGCGCCTTCGTCAGCGAGTTTTCGTGGAATCTCGCGTTTGGTCTCTTCTGTGTTGGAAACCCTCCTAGCGACAGCCGTGACGTTAACGTGGAGATGTGTAAAGTTGAAGCTCTGTCTTCCGTTCTAGGTCACGGGAGAAGCTAATCTAGAGCAAAGGCAGAAGTGCATTTGTTAGCTCCGAGGGGACAGTGTGGGTAAATGGGCCGGCAGCTGTGCAGAAGGCCAGGTGATGGGGTCGGAAGCAGCCGGGAGGTTGGTGTCCGCAGCTGCGCGCCGGTGGCAGCCTGTGGGGTGGGCTCGGGCGGGAGCACCCTCCTGCCGGGTGTGACCTGGGCTCACCATGACTTGCCTGGTTTTGCTCTTGCCCTGCCTTTCCTCCTTCACTTTGCTGGGACGGGGGGTGCTCATGCATGCAGCCTCTGTCCAGGAGCCTCCCGTGCTCGTCTTGTCCTTCTGAGTTTTGTCTGATGCGGCTCTCCTTGAGATAAAGCTTTTGCGTAGCACAGACGACGTGGGAAGGCGCGTGTGCGTGGCCCTCCAGTGTGCAGTTCTTACCATGTAGCGGTTTCCCTCTGTCACGCCATGTTTGAGTCCTGGTTATGGAGCAATGAGAGCCTGGGACGTGGTGGGGGGGTGTCTCAGGGAGCCCTGTGGCCCGGCTGTGAGACCTGGTTGCCAACAAGCACTCTGGCTTTACACACACGGTGTAGGAGACTGGAGTGTTCTTTCGGGCATGAGGGTCGCTCTGAAGTTGTGTGGGACGCTGAGGTGTCTTGGAAACGAGCAGGTGCTTGGCTTAATGGCAGACCATCCACCGGTAGTACCGTGAAGCCCCCGAGAGCGTTCCCACACTCCCCACGCCTCTCCCCTTCCCTGCGCGTGTGGGTGGAGGCCCGTGCCTGGGCAGCTGCTGCTTGCTTCCCAGGGTCTGTCACCGACGGAGGTGCGCTGGCTCTGTCGCAGTTGCCGTGTGACCTTGGGCACTTTGCCCAGCAGTCACGTTTCCCTGCAAAGGCAGGGAGTCCTGCGCTGGGTGATTGCGGGTTCGTGCAAGGTGACGTGTGGAGGGGAACAGTGTTCGCAGGCGGTGGGCGGCGGTGTTGAGCATCGGGAAGAAGGAACCCTGTTCGGTCTGGGAGGTTTGAGGTCAGGCCTCCGGATGAGCCACTAGGCTGACTGACGTGCTGCCGTGGGTTTCGTCTCAGAGTAAGAACAACCGGCCCCTGCGCACAGGCCAAATGTACGCCCAGGACGAGAATGCCACGCACACGCAGCTGTACACAAGCCACTTCGACCTGATGAAGATGACGGCCGGCAAGAGAAGCCCCCCCATCAAGCCTCTGTATGCTCCCCGCGCCCTTCCCGCCCCCCCCCCCCCGGGTTGAGCCGCGGCTGGGATGCTGGCCTGTGCAGTGTGCCAGCCACACTGCCATTTTGGGCACTCTGTCTTGTTTGGTAACCCTTGTCTCCTTTTCCGTACTGCAGGCTTGGCATGAATCCGTTTCAGAAAAACCCCAAGCACGCCTCCGTGTTGGCAGAAAGGTATTTCTGTATTTTCCGCTATTGGAAATGATCTCATTTTAGTGTGGTCAGTGAATCGTGCAATCTCTGTGTCCAGGGAGGGCCAGTGGGGGGCTGGCGAGTGCCCCATGGTGCTTGCTGTGACGAGGGTGTGTCCTTGCCTGCAAGTTGCAGGGGACACAGATGGGAGAGGCTTTCTCCGTTCTCGGCCGTGCCCACCTCTCATCTGGCGCGTGTGTTATTGGTTCTACCTTGATAATATAGGTAGCATAGGGGAGGGCGTGCTTGCTTTAAAACTGAGTGAGCGAGAAGAGGACCGACAACAGGATGGGCAGGGAGACGCTGGGTGTGCGGGCTGCCTTGGGAGCTGAGTGCAGGGTGTGCGGGTGTTTGCCGCCCATTCCCCGTGCTTTTGGCTGTTTGCTTTACGTTGAGGTGGTGGGAACCTCATGTCTACCTGAGGCCCAGGTGCACGTCTGGTTCGAGCCTTCATGGTTGCCCGAGGGAGGGTCTGCCGGACACCGAAGGCCCTGCTTTCTCTTTACGTGCTCTCAGTGTGGGCCCCCAGCGGTGCACATCTTTGCTGAGACCCCCGACGGCCCTTCCTGGCAGCTCTGAGGCAGCCCAGGGCCTGTGCCCGTCCCGTTCTGCAGGCCTGCCTCACGGCCGTGCCCTACTGCTCACGCCTGGGGCGGCCTTCCGGGACACATGTGGCGCTCGGGCCCAGGACCCCCTCACACGTCACCTTCCCCACCCTGTCGACAGTTAGAGCTTGGCCTTCTATTTTCGCTCGGAGCACGACTTATCTTCGCGTTCTTTACCTGAGTCACCTGGTGTCTCCACGCCTGTGGGTATAAGGTTCTGGATCCCGGAGTACAGAGCGGGCGTTAGCGTGGGTTTGTGAGTGACGTTACCGGATCGTTTCGCACAACTAGTATCTGGGGGCGGGCTGCGTGCCTGCGCTCTGCTGGGCCCAGCAGTTGAGTGGCAAGCAAAAGGCCACATTCTTCTTTCCACACGTGTGAGCTGCAAACTCGGAGTGATCTAACAGAGCTCGAGGACCCATCCTGCCGGTGGATGGCGCAGCCTGCCAGAACCAAGGGCGGGCGGCGCCTGGGGGCGAGACAAGGGCATGTTCCTGCTGGAGGTCACCCCAGCGTGAGGGGGTGTTGGGTTGGCCTTCGTGGGTTTGCAGTGTGTGGGGCCAGCAGGTCCACAGGACAAGCACGGGGGGCCCCTGGTTGTACCTCTGAGGTGGCCGGGCAGGCAAGCAGGGAGGCAGGTGGACTGGGGGCACCAGTGGGAGCAGGCTCAGTGTGAAGCCCAGCTCGGGTGAGGTGGATGGAGGCTGAGAGGTGAGCGCAGGCCTGTGGCATCCTGGGGGCCCAAGCTTGTTTCTGTGTTTGGCTCATATCAGAGGGATGGATGGATGGATCCCGCATGGGCCGGAGGATGTGACTAGAAGGTGGAGGGGTGAGAGGAGAGGAGAACCAAGCATGCGGGCCTCTAGCTGGGTGGGGGCTCAGCCTTCTGTGTTCCGGGTGTTCTCTGGGATCTGGAGGTGGCAGCCAAGGGCAAGGGTCCGTGAGGGGTCGGGGGCCAGGCTGTGCACCAAGGAGGAGTCGGTGATGCCGGGTGGCCGAGCTGGTGGGCCTTGCTGTGCGTGGGGTGCTTTCTGTCTCATCAGTGGAGGCACCTGGCCCCACCTGGAACCGATGGACCAGGGGAGCCCGGCACGGGTATCTGTTTGCCAGGTGTGATGGAGGGAGTGTTGGTGGAGGAAGGCTGGGCTGTCGATATGAGCGTGGGG
The DNA here is from genome assembly GCF_963455335.1 of Martes martes. NCBI lineage: Eukaryota > Metazoa > Chordata > Mammalia > Carnivora > Mustelidae > Martes > Martes martes. Next base: position 92,505,945 of record NC_137901.1, read on the forward strand.
TGTGGTGGGGGGATCTGGGCAGATGGGTGTGGTTGAGGTCAGAGAATGGGTGAGAAGTGACCAAGCGAGCTGGCGTGAGCGACAGGCGGTGGGAGGCGGATGTGCAGCAGCACCAGACGTGTGTGGTGCGGCCCGGGCCCTGCAGGGCAGGGGAGGCCCGGAAATGGGGAGGATGTGCGCAGGGTTTTAAGCACAGCCAGGCTGTCTGTGGTGGGAGGAGTCAGAGGTGGGTCGCTCATGGGGTTGGGAGAGGCCCCGGGAGCAAGGGTTCTGTGAGAGGGTTGTGTTCCACGAGAGCACTGGGCTGTGAGGGGGCCCTCCCTTCCTCTGGGCTTTGCTGGTCAGCCTCTGCGCCCGGGAAGCCTGGCACCATGAGAGGTAGCCTGGGCCCTGGCATCGGTCTTATGGACCTGGGGCATCTGCAGGCCAGGGTGGGCCCTGGGGACGCAGGGCTGCAGGCAGCTTCTTGGAAGGGACTGATGCTCCACTGGGGAAGGGAGGCCCAGCTTGGGGCCGGTGGTCAGTTTGGTGGGCTGGGTGGGAGGGGCAGGCGGTTTGCCGTGAGGTGCACCCGCACACCTTTCAGGGCACCTGGTATCCTGGGCACTGTACTGTGTGTTGTTGTGGGGGACCAGGCCAAGGCCTGCCTTCTGGAAGGTTTTGTGTTGAATGGAAATGGGAGACGGGGTCTTGGACGACACGGACAGTTTTCTTCTTTGCGGAGGGGTTGATGGGACGTGTTTCCTAGCACCTGGCAGCTTGGGTGGCGAGAGCTCTGGGTTTCTGGAGTGCTGCTCTCCCTCCGAGCGTGGCCGCTTATTTTCTGTCTCTGCTGCTGTCTTTCAGCGGGATCAACTACGACAAGCCGCTGCCTCCCATTCAGGTTGCGTCTCTCCGAGCAGAGCGAATTGCCAAAGAGAAGAAGGTGTGGGGGCCGGGCCGCCAGCGCGGGGCGGGGCTGGTGGGCGTGCTGGGCTCCTGCCCACGGGTCCTCTCCTCTCCGCTCCTGTAGGCTCTGGCTGATCAGCAGAAGGCGCAGCAGCCGCCCGTGGCGCAGCCCCCACCGCCTCCGCCGCAGCCGCAGCCACCGCCGCCGCAGCAGCCACCCCCGCCTCTGCCCCAGCCCCAGGCAGCCGGCAGCCAGCAGCCCGCGGGCCCGCCGGCTGTCCAGCAGCAGGCCCCGGCGCAGCCCCAGGCGCCGCCCGCGCAGCCCCCGCCAAAGGTGCCCCCCGCGATCACGACCGTGGGCAGCGCTGCCGTGCTGGTGAGAAGGCGCTGCTCCCTGTTGGAGGTGCCCCTGAGGACGCAGAATGGGGTGGTCTGTGTAGACGCTAGCACTTGCTCCCCTCGGAGGCAGCAGCAGGCCCCACCATTCCTGGCAGGAGGGATCATGCAAAGGGGCGCCCTCCCCCCCACTCGGCCCGCTTCGGGCTCTGGCCGGCCGGGGAGGTGGGGGCACCCGGGAAGTTTGGAGTTCAGTGGGGTTTGGGAGGTGTCATTGTGACGTCACCTGGCAGGGCTAATACTGCTCGTGCCACGTGCGAGCTTCTAAAACTGGCGCACGTGTGCTCTTGCACACGCGAGTACGTGAATCTTTGCTGCCCTTCAGAGAAAGGGGTAAAACGAATGCACAGAGAAGGTGTAGAAAGGCAGACTGACTTGTGACCTCACATGGCCTGTGCTGCTGCCAGCGGGCCCCGATCTGCTGCGTGTGCCCGTGTCTGTGTATCACGGACGCTGGAGTCCCACGTGGGGGGAACGCCTGGGACCGCGTAGGGAAGCCTGCGGCCTTGCTCTGCCGGCCGGCCGTGGGCACGGTCCGGCCTCATTTGTGGTTCTGTCTGCCCTGGCGGGCTTGCCATGGGGCATTCTGGCCCAGCTCTGGGGTCAGAAAGCCACGCACCCAGCCCCTGCTTCTGTGGCCCCAAGGGCACCGTGGCAAGTGGCCATGGAGGGCCTCTGCCGGGCTGCGGCCTGAGTGACAGAAGTCGGTGGGCAGAGAGGGCCGCAGCAAGGTGGTAGGGGTGCGTGCAGGAGAGCCCGTGCAGGGCATGGGGGCAGGGAGCGGGGCGTCGGCCCGTGTGGCTGCGTCACCAGGCGGGAGTGTGGATGTGGTTCTCACGAAGTGGAAACGTTTGGCGGTCTCGTGAGGGGGAGAGCCTGCGCTCCAATTCAAGTGGTTTTCTGTGTTCAGCAGGCGGGAGCCATGAAAACGTCCGTCACGGGGACGAGTATGCCAACGGGTAAGAAACCCGAGATGCCCCCGTCAAAAGTCAGTGCTTCCCCCTCACAGTGCTCCTGCCTCATAGGTCTCTCCCTGCAGGCACGGTGAGCGGAAACGTCATCGTGAACACCATCGCGGGGGTCCCTGCCGCCACCTTCCAGTCCATTAACAAGCGCCTCGCTTCACCTGTGGCGCCGGGAGCCTTGACCGTGAGTTGTCCCTGCTTCTGGGCACTTTTCGTAGCACCTGTGACCTAGGACCCCATGAGGCTTGTTTGTCTGGGTTTTGGGTTTTTGTTTTGTCTTTAATTTTTTTAAAGCAATCTTGACACCCAGCATGGGGCTTGGACTCATGACCAGGAGTCATGTGCTCTCCCGACTGAGCCTGCCCAGTGCCCAGAAAGTTGTTTGCTTTGTAAAGAAATGTCCCAGCAGTGCCGAGAGTCCTGACACAGCTTGAATTTCCCAAGATAACGTGAGCGTTCGGGAGTTCGGGAGACGGCTCTCGTGGTGTGCTTGCTGACGGAGCGCGTGCGGAGGGCGCTCCCGACGGTGACTCCGGGAGGAGGACGGCAGGGTGTGAGGGCGTGTCGCTGCCGGCGCTGGTGGGGTCTGCCTGTGCCACAGGACAGATTGCTCGTGGGGGACATGGGGATGCGGGGATGGGTGCTCTTGGGGGAACCGTGTGAGGGGCTGGCATGGCGTCTCACAAGGGTGGGTGTGCTGTCGCTTGCGGTGCCAGAGCTCACGGGTGTCGGGTAGAGCACGTGCAGACCTGTGTGCGGGAGGCAGGGAGGCGCCAGGCCCGGGCAGAGCCGTCAGACCCTTTGAGCGCAGAACCAGAGGGGACCTTGCACTCACCGAAGGACACGCCGCGTGTCCAGCCGCCTCCGCGACTTTGGTGTTTGCCCTAAATGACAAAGTAAACAGCCGAGGTTGAGGTGAAGTTCCCATGTGTTCTCCCAGTTTAGTTACATATTGGAAGGCAGCGCGTGCCCTGCACGAGCAGCGCTCTCCTGTCCCTGTTGGGCTCAGAGAATTGTCTTTTCTACAAAGGTCTTCCTGTGGTAATCGAGACAGGGTGGCGCTGGCAGAAGGATGGGCACGGCTCCGTGGAGCGGGGTCCAGGGTCCAGAAGGGAAGGCTGGGTCTGCGGCTAGCGGATCCTCAGTAAGAGTGCCGGAGGAGCGCCGGGAGGAGAAAGGTGGGCTTCCCACGTGGTGCTGGAGGGACCGTGGAGCCGCACGCAGGCTCGGGCCGTGGTCTGTAACCGCACCAGGTATGAAGAGTTCCTCCGGGTGCATCGTTGACCCAAGTGTGAGACCCGGAACTGTAAGGCTCTTGGGCGAAAGTCACAGAACATCTGTGCTTCCTTGGTTTAGGCAAAGATTTTTTGGGATCATGAATCATGAAAGAAAAATTAGTAAGTTGGTCTTTATCAAAATCAGTGACATCTACTGTTCGAGAAATAGGAGAAACGGAAAGCGTGGAAAGTACTTGTAGGATACATGTGATGATGTCCCGGTCTGCCGAGTCAGTGGGGACTCTCCGGTAATAAGAAAACACTGTGAAACCTGGACAAGATTCGAGCAGCTGTTTCACCAAAGAAGCACCAGGGGTAGCAACCAAATGTGAAGAGGCGTTCAGCATTATTAGTCATCAGGGGAATCCTGTGCAAACCACCACGCTCAGTCGTTTGAGCATCCGACTCTCGGTTTTGGCTCAGGTTGTGATCTCAGGGTCGTGGAAAGGGGCTCCATGCTGGGCGTGGTGCCTGCTTAGGATTCTCTCCTCCTGCCCCTGCCCCCACTTAAAAAAAAAAAAAAAAGAAAAACCACAGTGAGATACCACCACGTGTCTCTGGGAGCGGCTTTAGAAACAGAAACCTGGCCGTGGCAGACGCAACGAGGCTGCCCGGCTGGAGCCCATGCTGCTGATGGCTCGTGGAATCATAGAGTCACGTGCGAAGTTGGCCACTTCTGACAAACGTGCATTTACTGGACAACTTAGCACTTCCATGCCTGGGTTTTTCCCCAAGGGAAGTAAAATCATAGATGTGCACAGGTAAACCTGGACATGAGTGTGTCTGGTGGCTTTATTTGTAATTACTGAGAAAGGAGACAATGCTGCGGGCCTTCTGCGGGGATGTGGGCACCATCCAGGACTGCCCAGCAACATGGGACTGAGCTGCCCCGCTGGACAACAGGGTGTGCAACTCTCCTTTTTTTTTTTTTTAAGATATTTATTTATTTACTTTGGCAGAGAGAGCACAAGATCACAAGCAAGTAGAGAGGCAGGCGGTGGGCAGGGGGGGGCAGGCTCCCCGCTGAGCAGAGAGCCCAATGTGGGGCTCGATTCCATGACCCTGAGATCATGACCTGGGCCGAAGGCATAGGCCCCACCCACTGAGCCATCCAGGCGCCCCAGGGTGTGCGACTCTTAAACACAGTTTGCTGTGGTGAGAGTTTTAGAAGGCCTCGCATGCTGCGTGATTCCGTTTACTGGGGAGAAGGCAAGATGACAGGGACAGGAAACGGAGTCTGTTCTGTGTCTGGACTGTGGTGTCTACCTGGCGGTCTGCGTTCGGGAACGTTCGTAGGTCCATGTATCTGAAGTGGGGGGGTTGTACTGTATGTAAATTGTACTTTAGTAAATCCTGCTTTGAAAACTTGCATGTTCTCTAGGTGGCACAGCATATATGAAAAGGTTTTCTGGTTGTGTGATTTAGGATTATTTGTTTTTCTTCATACTTGGCAGTAAGTCACTTTTGATTCGGCCGTGTTAACAAATACCAAGAGCCGTAAGTTGGGCCTGTGATGTCACAAGCGTTCTCTCTGAGCGACACCGTTCCTCCTGTGAGAGTGCAACGCCCAGATCATTGCACTTGACGCTTCGTTTTGCAAAAGGCTGATTTCTCCGTATGATATTTTGGCAGATAAGTAACTCACCCGTGTTGTGCTTTCTGAGGAACTCTCACAGACAGGATACTCTTGCTGGAGATGTGGGAAGAGTAACTATCAGACAGGCGGCCTGCTTTCCAGTCCTGCACCTGGACTGGGAAAGAGGTGCCGATGACAGGGCGGGCTTCCTGGACTTCCGACAGTCAGGACGATGTCACCCCCCGCCCCCCACAGCTCTTCGGTGCTGGGAAGGTGTGTGCAGTGTACAAGGCACAGCGAGTAGGTCTGTCTAGGGGGGCACAGGCATGGACAGAGTGGCCGTGATTCCTGTACCCGCGAGGAGGCTCTGCGCGGCTGTGTGCGCTCGGCGCCGGGAGACCCCAGGCTGGCTGCTCGCAGAGTTTGGGTAGCAAAGAGTATGGCTTTTGAGCCCTTGCTAGTGCCTGAGCGATGCTGTGTGTAACAGAGCAGATTTGAGCAGAAAAGGGGAGTAGAAACCGTTTTGGAAGTCCAGGGACCCAGATTTCTGTTTCTGATGACAAGGGGAGGTGAGTCACACTGTTCTCTCAGTGAAACAAAAATTATTGGATAAAAAAATTTTGAAACTTTTGTAAAGTTTTAAGAGAGCTGACCAAAGAATATGTAATGATTAGAGCAAAACCTCAGGGAAGAAACCCAGAGAGAAAAACAGTGCCCTGAAGCAGGGTCTGCCGTGGACATTTTACCTGATCTGGCGGGAGGCTCCAGCACGAGCCCCGGGCTCGCCTGCTCGCCCCGGAGGAGACAGAGGTGCTGACCCCTCAAACGGGAGCCCCGTGGCTGAGCCCTTGGGGCAGGGTTGAAGCAGAAGGACAACCCGCCTGCCCTCTATGCTGTCGCTGAGTGGAGGGGCCGGACGGGGACCCCCTCCGCCTGCAAATCTGTAGCCATGCTTCGGCCTGTCAGCTTGCAGCTCGAGCGGATGTGGCCTCAGTTGGGTGGCGTTCCCGGGTGGGTTGCCAGGAGCCGGTGCAGATGCCCTGCGGGAGCTCGCCTTGGACCTGGGCTCCTTAGACCCTCCACGAGTGACGTGCCAGCGTAGTGAGTGGTGCACGGTGGAAGATAACCCAACGCAGGACGGAAGAGTGGTGCCCCTGGAAACAGACGGCCGGCAGCCGCCCCCGCGTGGGATAGCGCAGTTCGTGGGTGTGGATCATAAAGCTCCTGTGCTTTCTGTTTCTGTTTATTTTTCAGAAGGCTCCACCCAGTGTGGAGCCCAACATGGGGCTCGAACTCGTGGCCCCAAGACCAGGAGCTACACTCCCCTCTGAGTGCCGGGTGCTGTCCTTATTTTTGTTTGTTTCTTTTTTTTTTTTTTTTCTTAAGATTGTATTTATTTATTTGCCAGAGAGAGAGACACAGCAAGAGAGGGAACACAAGCAGGGGCAGAGGGAGAGAGAGAAGCAGGCTCCCCACTGAGCAGGGAGCCTGATGCAGGACTCGATCCCAGGACCCTGAGATCATGATCTGAGCCGGAGGCAGATGCTTAATGCCTGAGACACCCAGGTGCCCTCCTGCGGTTTTCTTAATCTTTTTTTTTTTTTTTTTTTTTGTCTAGCTGAACTTAACGTAAGAACGCAGTGTACAAAGCACGTAACCTACAGAGTAGGTGTTCACCGGCTGTGCTGTCAGGAGGGCCTCCGGCCAGCAGTCAGCTGTTAGCAGTGAGGCTTCGGTCAAAAAACTTGTACGTGGATTTCCAACTGTGCGGGGGCTTTGGTGCCCGTAACCCCTACGCTCTTCAGGGGCAACCGTAGAGAACTTCTGGAAATGAAGACTGTGGTCATCAGAATTGGAAGAGGTCCATGGTGATGGGCTGTTCACACACACTGCTGAGGAGAGACTTAGGGAACCGGAAGAGAAGTCAGGAGGTGTTTTCCCAAATGCAGTGCAGGATGATGGCAGGGCCGCGTGCAAGCGCACTGTGAGGTCATGGGAGGCCGACCGGGAGGGTGGGAGTGCGGTTACCCAGAGTTCAAGATGGGGAGGAGGGCAAGCAAGGGCGATGCTGGAAGATGGGAGTTTTTCAGATCGGAGTAGTGACACTGAGCCACGTATGTGGCCGTCCCCTCGGAGCCCGGTCTGGGACGGTGCCGACCGCAGAGCAGTTCGATTCAGCCAGGGGCACGGTGGCGTCGTCGGTGGTGAAGCCAGGAGCCTCCAGAGTGACATCTGTGCTCCAAGAATAGCAAATCGCTGCCTACCCTGCTCAGCCTCTTTTGGAAATAACTTGAAGAACACGGGTTCAGTGACACTTGTAAGCAGACAGTGGGCGGGCTAGCAGCAGGTGGTCCATACTAAAGGACACACTTGAGGCAGAAGGTCTGAGAAGTGAGCACAGAGGTGGTGACAGCAGACAGTTGAGGCGCAGACTGACCCCCCAGCAGCCGTGACCCCCTGCGGGGCTGACAGCAGGGATGTGCTGCGTGGGGTCAGTGGCGTGTAAGCCAGCCAAGGGCCGAGATGCTGAGATGCTCTGGACTCCCATTCAGGAAAAGTGTGAGACTGTCGATGAGATGTTGGCAAGTACCCAGGGTATAATTTTTTAGAATTTCACTTATTTACTTATTTATTTAAGAGAGGGAGAGCAAACACAAGCGGGGCCTGGGGTGGGGGGCTTGATCAGCAGACCGTGGGGTCATGACCTGAGCTGAAGGCAGATGCTTAACAACTGAGCCCCCCAGGCGACCCTCATAGTACAATTTTAGATGAGTCACCAAGAGCATAAAAAGAGTGTAACTTCCAGACTTTGGGAGGGGAAAGTGAGAATAAATGCTGTGAGCGAAGGCAGGAGACGCAGTTGAGGACTCGCGGAGCCGGATGGCTTGAACAGAAAGCGCTGCGTCCGACGCTGGAGTCGCTGACGTGGGAGGAGTGGGGCGGTGCAGAAGGGCTGGGGGCGAACCGTGCAGTCTGGAGGAATGTCCCGGCCGCCCACACGGCGGGGCCGGCGGAGGCAGGTGGCGCGTGTGCCGGCTGTCTCAGAGCTGGAGCCGGTGGGGTCTGTCCACAGTGGGTGGTAGGACTGGGCAGCTGTAGCCGTGCGGGTCCGTGTGGGCTGTGGGGGGCAGCGAGGTGGCTCTGTGCCGCCACGAGAGCTGCGCAGGCAGGAGGGGGGCGGTGGTGGAGAGTGGGCCTGTACACTGTGTGTTGGGGAGCAAGCACAGGCGTCCGGAGGGTCGTCAGAACCTCACAGTGTCCCTGGGGACCAGGCCATCTATCCAGTGCGGATAGAGGGACGGGGTAGCGTTTCAGAACGGGAGTGGGAGCCTTGCCACCTGAAACGGCTCTTTTCGGTGGTGACTGGCCCACTTTGAAACTCAAGGCCCAGGTGAAGCGTATTCGTTCCGGCGTTCCGATCGCCAAACCACCGAGCTCTGGCATGTGCTTCCTTTCCTCAGGTTCAGAGACGGATGTCCTTTTGTCTTCTCTGGTGCACAGGGAAGCCTTGAAGGGTAGCGCGGAGTTACCTGACGACTCCCCCGTTGCCTCTTGCAGACCTCCGGAGGCTCTGCTCCCGCCCAGGTGGTCCACACCCAGCCTCGTGCCGTTGGCTCCCCGGCTACGGCCACGTCCGACCTTGTGTCTCTGGCACCAACCCAGGGTGTTCGAGCAGTTACCTCTGTGACAGCCTCAGCCGTGGTCACTACCAGCCTGACCCCAGTGCAGACTCCGACCCGGTCTTTGGTGACTCAGGTGTCCCAAGGTAAGGGCAGGTGGGGTTTCCTGGTGAGCACACGTGCGTGCCTCTGTCGTGGGAGCAGGGGCGGGCAGTGCGTGTGCGCAGCGTGACAGCATCCCCTCTCCCAGCCACAGGGGTGCAGCTGCCCGGGAAGGCCATCACCCCCGCACACTTTCAGCTGCTCCGGCAGCAGCAGCAGCAGCAGCCGCCCCCGCCCCCGCCCTCTCAGGTGCAGGTCCCGCAGATCCAGGGCCAGGCCCCGTCGCCAGCACAGATCAAGGCTGTCGGCAAGTTGACTCCGGTGAGTATCTCCTAGGAAACCACACGCCTGCTGTGGGGGGCCCTGTGTGTCCCTTAGCTGGAAGCACAGGTCTGCTGCTGTCCTTGTCGGGAGTGCGCTTGTGCTGCTGCTGCTTCTGCACGGTGCCGCGTCCGTGGCTGCGTGGCCAGCCTGTTGACAGCACTTGGGAGCCCTGTCTTCCTGCTTGCTGTCGGGGGCTCTGGAGAAGTAGAAAGCCGCTCGGGTCCGTGCCCGACCAGAGAAGATGCTGGCGGGAAGCTCTGCTCCGGGCTCCAGGACGAGGTGCCCGGTGCTTGGTCTCCTCATGCATGGTTCCTTTGCAGTGCTGAGCACTGGGTTTGCCACCCTGTGCACCTCTGTGCAGCTGAGTGTGTAAATGCGTTCAGTTTGAAAGGAAGTACTGTCTTCCTGCCAAAACGGAGACGTGTTCTTGCTTGGCATGGAAAGTGAGTGGAGAAGCATATTAATAGAAACAAGACAGTGTTTTAGAACTGCAGCTAGCTGCTGGGCCGGCCACAGTAAGTACCTGACCTTGGACCTGCCCCTTCTCGGTTACGGAGGAGACAGGTGGGCATGCTGGAGGGCCGTGGAGCACGCGCCAGCCCGAGCTGCGGGGTCCCTGCTGCAGCCCCAGCACTCACGCCAGAGAGAGGAGACGCAGCTACGTAAACTGTTCAGCACCTCAGTCACATCAGTCACGTTCAAGGGCGCAGCGGGTGCGCATGGCTGTGGCTAGCCTGCTGGACAGGCCAGTTCTAGAATGTGCCTGTCACTGTGGAAGTCTGGGGACAGCGCTAAGTTAAAAAGTTGCTGCCTGCCCCCCTGGCCTGGCCTTCTCCCCTTCCTGCCTCTCCCCAGGACATGATGGCCGGCCGTGCCCCCGCGTTCCCTCCTTTGGCGGCCAGAGCCCTGCTTACCTGCTGCTTGGCCTGCGTCTGGATTCTCCACTCTTCCCTGTTCTGAGTCGATTCCAGAGTCACTGTCATTTTCAGATAGTTACGAACTATACACTAGAGGTTTTCTGAAAAGAAAATTGATTCCTTAACGTATTTTTGGGCTGTTTTGACATCTTGATGCTGTCACTTCTTCTTCTTCTTTTTTTTTTTTTTAAAGATTTTATTTATTTATTTGACAGACAGAGATCGCAAGTAGGCAGAGAGGCAGGCAGAGAGAGAGGGGGAAGCAGGCTCCCTGCTGAACAGGGAGCCCGATGTGGGGCTCGATCCCAGGACCCTGGGATCATGACATGAGCCGAAGGCAGAGGCTTTAACCCACTGAGCCACCCAGGCGCCCCGATGCTGTCACTTCTTCTAAAGACTTGGGGTTTATTCATCAATTCAGTCATTTGGAAACAGTTGGAATAAAAAGTTGAGAGGTGATGCACGTAGTAAGTTTCCAAAATTCAAGAAGGACCATGGTTTTAAGACTTTTTAAAAATTTTATAGTACTACAGGTTTAAGTTGACATACTTGTGAGTGAGAAAAAACAGGAATTTTGCTATGAATTTACTCATGTGTCAGCCACCGTTTCTGGTTATCATCAGCGGTACACAAGTTTTTAATAAAGGGACGTGGAAAAGCTGTCAGAGCGCCCCGGAGGGTGGTTTGCGTATTGTGTGCTAGCCACTGTCTACCTTGGTGTTTGATGGATAGAACAACAGTAACTTAAACCGAGATTTATAAAAAATGGAATGCAGTTAATATTGATGAAAAGCTACTTTATCTGGGTTTTAGGAACATCTGATCAAAATGCAGAAGCAGAAACTGCAGCTGCCCCAGCAGGCCCCCCCACCGCAGGCCCCGCCAGGGCCCCCACAGCCCGCCACACAAGTGCAAGTGCAGGCCCCGCCACCCACGCCGCAGCAGAGCCCCCAGCTGGCCACGGTCACGGCCCCGCGGCCCGGAGCCCTGCTCACGGGCACCACCGTGGCCAACCTCCAGGTGGCCCGGCTCGTAAGTTCCAGTTGATACGTTTGTTTTTCCAAAGCTATGTCTTTTAACATTTAATTGAATTGTTACTGCTTGCTGAGGACCATGTCCGGTGTCTGGCGGACCTACAAGTCAAGTAGAAGACGTGTGCCTTCCCCCAGGAGCTTAAGTCGTCCTCGGAGAGGATAAAATACAAGTGGAGGCACTCATGGCGTCCTGCTTCCCAGGCCTGGAGCTTTGCAGAGCTCATGGTGGGCTGGGCGACGCAGGGAGGGCGAGGTTTCTGCTGGGGACGAGGCCCACGTGGTTGGAACAGAGGTTACAGGGAAGGAGACCCATGTGGGGAGGTAGACGAGGCCAGAACACCAGGCTCTGGTGTCCCTGTGCTCTGTTGGCACAGAGACGCGGGAGGTTTCTGAAGAGGAGCAGAATGTCGCGGTGAAAACAGTGGCAGGGAAGGTCAGTTAAATTCAACAAGCATCCATCAAACGTTGCTGTGGGACAGACAGCGTCCCATGAGGCGAGCCACTGCCCTCGGCTCTATACCTGTCCTGTGGTCGGTGCCCAGAGACCGCTGCCGAGGCTGGGGTGGATGTTTGAACGTGAACTCCGGTGTGCAGGTGGCAGAAACTGAGGCCCTTGGCCGCAGTAAGTAACTTGTTTGAGTTCGAGAGCTCGTCACCTGCAGCTCACCTGGGTGCCTCGCCCTGACCTTACGTCTCTAAGAAGCAGGGTAGACACTGGGAAAGACAGTGTGGCCTCACCGTGTTCACAAGACATGCCAATTCAGAGAAGGGCGGTGAGCCCAGGGGCCAGCCAGAGCATGGGGAACCCACCCTGCTCATGCGGGACTGGCCAGACAGGTTGGTTTCCACTCTGGGAGGGCCTCCCGTCCCTGAGCTACGCAGCGTGCGTCTAACCAGCGGTGCTGTTTCTCTTCTCGTGGGAAGCAGTAGTGGAGGGAGGACAGTGGGGCGGACGCACGGTCCTGCTGTTTGAATCCCGTTAGAGGAGACAGGTCCCTGTTAACTGAACTGGGGAGTTTATGTCCCCATATTGGGGTAGTCCGTGACTTTGGAAAGGGAGAGAAACAGTACAAATACTACAAAGTATTCTAAGTTGTCCCATCTCACACACCTGCACGGTAGGTCACGTGGGTCAGACCAGCGTCTGATCGGTACTGGCCTTCTCATTCAGATGTGGGGAGTTTGAGGGTTAGGGGTGCTTTTTACTTCTTTATGTTTTCTCAGGTAGTCTGAGTGCTCGTACAGGTAAGGTGGGTCTGTTTTCTGAAGATGTAAGTTTGGGACACAAGTGCTTGGTGGCGGCAGGAGACTGAGTAGCAGGAGGTGTGTCTGCGGGAAGGGCTGGGGTGGTCGTGGGCTGGTGTTTGTGGGCTGCGGTGGTCGTGGGCTGGGGTGGTGGTTGACCTGCAGGTGTAACCGGAGGGGTGGGAGACGTGAGTCTGTAGGCGACCCAGCGGGATGGGGCTCCTCGGAATTCAGAAGCCGGGAGGAGGAGCAGCAGAGCCCGGCTCCCAGGCTCCCCGTAGCAGGGTCTGACCGTGAGAGCGGGCGAGCAGCTGTGGGCTCCCCACGCTGGTTGCTCATGGGTTAGGAAGCCTAGTGCAGCCCTCCGTGAAGTGCGGCCCCTCAGCTGACGACCACTTCCCACCTTTGTGGATCTGTCTTCTTGGTCCACTTGAGCGCTCGGGGGAAGTGCTTGCAAAGACACAGACACATGGCATCCCGAATATCTGTGGACTTTCCTGTTTTCACCGTTTAGACCCGGGTTCCCCCTTCGCAGCTGCAGGCGCAAGGGCAGATGCAGGCTCAGGCGCCCCAGCCCGCGCAGGTGGCGCTGGCCAAGCCTCCTGTGGTGTCCGTGCCGGCGGCCGTGGTCTCCTCGCCAGGTGTGACGACGCTGCCCATGAACGTCGCCGGGATCAGCGTGGCCATCGGACAGCCGCAGAAAGCCGCGGGTACCTCATGGGCAGCCCCTCCCCCTCCACCCTTGTCCCGCCGAGAGCCGGAGCGGGGCGACGGGTGTCCTGCTGGCTTCTGTGCGGACGCCCGATTCGAGCGTGTCGGGGCACTGTCTGGCCAGAGTGCCTCCTAGAGGTGCCCCAGGACAAACTGCAGCCCTTGCCCTAACCAGTTACCATTAGGAGCTCCCCACACCTTTATTTGAATGTCCTGTGGGCCCGTAGACACCTTCAGGATTGCCGTGGGCCGGCTGTCTTGTGTTGGCCTAGTTCCCGCGTGCGGCTTACTTCCGTAGGGAAAGTGGTCAGTGGGAACAGCGCAGCGGTTCTGGGACGTGGAGGGAGCTTCAGGGAGGTCGTGAGACCCTTGTCCCCACGGAGCGCTGTGACTGAAGCCTTGGTCGCTGTTCACAGGACAGACCGTCGTGGCGCAGCCCGTGCACGTGCAGCAGCTGCTGAAGCTGAAGCAGCAGGCCGTGCAGCAGCAGAAAGCCATCCAGCCCCAGGCGGCCCCGGGCCCGGCGGCCGTCCAGCAGAAGGTACCGTCCCCGGGCGGGCTGCTGTCATCCTGGCTGCGCGCTGGGCACGGAGCGCACGGACAGCAGGAGGGCCCGACAAGGGCCTTTCCCGGCTTCCCAGCAGCCCCACACACCCAATACCCGTGCCCAGAGGTCTCGGGGTGGGAGCTGCAACGAGGCCCTGCGAGGAGAAGGTGGTGACGGGAACCGGTGGGGAACCGTGAAGCCGGCTGTGGATTCGCGTGGCTGGGGAGGGGCCTGAGGGGCCCAGGGGTGCGGGTGTAGCTCACGGTGCGTGGCTGCCGGGGCTCCTGGTGTGCGGAGCGATAGGACCGCGTCCTTGCCCCGGTGTGTGCTTGCCGGGCGGAGGGCCCGAGGGAGTGCTGTCAGCGTCTGCCTGACTCAGACGTTTGGGAGTGGGCTCTGAGCGGAGGCAGGGCCGGGGCGGAGCTGTCGGTGGGCCAGCGTGTTGAGGCTGTGCCCCGGGCAGGCGCCGTACTGACCTCCAGGAGCAGAGTGCGCCCCCCACTCTGCTCCGTGTGCCTCTGGCAGCGTGCGGCCCAGGGTGCAGGTGTGCGTGTTCTGTGCTCACACCGGGCATCGTCCCTCCTGCTTTCGGAACCGGGGTCGGGTGCCCGGGCTGAGGTGCTCCCCATGTGTGCTCGCAGCTCTCCGGGCCGCTGGTGCCTGTGCTCAGAGCAGGGCTGCACGTCACTTTGAGGAAACAGGATCAGAGAAAGGAAGCGACTCAGCTGGAGTCACGGAGCTGACCGGCTGTGGGGCCATGCGCGTGTCCTGCTCCTCCGTGGGCAGCAGCCGAGCCCTGATCTTGCGGGGGCCGAGATCCTGCCTGTCTCTGACGCTGCTTTGGTTTGTGGGGACAGCAGGGAATCGGAAGTTGAGCGGTCCTCAGCAGCCCGGGGTGAGGTGACGAGCTAGAAGGGCCCGGCAGCCGGGAGGGGCCGCACTAGCAAGGAAGGTGGTGAGGCCGGTGAGGGCAGAGGCACCGAGACGTTGGTAGAGCAGCGTGGGCTGGGCCCCAGGAAGGAGCTGTCCCAGCAGCAGCCCATTGTGCTGGACATCTGCCCTTCAGACAGCCGCCTCCTGCCTTCCGGAGAGAGCTGTGGCCCGTGGTCTTCTCTGATGGGGAGAGTCAGCACACCCGCCTCTGGGCGCCGCCTTCTTTCCTGCTGGCGGACAGTTCGGGGAGGGACAGCGCTCCGTCCCCTCCCCAGTCCTCTCCAGCCGTCCTTGGGCTCAGCTGCAGGGCAGCTCTCACGTCGGGGGCCCGCCGGAGGCACTGGTGACAGGAGGACAGGGACACCGCCGGGTGGGCCTGGGTAATCCAGTGGGCTTAGCTTACCGCTGAGCGAGAGGTTGCTACAGCCTTGGTCTGATGTTCACGGGATTTGAAAGAAAAGTTCTGAGAATCAGAAAAACACGTGTGTGTACCCGTGGCTTTGTAAAACACACACGGTGCGTATGCTGGGTCTTCGGAGCAGGAGTCCCGTTCTTCTGGCAGAGAAAACTTAGCAATTAATCATGCAGGGACGGTGCTTATAGGTTTGTTATCCTTTGTGCTCAATATTCTAGGGTATGTGCCTGAATCTTCAAGCCAGATTCAGGAAAGAGACATTCGCTCACGTGATGAGCAGACAGAGGACGTGAAGACGAACCCCGGCCTGGTCTCAGGGGTGGGGGGACTTCCAGGCGGGGGGTGCTGGCCATGCCGGCCAGGCAGCCGCAGGACTGGGCGGAAGGCAGGCAGTGCCGGGAGCGTGGAGTGGTCATACTGCGGCTCTTGGGGCAGTGGGGGCCCAGGGGAGGCCCTGGCGCTCCAAGAAGAGGACACAGCCTGGCCTGGTTCTAACCTGGGCGGTCTCTCTTCCTTCAGATCGCCGCACAGCAGATCGCTGCCCAGGGCCAACCACAGAAGGTCACCTATGCCACCCAGCCAGCCCTTAAAACGCAGTTCCTTACCACACCCATCTCCCAGGCCCAGAAACTGGCTGGGACCCAGCAGGTGCAGACCCAGATCCAGGTGAGCACAAGTCGAGCATGAGGCGGCTCGCGGGACAGCAGGTGCCCTGGAAAGTGAGTGGTCAGGGTACGGGCTCCGGAGAGTGAGGACAGGCAGACTCCTGGGAACCCAGCCCCCGTTACGGAGCTCCGTGGGCCCACCTCTGGGGTCATGGAGTATGGCTTGGGGGCCGTGCTGCGGTCACACTCTGGGGGTCGTCCTTCATATCTTGGGGGGTCCTCCCCGATTTAGTGAGTTGACACTCCATTGCTCTGCTGCCGATGGCCGAGGGGGCTGCTCTGGGCCTCGCTCCTGGCCTGTGGACACTTACAGATGACCGACCTTTCAGCAGCAGTGATTGCTGCTTGTGTGTGGGCACCGCAAGTGGCTGCCTGGAGTGGGGGAGCTGTGCTATGAGTGTGTGTGCGCCTGTCAGGCTTCTGCAGTGGTCCCAGCCTTGCAGGCCTCCGCTCAGCCTCGCCCTACTCCTGCATCTCCCGCCGAGCCCTGCAGTGAATCTTGACGGTCAGGACTCCCTTCCGCCGAGTGCCGGCTACGTGTCGTCCTGGCGCCGTTCCCCGTGAGTCTTCAGGTCTCCGTCCCGCTCACTGGCTGCTCCCAGTTTGTGACTTATTTTCACACTTAACTCTGTGGTGTCTTTGCAGGAACAGGAGTTCTTAGTTTTAACGTGTTGCAGTGACCGGTTTTTCTGTTTCCGAATAGTGCTTTTGTGTCTTAAGAAATTCTTCCCAGAGGTCATGGTGTTACTTTCCTATCGTGTTTTAAAAACACTGTAGTTTTTCTTTGACGCTGAGGTTTCTCATCTTCCTGGAATGGGCTTTTCCAGACAATATAAGACTAGGAATTCAGTTCAAGTTTCCCATTAGAATACCCTGTTGTTTTCAGCACCGTTTTCCTTCTGATCCATAGTGCGACTCTGGCATAAATCGTGCGTGGTCGTGCATGGAGCGCTCTTCGGCGTTGCGGTCCCTGTGTGGCCGTCCCTGTGGCCACGTGGTGAGCCTTGGCCCTGGGGGCAGACCGTGCCCTCCTGTTGAGAACGTGCTGCTGTCCATGGCCCTCCTCACCTCCCTGGTAGTTTCAAGTCTGCGTGCTAAGCTCGCTCAGCACAGGCAGAGCTGCTGCGACTCTGACGGGATTGTGCTCCTGCACGTTGCTGCAGCAGCGTGTGTGCTAGTCTGCGGGGCGCGGAGCCACGTTCACTTTCTAGACGACGTTAAGGGGGAAAGCGATGTCTTTGCCGTTTTGACCGGCACAAGACTCACCCACACGATGCATCTTTTGCTGTCTGGCCCTTTCAGTGCCCTTTGGGTTTTCTGAATTTTTTCCGGGACAGTCGTACCGCTTGGATTGGATTTGTTCCTGAGTGACTAGTGCTTTCTGATGCTTCTGTAATAGTGTGTTACTGAGTATCTGTTTTTCGTCCGTGCCTTTCTCTTGGCACCTTGGCTTTTGAATCTCGCTGCTTTGATGGAGCCCTGTTCTTGGACAGTCACCTGTGGCCTCTGGCACTTCCTTTGTCCCCGGGCAGGGGGCCCATGCCAAGTGGCGGTGGCGTCTTCCTCTTCCCTTGCTCGGGTCTTCCGCTTTGCCGTGCTGGCTAGGGCCGCAGCCTCCCTGGCTGGTGGTATGTAGGGAAGTTCAGCTGTATCCCCGTTCATGTGATTGTTTTGCAAGGTCTGAATTTTGAAATCACCTTTCAAGTAGAGTCAGAATTTTCACCTAGTTTGCTGAAAGTTTTCGTTCTTTTTTATGGTGGTTTTTGTCTCCCCGAGTCTCAAGGCCTCAGTCCGTCTCTGGGCCTATGACCCCAGGTTCACAGCTGCAGCTGATGGCTAGGCCCGTTGCAGACTCTCAGTCCTGCCTGCCTTTGGACAGGTCCCTGAAGCTGCGTGACCTCTTGGGTGCCTCGTCCCACACCTGTGTGCACCTGAACTTCTCCAGCTCGGGGGCAGCAGCCCCCCACCCCCGTGCCAGGCCCACAGCGGCTGGACCCCGTCCCTCAGCGATTCTGTAACAGAGTGGGAGGTGTGAGACTTGCTTTACGATGGTGTCGGGTGCCCTTGTCAGGTCGTCTGGTTACTACTCGGTTACTTCCGTGTCCTTCCACATCCGTCACTGACAGGCATGCATTGACATCTCCCACTCTGCTTTTGCATTTATCTGTTTCTCCTTCTATTTTTTTCCCATTTTTGCTTTTTTAATTAGATCCCCTACTATTAGCCACGCTTACATTAAGGAGTTTGGGTCTTCGCTGCTGTCTCAGGAACTGTGTTTTTATTTGTAGTAGTTATTTTCTCGGGAACCAGTTCTCCTTGAAGCCTGTCTTAGGATTGCTTCGAGGTCTGGGTTGAAGGCTGACTCCTGCTGGGCGCCCGTGGGCACTGCCAGGGCCACGTCGGCTGTGGCATGAGGGCTGGTGTGTCTCAGGCAGCGTCAGTTCAGTTCTGAACCTGTGTCCTCTCCCACAGCAGCTCGGGGCCTCAGGCAGCTGACTTCCTCGCAGACCCCTCTGGGTGACGGGCACAGCTGCAGGGCTGGTGAGCGGTCCTGCCCGAGTTTGGACTTGGCCTCGGCTCCTTGCTCTGGGTTCCCGCCTCTGCTTGGCTCGAACTGGGAGTTCCCTCTGTGGGTGGCCGTGCCGGCCCACCCTGTGCAGGGGCGTCCTGTTCCTGCTCCCCGAGTCTTGCTTTCCCACCAGGGCTGAGAGCTTCCAGGCACGGGCTCTCTTTGTCTTAGCAGATCCTGTTTACAACTTTTATTTGAGTTACAGCGAACTAGAAAGTGCTTTCCGGTGATTTCAGGTTTTACAGTGGGAGTCAGTACTGCCTCGGAGTCTGCCACAAGTATGTCATGTCTTTCACATTTCCTGCAGAACTGTCTCGGGCAGCCTTACTTTCACCCTGTCCTACCAGTTAGAGACCCGGTGGGGGTGTCCCGGCCCCCACCAGCTGGCTGCTCAGGACCTGTCGTGCTTCTCTGGACTGACACCCAGACAGGGTAGACACGGGGCCTGAATCGTCTCGCCGTGTTGAGGCAGCCGTGTATGCGTGGGATGACGTGTGCAACAGGCGGCGTAGGGTGGAGAGGTTTGTCGGGAGCGAGGATCGCGTCACGCTGGAGGGAAACACCGCAAGATGATACGATAACTGCCCTGAAATGTTGGCACGTATTTGGAATGGGGCTGAACCCCGGTTGGTCCAGATCATTTCTCGGTGAGGGTGCCTTCCTGGAACGGTGCCCAGACTTGAAGAGGGGACTGTCGTGAGTCAGTCTGAGTCACTCTGTCCTCAGTGTAGTTCTCTTACATAAACCCGGAGCGGTTGCTGGTGAAAGAGAAACTGTGACTGAAGGATGAGAGCAGGCGAGCTGCCAGTCCCCGCTGCCTGCAGACGAGGGAGTCGGGCGCTCCTCCGCACCAGTGGGCGCTGAGGGGCTCCGGCCAGCAAACGGAGAGTCACTCTGGGGTGGCATCTGGCCCGTGGTCTGTTCCTGCGTTTGCCTTAAGAACTGAGAAGGAAGGAGAGGGGACAATCTTCTTGTGTACACGTTCATGTAAATTCTACATTTGGCTTGTTTTGTTTCGTTTTCTCAAAGGTTGCCAAACTCCCTCAAGTTGTCCAGCAGCAGACACCCGTGGCCAGCATCCAGCAGGTCGCCTCTGCTTCCCAGCAGGTAGGACCTGCAGACACACAGCCCTCCCGGGAGTCCCACACGGGCTTTTCGGTAACCTTCACATTTCCCCTCAGGCGAGTTTTTGGTTTTCACTCTGAGAAAGTAGAAGACTAACTATCAGAGAATCACTTTTGATGTTCATAATTCAGAAAAGATTAATTTTGGGACAACACTTAGTCTTTAGGCTGGCAGGACACAGGCTGAACAGCCAGTTCAAACTCAGTGCCAGGTGTCCAAAAGGAGCCCGTCCATCTGTGGGATCTCTCCTTTGGCTGGCGATTTCAGATGCGTCCTCCGAGCCGAAACCCCCATGCCTTAGTTTTAGGGAAACACAAAACAGTCTGCTCGCGGTGACTTTGGTGCTGGAAGTGTCAGTACTATTGGGGACAACAGTGACCGTTGTCACCAAACCGTCAGGCTCCTGCCCTTTTGTGTACTGCTGCAAAATGTGGCTGTGTAAAGCAGCACCTTAACAAAACACCGTTTTGTTCAAAGTCCCATGGCATGTAGATTCAAGGCACCAAATGCACTAGAAGCCAAATGCCGCCCCCAGGCCCCAGCCGTCAGCCTTTGCCCAAAAGCAGCAGTGATTTCGTTCAGTGGCTCTTTCCTGCTTCTGTGTGGTCGGAAACCAGAGGTCGTACCATGCTACGTCACGTGGTTCTCACATCTCACAGAAGCGTTTGTGCTGAGGAGGCTTCTGAGCCCCACCCCCCACCCCCCAAGAACGTTTAGTTGGCCGTGTCACTAGGCCGTGTGTGTTTTCTGACCGTTCGGCTCAGGCCTCCCCGCAGACTGTGACCCTGACTCAGGCGACGGCGGCCGGGCAGCCGGTGCAGATGATCCCCACGGTGACGGCGACTGCGCAGGTGGTGCAGCAGAAGCTCATGCAGCAGCAGGTGGTGCCGACGGCGGCGGGCCAGCTGCAGAGCCCCGGCGTCGCCACCCCCGCCCAGGTGCCGGCCAGCTCCGACAGCCCCGGCCAGCAGCCCAAGCTGCAGATGCGAGTCCCTGCCGTCCGGCTGAAGACGCCCGCCAAGCCCCCATGCCCCTAATCGCAGCGGCGGGCTGGCCTTGGGGCGGGCCGCCAGGCGCTCCGCCGCCGAGTCAGGAGCAGGCACGTTATTTATTGTTGAACCGTGGGTTGGTGTCATCGGAGGCGTTTGGCCCCGGGGAGGTTATAACGGAAACAAAGTAGTGTCATCGTTTTACCGTCCTGCGTCCAACACTACGGGGGGGCGGCGAGCCGTGGTCCGTGCCCCCATGCCCATGTCCGGTGACCGACGGCGGGGCTGCTGCCGGCGGCTTCAGCTTCCCGTCCGCAGAGCGGTAGTGCTGGGTCTCGCGTGTGTGCGGTGTTCGGCACGGGCCACGCGGAGTGGCCGTGAGTCGTAAAGGAGAGCTCTTGAACCTGAAACCTGGTCTTAGACAGCATCCGCCTCTGCTTGGTTCCGTACTCCTACCTGAACGTGCGTTCTGGTCCTCGGAGAGGAGAGAGGTCGGCTGAGGGAGATCATCTCAGGTCCAAGGCGGCCAGTGTGGTTTTCTCTTTCCCTCCTCCGAGGTGTTTCCAGGCACGTTCGTGACCTGCTTCCAGCCATGTGAAGGCTCACCGTCCCCTACTGAATTTTCATTCCAAAGAGCAGCCAGTGGGGCTCACGCTGGGCCCACCCGCGGTGCCGCGGGCGTCCTTCCCAGCACATCCAGGACACTCCCGGCTGGCGGATGAAGCGCGTGTGTGAACAGAACACCCGGGAGCGGCTCCGGCGAACTCCGTGAGGCTCCCGTCTCGGGCCGTGGGGCCTGGACTGCTGTGTGAGGGTCGGACCCCCACCCTCTCGCTCTCCTGCCCGGCCCAGGCGGGACCTGCTGACAGTGGAGCAGCCTCCGCGGACAGGGTGCAGGGTCTCCGACAGACGCGGGCATCGTGAGCGCTTCCTTGCGGGCTGGTGAGCCAGACTTCTGTTTCTCGTGACGCCGGCGTCGCGCCCGGGAGCCGACGCACTCCCTCGTGGGTCCGTGTAAAGCAGAGAACCTTCTGTGCAGTATTTGGGGACGTACTTGAGGGACAAAGAGGAGGCCCCGTGTTTGCTTCTGTTTTATTTTCTCACTGCAGTGAGCTAATATAAGTATTCAGTGGGCGTGTTTGGCCGATGACGTCTGCTTACCTGGACGCTCTCTCCCAGGCCCATGCGCGCATCGGGCTCCCCGCTCTGTGTGCTGGCTCTGTGGCTCTCTTCTGCTGTGGGTCCAGAAACTCAGGTCATGTTGGGTCTGTGTGGGCATTCTGAACGAGTCTCACTGTTCGTTTTCCCTGTCCTCCCCCGTGTACCACTTTGAGTGGCACGAAAGAACGTGGACCATAGTTTTGGTTTCATCGATTTACGTGGACGGTAACATGGCAGCATTTACTGAAGCAACGGGGCAGCTCATTACTGAGCTCTGGGTGAGAAATTTGGAAAATGGTAAAAATCAAGTGTTGAAAAAAATGGAAGGGACTTAACATGATAGCTCGCTGCACTGTGCGGAGGCAGTGCTGTGACATGTGTTCTCACCACCACCCTCTGGCCTGGCCCGTGCTGCCAGGAGAGGACAGCGTGCCGGGGACTTCTGCTCTCCTACCCCAATGTGCAGAGGTGTGGCGTGATTTGTGTGCCCGGTGCGCCTGGCCCCCCACTTCTGGGGGCGCTGGCAGTTGTCCTGGAGGAGGAAGAGGCTCCGTTTGCACCTTCTTTGGCGCTCCCTGCTCGGGCCGCCTGCTGGGACAGAAGCGAGCCGGCGCGCCAGCGTTTGTGGCCTGGGGCCCCTGCCTGCCTCAGTGCACGAATGAGCAGCCCTCGTGTGCGACGCCGCGTCCTTCCCTGGCTGCTTACGTGGGACCCAGGGTGGACGGTTGGCTTTTATCCGACTTAGATGCATGCACCGGTGGCCCCCGGCTTCAGCAGCTGCTCCAGGAAACCTCCTCCTCGCCGGGTGTGGTTCTCTCCGTCTTCTGCTGTCAGGGGTCCACTGTCCTTTCTGAGTTCCACGCGAGTGTGGGGTGGTTCTGTCCGCAGACTCCCGCATGGCCCAAGAACCGGCGCCCCGGCCAGGACAGCATGCGGGGCCGGCGGTCAGGCGCACTGCTGGAGCGTTGTCCGACTCCCTCCGGCACGGTGTGGGCAGCTGCCGGCTCTGACCGAGGCTGGGTTGAGGCTCTTCCCGTGTGACGCCCTGGAGGCGGGGCTTGCCTGCAGGCGGTCTTACCACTTTCTGTCCCCTGTGTCACCACACGGCTGTCAAG
Organism: Martes martes; assembly: GCF_963455335.1. Classification (NCBI taxonomy): domain Eukaryota; kingdom Metazoa; phylum Chordata; class Mammalia; order Carnivora; family Mustelidae; genus Martes; species Martes martes. The sequence goes on from NC_137901.1 coordinate 92,528,519, forward strand.
TTTCAAATATAAAGGAAGAAGACTGAAATTGTAAATACTTTGTAAACATACCCATTTGTACTTGAATAGTAGGGTTTTAAAAAGGGCACTGATATCCCACCAAACAAAAGGTATAATAAAATGACCTTTTTCTATGCTTTTTCGTTTTCTCTTTCGTAGAAAACTAGTATTCAAGTTAAAGTAAGATGCTAGTTTTGTTTGATTTGTGTGAAGAAAACGCAGCGGGAAGGCACGCAGGGTTGGAGGCCGGGGCTTGATTCTCCCGACCGACCCCCGCCGTGGGAGGAATGGAGCATTTGGGGTGGTTCTCAGGGAAAGCCGCGCGCTCCCTGTTGAGACAGAGGATTACCTGGTACGTGTGGACACCGCTGCTCCCGCCACCCTGTCCTCGTGTGACCTGGTGCTCCCTGTCGGGTGAAGGGTCATGTGGGGCCTCACGTGCACTTTACCCAGCACTCTGTGCAGGTGGCCTGCTTTATCATCTCTTTTGCTTTTGATTACTTTTTCTTTTGTTAAAAAAAAAGTTTCTGGGGGCACCTCGGTGGTTTAGATGGTTGGGTGTCTGCCTTCAGCTCAGGTCATGCTCTCTGGGTCCTGAGATTGAGCCCCACATTGGGCTCCCTGCTCCGTGGGGAGCGTGCCTCTCCCTCCCTCTCAAATAAATAAAACCTTTAAAAAAAAAAAAAAGGTTTCTGGGGGTGCCTGGGTGGCTCAGTCAGTTGAACGTCCGACTCTTGGTTTCTGCTCGGGTTATGATCTCTGCATTCTGGGATCCAGCCCCACGTCAGGCTCTGTGCGAAGCGCGGTCTACTGCAGCTTGTCTCTCCCTCTCCCTCTTCTCCTCCCCTGCTCACTCCCTCACTTGCTCTTAAATAAAATCTTTAAAAAAAATTGCTGGTAACAAAACATACCTACTTTTTATATTTCTTTTTTAAAGATTTTATTTATTCGACAGAGATCACAAGTAGGCAGAGAGGCAGACAGAGAGAGAGAGAGGGAAGCAGGCTCCCCACGGAGCAGAGAGCCCGATGCCGGGCTTGATCCCTGAACCCTGAGATCATGACCTGAGCTGAAGGCAGAGGCTTAACCCACTGAGCCACCTAGGCGGCCCTTAAAAAGGTTTTTTATTCATTTGAGGGAGCCAGAGAGGAGCAGTGGGGAAGGGCAGAGGGAGAAGCAGGCTCTCTGCTGAGCAGGGAGACTGACATGGGTGGGGTTCGATCCCAGGACCCCGGAGCTCATGACCAGACCTGAGCTGAAGGCAGACTGCGCTTGACCAACTGAGCCACGCAGGCGCCCTAGAGCGTAGCCATCAAGAACAAGGAGACCCATGGAAGGGTCCTGCCGAGGCTCAGTCAATAGGAAAGTGCGGAATCGTGTGGGATGATGCTCTCCGAATGGAGCTATGGCCTGTATGCCTGGATGTGCACAGAAAATCCTAGAAAGGGGTGTCGGTGTCTGCCTCTGGGGAGAGGGCTGTGAGCGGGGGAGACGGGATCCACGGCCCCGCCACGCCGCTTCCCTGGTCAGGGAGCAGCACCTGCGCTTGGGGGCTCCCGATCCCGGGCGAAGAACCTGCACCTTCTGCCCCTCCCCAGCCTGCGGGGGCCCTCGACCCTTCTCCCCGCGCGGCCGCCGCCGCCTCTCACTGGGCGCCTGGGTCCTGCGCCGTGACTGGCCCCCGCCACGTCCACGGCGCCCGCGCTCCGCGTGGCAGATGGTGCCGGCGGGGGCACGCGGTGGCGGGCGCGAGGACGCGAGGACGCGAGGACAGAAGCGCGGAGCCCGGCGGAGGACGGAGTGCGCAGGCGCCGGCGTGAGCCGCGCAAGCCCCGCCCCTTCTTCCGGGGCCTCCGAGCGCGCCGCGCCGCGCCTGCGCATTGGGCCGTGCGCGGTCCCGCCGTCCGCGCCTGCGCGCTGCGGGGGCGCCGCTCGGGGCTGGCGGCTGGGTGCAGGCTCCTCCGGGCTCCAGAAACGACCTTCCGCGGGGGCTGCGACGGTCAGGTAAAGGCCGTCACACGGCCGCTTTGAGAACGTGCGGCGCAGACACGGCTGCTGCGCCCCCAGCGTGGCCCGGCTGTGACCGCGACCCCGAGGGTGGCCCTCACGCGTCTGCGGCGCGCGTCCGGCTGCAGCCCCGTCCCCGCGGAGGGTCGGGCCGGGCCCCGCTCCGGCCGGGAGGGCTCCGCGGACCTCGTCCCGCCGGGGCCCTCCCGCGTGTGTCCTCCGGCCCGCGTACGGCCGCGGCTCCGCCTGCTCACGGCCCGGCGGTCGCGCGGCCGCTGTCGGGACGCCCGCTGCTGGGCAGGGGCCGCTCCGGGGCCGCGCGGCCGAGGTGCAGCCCGGGGGGCCGTGGGCTCCCTCAGCGTGAGCAGCGGTCCCTGTCGCGCGGGCGGGACCCGGCCGGAAGCGGAGCCCGCAGCAGTACGGCCGGGCCGGGGACGGGCGGCCGGGCCGGGGACGGGCGGCCGGGCCGGGGACGGGCGGCCCCGCGAGGGCTCGGTGGGCTCCCTCCGCGGGGCAGGCCCGCCCTCCCCAGGCCCGGCCGCTCTGGGGTCGCCGCCTGCACACCCGCGGGCACCCCGAGGGGCGGATCGCGTTTCGGAGACGTTTCTTCCTCACTGAGCACGTGCTCGGTTCCGGCCGCAGGTCCGAGCGGGGCGGGAGAGACCGTGAGCCCAGCGGCAGTGTGCGGAGTCACCAGCTCTTCCCGGACGGGCCGCCGCGGCCCGCCCCGATGCCGCTCCGCGGCCTTCCGCATGGTCTCCACCACCCTCGGCGCGCGTCCGTGTGTCCTGTGCGGGCAGCTGCGCGCGCCCCACGGCCAGCAACGCGCCAGCATCCCCGCGGCGGCCAGCCGGTGGGCCAGGAGGGCATCCCTGCGCAGAGCTCACCGCGGCGGGGCCCCCACGGGCCGGGCCTGCAGAGCAAGGTTGGTAAGATTCTGCCTCCGGGCCACGAGGACCTGGGACAGCGGCGCCATTTAGAGAGGATCGGAAATGGAAGCATTTACTGTACTTGTCAGGACGGCAGGCCGAGATGGGACGGGTCTTTCGAGCAGCCGTCTCATCTGTGTCACAGCCCGCTCAGGGTCCGGAGCAGGGAGGTAGCTCTCGGTGTCCCCCTGTCTGTCCAGCTCCTCGGGGGCTTGGCTGTCGGCCTCCCTTCCTGTCTTCCTGCTGCTTTCCCTGTTTCCCTGTTTGGTGTTTCTGTTGGGTGCCACGCCCCTGCTGGCGGCTGTGCTGTCTAAGCCTGGGAGCAGGGGTGAGGTAGGGTGAGGGGGCGCAGAGGCTTCACCAGCTCGGGATGGTCCCTTTGGTGCTAGGACAGAAATGGTATTCTTAGTTTTCCCTGTGAGGTGTATTTCCTTAATTCAAGTAAATACAGGTGCAGAGTTGAGTCGGCTTGGTTAGGGGGCAGTTGCTCAGGTGGGGAGGACCTCGCACTGCAGGGCTGGTGGGGGGCGGGCCTTTGGAGGGGGGAAATCCACTTAGTCCCAAGGGAGGTACAACGTGCCTTATCGCAGAGGGTACACATCGCAGAAGGTACAGCGTGGCGTCTTGCATGGGGGTGGCCGCACCTGTCAAGGGCAGGAGGGGAACCCAGCAGTGGGTTCCTGAGGCCAGAGACAGGGCAGAGTCACCAAATAGATTTAGTCAGAGAAGTGGGGTAGTTAGAATCTTGGAAATGTTGAAATAATGAAATAATGTTAAACAATTAAGATTGTCTTTCTGAGGGGCGCCTGGGTGGCTCAGTGGGTTAAAGCCTCTGCCTTCGGCTCAGGTCATGATCCCAGGGTCCTGGGATCGAGCCCCGCATCGGGCTCTCTGCTCTGCGGAGAGCCTGCTTCCTCCTCTCTCTCTGCCTGACTCCCTGCCTACTTGTGATCTCTCTCTCTCTGTCAAATAAATAAATAAAATCTTTAAAAAAAAAAAAGATTGTCTTTCTGAGTTCCTTATTTGGACAAATTGAAAACTGTCTGTGGTTCTAAGCATTTTATCCTAGGTCGTGTGGACCATTGGAGGAAAAGCTGGGATTTAAACCCAGCTGTCAGTGCAGTCAGGGTCTGACCCTCAGTGTCCCCCCCTCCCTCCAGGGCCTCCTACATCGCCTGGTTTCCTTTTGTCAGCCAGGAAAGCCAGCTGCGGGAGCTCGACACTGAGTTGACACTCAACAGTGTTTTATTGCACCATCTGGATGCACTCATGTGCCCTCTCCTGTGTTTAGAAACACGGAGATACGTGCGCAGCAAAGGACGGCAGGAAGGAGTTTGTGCCTTTCCCGAGGAGTGACAGAATGGGTGAGCTGGCAGGTGCCACAGATCGCAGTCACTTCTATCCAGGTTTCAGGATGAGCAGAGACGCGTTCGGCAGTGTAATCTGGGATTTGCGGTTCTGGGAGGTTTTGTGTCTCTTGAAGGTGTCGAACTACAACTCTGGGCGGACACCCCTAGTGACTTTGTAGACAGGGCCCCTTACCCATCTGTATGGAGACACATAGGTCTAACATGGAATTCCTGTCAAAGGTTTTACACTTTAAAGATTTTATTTAATACTTATTTTCAAATATTTGGGGGTGTGCCAGATATCTACTCCTTACAATTAAAACATTTCTCATGATTTTGAGCTTTAAAATTTTTCTTTGTTTGATGGCTTGAGATGTAGTCTACGATTCCCTGCGTGCTTTAGAAAAACCGCAGGCTCGGGGGTGGTGGGTGGGCTGGGGCTCGTGGCCCTGGCGGGTTGTGTGGCAGAGTCTCCTGCATTTGCCTGATTTTCTTCCTCTGCCCTGTGTGGGGAGGGGTGTGGGCCTCTCTAGCGGGAGGGGCAGGCGGGGACCAAGGACTGCAGCCCGACCCTGGGCTCGGCACCCTCCCTCTCTGAGGACTGCAGCTCCCAGTGTCTGTTCGCCCGCTCGGGAGGCTCGCCTGTATCTGGTTGAACAGCAGCAGCCACGGAAGTGTGGACAGTCCTTGAGCCACGTGCTGCACGCCAGGCAGGCTGTAAGGGCTGCGGTCTTGGGGTTTGCATCATGGCCTGTGAGCAGTCTCTGTTTTGCTAGGTTTTTGGTGTTTCTCAAGAGCCTTTTATCACTTATTTATCTGAAAATTGGCTGGCCCCCGCCCTAAGAATTCGTAGCCTTAAGCAGAAATTAAAAATGCATGGGAAGGCTAAACCAGCACAGAGGGGATCCCTCCGTGAAAGACACGGAGGGTTTAATTCTTGGTTAACCCTTCAGGGCTGCACCGGGTAATCAGGGGCATTTTGGTGGCTGAGCACAGGTCAACTCACCGGAAGGGTGCGTGGAATTAGGAAGAGGCTGGTTTCGAGGCTGCCAGGGGAGAGCGCCGTGAGCCTGGGCTCCTGTGCACAGTCCCGGTCTGAAGCCAGGGGCTGGGCGGGGCTGGGAGGTTGGGTAGGAATTGGTTGTACCTTCTGCGGAGGCGTGGCCGGGGCTGGAAGGCTCCGTGGGCTTCTGTGCCACAGACTGAAGAGCACTGTTTGTTGTCCCTGGATTTCACCTGCTTTATTGAAGGATTTTAAAATTGAATTGAAGAAACACATTTGAGGAGGTGTTTAACAGAAAAAAATTTTTATACGTTTGTGGATAAGGAGGGTACAAGTAAGAAAGGAAATAAAATAAAAAATGTTCTTTAGGTGAGTAACAAGTTGGGTTAAACCCAAAGAAAATATCGAAAGGCACCATGTTGAAACAAGTCCAGGAGCATTTATGTGTTTCCACTTGTGAGCCTGTGCTGTAGGGACTGGTGGGGGGGTGGTGCGCGACAGGAAGACGGTGTGTTTTGGGAGACCTGCTCCGGACGTGTGCGCGCAGACTGGGTTTTCGAGTCCTGGGAGCATTCCGAGTTTGCGCTCAGAGGAGGTCCTCGTGGGGAGCCGCCGAGCATCTCCTGAAATGTCACACATTTCCCGGACCACAGCGTCGACGCAAAATGAGCAAGCCTTCCAGTGTCTTAAAAACAAGGACCAGCGTTTCTCCGAGGCCAGGTGAGGACCGCTGCCCGGGATAGCAATCTGCACAGACGAGAGCGCACAGAAGGAGCGTGGAACACGGAGCCGTGTGTGGTTTTGTGGTGTCAATGGTGACAGATCACGGTGACTGAGGATGTTCCAGAAAATGACACACTCAACCTTGTGCTTTTAGCGCCTGCAGGTTTGCCGGCTTCGGAGGTATGGGCACTTGGGGAGGTTTTTACTCTTATCTTATTTGCCGAGCTTCTCTTCGGCTCTTTGCTCATGGCACAGAGGGACTGCATGTGCCCGCAGCAGAGACAGAGCCCTGCTCTGAAGGTGGGGAGCCCCCCCAACCGCAGCCGCAGCGTAGCCTCCCAGGGTGGGGAGCACGCAGGCACAGGGCCCGGCAGCGGGGCCACAAGCAGCCCCCACAAATGCAAGCTTTGTGCAGATCGCTAGCCTTTCACAAGGGGCTCCAGGGATGGGAAGCATGGGCTCGCGGGAGAGCCCGTGGACGGAAGACACAGCCAGCAGTGGCTGCCCCCAAAGTAAGGATCCGAAGGAGCACGCGCACCCCAGTGTTCATAGGAGCCATGTCCACAATCGCCAAACTGCGGAAAGAGCCCAGATGTCCATCGACAGATGAATGGATAAAGATGTGGTTCATATAGACAGTGGAGTATCACTCAGCCGTCAGAAAGAACGAGCTCTCGCCACTTGCGTCGGTGTGGATAGAACTAGAGGGTATCATGCTAAGTGAGATCAGTCCGAGAAAGACAAATGCCATGTGATTTCACTCATATATAGAATTTAAGAAACAAAACAGGAATACAGAGGACAGGAAGGAAAAATAAAATCAGGGAGACGAACTGTGTGAGACTCTTAATCATAGGAAACACACTGAGGGTTGTTGGAGGGGTGGTGGGTGGCTGGGGTAATGGGCTGGGGTAACGGGGGGATGGCATGAAGGAGGGCTCGTGGTGGAATGAGCACTGGGTGTTGTATGCATCTGCTGAGTCACTGAGTTCTACTCTGAAACTAGTAATACGACGTATGTTAACTTACGGAATTTAAATAAAAATATAGAATTTTAAAATATTCCTGAAATGGTAAATTACGGAACAAAGGGGGGTGCCTGGGTGGCTCAGTCGATGAAGTGTCTGCCTTTGGCATGGGTCATGCTCTTGGGGTCCTGGGATGGACCCCCTCCTGCTCGGTGGGAAGCCTGCTTCTCCCTCTCCCACTCACCCCTACTTGCGTTCCTTCTCTCGCCGTGTCTCTGTCAAATAAATGAGTAAAATCTTAAAAAAATACCTATCTATGTATACGTACGTAAGACAAAGGAGAAGAGCATGTTAGCGACGGTCAGCATATGAAGGACCGACGCCAATGAGAGTCGTTACTGCCCCACAGACGTGAGAGCAGAGTAGGAGCGACTGCGGTAAGACGACTCAGGAAGCCGAGAATAAGTGAGTGAGTCAGCGAAAGGACACGGAGTAGCTGAAAAGTAGCTGAAGAGCAGCTGTCGCAGAGTCCAGAAGCAGGGGCAGGCGTGCAAGCTGTCCGCGCGCACGCATCCGTGTCCAGGATGTGTTTCCGAGTCCGGAGCGTGTCGTATCCGGGTTTCCCCTTCCCGAACACAGATTCCGCCCGCCGTCGTCGCACGTGAGCAGACGTGACAGGTAACACACCGAACAGCAGTAAGCGTGCCTCGCTGTGCCGGTGGGACAGTCCCTCCTGTCAACCTAGCCTCGGGTTCCCAGAGTCCGGGGGACGTCCACAAGGAAGCCCGGGATGAAGGCCACCCTCTGTGAGCCCGGGTTCCTCGGGGAAGTGAGCGCTTGTCCCACGAGCAGGCAGCTTGGTGTGTCTGTGGCGGTGATGCCCCAGCGGTGGGTCCTGACCCCCGCCCCCGCGCCCCCCCCATGCTGAGCCCGGCCAGGCTCCAGCAGCCAGCAAGGCCCCAGCGAGGGGGGTGGGAGCGGGTGGTGGTGGGTGGCTCGGGACGGGTGGGCCGTGCGCAGCCCGTGTTTGGAGACGTAAGCTGGTCTCACGTGAAGGCCGCTCTCTATCCAGAAGTCTGTGGCCATTGAGTGGGATGTTTCCTGTGCCCTGCCAGGGCCCCACAAGCAACCACGTGGCTGTTTCTGAACCTTACCCTGCCGCAGCGAAGAGCATGCTTTCAGGACAGACCAAATACCACCGCTCCATCCTGGTTTTTTCAAGTTTGTTTTAATATCAACATGCAATTTTGAAAACAAAAATCTTTACACAAATGCCGGGTCAGTGCTTCTAGAGCCTGTTTTCCGTTACATTCACAGTGCACGTCCTGGTGGGTGGTGAGGTTTGTCTCATCCCCGTGGGGAGAACCCCCGGCCGCGTGGTGTGCTGTGCCCCCAACGCGTGGAAGCCGTGACAGGGCCGGGAATGGCTCACGGATGTGCGGGGTGGCAGACATCCTGAGGCCACCCGGGGTCCCGGATGCCGCCCTGTCAGTTCTGCAGTAACGTGAGCAGGTTCACGCGATCCCCGCCCCGGGCAGAGGCTGCCCGGTGACCGTCTCACCCCGGCCTGAGCTTGCCCAGCGCCAGGCCTGCCGTGGTGACCGTGTCTGGGGCCTGGCACGAGGAGGCAGTGTGCCGGGGGATGAAGGCCCTTTCTGCTGGCTGCTCCCTCTGAAATCCAAGGAATCTGTCTTTTGCTCTTGTATCCAGCAGCTGCTGCTCAGGACTTTTCCAGAAAGGAAGTGGCTGAGCCCAGCAGAGGACACAGGGTGGGAGGGTCTGCTCTGCGGGGGGCTCGGCTCGCCTATCCCCCGAGCCCGTCAGGGCGCCTTCTGCCTTCGTTCTTCCTGTGGCAGGGAGAGGCAAAGGCCCTGTGGCACCACCTGCCCCTGAGGCTCCCCACCCCCAAGCAGCAGCAGCAGCAGCAGCACCGCCAAGCACTCACTCGGGTGCAACTCTGGCCCTGGCCCTTCTCCCAAGGCCGGGCGCCCCTCCCCACCCTCCCACCCTCCCCTCTTCCCGCACGCTGTTGTTCGGTCTTCCCAGACATGAGACGTGCATCAGGAACGCCTCGGCCCCTCACCTTGACAGCTCGCTCCAGCTGGGACAAGGCCTCCTCATACCGCGGGACCAGCGGCTGCAGAAGCTCGCAGGGGACGTCGTGCCGTGTCATGTCTGGCACCCCGGCTTCCGCTAGCATGCGGAGGAATCTCCTCTCCTGCAGGGAAATGAGCAAAAGGGGTCCCGTTTTCCATGAGCAGTGCTGCCGGCAGAGGCCCCAGCCCCCGGGTTAGACTCCAGTAGACGGACCTGCACTTTGAGGAGCAGTGTGAACGCCTGTCCGGTTTTTCCAGCGCGGGCGGTTCTTCCGACCCTGAAACCAAGCACAACTACCTCCAGGACGGTGGCGCACGGGGGTCCGATGGGATGGGGCTTCCCTCCACGGATTCTCCCTCCAAAGGCACGGGACCCTCACCGGTGCACGTAGGTGCGCAGGTACTGGGGGGCGTCGTAGTTGACGACCAGCTGCACACCCTGCACGTCGATGCCTCGAGCGGTGGCGTCTGTGCTGATGAGGCTGGGGGACACCAGGGGCTGTGGGTGGGCCCTGCTCGAGGCCGGGAGCCCCCGACGCCCTGTGCCCATGACCCCGCCTGGGACTGTTGGGGAGGCCTCCACGCTGAGGAGCCGAGTCTCCCGCAGAAAAGCCCCCTTCCGAGAGCCCAGGCTGCTACCCGGCTTGAGCCCTCCCCTCCCCTCTCTGCAGGCACTCACAGCTGAACCTTGCCCTGCTCAAACTGCTTCAAGACCGCCTTCCTCTGGCCGGGCCCGCAGCGGGAGGAGAACTCAGCGGCGCTCACGCCCCCGAAAGCCTGGACTAGCAGGAAGAGCCTGGGCGGGAAGAGCCAGAAGGACCCGAGTGGGCAGGGCCTGGAGCCCGTCTCCCCGCTGCTCCCCCTCCACCCCCTGGGGCCTCACCTGTGGGAGTTTTCGCGGGAGTTGGTGAAGCAGAGGACCCTCGAGAAATTCTTCTCCAGGATCAGGTGCAGGATGGCCAGTGGCTTAGTGCGGAGGCTGCAGGGCACGTAGTGGTGCTGTGGGGATGGCACAGGGTTGGCCAGGCCCCAAGCGCCCGAGCGGCCCCCCCTTCCCGCCCCTGCACGCCCCCCTCACCGAGAGTCCGGCTGGGAAGGCGTACTTCCCGCCCGAGTCCCTGTCTGCGTCACCGTCTCCGGCGTGTCTGTGCGCCAGCCCCGTGGAGAAGAGCCAGGGCTGGTGGAGGCCCAGCTGCTGCAGCTTCTCAGGGTTCTGCGTCAGCGTGGCCGAGAAGAGCAGCTTCTGCAGGGGCATCTGAGGACAAGAGATACTGAAAGGAGAGCGGGTGGTGGGACAGCCGTCTCAGCCCGGCCAGCTAACCTACAGAGCCCTGGCCACCCCCCGGAGACTGACCGCCCCAGAACAAACCGGACCAGCCTGAGGCCGAGCGGGTCTCAGAGACAGAGGGGAAGCCTGACGGGGCTGTGCTCGGGCGGCCGCACCAAGAAAAGGCCAGGGCTCAGCTTCAGGTACCTGGCGGCGGTGGGGGCCTGGGGCTGCCTTCTCTGGAGCAGGACAAAGGGGTCCTTGGCACCGTCGCTCGGGAAGGCTGCCTCCACCACCCGGGGCAGCCAGGACTGGTGCATGCTGTCTATCATGCGGTCGGCCTCATCGATGACCTGGGGAAGCAGGAGGCCTGGTGTCGGGTGGCTGAGGCCAGCCCCGGCTCCAAACCCCGGCCGTGCTCTGGGGCGCAGCATACCAGGAAGCGGAGGTGCTGGAGGCTGAATCCCGGCGTCTGGTCGATGTGGTCCACCAGGCGGCCCGGGGTGGCCACCACCACGTCAGCCAAGCAGCGGAAACCGTCCGCTCTGAGGAGCAGAGTGGCTCAGCCAAGGGCCCCACACCGACCCCGCAACACCACAGGGAGCCTGCTGACGGGGTTCAGACGGCCTCTCCCTGTTCCCTGAGGAGCCCCCAGCCCCCCAGGACCTACGTCTTCTGGACGAGACTCTCCTGCTCCTTGACCAGCGACTTCTGCCCAGTGATCAGAGCGACGCACAGAGGTGTGGCGTCTGTGTAGATGTTGAACACTTTGCTCACCTGGAGAAGAAGCGGCCATCACCACGCTGGTACGAAGCGGCACAGTGACCCAGATCCTAGGTCTGAGCCAGAGGCGCAGGGCGCACGAACCTGCTGGGCCAGCTCCTTAGTGGGCAGCACGACCAAGGCACGGACCTGGCAGACAGCTCGACCGAGCAGGGCCTGGGGGAGACGAGAGCCACCCTGTCAGCCGAGCCGGCTCCCTGCCTGCAGAGCCCCCTCGGAGGGCAGGGGTCCTTACACCGACCTGTACCACGGGGATGACAAAGGCCAAAGTCTTCCCGCTGCCTGTCGGGGCAGAAACACAAAGGTCTCTGGGCCGGTAGCCACCTCTGGCCACCAGAAAGCCGTTGGCTGTGCTCTCCAGGAGGGCAGGGATCACTGCTGCCTGGACTGGACAAAGGAGGAGGAGACGCAGGTCACAACGTGCACGAATACCCAGAATCCGCACAGGCGCTGAAGCCACGAGTAGCCTTGCTCATCCTCAATGATCTCTAGGCCGTTCGCACTCCAAGACAGCACCAGAGCCTCTCGGAGCATCAAGCCCAGCGACCAAAGATGCCAAAAACCCAGATGGCCCTCGAAGTCGGACATGCCCAGAAGCCCACGTTCACAGCTGCTGCACTGTGGCCTTGTGCGGCTCTTGGTGCAGACGCTCTTGAAAGCGTGCCTGCCCCCGCCCCCAGCACCTGGGAAGTAGGACGAGATGCCGTGCGCCCGCAGTTTCTTCTGCATGTCGGGGTGCACTGCGGGGATGTGCTCGATAGGCACCGAGTCTTCAGTGACACTCTTTCCAACACAGCTGGGCTCAGCCAACCACGAGGGCAGGAAAGGCTGGACCTACCGTAAAGAGAAAGGGGCCAGGTGAACACTCCAGGATCCGTGGGGCTAGGGGAGTAAGACCTGCAGAAGCCAAGCCCTGGGTCACTCAAGCTGACGAGGCCACAGCAAGGCAGGCCGACCACTCTAACTAGTTTCCCTACTCCTCCTCTTCCCCAGCTTCCAAACAACCTTTAAAGGAATTTAGAAACGCCCAAGAAAGTGCCACTCCTCTCAGCAGACCCCCGCCTGGGGTGGGGGCTTCCTCTCACTCGGGATAACATCCACACCTGAGGTGCGCCTGCAAAGCTCTCCATGACATGAGACTCACTTGCCCCCAACCTCATTTCCAATCACTGTGAGCCCTAGCCATACACACCTCTGTTCCTACACACTGAAGCTCACAGCTGCCTCAGGGCCTTGGTGCCACCCGCCTTCTGAGTGATGCTCACCTCCGCTGTCCATCTTACCCCGGTTTATCCCAACTCAAGGTAGACCTCCACACAGGCAGACATGAAGGTGCCCCCACGCACCCTGGCAAGCCCACCGCTTCCTTCCCCACAGTCACGGTCACCCCAGAGCCCTTCTGTTCAGTACTTACTTACTGAAAATCTCCACCACAATAAAAAAGGACTAAGTTGAAAGACCCAGAAACTCATTTTCTTTACCCAGTGGGCACACATGGGATAGGAACTCCTTATCCATACATACCAGGTAATTTAGGTTACTTTAAGACCCAACTGTGACAACTGCAAACCCGCTTAACTATACTCACAAAATCGAGCTTTCTTACAACTAAACGCAGAAGTACTGAGCTCGCACAGAGCTTGAACAACCAAAAGGAACGTTGCAAGCCACACAACCCGGGGGGAACACTATTCCTCTACTTAAGGGCCGTCACCGATCGCAGGCGCGGGCCTCCGCGCTACCCCACGAGCACGGGCAGGACTGGCGACAGCCACCCACACCCCGCTCCGGGCTGAAGCAAAGTCGTCGAAAACTTCCCTTCCCATCCCGGGCCGCTCACCTTGGGCGCCCTGCTTCTCCCAAAGCCCCCGAGCAGCAGGGCGTGGGCTGGAGGCCCCGACGCCTCTCCGCCTGGGTGCTCCGGCGGACCCGCGCCCTCGACGGCCGCGCCGCTCTCGCCCTCGACGGCCGCGCCGCTCTCGCCCGGCGCCTCCTCGCTGCTCCCTGCGCGGCAGAAGCGGGCCCGGGGGCGGGCGCGTCAGCACCCCGCGGACCCCGGTCGCACGGCCGCGCCCTCGTTCCCGCCCGGCCCGGCCCCACCTGCGCGCGCGTCCTCGCCGTCCACCTTCCGCCGCTTCCCCGGCGGCGCGTGCGGGCTCCCCGGCGCCCCGCTGCCTTCGCGCCTCCGCGGTCGGCGCGGTCGCCGCCGCCGCCGCCCCGCCGCCTCCGACGTTCGTGCGGCCGCCTGCTGTTGCGGCTGCTTTTGCTGCTGCCGCTCTCGGGCCCGGCACTGCAGCCGCTCCAGCAGCGCGCGCGCCCGGCCGTCCGCCCCGCTCTCCGCCCCGGCCGCCTCGGGGCCCGAGTACCGCGCGACGTGGAAGAGCGCCATGCCCGCCAGCCGCACGCCTGCCGGCCAGACGCGCCCCGATGACGGCAGCGGCGCGGGGCGGTGACGTCGCGGACCAGGCGGCGGCGGCCGCGTGCGGGAGATCCCGGGCGCGGGGAGGTGACGTCACAGCGGGGGCCGGGCGACGGCGGCCGCGTGCAGGAGGCCCTCTGCGCGGAGAGGTGACGTCAGCGGGGGTGCTGGGTGCGGGCGCGCGAGTTCGGGTTCCTGTCGCGGGCGGCGGCGGCATGGAGCGGGACTCCGGCCCCGAGGGCGTGCGCCGGGCGCTGGGCCGCCTGCTGGAGGCGGTGCTGGCGAGCCGCGGCGAGGCCAACGCGGTGTTCGACATCCTGGCGGTGCTGCAGGTGGGGACGCGCGGGTCGCGGCGGCCGGGGTCCCGGGCTCGGAGGCCGGGGAGGGGGCCTCGGGCGGCACGCGGGCCGGAGGCTCGGGTGGGCGGGTAAGGGCGGGGCCGGGCGTGGGGCCGAAGTGGGGGCCCCCGCGACCGGCCTGTACCTGCAGTCCGAGGACCACGAGGAGACCCAGGAGGCGGTGCGCGCGTGCAGCCGTCTTTTCGGGGCCCTGCTGGAGCGGGGAGAGCTGTTTGTGGGCCAGCTGCCCTCCGAGGACTCGGTCATGGCGGGTGAGCGTCCCCGAGGGCCCCGGGCTGGGGTCCGGCTGGCGGCCCACGCTCTGGGAAGGCCCGAGGAGATTCGGCCCCCAAGCTGCACCGCGGGCCCAGGGTGGGAGGAGGATGGTGCGGGAGGGGGGGGGCGGGCGGAGACAGCCCTGCGGCTCAGTGACCACAGCGTCCACCTTTATGGCCAGCATCTGGTGAAGGTGCACCGCACGTCACCATTCTGGGTCATTTATGTCTTGGGGTCCAGTGAGGGGTGACAGATCATACCCTGGAGGGAGGAGGTTCTTTCTTCCCACCCCAGGTCAGTGTCCCTGGCGGGGCGGGATCGGTGGAGAGTCGTGGGCGGGGTGGGCTGACCTGAGGCTCCCTGCAGGCTCTCAGGGAGCTACACGCAAGTACAAGGTGTGGATGCGGCACCGCTACCGCAGCTGCCTCAACCGCCTCCAGGAGCTCCTGGTTCACCCCTCCTTCGAGGTCAAGGTGAGTCCCGCTGACCTCCCCCGAGGTCCCTGCACCAGGCTGTCCACAGGCACGGACGCGGGGCTGAGGCTGGTTACGCCTCCGTTCCTGGGCCCACCTGGGCCGCGTTCACATTCTGTGTGGTTGGAGTTCTGGTGGCTGGTGTTATTTGTGTCCCAGTACTTGCGGGAATGCCATGTCAGGCGTACTTGGGTTCGCGTGCTGGGGGAGTTCTGTGGCTTTGCCGGTAGTGGGCGTGACCTGTGGTCGGGAAACCTTGGGCCACTCTGCTCCCCGCTGTCCCCAGGAGCTGGCTCTCAGCACGCTCATGAAGTTTGTGCAGCTGGAAGGAGCTCACCCCCTGGAGAAACCGAAGTGGGACGGCTACTACCTGTTCCCTCGCCAGCTCTTCAAGGTGGGGAGCGCTGGGGCGGGAGGATGCAGAAACCTCTGGTCAGAGCTGGGATGGGGCCTGGTGCAGGTGGCTAGTGAGTGTGGTGCGTTTGCCAGACCCTCCCATGCAGCGGGGGGGGGGGGGGGGGTGAGCCGCCGGCTCGGTGGTCTCCTCGGGTGGTCGCTTGGCCATGGGCTGACACACTGAGGCCCCCTTCCCCGTCCGGCATCTAGGCGGTGGTGGAAGGTCTGCTCTCTCTGGAAGACGACTGCTCACTGCTCCTGGCCCGGTTCCGGGAGTACCTGGAGCACGACGACATCCGCTACCACACGATGCAGGCAGCCACGGACACCGTGGGCCGCGTCACTGACAGGCACCCGGAGGTGAGCCGGCTGGGTCGCGTGGCTGAGGGGATGGGTGGGCGGTAGCCATGCCCGTGCTCAGGCCAGGCTTTCTGCAGGTGCCGCTCACGTTCTGGAACAACGCCTTCACGCTGTTGTCGTCGGTGAGTCTCCCCCACCAGGAGCGTGGGATCTCCAGTTTCTACGTGAAGCACGGGGGTGAGCATCCTCAGTGGGCATCCTGGGCGGCGGGCGGGCAGGCGCACGAGGTGGGCTGCCCCTCTCCTGCACGTCCGCTGACTGCTGCCCTCCTTACAGAGCTGCCGCGCACGTGGAAGGTCGTTCATCTGAAGGTGAGATGCTCCGGAGGGGTTGGGGGCCTCCCTGGGACAAAGGCTCTTTTCAGACAGAGGCAGTGTGTGTGGGACAAGACGAGGACTAGCTGCCCTTTCCCTGGCCTGGGCAGTCGCGGGGTTCCCTCACGGACCGGGGCCAGGATGGGGGAGGCGCACCGGTACCTGGTTCCCAGACTCTCCGCGGCCCCTGTTGCTGTGAGCAGCCGCAGATGTGATGCTTATTTGCTCCCGTAGAGGGAGGACCCAGGCAGGGCATTTCTTGTGTCACAGGGAATTCTTGGATTTGGGGTCGTGAGTTTCTCCTCCCACAGGGCAAGGGGGGAGGCAGTATGGGCAGTGTCCCTTCTGAGGGCAGGGGACCGGGGTGGGCACCCTCTGTCCTTGTGTGCAGGTCTGACCCCCTCCCTCCCCGGCCCCTGCTGTAGGAGCACAGGAAGGCTTTCCAGCTGATGTGGCTCGGCTTCCTCAAGCATAAGGTAGGGGCGGGATGGGCCCCTTGGCTCACAGGGTTCTCGGAGTAGGGCAGGTGCACCCACACCTTTTGCTTTCCCGCCAGCTGCCCCTCAGTCTCTACAAGAAGGTGCTGGTGATCATGCACGACTCCATCCTGCCGCACCTGGCCCAGCCCAGCCTCATGATCGACTTCCTTACCCGCGCCTACGACGTGGGTGAGTACCCAGCTCCCGCGTGTCTGTTGCGGTCTGGGCTCCGCCTGCTCAGGACCCTGCCCTCCCTCCCGGGCTGGACGGGGGAAGCCGGGTCTGTGGGCTGGTGGCCTCCAACTTTGCTGGACTCCTGCCCCAGCTGGAGGGGTGCGGTGGGCTGGGGCTTCACAGCCGCACGTGTGTCCACAGGGGGAGCCATCAGCCTCTTGGCCTTGAATGGGCTTTTTATTCTGATTCACCAGCACAACCTGTGAGTGCTCATCCGGACTGGGCTGGCCTCAGGGGCGGTGGTGGGGGTCAGGCTGGAGAAGCGTGGGAGAGGGGACGGAGCCCCTGGAAGCCGCTCTCTGTCTCTTCATTGTCTGCTTCCGCCCCCGTGCCTGGTGCTCCCTTACACGTCGCCCCCCCCCCCCAGCGAGTACCCCGATTTCTACCGGAAGCTCTATGGTCTCCTGGACCCGTCTGTCTTTCACGTGAAGTACCGGGCCCGGTTTTTCCACTTGGCCGATCTCTTCCTGTCGTCCTCGTGAGTGCTGGGGCGGGGCTGAGACCCAGAGTGGGGACTGGGGTGCTGGGCGAGGGGGTCTCACTCACACCCACCATCCCGCCCAGCCATCTGCCCGCCTACCTGGTGGCTGCCTTCGCCAAGCGCTTGTCCCGCCTGGCCCTAACGGCGCCCCCCGAGGCCCTGCTCATGGTGCTGCCCTTCATCTGTAACCTGCTGCGCCGGCACCCCGCCTGCCGCGTCCTCGTGCACCGCCCCCTGGGCCCCGGTGAGTGCAGCGGGGGCTGCGGAGCCTCAGGGGCCTGCCCCCAGCAGCCAGTACACGGGGCCGGTTGTGGAGCAGGGCCTGGGTCTCGTTCCTAGAGCTGGATGCCGACCCCTATGACCCCGAAGAGGAGGACCCCGCCAAGAGCCGAGCTCTGGAGAGTTCGCTGTGGGAGCTGCAGGTGAGCATGGTGGGCACATCACCGCGCCCCCGCCTGAGCCGAGCCTGGGCGGGTGTCCGGGGCGGGGGGTGGGGGGGGCGGTGGTGACATTACATGCTTCACAGGCCCTCCAGCAGCATTACCACCCCGAGGTGTCCCAGGCTGCTAGCGTCATCAACCAGGCGCTGTCCGTGCCCGAGGTCAGCATCGCCCCACTGCTGGAGCTCACAGCATTCGAGGTGAGGGGTGGGGGGACGGGAACGCTGGGGCCTGGGTGGTTGGGGTGCAGGGACCTCGCAGTGCGGGCGTGTCATCTGCCTGTCCCTTGCAGGTGTTCGAGCGGGACCTGAAGAAGAAGGGCCAGGGGTCTGTGCCGCTGGAGTTCATCCCCGCTCAGGGCCTGCTGGGCCGGCAGGACGACCTCTGCGCGCAGCACTTCACGCTCAGCTGACCCCGTGGCCTCCCCGCCCCCCGCCCCGTCAGTGGTTTCGTGGGAGAGCCAACAGGGTGGACTGTGGGCAGTGAGGGGTCTGGGGAGGCGCTGAACCTGTCTCCCAGCTCTTGTGGCGGCCGGGTCCACGGGCCGACGTCCACGGGGCCGGCCTGCTGTGTGCACCGGCAGCCCCCCCTCCCCACCGCCGCCGCTGGAAGGTGCTGTCCAGGGGCCTCTCCCTTCACCGAAGCCTGGGGGGGGGCAGGCTGGGTGCTGGGGGGACGGGCCTACGGAAGTGGCTTCTGCCCCCTCTGCCAGCTTTCCTGGGCACCCCAGACTCCCCGGGGCCCCTTGTATCCTGGAAGGGTCTGGGTCAAGCCCTCTACCTTCCCACTGGAGTTGGACTTTGTGACCCAGGAGCGACAGTGAGGGATCTCTGTCCTGGTTAGTGTTGGGGCACACAGGGAGCGCTCATGCCCGTTCCTGGCCGGGTCCTGAGGAGGGCCCCTTTGTCCCCTGATCCCCGGGTCCCAGGGTGTGTGTCCCCCATCAAAGGGAGTTACCGCTGAAGGCCACTTACCGTTCCGTCCTGTCCCCCAGTAGAGTGGGTGCTGGCGGCCACGGGCCCACCGATGATTGTGGTCCGGTGTGTTCCTTCGAGGCCCCGTTTTTGTCAGGCAAGCCTGTTTGAATGCAGGTTCCTCTGGAAAACCCGCTTGTGTGGGGACGGAGGAATCCCGTGCGTGACGGCAGCTCGCGTGGGCTGGGGGGCCTGGCGGAGGCACAGGTGGGGCTGGGAGACCCCGGTTGCCTGCAGCCTCCTGTCTGAGTTCCCGGCACAGCCCCTCCCCACAGGAGCGCCCTGGGGTCACAGTGGGCCGTTGTTTGGCCGGGTCGGCCTCTAGGGAGCTGCTCCGGTGGCCGAGGACCTGGTGTGCCTGGTGTGGGCTTTGCTGGGGTGGTGAAGGAGCGCTTCCCCTCTGTATGGATTGTGCGCGTTAGGGACGCTAGCACCCCTGCCCCCAGCTGCACTGCAGGGCTCCGTCCGTCCTGGGCCGGTTCCTGCCCCAGGGCCTTTGCTCTGCTGTTTGCACCGCCGTCCCCTGCCATGCTCCTGCTCTTCAGACCTCGGGCTGAGTGGGGCCTTGGGGAGGCTCCGCTTCGTGTAATGGCTTTGTGTGTCCCATGTGGCACCCACTGCATGGTCATGGCCCCGCTGTCCTGCAGTAGTCCGTGGACTGTCCCCGCCAGCCTTCGCCAGGACTGAGGGAGGCTCATTACTGACCTGCTCCTTGCCTCAGCCCTGGGGCCCAGGACTTGCCTGGCATAGAGGAGGGGCTCATGCGCGTTGTGGGGGACTGTCCCGAGGCTCCTGGTGGCCTGCTACCAGATGTCCTGCCTGAGCTTCCGTGTGCGGACACCAGGGGGCCGCGGGGGTGGGCTGAGGGCTCACCGATTAAGAAACGCCATTGACTTTTAAATTATAAAAGGCTTAAGCAGGTTTTCTTGTCCATCCCCCCCAATTCAGCATTGTGTGTTCTGTGTAGACCTCCTCCTTTTGGCAGGTTTGGGGACCCCCCCCCCACCTGGACACAGGCCGCTGCGTCCCCTGACCACCGGGGCTGGGCAGCTGCACTTGAGCACATTTGGTATTGGGCTGGTGTTTCTTTTTTATTTTACTTTTGCTTTTCAAAAGATTTTATTTGTCGAGTGAGTGAGCAAGCATGGGCGGTGGGGAGGGGCAGAGGGGGAAAGAGAGACCCCCAGACTCCCTGCTGAGCTTAGAGCCTGACCGGGGCTCGGGGGGAGGGGTGGTGCTGGATCCCAAGACCCTGAGATCATGACCGGAGCTGAAACAGAGTTGGGTGCTCAACCCACCGAGCCGTCTAGGCCCCCAGGCTGGCCTTTCTCCACCTCTGGCTCTGGGTGGTTGCCCCTGGGGAGGTTGGCTGAGTGGACGCGGGGCAGGGGCAGTCGCACCAGGGTGGCCAGGACAGCCTCTCCGGCTTCTGGGCTGGGAGCCTGAGTACCTGACCGACGTCGGGGCTTTTGGTCTGGGGATGTTCGAGCTGGGACGGTCAGGGACTCCGGAACCCTCCTGGATCTGAGTGACAGCGCTGGAGTGAGGCCTGGCGGTCACTGTCCTGGGAGGTCTACACGTCCCGAGGAGGTCAGGCGGCACTGCGTCTGCACGGAGGGCCCCTCTCACCGGTCCCGGCAGCCCCTGGGCCATGCCACCTGCTCCTCCAGAGCCTCCTTACCTTCAGTGGCAGCTTGTGGCTATCCCTGCGGGGGCAACTGCCCACCCCACATCGCCCTGAGACACTGGCTGCCAGCAGCGTGCACGTCAGTGGTCTGAGTACTGCCTGTCTGCTGGGACCGTGTCGACGCCCAGTGCCCAGGACCTGCATTTGTCCGCTGCAGGTTCCCTTCCTCCGCCCCTCTCTGCACGTGCTCTCTCTGAAATTAAATAAGCAAAATTTTAACAACAGTTTCTGGAATTTCAGATACACTATCAAAGCATGCTCTATGCAATATTTGGGATATAGTTATAAAAATTGGGATGAAATCCACCCAATCTAAGCCATTTTAGAACGCCTGATTCAGTGCCATTTGGTGCGTTCATGCCATGTAACTACCATCTGGATCTAGTTAGATCCCGTCACCTGCTTCAGGCAGACGCGAATCCCCAGCAGGCGGGCTGAGTCCTGCACGCCGGGCTGTCAGCCCTCGGCCTTGGGCAGGAATCAGTAGCCCTGGTGGACACGTGGTGTGGGGCTGAGCCCCTGCGCTGTGCTCTGTAGGAAGAAGGTCCTGTCCCAGCCGCCCTGGGTGCTGTCGGCCCTGCAGTGTGGGGTCTGCAGACCCGGAGCAAACTGGGGGCTGGCCTCTGCCTGGCTCCCGGGAAGGACGCAGGCCCAGAGAACAGGGCCAGGGATGCCTCCGGAATAGAAACTCTGGAGGCAGCGTTGGATGGAGCGTCCAGAACCGATGTCCAGGCCCTGGGGCAGCAGGGCAGGCAGGAGTCTCCCGGGTAAGGGAGGACCAGTGGCCTCCTGTGTGGTCTTGGGACAGCATGGGTGGGATGATGGATTTTTCAGCGTTGGGGGGAGGACAGGTAGTGAAGGGAGGCACTCAGGTCCCAAGTGCTGTGGGTGTGACCCTGACTCCAGGGTCGGCTCTCACGGATGGCCTGGCCCCTCCCTTCTTCCCTCTGCGTGGGGCAGCAGTGGCCTCCCCTTCCCCGTCACCGTGTAGCCACCCCCCAGTGTCAAATGCAACTTCTCTGTTCCCAGCCCATACATCCCTCCTGGGCAGCACCCAACCCAGGGGAACGGGGGATCTTGGCCAACAGAGACCCCACTCCTGCCCTTCCCAGGATGGGAGCTGGAAACAGAATGTGTATCCCTTTGCAGAAACTGAGGGGCCTGGCATTTCCTGCCCTGCAAGGAGGTGCACGGGGAGCTCTCGCCATCCTCTTGTTCAGGGGGTCAGGGACGTGGGCCCTTCCTGTGCCTGTGAGCAGCTCCTGGCTCACTGCCCCTTCTCCTGGCGCAGAGGCTCCAGTGTTTATGGGCCCAGAGTTTTTAGAAAAACTCAAAGGTTCTATTGGACCATTGCCAAGGCCAGTGCCCACCGGGCACCTGCTGTGGGCGGGAGCGTCCTTCCGTTGGGTCCTCGTGCACACCTGGCAAAGCCTCTCCCTCCCAGTGTCCCATGCCCTGTCCCCTCCAGGAGGTGAATGGGGCCGGCAGGCAATGAAGTCACAGTCACCTAAGTCACGCAGCCGTCCGACCAGATGAGGCGTGCCTGTCCCGGAGAGGACAGCACTTGCGTACCTGCCTGGCATTTGGCAGACCAGCTGCGGGCAGCTCGGTGTCGGCAGGTGTACCCTCCAAGAGGTCAGTTAGCCTGACAGGCTCGGTGAACGTCCCCCTCCCCTGCCAGTGCCTTCCCCCGGGACTGCGGCCTGCGCCCTGTTCACTTGCCTCTGTGGGAGAGGAGCCGGTCCCTTCACGGAAGCCGCGAGACTTCGCCGCTTTCCGGAGCAGGGTGGCGAAGGTTGTGACTTTGGCGTCCACTGGCCAGGCCGGCACGCCCCGCCTCGGCTGTCCCAAGGCACAGTGAGCGGTGCCAGGTGCCAGGGCTGCACCAAATTGCCCCAGACCTTAGGGCTCGAAACCAGGTCCCCGCAAACGGCCATGGTGGCAGATGTGGTTTCTGTGGTCCTGCGGAGCAGCCCTCCTGTGCCACGGTGGAGCGCAGGCCACAGGGGGCTGGGTGAGAACATGTGCGCCCCAATGGTTCTCCGCGAGAGTGGGTGGGTGGGTTTGGCCTGTGGTTGGTGGCCGGCCAAGCGCTGGCCTGGTGATCTTTCTTGCCAGCCTTTTGGAAGCCGTGGATGTGTGCATGACCTGGTGACAGGTCCGGTCCACAGACGTGCAGAGGAACCTGGCCTCCAGGAGGGACAGGTGACAGCCCTTGCCGGTGGAGGAGTCGGCTTTGTGTTTGGGGAGTTCCTTTCTTGGCTTTCTGCCAGGTGTGCATCCAGGGTTCTCCGTGGAGCTGCTGGATTGTCTTACAGGTCACCTCATTACCCAGAGTTGGACAGCTGCTTTGATGACGTTCTAGTATGTCTGTGTGAGATCCCCGAGACCTAGTCCCAGGCATGGCCAGGCTTACCACGTTGGCACCCATTCCCCTTCCGCACAAACCCAAGGATCCCGCCAGCCTCTGTTGTGGAAGCATGACGACCCAGTGCATGCTGACGTGAGACCGTCCTCTGCCCTCTGTGTCCCTCGAGCTGTGATATTGAATTGTCTGTCAGTCAGTAGTGACTGCTTTTGCTCTGACCATGGAGAACACGGGCTGGTATTTCTGTTCTTAATTCTAATTGGACACAACCGATTCCTGGAAATGGGATCAAATTCTGGACGTGCAGTAGGGCGTTTGCTACCAGCAGGATGCAGCAGCGTCTGGGACCCTGCAGGCACCTGCCAACCCCTTCCTCGCCCTTGGCACCAGGCCCAGCGTGGCTGCTCTCCACTCCTTTCGCGGCCAAGTAACAGTCCCTGGTATGGACGGACACGTCGGGTTTGCTCAGTCATCGGTTTGGGCAAATTTGGGGGTCTGCCCCTCTGGCCACCGGGAGCCGCGCTGCCTCGCACACTGGTGGGCGGGGCTTCATGACCACCTATCACACCGGTCTTGGGTGGATTGCTGGGTCCTGAGGTCCCGTGTCTAACTTTGGGCAACCCCCTTCCCGGCTGCGCAGGGTCCTGAGCTGGAGGAGTTGGTGGGGTTACAAGACGCCCAGCATAGTCGTGCTTGGGGGCAGAGCCCACTGCCTGTTGTGGCCACTCAGGTGCCACGGGGCTTCTCCTTCTGCCCATGGGCCCGCTCCCCACCTGGCTCCTCTCTCAGTAAAAGCAGGTGCCTCTTACCCACTCCCACCCCCCCGCGCCCCTGTCCCTCTGTCCTCCCAGCTGCAGTCTGTGCTCGCTGCGTGCTGTGTGGTCTGGCCAGCCGTGCAGCCGTCCCCCAGGTAGGGACACGCTGCGATGCATTTCCTGCATCACTTGGGGCAATTTCTCAGCCAGGGCTCCCGTGCCTC